>NC_088982.1:73459487-74672924 GCF_963932015.1 Anas acuta | reverse complement strand
AAAATGAGGAGGGAAATTCATAGTCAACACAAACACTGACCCTCTTTTGACGTACCTTGCACTTTGAATATATTGCATGTTAACCACAGTAAACGCTGGCCTAATTAGTCAAGCTACACTATACACCACCACAAATTCCACTGAATGCTTCTTCAGTTCCAATAGCTGTTTGTCTGGGATTGTATGTGAATGTGTATGACAAGCTGTGGTAAAAGACAAAAAACTGACTCAAATTTACTGTGTCACAAATTAGCAGAGTATGTCTGGAAACAAATAATTCAATTTTATGATTTCAGCTGAAATAAACTATATGGCTTTTGCATTTTGCATGAGACTGATATCTGAAATAAATAAAAAAAGGATGATTTCATCAAGTATAGGATCAACAGCCATTCTGTTATATAACTAAGGTTACAACTGATTAAGCTTTTCATTTTTTATTGAATATAAAGAGTTGCACAGAGAATACTGGATAGACCATACATGAATTCTGGTTAAGTGTGCCCAGAAGTGTGATTCATTATTAAAAATAAAAGTTTATATCTGATTTGCTACTTGAAATAAAACAGGTACATAATATGAATGTAATAAATGGATTATAAGGTAGAGGCAGTGAAATTTTTATTTGAAGTGTAAAATGTAAAGGTTTGATTGCTCTTTGGGAAAAATTCAGAGTCAGCCAAGCATAGAGAGAGGCTGCAGGCTCCATCTCTCCTTTTGCTGAGGGATGACCATTTCTCTTCTTCATACACTGGTGAGTATTTATGCTAAGGTAGCCATCAATGACTAAATGGGAGTCAGTAGCATTGCCATCTCTGACAACATTTGTTCAGTGGTCCAATACTAAAGTAACAGCTCCTGGAGTTATAAAAGACATTTTGTTCTCATAACAAAAAGTACATTTCCAACTCTACCAATCCTTGGAGAGAAGATGGCAAAAAATGTAGAATAAAAACACTCAAGAAGTGGAGTGCAGAAGAAATCAATGTTAATGATTTTTTAATATATCAACATTTATCAAGGCCCAAATTCTACTTCTGAATGCCTACCTACCTGCCTGCCAGGAACACATTTCTTCAGATTTTTACAGCGACAGTATCTTTCCACAAACATTTATACCACTGACCTCCAAGACTGTGACTGCACCTTGCAGTCAGCCCCATCCAGCGAGTCCTCAAACCAAACTGGCTTTGTCAGAGCAAGAGGCATGACCTGCTTATTTTCAACTGTATACCTCTGAGTTGCTCAGAGCACAGATATGAAACACCCATTTATATGCACTGAATCTGAAAAATTTTATTTTTCATTGAGAAGAAAATGACAGTTATTTGCCCAATGAAAACCCAAACATGACCTGCAACTTGCCTTTTTTTCAATAATCTCTAGTACATTTATTAAACTTCTGTTATGAGTGTATTGTGTTCAAACACAAAGCGAATACTTATAATCATCACCAGAAAAAAATGACTCAGGAGGTATTAATTTCTGATATACTAAGCACTTCTGCAATTCTGTTGCCATCTAGCGTCATTGTCCCATAAATTTAGAGTGTTGCCTGGAACAGTTCTGCCTTGTTTTGTAACATGGCTCCTTAAGATTTAGCAAGTTTAAGCAGATATACCTGATTGTATAGCCATTTGCGCTCACTATATTACAAAGATATGAAATACAATCTAAAAACTTTTAAATTACAACTATCTCTGCACAAATTATTAAATTGTTTTAAACAAGCAAAATCCTAGATAAAGGATTTATAAATTAGCCTAGGATTTACATGAGCTTGTAACAGATAGGGGGAAAAATGCATAAAACACAGTAAGTCTTAGCAGGTGCTATATGAACAAAGCCAGAAAAAGGACAGAATGAGGAATAATCACACATTGGGGAGACACTAGTAATTACTACGCCTGACTTTGTGTAGTTTCTACTACCTAATTTCAGATCCTCACATGCTGCACAGGATTCTCTCCTCAAAAGGACTCTGGGATTTGACTTTGTTTGTTTGCTTTTTTCTGAAGACAGATAAAACACTACAGAAGATAACAGACTGGTGTACATGCTTACTGCAAGATTTTCAAAACAGAATTCACTGCTCTTTAGAAACAGGTAAAAACAGATGCCAAAGAACCAGCTGTTTCTGCAGAGAGAGGAAAGCTGTGCTCGCAGACTGACAGCTAGTGGCACCCAGTGTGAGTGTCTCTCTCCCTGGTCTGTCAAACCCTTCCTCCAGTTTTGCCCATTTCACAACCCTCTTTCACTGTCACTCTACACCAAGTCACTCCAAAAAGTCTCCACATGTGGAAGATTGTGTGGTGAAGACAGCTAAACCTTCCTCCACACAGGCCAGCATCCAAGCATTGCTTTGAATGGATGAGCTCCAGGAAGCACTACCTCCCAAAAAACGAGGAGAAGCAGAGTATGTCCCTCAAAAACTCTTCTGGGCCGTTTTTCATTTCTGTTCCTCTTTTCTGTAAACAGTATCAGAAAGAAATACTTTTACATCTTAATGTGTCAGTGAATCAAGTGAAATTATATCATGATACACTGCCTAAATGAAAGGTATATATAATATATAGCATTCGCTCTTGCAGTCTGACAAAAGAAATGGATCCCCTTTTAAATACCATTTTTTGAAAGCTGAAATAGAAAACAGATCGTCTTCCTTTCTGAAAAAGCACAAAAGGCACAGTACTGGAAAACAGGCCTCTTCCTCAGCAATGAACTGTAACATTAACTGTAACAGTATGCACTTAGCTGACAGGAAACAACACATTTGCATTAGGCTTTACTTTTTTTTTTTCTTTTATTTTTTTTTTCCTGCAAACCTATGTTCTTTGAAGTCCTCCAAGAGCCACTAAAAGCAAGCACTTTGCAGGAGGATCCCTGAACCTTAGAGAATTAAAGCTGTGAATGGACTATCGCCTTAGTTACACTACATGATTTCCAGTCCCGGCAAGTGCACTAAGCTCATTCAGAGCAAGCCACAGATTTATTGTAATTATGAGAGCCCCAGATTGGAGCCATTTCTGAGACAAAGCACAATCAACAATCCTGAAACATTTTAGGCTTTCCATCCTTGATAAAAATAAAACATACATAGGAAGGGGAAACAAAGAAGTACCTATGGTTTGATGAAGGGCTGAAAAGCCACAGCTATCTTCTGATATTTGAACTAATCACAGTACTAAATTTTAAGCTACTACATTTTTTTTTCTGTGTTGCCACACCACCATGGCTCTGGCAGAAGGCATGTCGATGAATGTGTTTTCAAGGCTTGAGTCTAACATGATCCTGTCTTTATCTTATTGATATCATAATCCATTATTGGTGGAAACAATAATATTGAAACTATCTTTACAGCCTCTGGGTACTCCAGCAAAACCATGAGTCACATCTGTTAGAGAAAATGAGATGGTCACTGGCCATGCTTTTGCATCCTTTTCCCCATTAGGTGTCTGTTTTGCTGTTTTCCTTCCAGGGACATCTGGGAAAGGAAAGAAAGGAGACCTCACCAGTCCAGCTCCAAAGAGAAGCTGATTTGCATCTGAGATCTCTGGGTCATGGGCACTCTGGAGTTTGCTGGTGCAGAATTACTCACAGAGAGCAGAGATCATCCCTGGGGATCATCTGTATCTTAAGGGAGAAGGAAAATTCAGTACTCCCATAGATCCTGGAGTATTTGTTCTGAGGTTTCTACTGCTGAGTGCATTTGCCATTTGGATAGGGTACATGTGGGCCTGGATAATCACCTCACCAGTTTAGGAGAAACTAGCTTAAGTGATTTAACAGTGATCATAGTACAAGAATGGCTGCTCCCACCATCAGTAGAATAACTCACAAACTCAATAGATATTATTAAGACTTTGATCCATTGGCCCTTCTTTAACCAATGGAAGGAAATATAGTTACCACAAGTTACCACAAAACGGATGCTTGGAAAACCCATCTTGTGCTTTGTTTTTATGCTGCAAGGATATTTCTGGAGTGTGTCCTGCCTGACTCAGTTCAGCTTTTTGCCTGCTGAACAGGGTACAGAGCAACATACCTATTTGTACAGCTTGATGGGGGAAATAAAAGCAGTAAGGCAAAGGAGCACACAGTGATCAGCTGTCCATCAGGGACAGCGGCTGCTGAGTATTAGCTGAGCTCAGAGCACCTGGCAGCTGAGGGGAGCAAGAGCATGGTCCAGCTCCCATGCCAGCCTGCTCCATCGAGACATCCTGCAGGGAGGGGTTAGGGCTGGGCAGAGCCTCAACACTCCCAGGTACTCCCAGGTGCAACACCTTGTTGCACAAAGGAGCTCATTCACTCCTAAAAGTGTATCCAGGAATAATTTCTGTTCTACTGACCAGTTTGATCTATAACAAGCTCTATATACATTTTCTTTAATCTAATAGGTTTGCTTGCCTAACTGATACTTCCATGGAGAAGTATTTATTCTGTAGAAAATACAAAATTATTTAGAAAAGTACCAAGCAGTACTGCAAAAGTTTGAAAATCCAAAGCTCTAACAGAGGATCTGATAAGTCTGGGAAATAAACTTTATAGCATTTACTCATAATCCCAACAATCATCACAAAATAGAGGCTGTGAATCTTCTACAGACTAGCAGGATAGGGAGAAGGATAAAATGTTTGTAGTAATATCTATGTTTTTTCTATATTCTTATTTATTTATTTATTATCTTGTCTCCAACCTAGTAGAAGGAAAAATAACAAGAAAGAGGAAAAAAATAGATTAAATCAAAATTTGGTCATTAGCTAGCAGCTGAGATTCCTACAGTCTGGTGCTTAAACCTACAAGATGCATTCAGAAGCTCCATAGTACATCCACCATCTGTAATTCCAAACATAAAAGAACAGCATGAGTTGAAATAGATGTTACTGAAATAAAGATAACTCAGGGTATTATGAATTTACCCTCCTTTATTCTTCTGATTTTATATGGGTATAATGACCAGTGAAAATGTGTAGGAGCAGGTGGGTATTTCTTCTTATTTTCTTTATATGAAAACTTTAAAAAGTACTTTTAAAAGGTACAAAAGTATTGTGGCTGTGTCTATACCAACATCACCTTGATCCCTGAGTTACATACACTTGCATTTACACTTTAAGCAAGCAATCCTTTTTAATCTTGATGATGTGATATAGCAAGCATTTTGAATGAAATGATAGTTTTTACTTTTAAACATAGGTTTTCATGTAATATTATACCCCATAGACTCAATCTGTACAATTTGAATTATCTATCTGATGAAAAGGCAATCAGTTTTTCACTGGCAATATTCTGGTCTAAAATTATTTGCCGATGTAATACATATTTTGGAGAAATTGCTCAACTGAAGTTGAGCAAAGAAGTTCTTGCCATAGTAAAAGGTACCTGTAACCCCATTACTGAAAAAAAACAGTGATCTCTGAAAAAAACAGATCAGACAATTTTCTTTAAAGCTCAGCTCTTATGAAGTTTGTTTGTTTGTTTTTAATCCTTGGAAATCCATCTTCTCTAGCAGCTTGGTAATTCTTGCTCTCTCTCTACATTAAGTTAGAAGAGATTTTCTTATTCATACAAAGTGCCCATGGGAAAAAAATCAGGCTTAATTCTCCACAACAGATCTTTGAGTACAAACTTTCAGAGTCACTCTGTGTTGCTTTGAAAATTTGAAATGATGTTCTGGTTACAGCTTACAGATGGGTGTTGCTTTAGAAAGAATTTATAAGAAGATAAAGATGAATCTTATTAAGCCAAATCTCTTCATTTCTGCCCTTACACTTCAGTACATTTTGAATGTGATTTCAAGAAAGATCGTAAATGAGTCTGGACTTTCAAAGCATTGAGAAAGACACATGTGCCACTTAAAGCCTCTTTCATTACTTGAATGTTTTTAGATCTGGGAATACAAACTGTGGCTAGTTCTGGGGTAAAAGTACAGGAAAAACCTGGAAACAGCCAAAGGGATTTAGAAGTGTATGCTGATAGTAATATGAGTATTATTTGCCCCATTAAACAATGGCTGCATTTTCTTTGAGCAACATTACTGTTACACAGCTGCCTATAACGTTCATTTTAGGAAAATGAACTGCTGTGTGCCTGCCAGATTTTTGACTCAAATAGTGGATTATGATTTGGGGGAGGCAATGGATAGCATTCTTCACCCATTTGATTAAGGTTCTTTTTCATCATAAAAATTGCATCTAATGTAAAGTGACTGCACTGTATGATCTTGGAGATATGCAAGTAACACTCACTTTTGGATTAAAATAGCATCCATTTAAATGGCATGCAGAAGCATGTAGACATCTATTTTAGTGGTTTTAGCTTGTAAAAGAAAAAGATCAGAATGAAAACTGTAAAAATCATTAAATTAGTAGATATGTATGCAATACAGGTGCATTGTAGCTTACCTGGAAACTGGGGTGGACAAGATCATACAGTCCTAACTTTCCACTGCTTGGCTAAGACAAATACTGTTTGTACTGCTTCTTAAAGATACTATCAGTAAACCTAGACAAAGTATCTTGAATTTTAATAACATTTCAAAGATATTGTTTTCTTGGGATAACCACTAATCATACTGATCAACAGACCCTGTTTCCTTTTATTCTTATCTGTATCCATTTTTGCCCTCTTTCCATATAGTTGCATTAAACAGGGAAACGTGGGAGTTACCTTTTAGTTCCAGGTGTGTGCAAGCTGTAACACAATTGGGTCTGGTGGTGCCTCATACTTTTCAAAGCCTGCAATAGTAACAAAAGCACATTAACAAATGATACAGCAACAAGCATGCCAATTAAAAATATATATTTATTTTTTTTTGAGAGTCATCACGCGGCACTTGCAGGGCCAGCAGGCGATCAGGCCCAGTCAGCACGGGTTTATGAAAGGCAGATCCTGCTTGACAAACCTGATCTCCTTCTATGACAAAGTGACGCGCTGGGTGGATGAGGGAAAGGCTGTGGATGTGGTCTACCTTGACTTCAGCAAGGCTTTTGACACCATCTCCCACAGCATTCTCCTCAAGAAACTGGCTGCTCTTGGCTTGGACTGGCGCACGCTTTGTTGGGTTAGAAACTGGCTGGATAGCCGGGCCCAAAGAGTCATGGTAAATGGAGTCAAGTCCAGTTGGAGGCCAGTCACTAGTGGCGTTCCCCAGGGCTTGGTGCTGGGGCCAGTCCTCTTTAATATCTTCATCAATGATCTGGACGAGGGCATTGAGTGCACCCTCAGTAAGTTTGCAGATGACACCAAGTTAGGTGCATATGTCGATCTGCTTGAGGGTAGGAAGGCTCTGCAGGAGGATCTGGATAGGCTGCACTGATGGGCTGAGGTCAACTGTATGAAGTTTAACAAGGCCAAGTGCCGGGTCCTGCACCTGGGGCACAATAACCCCAAGCAGAGCTACAGGCTGGGAGATGAGTGGTTGGAGAGCTGCCTGGCAGAGAAGGACCTGGGAGTGATGGTGGACAGTCGGCTGAATATGAGCCAGCAGTGTGCTCAGGTGGCCAAGAAGGCCAACAGCATCCTGGCTTGTATCAGAAACAGTGTGACCAGCAGGGCTAGGGAGGTGATCGTCCCCCTGTACTTGGCTCTGGTGAGGCCGCACCTCGAGTACTGTGCTCAGTTTTGGGCCCCTCGCTACAAGAAGGACATTGAGGTGCTCGAGCGAGTCCAGAGAAGGGCGACGAAGCTGGTGAGGGGCCTGGAGAACAAGTCCTATGAGGAGCGGCTGATGGAGCTGGGCTTGTTCAGCCTGGAGAAGAGGAGGCTCAGGGGCGACCTTATTGCTCTCTACAGATACCTTAAAGGAGGCTGTAGCGAGGTGGGGGTTGGTCTGTTCTCCCACGTGCCTGGTGACAAGACGAGGGGGAGTGGGCTAAAGTTGTGCCAGGGGAGTTTTAGGTTGGATCTTAGGAAGAACTTCTTTACTGAAAGGGTTGTTAGGCATTGGAACGGGCTGCCCAGGGAGGTGGTGGAGTCACCGTCCCTGGAAGTGTTTAAAAGACGTTTAGATGTAGAGCTTAGGGATATGGTTTAGTGGAGGACTGTTAGTGTTAGGTCAGAGGTTGGACTCGATGATCTTGAGGTCTCTTCCAACCTAGAAATTCTGTGATTCTGTGATTCTGAGAATAAAGTGCCAGTTGCTATCCAGAAGAGCTTACCTAACAAATCAGGAAAAATCTTCTGTTTTGGAGTGTGCAGCACAGCTTTGCTAATAAAAGGCTCTCAGAGCTTAGATAATACTGAGTATAAACTTCCAGCATTTTACAGTCCTCTGACCTGACCTAGCAATCTGAAAATACAGATTTGCCAATTACCAGGCAATGCATTTCCCCAACTGCTAACAGAAATGTATGTCACAAAAATATATCTGTCAGAATGTTTCTTACTGTAACACTACTTAAACACTAGCAGAAAGGGAGAAAAAAGAAAACTGCATTATACAAATAATAATAATAATTAAATCACGGTTAAGATTCAAAAGGTTAGCTTGTAAAAGAGCACAGTATATGTCCATAGACCCAAGAATTCAGAATATACAGCATTCAGAAATTTTCTGCCAGCGCTCTATATTCTTTGCCTTTAAGAAATTTTGATACATCAACAGCCATATGCTGGATTTACTGGATTGTGCTGATTTCAGTAACATTTTGCTTTTGATGAGAAAAATCTAAGAGATCTAAAAACCTACATGATGTTTCAAGATGAATTTTCACTTAAAAATGTATAATAAATATGCAGAAACCATTGGATTAAACAAAAATGATTTTATCAAAATTTCTCCAGCAATACCATGAAGAATTGTAAATTCTGTACTACAGAAATATAAGTACGGGAGGAGAAAAATAAACTTGCAATGAAGAAGATCAAGGCTTCACTACTGTTTGGTGAATAGATTTTTTTCCACTGACCACACAGCATCATTGCAGAATTTTCTCAATTTGTCAGGGTGTATTAAACATTATATATATTATTAAATTATATATATTATTAAATATATGAATATATAGGATACCTTCATCTAAATATTATTGACTCTGCTTCAGTGAATGAGAAATGGTTAAATGACCTCTTGAGGTAATTTCTAGCTACAAATATGCTTTCTAGAGTAAATGAATACTGCAGAGTCCTGCTTTATAACAAAAGACATATCTTCAAGTACTTTTGTGCCCTTTAAAAATATGATAGCACCTAACAGAATGCTTAGTAATATGTAGAGCATTGTTTCTTAATTCAGATTCATCTAGATAAGAGTAAGTTACCTGATCCGTGCATGCATTTTTGAAAAACAGACTAAATACATGAGTCTCTTGGAAATCTCCCCAAATTTTGGAGTTACTAGTTAAATGGGCAAGCTCTTTAGACATACTCCATTGAAACAATTGAGATTACAGAGTAATTTGGGATCTTGCTTCCATATTAACTAGAGTTATTAAAACAGCCATTTTCAAAAACAGTATGCTACTTTGTTATAAAGTTGTATTTACCAGGGCGCAATATAATATATCGATTGATATTAGGAAAATATTTGGGGAAATTCCAAAAGAAGTAAATTATCTTGGAATGAAGGACTTCCTGACTCAGAATTATGGTGCAGGTATTGGTAATCTGTTTCTAGAGTGAATAATCATAACCATTCCATGAGTAACAAGTCTCCAAATAGGTTCCAGTGAAATATTCATAGAATTGAACTGATCTTTGTTTCCGATCCCCTGTTGAACCTGTAGATTCTTTTATTTTATGTCTTCCAGCAACATTGGTGCTGTTTTAAGCAACTTGATACCTATATTTCTGAGAATGAAAGAAACAAGGGAAATTGCACTTTGACCCTGATTTATGAAAGAACTTGCCTTATTTTTAACCCATAAAGAGTACATTCATCTTTTGTTATAGAAAAAGCCAATTAAGAAAATTTTCCAGGTACGTTTTTTTTTTTTTTGAGATGAGAATTCAGCTACTGCCATCTATTGATACATTGCGAAGGGTCGCTGGAGGAGCAGATCTTCATTGTATCTTTTCTAAGAGTACTGTAAAATATCAGGGGTGAGAAGAGGACACTGAAAGAATGATTCTCTTTCCCAGCAGTGAAACCATGATTTGGGGAGGTAAGATAATATCAGTAGTAATTTGAGGGTTAGGTAAAGTCATGAGCTGCTTTTAATCTTCCAACATGAAGGACAACATACATAAGGGAAGTCTGTTGCTAAATGACCTATCTAATAAACATGTCTGATATGCATGTTTGCACTGTTCTCATTAGTTCATATTCAGGTGTGTTGGCCTATGTTCGGCTCTTTAATAACAGCCCCATCTCACCGGACACGTTAATTCCCAAAGCCTTTGGAAAACAGCCTGTGTTTCCAACCATCTGTGGGAGGAATGCACTGACCTCAATTAATTAACTGAAATCAAACCAGTTTAATAAATGAACAAGACCAAAGACATAAATGCACTGAATCAGAAAAAGAAGTGAGTTGTGACTTTTAGCAAAGCCTGGACTACATGATAAAGAAAAAACCACGAACTTCATGAAACTGCCACAACAGTCAAGAAGTGCAGTTCAGTCAAAACAAGCTCATGGGAGTGAAGGGGAAAGCAGGGAAGGGTCTGAGGTGGAATCTAGTAATTTCATGCTATTGCCTATCACAGCAAATCCTTCAACATTTATTTTTCTCTCTCTTGTGCTGAACAGCAATAGCACTCATTAAATCCTCTTTTCTAAGAAGCAAGGTCTGACATCTATATAATACACCTAAGGGCTTTTTGAATATTATCGCTCTCCCTTTCTCAAATGAATAACAAGGCCATTTCCAGGTTTTCATGAAAATTTCTTTTCTCACTGCCTCTCTCCTCTTCAGTCGATCATGCACAAACAAGATTTTTGCCCTTCAGAAAACAAGCTTGGCTTATCTGTACAGAAATCTGCTTTATTAATTTGTTTTCAGCTGAGTATACAAAATATCTGCTGCACACTTCCTGCATTTTGTCAACATCTTGCTAATTACTTAAATGACACAGTTTTCTTTTTTCTTTTTTTTTTTTTTCTTTTTTAATGAAACATGTTGGAGAGAGGGAGAGTCTGTCTTCAGTTACTCATTTCATTTATTCAAATTACAGCTTTCCAATCCAATACTGCAGAAAAAAATACTCCAGGGTAAATTTGGAAGTCTGTTTCATTATGATCCCTTAAGTATAATGTAATTAGAATCATGCCATGAATGAATAACAGTTTAGAAGCAATTATTTAATGACTAGGTGAATTTCTACCTCACAGCAAATATTTCTCACATTTCTGTCTGCTAGACATTTCAGCTGGTGTTAAGAAGATTAGAGAGATTAAATAGACATTTATTATCATGAAAGGAAACCAATAGCAATCTTACTCTTTGTTTGAGGAAGCAGAACAGGGGGAGTTGTGGACAGCTGTAGATTCTGCAACACAAGCTGCTATTTAACAGAGGCCTGATGCAAAGATTCTTGAAGACTTGATGTATCCACTGGATCAGATCCTTCAAAAGTTGTGGATCCTCTGTTTGTGATCAGTCTCTTGGAAGAAACAACACAGGCACAGGCTGAATGTGAGGTTGGGGGGCTACTCAAAGAGAAGGGAATTAGAAAGGTGGAAATATACCAGGTAGAAATAAACCACACCATAATGGTGTGGTTTAACACAGAAATATGATGAACACTGAGAAAATGGAAGGCAATTAGCCCACAAAACAGTTAATTGCTCTACAATCAAAAGGCTAGAATGGAGATTATACTGCTAAACCAGCTTTGAGCTCATTATCCTCACTCTCTGCCTGAGTTACAGCTTCCAAAGAGCCCAGACTTTCTTGTGTGGATTCAGGGTAGTCCTGTTGCAAGAGACCAGGTACAGTGGTGAGCTTCCAGGATTGCTATAGATTTCAGGACAGATGATTTCCTGATAAACTGGGGGGGGGGGGGAGGAAGGGAGAGAGAGAGACAATCAGAACTGTACTGTTTTTTAAAATTATAGAAATTGTATCATTTAAATATTATAGACTAAACACATTTAAACAACCTCTTTACCCATTGAAAGGGATTCTGCCCTTCCTAATTAGGATTGTGCAGTTCAACATCCATTCTTTACCATACCATGCGAAAAGTTACAAATAAACAGTGCATTACTAGTTGCTTCTTCACTTCAACACTATACAAGAATAACAAGTCTTTTAGTCTTCAACATGAAAATGTAGCTCCATACAATATCTGTGGTGGAATTGTCATTTCAAGGCCTTGAAGCTCACCAAGAACGTGTCCTTCCTTTCTTTACTATTATACTTATTTCCCTTTAAAAATAACAGTTACAATAATTATTATTGTAACAGTTTGCACATAATCTCCTGAGAATAAATACCCATGTAATGAACCTGAAATGATATGGTAATTTCTTAATTCAAAATAATTACATGGCTATTTGTGCCCTCTAAAATAAGGTATTACTTATTCAGCCCAAACAAATTGCTATTTGCCCAGGTTTTGAACTCTGGTAAACAGTAGCATAACAGTCAGCTGAATACAAACCCTGAAAAAAATTATTTTAGATGCTTATTTACACAGAAGCAGAAACAAATATTTGTCAAGCCAACAAGCATACTTTAGTACAACCAAGGGAAAAACAACAGAAAGGCCTTGAAAACAGGGCTGAAAACGCAGCCAAGTCAGAGTGCTACAAAGGCACCAGCTGGCACAAAGTCACCTAGGTGCCTGCTATAAAGCCTTACAAACTTGAAAAATTAAAGATAAAAAAGTGGAATTTGTTTGGTTTATTTTGGCTTGTTTGCATCTAAGTTAACTGCATATCTTCCTATATCACCTGGAGACACAGACAGGAAAGTCACCAGAGGGGTTGAAACTGGAAGGAAAGAGAGACTTTCAAGCTATTGATTTCTCTAAATCAATAACAAGTCTTCCACTGGTTTTAATGGAGGCTGGAGAAGGCCTAGATTTTGGAGCACTAATAAAAGATTAAAAGTCACCTTGTTCTAAATGGCAAAGAATGCTTCTCATTTACTTTAATAACATAAGCTACAGCCACAGGCACTCATGACTATTGACTGCTAAATGGTAATTCTCTGTTTTCTCAGTCTGGAAGAATAACTAATAATGAAGGACTTGCAAATGGATTGGTGCTGCTTCATATGAAGACAGAGCCCTTCAAAATCCAGAGTGGACATCAAGTACTTCCCAGACATGCATGAATATGTGCCATGTATTTTCTACATGAGTAAATTAAATTGTGCACTACTTTTCATCTGTGATGATTAAATATTTGGGCCTGCAATGAAAATTAAATCCACACTTGATTTTGTATTTCTATGCTGCACAGCTACTCTTATTTCTCTTTTTGTTTAAACACACTGGACTGAGTTTTATACTGGTATTTGTTCTTGGAGTTACTGATTTCACTCACAGAAGTATATGCAAGATCTGGCATGCTGTTTCCTGCTTCCAGAAAAAAAATGAGAATCAGATGAATTCTGATCCATTCAAATTGCATACATCATGGGTGAGAAACAAAACTCAGTAATCAACATTTCTACTTAAAATCATAGGCAACACAGAATAATCTAAAGAAAAAATATTTTCAGAGGGTGATAGATTATAAAGAAGATGTAATACAGGCTTTGTTTTTGCAAATGTTTTCAACTTAGAACAGGGTGCCTCAGGCTACTTTGTACTCTTTCATGCAAGGTCAACTTAATTCAAACTTGATTTTTGCTAAGGTTGCCTTGATATTTTGCATACCAATATTGTTTTAGGTGCTCTTGATAGTTACATATTTTCATGAGAATATTGCTGAGATATTGCTGAGTCCCTTAGCTAAAGCTCTCTACATTTTTCTACATGGATTCTTTCAAAACACCTCAAAACACCACAAGGAAAAGAGGAAAAGTAAAAAAAAAAAAAAAAAAAAAAAAAAAAAAAGGGTTTGGGTAATGGTAAATGGCATTGAATTTAGTAGCTTGTGATAGCACAGTAGTAAATAACCCCACCATTGTTACTTGTAAACAGCAGCAAAAATTGCCCATAACTTCTTTGGTCAGTCTCACATTTTTATGATACAAGATTTTTAACAACTTGGCTACATTTAACATGCTATTACTGGTAGCTCTAATGGGAGTTACATCACTGGGTTTAGCATCCAACACCCCAGTACTAGCAGTACATGTGTCAGAACAAAACAGAATATCCCAAGTTGGAAGGCATCCACAAAGATCAAGTCCAACTCCTGACTCTATACAGGACTACCTAAAAACTAAGCCATATGTCTGAGAGCATTGTCCAAAAGCTTATTGAACTCCAGTAGGTTTAGAGCCATGACCAATTCTGTGGGGAGCCCAACCATACTCCTGGTGAAGAACCTTTTCCTAATACCCAGCCTGAACTTCCAATGACTCATATCCATGCAGTTCCCTCAGGTCCTGTTCCTGTCAGCAGAGAAGGGCCTGCTCCTCTGCTCCCCTCGTGAGGGAGCTGCAGGCTGCCATGAGGCCTCACCTCAGTCTCCTCTTCCCTAGTCTGAACAAACCAAGGGACCTCAGTCATTCATCATACATCTTGCCCTCTAGGTCCTTTACCATCTTTGTTGCCCTGCTTTGGACACGCACTAATAATTTTATATCCTTCTTATATTGTGGCACCCAAAACTGCACACAGTGCTTGAGGTGAATGCAGGTGCCTTTGCAAGTTTTGAGTGATGACATCCAAATTATCTTGAACATTGTCGTGGTTCCGCCCAAGTGGGCAGCCGAGCACCACCACAGCCACTCTCTCACTCCCCCTCCTCAAAGAGGAACGGGGAGAAAATATGTGAAAAGGGCTCAAAGGTTCAGATAAAGACAAGAAGATCACGCAGTAATTATTGTAACGGGCAAAACAGACTCTGCATAGGGAGATAGTAAGATTTATTGCTTATTACTAACAAGCTAGAGAAGTGAGAAACAAAGGAAAGAAACCAAAAGCACCTTTCCCCCCCTCCACCCTCTTCCACCTCCTCCCCCCGAGCGGCGCAGGGGAAATGGGGGAATGGGGGTTATGGTCAGTCTACAGCACTTCTTCTCTGCCGCTCCTTCTCGGTCACTCTCGTCCCCTGTGCTGTGGGATCCCACCCACAGGATACAGTGCTTGATGAACTGATCCTGCGTGGCTTCCCACAGGCAGCAGCTCTTCCAGAACTGCTCCAGATATGGGTCCGTACCACGGGGTCCATCCCTCAGGAGCAAACTGCTCCAACCTGGCTCCCCCATGGGCAGCAGCTTCTGCCAGGTCACCTGCTCCTGCATGGTCTCCTCTCCACGGGCTACAGGTCCGGCCCAGAATTTGCTCTGGCAGGGGTCTTCCACAGGCGGCAGCCTCCGTCGGTGCAGGGCCACCTGCTCCACCGTGGTGTCCTCCACAGGCTGCAGCGTGGAATCCTGCTCCACCGTGGTACTCCATGGGCTGCAGGGGGACATCCTGCTTCACCATGGTCCTCACCACAGGCCGCAGGGGACTTCTGCTCCGGCGCCTGGAGCACCTCTCACCCTCCTTCTTCACTGACCTTGGCGCCTGCAAGGCTGTTCCTCCCAAAATACCACCAGCACCAGCTTAGCTCACACCACTGTTGCACTTGCCCTGTTCCTTGCGAAGCTGACCTGTCGTTGGTTCTGCAGTGTCCTCCTACAACACATAACTTGGATGACAGATTAATTTTCTCCCAGTGTTAAATATCCTTGAGGCACACACTTGATATCCCCATCTTTCTGCATTACCCACCAGGCATACCCTGGTCCTTGGGCAAAGACAATCCCACAAGTGGTTTTGCCTTTTCCCATGGCAGGGGCAACCCACACCACCTTCCCCATCCACTTTCCCACATGCACTACAGGGACTTTAGCTTCTTCCACAGTGTGTAGGGATTTTGTTTCAGCAGGATCAGGACGGCTGTCAGACCCCCTGTTGTTAACCAGCCAAGTGGCCTCTGGTAGATTTATATCCCAATGTTTCCACGTCCCAGCACCCAATGCTTGCAGCATAGTTTTTAACAGTCCATTGTACCTCTCAACCTTCCCAGAGGCTTGTGGGTGATAAGGGATGTGAGCTAAGCTGGTGTTGGTATCAAGAAAACCAGCTTCGCCTGCCCTGAGTGACCACTTTGACAAATGAAGCTGAAACCATCAACAGTTTTTATGAACATTTTGGGAAAAGACCTGTGGAATAAAGGGAAGTACAGACATATAAATGCTTCAATGGGCAGAGAACAATGGTGATGAGAACATCTATATATTAAACTGTACCTGATTGTGACAAGCATATCAGCTGAAGGTTCAGTTTTTATTCTATTGTGTATTGTTACATCGTCTTGAATAAATGTATTTTACCCATCTCAGTGATATTGCTTGTTTCAGCTTGTTTGGTTTTAATTCAGGCCTGAGCTGCTCCATAATCATTTGTTCACGTTTATGAGATTGCACATTGTTGACTAATAGCTTCATTTTGCTGAGTTTCCATTTATTACTATCACAGTTACAGCTGGTTTTAAATTTTTGTAACTTGCCTATCCTAGCATGAATCTAATTTCATTGACGTTTAACACTGATCCTGAGGGCTCCTCTTTGACTGTTTGTCACCCAAAGATCAAATACTTTTGCTGCTGACTTTTAAAATCAATTATAATCTCGCAGGATTTGGCTGAGAGGATAACCCAAAGTGAAAGGCAGTGAGTCTTAAGAGAGAGTTTCCCGATGCATTAAATGAGAATGATTTTCTATGTGCGGAAACAAAAGATCTGGTAAAGAAAAAAAAAAAAAGAGCAAAGTGTTTTCTGAGATACATAGAAAATGTGCATAAATCCATCTTGCTGTTCCTGAATGTTAGGATCTGTTATAATAGAGGACAATCTGGCAAAGTGATGGAGAGACACTGTTACAAAACACATTCATGTCTTCTTAAGGTAGCCCTTCCTCTATCTTTAAACACTTCAGTTTTTCCTGTGACACATTCTATCTTTGGTTAATTTAACAAAACAAAACAAAAAGTTAAATGAATCCTATTAATAAATCCCTTTAACTTAATAGAAATTAAAAATCCAATTAAACTGCAATTTAACATTTCCACAACAATATTTCACAGAATCACAGAATGGCCGAGGTTGGAAGAGACCTCGAAATATTGTCTATTCCAACTCTTCTGCTGAGCAGGATCACCTACAGAACATTGTGCAAGATGACATCTGGGTGGGTTTTGAGTATCTCCAGAGAAACATACTTCACAACTTCTCTGGGCAACCCATTCTAGTGTTTGTCACCCAATATTTCCCTCTCTGTTTACCAGATTTTTTAGCTTCATTAATTGAATCTGAACTAAATTTCCAAGTTAAAAAATAAAAAAAATTAAAAAAATGAGGCAAATTGAAGTACTGCACTACGTATTTACTTATTTATTTATTTTGTGAATAGATAAATGCCTTCACTTTCCAAGTCATTTTCTTATCTATATAACTGACAAATACAGATTACTGGAATCCTTGAAAAAATATACAATAACTTAATGGAACTGGCAAACATTTTCTTGAAAATACCTTTTCACACTATGAACAATAATTCTACTTCAAATTCACAGGAAGAATGTACATTTGCTTCACACTTTAGGTTGAAAAACATTTTAAGGTATTGAATTTGAAAATTGTTAGAAAAATTATTCACCTATGGATAAGCAGAAAGGTCACTAAAAACACATTTAAAACTGATGTATTTTAAAAGCTTATTTCTGCTGCATACTGAATAATCACAGAAAATAGGCATAAAAGTGTAAGGCCTTTTGTCTAGCAATTCTTAGTAACGAGTTGCTCTTATGTGATCGATAATAGAGAAGAAGCTAGTGGAAAGACAGAGCCAGAAGGTAGAAAACAGTGATGGAGAAGCAACACACAGGAAGACAGAAGAGCTGCAAATAGAAATCTCATAGAACTTAAGGAGAAGACCAGATGGGCTGGCAGAAAAAGCTACTCAGAGAAGCCCAAGATAATATAATTGCTTAATTGGCTAGCACGTCTGAGCAAGGAACTGCAGGATTGCCCTTTACTTGTCTTTCCAGGCCACAGATCACTTTAAGAAGCTTCTTTTTAGCCCTTCTGCTTTTCAGTTACTCCCTCCCCCAGTTGTGAACCTTCCCATAAATGAGAAATAGTCATTACAGAAGCAATCCAGCAGTCCTGAGAGACAGAGGGTGACCTTTCCTGGTGCATAAATTGACATCAGATGCAATTTCAGAACTTGAAGGAAATAATTTCATGTAAAAAATATGTTTGGAAATATTTTCCAAATGTCAGGTTTTTTTCTTCAGAAAATGGGGTCTTGCATCTGTTTTGTTGTTGTTGTTTTAAATCCAAATTGCAACAATTTATTTTATTAAACAGGACAGTGTCTTTTGCTTAAAAATCAATGAAATTCAACTGCATTTTCTTAGAATATTGCCTGCTGGGAATTTGGACATTTCTGCACAAGCGAGCAAGAGTTTCAAATTACAGCAGATGATTTAGTCATGTAGGTCATGATCTAGGTATATATATGTAGGTATTTCAGTCACTTCATCCTGGGAGGAGTATTTCTCAGCACCACAGAGAAAATTGGAGGCCAGGCAACAATGGCAATACAATATGTCTGCATGCTGATCAGCTCACGAACAAAAGAAAATGAACCACTTCGGTTCCAGGAATGCAATGCTTGATTTCAATCAAAAATGCCAACACAAAATATGTCAACATCTCTAAATGAACGTTCTTTGAAATCTCCATATTCTGCAGGCAGGCTTTAAAACTCCACATTCTCTCAAATGAAAGCAAACCCTGAAATATCCTTGGGAAGGAAAATACGCAGTTTCTTCTAATCCACTTGTTTCTACTCCCCATTTTCAGAACACATCTTAAATAATGGAGGCTCTTAGCAGGGAGGTCAGAGAACGTTACAAAATGTTTAAGAGATAATCTGAGCTCCATGGTAAGAGTAGAAAAGACATGAATCTAGGGAACCCTACCAGAGGAATGAAAATCAAAATTTTATTTGGGGTAGAATCTTTGTAAATGAAATCTCAACAGAAATAAACACACATATAATGTAACTGTTATTGCACACACAAACACTAAAAGCAAATTCACAAAGATGTCCTGCTGTCAGAACTCAGCATTAATTTACTTTGCAATTCCAGTCAATTTGTTATCTCAAATGCCCTCAATTAAAATGTTTTATCTGATATAGGGTGAATTAAAACAATCTTTTTATTCTGACAATAGAGATGCACTTAGTGGCATATAAAAGAGTAACTTAATGGGTACTTAATGGCCTGAAGCTTTAAATGAACAAATCATAAATTAAAGCTTTTGTAGCCTTTTATGCTTTCCCATTTGGATTCTAAAAATACAATTTGCATTCATTACATAGGGCTGATATACAGTACCTTGTTTCCCAATGACATTCAGCTGCATCACAATATTTGCTTGATGCTGTTGCCTTTTGAAGAGCTTTTAATGTAAGGTCTAGGTCATATCCCTTCCCTGTGGAAGATGGACAGAATGATTTTAAACTTCTCTGGGAAACTCTGAATTTGCTGAAGTACCTAGTTTCTGAGCAGTCACTGACAATAAATCCATTTCTTCCTCTTCAGTGCACTTGATAATTTCAAACGAGGCAGTAGGGGGTGGATTTTCAAAACATCATGTGAAATCTGAGTGCAGAGCTTTGATAAGTAAATAATAGCCTTGCATGTGCCACTTTCTTTCAGTGACCATTCTTCTTATTTTTGTGACACTACCTGAAAGAAATACCTTACAAAAAATAAACCTAAAAAAAAAAAAAAAAACACCTTTTGTTTTCTTTCCTAAATATTTTGTTTGTATTTTAAAGTGCTTTTCTATTTGTTTTTCACATCTGAATACTCACTGTAGTTAACCAGGCAGTCTCAAACTACAACACCTATATGTCACAGAAAACAAACCAGGAAAAACAAAACAAAACAACAACAAAACCCCTGAAAATTAAGCAGGAATATATGTAAGTTCTTAAGCACAGCAATACCTGTACTCTAAAGTGAATTCAACATGTCCTTAGACTCTACATCAATACCTGGCAGCTGTTAGTTTATGTCCTGGTCCTTCTTCCTGTGATAGGAAAGGTGACACCATGGACACCATGCTCCCCACCATCCTCAGCCACAGCTAGATGGAAAAGGTCCATGGGAGGTAACCATGACAGTCTTTTACATGCTGTTTGGAAAGGGTAGGAAAAAAAGTCACAACAGATTTCCCTCTAAATTTTATTTAAGGTATTTATAAAATAAACAGTGTCTTGCTAAAGCACATACACCTCACATTGCTCAGTAGTTGCTACCAGCTTTCAACACAGTACCTGCTTTAAATGCAGCAAAACCAGGAGTTCACAGAATCATACCACTTAATTTTCGACTTCGCCCTAGCAGATTTATGCTGTTTTGTGCAGAGAGGGTTAACAGTGCTGCTCCACAGGCAACTTACATATGGGACCCTGAAAAAAACAGGGTAGAGGAAAGGAGGAAACTGACTGTCATGTATCACCTTGCCCCTGCACGTACAAAGCATGAAGTCTCTTGCTGGCCTTTCCTCTAAACCCCCAGTAACAAAGCCTGTCTTCCCATCATTTCTGTCTAATAGACTGCTCTTAAATCTGTCCAAATAGGAAGACAGTTCTGGTAGTAACTAAGGTGTTTTTTTGTTTTGTTCTAACCAGTAATTATACAATTATACCTCATGTAATGCTCTTTTTTTTTTTTTTTTTTTTTTTTTTGTTGTTGTTTTTGTTTTTGTTTTTTTTTTTTTTGCTAAGAGTTCTCCCTGGACAGATAGAATCAGAATCAATCACCTTGTCGAGGAGTCATTCTTATACACAAATACTGCTGCTGCTTGAATCCTGCACATTATTCAGTCTCTCGTCTTCCTGAGTCACTGAGGTTTTCAGTATATCAGTAATTTGGTGATTAAAAAAAACAAAACAAAACAAAACAAAAAAAAACACACGCACATTCATGTATATATATTTAGAGATTCATTTTGTGTTATAAATATTCTCTTTTTATAAGAACATTTACCTAAATAAAAATAATTCCTAAACAGAAATGATTTACCTAAATAAAAATAATTCCTAAACAGAAATGTTCCAGGCTAAAAATATCAAAACCAGAAGAACTTCATTGTTTACTCAATATGCTTTGAAGTTCTAAAATAGAATTTGTACCTTTTTTCTAAATTAAGTAATGTAATTAATTTTAATACTATGGAAAGAATTTTAATACGACTACCAAAAATTTGTTCTAACAATTTCAAACAATTTCCTATTTTTTCACTTCTGAATTACTTTCAAACATCCTGTTTTATCTTTCTGTTTATCATTGCTATCTGTTGACAAGGCATTTTCAGATGTTTTTGATGGTTACTCATAAATGAGGATTGGGGGATTTGTTGTCCTATAATATGGTGTGCTTCCAATTTTTCATCATGTACTGCATTATTAGTATTTACCTCAATTTTATATACACTGCCATGTCTGGGTCATTTCAGTCTTTACTGCCTTCTGTGCAGTTTCCTCCCTGTAAAGATCTAGGTTTGCAATAATTCTCCCAACTGATTAGTTTTGAAAGTACCATATTGCATTTCTTCTTGTTCTCTCTCATGTCTATTTTCAGCTTCTATACTGCAAGCCTAATGGGATTATATAATAACAATATTAGTATCTCAAATGATATCTGAGATCCTCTTATTTATTTATTATATCTATCATAGAATCATAAAGGTTGGAAAAAATCTCCAAGATCATCTGGTCCAACCATCCCATCCCCCTACCACTGATATTACCCACTAAACCATGTCCCTAAGAACCACATCTAACCTTTCCTTAAACACCCCCAGGGACACATTGACTATCATTAGCCAATGAACTTCTTTATTCCCCCATAAATAGCATGGGCTATTTTCTTTTTCCCAAAACTTTATTGCACTGAAGCAATAAAGCAATAAACACACCTTCTGGTAGCTACTAATATTAAAAGGTGCTTCCTATGTTAGCTCTTCACAGGGAGAGGAGTAGGACGAAGGGAGTCCAGTCTCCCATCTGTAATGCTTGGAGATTCACATGATAGAGAAACAAACACTTCAAATCACTTGAGAGCAGATTTACTACCTATCGCACTGTTACAAATCGCCGAGTCCCAAAATAGGATTATAATCAAAGTTTACAATTTATTAAAAGAATAGAGGTAAGCAAACAGCGCTGGGTGCATCGGGAGTCTCCGCTCCACCTAGACGCACACCAGTTACATCAAGTAGCTGATTTTTATGGTCCTAGGCTGATACACATTCATTACTACTTCTAAAAAGAAAACAGGTTATTATAATTAGCTTCCGGGATCCAAACCCTCCTACTGGAGCATGCGCATCAGTCTCCGGTGGTCCCCCTAGGGGTTTCTGGGGGTCTTTCATGCTGAAGGCTCGTAGTCTTCCTCTCAGGTTTTTTTTCTTGTCCTTCCCCTTTGTGCTCCTTGGCAGCATGTCAAAAGCTTACACAGCGTTCCCTGCAAGTTTTGTCTTCTAGCCGTCCTTCAGCTTCTTTCTTCTCCTTAATCTCCTGGCCACCTGGCCAGATATCAGGGGCTTGCATAGTGTCCCATTCAGAAGCCATAACAGTTACTAGTTGTTAGCAGTTGTTCTGAAACCCCCAGACATCAGAGACTTCAAAGAAAGAACATACAAACACAAATAGCTCTCTATTGACACTTCAGGTGTTGTTAAAACATTCCTCACAGGTCATTCACAGGGACACTCCAGTCCTATAGCAGTGCTAAATCAACCACAAAGAAGGCAAAAAGGCTGTAACTGTTAGGAATAAGAGTTCGGAATAACAAAAGCAAATAGGCTCATGGATTTGAGGAATATTTCTGAAGATTTGATAAATTGACTGTAATGAGGGGGAGACTGGGACACTGGGAGGAAAGGGAAGAAACCACATCTGTGGAAGAATTAAATTGCCAGTGCAGGACCCAGAGACAGACAGAACTGCTCTCTATTGACATGAATTGTTAAAATATTCCTTTGCAAGGTACAAGAACTATATACATTAACCATTCTGTTTTTCTTAGACTTGTGGTTATACAAGGGTATGTAAGACAGAAGGTCACATTCATCATACCATGCGGCCCCAGCACTGTTCCATACTGACATGAATCAGATGAACATATATCACAATCCCCCATCTCCTTTTTCATGGCATTGATTCATGTTTTCCTTTCTAATCAAGTTAATACTTGCCGAATTGATGTCAATTGATACCAATTCTGGATCTTTATTTGTTTTTATTATCATCAGAGAATGGGTTTTCTCTTTCCCTGGTTCTGGGTCAACAGGTACCGCAGATATTTGCATTCCTTGTATAACCGAGTGTATTAGTCTGGTAATATTAAACATGGAATTATTAACAATCCTCCACATATCCCCAATACAACCATCCTTATTTTAGCAAACCAATCACCATGCATAAAGTCCCCTTCCATAATCATCTTAGATCGATTCCATTCCAAATTTGAACTGGGACATGTGCAATTTTCTTCATTTCCTTTACAAGTTCATTTACAGCTTTTCTTTCTGTTGCGGTTTAACCCAGCTAAACAACACAAGGCTGCTCGCTCACCTCCCCCCCTCCTTCTCTGGGATGGGAGAGAGAAATGGGAAAGTGAAGCCTATGAGTTGAGATAAAGACAAAAATAATAACAATAATAATGACAATAATGATGATAATAGTACTACTAGTAATAATGTGTATGAAACAAATGATGCGCAATGCAATTGCTCACCGCCTGTTGTCCAATGCCCAGCCTAACCCCGAGCAGTCCAACCCTCCTCCCAGCTCTTGCACCCCCAGCCTGTCCACTGGCAGGACAGAGTGAGAAGCTGAAATGTCCTTGGCTTGGTGTAAGCACTGCTCTGTAACAATTAAAACATCAGCGTATTATTAGCATTCTTCTCATCCTAAACCAGAACATAACATTCTACCAGCTACTAGGAAGAAAAACCCTTATCATCAATCTTTAAAGAGCAATTACTAAAGTTAAATTTTCCACAGACTTCTCCTTCTTGTGGTAGTAAATAATCCAAAGCTAGGCGATTTTGATACAAAGCAGTTCTCATCTTGGTCTTTTGCTTTGCAATTAATCCAAGTGCATCTCTGGTTTTATTTATAACTATTTCTATTACAGCTAGTAACCTAATTATTCTATTAAGTATTTATATTGGGGTCCTATAGCCCCAGGATCCATCTTCTGTCCAAGTAGCTGGTTCATAATAGGCAAACACCTTCAATCAAGAGGTTGGGCCTGCTTTCAGGGTCAATTCAGGCCTGTGTTACTGTTCAGCCTGTCAGGGTGATCCAGCACCTGGAAAAATTTATATAGGTTTAAAAAAAAGAGGTTCTTATGTTATTTTCTCAGGACAACCTGACCTTAGTGTGGGAGAAGTCTGGTCGAGGCTCTCTCACTCAGCAGTCAATACCCATAGGGGTTACCTCCCTCGGTAGACCATACACACCGCAGTGGAGGGTCCTGCCCCGGTCTTGCCTTCTCCCTTTCCTCCCTTCAGGCTTGTCCCCTTTACTTGGCATCCTTAATTCATGCAGAGCCTCGTTGCCAGGATATTAGTTCTTCTTTAGCTTTAATTTCGTTTCCCCAGGAGCGGATTCAACCCTCCAAGTTTTGGTAGTTACTGGTCCTTTCATTCTGGATGCGTGGGTCCAGCCCCTTTCTGTGGTTCTCACAGCTGTTTCAGTAGTAAGTAGAACAAGGTACAGTCCCTCACATCGGGGGTTCAGTGATTCTTCCCTCCAGGTTTATTTATTAAGACCTTGTCTCCTGGTTGTATTTTATGAATAGCAAATCCTAAAGGTGGTGTTTGAGCCATCATTCCAATTTCTCTTAGCTCTTTTAATCTCCTTCCAATAGTAATTATATTTCTGGATGCTACGATCCTCAACTACATTGTTCCCTAGAGTCATCCCTTGAGAATAAGGCATATCATATAACATTTCATATGGTGATAATCCAGTCTCACTGTATGGTTTAGTTCTTATGTTTAAAAGTGCCAATGGTAAACATTTCATTCAGGGCATTTGTGTCTTGATCATTAATTTAGCCAATTGTTGTTTTATTGTTTGATTCATTCTTTCTCCTTTCCCTGAGCTTTGTGGGTGCCACGGAGTATGATATTCCCACTGAATACCTAATGATTGATGTAATAATTTTATTATTTTAGAAGTAAGGTGGGTGCCCTGATCAGAATCAATGTACTGGATTATCCCATATCTAGGTATCATAGAATTTTTACCACCATTTGTGCTGTAGCTTGTGCTACGGGATAAGCTTCTACCCATTGTGTTAAATGATCTACTATTACCAATAGATATTTTATCCTCTCTACTTTGGGCAATTCAGTGAAACCAACTTGTACTTTCTCAAAAGACCTATAAGCTGTTTTGTTTTGTTTCTCCCTCCCGTGGCTGCTTGTTGAAACACTTTCTTTTTTATCTTCTGACGAGTTAAGCAACGGTTATGTAATTTGCTTTGCTATTTCAAAAAAAAAAAAATGCAACCAAATTGTTTTAGTAAATGATCATTAACACCTTTGTACCCCAATGTATTTGTGCATGCAAAAGTCCCAATATTTGCTTCTCATAAGCTTTTGGCAATATCTCTCGCCTGACTGGCCGTGTCCATTTTCCTTCTTCTAATTTAGCCCCTATTTTCTCCAGTTTCCTTTGTTTGTTTTGTTTTGTTTTCCATTGCATTTCATAGTCGGTCCAAAAATTCCATAGGGGTTTCTTTTTTGTTGGAACAGATTCTCCATTCCCAATTTAACCGGATTTTGGTATTTACCGTTCATTATTTCCGGGGTGACTATAGTCTCAGCGTGGGGCCGGTCAGGGGAATGCAATTGTCAACAGTTCCGTGAGCGGTCCCATTGGCAATCTGAGCTCACTCATAAACTCAGGTTGTTTTAAGGGTTAACTGCTTTTCTGTTTCCGTGACAACTCTCGGACCATCATGGTCCCTCTGCCCCAAAGGGCTCACACTGGTGATTTTGGGATCACAGCCTCCTGTTGAGGCAGAACTATTAACATTCCTACATCCTCTTCCCCAGCTCATTCAACTTCAAACAGCTCTGTTAAATACTACACGCCACACCTTTAACACCTTCAACAACTCTTTTAACCCTTCCTTTATTTTTCTCCAGCCTGTACTTTTCTTATGCCAACATCAAAGGCTCAGTCAGGGGCCAACTTAATTCCACTCTTTTCTTCTAAAATGCTGAAACAACATATCAGTATGAGACATTTAATCCTGTTTTCCTTCTCTCCTCAAAAACAACATTAATTGCAAGATAGTGTTATAGTCGATTGATCCATAACTTGGCCATTTAGTTTATATAGTGGCCACCACTGACTGCAATACTTAGTGAAAGTCCTCTTGCTTTCTGTGCCTCTAGTTCTTCGAATGTGCCAATGTGCACCCAAGGAGGCTTTCTTTAAAACGTCTTTGTTTTGGATATTACCCATTTCCTTGATTTCCCATTCCCTTTTATTTGTTTGTTTATTTATTTATTTATTATTCCTTACTAGTTACTGTCCTTTGTTTCAATTTCCACGCAAACCTTTTTACTGCGGGTTTTTACTGTCTTTTCCTAATCTTCTTCCCAAATGTCCCAATTCTCTGGGATTAAACTCTTCTTCCCACATACAAACTTTACTATTTTAAATCATTAATGAGCCCCGTTTCAATCATAAATCCACGGAACTTCAGTAAAACAGCTGAAGCACGCAGCCTCCAGTCTTCTAGACAAACATTACCACCTTTTCCACAAAAATTTACATTTCAACAGGACCGAATTTCAAGCTGAATTTTTCTCATGCACTTTGTTAGTAAACCCATACAAAACAAGGAATCACTCCTGTGTATCCGTCAACATGGGGGTTTAAAAGGTATTGACGCCTAAAAAAACTCGCTCTCCCCCTTACCAAATTCCCAGGGCTCAAGCCGAACCACCAAAGAAATGACTCTTTCAGTTCTGCTTTGATAATCAGTCAGCTCCCTTACCCCCCAGTACTTGGGAAACTAACCATACAAAGCAGCAAATACACCAACACTTCTCAACTGTTAGTTACTTAGATAATGCTCCCGCCTTTTTCTTGTCACACTCAAAGCATTTAAGAGCAAAAATAGGATCACAAGATACACCGCCAGGCCCATATATTAGGCATCACCACTCAAAACTTGGATAAAACAGCCCTTCTTTTCAGTCTGTCACGCACTTTGTTCGTCCCTGCCCACTCCGCTCGCAGAGAATACGGAACCGCGGATCGGAACTCCGCACTCGCTTTGCAGCAACGCACAATCACACAGCACAATCACACAGCACAATCGCACAGTCACACAGAGAGGCCTCTAGCACATCTCATTCATACCACAAGAATATAATTTAGAATGATAACCAACCAAACAAGTATTGTCTCTGACTGTGTTCTTCGTGGATTGACTTAGTCCACTTTGTTTCAAACCCTTACACTTACACAAATACTTTCAACACAAAATACTTGGACATTCAAGAATAACACATACAATTATTAACACTCCAGTTAGCATCCCTCCAGCAGCTGAAAACATTCCGTTTGTCCACAGCTTCAGGAGATCTTTATCTGAACCTGCGGTGAGCGGCTGAGAGTGGAGTCCCCTCCGAGCAAAACACTCAGGGTGCACCTAGGGGCGTCCGCGCCACAGCCGATCCCGCAGCCGAGCAGAGTGTCTCCTGCCTGGCTCACCAAAATGACTCACAGAAAGCTGACTCCACAATCAGTAAGATTGTAAAGTAAGTATGTTTACTCAGTTCTGGGCAGCACGGGGCGGGTAGTCCCACCAAAATCGTGCACGCTTAATGTGCCAACTTGCTTTGGTTATATCTAGTAAAGAGTTACATATACATGAAGTTTCCCAACATTCCTATACATATTCATAACCTGTCCCTTTGTGAACAGTCCTCCTTATCTCGGACCCCTTGATTAAAGTCTGATGCATGAGGTTGTTTTTGATCTGGTTCTCGGGGTCCGAGAGGCTCTTGTTATCTGGAGGTATAAACGCAGCACAGGCACAGTACATCACAAATGTAGCACATATTCATTCTTAATCAATTGCTCTCTAATTTCTAATTCCAATGTTTCAGCTACAGCATGCTTGCTCTCTTCCGGATCCATGGGTATTCTACTATTAACATTAATGTTCAAAGCCTGACAGACCCCGTCCTCCGTGGACCCAAATATCAACCAAAATACATGGGGTCTTGAGGGTTCTTTTGGTCATTTTATCATATAATACTGGACCATTTTTAATTTACTCTTTCATTTTCTGGGGCCCCTATTGTTCCAATTTCTAATCATTATTCCTAATGGACTTTCTGGTAATTTGCTCCCTTTCTTCTGGTCCTTGGTCATCAATTCTGTCTGACCCATCTAGGAATTTTACTATGGCGATTCCCCACAGCCCTTGGTTACCTTAGTAAGGGTGTCTTGCAGGGGGATTAGGACCTATCACCCACCCACGAATCCTATAGGAATCACTTTCTTCACCCGTCAAGTCCCCCACAGGAGATTGGAAACACGGTTAGAAGACCTCCACACTGACTTTGGAAGTCTCAGTTACACTCTCACACACACACACACAGGCAACTGAATCCCACCCAACCGAACAGTATACTCCTTAAACACTTACGACTCCATCGTCTTCGTTCAGATCTTCACATGCAGAATTACAGGCAAAAAAACAACAATGCTGCAGCTGGCAAGGGAGCTCATAAAAAAATCAAATTCTTTGCTTATTAGATTATCAAATTATTTGCTTAATTCAGGTTCAAGATGGCATTAGTCCCGACCTGACTCAAACAGGAGCCACCAAATGGCGGGGCGCCTCTCCTAGATCAAATCAGAATTCAGGAACCAAAGCCATCCCGGACGAGCCCCCAAATTGTTATAAATTGCTCAGTCCCAAAATAGGATTATAATCAAAGTTTACAATTAATTAAAAGAATAGAGGTAAGCAAATAGCGCTGGGTGCGTCGGGAGTCTCCGCTCCACCTAGATGCACCCAGCGCTGTTTGCTTACCTTTATTCTTTTAATAAATTGTAAACTTTGATTATAATCCTATTTTGGGACTGAGCGATTTATAACAGCACCATTCTGAGTAATTTACAAAGAAGATATAACCCAATAGCTTTTTTTTTTCCTGCTGTACCAACACAAATATTTCTGAATTAATAAAATGTAGTAGCACCCTAATGCACAAGTTATGTTTCACTCAGAAGTGAATTATATAATTTATTTATAATTTATATAATTATATTTAATAAATATAAATTTTATAATTTTATTACGATTTTTATATTATACAATCTACAGCAATATTGTAGATTGTATAAGTGTTTTATGAGAAATCAAGATTACAAGAACTGTTGTATTATAACAGAGGATTAGCTCTAAAAGCCCCCAAAAGTTGCTTCAGCAATGTTTATGCGTTATCAGTGAGCTTTCCTCCAGAACTGCTACTTTCATTGTTATTTTCCTCTCCTCTTTTCTAACTAATCTTGCCCTAACTATTCTACCTTTATTATCCCTTCTTGACTCTGAATTTGGATTATCTCAAGATCCATGTTACATAAGAACTTATTTTAAGCACTGACACATTTAAAAGGCGTTCAGCTCTTTTGATGCATGGCTTTTCTGCATGAAAGTATTGCTATTATCACAGTAAATGATCCTTAGTTCGAGTAGTGCCATGGTGAGTGAAGGAAGTCAAAGTCCAGTTAACATGCAAACAGCCCCATTTATTGATTTACAAGAATATGACTTGAACAGTGTTTCGGAATGATTTATTTTGCACACTAAATATTACTATATTTAGAATAGCTTAAAAGGATAGTTTTTATCTCCCACGTTGCTCATGAGCTAACAGCAAACTCCAGTTAAGTAAATTCTTACCTTAACTTTAGAACCAGGATATTTCCAAAAAGAATGTTCAGCCTGCTCTCAAGAGAATCTGACTTGTTAGACTTTACCTTGTTCCAACATGGAGTCAGACCATGCCTGGAAAGTCCTCCCTGGTTTCACAAGACAGACACAAGCTGCAAAATCCAGGCTTCAGTGGTATTTTGGAAACAAATCTAAAAATCAAGAAACATTTGTGTAAGAAGACTATTCCATTTGAATCTTCAATATTGCTATTTAATTGATTTTTTTTCTTCTGCCAAATGCTGTCTTTCATGCAAATCCTTTTGCAGTTTCTTCTAGATATTGACCCCAAATAGGATAAAGAATATTCTAGGAAAGCTTCAGACACATGAAGGTAGAAAGGCAATGAATACTTTCAAACCTTACCAGGAATAATTAATATAAACCTAAGTAGGAAACAGCAATGTAAAATTTTAAGCAAGAGCCATAGCAACATTCTGGATTTGTGAAGAGGTATTGAAATGCAAAGGACACCAAACCATTTCAGCCTTTACCTAGTTACATGAAAAAGAAAACAAACAAACAAACAAACAAACAAAACATCTTTAATTTTGTCAGTTTTCTGTATTTTGGAAATGTAGAACCATACAATACCAAGATCATCAGATGCTGTTTTGATATTTAACATTAAACCTCCACTAGATGAATGGAAAAAAAAAAAAAAAAGAGATTGTCAGTGAAGAAAATACATCGTCCAATGTATCAAAGAGATATCACAGAACAGATTACAGTATGGTTGTACATACATTATGGATTTCTATAGTATAAGGAAAATTTATTGAATAGATTATAATTTTTAGAGTTTTTTTTACTTTAAATTTATTTTAATCAGTTATATTATGCAACCTGGATAGGTAGTTGAATACAATGCATCAAGAAGGTTGCACAGGTATTTGTGAGTAACAATACATACATACCTATACATTGATCAATGGGTACAAGAGAGAACCATGACGATGTCTGCAACTTTCTCCCTTTCATTTTTTATTCCTTTATCTAACAGTGATGTAAATACACCCACAGCATCATATGTTGCTTATATTGACAGAACACCACACATAGGTGGATTTCTTTCAGCTTGCCCTGGGACAACCAAAGACAAGTTTCTCTATCAAAGCAAAAATGTCCAACTCGGAAAGACTGCCTAATATAGAAAACTGCAGAGCAAACACCCAGTCTCTTATCCTCACTATGAAAAAGAGATCCTAGTAGCTCTACATCAGAAGCTTTACATTTAGTTTAAAAGATATGAAATTCTTATATTGTTCTGCTTTCTGTTCTATGTTACACATGATATTATCTTTTTCCAAGGGAAAATATTTGAGCGTACACTAAGTAGTTCATTAAAGCAGAAAGATGTCATGAGTTATCCTGAATATCTCAAGGATCAATCCAAGAATTTACAAATGACAATCATATAAATTAACTTCCACTCAAAACAAAAAGCTAATGATACAACTTTTTAAAATCAGATATGTTCTATCCAAAATATTTCGTGAATGCTTACGAATGATAACTACTGAAAAAGTGACCAGTATATATATTGTTCATATGCAGTGAAAAGTCAATAAATACAATTGCTCTTCAAAATTCTGCACGTTTCAGTCTTTAGTAAGGTTTTGTATACTAAATTTTTTTAATACATGAAAAATTTTTCTAAGGTAGCTAAGGATTTTGACTGACAATTCCTGATACTGATATTAAGATGAACTTTTAGGCCTTTTTAATAATTGTTAATCCCATGGCTTCTGTAAAGGAGGTCCTCAGTTATTATGAATTAAGCACACAGAAACTGAAGCATCTTTTAAGATTTATGTATAGTCCAATATAAAGGATCAATCACAATGTGTTAAGTGTCTATGCTTTAACCACCCTTTAAATGAGGCACATATTTATTTCAGTGCTTTCTGCTTTTCCCTTTACTATTGTGAAATGAACAGAAAACTTAAGTAAAATCTTCATTTCAAAATGTATAGATTACCTTTTTAAACACAGGAAAAAAAAAAAAAAGTATTTAATTCTGCTTCCATTTGTCTGTACAGAGTAACTAAGCTTAGAGATAATGACAAAATAAATTCATGTCAGTGACGATTAAAATAGATCAGCAAGGAAAGACAATTGTGCCCTGTATCCTTCTGCTGGAGCAGACTTTATTAACAACATGAATTTAAAATATATTTAATTTTTTGTGTATAGTAGCTGTACTGTGACTTTTTCTTCTTTTATACACATGAAAAATTAGTCATCTGAATATAAAGTTGCCCCAAAGTTTTGTTACTGTTTTTGTTGGTATATTATCAGAAAGACAACCATTTTAAGTGGAAATCTTAAAAACAAAACGAACAAACAAACAAACAAACAAAACAACCCTACACTTATAGCAACAATAAGAATAAGGAAAGAAACTAGCAAGAGATGCACTAAGCAGAATTTTATTTATTTCATGAGTAATACAATCAAATAAATTATTTGGGATCAGACTAAGTACCTTCTTCAAGAAGCCTGTACAGTATGCACTTTCATTTATACCTGCTCATGTTATAAAATGGCATCTGACAACCATTAAGCTCAATTTTTCATAAATATTATTGATAGCTTCTTTCTTGAATGATTACCTCCTGTGAACCTGGAATGAATAAAAATGATGAGATATGCAGATAAACCATTACTAAAATTTTTCATGAGACTTACATAAAACAGGTGATTAGTAGTGAAAAGATGCATTTAATAGAAGTTATAGTAATGTTTCTTTATTGATGAGATGCTCCAAGTCCTTGAACTTCCACAGAAACCTCTGAAGCTCTGGCAGTCCGCACGAGTAACTGGCCAGAGTTCCCTTACGTTTAATCTTGTCAATCACAAATATCTGGTTTTAAATCTATTTTTTCTATGGATTCCTAAAATTAATGAAGATTCCATAGCCAGATATCAATGTTTGACTCAGACATTTGTTTATCCTAAAGGAAGGGGGAGTTTGGGGGGGAGCTGTCAAGCATTGCAGTTTTCTTTCTTAAAAATGAGGGAAAAAAAATAACGTGCATACCTTTATCCTTTCCTGTCTTAGAAACGGTTCTCCTCCTGCACTGCACTAATTACATAAACTTAGAAAATTAAAAATTCTCAAATTTCATTACATATTTTTGCATGAATAACACTGCCAAAGGAATCTTTCCTTAACAGTGAGTTAATTGATGTGACAATTTTGCTAGTGAATATCAAGTATGATCAAGTATGATCAAGTATGGATCTTTTACTACTTACATGGTAGTAAAAGAAACACAAGTTAAAAATAGGAGAAAATTATTTCACTAATGTGTGTATATCCTTCTTTAGAAGTCATAATTAAACAAGGCATTATCCTTTTTTAAAATGTATAGATTATTTTTTAATGAGTGGTATGAGTTTTAATTAAATACTTAATTCAGGTCACAAAAGCCCAAACATTTTTTTTTAAGTTAATTTTTTGATTCAACAACGTAAGAATTCTGTGAGACTGTAATAGAATTCTGTAAGAATTCTATGAGACATGGGCTTATGCCACTGAATTCCTTAATGAATTGAACCTAATCCACCTACAGCAAGTCATATGTTATTCATAACAAAACACACTTAGCATAGTTTTTAGACCTGAGAAATATATATTTTAAAATTAATCCTCCATAACTAAATACCAATACTAAAAAAAAAAAAAAAAAAGCAAAAAAAAAAATACTTAAAAGTTTTTCAAATAGGCCTCTACCATTCTACCCTTTCGCAAATCAGTTGTTTGGCTGTTTTGTTCTATTTTGGCTCAAAATGCCTGCCAATCTTGGTGAAATAGTTCACAATTCCATCATCAGCTGTTGACTTCAGAGGCCTCAATCCCAAACCATTAATGTCAGTGAAAGGTTTTTATTGATTTTAGTGGATGGCAGAACAAGCGGTAACCAGGATTTGTTGCAAATTGCATTTGATGTGCTCTGTCTTTTTTTCCTTTAGCTACTTGTGTAATCATAGTCATAGATTTGATTTAGGTGTGGATTTTTCAAAGAATTGCCTAAAAAGTGTTCTTTCGGATACCTATTTCTAAGAATCAAAAATTTCTCTGGTTTTGTTGCTTTTGAAGACCACCAGATCTCTCGTGCCTTCACAGAATGGCTCTAAATATAAGTTTATGGCAATTTGAAGGTTTTATACTGGAGGGAGGCGAAGTTAAGATAAATTAAGGAGTGTATTTATGACTTTTGTTGTTCCAATTTACTAGGAAAAGTTAATGAATTAAAATCAACCAATATATACAGATAATTTTACCCTAAAAATTCAACCAACTACCTTTTGAACCAATATACGTTCACACTTTATGAGCAATAACACTATGATCATCAGCAGAGGATTTTAGTTCAATCTGTAAATTACACATTTCCTTGTTCAGGTGACATCAAGGCTTGTGTCATTCTTCCCTTCTTCTTGCCTTTGAATCACATGACTAGTTAACATAAGGCAATTACAGTGCAGCAGCCTGTACGCTCACAGGTAAAGAGCAGCCAGAACAGAGCAGACAGAAGTTCTCCTTCAGTTGGTCTCCTAATGTGAGCAATGTAGATACCAACATTTTTCTTGTCACCTCCAAAGCCAAAATGTTAGCAAGAAGTTGCACACAGAAAATGATTTTTAGCTTTCCCAGTGACTAAATTAATTGCAATTGCACTTTAAAAAATAATGGGAAATGAATGAGATTATTTTGGATCCTGCTGTTGCCTGCATAAAAACAATGCTGTCGGTGATATACATGGACAACTGCATGTTGTACCCCGGGGTGCCAAGGCTTTGCAGTAACAAGCAATTATGCATTCCTGCCCACTCTGCACCTGTGATAATACCACTTCCAAAGCTATTAAATATGCATCTGTGTCCAGAGTGAGTCCTGCATGCTTGGGTAGGACAGATAAGAGACAAATGTTTTTTGCTTTTTTTTTTTGGTGGACAGGGTTGTTCTAAGTAGCTATTTCCCTCACTCACACCTCATCATAAAGATTGTTTTTCTCAAGTTGGACTCAAGAAGGATTTATTGGCTTGAAAGTGCTCTCACCAGTGACACCAAAATGAATTTTTAAAGAACAGATTCTCACAGATACAAAGGGTAGGTGAGAGTTGCTCATGAAAAAGTGGCATGTTTTTGGGGGTAGTCAACAGGAGTCATGCCCAGGTGGACTTTTCTGTAATCTTCCATCCTACTTGCATCCAAAACCAGATGTTTCTGCCTGTGGTCTGCTATCAGATCCTTTTCACCTGGCTGTTTTAGGAAGGAAGAATTACGTTGACTTTGTAATTCACCTCAGATTTTTCAGTCCTAATCTTATCTTGTTTGATGTTGCCTTTACTGCCTTGAAACTTCATGGTATGATGCCTGTAAAAGCTCCTCCTGCATTGTTAACTTGCCAAATATTCATACAGTCATAACACCCCACACACCTCCACACCTGTTTTTCTCTGTTATTTATTTCCAGTTTATTCATCCAAGCTTTTTCTAGGCTTAAATTAAACTGGCTGCTCTACAACTTCATTGTGCTTCTTATTTATAACTTCCACCCACTAAGCAATATTCCCTGATAAGTCAGAAGACTATAAATCTGTTCTATTTTCTTTTCTTATCATTTTTCACTTCTTGTTTCTCTCCTTTTCCTGATATTTGTAAGTATTGCAGCAATCTCTGTAGCTAGGTTTATACTTTCAGTCTGGTTCACATCACATAGAATATTTTGATTTTTTTTACATGCAAAATAAATAGTTTCTACTTGAACTCAGTATTTCTGGAAGACGACATTGTTTTAATTATTATGAAGAACAATTTGTCTGGAAAATATGTTATCTAACATTATAAGACTATCTGCTACTTCTAGGCAAATTCATCAATACATTTTATTCAGAAAAAAAAAATTCAAATGAAAGGGAATAGACTAGAATGCTTTAACCCTCTCATACCCTACTGCTCTCTTGCTAAAGCACTTCATGCTGAACATCAGAAATCTGTATTGCAGGTTCCAGTCAGTGAGGATTTTTACCTACAACCATCCACCTGCCAGTGAAGTTTTCTTTTCATCAGAGCCGTAGGCATGCTAAGGCATCATATTGGAGATCTTTTACTTTTTTTCAGTATTTAAATGTCTGCTAAACATAAACCATTGATTTAAGAGGGATAGGAATATCAATTTGTTCCTACAAAAGTTTTGAAAGTTTGCCCCTTCAGTTGTATCTTCAACCATTTTTCTTTTAAACTTCTTAAAATACAATACTCCAGTTGGACCAAAAATAATAATATTTTAAATAACAAAATAATTGTAGTGAAAGTGTGCATTTTCTTTCAGTCAAACAAAAACATTCTGGAAAAAAAAAATTAGGCTTGTATTTTCCTGTGATGAAATGGCCACCACCAACAACCAAAACACTCTCTGTATCACGCTTCATAAAGATGCTTTAGGTTTTGTATTTAGTAACCAAAGGAATAAATCATTTTTGAGCAACACTATATACTAGCAAAAGAAACATTGTTGTATCCTTAATTATCGCATGCTAACTATCCTCATTATTTTCTTTTTGCATATGCATTAAAATTAAATTTAATTTTCGTGTTTAAATATAATTTTGTGTTTAATTTTAAGAATATCATAGCAGGAAGTTTTGAGAGAACAGATAAACTGAGCATTTTGATTAACAGAATGTTTTGGCCTTGCTTTCATTCCATCTTTTGTGTTTTGCCATATCTTCTTTCTTCCAATGTTAATAAATGTATATGTGTGTACCCACATACACACAGAGCTGGGAGATTTTGTGTTGAAAAGTTCTACACAAAACAGAGGGCCTTGCCTGTTAATGTTAATGTTAATGTTAATGTTAATGTTAATGTTAATGTTAATGTTAATGTTAATGTTAAACATCAGCTTCCATCTCTGATATTGATCTGGAGATGGAGTAAATTATGTTACCTTGAACTAGAACTCCTTGGATTTAAAATTTGATTTGGTCCATCCCTCCTACATTTTTGTTTGTTTGTTTTTACTTAAACATATGTTATGACTTGTGAACACAGGAGTTTCCCTCTGTTTTATGGAGATAAAAATATGGAAGCAATGGTTAAAGCTGAAATCTTTCAGCATTTCCTGCTTTATATTTTGGGATGAGTTCTAGGCGTTTTGGCATGTTTTTTTTTAAAGCTTTTAGAATTCCTTTGGTTTCTTTGTATCCAAATTTATATTTATAAATTTGTATTTATATTTATATTTAATTGCATATGGCAATACTGTATGACATAACAGTGGAAAGACCACAAAAATAGTGTCTGTTTTTAAGAGACTGGCTAACCCCAAAATCTCTGCCATAAATGCTTAACACTACCAATGTGCCCCAGAGCAGGGCACTGATGGTAGCTCACCTGTCGCTGATTTCAGTTGCAATGAAAGGAAATCACTTCATCTCACTGATATGGTATGGACTTGCCCAGGCACTTCCCCATCTGAATGAAAGTGATCTAAATGTACCACTTCCCCAGGTACTGAATGAAAATCCCAGATCCTTTTCCTATAGGATGCTACAAAACCTGCCAGGAGCAATAGCTTTCAGTGGAGCACTTGAATCAGGTGTCTGTCTGAAAATATTATTATTAAGAATAAGATTAAGAAGAAGAAGAAGAAGAAGAAGAAGAAGAAGAAGAAGAAGAAGAAGAAGAAGAAGAAGAAGAAGAAGAAGAAAGAATAAATATATTATGCTGCATTCTCCACAAGGCTTGAAAATAAAGTGTTGTAATAATGAAATATTAATACTTAAAACAGCGAACCAAAACCTCAGAACATAATACATGACACTACAATTTAATCACTAAAACTTACCATTCTGTGCTTTTGGACTAAATGTGCTAACATAGAAAAGGAAAATGGTAAGGACTATATTTTTACCTCCCAATATCAAAAATAGAATTGTTTTTAATTAAACTTTGATTTATATATGATAAAGAGTGATTTTTTAAATTGTTATCATTCACCTTTCATGCAAAATTTACTTATTGTGTAAGGCAAACTTAACAGAAACTTATAAAATAAAATTAAAAAATAGGTGCTCTTTCTTCAGAAAGATCTTCAGGTACTATTGTAATTTTCTGTAGCATTAATAAGGTTTCAAAAGACACCCCCTTGCCCAGATACACTATCTCCAAACTTAGGACAACACAGCAAAAGCTATGGAAGGAGTGACAGAGCAGGGCACACTGGTTAGAGCCGCCAAAGCTGGAGGCATTTCTCTTACTTTTCTATGTAGACACCAAGGCCTTTGCTCATGCAGACAGAGGAAATTAATCCAGCAGATCCTCAGAAGTAGTGTTGAAGCTTGGTTTACAATTGTACACTGTAAGAGAGGATTATTGTCATTTGCAATCATTTTATGTTTCATTTTCATCTCAGCAGTATGATTCCTTGCTAGTTTCCACCTTCCAGAAATAGTGAATTAGAGATAAGACATAGACAACAGCTGCAGCCACCCAAAACACAGAATACTAACGGTGAAGATGAGCTAAGTGGGAGAGACTGATGGTGAGAAAAGTAACCGAGGGAACAGGAGTTTCTGTCTTGACAAAGAATGTCTTACTCAGTACTAAATGGAAAAGAAAAAGTAACCTCAAATGAGTGGTAGCAACCAGATTCAACAACAGCAAGTGCATGGGAATTTCACAGCAACTTGAGATAACAGCACCCAGAGCATCTTGTGGCTCTCAGCAATGCCATGTGGATTAGACACATCAAACATTCTTTCAAGGTGGAAGTTTTCATTTTTCTATTCCCTTTAGGAAACCCAAAAGAAAGAAGAAAATCTAATAGCACAAATATACCAAACCAACAGATATGAAAACAAAGTGAAGTGAAGCTCTGAAGAAAGCATATGAGCAGAACATTAGCAACAGCATGACATATTTGACAGTCTTGAGAGCATTGCTTATGTTAGAAGCCAGAAAGTTCACAAGTAATAAGGAAGGTATGCCTAGCAAGATGAAATGGCAAAAGTGACAAAGGCAAATGAAGAATAGGAACAGGATTATGCAAAAGAGACCATGATTAAGATTCAAAGAGAAAGGGAAAGATTATGGTAGATGATGGCCTGATTCAGCATAATAGGGATAAAATAATCATCATACATGAAGAGTCTGAATTAAAAAAAAAAAAAGGGGGGTGGCAGGAATATAGAGAATACTTCAAATGCAGCCTTTTTGAAGGTAATAGCTGTTGTTAGAACTGTCATCTATAAACCAGTCAAAAGACAGATATACTTGAAATGTCTTGCCCAATAAAGATCCCACATGTCACTCAAAATGATCCGACTATTTATTACAGAATTTGTAATGGTAACATGAAAGAAGGCATGGAAGGATACAACAGACAGATGGACTGCTTGCTACATATGTCATTTAATATCAATCAGTGACTAGAATTTATTAACACACTTTCTGCTTTAATGGATTGAACAAGCTTAAAAACATCCAAAGCAGTAGATAGTAGGTGATGATTAAAATGCAAGGCACATGGTTTCAAAAAGTAAAATAATCTCCAGATAACAGCTAGTATAATCTACTAAAAAATAAACAAAAATTGAGTGAGGTCTACTTTGAAGAATAAAGATTGTTTCGCTGGCAGCAAAACATGTTCATAAGAAGATGAACTGAATACCAGCATTATAATTGATATTACTGTTTGCTTTTTCTTCATCTGACTCTGCTTGTTCCCTTAAATTTTAGGTACACTTCCTGCAAAATAACTGATGCAAGCAGGGAAGAATGAATCCACCCAGGAATGTCCTCACAGAGGGAACACCCAGCTGTTGGAGACACTGCAGTTGTCACAGTTTTTCTCAAGTACCAGCTAGCACATCCTTATCTTTCCATTTTTGCAGCCTGCAAGTTATCTGTCAAAGCAACTCTAATTCAGCACCACGGCGTATTATATATAATGCTTGTAGGATGAATTCACCGAACAGTATTTACTGTACTGAAAAAGACTAGAGATTTTTCCTCATTCCCTCTTTTATCATAGCCCTTCATCCCGTTTAGAGCAGCCAGCTCTGGTGAATACTTATTTTTGGCCTTTCCAGTGAGTTATCTGTAAGGCAAGTTATTTATGTAAAAGTAGAACAGAACTTTTCTAGGGAAAAAAAAAAAAGTTATTCATTCTTATTTAACCTCTTAACAGAGCAACATGTTAGCAACTTTAGGATAGGAAAAATGTAGAAAAAAAAATACAATGACCTTGCTGTATAAATTTAATTATAAAATAGGGATATCCAAGTATAATGACTGTCAATTGTTACCATAAATGAAGAAATATACATAATACAGTTTTATAACTATTTAAACTATTTTGAGTTACTGTGAATAAGAACACCGATTTCCCTGAAAATCTCATATTGTCATAAATGTCCAGTGGCAGAAATTCTGAAGAATTTACTAGTGAAACTAAAGAATGTTCGGTGTCAAAAAGTATACTTGTATTTAATGGATTTTGGAAGACAATTGCCTTATGCTGGTTTGCAAAGTGCAACTCTGTTCTGTAGGTTGGTTCCGTGATTTTAGATGAAATATATTCCTGGTTTGTTTTTATATTAGTGCTATGTCTTCCTGGCTACAGCAATAGGAAAGATCACAATTATGCTATGAAATTAATCATGTAAGTAACAACACAAATATTGATCACTCTCTCACTTTGCGGGCAGACTAGCATTATCTTACCACTATCCTGAATGCTGTTTTTTTGACAATGGAGAGAATATTCTAAAATAAATAAATAAATAAATAAATGAAACAGGACTTTTTTTCTCCTCTGCTTCTTCCCCTATTTTTTCATAGTGCTTTAATAAATCCTTTCAGAAATGTTTATATAACAATATTCTTAAAAACTAAAAAGACGAAAACAAATAGTTTCAATCACGTTCCAGCAGGATGCTTGAGAATGAGAAACTTCAGACCTTTGTAATTTACCATGAGAAGATAATTTTCTTATTGTACTGACACTGTCAGAAGATGTAATTTTTGCCATCTCTGTAAAATTACTTATCCACTTACTTTTGTGTATGCAAACAAATGTCCCTGAAAGAGACACCAACTTCGTGCATATCCTCAACCCTTTGAAAAATTTGTGTGCACGTGTGTGTGTATTCACGTCCCTCCAGTTCATATAAGCTGAGGATCTGGCCTTTTTCTTCAAACCCAGTTGCTTAGCAACTCATGGAAAGATAGCATTTTTAGAAAATAAGTCCTAGTTGTTTAACACCAGAGATTTAAGATTTTTATTTTTAATACCTGAGACTTAGTTACACAAATTTTGAGAAAATCATACTCCCACTGAAATCAAGGGAAGATCTTTCACTCATTTTGAAACGTAGGATTTTCTGTTTATTGCTTTTCCTGTTTCTTTACGTTTAAAGCCAGCATTGATCATGATATAGTACTATTTCCCGTAGTGTGAAAGGTGCTGAATTACAGGCTTCAATTATGCCTTCTCTGAAAATGATTCTTTCATGAGTACTTATGAGAAATGACAGATGACATTCATAATATGCCATGTCACTGGAGTACTAATCAAATTAGACTTACTACCTTTGCAATCACAAGTGGGTCTTCATGTTTTATATCTGAACACAATATGAGTCAAGTTAGCTAGCTTGCCAGAACACTGCTCCCATCCTCATAAAAGTATATGACAAATATAACAAGCATTTTGGGAGTAGGCAGGTGCAGTACAATACAGACACAGGAAGTCTAATGAAAATATAAACCAGACTGTTTTCCTCACTAAAAGCTGTATTTCTATTAGCAATTCAGAAAAATATCAACGGCTATCAATTAAGAGTGATTTGGAAAAGACATTCTGCAGGTGTATGAGATTAATTATAATCACATTATTTTAGTGATGTGCTAAATCTGTGTATTTATTTAGATGGCATAGCATGGCTTGCCTCTAACATTAATGTCTGTTTTTTATGTCCTACTGTGTGGAATGAGAAAGACAAAATGCTGTAAAAAATTGTTTTACCTAATGAAAAGGCTTGTGCTCTAGTGCTTACAAATTGTGATTCAAAGCCAGGATTGAAAGTAGTCTGAGAAATACATCATTTACCATTTGATTAAAACACTTAAATAAGTTCTGAACTGTTAAGAATAATAAGTAGGTTCTCAGCACATGATTTCTAATCCAATTATTTTTAAGAACTCGTAGAAATATAGCTAAGCATTATCACCTTTGCCCCCAGTCATTGCAGTAACAGAGCAAATGTAACTCAGGCAAACAGTAACTCAGGCAAATAGTATTAGCAATTAAATTATAACTTTCCCAAGAGAATACACTACCATGCATCATTGAATAAAGCGATATCCAAAAAATAAATTTCATAACCATCTCACCAGGTAGACACTTTGGAATAAGGTGTTACACGTAGAGATAAACGTGATAATATAGGACTCAAATATTTGAAACTCATTGAATACAAAATACATTATGGCTTCTAACAGTGCCAGTTGAACTGTGCCACCTGAAATAATGTTTTATAAATTTTCAATGTTTTGCAAACATTAAAAAATTTTAGCCCCAATCTGTCAGATTTCATTTTCTTTTGCCCAATGGGTCTCACTTTTCACCTTTATGGTTACTGTTTTAGAGTAGTGCTAAGCTGATTCTAATACAAAACATCCTAGCAGATCCTCATTTACATATTTTGGTTAATTTACCTATTTTTAGCTCAAGGAAATGCTTTTTGTTAAATTGAGACATTCACACACTGAATGTCAGAGCTGGCATGGAAGAAGACTGGCCTGGCTCAACAGAGAGTTGCAGCTTGAGCTGAGGAGAAAAAAGAGGGTTTATAATCTTTGGAAAAAAGGGCAGGCCACTGAGGAGGACTATAAGGATGTTACGAGGCTGTGCAGAGACAAAATTAAAAGGGCCAAAGCTCATCTGGAGCTCAGTTTGGCTACTGCCGTTAAAGACAACAAAAAATTTTTTTACAAATACATCAACGGAAAACGGAGGACTAAGGAGAATCTCCATCCTTTACTGGATGCAGGGGGAAACCTTGTTACAAAAGATGAGAAAAAGGCGGAGGTGCTTAATGCCTTCTTCGCCTCAGTCTTTAGTGGTAATACCGGTTGTTCTCTGGATACTCAGTACCCTGAGCTGGTGGAAGGGGATGGGGAGCAGAATCCACGAATCAGAATCTCACTATTCATGAAGAAATGGTTGGCAACCTGCTACGGCACTTGGATGTGCACAAGTCGATGGGTCCGGATGGGATCCACCCAAGGGTACTGAGAGAACTGGAAGAGGAGCTGGCCAAGCCGCTTTCCAGCATTTATCAACAGTCCTGGCTATTGGGGGAAGTCCCAGTTGACTGGCAGCTAGCAAACGTGACACCCATCTACAAGAAGGGCTGGAGGACAGACCCGGGAAACTATAGGCCTGTCAGTTTGACCTCAGTGCCAGGGAAGCTCATGGAGCAGATTATCTTGAGAGTCATCACGTGGCACTTGCAGGGCAAGCAGGCGATCAGGCCCAGTCAGCATGGGTTTATGAAAGGCAGGTCCTGCTTAATGAACCCGATCTCCTTCTATGACAAAGTGACTTGCTGGGTGGATGAGGGAAAGGCTATGGATGTGGTCTACCTTGACTTCAGCAAGGCTTTTGACACCGTTTCCCACAGCATTCTCCTCAAGAAACTGTCTGCTCATGGCTTGGACTGGCGCACACTTCGTTGGGTTAGAAACTGGCTGGATAGCCAGGCCCAAAGAGTCGTGGTGAATGGAGTCAAATCCAGTTGGAGGCCGGTTACTAGTGGCATTCCCCAGGGCTCTGTGCTGGGGCCAGTCCTCCTTAATATCTTCATTGATGATCTGGATGAAGGCATTGAGTGCACCCTCAGTAAGTTCGCAGATGACACCAAGCTATGCGCATGTGTCGATCTGCTCCAGGGAAGGAAGACTCTACAGGAGGATCTGGATAGGCTGCACCGATGGGCTGAGGCCAACTGCATGAAGTTCAATAAGGCCAAGTGCCGGGTCCTGCACCTGGGGCGCAATAACCCCAAGCAGAGCTACAGGCTGGGAGAGGAATGTTTGGAAAGCTGTCTGGCAGAGAAGGACCTGGGAGTATTGGTTGATAGTCGGCTGAATATGAGCCAGCAGTGTGCTCAGGTGGCCAAGAAAGCCAACAGCATCCTGGCTTGTATAAGAAACAGTGTGACCAGCAGGGCTAGGGAGGTGATCGTCCCCCTGTACTCGGCTCTGGTGAGGCCGCACCTCGAGTACTGTGTTCAGTTTTGGGCCCCTCGCTACAAGAAGGACATCGAGGTGCTTGAGCAAGTCCAGAGAAGGGCAACGAAGCTGGTGAGGGGCCTGGAGAACAAGTCCTACGAGGAGTGGCTGAGGGAGCTGGGTTTGTTCAGCCTGGAGAAGAGGAGGCTCAGGGGCGACCTTATTGCTCTCTACAGATACCTTAAAGGAGGCTGTAGCGAGGTGGGGGTTGGTCTATTCTCCCACATGCCTGGTGACAGGACGAGGGGGAGTGGGCTAAAGTTGTGCCATGGGAGTTTTAGGTTGGATCTTAGGAAGAACTTCTTTACTGAAAGGGTTGTGAGGCATTGGAACGGGCTGCCCAGGGAGGTGGTGGAGTCACCATCCCTGGAAGTGTTTAAAAGATGTTTAGATGTAGAGCTTAGGGATATGGTTTAGTGGGGACTGTTAGTGTTAGGTCAGAGGTTGGACTCGATGATCTTGAGGTCTCTTCCATCCTAGAAGTTCTGTGATTCTGTTATTCTGTAATTTCCACCAAAGGATAAGGAAAAAAAGGAATTAAAAAGCATTCTTTGATGTTCTGAGCAAAATACATATTCTCAAAAACATGCAAATTTTATCATTCATGTCCAGTGAACTATAGAACAGTTAAGTACCATTTTATAGTAGGTTAAGATCATCTACATCCAACAGGACAGTGATAAAAGATAGAAGAGAATTTGAGGGGAATTATAGACTTTCTCGAGGTTAATTCTGTTTTCCTTAGTGAACCTGATAGTTGCAAAGGGAAATTTTCTTCATGAGACAAGCATTTGAGAATGTTTTCAGAAAGATATTTCTACAAGGAGAGTTCTTCTTCTGAAGGCAAGAGTAGAGGCTACACCAATAGAATGACTCACAATTTCAGTTTAAGGTTAAGCTTGCATTGATAGTGTCAGGAATCTCTCTCTTTATTTTTTTTTTTTCTTTTGCACAAGGAACAGTAACCTGAAGAGAGAAGACAGATTTAGAAGGAAAGTTAGCTATAGCAGTTAGATGGGGCAGCCCCTCAGTCATAATTAGATCACATCTTGCAGATGGTTTAGTCACAGGTATAACTAATTAGAGACACAGGCCCTTGGAGCAGAAATAGTATATATGCTTGTCTTTGAGGGCAGAAAAGAAGACATCATGTGAAAAATTCCATAAAAAAATGATGCTATCACTATACCATTTTGATCCATAAAAAAAAAAAAAAAAAAAAAAAAAAAAAAAAAAAAAAACTTTCACTATCTTTTTACAAACTTTCACTTTTTTTGCTCCTTGACAAATAATACATATGTGGGTATTAGATCCATGTAGAAGAGATCAAAATGTGGCCCACTGTATTGATCCAAACTGACCTGGAAAAGTTGCATGACCTGGATACAGACATGGCTTAACAAGTATTGATGACGACAAAAAAAAAAAAAAAAAAGTTGACTATTCTTTGTATGATTATTAGAAATTACTGCTTTGCAATAATTTAAGAATAAAAGGGTCAGATCATAGCAAGGACATCATCATTTAAAAATGTAAAGTGATCTTTAATAGAATTAAAAACTGTAATTAAATAGAGTCACGCAGTGATATACACTCTGCCCCTCTGACCGCTTGGAAGTGTACCAAGTTATGGCTCAATTTGTCAGTTGGAAACTCTGTTATACATTTACTTAGCTTACATCATTTAGAAAATAAATGTAATGAGCTCTAGTATTTCACTAGTGGTTTCAAAACCTAGACTGCTTTCAAAATCTGAACAGAAACTTCTGTGATAGTCTACAAAGATTCCAACTGAACTATTGAATACTGGAAATCTAGCTGTTAACAGTCTTCAGCATGTCATTGAGGTCATCACTTAGGCATCTGTTGGTTCATACAATCATGTCTCAGCATCATTTCCTGTTCTGCTGTTAAAATACACAAATCAGTCAGATCTCCAGAAATCATGCTTAGAGAGCCTAAATTTATTTATTTAGGCTAATCCCCAAAACAATTCTGTCATTTCCAAGCCTTTAGCTGAATTCTCAAGAAGTAGAATTACCTGTAAAATATCCTCAAGGAGCATAATGTTTTTAACAGTTCCACCAATTTCGAGTTTGGTGAAAAAATATATGACCAGTTTATTCAGGCACCATGAAAGGCTTGTCCTGTCTTCTTTCTAAGGCCATATCAGCTATGAGGCCAGAACATGGCCTATGACTGGAGAGAATTTCTTTCCTCCAAGTCCCCCCAAGTACTCTACTGTTCTAGATATCCATGAAAAGTCAAGTTGCCACTCCCAAAATCTTCCAAGCCAAGTCTTTGTAAAATTCAGATATGTCCAATTTTCAGGTTCTAAAATATGTCTTTTCAGTATCTAGAGCTCTTATACTCTTCAGTATCTATGACTCTTCACCAGGTTACACAAATGCACAAATTCGTATGTGAACAAATGCAGAACTTGACTTTTCCTCAGGTACTAACCAAAAACATTTTTTGATATTTCTTGTTGTTTCAAATTATTAATCCCATCTTCCTAACCCATCATAGATCAATATTACTGGTCAAGATTATGTACATTTCTAATGTACTAAGAAAAAAAAACAAACCTTTCCATCTTACTCAACACACCCCTAGTTGTTCATTCTTTGTAATGCTCCTGTTGTTTCCTGTTGGTATTTCTTCACCCAGACCCCTTTGAGAAAGATAGGCTGGGCCTTACAGTATTTTGCTCATTATCTAGCCATTATAAGCAACCTGTAACAAACTCAAAATTCATCAGGGAAGTTCTACAAGTGTGAGAAATTACTGATAACATGAGTTTAAACAAAAAGTTCCCATACACTAGACACTTTTAGAGTCAGGAAATTTTAATTTCAAATTTTTTGAAATCCCAAGGTCTTTAGAATATGTGCTGATTGGGGCATTTAATCAGATCAGAGTGACAACCTACTTTTCTCTGTTGTCTCTTCCCCATTTCATAGGTAAATGGTTCAGGGACTCTTCACCATATTTGATTCTGGCTTTTTTGTGCATGTTGTGACACAATTTCCTTTTCTCTCTCTTCCTGTCATTTCCATCTTCCTTAATGTAACCATTCACCAAGCAACTACTCAACACTTTTTTGAGCATGAATGTTGCCTCTTTGTATTCCTTTAGAATGTGATCCTTCCTTGTGGCATAGCATCTGAATCCTATTTCAAGTACAAAATTATTACTTTCCTCATAGGGTCATTCTACAACAATCATCACTGTCACATCCGCCTTCTACAAATACTTATCATTTTTATTACAATTGTGGGGAAAGGTTGCATAATTATCCCTTTCCGAGGCATGATGACTAATATGGGTTAGAGCAAGCTCTGTAACAACCACTTCAACGTCGTGTGATTTTGAGATATATATCATATGATCAGATGCAGATGAATTTTCTAGTAAGATACAAAACATGCCTAATATAAATAGATTTTACAACTACTTCACATCCCTGCTCAAAAAATAAATAAATAAATAAATAAATAAATAAAAATGCAGAAACATTTAAAAATCTCCAACATATTTTCTCATTTCTCAGGTAGATGAATCATTACAAATTATTCTTTTCTCACTTTAAACCATCATTTCTTGGTAAAGATGGCCTATGGTACTTCAAACTGAAGTACCTAAAGTAACTAAAGATGGCCTGGGTACTGCAAACTGAAGTACCCCACATAGAGGTTTTAAGTCCATTTAACACTGATTAAGTTAAACTGAAAATTTCAATGTTAAACCACCTGAATAGATGCTGTTCTCGTTATTTCTTTTAACTACTTTATAGAAATAGTGCAGTGAACTGAAAAAATGTGTAGGTGACCCATTTTTTTTTCAGTTAGCTGAAGAATGAAAAAGATTTTGAATAAATCCACAGTGATCTAACTAGGCAGAAGACATGAAAATATCAAGAGTATGAGCATTGGATATGAGTCAATGCATATGAACAATCAATAGCAGCTGTTAGAGTTTCCCCCTGAATTTATAGCAAATAAAAATATCAACTCAAAAAACAACAAAAAAAATATTGAAAGTCTAGTTAAAAAACGTTCTCTGCAGAGGAAAAAACAACTGCGCCCAGAAATTGTTTCATAAACCAGTGCATCAGCCATGAAGTTATTTTTTTCATTTCCATAATTCTTTATGTACTTTTAGGAGTGGTCATCTGAATTGGTACTGGCTGATCATGAATAATTTCTAATACCTGATTCCAGACAGGGATTATTTCTATAATCAGGGCAGGTTTTTTGAATTAAAATTCATGAATAGTTCTTTTTGTTGATAAGTTGTTGATTGTTTTTGTTTGGTTGTTTGGTTTTAAAATAAACTAGAATAAAATTAATGGCTGTCTTAATTTACTCATATTCTATTCCTTGGCTTCATTTTCTTATTAAAGATGTCAACTACTATTTCAACATTTGTCAGAGAAATAGCAAGTTCTTGGGAAAATATATGTAAATCTTTATATATTCCAGGCTGATGGAGCACTAGCAAAATGAAAAATTGTAGAGACAATGCTGTTCCCAGCCTTCTGGTGCTTCATCAGATGTGACACTTAATAAATTAAAAATTAAAAATTAAAAATTAAAAATTAAAAAATTAAAAAGTATTTTTGGCAAAAATACAGGTCTTCCATATTATTACTTTCATATCAACAAAAGTCATGGTGTTTCTCAAAAAGCGGTGCTCCTTTTGAGTGTGGCTAAAAAGACAGCCACCTTTTCAGTTCACTTTTCGAGCAGAAAGGGCTTAATCATGTTTGTATTAACATTTGACTTCCAGTGCCACGTGCTCTATGTCCTGCATACTAAACACAGTGGTATATATTGTCTTAGCTGATCTGTTGTTACAGAGGAACAGGCAGACCTGTTTCTGCACACCTTTCCTTGCTTCCCTCCCTGTCTGAGGGGAGCACACTGTAATGGGCTGGGCTTAAAAGACCCTCCCTGAACAAGAGGACGATGAATCAGTAAACCAGTTCCACACCCTACACCATATGGAAGAGTCTCCTGCTCCATAGGAGAGTTTCTTGCCTTTTATTTATTTAAAGAAAACAGAGCCCAGGGTTGCTAGAAAGCTGCAGCAGAGTGGCCAATATGCAGACACCGTTGTTGATCTATCATAGTCAAATTACTTCCATTACTTCCATTAATAATATATTACTGAATGCAAAATAGAGAACTCCTGGGTTTTTAGCATCTGCATCATTTTCCACACTTGCATAACTTTCCACTTATTTAAGCAGTACTGCTAGAAATCCATTGTATAGTTGAAGATGAAATGCTTTGCTGATTTTTAAAAGTAGATCCTCTTAATGCTTCATGCTGTTATACATACACACACACACACACACAAATAAAGGTCACAAGCTAAGCTTTTTTTTTTTTTTTTTTTTTTTTTTTTCTGATGTATGAAAAACTGTTCCATAGCCTTTGTTAAAATTTCATTTGTATAACATTTTGTAATCACCAACTGGACCGAAAACTCCTACCTCCATTTTGGCCAATTTTGGATGTTTTCTGAACCTAAACTTTTCCTGCAGCTGCTTAAGTTCAGGGGAAGTTTTGACTGCTCCCTCTGGCCACATCCCAGGAGCTCTGGCTCTCAGAATACACTCCCTCAGAGGACACTCTGTCATTGTGTGATACATACCCAACAAGGCATCCTTCCTACAATACATACCACAGATCCACAGTAACTCCTTTATATTTCTAGAGAAATTCAGAGATGAGACTAAGTGAAATCTCTGAGAAATTTCAACATACGACAGTTTCAACATACTATGATAAATTTACTGTTTAATAATTAATAAACCTTAAACCTAAGGTTTATGAGGTATTCCAGAAATGGTAGCTGCAAACTCCATGTCTTGTCATGGATCTTAGCAGTCATATGTTCAAGGCAGTGTATGCCAGCTTCCATTAATAAGCTGTTCACTTAACCTGAAGAAATACAGCATGCTAATACAGAAGTTAAATCTCATGTTTTAAAGATAGTGAACCAAGAGGTAGCCAAGTACCCAGAAGACAAGGTCTGCTACGTTTCTAGACTCGAATCCTCCTCAGAATGTCCTGAACTGAAAACAGTTGTCTTATGGATCTAGTAAGGATTAAAACAAACAAACAAACAAACAAAACAAACAAAAAAAAAAAAAACAGACTTAGAAATAGTTGTCAATTTTTTTTTTTCTGGATGAAATTTCCAAAGTGGCTTCTTAGCATGGTAATGTTGATCTTTGATCTTTTCTATAACTTAAACAAACTAGGAAACAGCTATTACTTTCCATCCTTGTTCTCCTCTTTTGCAGCACATGAAACTTACTTGGAGTTCACTGCCAGCACCATGTTAGATGTACCTGTGCTGAGGGGGAGAGGAACTGCAGAACAGGTCAGCGAAGCTGAGACTGGCAGGAGACCTTTCTGCCCTACACTGCTGTGTCTGAATGCCAGAAGTAAATATGGGTATACCTTCAGGATTGCTGTGCCTCTACACAGGGATTTCCTTTCACAGGGAAAAAAAGAACAGCTGGAAGCATTAAAAATAAGGCAATACATATAAAGTCTTCACCAGCAACCTGGGCTGAAGAACAAAAGAGCTGTATAATTTAACAGATGTGATGTTTTCTCCAGGCAAACGCAGCAGTTCCTTGGTGGACAGGTTTGTGAAGGCAGCTTTCCCTCCCTAGTGCCACAAAATCAATGAAAGAATATCAGTATAGCAAAGAAAGAACAGCTGAATAGAGTGTTTACTTTAAATCTCTTTCCTAGGTTTAACAACCACATCTTCACACTGAAGCTTTATGGCACTGAATTTCCTAAACTTTTCTTTTCTTTTTTTTTTTCTCTCTCTCTCTCCTTTTTTTTTTTTTTTCTTTCTCCTTTTAAAGAAAATGAAAGGTGCCCTTGAAGGTCTAACAAAAATTTACAATACTGTTTTTAAATTTAACTTTTTAAATTTACAAATTTAAATTTGTAAAAAAATACTGGAACCCAGAAGAAAAGAAAAACAAAAAGTTATATGTCTTCCTTCCTACCTTTTTGGCGGGTGCATATGAACAATTCCATTGAAATGAGTGGGGTGTAAAGTGGCTGACAGAATCAGCATGAGATCTCAGATATGGTATAAGACAGCATGCAACACTTTTTGGTGACTTGTAAGGAGGACTTAGTCAGTGAGACTCATGCTTCTCACTGACTGTTTCTTTTATATTCCATCTTTTTTTTTTTTTTTTTTTTTTCTCACAACTGAGAAATTTCCCACTACCAATGTTTAGCTCTTCAGTCTCTGACCACTATTTTCTGAAAAATTCTGCTCCTTTTTTTCCATCACCCCTACCTACACATCATAAACTACAAATGACTGTACTTCCGTTTCATGATCTTTCTTGTGATTTGTCTTCAAGTGTGTAGACACGTTGCAAGGTTAGGTGAAGGCTGCAAGGAGATTTGTGTAAAGGGTGACTTTAGCAGTCCTAATAAGCAAAGAAGCTTATCTAAGTGAGAAATCAAGCATAAACAAAATCAGAAATGTTTTTCCTAAGTCTTAGGTATTACTCATTTCAACTGTTATAAATACTGATAAGCAGCTTTCCTAATCAATAACTATCTCATGTGCTCTTTTCTGCCCCCTTCCACCCCCTGTATTTTATTTGTATTGTAGCACTGCTGTGAATTAATGACATTTTTATATTCATGTTTTATTTTTCTCAGAAAGTATCTATAACCAAAAATAAATAAATAAAATTTAGAAAGATTTTAAAGTCTTCTATTGAGATGTCAAGAATGAAACTTCTGCTTTCAGTCCTACTGTATTAGTCATTCAGATGACATTATAACAGAAGTCTCATTAGGTACATATGTCTAGCAAAAAGTAAATCAATATTATATCATATGGCAAATGGCTAAAGTGAAAATACAATAAACTATTTGTAATTTTTCAATAAACTATATTTCAAAGTTTAAAACTTATTGTAAAATATAAACCTAAATTTGTTTATTTTTTAATTTAACTTCAAGTCTGCACACAGACCAATTGTTCATGGAACAATCTCCTTTACAAAGACATTCTGCCCAAGTTCCCAGAAAGAGCAGATTTATGTCAAAAGCTTCTAACAGATGATGTCACTGAAGAAACAAATTTAAATTTAACTGAAAATGAAACAATCTTGCAAACATCTTTACATTTAATCATATGTCATTCTCCTGCCTATGTTCCAAACACCAATGAGGATCAAGAGCATTATAAGAAACACTTTGCCCCAAAAAATTATTTTGTTAAAAACATGGAAGAACACCAGATGTTCAAAAAGAACTGGGTAAAGATTTGAGAATAAAAAAGGACGATGAATATGGACCATGAAATAAAGCATTAAGCAATGTGATGAGCATCTGCTGAGTAATAAATCTAGTCTTTGTATGGTTCTCTTCCCAAAGCTAGTTTAACAGGAAACTTTTCCAGCTTGATGAAAGCTGGAAAGCCAAGTAAGAAATTATTGGTCATTTTAACAATGATATTTTATCTGTTAGCACAAATAATCACGTTAATAAATATACATTATATATATATGGAATAGAATCATTTTTACCAATTAATGAATAAGCCACAGTTTTTATTTATGTGTAATCCAGATGGGGAGCCATAACTGACTCACCTCATGAGAAAAGTGGAAAGCTAAGGCTAACCATTATGTGTTAGAATTAATGTGTGTGTGGAAGCAATAGCTATAATTTAAGATTATGTACATCCCTTTCCTAAATTCTTTAAGTTTTTAACATTTGAAATGATGATATCAGGATTGGTTTCTGAGGGAAGATAAGTATTTGTTGAGAGAATGAGTAAAAATGGTATCATGCAATCTCCATGTGAAGAGTGAAAAAGAGAAAGAAGATAAGGCTTTTTCTACATGCTGTAGAGATGGTGTTGTGAACTTCTTCCAAAGACATTTGCAACTGAAACAGCTGGGCTGGAGAGCACAAATATGTCATGAAAGGTCTCTTCACTGAGTGCCTATTGCCTTTGAACAGTCTTCTGAACTTTTTATTGGTTTATGCAGAGACAAAACACTTGAAAAACTATATGCCACATGTGCATTCGATACATTTTGTCACAGTTTTTTACAGCGAGTATTTAATATGTGCAGCTAGGGAAGGGTATATTTGCACCATCTTGGCTTAGGCACAGAAAACTTTATGAATGACAAATGTAACCTGCTCAGCATTTTACAATATGTTTATTTCAGTATAATGCAAAGGATGTTTGGATGGGGAAGAATTAAAATTTGATCATCTCATCTTGGAAAGGAAGCAAAGTCTGGGCTGTTTCTTCCTCAGTTCACTGCATAACTTCTCACAAGGAAAGCAAAGCCATATGGCACATGCTCTTCTAGTTATGTTGTATATTAAATAGGGAATAGTTAATACTTTCCTTTTGTTCTTCTTGTTTGTTTGTTTGTTTTTGTTTGTTTGTTTGTTTGTTTGTTTTGTTTGCTTGTTTGTTTTTGTTTTTAATGAAAAGCTATATTCTTCAAGCAATTTGGAAAGTATTTTCAAATAAATGGTGGATTAATTTTAGCTTAAATGCTCTCTTTTTAGTATATTGGCAGCCAAGATTTGCCCTGGCAGCCTTTGCTGTATCAAAGTATGGCTTCATCAGGGAGGCCAAGCCAAAATGCCCTAATCGACCTGCCTGATTAGCCAGCTGAACTCTCCGCATATGATTTCAGAGTAAGGGAGCAAAACTCCAGCTTGAAAAACTATATAACCATTCTTTAAGATTCATAGCTGAGAGAAAGTAGTCACAACTACCTTTTGAAATAATGATTATTATCTTGGTGTGTGTTTATCTGTGATTCGGTTTCTGGATTGAATAAGGGGAGGAGGGGGACTTACTTGCCACCTTGCTCTGGACAGCACCAGTTTTATGTGGCAATAGGCTGGTTTGGGAAATTTCAGGTGGATTTCAAGTGGCTACTCCCTTTTGGATCTATTTTCAAGTGTTTGGGCTTTATTTCATTTCTGTCTGCCTAAATCAGTATGAGTTCTGTTGCAAAAACAAATCCATGGTCTGTATTTCCATACTGTTATTTTAAAGCAGTTTTTATCTGCAAATAGCTACACCCTGAAGTGAGTCTGTGAAGGATGATGCCTGAGAAGTGTACACATTCAGTTCCTCTCCTATCATCTGAAGTCTTAGCACAGGTTTTACTAAATCTTTGCCCTGAGCAAACTCTTCCATTCTTGCCTTTTAATAACAGATCAAAAATTCTAACTTAATTAAACCAGAATGCATGGCTACACATCTTTCACCTTCATCCCTTTGTTCATTCATTATTTAATTTCCCCCTTTCTGATTAATTTTTATCTACGCTCTGTAGGTGAATAGACCTGTTTGTTCATCTCTCACTGAACTGTAGATCACCAGCTGTTACATTCCTTGTAACAGTTGCATTGGATTTGGAAAATCATTTTTCGTTATTTCATCTTAGCTTTTGGAAAACATTCACATCATGTAAATGTCTCAGTGTCTTGACAAAAAAAATAATAATAAAATAAAATAAAAAAATAAAATAAATAAATCTCCACAAATAGAAAATTAAGCTACAGTATTGTTCTAGGTCAGGCCTCACATATTTTGTATCAATCAGCAACAACAAAACACAGGTATCTGCTACACTCTGCACAGTACTTGTGGTGCAATACTGATCTTTTCAGCTCTACCAAAATTGATTTTACATTAAAAGGGAGGGGGGAAGATTCAGCATACTCTTGCTAAAAAACACTCAGCCAGAAGTTGTGTAGTATACAGCAGGAATACAAAAAAAAAATAAAGTAAAATAGAAAAATCTGCTACCACTGGTACATGAAAAAAAAAAAAAAAAAGTTACTCTTTCTTTTATCAGTATTAGTTACTCTTTGCTTTACCAGTACTGGTATGCTGATAACCAAGACTGTTGGTTATCAGGGTTTTATCTTATCTTTGAGCAATACAGGAGTTCCCAGCTCCTGTTAAGAACATCTTTGCAGAGCAAACACTGCAAAGCAATGCTCCTCATGTCCTCATGAGATTGTACCCAAGTGAGAAAGAAACATGTCTCACTATATGAAGGCCTAACACCACTAAAAAACTATTCATTACACCTTACCCTTTAGGACATAGCGTCATTAGGCTTGAATAGATTCCTCACAGAACCTGCAAAGAAATGAAAAAAGGTATTTTGTCAGAAACATTCTCTGAAGGGAAAACTTATCAAAGTACACCATTTGCATAACACAGATATGGTTTGTTTTCAGTCCTAGATGAAATCATATGTCCAAATTCATTAGAATGTCCCTTTCTCCCCTTTACTATCTATTCTTCATATGCTTTATCTATTTCAGCTACAGTTATGACAGCAGAAGTATATTTCTAAAAGATTAAATATTTAAACTTCCATCTTCCTAGAAATGTTTTAGCTCAGTTACAAGTCTGCTGGCACAAATGACAAATTTGCCAAGCTGGAGTTTTCTTTTAAACAAATGGAATGTTGCAGAGAATGCCCCCTTTAAAAAACAATGATATTTAAATGAAGAAGATCAACATATACATTAATATAGAAGTGTCCCATTGTTCTATATGCAACTACAGCATTACAAAGCACTTCTGCTGTTATGCAATAATAATAATAATAATAATAATAATAATAATAGTACTCTTACCAGAACAAAAGAAAATCATATAAGGAGGTTTTACTAAAACAGTGGAGAGGTCATGTGCCAAAAACTCTTTGCTTAAATGTCAATATCTCCAGGCAATTAAGAAAAGTTGTTTAGTGCTATATCCATCATCATTCTACACCAGTAATATGTTCTCCCTTTATACATACTACAATCACCTAAAGGGAGACATTGTAAACTATTTTGAACCAATTTTCTGTGATACAGTTAACAAAGAAAACAAGTCCCTTCATTCATCTACTCTCCAACAAAAGGTCTTAAATTAAGTAGAAACTCTAAAACATGATGTACCTCCATGATTTTGAAAGACTTAAAAAAAAAAAGGCAAGCCAAACAGCCTGAAACACAGCAGCATATAGGCAGAAATGGAGATTCAGTCCATCCTGGAGATTTGTCACAGTTACCTGTAGAACTTTTGTACAAGCAGGATGCAGAGGTCTAAGCAAAGCACTGTGCAGTTGCTATTCAAGGCAAATCTATGATGTTGAAGCAAAAGTTTCTGTTTCAGAACTTTTTAGAAAAGATAAAAATGCAGTGAAAATGGCATTTGAATGCAATCTCTTAATTATTTCCTTTCCTTCCTCTCCTAAAACCATTTCTGGCCCATCTTTAGGCATCTTAGTCTTTTGTGAGTACTTTCAAGCAAATCTTTTTTTTTTTTTCTTTCTTTTTTTACTACGAAGTACTTTACAAGCAAAAACAGAAAAACACTGGTTAATGAATATAATCTCTCTCCACATTTCCAAGAAATACTAAATTAAAAAGCTAAAAAAAACATACTTAAGTGATATTGCTCTTCACAACGTTCACCCGAGTGTCCCATCTCTTTTTAATATTTATTTTTTGAGTTCCAGGAAACACATTTTATTGAAGTGATTTTAATTGAAGTTCTTCAAAGCATTGTTACTTCCTAAAAGAATGTAAATACCACATTATTTATAAATAAATTCTATTATCCCTGTTTGACTTCAACAATGTAATCTTGCACAAAGATGGTAAATTGTTTGTGTGGGTATAGGCTGGGTCCATCTTCACTGCATAAAACTGCACAGGAGCTGAAATATTTGGATGTTGGTATCATAGTATTTAAGACATTGTATCACAACAGTGCCCATGAAGAGGGGAAATGCTGTCTCTGCAGAGCTGTGCCATCAGGCTCCTCCAGATCTAGGAAGAGGGAGATCTGAAGGGATGCAGAAGGGCTGTGCAAAACAGGGGCTAACTTCCAGGTCCTGTTGAACTTTTAAATCTCCACTTTGACATTATCGGTTCTGAGTCTGTTGTATCTAGGTTAATAACATTGGTTCTTCTTGGTTTTGTAAAAAAAAAATAATAATAAATAATAAGGTTTTACATTATTTTTACAATGAAAATAGATTCTTCTCACATGGGGACCTAAAAGATTCGCTTCTATTTATTCATTCTAGCATAATTATGCAATTTGAAACGTCAGGTGCTATGTGTTAATTCTCAAATGACAGAAACAGAGCAGAGTAGTGGCTTAGGGTAGGCATCATCCACATTCACTAACTCTTTTCTCCCTTAATCTAGAGTTTCCCCATAATTTCTGTTGATAAAGTTTTATACAAATCAAACTAAGGAAAATTAAAGTCTGTGTTGACAAAACCAGAGGAACAAAAACAATGGTGACTTTTAGAGATGGAGCTCTGAATGTACTTTTATAGTATTCATGAATAAACAGAAGAACCATCTTATTGAATATTAATATTCATAAGAGTGGAGCTAAACAACATCAAGTTCTTCCTACTGACTGTTGCCTTCATCTAGAAGATTAATTAAATTATGTTCTGTAAGGGCAGAAATGATTTCATTTCAGAAGTAATTTGTAAAGGAACAGTCTCTTTATCCAAATGTTATCTTTAAGCAATAAATTCAGTAGCATTACTGCAGGCAGCATTATTCATATTACATTAATGTATTTGAGAGCCCGATAATTCTTAACAAGCTTAATACAAAGTCAAATTATTTAAATCAAGATTTTTGTTTAATATTAAAATATGCTGATTTGCATTGGAAAATGAAGCTGGTACAGATCATGAACTAGAAAAAAAATAAAATTATTTCCTCCACTGTTTCAAAATGAGAAAAAAGCTGATAAGTAATATTTCATCAAAAATATTAATGTATTAAATGAAATACTTCACATTTTGAGCAAGTTTCTGGACAGTAGTCTTACATCTTCAGGCTGATGGATGAATTTAAGCCAAGTTTCATATTTCCTAAACAAGCATTTGTATCAGTGCTGGCCTTACAGACAAAGTGCAGTGACAGTATCACCTTATTTCTGTTTGGTAAGCAAAAGCCTTTGCTTATGTGATTTAAACAATGAATGTTTCAAACCATTCAGTAACTATTTTTCAACAACTTGAAAAACAAACAAACAAACAAACAAAAAAACCCTTCATTTATGTTTTTATCAAATGCTTTGTTTTGCACATTCTTATGCCAAATGCTGAACTAATCCTTCCTAACCTCCTCCTCTTCCTTTCCTCCAATTATTCATACAACCCTACTAAGGAGAGGGCAACTCTCAGGGTCCAGGAACCACTCTATGCAGAAACCAATCTCCAGATAAGTCAATGCCCCAAATTATTAGGCGATAAATACACATACAAAAAATCTTCATTTCATCCTTACTCTCATTTAATCATTACTCATTACATCATTACTTCATTTCGTCCTTACAAGAAACTCTCAAAGCCTCTGAAAATGTTCATTACCTGGGAAAATCATTTCTTGTCTTCTACTGGTATAAGTGCATGAATGATACCTTACTGTCCTCCAAAGGTAAGAATTACCTTAGGACAACAACATCTCTGGGGTTCAGACCCTTCAGGAACACTGGAAAGGTAATTTAATATTTCTAATATGGACAAAATCTTGCAGTGAAGAGTGGAAATTATTTCTATTTTGCTATATTGACAAATTTACAAACCAAATATTTTTATTTGTTTTATGTCATTTGAAACTCATATAGCTCAAGTAGATCATCTTTCCTCCTGTGAAGATCAAACAGGTATCAACCTGTTTGTTGATTTATCCTATTTGGGACTAAATGGAAACTCAAGTAGTATTTTAGTTCGTGAGGCTGCAGCATCTTTAATCTTTGTATGGTAGGCACGGTAAAACAATCTATAGTATGTTCCATTTCAAGATTAAATACTTTCCAAAATCTTTAAATAACCCAGATACAGATGTATAAATCTAATAATTGCTTCTAGCTTACAATTCTACTCCAATACACAAAGTAATAGCTGATATTTTTCCATCTCTAGAGAGCTTCCAGCTCGGCAGGAAAATAGCGGAATACTAGTTAGCACTTGCAATGTGATTTATCTAACCTCAGATTATCCCTCCTGTTCAGACTTCAGGGGAAGATGACCTGCAGAACAAGACTAAACAAGCAAAACTGTCATTTGTGCTATTGAAGTAATATGGCCCATAAGTATATTTCTGTTCTCTTCTTTATCTCATCTTGGTAAGCAAACGTCTCAAGGAATGCATTTCCTCTTACTAGACATGGTCAGAAAGTAAAATAAAGCCTTGACTTTAGCTTTGCATCTCTAGGCCACATAGGAATTAGCCACTATCTTTAGGATATCTTTAGGCATAGGAATTTAGCCACTTTATCTCACTAAAGCAAAATTCTAATTTATTTTGACCCCTGAACACCTCACTTTTTTTTTTTTTTTTTTTTTTTGGGAGAGAGTATTAAAAAAATATCTCAGTTAGTACAGTGCCCCAGTGTTGGAGAAGCAATGAATTGTTGGTTGGTTTTCTAGAATTCTAGATTTTTTTATTGCTGACTTCATCTGGAATTTTATACAGTAGCAATGATCCACAATGAGAGACAAAGGAAACGAAAAATAGTGCCAGAAATATAGAGATATAACAGCAATTATTTTGATTGTAGTATCAGCTTTCAGTATTTAACATTCACCCTACAAAATATTATTTTTTTCAGCACTGTATACAAAGAAAGCTTTTTTATGCTTTTCTTAATCATGATGGCATTAAAGATTACCATACGAAACTACTGTTTTTTCAAGGATTATGTGTTCATTTAGGTTAGTGGGAAAAAAAAAGATGGATAGATAAAGCTGAAATTCTACTTAATTCTTGGAAACTTCAGAATTTTCATTTATTTCTGTGACATAATGATTTTTCATTGGTAGCTGAAGTACATTTATTTTTTTTTTATTTTATTTCAATTTATCTCTGTATTTGCAAAACAGTGTATTGGACACACACCTTGGTTGCATTTTCTAAAAAAAAATTAAAATGTATTTTAATATATGCTTCACTCATTAAAAAGCAAGCTTTAAGTATGAAAGATGTCCATGAATATATGGACACATTTGTAATCCTTCAAAAACTGTCTATATAGAGAAAAAATATGCTACTTTTGCTTAGTACTTTGCAATTCCCCTGATGTGATTTTAGTGCTCAAAATTATTCTGAACTGATTTCTAGGCTTAAATATTCTTTTCAAGTCAAATCAACACAGCAAAGTTTATTAATATAAATATATCATATTTTTCCTCTGAGAATTTATCTCAGGCTAATGTTGTGTTCTATTATGGATAATTAAAGTGGCTCTAAAATATTATTTATATTAAGGGAAAAGTTAATTTACTATGAATTTTTAACTAAGGGTCGCATTCAGTATTACTTATATAGATATGCTAATGGCTTGAAAACAAATTTCTGTTTAAAAAAATCTTCATCTTATTAGAATTCTAAGTCTAATTAAAAAATTACTAACCCAAGACAATAAGCCAAGGTACAAGATTCATTGTGGAACTATGAAATTTGACAGCTGGAACGTTTTGATGTGCTAGCTTTTTGGCATTGATTTTACTTTATATGCAAGTCACATCTTTATTTCATACTTTCTGTTATATCTTATCATTAATAAAAGCTTACCAGCCCTTTGGAACAATCCAAAACATGAAGAAAGAAAAAAAAAAAAAAGTACAAAAAGTGGAAGAATAAAAAAAAAATAAATTTCTACAGCGCATCTTCCATCTTCATCTGAGTCCAAGAATTCCTCCAAGTTTGTTGTCATCGGCAAATTTGCTCGAAACACCTTCTACTCCTACATTCAAATCATTTATGAAAACATTGAAGAGGACTGGCCCTAAAATGTGGCCTTGAGGGACCCCACTAGTGACCATCCGCCAGCCAGACGTGGCCGCATTTACCACAACTCTTTGAGCCACAACCCTTTATGTTGTTTAAACCAAATCAGGATTTACGTTGTTCATTGACTTAGTAATGGCTTGTAATTAACCTACATTCAGGATCGATATCAACAATACTACATAGAAACCCAAATTCCAGATGTTTGCAAAAAGCAAACAAACACCATCCATACCTTCCTGAACCTCACTACAGCTAATCCCACAGCAGTGTAGCCCAGCATCAGCACACGTGTGCCCCGTGCCCTCAGGCTGGTGGGACAGACCTGCACACCCCAGGTACGGGTCCTGACATACTTATAGTGTTCCTTTAGGGCAATGCTTTGTCCAGACCCCACTAAGGTCACAGTATGGGTGGGGTGACGCCTCGTGTTGTCACATGGGGTTTGGGTCCCTGCCATTTCTGCTCCAAGGAAATTTTCCCTCTTCTTTCGAATTAATTATCTGAAGTGTAGGGTGGCAAATACATCAGTATCAGAACAAATGGATGCATCTGAATCAATGTAAAATGAAAGTCTTGTTGATTGGGAATGCCACAGATTTCATTTTTATATCTCAACAGAAATAAACCTTGAAGTCCCGTGGCAGCAATGTGCTGAATTACAGACACATTCCTAGTGATGCGGGATTGCAGGAACAACCTGCTCTAGGCATTCTGTGTAGGTCTATGTTGTGGTTTAACCCGGCCAGCAGCTAAACACCACACAGCCATTTGCTCACCATCCCCCCTCCTTCTCTGGGATGGGGGAGAGAAACGGGAAAGTGAAGCCTGTGAGTTGAGATAAAGACAGTTTATTAAGACAGGAAAATTATTATTATTATTATTATTATTATTATTATTATTATTATTAACAATAATATTATATTGTTATAATATAATATTAATAACAACAATAATTATTATAATAACAATAATAATTAATAATAATAATAATAATAATAATAATAATAATAATAATAATAACAACAACAACAACAATAATAATAATAATATAACGTACGAAACAAATGCACAATGCGCACTAATAATAATAACGTGTACGAACCAAGTGATGCACAATGCAATTGCTCACCACCTGCTGACCAATATCCCTGAGCAGGCACCCCCCCATCCCGGCTAGCCACTCTTATATATTGTTCAGCATGACGTCAGATGGTATGGAATACCTCTTTGGCCAGTTTGGGTCACCTGTCCTGGGTCTGTCCCCTCCCAGATCCTGCTGCACCCCCAGCCTGCCCGCTGGCAGGACAGAGCGAGAAGCTGAAATGTCCTTGGCTTGGTGTAAGCACTGCTCTGCAACAATTAAAACATCAGCATGTTATCAGCACTCTGCTCATCCTAAGCCAAAACATAAGCACCCTAACAGCTACTAGGAGCTCTTAACTCTGTCCTAACTGAAACCAGGACAGTCTATCATGTATGAGGCATTTGTAGTTTTCTGTACATAAATAAATTTCACTGATCTGGTTGCAGTGTCATAATAATTACTAATACAAAAAAAAATAAAATAAAATGTGCACACAGTGTAGTATTGATCAGAAAATCTGTCAAGGGTGACAGAGGAAGAAGAAGAACGTATATCAGAGTCCCTTTAACCTCTGGAAATTCTTTTCACTCTTTCTAAGAAGCTCATTAGATGTACGAGCACTTGGTCTTTGCCTTAGAGAGATTTGGTATTCGTTTCCACTGTTCATAACCTGTATGTGTTACATGGGAGATAACACAGCTTCAGTATTTGACATTCTTTGTTCTTTTAGCCTGCACAGAAATATGTTTATGTATTTGTATCTTTAGTTGGACTTTTGCATAGCACAGTCAAAGTAAATTTTCCAAAATGTTCAGAACTGGACTGGTCAATCCATTAAATGGCTTTTCTCAATAATCCAAACAAATTTAAACTTCACAAAGTTTTAAAAATAAGTTTCATAGTATTCCATATATGTATTCTGCCCATTTCCCATTATGGTATTTATTTATTTATTTTTTAATCCCTTATAGGCTAGAAGGAAACCTACTGTTTGAATTTTCTGGATTTGGTGCAGAACACAGTTGCCAAAGTTCCTTGGAAAGCACAGCACATTTTCAGCACATTCAAGATGATCTAAAAGTAGTCAGTTATTGACCACTAATGCTGATAAGTAGAAAAACAATCTGATTAGCACTTGATACAAAATCATTCCCAACACCCTATCAATTAGTATTTATGCTCCTGTCACTGAGTTCTGCATATATTTTTTTTTGACAGGCTGAATATTGAATATGAAAAATCTAATTTTTTACCCATCTTAAAACTTATTAAGAAGACAGATTATCTGTATGGCCCTAATCATTTCTTGACTAGTTTCTCATGAAATCTAATGATGCTTGAGACACATTTAAAAATTATTTTGCATTAAAAAACAAATAATTTTCTAGTAATACTTGGCAATATCCTAATCAATGTGGCATTTATTTGTATTTTGGAGGAAAAATCTTAAGCACAGCTTAAAAATAAAACAAAAAGATGAGCAAAAAGTGATTGAATGTCACATTTTCTCTTTTATTCCTTAGGAAAGCAATTGTATCAGCCTGCACAAGCTTGTGGTGTATTGGCGTGTTTCTCTACAGATTGCAAGATCCTTTTCAGAGCAGAACTAGAACTCAGATGATGTTTTGAAAAAATCAAAATTCAAGAATAAATTCTGTGCTTGACTTCAAATATAATTCATTAAACACAAGGCATATCATACAATACAACGATATCATACAATCACACAACATTAATGACTTTGGTTCTGAGTTAATAATTCTTAGGTTAATTCAGAAAATTGCCAGTGCCAGAGGATAAGCAAGCAGTGGCCATAGAAGAGCACTGAGCCACAGGTATCACAATTTCCACCCCTAAGATGACTGTAGCCCTCTGAATTCAAAGTCTGGAGTCAACGTCCAGGTTCACTCCAGTCAACAAGAGGAAGAGATGGGGAAAAAAAAAAAAAAGTCAATGCACAATGAGCTCTCTGTCTAGTAAACTTCACAAATTCTGACAATAGTGTAAGGAATGTTCCAGAAATTCGTGTCAATAGAGGGCTTGAAGGGTAACCTTGAGTCTCTGATATCTGGGGATAAGAGAAAAAAGGGGTTTCAGAATAACTGCTAACTATTGTGACTATTGCATGGGATGCTACGCAAGTCTCTGGTATCCGGCCAAGACGGACAAAGGAGAAGGAAAAGGACAAAGCCTGGGAGGAAGACTATGAGCCTTCAGCACAAGACACCCCCAGAGGGACCACCGGAATGTATCAGAGGGACTGATATGCATGTGCCAGTGGGAGGGTTTGGATTCCGGGAACTAATTATAATAACCCTGCCTTTTCCAGAAGTAGTAATGAATATGTATTAGCCTAGGAGCATAAAAACCAGCCACCTGATGTAACGTGTGTGTGTGTGTTGGAGAAGCCCAGACTCTCCATGCACCCAGCACCATTTACTTGCCTTTTATTGACCCCATAAATAAATCTTATAAAGCTAAATTGACTCAGAATTTATAACAATAGAAAAACAAACAAACAAACAAAACACAACACCTGAAATCCCTCCTGTCTCTGAATAAAGGCATATTGATCAGATGCAGTCACCACCATAAAGCATATAAGTAAAGAAGCATTCAGGTAGAAACACACCTAAAACCTAGCTGGAGAAATCCCAGTTCTCTACAACCCCTAAGGATGCCTGAATGCACCAGACCCTGTTCTCACCACTTTGCTGACACTAAGCAGCAAGCACAATTGATTGATCAGAGGAAAAATAAAAAGACTGTGATTGAACTTCCAAAAGGTAAAAGTACTTATACCTGTCCTGGTTAAATACTCACAGTACACATTCTTCACCTTTCAAAGGCTTCCAAAACACTGTATGTGAAGGGTTCTCAGGAGACTCTCTTACAGCACTGTCCTACTCAGCATGGGGTTTCTCAATGATTCTTCCACCAATGATTCTGGAAGCAGGTAGCTGAAAATGAGTGGCTGGAGAGCTGCCAGGCAGAGAAGGACCTGGGAGTGATGGTGGACAGTCAGCTGAATATGAGCCAGCAGTGTGCTCAGGTGGCCCAGAAGGCTAACGGCATCCTGGCTTGTATCAGAAACAGTGTGACCAGCAGGGCTAGGGAGGTGATCATCCCCCTGTACTCGGCTCTGGTGAGGCCGCACCTCGAGTACTGTGTTCAGTTTTGGGCCCCTCGCTACAAGAAGGACATGGAGGTGCTTGAGCAAGTCCAGAGAAGGGCGACGAAGCTGGTGAGGGGCCTGGAGAACAAGTCCTACGAGGAGCGGCTGAAGGAGCTGGGCTTGTTCAGCCTGGAGAAGAGGAGGCTCAGGGGCGACCTTATTGCTCTCTACAGGTACCTTAAAGGAGGCTGTAGCGAGGTGGGGGTTGGTCTGTTCTCCCACATGCCTGGTGACAGGACAAAGGGGAATGGGCTTAAGTTGTGCCAGGGGAGTTTTAGGTTGGATGTTAGGAAGAACTTCTTTACCAAAAGGGTTGTTAGGCATTGGAACAGGCTGCCCAGGGAGGTGGTGGAGTCACCATTCCTGGAGGTCTTTAAAAGACATTTAGATGTAGAGCTTAGGGATATGGTTTAGCGGAGGACTGTTAGTGTTAGGTCAGAGGTCGGACTCGATGATCTTGAGGTCTCTTCCAACCTAGAAATTCTGTGATTCTGTAAATATTAATTTGGAGAAGTTTTAGCATCTTCCCCATCTCAGTAGCACATATTAAGCAAGGAGTGTTGCCTACATATTCATTCTTAGTCCATCGCTCTCTAATTTCTAACCCCATGTTTCACAACGAGAAGCAGCCCAACGATCAAGCGCAGCAAGGACCTGGGCCGTCACCCCGGAGCCCATGTGGCCGCCTGGCACCGCAGAACTACAGCTGCCAGCACGCCTCGGGACGGAGCAGCCCACCTGACCCTGCGGGGACTCTGGAGCACCCCCCCCCCACCGTGGCCCTCCCCTCCTCTGCTCGCTCTGCACTATGGCAGCTTCCAACGTCCCATCCTGCCCATGCTGTCTCTCTCCAGGTGCCCACACAGGTCCCGAGGGAGCCTTCAGACCGCCTCCCTGGTAAGGCAGCTTGTGCTGACGGGCCTGCTTCAGTGCCCCGCATCTCTTGCTGGGGGAGCAAGCTCTCCTTTTCTGAGAAGAACTTGCTTCTTCTTTCCAAACTGAACCTTCCCTGGCAAGGCCTGACAACCACCACCGTAAGAGAACAGATGTTTTACTGAGACACACTGAGAAAAGCAGGGATGGAAAGGTAGTTGTCGGGGTGGAAGCCTTCTTCCTTTAAGGAGTCTATTCTCCTGTCCACGTTGGCTTTCATGCGAGCTGCCAGGCGGGAGAAGCTCTGTTGTCCTGATGTGCCCTCCAGGCTGTAGAGGTGCCCCAGTGAGGAGAGGCAGCGGGTCTGCTGAAGCATCCAGGCTACCTTCTTCCTCCTGACACACAAGAGAAACTGCTGAGCCCAGAGGCGCGGCTGTAGAGCACCAAACCAGACTGGGCAGGGGAAAGTGGGGTGGCAGCTGAGACACGTACACCTCCTCAGAGGAAGGGAGCTGGTGCTGAAAGGGCTGCCGGCATGGAAGTGGGCAAACGAAGAAGTGCTGCCAGGGGCAGCCAACCGCTACAGAGGGTGTGTTGGCACTACAGCACCGGGGGGGAAGTGATGCCAGGCACCAGCAGGAGAAGGGCTATCGCAACTCTGAGCCTTCTCCTCATCACGCCCTCCCTCCCCCCCCAACCTTAACCCAACCCCATCCCGTCCCTTGAGGTCACTGCCTTCCTTCCCCTGTTAAGCCCGTCCTCGCTGTTCACATCTCTCTGTTCCCAGCCACCCCGGCCTCATCCGAAACGTGCCAGCAGGTACATCCCTCGGCACAAGCTGCTTTCTACGCAAAGGCCCAGGGGCTGCCCAGGGGGGCAGCGTGAGGCTGCACTGGCCCCTGTTTGACCCACACGTCGTGCCTTAATGCCTCGGTCCTGCTAATGAGCTATGGGACAGCTTAGGCGAGGCCTGAAGTCCAGGCAGGCCTGGGCCTGAATGCCTGGCACCAGAATACTCTTCCTTTCCCAACAGAATACTCTTCCTTTCCCACGCTCTCCCTTCTGCTGCTTACCGAGCCTCTAGCGGAAGTGAGGGTGTTCTGTTTGTGTCACGAAGAGCACCCTGAAACCTTTCCCACAGAGATGTGACAAAGGCTCCGGAGCATGTCTGAGGGAATGGCTTTTTCAGAAGGCTCAGCGCCTGCCTGGTCGTTTTCTTGGCCAGCCCCACGGATCCTAGGATACAGCAGACCTGCACAGGAAGAGGAAGCCATGCAGACATGGACCGCTTTCCCAAGCCTCTCCTCCTGCAGAGGCTGCAGAAACGTACAAGGGGCTGGCCATAGCAGGGACACCCCCTGCAAGAAGGGCATCACCCTGCCGCTTTACCTCCGCTTTGAGGCTTAAGAAGGTCGCCTTCTCAAAGCAGTCTAACACAGTTGCTGTCTTCCGCATGGAGTTCCTCAGGACCTCTGCTTCTCTGAGCTTCATAAGGGCCTTTGAGCAAGCACACAGGCAGCAGGTGAGCATCGGTGCAGAGCCCCCAGCTAGCTCCACCCTTCCCTCTTGCCTCCTGTGGCACCTGCCTTAGGAGGGCCCGCATCTCCCCATGTGATCCCTGCCCTAGCACAGTGCCCCGTGGGCTCAGAGCTCAGGCACCAAGGGAGCCTTCAGACTGCCTCCCAGGTAACGCAGCTTGTGCTGACGGGCCTGCTTCAGTGCCCCGCGTCTCTTGCTGTGGGAGAGGCAAAGCGCAGGAAACAGCCCGGCTCTGCCCCCACTGTTTCTTTTGGGAGGCCCCTCAGCGAGCATGTCCTGTTGCAGTGGACTCCGGGTGCAGTGCGTGCTGGCAAGCAGGGTCACTCACCATGTAGCTGTTGGAGACGTGCAGGTAGGCAGCCGCACACTCCAGCAGGTAGTAGAAGGCTCGGGAAGCATTGCCTGTTGCCATATAGTGGCGAGCCAAAGGCACAAGCACTGATTCAATGATGGCTTCGCATTCGCAGGAACACTTGTCACCGTCCTCTTCGGTCCTGCTGGGCTGCGCAGTTGTCCGTTTGCCCTCTGGTGGAAACTGCTCTGACGCTCTGGTCAGAGGCAGGTTGCCAGGAAAAGAAGAGAGCAAAGAGCAGATGAGCATCACCTGAGATGACCCTGCTCTCCCTATGGGTAGCAACAAAACCCTATTTCCTGCTGTCTCATCCCAGCTCCCACCCCACAGCCAGCCTCCTCCTCCCAAAGCTGGAGTCCCAGCCAGCAGCCAAATGGCAGAGCTCCATCTGTCTCCTCTGGAGCTCGCTCGTTTCCACAATCATCAGAACCTTGTCTCCTCACCTGAACTCCTCCTCCGAGAAAGCCTGCTGCAGCTGCAGGGCATTTGCACTACCTGGGAAGAAGAGAGCGTGTCAAGGGACTCCCCACGTAGCCCGGGCTAAGAGCTGCAGGCTTGCAAGGGTCCTGCCGAGCAGACCCAGGGCACAAGAGCTGCGGTGATCGTCCTCGTCCCCTGGCTTATCCCTGGTGCTGGGGACCTGGTGGGCCCCAGCCTGCATGGGCCTGGGCTTCCAGAAGGAGGGGGCTCCGCAGCAGGGCACACAGCCTACCTTCAGGGATGTGAGTCCTGTCCTTCTTCAGCTGTTCTCCAGCGAGCACCAAGGCCTCCCAGCTGTGCCAGTCATCCTCGTCAGCAGAGCCCTGGCAGTTTTCCCCGTCCTGGGGACTGGGGACGGCGAAGCGGTGGAAGGCCACAAAGTCCCCTCCGTGGCAGCGCCGGCATTTGTGCGCGTGCTTCTCCAGGAAGGCAGCACACTTGCGCTGTATGCTGGCCCTCTGTCTCTTGGGCCACAGCTCGTAGGCTGCCTCCTGCAGCAGTGGGGCACAGAAGGCCAGAACGCCAGCCTGCTGCTCCGTGGTCTCCTTGCTTGTAGACGGCCTCTCCACCCCTGCAAGGCAATGGATGGTGGCCTCAGCCAGAGTGGTAGAGACATTCCCAACAGCCGCTGGGAATTTCCCTCTGCACAAAGCTGGTGGGGGAAGGCCTCCTTCAGCTACAGCGCTCCTGGGTCTACCTTACTGCCACCACTTACCGCTCCCTGCCTGCTGAGAGGTGGACGGCCCCTCTTGAGCATCTTGGATGTCTCTGGGCACCCCTGTGTCCTTCAGCCACTTAAGGATGTTGTCGCTCACCAGCCCGTCCAACAAACTATTCATGTGCTGCCTGGTACAAGTGGGAAGGATGTGAGCCAGCAGCTGGGTGGTAAACACTGGCCCTATGATGGCTGCAAACTTCAAAACCATCTGCTTCTGCAGCGTGATCCGGTCCAGCTCAGCCAGTGCAATCTCTGTCAAGAAGAAGCAAAACGTCTCTCTCTTTTGTGTCCTGGAGCCTGAGCAAGGAGAGGCTGGACAGTTCCACCACAGGAAACAGGGTAGACTTTGGCCTCTCTTCCTCAAGATGGCACCTGCTGGGCAATTGGAGTCCAGGGGAATGTCTTCAAGATGGCTCCTCTCCTCTTGCAACCACAGGCAACAAGGCCCAGGGATAAGAGCTCCTCCACCAAGGATGGGGAGGGCACGATCCTGCGGGTACATGCGACCCGTGATGCGACCTACCAGAGCTGAACTAGGCTGACACCCAGCAGCGCACACAGAGAGCAGAGAGCGCTTTCAGCACCTCAGAGCTGGACTTGGAGCTCCCCACAACTGCTGTGGGCCTCACAGCCCGGAGGGGGACATCTGTGCCCTTAAGCGCAGGGCTCTGTCTGCTCAGACCAGAGTCGCCTTCCTGGCAGGGCCCCCCAGGCTGAGAGGGTGCTTCTGCAGCATGCCGATGCCCATCCCCTCTCTCACGTGCACCCCAGGAAAGGACCCCAGCACAGCCGCGAACTCAGCCCCTCACCTTTCAAGGCGGTCGGCAGCACGGTGGTCTCCAGGCTGACGTCTGCTCTGATGGTGCAGACCGTGCCACTGTTATTCCCAGCACTGGAGCTTGAGGTGGCTGAGACAACGAGTGAAGCCTCAACTGCAGAAGCTGGGAAGAGAGAGAGAGAGCATGAACAAGGTGGGGCAAGTCCAACCTGTCACGGTTGGGTCCACTTCATGGCCCGCACCGAATGCGGTCAGTGAGCAGGGCAAACCGGTTTCCACTGCAATGGTTTTGTCTGCATTGCCCTTGCAACTCTTTTTCTGCCTTTGGACCTGCTGCCCAGCTGTACTGAATGAATATCCCGCAACAGAACACAGCGGTTGCTACCTTTGACAGCGCTCCCTCCCACAGCCAGGGAAATTGCCAGTGATAATCCAAAAGGCAAAGCCCATGCAGGCTGTCCCCAGGGCAACAGCACTCTGCTTGGCATTGCTCTTACAATTACTGCTCTTGCGTTACTGCCAAGCTCCTCAGTTCCCAGCGCCTTTGCGGGCATTTCTGGTTTTGGATTACACTTTCCCAGGTCTGACCCTCTCCTGCAGAAGGGCTTTCTTCTCGAGGGAGCTGGTGGCTTGCCAAGGTGACAGCAAGGTGTGCAGGAGCCCACACCTCAGCCAGAACAAGTTCTGTCCTGCTGCCAGATCGGACTCTGCCCAGAGTCACTGGAAAGCCACAGGACACGGTCATGTGTGTGTGTGTGTGGGGGGGGGGTGACGTGCAACAGCATCTAGCCAGTCCGCAACAAGAGTGCTTACCGATCAAGCCCTCCCAGTTGTCCTCCACATTTTTGTCCTGCCTCCCAGTGCTGAACAAGAGCACGTTGTCGCGACGCAGGCAGTGCAGCAGTTCCTCACAGTAATATGGGATGCCAGAGCTTCTTTGGATCAGGAACCTGGGCAGGAGCAGACCCAGCAGTGACCAACACCAGGGAAGTATGGTGCAACACAGTTCTGATGGGCGAGTGGCGAGTCACTCAGGCCTCACAGGGTAACCAGCCTCTTTGTCACAGCTACGGCTCACTTCAGAAGGGGGCGGTCCTCCCACTGGCTTGGGCGTTTGGGACCCCTGACCCTACACTGTTTGCTGGAGTCTGTTGGGAAATGGTCGTGGGCAATGTCCAAAGCACAACACAGCAAGCCTGATCTTCCCTGTCCTCAGGAGCCCAGATCTGCTCTGGCAGCTGGCTGGACCCCCTGCTCCTGGGAATCCCTACTGCAGCCTGGCTACATTGGTCAAAGCCTTTTTGACACCTCAGCCACGCTGAGGCTTGGGTACCCATCTCCCTCTGCTCTCCTCTCTCCTCTTCTCTCCCTTTTCCTCCCTGCCTTGCCCTCCCTCCTCTGCAACAGCAAAGGGCTGTCACTGCCCACGTGCTGCGTCCTGGGAGCTGCCTATTCTTAGCTCACACCTGCTGTGGTGGTTCTTGAGGAGAAACCCAGGTCCTTGCTGGAGTCAAGGATGCTGCCAGAAGGCCCCGTGCTTCCTTTCCTGCGGGGCGACTTCCTTCCGTGGCAGCATAGGTCCAAGCCCTCCGGAAGAGCTCCGTGGCCTGCAACATACCTTGCTAGATCCCTGGGGATGCTGACCACTCCAAGGTCCTGGCAGACTTTCTGCACCACAGCTGCAGGTTTCAGCTCTTCCAGATGAAGACAGCTGATTCTCTGGGACGTTTTTCTGTCTGCTGCAGCTTTGAAAAAGCTCTCCGTTCTCTCGTGGCCAGGAGTTAAGCTCATCACCATAAAGAGCGTGACGCTTTGGAGCACGGGCCACATGACAGTCCAGGAGGCAGGGTCGATGAAGTGGGCGTTGTCGATGACAAATATGCCAAATTCTCCTCCAAGGGTCTGAAAAAAGCAGATGGTTCTGCGTGGAGTCTGGCGGATTCTCAAGCATCCTCTACGGGAGGAGATGTAGCCTCTCTCCGGAGACGGAGAATACTCAGAAGTCTCTCCCCAGCCGCTTCCCTCTTCAGAAGCTTACTGGCTTTTCATTTCTGCAAGACTTTAAGGCCTCCTCGAACATCACTTGCCCTTCTGAAGAAGGGAGCTTGGGCAAAGGAATGCAGAAGGCGTCAATCCTCCTCCAGGGCACATAGCCTCCAACTTAACAGGAGGCGAGCTACGACGAGGCATATGGGGAGGGCGTGAGAGGGGCTTCTGGGAGGAGGGGCTCCTGGGCCCTGAAGGGCGGTGACCCTGGCACATCGTCCTGCTGCCCACTCAGGCTGTTCTGATGTGGAGCCTGCAGCGGGCAGGGTTGTTTTCTTTCCCTGACCCAGGTAGAAGGAGGAACACTCACCTTCTGTAGCACTTTCCTGCAAGTCTTCTGCAACTCCCCTTTCATTTGAAGGTCATGCATGTGGCGAACCTTGTCTGAGATGTCAAACTGGACAGGAAAGCAGAGTCAGAAAGAAACATCATCCTGGGACCAGGCATGCCTATCCACCAAGCTAGACGGCAGAGCAAAGCGCCTCTGCTTTTGCATGAGGTCAGCGCAAGCCTCTCTTCACTGGCCTTTCCAGGGTGCTGACCAAGACACCTGGCACATGCACAGGACATGAAGTCACCACAGACAAGGAGCCTCCCTGGACCCAGGAATCAGAACGGGGTGCTATGAGCACTGCAACTCCCAGCCCAGCAGAACACCCAAACAACCACCAGACTACCTCAGGAGGCCTCCCTCTCGCTCTCACCTTGACGAGGAAAATGTTGTTGAGGAGGCAGTATCTGCTCTCTTCTATCACCCCTTGGAGCTTGGCCTGCAGGGTGCGCTGCCAGTCCTCGCACGTTTCACCTGCCTGCAGTCCCAGGGCCCTGGCCACCAGCATACGGATGGCAGAGAAGGGCTGCCTCATGTGGGCCTCGGTCAGTTCCATGGTGACAACCCTGCGGTGCAAAAGCAAAAGGCACTTGAGCTGCAGAAAAGGCCCCCAGTAGCCCACGCCTGCCAAGACAGGAGAGTTAGAGACGCACGCTGCCTGGTTCTTACTGCAAAGGAACGCAGGGTGCACAGTCCCGGGGGTGGGGGCGGAGGGCCAGGCACAGGGCAGAGGCATCGCAGTCTTCCACGAACATCAGGGGACGGGCATGGGAAGGGTCTCAAAAAACCCACTTACCTGTGCCCAGTGTCCTGGCCCAGAAAGGCCAGCTCAGTAAGTAAGCGGCTCTTTCCAGAGCCCAGAATGCCTGCGTACGCCAGGATGCGCGGCTGTCCCAAAGTCTCGTAGGCCTTCAAGCTGCGTTCAAAGAGGTCAATCTCCACCTCCCGACCTGTGAAGACCAACCAGGAAACAAGCTGTTGCAGCATGCTGAAAAGCAGGGCAGCATTCCCTTTTGCTGGCACGGCGGCTTCCCTCCACCACGTCAGTAAGCCTGCCTACACCCAGGCCTCCTTCCAAGCCCCTCAGCTCAGCTTTGGCACCACTGCCTTCCTTAGAGCTCTAACAGAGCCGCCTGCCCACTGGCCACACGGCGCAGCTTGTAGGAGCTCTTTCCCCTCCGCTTCTCCTCCCACAGGCAACGAGATTCAGCCAGCTGGACGCAGCTCCCCACACTGATCCAGCCCAAGACTGGAGGGCACACTTGGAGACACTGCAGGCAGCTGCGCCCAAAAGGCATGCCAAACATCTCACTGCACCCTGAGCCCCAGAGCTCTTGCCGGCACCCTGTAGCTAAGGTGGTGTCTTCGGGCCTGTTGTGGTTTTGGCTGCGATACAGCTCCTTGTCTTCACAGGAGCTTGGAGTGTGCTGTGATGTGGTGGACTTGCCACCAAAGGAACGCCGAGAACACACTGAACTCTTGCCGAGCAGTGCTGGCACAGTGTCAAGGCCTCTGCAGTTTCTCATGCTGCCCCACTAGCCAGCAGGCTAGAGGAGGGAGGAAGGGAGGGAGGGGGCTGTGTGGGGCTCAGCTGCCTACCAGGGTTAACCTCCAGCAAGGCGCACCGCTTTGGGCAAAGGGAAGCAGCTGGGGTTCTGAAGAGCGAGGACTTCTCTACCTACCCAGCAAGGGGCGACGGTCCGACCTCCTCTTGGTACGATCCGTGTCAAAGATGCTAGAAGTGGGAGAAGACAAAACATGAGTTTCACTTAGTTGGTCAGAAGCCAGGGAATATAGAGCCTGCTGTGTTAGGGGAGGAGACCCTCCGCAGGTAACTGCTTTTCTTTCCAGCAGCATGCTGTCCGGAGCATGCTCCCCGGCCAACATTCGAGTGGACATGCCAGGACAGCTTCAAGCACAAAGAAGGCCAGCAGCCATGGCGGGACAGCAGAAGGTGTTGGGAGTCCCTCGCCAGAGGCCAAAACCAAAGAAAGCCCAGATGGGGCAAAGAAGCCAGGGTGTGCTGTTGGCTAGGTAGACTGCTTTGCCACCCTGGACAAGCAAAAGAAGCCTCTTGGAAAGGAGGACCTGTGTCACTTAGTGGCTCAGGACAACAAGCACCTGGCACCTTTGGCTCAAGTCTTTTGGTAGTTTTCAAGAGACAGCAACGTTAACATCCAAAAGGTCCTCCAACCCTGGCCCGGAGGGACAGCTGAGAACTGAGCAGGCAGACAGGAGGAAGAGTGGCCCAGTGGCCCACCTTTCCCCAAGGCGACATGACTGACCCAAAGCTTCCTGCGCAGAAGGAGCTGGGAAAAAAATCCTCCTTGCATCAGAATGACCTCTGCCTTAGCCTTGCACATAGTGAAGCAAACACAGGGCAGGGAGCCCAGCGGAAAGCCGCTTGGAAAAAGCCTGCATGGCTAGCGTGCGTCTCCAAAGCCAGGACAACCTTCCGCACCCCACTGGCGTCACTCGCAGCTCTCTTAGCAGCAGGAGACGCAAGGGCAGAAAGGCACAAAGCAGACCCATGCCAGGCCTTTGGATCTTCTTGGCCACAGGGAAGGGATTTCTGTGGGAGGCCAGGCTGGTCTCTTGCTGCACAGCTCCTCTTTACCGGTCAAGGTTGCACCCTTGGCTTCCCTTGTGGCCCCATCCAGATGGCTCGGAAGACACTCACCACTTGTTGGTGATCCCCACATATTGATAGACAGGGCTGGGATCTGTAACACCTTTCAACTCTTTCTTCGGCAACTCCTTGAAGAAGTAACTGGGCAGGCGAGAAGCCTTGTAGGTGTCTTCATCACAGGACACCAGCCTGGGGTAGTGCACCATCAAGCGGGCTCCCAAATTCACCTTATGGCCAATCACTGCCATGGAGAGAGAACACATTGACATGGTTAGGAAAGCAGCCTTGCCCCACCCTTCAAGGCCAAGGGCTACTTCCCCTTGTTGTCCATAGGTGCATGCCTAGTGCACTGCACCAATGAGCACACAGAGCGAAGATCTTCTAATTAAGTAATTCATTATATAAATATATATATATTATATAATAAAATAATTTATTATATAACTCTGCAGAGTCAGGTGCTTGGCGATCTTCCGCAAAGCCAGCACACCTCTGACTTGAATCACTGTTACTTATACACAGCAAACTTGTGAAAGTTATCTCTTTGGGTACTTTTGATTGGCTATTACAGCTCACCTAACTTACGTCTCCTGAGTTTGCACATTACAGAGAAAGAGTGGGGGCTGGGGAAGCAGGGACACACCAAATCCCACATTAGCATACGTTAGCATTTTGATGGGTACGATTTTTAATACGTTTACGACCCTTAATGAGCAAAAGGTTACTACAGATTAGTCTGGAGCTGTTGTTCTCCTCCTTGTTTTCACCTTTTGTCCCTTATCTCCCTTGCTCCTGCTAGCTCAAGGCTACCTGTCTCTCTGTTCCCATATTCTCTCACCTAAAAGACTATACAAGCTATAGAAATACTACACAAGCTACAGGCCTCTCTATATTCTTCAAGGTTTCCTTGTTTTTTTCCCAGCTTTGGGACTACACCCTCAGGCACAGGTCAACCCCGCAGCAGGGCAAGCGGACCCAGCGGGAACCGCAAGTCTCTGAGGCCATTCTCCCACCTCAGGTGGAGACCCGTGACATCTGGGCCGCTCTCGGCAGGCTGTAGCATATGTGCTTGCCCCAGCCTTCCCATCTCTTCATGACTGACATGCTTAAGCACACCCACGCCAGCCTCCCACTCTTCAGACTAAGGTGCGGTACCTGTATGTTCAGCCCTCTCCGGATGGCCACAGAGGCCGCAGAACATCGTCCCGGTGGTGACCCCAATAGACATTGCCCTGGCACACAGGGAGAGAAGCGCAAATTCAGTGGTGCCCCAGGCGCAGTCCTGCTCGCCCCGCTCTGCCACTTCCCACGTCTCCCCTTGGCACCAACCAGGGGGACCACAGCCGGTGCATGCCTTGGGGACTTGGAGAGCTCGGGGCACCACACAGCCCACCCACAAGGGACGTGGGGAGGGTGCACGCAAGATGGCTTGGACCCTTCCCCTGAGGCCCAATGGCTGCGACCTGCAGCAGGCCACAGCCCCTCTCACTAGTGGAGGAAAGCAGGTGCTACCCACAGAGCACCTACAATGCCAGCGACTTTGAGATTAGGCCCGAGCCCTGTTCCTGGCAGGCTCTGCTTGGAGGGACTGCGCCTGGCTGCCGTGAGCTAAGCCCAGGGGCCACCTGCTGCTTCTCAGGGTGCTGCCTCAGTCCTGCCAGGGACAAAGGAGGCCAAGCCAGGAGGCCACGTCTCTTGCTGGTCAGCCCCCTTGCACTGTCCCAGGCAGCACGCATGCCCTGCAACACCGCCACACACTCACTCAAGATTCCTCAACGACGTGGAGCACGTGCTGATGATCTGAAGAGCGCTGTCCAAGGCATGGGTGCTCTCGTGATGCAGCTTTGCTCCAGACATTCCGAACACACAGAGGAATGTGCAGCCCTGCAGAGGACAGATGCAACACATCTGGTTACAGTGCCTATGGCCAGCAGCTAATGCCGTTCCATTGCAGTCGCCAGGGAGACCAGTACAGCTGCAGGTCAACACAAAGCCACAGAGGACTGATCCCACCAGCAAGGCAGAGCTGCTCCTCAGTCCCTCTCCACTAAACAGACACGGGCCACCCTCGGGGGGTGGGATTGCTCCCCCACGCTCACCTTATCAAACAGAAGGCTTTTGTTGATTTCGCCCTTGTGAGGACTGATGATTGTTGAAATCATCCTGGTGGCATCACAGAGGCCCCTCTGAAGATCCATTGTGTTGGCATTTTCAGAAAACTGCAGCTGGATAAAGAGGCTGGTGACTGGCCGTAGCTCAGACCACAGGTGCAGCGGCATATCCACGTCCAGCTGGAAGTGAAGAGCACGACAGCTTTGCCAGCCTGTTCTCCCGGCGGTTCCTCTGGGCCCGTGCCACGTACCAAGGGAGATCAGGCATGTTGGCAATACCAGGTACTACTGGAGGAAGGGTAAGTCCTCTGCTCGGTGCCAATCGCAGGCCAGCCTGCGGCAGGCAGGTCATAGCAGAGTCATAGCACAAACGACAGAGGGGAATGTTCCAGCAACACTCCATCTTGTGGCAAGTACGGATGCGAGGGGCGACCCTCTGGCACGTCCCAGGGACTTGAGCAGACTCGCCCCCTTGTCCTCGCCTCGTGCACACAGCACGTCCAGAGCAAGAGTCATGGAAAAGACAGAGGCAAGTCCACCTCCCGCCACCCGTGCCTCTTTGAGGAGCAGCACAAAATGGGCAGTTGCCTGGCACATGCGGCACCACTAAGCCTGGCATCAGGTCCCCTGGGTTCCCGCCCCAGGGTGCTTTTTCTTCCATTTGTCTGTTTTCACGAGAGCTCCACCCATGCAACGCACACCTTCTTCTGCCCTCCCAAAATGAAGCCTCCAGCAGCAGTGGCCTTACCTTCCTGAGAGCAGCTTCTGGTATGTACTTCTGCATCTTTGCTGCCGCTTTAGGATCATTGGACACGTGAAAAGGTGGCCTTTGGTGCCCTAAGGGAAGCAAATGCAGGCCTTCACTGGCAGGATGGGACTAGAAGGGGGTTGAAAGACGGGGCTGGCACTGGGCAAAGCAGAGCAAAGATTCTTTGGCGTTTCCTCCTGCTCCCCTCTGCAGCTGCTTGGCCAGAGCCGTGCCCTGGAAGGAGGGGATGGCAGCGACAGCCTCAGCTGAAGCACAGGAGGGACAAAGGCACGAACGCTGACTGAAAGGTGGAAGAGGGCAGGGGGAGTTCCTCCCTGGAACTCTGAAGCAGGCAGGCCCCATTTTTCCAGCCAGTCTCAGAACATGGTGAAGCAGGGACTCACTTAGCCTTTCCAAACGCCGCATCTTCGCGTGTTGGTCAAACTGGCCTGCAGCATCTTCGCGTTCTGATCCAGACATGTGCTCCGTGCTCTGAACCTGCAGACACGCAGAACAGAAGTACTGCCACTGGCATCCCCAAGGAGCCCCGGGAGACACAGCCTGCCCCTCCACTCTCACTTTCCAGAGAAGGGCAGAACCTCTTGGTGCAGCAAGCCCACCTCTCTGGCTTTTCAGCTGGGACAGAAGTGCCTCCTCAGAAGGACCAAAGCCACGCAGACATCACCCAAGCATGCCCCAGCTCTCCAGGACAGCTGCGCGACCCATGGGGGACATTGCTGGTGGGGCCCACACCCTTCCTGTGCTTCCCTCGGCCAGTCACACCAAGCAAGCACTACCCAGAGCTACCCCTGAGGTGGAAGGGCAACTGCTTCAGCTCTCTACCAACCCTTACAGCTACAACTCTCTCCACATCCAGCGCCTCAGCCTTCTAGCACCTGCCTCCTTCCCTCTCAGGTGCGGGTCTTCAGAGAGGCTCTAGAGGCCAACCCGTCCACCTACCTTCAGAACCCGTTTGCGACCAAAAAGCCTGGTCTGGATCTGTTCCTGCTCACACAGCTCCCAGCAGGTGGGCGAGACAATCACTTCACTTTTAACCGCAAGGTTTTGGGCCTTCATAACTTCATCCAGGGCGTTGCTGCAGACGAAGTACTGCTGATGGTACCTGTCTCCAGCAGACAGTATGGTCATTTGCCCTGCGGAGATCCCTGGGGAGAGAGCAAGAAGCAGCATTGACACCGGGGAGCAGCAGCAGTCAGCAGCACTGGAGAGTGCCAGGGCTGTGCACGTGGCACAGCTGACCCTGCAGCGCCCATACCTATCTTCAGGTGGAGCTTCTGACCCAAATGCGTGTCACGACTGCCATGCTTCTTCTGGATTTGTTGGCAACACTGCAGCACCAGGCTGATGGTCTGAGGCAGCTGAGCTTCTGATGCTCTCCACAGCACCAGCACAGCATCCCCTGGGGAAAGTGAGGGGAAGGGGAAGGCTCTCCTGAGGGACAGCAGCAAGTGGCCAGCTGGCGTGCAGAGGAAGACGGGCTTGTGGGAGGGCATCCTCCTGAAGGACAGCACCCTGGCCACAGGGACCCCTCCTCTCTGCCAGACCAGCCACAGCACCAGCCAGGGCAGCAGGGGAAGAGGGTGGGTGGCGGGGGGACCCTCTGCCCAGCACTCCTCCGCAGCTGCAGCAGCCCAGGGACACCACCAGAGGGATTGCTGCGTGGCCAGAGAGCTGCTCCATCAGGCCAGAGCACAGAGCAAGCGGCTCCCGCGGGAAACACTGCACAGCAGCAGGACATGGAAGCAGCCTCCTCCTAAGGACATACCTCCAAACTTCAGGATGTCTCCTCCAAAATCCAGCACAACTGTGGAGAAAGAAGGGAAGGCAGAGTTATGGGGCGCCTTCTTCCGGAATCCGTGGGGCAAGCCACCTGTAGCCACAGCCCTGGCCCCTGTACAGTGAGTTGGGAGGCCACACAAGCACAGTACAGTGCAAGCTGGAAGGCACCTCTGGAGAGTATCTGCTCCGGTCCCGCACCCCGTCTCCACTCAAGCCGAGCCACTCAGAGCCACCTGCCCGGGGCCACGTCCAGATGCCTGGTGAAGATCTCTGAGCGGGGACACTTGCAAATGCTGCCAAAGTGGTGGCCACCACATGCTCACGGTCAGAGACATCCCCCAGGATAAGGGGCTCAGGAGGGCCACCAAGTGGGTCACCTTGTCATAGGAGATCAGGGTAGTCAGGAGGCACCTAGCCTTCAAAATCCCACGCCAGCTGCTTCTGATTCCTCCATTGGAGGCATGTGCCATGTCACAGCACTCAGGATCACCTGCTCCGTAACCTGCCCTGATACTGACATCAGACTGACGGGCCTGTAATTCCCTGGAAAGTCCTTCCAGCCCTTCCTGTTGCCTGGAGGCACGTCTGCCAGCCTGCAGTCCACTGGGGCCTCCCTCATCACAGTGGGCAGCAGAAGAGACCTGCTGCGCTCCTCCCTTGCCACGGGAGCCCCACGGCTCCCACTGTCCCCCCAGGCCACAGTGAGCTCCACAGCCCTTCCAAGGAGGCAGGAGCAGGTGGTGCAGCAAGGCTGCCTCTGCCCTCCGCAAGCAACCTCAGGGCCCGATACACAACAGCCTGGCAGCATGGCTCTTACCCTCCAAAAAGTCGCTCATGTAGTCATTGAGTATTTGTGCCAGCTCGTCAGCACCTCTGTCTGTGCCGCTCTGCTGGACACACTTCTCTGACAAAGCAGTAAAACCTGCAGGAAGAACAGGCAGAAATCAGGACATGTCTACGTGGGCCACAGGGCCTGGCAGCCAGTCCCGTGCTGCCAAGCCTAAGCGCCTGTCAGTCGCTGCATCGCAAGAGAAGCCAATCCGTGCTCTCTTTAGCCATCACAGCAGGAGTCCGCAACAGCGACAAGATAGCTGTGCCATCTACGGGCCAGGGCCCCTGAGGGCCTGGTGTGTCCCAATGGTTAGAGGTTGGGCTCGATGATCTTGAGGTCTCTTCCAACCTAGAAATTCTGTGATTCTGTGTGATTCTGTTTCCGGGGAGGCTCTACCGTGCCCAACCCACCTGAAACATCTGCTAAGAACAGCACTCCCATGATATTCTTGGGGACCAGGTTCTCCCAGGCGAAGTTCTCAGAAAGAAGGAGATCGGGGAGGAGGAGCACGCTCCTTTGCCCCATCTCAGAGTACGGGCACTCCCCCTCCCAGGCAGATGCCATGGTCAGTGCCCTGTGGTACCGGGGTACCTCAGCAGAAGACAACCATGCCCAGCTGGGAGGGAGGAGATGAAGACCCCTCAGCACCGGACGGTGCAGTGAGCCTGGGGCCTTCTTGAAGGACAGTTTGGTCTCTGCCCCCATGGGTCATCACAATCACCTGGTTGTGATGTCATTCATAGGGCATCGCTTATCGGCTGCCCTCCAGCAACACGGTGGGCTAACCGTGCCATCCTCCATAGATCAATGCCTGCTGAGCAGCAGCCGCTGTGACCCCGTGCAAATGTATAGAGCTACTTCTTCCAATGAGGTTATTAAAAAAAAGAAAAAAGTACAAATAGGATTAAGACCGGAAGAGGGTAAAGAACATTCATATATTCATGACAACATTCACCACCAGAACCTTCCAGAATGGTTGCTCAGTTCTTCTGTTCTGGGGGGGTGGTTAGGGGCTGGTGGCAGGGAATGCAGGCTGCTGGTCAGTTAAGTCAGTGGACCACTGACACAACCAGAATGAAGAATGCTAATACATAAATAAAATTCAGAAATTATTCTATTCCGGCTAGAAAAGTTGTTTCATGTTTTTCCATCCATCCAAGAAGAAAGGTTGAAAACAACAGTGGCGACGTGAAGGTTAAGAGAAGAAGAGATAAGGAGTGAAGGATGGAGGATGAGGATGGTAACATAAGCAGCAAACGGTGGTTAGTAATTAACCTCTTAGAAGAGCACTAGAAAGAGATATTTAAGTAGGAGATTTGTTTTGTTTTGAAAACACTGGCTTGTGCTTTTAAGGATCACCGATTATCTGAACTGTTTGCAAGGTCACTGCTTGAAAACTGGAAAACTTGTTCAATAAAATTAACAATTCTGTATTTTGAAACTGATATGGTTTAAATATTAAACTTCATAAATGTTATAATTTGTGTATTACATTTATGAATCCAGTAGTTCTTAACTGAAAACAACCAAATGTTTTAATTAAGGTTTAATAGGAAATAAATGCATTTCAACTTTCCAAACTCGTTTTTCAGCAATTTTAGCCTACTGTAATTCCAATTACTTGATTCAAATCATGCTTCAGTCTGGTGTAACAACAAAATCAAGTTTAACTTTCATTAACTATAAGGATGTAGCGAGGCTGTGCAGGGACAAAATTAGGAAGGCCAAAGCTCATCTGGAGCTCAATCTGGCTACTGCCGTTAAAGATAACAAAAAATGTTTTTATAAATACATCAACACAAAAAAGGAGGGCTAAGGAGAATCTCCATCCTTTACTGGATGCGGGGGGAAACTTAGTTACAAGAGATGAGGAAAAGGCGGAGGTGCTTAATGCCTTCTTCACCTCAGTCTTTAGCGGCAATACCGGTTGTTCTCTGGATACCCAGTACCCTGAGCTGGTGGAAGGGGATGGGGAGCAGAATGTGGCCTTCACTATCCATGAGGAAAGGGTTGGTGACCTGCTATGGCACTTGGATGTGCCCAAGTCAATGGGGCCGGATGGGATCCACCCGAGGGTACTGAGAGAACTGGCAGAGGAGCCGGCCAAGCCGCTTTCCAGCATTTATCAACAGTCCTGGCTATTGGGGGAGGTCCCAGTTGACTGGCAGCTAGCAAACGTGACACCCATCTACAAGAAGGGCCGGAGGGCAGACCCAGGAAACTATAGGCCTGTCAGTTTGACCTCAGTGCCAGGGAAGCTCATGGAACAGATTATCTTGAGAGTCATCACGTGGCACTTGCAGGGCAACCAGTTGATCAGGCCCAGTCAGCATGGGTTTATGAAAGGCAGGTCCTGCTTAATGAACCCAATCTCCTTTTATGACAAAGTGACGCGCTGGGTGGATGAGGGAAAGGCTGTGGATGTGGTCTACCTTGACGTCAGCAAGGCTTTTGACACCGTTTCCCCCAGCATTCTCCTCAAGAAACTGGCTACTCTTGGCTTGGACTGGCGCACGTTTCGTTGGGTTAGAAACTGGCTGGATAACCGGGCTCAAAGAGTCGTGGTGAATGGAGTCAAATCCAGTTGGATGCCAGTTACTAGTGGCATTCCCCAGGGCTCGGTGCTGGGGCCGGTCCTCTTTAATATCTTCATCGATGATCTGGATGATGGTATTGAGTGCACCCTCAGTATGTTTGCAGATGACACCAAGTTAGGTGCGTGTGTCGATCTGCTCGAGGGTAGGAAGTCTCTGCAGGAGGATCTGGATAGGCTGCACCGATGGGCTGAGGTCAACTGCATGAAGTTCGATAACGCCAAGTGCCGGGTCCTGCACCTGGGGCGCAATAACCCCAAGCAGAACTACAGGCTGGGAGATGGGTGGTTGGAAAGCTGCCAGGCAGAGAAGGACCTGGGAGTATTGGTTGATAGTCAGCTGAATATGAACCAGCAATGTGCTCAGGTGGCCAAGAAGGCCAACAGCATCCTGGCTTGTATAAGAAGCAGTGTGGCCAGCGGGGCTAGGGAGGTGATCGTCCCCCTGTACTCGGCTCTGGTGAGGCCACTCCTCGAGTACTGTGTTCAGTTTTGGGCCCCTCGCTACAAGAAGGACATCGAGGTGCTTGAGCGGGTCCAGAGAAGGGCGACAAAGCTGGTGAGGGGCCTGGAGAACAAGTCCTACGAGGAGTGGCTGGGCTTGTTCAGCCTGGAGAAGAGGAAGCTCAGGGGCGACCTTATTGCTCTCTACAGGTACCTTAAAGGAGGCTGTAGCGAGGTGGGGGTTGGTCTGTTCTCCCACGTGCCTGGTGACAGGACCAGGGGGAATGGGCTTAAGTTGCGCCAGGGGAGTTTTAGGTTGGATGTTAGGAAGAACTTCTTTACCGGAAGGGTTGTTAGGCATTGGAACGGGCTGCCCAGGGAAGTGGTGGAGTCACCATCCCTGGAAGTGTTTAAAAGACATTTAGATGTAGAGTTTAGGGATATGGTTTAGTGGAGGACTGTTAGTGTTAGGTCAGAGGTTGGACTCGATGATCTTGAGGTCTCTTCCAACCTAGAAATTCTGTGATTCTGTGATTCTGTGTCTCCAGGTGATCACTATACCTCCAGCCCCTGCTGACCAGCTGCCACGTTCACCTCCCTGAATGTTTAGATGGATATTTGCAGATAATCCAAAACAGAGATTGAAAAAGATTTTCATTGTTTAGGTAAGGCCTACTTTCATCCCAGTATCTAAGATAGCACAGAAGTTTTCACTGGACTGATCAACTCTGAAACAGACAGCACGCATAGCCAGAAACACTTTTTTCCTTACTTGCTTTTCTTTCAGGACATTTTTGCCCCAAACAGACGTTCATTCAGACCACTACAGATAATCACAAAATCACAGAATTTAAGGGGTTGGAAGGGACAGAGATCATAGGGTCTAACCCCTCTGCCAAAGCAGGTTCCTTAGAGCAGGCTGCCCAGGTAGGCATCCAGAAGAGCCTTGAATATCTCCAGAGAAGGAGACTCCACAACCTCCCTGGGCAGTCTGTTCCAGTTCTCCGTCACTCTCACCATGAAGTTCTTTCGTATGTTGGTACGGAACTTCCTGTGCTCTATCTTGTGGCCATTACCCCTTGTCCTGTCCCCGCAAACCACTGAAAAGAGCTTGGCCAAAGATATTTGGTTATCATTATATCTTTGATATCACCTGATATTGTAGCCAGGGCATATAATAGAATAGCTCTGTACAGTATTGCAAAATTTGACAATAATCAGACACACCGATGGAAACCCAAGTGTCTACAAGCAAACATTTTGCTCACTCAAAAAGTCCAGGCCCCAACATTTTAATTTTTATTTTTCCTGAGCTCCAACTTTTCCTCAACTTTATTCTTTCTTTGTAACCAGATTCAATTTATGTTGTCTTACCATTGTCAGTGCTGTTGTAGCCCTATTAGTTTATCAGTTTGCCCACTCCATCAAAGAAAGTAAATGAAAATCTTGTAATTAAATGGCTTCAGTATCCGGATTCTATTTCTTTTCCAACTAGTTTTGGACAACGAGACCTCACACCTGTGCATGAGAGCTGTCATGATATGATCTAATAAATCATTGTGGGTTTTTTTGTTTGTTTTTTTTAATATTTTAAGGACCAAGATAATCATTCAATCAATTAAGCATTTAAAAAAAAAAAAAGTACACACATACAAATTTTAATTTTTACTTGGTACCTCTACAACTTAAGCCATTCATACACAGTTGTGTTCAAAATTTCTTCATACCCATGAGTTAAAGAACAGGTTTCAATATATCAACATTTTGTTTGTTTGTTTTTAAGATTACAACTAGTAACGGTCATTTTTTACTATATTAAAAGGTAGCATTGTAAAGCATAATTGCACTGATGTTTTAATCACTGTATCAATACATGACAACACCAAATTTTGGCTCAGGTTAAAAAGACAAAGAGAGAATGGATTGTCATTGTAATTTGCTTTTACAAATTGCTTTAATATCCTCTTAAACTAAATGAATGCTATAATTTTCCGTGTATTCCTCTTTAAAGCCCTGGATATGCTCATAACATCCTGAATGGTGTATCATAGAATCATAGAATATCCCGAGTTGGAAGGGACCCATAAGGATCAGCATGTCCAACTCCTGGCACCGCATAGGTCTGCCCAAAAGTTTAGACTATGTGACTGAGTGCGCAGTCCAATCACTTCTTAAATTCAGACAGGCTTGGTGCAGTGACTACTTCACTGGGGAGCCTGTTCCAGCGTGCAACCAATAAGCACACTGTAAACCTATAAGCCTATAAGCATCTGTAGCATGTGATCTACAGAATCAGAAAATGGATGAATACGTCACATTATACTTTAAGTGAAAGCTGGAAATTTCTATTCTAAAACTATTGCTTCACGATGCTATAAATCATATCATTTCAATAACCCAATAACCGTGTAACTGGATCTCAGAAGCTAACACAATTGAGGCATGGCCTACTGAAAATATCAAACAGGTAACAAAAAGGCACAATGGTCTTATTTTTGACTGAAAATTTTTCTGATGAGTGAGAAAGGAAAACTCCAGGAAAATATCTTGGTCTTGACATAGGTTGTAACTACCTGGATTTTGCATATTCGTACAACATGGCATCTAATAACAAGGGAGAAACCTCAGTGGGCTCTTATTTTTTCTGACGTACAAAGTTTGTACTTTAGATGTGTTGTTCAAAGCTGTAGTGTTTTTCTGAGAAGTACCATTGTCTGCAATTTTAACCTACTTTGAGCCAGTGCTCTTACCTTTGGTTCAGCAGCAACTGAAACATTCGCAGTATATCAGACTTCCACAGTATTTGGAGGACTGCTGTTTCTGTTCAGATTGGCAGCTTAACCCATACTGTTTTCCACAAACTGCAATATGTGGATTTGCACCACATTTCTCACAGCATTTGAAGAGTGATCAGGGTGCCCAGGTATTCGAAATAAATTAATCAAAAGATATCGGCTAGTAAATTAGTAGTAAAACTCAATTTAAGTGGGCTCTGTTTCAGTTCATCTACTGGGGCTGTCACCTATGGACAGCACAGCAGATTTTAAACAATTTCATTATTTAAAAGCTGATCTCTCTCTTTTGTTGGGGAACTGAAGCAAGTATACTGTGGAGCGATCTAAAATTGCCTTAGTATTCAGCTCCAGCTGAAGGTGAAATTTATGTGGGTGAAGTTGAAAAAATTTTTGTCCATGTATTTGGTATGGAAGTCTCAAGCATTAGTCCAGCCCTTGAGACAACCAATGAAATATGGGATGTTATGGAGACATATTTATGGCATTTGGCTTATGGAGAAAGTCTGCTGCATTTTGGATACTCACAAAGTGTTTTCTTTTGAGTAATGAGGAACTCTAGGATGATTTCTATGAGTCCTAATAGATTTTCTGTGAAAGTAGTGTGGATGTGACAGATCTGCCATCATCAGTCTCAGAGACAAGGTAAAGGTTCCTAAAGTGATGGATGATAAATTAGGTTGTTCTGCATTTCTTTGATCCTTTTAACAAGGAGTTTGATGCTGCAGTTGAGGCATTTTTAAGACCATATGGAATCACTCAATTTACACCTGCCACAAACCTTGACACCTAAACTGTTTTCCCTAAGAAGCAAACATTTGTACAGGACTGAAATTCTATCTTTCTTTTGAAATTAATGAAAATAGAATGGCAGAAAAATACTTTAAAAGGCTATGCTCAATTGTTTACTATTGGCTTGTGAAGGAGTAAAAGAAAATTATCAAATATAACATTCAAGATTAGTACCCAAAACAAACAAACAAACAAAAAAAAACCACACCACAGTATACATAAACATTCTCCATTCCTTTTCTTGCTGCAGTTCCAAGCTTAATATTGCATGGATAATTATAGAAACAGACTGGGTTTTTTTCAGTAACACAGTCCATATGCTTATTATGCTTATATAGGAGGCCACAATATAATCTTCTGCTACAAAACTCTGGCTATTGGTTTTGAAAAATATAAAATATTCAGTTTACACTGCACACAGAATTATGCATTAAAACACAGTACAGCCTAACAAATAAATCAGATTCAGTTCAAGTAAAATTTAAAACAGGATCTACATTTATTATCAAATACTGTAAAGGACTTGTGTAACTTAGACCTTTTCAAGCTAAAAAATCACATTATGTTCCTAAATAGTAAAACAATTTTAACATTGAGTGGTGTTTTGTGTTTTATACATCCGTTTATTCTCCATGTGCAAACATACTTTTTTATTATGGTCACTTTTACAACCTTTACATCCATACTTGCAAGTCAAACCTTTGTAATTTGCAAAGGGTCAAATCTTCATTTTGCAACCTGACAGCAGGAAGGACATGTGCATACGGCAAAGCATCTCTCATATGAGAGCTTGTGAAGGCAGATGCCAAGTATCACTCCAGGATGAAGAGAAAACACACCAGTTTAGAATGAATATTATGGTACTTTTCCCTTAATCTTATGAAGTGCAACTTTAAGATATACAAATATTGTCATTTCTTCTTCCAAGACACATTTCTGTTTCTTAATTTAAGTATTTATATCCTCAACCTTTAATAAAATCATATGCTCTGTTTTCCAGACTTCATATGGTAATACATTCTAGAGAATTTTTGCATACATAAAATGAATAAAAGATGTGAAGGCAAATTAATGTCATATCTCACCAAAACAACGAAAAACAAAACTATAAAGTGAACAGTGGGAACTCTGCTGTAAATGGGTAAGGATAAATCACTTTCCCAAAAAAAAAAAAAAAAAAAAAAAGGAAAATAAAAAGAAAAAATGTGTAAATTGCTAAGATAACATTTCCTGGAGATCTTAGCAGAAGAATTATTAAAATACCAAATTAATTTTCCTGACACCTTCACCTTCATTAATATCATTATGTTTCTTTAACCCTTCCACTTCCTTAATAGTTTGTTTCTGATGCATATCGCTTTTTGTGTCAGTGCAGCAGAAAGGTGTCGATGCCTCTAGTGACCACTGACAAATTTACTATTCTTCAACAAATCTCAAAGGACGACAGAAGACAAAAATATAGAATTATATATTCACCTATTCTTTTTTCCAGGTCAGAATACAGAGAGATAAGCCTGTATTTTTAGCCTCAGCAGTATCATTGTCTTTTCTTGTCTCTCCATCTCGATGCCACAAAAACTCAAGGAATGTTTCAGAATGAGCCAAGACAGCTAATATTAAAAAGATTTTTCATTCATGACTATTTTACCTGTTCTATTGAAACAAGGATTACTCAGGAAGATGTTGGGTAATGATCAGGAGTCTAGATATAACAAAATACGATACTTATTTGAAAACAAAAGGCACATGGAAAAATCTATTACAAGTTTACTTACAGAAGCCTTAACCCTGAAAATATTTCACCAGGTCTTAGTGCATCTATGTTCATGGCACATCTAGTCCATTCACTGAATGCAAAATCCTCCCAAACCCAAACGTTCATCCCAGTCATGGTGAAAGTTTCCATGTTGGCTAGTTCACTGAATAACCATGTATAGTCCAGTATCTTGGAAGCAGCAGAGCTGTGTGAGGGAGGAACCATGCTTTAGGCATTCGGCCTTGCTGCCCATCACCCTCATCCATCTTTGCATGGCTGTGCACTGCCGATTTAGGACTTACAAAATTTGCAAATCCATCTAAGAAGGATTAGTCAAAGTATTTAAAATATAGATTATGTTTAACTGGTTGTAAAGAAGGCAGTCTTAAATGCTGAGACAATAATCTTTTCAGTTGATGGAACATTTTCAGTTAACTGGATATGCATTGAACATATTTTTAATTATTATTTTTAACTGAGTTAGGATTTTCATATATCAAAATTTACTTTTAAGCCTTTTTATTCAATTTTTCTCAGACGTGTTTTGGTAGTGTCACATACTAAATATTCTAACTCTCAAGTTGGAACAAGCACCCTGGTTCGTTACAGAGACTCTGGTACAGATGCCAAAGGATCAAGCATCCAACTTTATAGAATTAAATGCTAAATCATTCAATCATTTGCTTTTGGATACATCAGTCTATCAAATAGACTTCCCAGCAAATCTGCACCTATCTATGCATTCTTTGTCTGACTATAAATAAAAAGTAACAGGAAATTGCTGTATTCTACAGTCAGGCTCAAAAACTAGAATCATAGAATATCCTGAGTTGGAAGGGACCCATAAGGACCATCAAGTCCAATTCCTGGCACTGCACAGGTCTACCCAAAGGTTTAGACCATGTGACTAAGTGCACAGTCCAATCACTTCTTAAATTCAGACAGGCTCGGTGCAGTGACTACTTCACTGGGGAGCCTGTTCCAGTGTGCAACTACCCTCTCAGTGAAGAACCTCTTCCTGATGTCCAGCCTAAACTTCCCCTGCCTTAGCTTAACACTGTTTCCGCGGGTTCTATCACTGGTGATTATGGAGAACAGGTCAGCTCCTGCCCCTCCACTCCCCCTCACGAGGAAGTTGTAGACCCCGATGAGGTCTCCCCTCAGCCTCTTCTTCTCCAGGCTGAACAGGCCCAGTGACTGCAACTCCTCATATGTCTTTCCCTCTAGGCCCTTCACCATCTTTGTTGCCCTCCTCTGGACACTCTCCAAAATTTTTACATCCTTCTTGTACTGTTTTGTACTGCAAAGCAATTAAAACCGTTCATATCCACCTAAGAAATTCTTTGTCAGCTTTCTAAATGTCAACTGGAGGCTGTTAATAGATACAGGAAATGGAAACAGTCCACAAATTATAATATATATATATATACACATACATATACATATACATATAATATATATATATATTATAATTTAATTTGGTAATAAAACTTTATTACCAACTGAGGTAAAATCATGAACATTTTGTGAAGGCAATAACATTACATTTCGTCTTAACCTCTTAATTTTGTCTGTCACAAAAATATACCTTTAATCTTTGTGGACTGATTCATTTTAAATATTCAGTAACCAAAACCCCAAAGATATGCTGATAACATAGGGACTATTATGAATATGCACTTTGGGACCTAAACACAGATATCTGGGCAAGCTCATAAGATATCCAAAGAAGCTGGATGATCTGAATGACAACATTCTTCTGGATAGCTTTGCAAACAACTAAATTTTTCAAGAGCATATTCATTTAAATTCAGATTTGGTTTTCAATAAATTATTTCCTCTGCAAAACAGATCAAAAATCTTCATCCTATTTGCGTTTTCCATGTTCCTTGGGCTTTAGAAAGATATAAGCCTAAAATTTAAATCCTCAGATCTTGAATGCCTCTCTTGAGCCAACAGGAAGTACTGTTTATGCTCATGGTCTTTCCAAGCTAAAACTGAAAATTTAGGAAATGTTTAAACTGGGCATAGGAACAAAATGTTAGGTTTTTAATTTTGTCAAATTTTATTTTTTTAATTTTAATTTTAATTTAACATTATATAATTTTATTTTTGCTTGCTTGCTTGTTTTCTTTTGGCTTTAACAGGCTGATGGATTTTCTGATCATTTATATTCATTAAATAATTAGATGTGAATGTATTATATATACTAAATATATTGTTTATGTATATTATATATATTATTTATAATATATTATATATATGTATATTTATCTGTATATATATTAAATAAGTGGCTCTATCTCTGAGTTATTTCAGTGAGGTCACATTACTGATATTATGATTTCCTCTCTTTGTATGTTACAGACACACAAGCGACTGGGTTTTCAGTAAGATGCTACACTTTAATCTGAATTTAAATGGAGCCTGAGTTGTGAAGACAAAATATTTCACCTAGAAACCTGCTACTAATTAGAAACAATTTTATCTTGGAAGAAAGAAAAATGAGAATGGTCTGGATACAAGCTGAAAGGTTTTTTTGTTTTGTTTTGTTTTGTTTTTTTTCTCTATATTAGATTTAAAACATATTGGAAAAATGCACTGGAAAAAACTGCACTGTTGATGTCCTTATGCATCTACATTCCATTAGAAGAGTGTAACATATGGAAATCTGAAAAATCACAGCAATTTTTTGAAACTTTTTTTGAAAGAAAAGCAGTGCAGAAAGAAAAGAAGAACAAGAGGAGATTACTATTTCTTCATAAACGTTTGGAGATACGTCCTGGCTGGGTCATCGATCATTTGACTAATAGTCTTGTGGTGTGGTGTATTGTTAATGAAATGCTAATAGTTTGCTGCTTTGCCCTGTGGATATCCGTGCACTGGGAATAATATAATATTGATCTGAGGAGGTAGTAATGCAATTGGCTACACAGATTTCCTCTGAAAATAATTTCTGGGAAGTCCAGCAATTATAAGCAGTTCTTGTACAGTTATAATAATTACTTAGGGCTCCTTTTAGCCCTTGGACATTTGTTAACATTTCGCATCCCTAATTGTAACAGGAACAGTTTTAATTACTATAGCAAAAATGTCTTCGGCAAATCTTTGTTCCCCTAACTGAATTACTAGCCTTGCAGATATGCAAAAAGATGGAAAATCTAAGTTGCTAGGTAGAGTCTTATCTATAGATTTAGCAAGAGGAGCGTCATCATAGATCCTCTTAAACAACAGTACCTTACATTCTCTGAGGACATGGAAGTTATTTCTCTACATATACCCTCTCAACCTTGGCAATGCCATGATCTTTGTTACCTGCCACATACTGCTTTCCTAATGAGACACTCAGATTCGGCACATCCCATCCTATATCACTTCTAGGACTGATTTGAATGTATTTATTCAGAGACTGCATTCTCACAGAACACACCACCAGCTAGCCAATAATCTAGGATAACTTGCCTAGAATGTAGGAGACATGGCTTGGGTCTTATCACCAACTTTGGACTTGAAATCTGTCATTTCTTGAGGAAGTGCTCTAATCAGTCTGAAGATGATTACTCCAATATGGACAGAACATGCCAACGTTCTTTGTTAATGACAGGAATTGTGAATTTAAATCCCCTGTAGACAAAAACTGGTATCAAGAGAAATTAAATTGTTTTCAATTTCCACATTGGAACAGAAAATGCAGAACCATCTTTCCTACCAGTGTTTTAGTTCTCCCCTTTGCTATTCAGCTTTCTTGAAGGTAACATTAACATGATTGCTTATAACTAACTAACCAAATGTGAGAAACTCAGGGTCACTGGAGCAAGGAATCAAGACTATTAAAACAGGTCATATTACAAACATTATATGAAACAACTGAAAATCAGTGTCACAAATCTGGGATTTACTGGGGGAGAGGACAGGGCTAATTTTCATAAAAACAGTCTTACATGAGTAAGAATGCTCAGTAACATTTCCCACCCAAGACTGTACAAGTGCTACTGACCTCTTTCCAGGTAATGAGAGCTGTTCCAAAAGCAGTGCTCTGCCTTAATGTAATATCTTCTCAGAACTGCATCTTTCTGCACAGTTTCTTGGATACCCAGTATTACTTGGCTGTGACAAGGTTGACTTACTTAATAAAATGCTATTGTTATTCAAATGACTCCCCTTTCTGTTCCATGCAAGTGCACACTAAAGAGATCTTCTAGCATTGTGCTATCAAATTGGAAGTTTACATGGGTGAGAAGACTCAGTTTGTGTCCATGTCAGTTGATATTTGTCACCCATTTCCATTCTGCATGTCGATCATTCCATTTTCACCACTGAGCTAAAGAGATGTGAAGCCAGCAGGTTTTGAGAATGAATTGCAGTGCTGCCTTATTTTTTTTTTCTTTTGTCCTTCAACCTCAGCTTTTGAGTAATCAGAAAGCCTTTGAATCTGAAGACCCATTTCAGAAGCAATATAAAATTTTATGTAACAATGTTCTGTGAAATCAGACATGGAAGATGCCATTGAATAACCGAGATGATGGCTGATCTAATCCAAAGTGTTCAATGCTAGCTGCCTTTACTATGTCTGACCTGTGGTTCTTCTTTACATCATCTCATTCTTCCTGTGTGTTAGGTGGGAAAACAACTTAGAAAGGAAATGTGTTTGCTAAATATAGCCATAAATAAGCTTTAGATCAAAGAGGAAATTCACTTTTAAAAATACATTAACATAAACTATTAATGATCTTAGAGGAGGAGAGCTCACAAAAACAAGATTAAGAACTCTTTTGACTCTTTACATCCATGAATAGATGACTGAAATACAAGATAATATTTTCACTGAATTGCCTCTGCAATTTAGAAAATTGAAAACTCAGACATTATCATTGTCATACTGAAAGGAAAAGGATATTCACTTTTGAATAGGTTTCCTTAAGCTTGCTGTAAACATATACTTAGGATCTTCTTGTGCTCTGGACTTCAGCTTCACATATTTTCCTAAATATTGTATCAATGACATACAAAATACATCTGTTTGTTTTAACACAAAGACTTAGGGATGCAACCTTCTTATCTCAATATATTTTATGATCTTTGCTGTTTTGCCAGTAAATAACTGTTAGGCTAAAACTCCTTAGCAGAATGTGTCTGACTTGTAACATGAATTTTACAGAGAAATATGCTAGGGAAATCAGGAAGAATTAAAATAGTTATCAGTCTTAGACATGTCTCCTCAAACTACATCACACCCATCTTGTCAGTATTTCTGGCTCTGATTTAGGGAAGAACTTCTGCATGTACATAACTCGAAACACTATAGCAGTGCTATTGAAACCAATGGAATTATTTCTGCATTTAAAGATAAGAAAATGCTGAAGTGTGTGAGGCAAGAAATATTAACACCTACCGTGTGATTTAGTTTATTTTATATATAAAAATAAGGAGAAATATAGCACAATTACTATCTTGGTAGAAAAGAAAGGACTCCTTTCCCTTATCATTTCTGTATAAAAATCTAAGCTGCCTAGTCATCTTCTATTTTCTGCATAAATAAGAGGCCATATGAATGCATTTACAGAACAGTAAATTACCTATCACCCATTTAACATGCAGAAATGTTTGTTCAAATGTAGACATGCACAAGCACTGAATTTCTGCACGCAGTAAAATGGAAGGCATTACCACTGAATTGCCCAAAAGACCAGAATCTCTTGAAAGTCGCTGTTAAAATGTCTCCCCTTTAATAACATCACTGAGTAATTTTACAAGATTTTTGAAATCTAATTTCACCATTCTTGAAAAACCTTAATTTCAAGCATTAGTTTCATTATGGGAAGAAAAACTGGCATATACAAAAAACAACTGTAAATTTTGCAAATATATGTTTAAATGTTTCCACATAAATAAAAAATGTTCTGCTCCCACCAAATTGTGACTACTCTGAAGCTAGGTCTTCCACTATCATCCTCTTTTTGAGTGTATATTTGGTGTTTGCACAAGAAACAGAAGGAAGGGGTATGATGCAAAGAAAAAATCCTAAGCAAAATGTGCGTGTCAGTCACTAAAATATGGGTCTAAAAGACACCTAGAACATCAGAAATAATGTACTGAAAGAATTATATTCAACTTTTCCTAGCAGACCAAACACTTTCCATTCTCCAAAAGATTAAATATGCCTGGTGCTGTGGCCAGGCTAGGCTTTTTGCAATGGCATAAAACTGCAGTTGCCCTTATTTCTCTTTATACTTCATTTTATTACAGCTAAAGTATTTATTTGCATGGAAAGGTGACTCTTGCCTTGTTTCTACATTTGAAGGATACTAAAACTACTGCAGCATTATATTTTGTGGCAAGTAGTAGGATTGTGAATATTAAAAAGTACTATCTGCAGACACACTGCACTTCTTAAGATTAAATTATAAGGTCTATCAAATCTCATGGCTAAGGGCACTGACTATTATTATTATGCATTTATGTAGATCCATAAATGTACCCTACGCTTCAAGAGACTTGCAGATATTCTTACCCGAAAAAGGTTACCATGCTAAAAGAACGATTGCAATCAGAGATAGGACACATTTCCCATGTGCTGCAAATGTTTTTTGCATACATTATAAACTTCACCTTGCTAAGAAGCATTGGGCTTTAATTCCTGTTGGAGTAAGGTTACAAGATTAGATGCCCACTGGACTTTACTAGCATTTTAATCACTTCATTTATGAAACAGAAGAAAAAAAAATGTAGAGAAGACACTGCAGTGCATGATTTTTTTGTTTCTATATCCAGGGAAGTGTGTTAACCCCTGCTTTATCAAACAACAGCTGAGTTCTCTATTGCATTCTCTTATGGGAAATCTTTTCTCCACTTTGCTTCACCTACATTTTATAAAGTCTGCACACCATGTCATTTCTCATGACCTGGGATTCTTCCACAATTCTGAAATCCTTCTGCAGCAATGACAGCTTTTTCATAATTGCTTTGAGAAATACATTTTCCGAACAGTAACTTTCTGCCTGGAAGCTCAAGGGCAGATGGCTACAAGATGGCCAAGAATTCATGGACAGTTGTGTCAGGTAGAGTGTCTGGAGAGTTTTCTCTGCCTGACTATATTGGTCCAGGGCCATTAATCATGCCACCATTCCTGAAATCCCTCAGGTACAACATGAGCTCCAGCCCCTGACAGCCTACTTGGGCTTTCTAAAGCCTAAGTACCTGGGGAGTACTGGCAGTCCACATGTACCAAGAATCAACAATCTGGAAGTCCCACACTTAATCTAGGTTTATCACTTTTTCTCCAGCAAGAAGGCTGGAAGCACTAGGAAAATATGAAATCACACATTTGGAAACCATAGGACCTGAAGTTTTGACCCCATGACTGATCTCTGAGGCATTGGTGGTAGATGGTAATTGAACTGATCTTTTTAGTTCCGTTAGATTCCAATGGATTATGAATGATTTGGCAAGTGAATGTGTTATGTATATTTAAAATATTTATGGGTTTGGGAAAACATGGAAAATGGTTTCTTGTAGCCTAAGACTAACATGAAAGTTGGCTTTGTGCACTGAAAATTATGTCCTTCGGATTCATCAGTTCCACAGAGAGTGCTGTTTATATTCTAAATACTCTGAAAATTTTCCACCTGCTCCTTTCAAACAGCATTTTAACCAGAAGAAAACTGAGTGCCTAGTCTTTTAGGCTATTCAGAATTGGTTCTATGCCTACAGAATTGTCAATAATAAACAAGTTTCACATTTGAAATAATAGCCAAAATGTACAAAACACTCAGCCTATAGTTAATTATAAGAATCTTACTTAGTTGCTTCAGCAACTCAGTGTTTGTAAAGTTGGTTAGTTACCTTTTCAAACCATCTGGCACTGGCAATTCTTAGAGCTGCATATCTCTTGCTCTCTCAGAAAGCCTATGGACATTGTCCAGAGCAACTGCTTTAGTCAACCTGTCCCCTCTCTAGCCAAGATGGGAAAGGGACCCAGCACAGTCTCACAGCACCACACAAACAGTTGTGAACAGAAGGCAGTAGAATATCACATACAGAATATCCCATACATTATTTTCTTCATTGCTCCTGTCAAAGATACTTAATTTCTAATGACACATAGGCAGTTTGACCTCCACAATCTTTTTGTAGTTGTTGCAATCAGAAGATATACAAGGTGACTTTTTTGTGTCATACCATTAGATGCTAATGTACAGTCGTGCTATATTCACAATTACTAATTATTTTTTCCTTGAGCATGATTGGAAGAGGACACAGTACACAAGATGGTGAAATACAGCATGGAGCGCCCAGACTAAGATATTCTCCTGATATGAAATGCAAGATTCAAGGAAACGTTTTTGGAAACCTCTCCTTCCCTGTTCCACCTTTTCTCCTTTGTTTCTCTATTATACCATATCAGAGTATCTAAATGAAAGTAGTGGCATTTACAACAGCATGAAGCTGGCATGCTGTAATGGAGATTCAAATCCTCACTCTTTCCAATAAGGTGAAAAGGTTAAATACACCTTTCAAGATCTAATTAGCTCAGCCACTTAGTGCAAGGCAAATTTTCACTTACCTAAGTGAACGTTTTATAGGGTTCTAGTTGCAGACCATTCAGAGGTTTTAGATCAGTGGAGGCATCTCACATTACTAAACTGACATTATTCTTTAGAAGGAGTGCTTACATGGGATGCTCCACTGGCTGAGATTTACTCTAGATTTACTTTTCAACAGAGGAGAATCCAAGTCACTCCTTTTCCTGCTTCTTCATTTCATATCCATAAAAATCTTATGAAGTAGGTGCCTCATCTGGGAACAAAGAAACAGCCCCAGTTGGTGCTTTGTTCTAAGCACACTGACAACTAGGAAAGTTCAGCTCTCCTGACAGCTCTACGCTCACCAACAACTTTCAGAACTTTTCAGGAATTTGTCTTAAATTTCACCTTTTGCAGGTGTTGATCCCTGTGTGCCACCGCAGAAGTCTGAAAAGATGCACCAGAATCCTGTGTCAAGGCCAAACTTCTCTTGAGAAGTTGCCAGCTGGTCAAGCAAGGGCAAGTTATGGGAGTCCTCCTTGGCAGCACATGAGAATCAAAACACAGCCCACAAACTAACTTCATTAAACTGTTAGGCTTCTGTTCACATGGCTGGGTGCAACTGCAACTTCATGATAATGCTCTTGGCTTCCCCCTCCCCCTCCATATTTTCCTTTTTATAAAAACAATGCCATGGGGCTGTTTCTTATTTTATTCAGAGATGCACTAATGTGAAGCAAGCGTTCAGTCTGATCAAAAATTGCTTCTAGTTATCCATAGCTTAGCAGTACACACTTCATTGCATATCTTCTTCCCCTGGCTGATTATTCCCTTATGGTAGTTAAGGAATAGCTGTACCCACATCTCTGCTTTTTCTCTGTTTACTTTTGTCTATATTTTGTTGTTGTTATATAATATATATATGTAAATATATAGTATAATATATATAAAAACCAAGCTGTCAGGAACAAACACACATATCTGATGTCTGACCAAAAGAAAAAAAAAATCTGTTATAGATTTTTTGTTTTCATTTGCTTTTAAGAATATTTAAATATTTAAGAATTTAAATATTTAAGAATATTTAAAGGAATGACTTCCTGGAATGACTTCCTCGTGATTCCTCAAAAATGTTCCCATTATCACAGGAAAATACTGCACCTTCTGATACTAATGTTTCATTAAGACATTTCCCTCAAAAAAGCACTTCTTCAACATCTTTAGGACAAGAGTTGTAAGTGCAGTTTTGAACGCAGCATCTTGAAGACAGAGCAGGAAATTATATTGTAAAATCACTTGCCCTAAGGCTATCTATCACTGAAGTCAGAGATATAAAGTATATATAAAATTACACTTCTAATACTCGAGACACTGTAAGAAGGAATCAAACTCACCCATATCATACACTTGTTTGAAACTTGAAAAAAAATCACTCCATGCAAGCCTCATGGTTGTCTTAAACTTTGAAGATGACAGTTATTCTTTTAAGACATGACAGATTATTTCTACTACTTTCTTGATTTCCCATTACACTACACAAGCAAACAGGAACTGGAGCAAGACAACCATCACTGTCAATGTGCTATTAAATGCCAATAAACAATGAAGGCAAAAATCCTCTGCCTCCAGGAATTCATTCTTTCTCCCCTGCAGTCTCTTCTGATCTCAGAGGTCAGTGTCAAAAAGTCCTTTCCAAACAGCTCCCCAAATGCACTGTAACCAACCCAGCAAATGTCTAGGCCTGTATAATTTTGTGGCTCTTTGGATCCAGAACTAAATATATTTTCTTCCCATGATTGTGTGAACACCTACACAGAACTTACAGCTCGCCTCTCTCTCAAACCTAGAAGTCAACTAGCAGAAAGCTTAAACCAGAGTTTCTAGCTCTGGTCTGCTTCAGAGTCTGGGACTATTTCAACACCAAATGCAAGATCCAAGCTGCCTGTCTGATCCTTAGGAGCTAACCTGAAGGATTAGACATCCTTTAAGAAACACTGCAGGTTCCAGGAGGAAGGCTGAGCTGCCAAGACCTAATTCTAAAATACATCTTCGTTTCTTATGCTCCACAGGCAGCTGAATTATAAATATTCTACTGCTAAGCTCAGGGCTAGGGAAAGAATTGAGAATGCATAATAAAAAAATATAAATAGGAGCAAGACAGAAACCTGCAGAGAAAACCAAGCAAGCTTTGATGTCAGGATTTCCTAGAGCTCGGAGAAGCATATTTGTTAAAGTCGCAGCAGTAACTGATAGCACATCTGTGGCAGCATGCAAGCAAAGAGCGTGTGTGTGCCTGGGGACAGGGAGCTGGGGCAGGTTCTCATTACACCTCTTCTGGGTCTCTCTCCTTCACTCACACCCAGGATGCATCTCAGCAAGACCATTCAACAGTAAAAGTAGCATCTATGCATGAAGATGACTGAATTTCCTGACAGCTTAGTGTTTCATTTCCAGCTGAATAAGGCTGTATACCTCAAAAGTACCAGTCAACTTCTCCCCAGTTTGCAAACTCTTACACTTGAATGCAACCTGCCCCCTCCCAGCCCTCCCAGTTTTAAATGCAGAGCCATCACGAGCATTTCTCCTGCAGAAGCAAGTCTAAATACACTACTTCATTACCTAGACAGAGCACTAGACCATTAGGTAACAAAACAAACAAACAAACACACACGCACACAAAAAAAAAAAAAAAAAAAGGATTACTTTGCTGAACTTAAAGCAATACTACTACTTCATTGCCATTCTGACACGTAAAATTTGGTGAAAGATTTTTTTTAAAAAAATTAGTTTCAACAGACCAGTAGGGATAGCACAGAAGTGTATTTTTTAGTTATTATTTTAAAAGTTTAACTCAAGTATGTATTTAAGCTTATGACCTTTAAACTTTCTTGACATGCAAGTTCAGTAATTTATGGCATGGGGATGGATATTTGGCATGAAATGAAAATGGCCACAGGTTTAATTAAAATGTAAGTTATTGTTAGCAAGAAAGGTCATGCTAAGAAAATGTAATTTCAGGAGTATATTAGCAACAACTCTCCAGTGCTATTTGCATCTAAAATATATATTTTGTACTTGACATTTAAAAAGGAAATTGGAACTGTTTATAATGGATGCTTGAACACTTTTGTGTTCTTGTGCTGCTTTTGTTCACATTTTTGTATAATTGGTTGGATCTCACATACAACAGTAGTTACATTTTATTCTCTATGCCTGAATGCCTAACTGATCTGGGAATTAGTTCACAAAAGCTGATATAGGTTGGAATCAAAAGCATACTGCAGAATATTCCTTATATGGCCACAGCTTCAAATGAGGGGATAGTTAACTGCCCACCTTACTTAGGATCATTTTTTTCTTGTTCTTCAAGCAGAGAAATTTTAATGGTGATGAAGACTCCTGGCTCCATTCTGTTTATAGGGCACTTCAGAAGTGCCTGTGTGAAGGAGGCAGTTTTTCCTTTGAGAGAGTTAATGTTTTATGATCTGCTAATAAAAGTAATGGTGTGTCATACCAATCAGTTTAACTTCAGGGAAAGTGGGAAGTGAAAGAAAAATGCTTTGACTTAATTGAAAGCATTTGTTTCAAATCAATACAGTGGGTTCTCATCTGAAAAAAAAAAAAAAAAAAAAAAAAAAAAAAAGAATATAATGACGCTGTTGTTGACTACAAAGAGGTGCTTTCTTGCTCAAAGAGGTTTTTACTGATTTCTGTACTCAGTCTTGCAAAGAACATCATTGTGGTAGATCTTATAGATACATCTTCTACTTCATCAGAAGTCACTGCCCTTGATCATGCTGCAGATGCGTCCAGATCTTGCTGCATACATAACTTAGAGACAGGAAAATGGCAAGCAGTTCATAATAATGCATGCAGCTAATAGTAGTCCTTTAAAGTCTTTGAAAATACAGTGCTGAATACTTGGCTGGAAAGAACAAATTGTTTGGGGGGCATTTATGTGTAAATTAAATAAACACAATGGTAAAGAAATCTCCTGGCACTCTATAACTCCACTCCTAGGCAGTCTCAGCTCTTCACAGGAGAAATGACTTAGTCACAGAGATCTGAAGTATTAGGCATGCTGGGATGGGATGGCAAATGAAGTTATCACAGTGAGAATATGCACAGAAGTTATACAAACTGCCTGTAAGAACAGCTTGTGAAACCAAAAATGAAATAGTGTATTAGGTGTATTAGCACTTACCTTTTCCACCACCACAGCACAGAGGACCTGGACCCTGTGTGAAATGCAGACACATGATGCTATTGTGAAGACTGCAAAGAAAACCAGACTTCAGTTTGAAATAAGCTTTGTAGCATCAGGTGGAAAGAGTCAGCTGATTAGGAAAACGGATACAGAGATGCCAAGGGATCCCTGATCACAGCATTAAAGAACAATTTGCTCTGCAAGCTTGGACCTCTCTTAATGCTTTGGAAGCTACTTGAGAAAACCACTCCAGACAGCTTGGGGATCCCTGCATTTTCCAAATTTAAGAAGTACTTCAAGAAGTACAGGAAGGTCATGTGCAGTATTTCACTGAATTTGGTGTTTCTATATCTAGATTAAGGTGATTTTTTTTTTTTTTTTTTTTGTATTTATATATTAAAATTAACAAAATCACAGCAAATTTTTGTAGGAAAAAGAATAGATTTTATTCTCTACTGTATGGCAAACACCTCTAAATAACTGCTAGCAGACTTTCTTTTTTTTTTCTTAATTGCAAAACCCCTTGTATTCTTGCCAGCAGGTAAACTTTTATTTCAAACTCTAAAGCTTGTTTAACACCAACTAAGTAGTTTTGGAGACAGAAGAGGTATGTATGTGATTGAAACAGAAGAATAGGCTGTGTGTGTATGATTCTGTAACACATGATGGTTTATAAACCCGAGTGAGCACTAGCTATTAGTCCGATGATAAAATAGATACATGACAATCCCGTCATCAATGCCTGTCACCATTTGTCTAAAACAGTTCAGTAATACATGACAGTAATCAATACATGGGTTATAATCTGAGTTCATGCTGAGCAAGGGGATACTTAACACTTATTAGGAACATTGTTGGATAATTTTCTGTTGTTGATTGGGCAAAAAGATTTATTGGTATGCTGGGGCCCAACAGTTGGCATCTGCTTCAGGCTGTGATATTGTATCTGTACCCCCAGCTCCCTGTCAAACAATCACCACAACAAGCTGGTCTCCAAAAAGGAGGAGACGCGTGACTTTAGCTTGCAACATCACTATTTGCAATCCAGTTGGCTCCAAAACTACTAAACGGAGCCTCACCATCCCTGAGATGACCAGGATGCTCTCTTCTGTCAGCCATGTAGCTCTGTACATACCCCGATCAGGTTTTCCAGAGGCAGCAAGACCAGCTCTTGTCCTCTAATCCCTCATTTGCACATGTACTCCCAGACAGAGGTTTAACATGCTCTGACCAGGCACACACAAACACACACAACAGTAAGTGATTTGACAGGGTAGGGATCTATACTCTAATGATAGTGACACCTGTTATCAGGAAAGAGTGCATCAGCTTGTAAAATCAGAAACAAAAGCAAAAGAACAAAGTTCATAGAAGACCCAACAGATCCAAAAATATCAATGCAAGGTGTTTGTGGAATTTAAGCTAAGTTATCAAAATCGGCAGGCTGATTTGTGCTCTACAGCAACTATTAGTATAAAAGCACAGTAATTATTCTGAATGTTTCATAAATACAGTTTTAGAGATCATTTTTTTATGCATTGGTGCATTCTAAATAGACACACTTAAATGTCAGTCTATGAAAGGGAAGGAGTCATCAGCAGCCACAGAAAGAGCTGTTACCTAGCCAGGTGGTCTCCCAGCCAGTCACAAAGACAGTGAATTATGGTGGCAAATCCTGGACAGATCTTTTCAAAACTGCATAAATTCCCTCCACTGGCTGGTGAATTGCCCTGGTAATTAATGGCACGATTTTCTTTTAATCTTGTTTAATCTATTCAGTATGTAGCTTGGTTAGCTTCTATTTTAAAAGAATTTATGGTAATACTAAGTTGAAGACTCGACAAGAAATCTAAACATAATGCACTGCAGTTACCAGCTACGTTGGTGATGGCCAAACCATCAAACTCCTTTGACAACCTGTATGTTCTACAATATGAAATTACTCATTAATGGTCATGTTGCCTTTTAATTCTTTAGTGACTGATTCCAGTAATTTATTTTTTTTTTTCCCTGTGATTGATTCACTTGGATTATCATTATGCCAGCTATCCTGTCATTACCCATTTCATACTATCTGTCTTCTTAAAATACTGACAGAACATTAGCCTCTAATATCCAGAGGATACACCTTCCATGGTTTATCCTCCCTGGGGTAAGATCTTGAAAATATTTTCTGAATAAGCTGAGGGGAGGGGGAGATCTTTTCTATTTAGATCAATCACTGTAGCAATATAAATTGGAAGTAACCCAATTCTGTTCCTAATAATGAAATTTCACTAACTGCTGTTCCCTTAGTCATCTTCTCTCACAGACAGTCTTCTGAAGTATGATTTTATTTTTTTCCAAATAAATCTTTCTGGTCTAACATAAATAATCTCCTTTGCTTAATACATTTAATCTTGGGCAAAAAGGGGAAAAGAAAAAGCTGGGGAGTAATAATTCCAGCTACAGATATGCGTGAATGTCAGATCAAGTCTGCTTTGAAACTAACTCGAGGAGTATTACATAGCTAAGAAGAAAATAAGATAAAAGCAGTTCATAAAAAAGTACTTAATTTTACAGATGGGTGGGGAGGAGGGCATATTTTTCATACACATTACACTTTTTCATAAGCCAAAGTGCTTAAATTTCACAATAACAATTAGAAAATTTGAATTACTTTAAGTAGATGTCAACACAAATATCAGAAAATTAGTGTTAATAGGATATTCTTATGCCATGGAAGATAAAGCTTTATACATTGAATATTCATTCCAAGGGAAGTGCATCCTGGTTACTGTAAAATATATCTTCTAAAGAGAAAAAATATAAGGCATGCATGATAGAGAAACAGAAAAATACCACATCATTATTTTGTTGAGCACTAACTACTAAATTATCAATGAAATAGAGGATTTTGTATGAAAGAAAAGACCTCTGAATCTTAAGAGTCAACAATCTTAAGGGTATAATGATTTAGGAGTGATTAATGGTGCATGACACTGGAACATGTAAGAAATTCATACTTAAACAAAGACAGAGGTGTATTGGAATTGTGCCCATGAAGATGGAAATTACTTCCTGCCCTGGTATGTGCACATATAGTATTTCAGCTTCCTTTACAGGAAGAAAAAGGGGGCTTAATAGACTTACTGTAGGCTATTTATGCTGCTTGTTAAGGGGATCAGTGCTGCAGGTGCATAATTGCCTAAAACAATCACTTCCAAATGAAATAAGGCAGTTTTATTGCTTACTTCCTTTCTTCCTTTGCCTCAACAGAAACCCTGCATTCACTTTTGTCCCAATGGGAGAAAAACTGCTGCCAGGAACTAAGATGGGACTGAACTGATTAACTGATTAGCATCCTAGAGAAGAAGGTTAGAAAGTGAATTTTCTATTATGGAGCAATTGCCATTGGAAAGTAATCTTATTTATTAACTGCAATTTTATCTTCTCTGGAGGGTTCCTTGACATAAAATAATGGAATTTTCTCACTTTATGTTGTTTAAAACTATAATCATATCCAGAAAAGAAAGCATTTATTGTGTCATTAAGCCAAGGTAAAGAGGACTAATGTGAAGGGTTCTTGATGTCTTGCAAACCTTTTTATCATTTCAATTAACATTGCCAAATGTTCTGCTTTATGTCATAGACATAAATGTAGTTTTACAGGCTTTCTAGGTGTGCTTATACCCTAATTAATTTTAGCAACTGAGATTAGTAACAGGAGTGTGACTATGCAAAATAATAGCTTTTAAGGCCATGAAAACCAGTCATTAGCAGCTACCCAGGGAAAGCTGTGTGCAGTATGCTGCCTGCACAACTTGTTTACTGTTACCAAACATCAGTTTAGAAGTTTTGTTGCCTCTCCTCCCTGTCCTTTAGCAAAGAAAAAAAAAAAAAGACCCTCACCTTTAACAAAGAAAAAAAAAAGACCCCCCAAAAAACAATGTTTCTGTTCCCTTATTCCATATGAAAAGTGAATGGTGCTGTATCAAAGATTCCTCTTCATAACGCTGAATTGATAATCATTTTCCATGTAGCAGAATCACTCTGAGCAGGATTTAGGGTGCTTGCTTGTTTGTTCATCATTCTGTCTCTGCGTGAGAAGATTTAGTACTGAGCTGAATCAACTGGAGTGCATACAGAGTACTTCCAATTTCCTTATCATAAAAAAGAACGGCCTCACTTGGATATTTCTGATCTTTAGGGCAGATTTTCTCTCCTTTTGCCCTTCTGCATTTTTAGGAAATCCAGAAAACAATGTTGTCTTCCATCCTGACCTCGTATACCACCAGCAAACAGCAGAATGTTCTGCATATAATACATTTGTGGCAGTTGGACTTGATGATCTTAAGGGTCTTTTCAAATCTAAATGACTCCATGTTTTACAGATTTGGTGATTTGGATGCAAGCTCAGTCTGAGGGGAGAAGATTGATTGATCTTAATGTATTGGCAAGCCCTAGCTTCAGGCTAAGAATAAAAACAATATTTCTCAAGTCGTGCGTTATTACTTTTCGTTTGTTTCTTATTGATTAACTGTCAAAAGTAAGAACATGCTTTTTAAAACAAGGCAGCTGTGGTGGTCTGCCCCCACCCCAATTTTTTTTTTTTTTAAGTTTATAAATCAGACTATATAACAGCAAAGGCTAAGGTAAAACTAAACATCATGCACTATGGCATTGCTATGTATTAAAATCTGTGCTCACACTAATCTTGTTAAATACAGCACTAATTTATTTTTCCCAGTTCAACACTCAGTCCAGTCTCAGGAAGTATCTTACATTGCTCTTGTGAAAATTGCACAAAGTGAAAAGGTTATCTTTTAGTGTTTTTTTGTTTGTTTGTTTGTTTGTTTTTACAAAATAGGAAATGCATTACCTATTGAAAGAAAGCATTTAAAAAAAAAAAAAAAAAGGAATAAGGTTGGTTCTTCTATACTGTCTAATGAAGTTAACCAGACATTTGAAACACTCCTTCTATCTCAGAACAAAATCCCTGTCCATTTGGCTCAAACCCTAATGTATAGGTAAAGTAGGAATTTCTGCAGCTGACAATGAAAGACATCATGACTTTTGGCTGAAAGGGGGTTGAAACAGGTCTCAGAGATGAGAACAGTTGTCTGAGAGAGTTCTAGCCACGTAGCCAAGAATAAAGGAAAAAGTGAAAAGCAGATGAATAAAGTCTTTTTTCACCAGGGCCATCACACTTGTAGTCTAGTACAGTACCTTCCCCAGTTGCAAGTTTTCTAACATGAAGCATAATTCTGCTTCCCTCTTCTTCCTCTCTGCTTCATGAGCCATGCATCATTACCACACATCAGCCTTCTCCCCCATGTGCCAGAACAGATATATTTTTTTTTCTTCTACATTTGCTTTGTTGTAGTTAAATTATGTTATAGTAGTTCTGAATTTTCCTATACTGTTTCATGTAGTGTTCTATTTTCCCAACAACAGACAATGTTACAGAACTGCTGTTTCCTCTCACCTCTTTCCCAGGCTGCAAAATGAGTCCTCTGGCTTGAATGTGGTAGGCACTGAGTCAAGAACATTTTTTTTTTCTTGCTGAAGTAAATCTCCCCCTTTTTAACTGAAGTACAGTAGATGGAAAGTTCTGTTTCAGAAGAGTAGATTTCTGATGAATCTAGCTTTTTAGAGTAGTAAAACAATTTCTTGATCATTAAAAGCATAGTGATGTCTTTCAAAATACAACCAGTAACAGATAGAGGCCAAACAATTTCAAGAAGGTACTTTATTGTATTGAAAAAGGGTCTTTGTTTTTTTCCACCTCTTTTCAATATCTAAGACAGCAATAAATATCACCATTGATTAACTACATAAAGTGTATTTGAAATATGAATATGGATGTAACAGTTAATAAAAGTAATAAAAGAGCAATAGCTTTCTATTTCATGTGGCAACCATGAAAGAACACAGAAAGATGAATCAGAAAATAATTGGAATAAGACACTTTGCCAGAGAGCCTTTTTTTTTTTTTTTTATTGCAAGCTTCTGTAAGTTACTAGTTCTGTAGGGCCTTCATAGATATAAAAGATCAGAATTAGATTTATCAAGCTAAGACGACAGCTCAATACTACTTTCCATAAGAATTAATCAAGAAACTTCAGTATAAATCAACATAGAAAATGTTCTTTTAATTATAAAGCCACCTTAGATATAAATATTCTGTTTCTGAAATATTATTTATCATCTCCTTTAACTCTGGAAATCAATAAATGAGTTGAGAAACAGCTGTAGGCTGTGAAATAAGCTCCCTATTTCACATAGGATTTTTTGTGGGGCAAACAAAAATAAGATGTTGGCACTGGGCCTAACTTATGATTGAACTGTAACAGAGAAAATGCTGATATTTATTTTCTATCCTTTTTTTTTTCTTTTTTAAAGGATACATAAATATCCCAGATTTCTCTGACACTAATACACAGTAGAGAAGATGCAAGCAGTTTGGTTGGTTTCCTTATTGTTTAAGTCAATGGCCATCACATAAAACTTTTTTCCCTTAACCTTTAAATAAATGTTGGAAAATTAGTGGGAAATAAATTTATTTACGTAGAAAAGGTTTTATGTAGATTATTATGCAGAAAATATTTTATGTAGAAAAGGAATGTGCTTTAGGTGTAACCTTGGGCTGACTTCAATGACTCTGCAGGAATTATGCAGTAACCTAATTGTTTATATTTTCATTTGCCATAACATGACGGGAAAAATAACAATAGTGTTGCATTTCTGGCAGATGCTACTATGTACTATGTACAGTATGTTAAGTTTTACAGTAGAAGAAATCCCCTTCTATGACACGTGCTCCAGCAGCTGGCAATAGCAGGTATGTCACAAGAAGTCCTTCAGGTCAGCCAGCTAGCACTGACCACGTTACCAATCACCCAGACCAGCCCAAGGAGGGACACAGCAGAGGTGACACTGTGGCTTTGCAGAGGACTTCAGTTGCTACTTCAGTGAAGGTTTAAATGGGCTTCAGCAACCTGTTAATATTATAAGCCATTTTACCTTCACAGAGCAAGGCCAAAGGTGATGACAATTGGTTCTAATTGTGTTATCGAGTAAAGAAATTTCTATATTAGTTCCATCCCTGAATGGCAATTCTCCAGCCTTCCTACAGCTGCAATGGAAGTGCAAGCTGTGCCAAAAATGCCTAGTGTCTTGAGGCCTAAAGCAGGAAAATAGGTGAAATCAGTTGGTTGTGAATAGTCTTCATGTAAAGCACACTGGGAAATTTATACATTAAACCAAGTCAGGAGAGCTTAAAACACAACAGAGACTGAATTAGGCAGCGGTAGTTTAATCTAGATTCTACTCTGTGTAGACCCTCTGACCATTCATTTTGTAACTTACCTTTCTATCCTAAGCATATCTCCTTTCTTAAATTGACTCAGCAAGGAAACATCAGCTAATTTACACAAGACGTTTTTTCACATTTGTCTACTGGTGACAGAGTTGACTATTTTGACTGCAATAAAAGACAAACTAAGCTCGTAACTTAAGACAGTTTTTAAACATTCAGGTTTTTCCCAGTGCAAATTGTAGTTTAAGAACAGATTTCCTTCTGTCAAATTAACTTAGGATCTGTCAGATTTTTGAAAGGCTGATATAATCAATACTATTTTTTATAAGCAGGTTTGAAAAAAGGTTAGAAGAAAAAAAGAAAATCCTGAAAAGAGAAGAAAAAAGCAAAATAACCTCAGGGAAATTACAGGAATTCAGAAGGGGAACAAATACAAAAATGATTGGTGATATAGTTTGTGGATAAGAGAAAGTCTAAAGTTAATTTTCAAAATGTATTTCAATGAATATTTCACTGAATATCATCCTATGGTAAGCTGTGCATCAAGAATCATTTTATCAGTGTTGTAAATCCTGTGATGCATTCACAGCATACTCATATCTTCATAGTTTATCAAGGTTCAAACAACACATCTTGTACCCTAACTAGTAGGGACAGTTTTTCTGTATTCAGCAGAAAATACCAAAGTAGAAAAATGTTAGGGAAGTTAAAGAAAAGCTAGTTTTGCAGAGTTCAAGAGTATTAACTCTATTACAAAAATAAATAAAAGGCGATATGATCAGTGAATTTATGAGAGTTCAGTAATCTCAGGTAAGGCTGCAGACTGCTGACTGCAGTAGTAAATAGGACTATTTCCTGCAAACTACATGGGAACCAATTTCATGAAGCCATCTGGTTCAAGAAAATGAAAATGCATAGCTTCAAAATTAGTAGTGAGAGACAGAAAGCTCAGAGTGGCACTAGTTCTGTGGTTACCTTTTGGTCCCAGTTGAAGGTTAATCTATCCCATCTCCCAAAGTCCATTAAAACCAGCCAGTTTCATTCCCTGGCAAAACAAATGCAAGCCCACAAAGATCCACCCGTCTTTGCCCATACACAAATACAGAGATTCATAATTTCTTCTGGTCCTGCTCTTCATCCAGTGCAGGTAGCCAGCAAAGTTATGGCTCCTATAACTGCACTTTCTGCACAGAGAATAATTCATTAACAAGGGTGCCTTACTTCAGTACGCAGAGGAATTTTTCAGAACATAATTGGTGTTTGTCATATGCTCCAACTGCGTGAAGTTTTCTGAAATAAAGTTCTCTAGGCTCCAGTCCTGACAGTTAATAATTTAGAAATGTGTGCAGTGGATCAATTTTAGCAGGAGAGCTTGAAAAAGTCCCCTGCGACATACTGCATCTCACAGGGAAGCCTGATGGCAATAACAGGTTTTGGAGGCTGCCATGACACAGGTACAAATGAGAACATCCCAAGCATATGCCAAACCTCATCACAGTCTTTGGTACAGAAACAACTTTCCCCTGGACTCACAGTGTGATCGGGGGTAAAAGCTGTCCTTAAAACCTGTCACATTCCCCCATAAGCATAGCTTAGCAAGTCTGAATACTTGAGTTGCATTATTATCTGCTGAAAAAGGTAAATTTTTTAAACAACTCACCCACCACATCCCGCAGTGATGCAAACTTGTACAAGACTCAGGCTGGACTATTTTTGTGCTGGTTTACCAATCTTTTCCAACCCTGCAACACAAACATATTTGCAACAATGAACTTGACAGTGATGCAGTTATTCTTTGATTCTTCAAAGGACTTTGGAAAGTTTTCAGTTTGTGTCTTTTTTTTTTTTGTCCCACTACTTCACTGAGAAAAACCTACTGACCTCCCTATAGTTCTTTGGATTTTTTTTTCTTCTTTTATTTATTTATTTTTTCCTCCCTCTGGTAGGTTACAGGTAATTTCTGTTGCTTTGCAATTTCAACTCTGTCTCCCCCTGAGTAAAAGAAAAGACTCCATCCTACTTGCAATCAAAGACAATGCTTTTCATACACACAAAACATTTGCAAGCACTACATTGTAATGGACAATAAATGATGGATGGATACATAATACTAATTCTACCCTTTGTTCTCTATGTTCTGCAGGTTGTGCTATTAACTGTCATTTATCATACACATAAAGTGTACGTTTTCTTTCTCTGCATGTACAAGAAACAGCAGTTACACTACTTAAGGCTTTTTTTCCAGGTTAGAACATTTTACTGCACCTTTCCCACAATTTGTACTTAGATTTTTTTTTAATAATAGGAATGTAATGACAATTAAAAACAAACCAAACTGATCAGCCAAAATCTTGTCTATAAACCTAAATGCAATTCCCACCAGTTTGCATTATGTTTCTCTCTGGCACCAGCTTGTTATTCATTACATACAGAATCTGGTTTAAAACAAAGACTGGCTCTTGGTATCCTCCACCTCCTTTTAGGAAAAAAAATAAAAACTGGCCCAGTAATTAAGGGGCATTTTTGCTGTTTGTGTTTTCCTCACAAGGAAAATTCAAGATACTAGGAAGTTTGTAAGTGAATTACAAATCTGTTTTTAGGAGCTATGAGGTTTGATCCTGCCTACCCAAAAACAATTCTGACAGATAAGTTTTGAAATCTGCCAGGTAGTTACAAGGATAGCCTTTAAACATAACACCATAAAACAACAGCTACTGTTATATATATATATGTATATATATATACATACATACACATATACGTCTGTCAGGCAAAGTAAATCATGCCTTGTTTCCATGAACTCAAGAAATTTTGTGAAGATCAATGCTACTCTGTGTAATGAGGTTACCTGTTACGCTGTTATATTGACTCCAGCCACTTCAGGAGTAATTCACTTCTTTTTTCTATTTCTGGAGAGCTGTTAAATTAAAAACCATGACCTGTTCATTGAAAGAAAATCAGTGAGAAGGATAGTGCTGCTCATCTTCCTACCTGAAGAGGTTCCCCATCCCACTGCACTGAGGCCAAGGTATTACGCACTCTTTTGTATTTCGGGTCCACACATGGATCAAGGCAACAAGTAACGAACTAACGCACGACCAGCAGATTACAGACTTGACAAGAATGGTAAGAGCCTTTATAGTTTAAGTATGTTCTGCAGACTGAGGGCAAAAGTTTTGTTCATTTTTCCAACTCATGAAGAGGAGCTAGCATGAAGAGGAGAGCTGTGTTTGTACAGGAAGGAACCAGTAACCATGCAAATGAAGCTGCTGCCAGGTGTTCAGTGCTCCGAGGAAAATACCTTTCCTTTGCAGCCCCTCTCTCACCAAGGATCTGCAAATGACACTAATGCTGCATACTTGTTTCAGCTTTCCTTGGGGCTAGAAACAGTCTTTGCTAATACTAAATCACTAGGTTTTTCTGTACTGACAGAGGCTGGTTAGCCAGTTATAGTGATTATTGTTTGTGTTTTCCAGATGGGTAAACTGATTCACAGAGGTCCTTGATTTATCCAAGTCCTTACCCTGATGCAGGTGCAAAGATTGGGGAAAATTCAAATGCTACTGTCACACAATACTCGTCATTCTAACAAACAAACAAACAAATAAAACAGCTTTACAAGGGATTTTTCTTCCACCCCCTCCTTGCAAATGAAAGTTAGATTAACTGTGGAGTGAAAACACTAACTGATCTTTCTCAAGAGCTTATTTCCATCTGTAGAAAGTGAAAGGTGGTGCACATTAATATTGTGCCATTAGCATGCTCCTTAGGTACAGTGGAAATACCATATGCATTTGGAAAAGAACCAGCAAAAAAGATGAGTGACATTTCTGAGAAGAGACAAAGAAGATGGCTCCTATTCCTAACAGTAAAGAATTTGGGGGCAAATTCAGACTGAAATATGGAAGATCAAAAGCCAAAAGCCTGAGTGGAAAATGTCAGCTATGCTATCATTCTCCCAAGCGTGCCTTGAACACCTAACTCAAGAAGTTAAACTATTAAACTAAAATTCCTGTTGTTGGAAATTGATTGTTATAATTACTATTTCAAGAGTTTAGCCTACCTAATAGCTAAATTATTAAGTAAACTGCAAACAAAACACCAAAATGAATTGCAAAATCAAATCCAACAGTATTGAGGATAGAAGTCTTACTAAGATGAAATCTACTACATCACCATTTGTCTCCATTAATTGCCTTCAAACACATTGACTCCTACAGCCCAGATTTTCATTTCTTATGGAAATATTTATACAGTGTATCTGTGACCCAGCAGGTAAAATCTGGTCACATCTCCTCTGATTCAGTACGGTTAGTAATGTGATGTTGGATTTCATTGCAGGTCATACTGACAAAAAGACAATTTTTATCTTTATTTCCCATTCACCTTTCCTTTATTTTGTTTCAGCAGTCATAAAAAACGCAAGGGTGAGGGTTACAAAAAGACCAGAAGGATTCTCTGACTAGAAGCTAATATGCCATGTCCTGTCCAAAGAGCATACAATCTGCAGGTTCTCAGGTAAAGACACTCAGCCAGAAATAAAAGAGAAACTAATTAGAAAGTGAATCAGGGACCCTTTCATGCAATTAGCATTTTTCTTCTGCTGTACAGAGCAAACATAAAGACCTGTCTGAACACTGCATAGTGTCCACACTGCAGTTCTGCACACAAAGCTTCCCACTGCACAAAATATTTTTGTCTTGTTTCCTGCTGAGAAATTAATTCATCTTCTGACCATATTAATCATTTTAAAGTATATTTTTCTTGTATCCTGCTCACAATGATTACAAATACAAGACTATCTTAAAGAAACGTGTTTCAATTGACACGTGGGAAAAAGTACATATTGGATCTTGCTCATCAGATGGGTAACCCAACACACCAGGCCACAAATACGATGAATGGAAGATATCTAATTAAAGCTTCCAACCTGTAAAAATTATTTGGCCATGATTAATTTAACTCATGAAAAAAATATATATATATTTTGCTCAACAGTGTTGTTCGTGAACTTACAGCTTGGCCTTAACTACCTCACCTGGAATATGCCCTAAAATCCATTCCCTGCATAGGCAGGCCTAGGAGTTTAATTCAGGCAATAATATAACCTCTGATCTGTTGTTATTCAATTATTCAGACAGAAGAGGAAAATACAAGACAAAGAAATAAAAACTATTGTCCCTTTCCTTTTCACTCCTCCCCAAGGTATATTTTTGTCAAGTTTATCATTGCAATAAAAATATTGCATCTGCAGTTTAGCACTCTCAAGTAGCTAAATTATGCTATCTCAATAAATGAAAAATCCAGAATCAGTATTTCTGGAGTTAACAACAGAGACATTAACTTTAAACAGTTTCTGAGAATATTCTTCATTGCCTCCATCTTTGCTTCAGTCCATCATCTGATTTGCTGCACAGAAGAGCAGTGCAAAAGGAAAACAAGGTGGAGCACAGAGCCAGCCAAAAGAAACTGTTTAAAAAAAAAAAAAAAAAAGACAAAAATCATTCATGTTGTTTTCTCTTTAACTTTCCCTCATCTTGTTTTCTCTAAAGTTTGCCCACCTGGATTTGGTTAGAGTAAGTGAACCTAATACCTAAATAAGTGAACCTAACACCTAACAGAAACAACATGATGCTAATTTTTGGTTAATGTCAGAGACAATTAAAGGCAATTGAAAAGAGCAAAGACTTTTTAGCTGATTTTAAAACATGTGTTTTTTTGTTTACCTGTTGTTCACTGAGAGGAGCTGTTTCTGTGCACCACAGTATGGATGCTAGGTATCAGTTTTCCCTACGCCCTCACACTTTTGAATCCTCCTCCTTACTCCACAGCCACTGCTCAGAAGTGCAGGAGTTGAGATCGCACCATAACAGCATTGGTGTCATTCTTTGTGCACCGTCACTTTTAGCCATCAGGTTCTTCCTGATCTGTTGTCGCAATCTGTAAGCATTACTCTATTTGAAATTACTCTTCTGTCTATAGCTTTATAGCTTTAAGTGTTTATTAATATGCTAAATCTGAAATCAAATATTACCTTGCTTGTGATCCCAAGTACTAAAAACTGAAATATGCCTCTACCACCGTAAAGCTGCTTCTGAACAATGAAAGCTTTTTTTCCCAGCCACTGCAATCTGGCATCCAATGATCTCTGCAAGTTGCACATTTAATTAGAGTGAGAAACTCATTAAGGTATCTGGAATATTAAGATGATAGCATTGTTCTAAATAGCACTGTGCACAATCGAATATGGCAGATGGCACAGACTGCTGACACCTGTGCTGGTTTTGCTATCTTGCTGACAGATACAAACAGTCAGCAGTATAATTGTAAGATACATAATCATAAAAAAGGATCTGAAAATAAAATGCCCATCAAATCTTCAGGTTTTTGGATGCCTGTTTGTTCATAAAGAAGCATTTTGTATTTAGTCACTGAATTTGAGAAAAGAGATGCACAGGTTGTGGTTTTGCTTTTTATTTCTTTAAATGCCACTTAGATTTTTATGCATCAGTTCTACTTAGGAACCAAACATATTCTTACTTCTTCGGAAGTGACAATGTAGTGCTATTGGGGTCATGGGAAACTTCATTCCTCTTCACCTGCATGCTAAGGTGACATATTCAATTTTGCTCCTCATTAGTCTGGACTCAGGGAGTATTTTCAATGCTCTGGGGAATCTGATTAAAAATTGACATGCTTTAAGGTGCTTCAGCTTGCTGACTGATAATGATGATAATGGTGATGTGATGAAAGTTCTTATTTCTCCCCAGAAAATTGGAGATTTTAGTTTTTAAAAAGTTATGTAATACCCCAAAATCTCAACAGTTAATTGGTAAATCTCACGGTGAAATGGCGTACCTTAAATCATGCCAAGGATAGAGAAAAATGTTTTTTAAGATGTAATATTTCTTATTTGCTTTGGCTTGAGACTGATGGTGGCAGGTAAGAGATGACTCAGCAGTCACTAGATCTCACAAAGTGGTCTTTTTTGGTATGCTTTTTGGAAGAAAAAGAAAAAAAAAGGTATCTTGTTTGCACACATCAGTACTACAGACAGACAATGACAGAAAAAGAGATAGAAGAAAGGTTATATTTCATGTTCTAGTCAGCTTCTAAAAAGAAGCACTACCAACAAGCATTACTCCAAACACCTAGGCCCAAAAACTTGTCTTCAAGTCTCAATTTCAAAAAATATCACACTTCCTTTTGGTTTGCTTTTATTTAATGCCATAGAAAATCAATAGTTGGTACTACACCTACTTGCAAAGACTTAGTACAATTCAGGATTGACAGCTTCCATGACTGTGCTAGATTTCACAAGTTGGTGTGCTGTTTATCAAGGTACCTGAAGAGATACCATTCAAAAGAGTGAGGCAAATCTAATCTCTGATTCCTGCAGTACATTTTCTATCATCCTGTTCATTATTGCAGAAAAGAAATTGAACACTGATGTTATGGTCATTGAGAACTTTGTTTGTTGAAGAGTTTCTTTCCTGAACTACTTGTTTTATCAAAATATTTTAGATTTTAAAACCTATGCACATATTTTGACCCAGAATTTTTCAACAAGCTTGGGTTGTTGCAGATAGCTTTGTCAGAAAGTATAAACTGCTAGTTTTAATACTGCAGTGTATAGGGTTTCATTTTTCATTATTGAAATAAGCTTGGATGCATTCCACTGATCAATGCTGAAAATTAATTTCTTGTAGTTCCTGGCATAAATATGTCTCATCAGCACTGACTTTTTGTACTGTAACCCCAAAAGGGCAAAGCGTGCCAACCAATGTATGCTGACAGATTTGCAATTATTGGCAACTAATGTAATACCATCATGTTTTGTGAATGCCTACATTTTCAGAAAACCATTAATATATATATATATATAAATATATATATATATGAACAGGCCATCACCTCTTGTGTTGTTAATGCCACATTATCCATTTCTTTAGCTTGATCTTTCAACTTCAGGTTAGATTTTAGGCTTACCAGACCACAACCTTTCTTTTATTAAGTATTCTTTCACACAAAGAAAGAAACCTTCTCTTCCCTATTTTTCATAGAAACTGTCCTTTAGTGAAGAATACTCTTACAGAGGACACAGCAACATACTTATGAGAAAATTAAAGTTATCTTTTCCTTCCAGGAGAAGAAATGAAACAGCCCATGGTGCAGCAAAACATTAGGCTTAAGAAAAATAAAATGCTATAAAAATAGAAAGTTACCTTTCTTATACTGGTTTTATTTTTTTGTTACTGCAATACTTATTTATTAAGAGCCAGTAGAGATTGTCCAGTTATCTTAATATATACATAATGCTAATCTTGCAACTCAGTTTGCATGATACTCTGTTAGTGAAGCATGAGTATCCATTTCCTATCTGAAGACTTGTTAAATAGATAAGAATTAATTAGATTTTACAGGAGGTGCACAAAAAAAGGTAAGTATAACACATGAAATGGTTACGAGTTCCAGGCAGATTTTCCTAAATTTAATGAAAACAAATAGATGAGCTTAAGGTTTGGTCTCTTACAATAACTCTCTTGCTCCTCTTATTTAAGCAAAACGAACAAAAGACAAGTCTAAGTACACTTTGACTCAAGCTTTTCTCATGAACTTTCCTGAACATAAAGTATTATTTATTTTGATCAGTTGCACAGGGGTAAGTTGCCAAGCTTAGTGAAATCAGGAAATTCTAAACTCTTCCCAAAGTTTCACATTAACTTTTATACCTGAAGAAGAAGTGGAGAGTCTCAAAGATTGCCAAAGAGTAAATACATGAAGAGAAGAAACTATTTCTTCCTCAGAACCAACAGCACTGAGAATGGCAGTTCACAATTAGTGTTCTTCTGAAAATAGTTTCAATGCATATGCTCCACTTAGATTAAGCAGTTCTTAGCATGAACTTGTGCTGCTCTATTTGATACAACCAAACACGGATGAGATTTTTCCTGCTGGAGTAGATTTGTCAGTTTTGCAAAACGCACGTCTCCCAAGGCAGTCAGGTCCTTATATTAATGTTGTGAAAACACAGATCAAGACACAGATCAAGGAGGAAAAGCAGGCCTAAGAAAAGTGGTTCTTCAAATATGAACAGGTTTGGTTACAATCTGCATCTTAGCAGCTGGGTGCATCATAATTTCTTCCATCTTCTTATCAATTTAACGTTACACACTTTATTTAGGGACCTTGAGTCTCACAGCACAAAACAATTTCATTCTTAGGAATGGTAGATGAATGAGTTGTCTCCTCTGCTATAGCCTACCCTCCAATCTCAGTTCCTTAATCCTGGATAGATTACTTTTGGTGGTTTTACCTGCATGGCACTGCATTTGTCATTGTTACAGAGCGCCTTTTGCAGCTGATTATGTTTAAAGAGCAGAATGAATCAGGGAAGATTTTTTTTTTCCCTATTTTGCGAGCAGTTCCATCAAACTACTAAAACAATTCCAGACAAGCAACTGTCTAATATCAGTGTCTCTCAGTTGTAGATACACACACTGGAGAAAAATCACTGGTGATTAAACAGACTGTGACTAAATGTGCAGAAAAGCCTGCCTTGCAAGAGAGAAAAAAAAAAAAAAATCATATATTGTTTCAATATACATTAAAGGAAGATAAAGACATGAAATAACGGAATTCACTGTCATCAAGCACTAGATGTGCATTCTCCATCTCCATAATGTGCAGTTATTTTCTTTTTCACATATAGATTCTATTCTGAATTAGGACTATTCTGGTAGCTTTAAATTTAAAGACTGCAGCCGTATGCTTTTAAGAAGAATTTCAAGAACAAGAATTTCTAATTTAACCTGGCTTTATTTTGGGGTACCACCTGGTCCATTAAGGCCTCTTAAACTCATCCCATTTTCAAAAATAAAAAAGTCAAACAGGCCAGAATACTGACATGGAATCCCTTTTTATGAGAATTACATTAATTATTAGCTGGCCTTCACATGGAACTGATTGCAGAAAATGATATTTTTTTGACATTTTTGAGGTGAGGGTTAAAAAGGGTAGTATGCTATTAGCCTCCTCTTCTGTCATATTTCTCCTATATACATATTTCCATTATAAAACACATATTTATTCCAGGTGGGTAGACTGGACAATTAATCCCTAGGCATCTGCAATGGATCTCAATTTGGCAGCAGGACATACATTTATGTTAGTTTTGGGAATATGAATACTCTCTGGATAGCCAATTCCATTCTCAACCCTTCAGCATGAGATTCAGCAAAAGATTATATTTAAGCTTAGCTTAACAGGAAGCTTCTAGCACTGTATTTTGGAGTTTCTATCTGGTCTTTCTAGTTTCCTGCCAACTACTCACATTACAACCAACAAAATTCTGAAGACTATGGAAATATTTTGGTAAGAGTTATGAGCACAAGTCTTGAAATTCAGATGACCAGGAAGCATTGTGATTTCTTCCTCTCCTTGACTCCTTTTATCCTCCCCATTTTATTTATTTTATTTTATTTTATTTTATTTTATTTTATTTTATTTTATTTTATTTTATTTTATTTTATTTTATTTTATATTTTATTTTATTTTATTTTATTTTATTTTATTTTATTTTTAATAATTTACTTTTTGCCGAGAGTGAGTAGAGGTACAAAATTGTTTTAGGAATGTACTATTTCAGATCAGATTTATTCTGATGGATACATCCCTCTCACTTTCTGTCAGAAGATGAAGGCTTTCCCATCAATACTTTCTTCATGGAAATATAATGGGGTAGATGTCATTATTTGTAGCACCACAAAGTCATTGTAGGACTTGACATAAATTCTCCTTCTGCCTTTAAAGAAAGTTTTGTTGTTTTAATGTTTTTTTTGCCAGGATGACAATGAGGTACAAAATGCAGACAGGTGAAGATAGGCAAATAATTAAGCTATTTTAATTTACTTGCTGATAAAGATGATTCCACTGTGTTAGGTATATCAGTTTACTGTCACATCAGCAAAATTCAAGAAAAGAAAGCCACAAGATTTACTTCAGCAGATATAATTTTCATTTCCAAAGATTTATGGTTTCATGAGTATAATGTCTTCAGTTTATGCTTTTAAAACTACCAGAGCTTAAGAGAGAACTTTGGACATTATCTGCATCAACTTGAAAGCAGACTGGGATAGCTTACTTCAAAAATGAAACTCTCAAGAGTATTTCCCTCTGTGTTACCCCCATACCTGTACAATTCACCCTGCTATTAAAATCATTTGGTTCAATTTGGAATTTTTATGGCTTTTTTGTTGTTGTTGTTTTAATAGATGATTGATTATTTTTTTGTCTTAATTTCTTAATTTCTCAAGGAATTATTTAATCTGCCCAACGTGCAAGAACTCTCCCCCTACAAAGCTATGAAGCAAGCTGTATCTTTTCTTAAAAAATAAAGAAGAAGCAATATAGAATGCTGAGGGAGAAACACTTTCTCCAAGTTATTTAAAACATGTTTTCAGTAGTCTCATAGTATTGGTCAGCTTGGATTTTAAAATAATAATTTTTCAAGGGCACTTGTTTTGGGGAAAATTTAAGTTCCTTTCCTGTCACTGCTTCCAATATCATACTGGCTTTGGTATTAATAAAAGACAACATTTATTTTGGTATAGCAAGTATATAGACCTCTTAGACCTGTATTTTTTATATCAGGTTACAGATTTTGATAGGCTACACATTCTTAGGTTGGGCTATAATATTCTAAGTCATACTTTCAAGATTACCAATAGCAGTACTCAAGGCACCATCTATTTTACAGTTTGTACTTTGATTTTCTAATTAAGAAAGCACTGACATGGCACTACAGCAGCAAAATACAAGGGAAATCATTAGTCAAGAATTAGAAGCAATGTCAGATCTGGCTTCTGTCTTAGATCATTACATTCCTGACGTATTTCCTTTCCCACATCACCTGTCTCTGAATCTAGCAGTACCTACCATTATTGGAACACTACAACATATGCAGCTGATAAGGTAGGGGTATTTTTTTTTTTTTTTTTTTTTTTAAGGTAATCCATTTGAACCAGAGTAAATTACATGGTTCATTAGCCATCTATTTACTTGATAAATAATTCAGTCCAAATCCTTTCACGTTTTAATTTTTGTCTGAGTGATGCAGTGGCTGGCTATTCTTTCCATTTGGGAGACTTTAAACTGAGTCATAGAACCAAGTGGTGTGCAATGCTGAACTCCTATAGGCGAAGTTTCCTGCACGATGCACACACGCGTGGACACCCTTCATGTATCTGATTGTCTCTGAGAAATTAACATATTTGCAAAATTATTTGTTTACTCCCAAGAAAGCAGAGGGGGGGAAAGTTGAAAATCTTTAAGGCAGTTTCAGAGCACAAATTTATTTCATGTGTTATAAATGAATTCTCAACTCAATCTGAATTTAGTAATATTTATAAAAGGCAAGTAAACAGCGCTGGGTGCACGGGGAGTCTATGCTCTACCAACACGCACACATGAACATTGAACCTTCTAAATATACAGAACATTGCTTTTACATACTAAACCCAAGTATGCCTATACATATGTACAATCAGAAAAGGTAACAGTCCTTTAAGTTCCATGACGTAACAGTCTCCATTTTCTGTTCCTTTTCTTGATTACAAACACCGGAGAATTCCAGGGCTAGTCGTGGGAACAACAAGTCTGGCTTTAAGTTGTCAAGCAACTCAGTCTTCAGGCCTTATGAATCCTGTTCTTCCCGAATCGAAGAAAAACATATCCATCTCCTTTTCAAGGCCAGTAGGGCCTGGGTCAAAAGGCACATCCAGGTCACCAGGGGGCGAAACAGCAAAAGCCTGTGATGGCTGTAGCAGCAGAGGGGCCCATGGCGTAGCAGTCGGATCAGTGAAGGAGCCTGCAGCTCCCTCACTGTCTGGCAAACCACACGTGTCTGACTGTGGTCCCACATGGCTCTTTAAGGCCTCAGAGACTGCTCACCAGGTGCCAAGCAATCCCACCGGTACCTTGTCATTTTTAGTAGCAGAGTCCCACACCTTGAGCTCCATTTGGTCCCATGTTTCAGGATTATAGACTGTCTGATTGTTAGTAAAGGGAATAAGCTGTAAGGTTACCAGGACAGTCTTTGTTCCTAAGGACGCATGATTCCCCATAATGCGCAACTGCTTACCAGCGAGGGGCAGTTGTGTGCACGGCTCCACTTTTCTCTGCTTGAGCTTCTTCCCAGCTCCAGTGCACCTATTTCCAGCGACTTTCTGTACGAGCTTCTCTGAGCGGTTTGCTGAGTTTGGCCAAACCGATCTTCATGAGGCAATCACTGTCCCTTTTCCTGTCCTGGTCTCCATTCTGCTGGCCTGTTCCTTTTCATTCCTTCTTTCTGCTTCTTTATTGATGACATAAATTCATCGTGTTGCCGCTTTTTTATCTTGAGGGCAGGCTCCCCTCTTACACCCTTTTCTCCACAGCAGTCTTTTTCAAAAACAACTTTTAATTGGTCAAACAACTTTGCAAATAACAGCAATGGCAAACACCCAGCAACTTCCATGCCTTAATGGCTGGAGAACAAGCAACCCGGGATGGCATGGTGTCTCTTGAATCACTCTTCTTTGTTCCCTCTAAAGTCTTTTACATTCCTGATGGCCTCATCATTAATAGTCTAATGGTATCATCAACCACAGGGCTTTCTGACTCCCATGGCCACCCTCCCAAATCTTCCCCTTCTTTATTAATATAAACCATTTTCTTGATATGAATTATTATGCCATATATCACACCTGGATGATTTCAAATCATCCAAGCCACCAGCCAAATACATGGTTTGTGTAAACTGAAAATATTTTGTGCATTTACAGACTGAGTGTGTCATTGTAACTCATTCACACACAGTACATATACATACTGTGCATTTATTTTTTACAGCTAAAATAAACATAGGTAGTTCCCCCTTTTTTTTAAAGTGCCTGCTCAACACAAAAATCAGCCTGAAACTGCTGAAGTACTCAGTAGCTTTTGAAATTCATTCTCCATATTAAAAAAATTACTCCTTTTTCAGTTATTTCAGATTTAACTAATGAGTTATATCACCACATTTATTTCTGCTTTATTCTTAGATGCAGGATATTAATAGCTCAGTAACAAGCAGTAAACATCCATTGTGACAAAATTTATGTAATTCATACAGGGATAGAGCAGAAAGTGGGCTGTAACCAGATTTTGGGGAGGTGTGAGTGAGAGAAGCTTTTCCCAACCTGTAAAGAACAGATGAGTGCTTTGCATGTGAAATTAAATTGCATAATTTAGTGATGTTTATTATTAGCAATAGGACTGCTTTAATTTTTCTGGCAAAATATTTTTTTTGGAGGAGAGGAAGAATGACACAAACAAACAAACAAAAAAGTAAAGGAATACAGCCTGAGATTCAGACACTGCAATGTATTTGTTATATATGGAGTGGTAATTCGTATCGAGAAAATGGTTGATACTAATAAAGAAGGGGGAGATTTTGGAATGTGGCCATGGGGGTTGGAAAGCCCCGTGATTGAGATAACATTAGACTCTTAACGATGAGGCCATCAGGAATATAAAAGAGTTTAGAGGGAGCAAAGAAGGGTTAGTGTTAGGTCAGAGGTTGGACTCGATGATCCTGAGGTCTCTTCCAACCTAGAAATTCTGTGATTCTGATTCTGTGATTCAGGAGACTCCATGCAGTCTCCTGGCCCACATTTGCTCTCCTGTCTCTTGCCATCCAGCGTGTTCCATAGCCCCAGGGAACACCCTTCAGCACACTGTGGAGCCCTGCCTGTCCCCTTCCGCAAGGGTCATTGTTGAAGATTGACTCCACCTTAAGGGACATAGTGCCTTTTGAGGCTTCTCTCTTCTCTTTGAAACAACGAGGATAAAGCAGAAAAGATGTAAATAGCAAGCTGAAGGGAGTGCTGAAATTAATAAATTGTTTGTTACCTTAAAAAAAAAAAAAAAAAAAAAAAGGCAACACGATGTGATGAAGTTATGTCATCAATGAAGAAGCAGAAAAAAGTAATGAAGAGGAACAGGCTAGCAGAATGGAGACCAGGATGGGAACAGGCACGTTGATCGCCTCATGAAAATAGGTTTGGCCAAACTCAGCAAACCGCTCAGAGAAGCTTGTACAGAAAAAGAGCCATGTGGGGCCACAATCACAAACGTGTGGTTTACCAGACAGTGAGGAAGCTGCAGGCTCCTTTACCGATCCGACTGCTACGCCATCGGCCCCTCTGCTGCTACAGCCATCGAAGGCTTTTGCTTTTACGCCCCCTGGTGACCTGGACGTGCCTTTTGACTCAGGCCTTATTGGCCTTGAAAAGGAGATCACAGAATCACACAGAATCACAGAATTTTCTAGGTTGGAAGAGACCTCAAGATCATCGAGTCCAACCTCTGACCTAAAACTAACAGTCCCCACTAAACCATATCCCTAAGCTCTACATCTAAACGTCTTTTGAAGACTTCCAGGGATGGTGACTCCACCACCTCCCTGGGCAGCCCGTTCCAATGCCTCACAACCCTTTCAGTAAAGAAATTCTTCCTAACATCTAACCTAAAACTCCCCTGGCGTAACTTTAGCCCATTCCCCCTCGTCCTGTCACCAGGCACATGGGAGAACAGGCCAACCCCCACCTCGCTACAGCCTCCTTTAATGTACTTATACAGAGCAATAAGGTCACCCCTGAGCCTCCTCTTCTCTAGGCTGAACAAGCCCAGCTCCTTCAGCCGCTCCTCGTAGGACTTGCTCTCCAGGCCCCTCACCAGCTTCGTCGCCCTTCTTTGGACCCGCTCAAGCACCTCGATGTCCTTCTTGTAGCGAGGGGCCCAAAACTGAACACAGTACTCGAGGTGCGGCCTCACCCGATGGATATGTTTTTCTTCAATCTGGGAAGAACGGGATACATAAGGCCTGAAGACCGATTTGCTTGACAACTTAAAGCGAGACATATTGTTCAAAAGGAATGGAAAATGGAGACTGTTAAGTCATGGAACTTAAAGGACTGTTTGTTACCTTTTCTGATTGTATAGGCATACTTGGGTTTAGTATGTAAAAGCAATGTTCTGTATATTTAGAAGGTTTGATGTTCGTGTGTGCGTGTTGGTGGAGTGTAGACTCCCCACACACCCAGCGCTGTTTACTTGCCTTTTATACCTTTTAGAAATATTCTTTTACAAACATTACTAAATTCAGATTGAGTTGGGACTTTATTTATAACAAAAGGAAAATCAGCCCCCCAAAATTATGTCAAATAAAGTGTAAGATACAATGGAAGAGTTCAAAGTTTGAGAAAATTCACTGATGTGCATTTTCACTGAAATGTTTCATTAGGGAAACAGAGACAAAAGGAAAGTCTGACAGTAAAGTTGCTTCATCTAACAAAAATCACAAAATATTGTTTATAAGCATTATGGTTTAAACATCCTTGACCAGAAGGTGTGCTATACCAACAGCATTTAGGATCTAAATGAAAGTAGAAGTTGGTTTGCATTCATCAGTCAAACCAGTTTAGCATGCACATACAAAAATGCCCTTGCAATAACAAATGTGATACCTTATGTGCTGTTACTTTCATATATCCTATGGATGTAGTTTAGAAGCTTAGACCAAAATTCATGACTAAGAGGTAAGGAACCTATCCCTATCCCTGCTCTCTGGTCTGCCTCAAGGGTCTGAGGGAAGAACAGCATGTCCAGAGACTTCAGCTGTAGCCTCGCCTCCTGGTTACCACTTCCCTCTGTCATGCCACCAAAGACCACAGCTGGCAATTTAAAATAACCAGAAACCAGTGTCCACGCACCTTGGAAAAATGAAGTACAAAGTGAAGTGGTCCAAAGCTGCTGCAGATGAAGTGAATCACTCCTGTAGGAAAGGGGAACATTTGTGGAGGCAGCTTGGTAAGCAGCCAAAGGCTGGGGAGAGGCACAGCAAGGAAGAAAGCAGCCCAGGACTGCTTCCCAGCCAGAAACCCTGGCATTCAGAGCACTACATTTATTTTGTATCTCTGCTCCCCTTTTCCATTTTTTGTATTACCCATTGTAATGTGCTGCTACAGAGGTTTGTGTGATGTTTGTTTTTTGTTTGTTTGTTTTTTTGATTTTTATAATTAATTTATTTTTTATTGCAGGTGCCAGATGTATTGGAAGTCTGATTTTAATCAGACCTTCAAGGCATAGTTATACAAATAATTGCATCCTCCCAGATATCAGGAACATATCTGAAATCAAGGCATCACACTGTGCTTGAAAGCAGGTTTGCAATTCACTAATTCTCCTCTGAAACATCAAGCATCAGAACTTCACCGAATCAGCTAACGTGATTAAAATCCTTTGTGTGGAGAAAAAAAAAAAAAAAGAAAAAAGAGAAGCAAGAGTTCTTCTGACAAGTTTTCCTTTCATTCTTTGTATCATTTTCCTTTCCATGGCTCCTTGGCAATTTTCCTTTAGCCAAGAAAGGTCCTGTCACTCAGATATGCCCATGGGACTGCATACAACTTGCACTGATTAAAGCAGAAGAAAAAAAAAAAAAGGCATTCCTGGAATTTCAAAGGTTAGATAAGACACCTAATATTAATGAGTAGATCCAAGTTGATTTGTTTTATTGAGAGATAGATGACCTCTCTGGGATGTTAAAAAAAAAAAAAAAAAAAAAAAAAAAAAAAAAAAACAAACACCAAAGCACTATTGGATGGATTTCCAACAATTTTCATATTGAAAGTTTTTACAATTAAATCTACTTCTATATGTAGATATTTAGGTGAAGATACTTATGCCTAAGCTATCTGAAATAGTTTCAGTGTCTTTAAAAATAGTTTAAAAACAAACCAAAGAAAATCAAATCTGTGACACTACAATACATTCACACAAGTTAATTTCCTCCCAGATTTTAACATTCATTCCATACCAACTGTTTATTTCTTGAACTTACAGCAGAAACAAATGGATAAAACTATTAGATATTTCCTATAGAAAAAACAAAGGGCCTAGAACCCTCTTGCTAGAAATATATCGTACAAAGTTTACCCTTTCCCCATTATTGTGCACCAATGGAACCAATTGATGGAACCAATTAAGGTTTTCGAATTTTTGTCCAAATGTCTCCTAGTATTTTGTTGACCATGCAGTTCAAGTAAACTTGTACTGCATCTGATACCAAGAATAGAGAGTTTAAATGGACAACCTAAGGCCACAGCAACAGTTTGGACTCAATCTAGCCTGGACTTCTCCAGGACACCTAGTAAATTTTATCCAAATAGCTTACCCATTTCACTCACATTACAATTTCTCTGCTCTCTCCTCCATTTTAGTGTCCTCCTCCTGTTTCACATGTGGTGCACAGGGCAACCCAACCACAACCACAACTCCATTTCTGAACCTGGAAATTCTCATTTTCCTTAATCCCTCAAGGAAGAAGCAGTTTTCCTCCCTGTCCTCCTCCTCCCCTGAATATAAGGGAAGAATGGGAGATGGGCCAGCTTCCCCATAGTGGGGGCTGTGTTTGAGCAGAACATTAACTTCACTGCTGTGGATGGCATCCAGGGAAGCAGCAGCAGAGGGTAGTGCATGGAAGAAACCAGGTTATCCAGGTTACACCATTTGGAAACATGCCATGTTAAGCAGCAGTCATCTTTGCCTTTTACTCTGCTCTACTTGATAATACAGATGAGAGCACTAATTTGGACTGGCGTTATTGAAACAAAATCTTACATCTATTATTTTGCACAATTAGTGCTATTTTCTTTTGCTCCAGCAGCTATGTTACTGGTCTCTTTTCCTAGAAGATCCACTGCCCTTAGTAGGACCCAACAATTTTTAATGTATTAAATGGAGTAAATTTACTAAAAATGAATAATTTAAGAAGATTAGTTATTCTGGTTAAAACATAATGGACAATCAGTAGTGGCTTACTTCTGTTTACTTGACATTGTTGTGGATGTCCCCAGAAATGAAATCACAATCTAAGTAAATGCAGAAACAATAACAAATGCCTTCTAGCACTTCCATCCTTCATTAGTTCCTGGGTGAAAGAACTGTCTGAGCGTTTTAAGCTTATAAATTTGATGTACACGGAGGGACTTCAAAAGGAAGAATTCCTACTGACTAATGTACAAACACTGAAAAGTTCAGCAGTGCTAGAAACCAACCATCGATTTCCATCCCCTGCAGCACTTCCCCAGGTCTCCCCAAACATCCACAATAAAAGGGAAATTGCAAAATGCATGACTTCAGATTTAGAGGCTACCCTGCTATCTGGCAATGTATGCACAATTGGTCTGAACTGGCAAATTTAGTCCTGCTCCACTAAAAATCAAATATCTTTGCAAGAACATGACCATCTAACAAAATCTTAAAAAATAAGAAAAACCTTATAGTTTTAGGGATCCATTTAGGGAGATAAGTACAGGGAGCCATTTCTGTGGAAAGGACAGAGTGAAAGCAACTGAAGGCATCAAGCAGCAGATAGATGACTGAAGTATGCATTTGAGATGTGGGAGACTTATTTCAGCTTCCTGATCTTCCTGAATGAAAACAGGACATTGGGGAAAGAACCCTGTACATCCACTCCCTTTCTTTCCCCCAACTTTATTTTAACTAAAATGTTTCCAGAAACCTATAAATAAATAAATAAATAAATAAATGCATTGTTTAATCTCAAACACTTCTGCCTGCTTTTACTAACCACTGTAGTAATATCTTCCTGTGGAGCTTCATATTTATAAGCCTGGTTCATTTCCTTCTGATTTTTTTTTTTTTTTTTTGGTAAAATTTCCTTCCTTGCTATAGCCTACATCTCTTAAGAGAAGTGATATTTAACACACAGGCAAGACATTTTGGGTTGCCTTTGCCGTATAGGATTTCAGAAGTGGAACTCTCAATTGTTTTTATATTAAAGGATGTTTATTCTTAAGTAAAAATCAATTATTTATGTATGAACCCCTAAAAGAACATTCACAATAGCTTAACTCCAGTACATGCAATCTGAGCACTTCAATATTTATATTAGCTATTAAGAACAGACAATATCTCTACCATTTTATATTGGTGCACTTGCACAGTAGTCAAGATGCTTTAATAAACTGTTTTATCTAGTAATCTTGTAGGTTCAGAATTAGAATGAAAATTATGTACCTAGTAAAGTGTGTAATAAGACATTTATGTTTTAGTTTTATTAAGGCATATATCCCACTGAGTTAAATATTCTATTTTTCCATGGAGACGGTGGTTCACAGCAATCAAGAAAAGTGTTTGTTATGAGCACTACAGTGTATGAAGTGTCATAGCATCTATGATTATTTTCAAATCTAAACCTAATCCTTTTCCTGTACTTCCTAGTCACAACATTATTTGCAGACTTGAGGATGCTGCATTTTATAGCACACACCAATCTCTCCATATCTTAGCTCCTTATTTTCCAGATAAATTTACTCCCTCAATGCTTTCTCAGAATGAGAGAGAGGAATGTATTTCTTGGAAACAATGGAAATACATTTTGATTGAGCTGCAGTAACCACATGAACACATGAAGATAAAATGACAATCCAGTGACTCTTGAAATAGAACGTATTTACCTCATATTTAATTATTAGCGTCAAGCTAAGAAGTAAAAAGAAGTAAATTTAAGAAGTAAAAGCATCTGCATTTGGAGAATTGTGCAAACTACTCAGTTTCTTAGGTATCTGTAGGAAAATAATTTGTAGGAAAATATTTTGTAGGAATACAAAATGCCTGTGTTTCTCACCAAGCTCTGTTTACTCATTGTGTTCAAGAAATCATGAGTTTTCAAAGTGGTTTACAAAAACAAAACAGCTATATTTTACCTTCTTTTATGTGTGTGCATGCAACTATCCTCCCTCCTTTCTATATCAGAAGTTCCCTCTTACATTACCTGAAAAACATGCAAGAACTAGCAGGACTAAAAATCTCAGCTGAAGCTTCACATATGCACCAGCTCAGGAGTTCCAGAGAATTTCAATAAAAACAGCTAAAATTAGAGGTCTAAACCAATTATTAGGTAAAATTTTAGAGCATCTGAAGAGACCACGCTATTTGAGCATGCATACACATGCAAAAGGAAAATCTTGTTACATTGAGCAGAGAAAGAAACAAACAGGAAAGATTAATTGGATTACAATTACCAACACTGCAAAGATGGTAGCTATTCCCAAAATGTTATTAGCTCCTTGCTGTTAGTAGGATAGATACTGCTCTCAGGAAGCAGAAAAATGGGTAGTATTTGAAGTCAGGGATTATGAGAGGACAGTAGCTAAACCATTTCCCTAAACAGTCAGCAAAATAGATTTTTACCAGAGGTAAAAAATTTCAGAGATTTAAAGAGATTGATCAGAATTCAAAAGCAAGTTCATGGTACAGATAAGGGAGCTGCTGGGAGTCAAAGAAAATAATTTTAGATCATTCCTTTTCACCTGCCAGGAAGAAAAAGCCTATAAAAAGAAAATATTGTACAGCTTTAAAAGGTATTGTTAGATTATATTGTGGTTAACCATCAGCCATTTTCACATCTTATTCTCAACAAAACATACAATCAAACCAAATAGACTGTTCCATTTTCACACAATTGCCAGCCCTGATAACTTCATGCTTGCATATTTATTCAAATGACTGTATCGTACCTCACATCTCCTTTTTGCTCAACTCCTAGCTATTTGCCAATCTGGAACCACATAGACCAGAAACCTTTCTTTCAGGTAGTCTGTTTAGCATAATTCATTTAAAAGGCACTATCTATTTTTAATTCATGTTATTTGGTTGCTTTTGGGTAAACCAGATGGAAAGCTCTGAAACCCAAAATTTGTCTCCAATCTTACCTAATAAAACCTTTTATCATTCTCCACAAAAGTTCCCTCTATTACAGGTTTAGAAAACAAAACCCACAGCAACACTACTACTGCATCACTACATGTATTAACAATACTTACCCTTCTCAATAGTTTCTCAATAAACAAACTATGTATAAAACAAATCAGGGTCTTCAGTATTCTTCTGTCAAAACCACAGTATTTTCTGTAGGTCAAATATGAGGGTAACTGCACACTGATCTTGCAACCTTTCTCAATTTCTGGACAGTAACAAATAGACTATTTCTAATCTTGTTACGAAGTGTAGGGTCATAAAACTCATGATTGTATTGCTCTGAAAATTCGCCTTAGGCCTGAGGCACTAATCGAATAGGTATATTAGATTAGGTTTCCCTTTTGCAATAGTTCATTTATAGTTTTAACACCACTCACAGAGCAGGACCCTGAAATTCATGTTTAACTGCTTATGTTTAGGGTTGTTTTTTTTTTTTTTGGTGTGACATGAATCAATTTTGCCATCATAATGTCAGCAAAGAGAAAATTTCCATTACATTCGTTTAGGGAAACCTTTTTTTCTAAGATTATAAACCACTGACATTTAAGTCTATTAAATAGCGTTGATTTAGACAAGATAAAGTAATAGATGTACCATAGGTGACATTAGTTGAACTCTATTTAGGTAGAAAATTTAAAGAGGAAAAGACATAGAATGTCTTATTTTATTTTCCCATTTTAACTGTTTTAATTAGCTGGGTGGAACAACTTGTCTATCTACCTGATATAAAACAGTTTATTTCAACTCTATCTCCTGAATAGGTTAGATATTACACTGATGACATATTGGTCTTTCCAGAAGTCTCTTTTGATACAAATTATCTCGCTGCTTAACTGTGGGCCTCTTAACAAGAAGCAGAAGTGTTGAAATCACAGGTCAACAAAAGAATAAGTGATCAGGCATGTATATGACATCTAAAAGACCTAGAGAGCAGTCCTATTGGATATCATAACCACAGGCCAACAATACAATTTCAATTACACAATCCTTACTCAATGCGTAAATATAGTTTCTAATAGTTTAATTTTCTTTTTCCCCCAGAGAAGTTATTTCCTAAGGCCTGCCTCAATTATTTTCACATACTCATGACAAATAAACACCTCTAACAGTTTAGCTTTCAAAAGTTCACATTTACTGAAAGAGAAGTTTATCTGTAATAGACTTTAAGATTATATAATTTGTACTTCTCCTACAAACTGTATTTAATGTCTTAAAATGCCAAAAAGGTTCACAATGGGAGCCAATAAAGATACCTTATTAAAGCTCAAACATTTGATGACTACAAACTTCATATATTAAATATTCTTCTGAATACAAAAATAATTTGTATTCAAACAAAATGTCAGTTGAAAACAAGAAGGCAGAAATGTACTGACACTTCTATCATATAGAAGTGTCATATATAATCTATATATCATACATGTACAAGGAATTCCTTTTAAATAATCTAGTGTTGCACAGCCACCTGAAGTGCTAGACTTATCCAGATGCAAATCATGGGTAATTGAGCTATGTGCATGCATGTACCAGGAAAGTGGCTTCTCTGCATGTTTAGTTTCCATGAAAAAATATCTCACAAGTTTCAATTAATATATTCAACAGGAACAAAGTAAGAAAACATTCCCAACCAGCTTTAGTTACAAGACAGCAAAAGCAAAATTTTGGTCATAAATTGCAATTACAGGAAACTGATGATAAATGTTTAAAGGTACTTTTTAAAGACAGATATATGTGATATATCACATGTCAACACCAAGGATGCTTTAGAATTTGCTTAGAAAACTCATAGAACAAAAGGTTAGGAAGACAAAATGTGAAAGTGGTTACTTACCAAAAACAGGAAAGAAAGTAACAGTGAAAATTTATGATCGTAAATTTAGGAGTCTAATAGACTCAATTTTTATTTTCCCAAGGCTCAGTAAAAATCAGTAATAGGTCTCAAGGAGACAAAAATAAAGGGTTTAATACCACATTCCTCTGGAGAAAAGAAAATTACACAGGTAACTGAAACTTGGGAAGAAAACACTCAAAACTACATTAAAAGTTTTTTTTTTTCTTCGTTTTTTTTTTTTTTTTTTTTCTGTGATTCTTTGTTTACAATTTAGTCTGAAGTCAAGTTACAGCATCTTAAATAGCACCAAAAAATGCCAAATTTAAATATTTCATTTTATTTGTGATTCAGGATATGTTTCAATCACTGTAAATACAGATGTGCTAATTACTGTCAGACTTTTCAATGAGGATAGTAGACAACAATATGCTCTCTCTGTGATGGAGCTCTGGTGAGGTTTGAACCTCTGATGCAATGCTGGTGAGTTTTTTTTTAAATTTTATCCTTTGATTTTTATTTTAGTAAATAGAATTCCAATTTGGGATTACTAAGCTCTGTGCCATTTCTAGAAAGTCTGGAAGAGTGCTGGTAGTGCCAAAGTACTCTGTACAATAATAAAAAAGCCAGTTGGAATGGGTTTTATTAGGCAGGTGAAGGAAGAACCTCTTCATGACAGGTAAATATTGATATTCTTTAAAATTATTATTCTCTAGAAGTTTTTGTAAGCATAGGTGTTAAAACTATTGTTACAAAAATGCAGCCTACTGAGAAAGCATACCCTATTTTCTGCTTTTATCCTACTGTCTCACAAAGGATTTGTAGTTGGTTTCAAGCTACCGGAATACCCAACTGGGAAGAGGAATGTTGTTAGTCAGTTCTTAAGTACACACCATTTTAAAAATCCTGTGCTAAAAATACAAATGGATATTCAGAGACAACCATGATGCAAGTACAAGGATGACAGAGAAAGAAATACAAAACAGAAATTTACTTAAATTATCAACACCAAAAAAAATAAAAAATAATAATTTAAACAAACAAACAATGTTTAAAGACAGGTGTTTTAAAAACAAAGAAATAAATAAGTCATAGAATGCCATGAGTTTTCAATTTTGAGGTGTTGTTATTTCATATCAGACTTACTTATAGGTAGATTGCCTCTCTACGTATTGTTCTCAACACCCCAGTCCTAGAAAGGTATCAGCTGGCTTGGAAGTCTTCAAACAATAACATATAAATAGCATGTTGGAGCTATATGAGAGTTTATGAAATATACACAGGATTGATAAATGCAACAAACAGCAAGAATAATAATGATGTTCTGAAAGATGTAAAGTGTATAAAGAGAAAAACAAGACAAATTGTCAAGGAAATGATGGTCATGAACTACAGCAATGGCATGAAGATGGGTTAAAGGAAAAAATTAAACAGAGTATAAAAAAAAAAGTTTTCTAAGAGAAAATATGGAAGCTTCATCATTTCAATCACTTAAAAATAGTATAGGTAAAACATATGAGCATATGCATCTGCAAGAATCACAGAGTGGCACCAAATCATACCTGCAACAGATAACTTGATGGGCTCTTTTCCATTCAGGGTCTGCAGCCAATACAAAACCAACACAACAGATAAATTGAAAAGGCCCAACCTGGACTTTTTTGGAAAGTGGAGGTCAAGTTTGAGATCTTCTTTAGAAAAAGAACATGGAGAGAGAAGGTGAAGTTTAGTTCTTTGGTGACAGAGCTCCTGCAGCTTTAGATAAAATTAAATACAAATATAGAAATTCTCCTTATAAACTTTTAAATGAAATCTCAAATTTGGGATTAAGACATACTAAGCTTTTATCCAATTTTCTGCTAAAGGAGATCTTTTTGAGCTCAGGCACGTCAAAATGGAGATATCTACTTCTATCACAAACTAATTTGAGCCAGCATTTTCAGCTCTGTCTAGCACAGAGATTAGATAGCCCAGGCAATTTTTATAACAGGTCCCAAGCTAGAGTGGTACGATTGCTCTTGGTGAGATTTATGGAAAGTCATTACTGATTAGTATTACTGATTGACAGTGATTAGTACTCCTGTAACGATAAGTCTTATTCTACAGTATGTGGTTACAAAATATCAATTACAGTCAGGGAATGGGTGGTTTTACACGTCTCCTTGTTCATTTCTGGAGGAAGAAGTAAAGATATATCACTCACTACTAGCATCCTGAAAAGCTGAAAGGAACATTTTGTGAAACTTCATTGCTTCCATAAAATACCTTTTATTTTTACACTTTTTAACTTTTAGGCATTTGCATAAGCATGTAAACTGCTTACATTAGTTAACTGCTCTAGACTAAAATTGCTATAGTAACTGTAAATATTTTCTGAATTTAGAAATGCTGCATATTCACATCAGACATGAAATTATACATCATGTTTGAAATTATATCAGTTATAGATAGAGGCTAGCTAACCAGTCATCTCCAATCATCTCCTCACTCTTCAGTAAGTGCCATTAACAACAACAAAACCATTTCTTCCCAATCCCTCTCTGGTTCACTTAAGCACACGTTACGTACTCTATGTGACAGCTGTTTGGTAGGGATGTGTCCCCCAAGAACAGCTTGTGGATATGGCAAAATACACATTATCTAGCTTTGGATCTCAGTGGAAGAAGTAACTTAAAATTCAAGTGATCCTGAGCAACCTCCACAGGCAAATACATAGTAATACAGGGACTTAGTTAAAAATACTGTGTGTTTAGGAACACTACATAGGTTGAAGATATCCAATACATATTTTCCTGAGAAGTTCTAAATTTGTAATAAAAGTATCATATCAGTTTTGGAACAAGCCATGTTCTTTAAAACAACCTGAAAGAACGTTTGAAAATTTACTTTTTGTTGAGGACAAGAAAACAAAATGCTGTTCAGTAACAAGTCATTTCACCTACTGCTTCCAAGGCAGAACACCTATGCATGTAAATAGAAACGAGTACGTTAATAGCCCAGGAACTTCTAAAATAAGGATTTAAACTTTTCTTCTAGACTTTTAATCTGCCCAAACTTTCCCTTGAAAGAGAAAGAGAATGAGAATGAGAAAGAGAAAAAAAGAAAAACGAGAAAAAAAAAAATAAAAAAGAAAAAGAAAATAAAAACAAACAAACAAAAATAAACAAATAAAAGAATTGTGGTAAATATATGACTTCACAAGTTAAAACAAATGCAAAATTCTTCATTCTTCATCGTCTCAGAGCAGAACTACAAGCCCACAGTCTACATACCATTATTCACATTGTACATCTATTTCAGTTTGAAAAGTGCAATGCTAGCAAAAATAATCTAATCAGGATTTATTCTGCATTGAATAATAAGGTCATACGCCATGTTTTGTGAACACTGCTCTAATTCTATCATGCAGAGAAATAATTTTCTTGGTCCCCGAAAGAACTTCAGTGCAAGGACACGAACAGGGCAACTGCACCTACTTGCTGTCTTTCATAAAGGAAGTTATTAGTCAAAACAGCAGATTTTTATTCAGATAATATCCATATTATCCTAGTCACATTCCCAATATATTTGCACATTTCTAACTCCTTCACTTGTTCTGAAGCACATAATTTGCTTTTACAGCTGAAAGTTTACTTAGAAGTACTTTGCATATCCTTACCCAGGCCTTGATTATTGCTTTCTGTTCTCTCTAGAGCCACCCCTAAATTCTCATACACAAGACCACCAGACAGGTGTTCAGATTCCGCTGCAAGAGGTATAAGTAGAAGCCCCTAAAAAGTAGAGTATAGTAAAAGAACCTGTATGTTTCTATATATAAAATCATGCACCTTGGGATTGAAGCATAACTGAATTATCACAGCTTTTATCAAAATTTGTAACTGAAACATCCTGGGTAATTCAGAGAGTCTGCTCATGATGCAGTCCATTTAAAGAAAAATCAAGATTAAAGAAAATGGGACTGGCTGATTAAACAGAAAATTGAGTATATGTGTCCAAACGTCCAAAGGTGATAGAATTTTCCCCCATGATGGCTCAGACATGCAAAAAGGTTATATATATATATATATATATATATATATATATATATATATATATATATATTAGATTATTCCCAAGCACTTACAATTTAACTGAAACTTGTGTATGGTTCAACAAAATTTAACTTAATGGCAACATCATCCATCTTTATTTCCCCATTTCAGCTGGTGCTATCAAATATTTCACATCCTTTTCTGTATGTGTCATGTGTCACTCCTTTCATCTGTATACCAGAATATATATTTAATTTTGTAAAGTGTCATTATAATTCCTTTTGGTTTTAACCTAGTCACCACTGGGTCATGTATGAATCTTAAAACATATTTCCCTGCTGCCCAATAAAGTAGGTCCCTAATCAAAAGAGCACGTAATCCCTAAATAGAAATCTTCAAAACAGAAAAGGCAGACAATATGAGCAGAAACACTATCATATCATGGCTTAAAAAAAATAACAAATAAATAACAAAATAAAAAATTTTAGACTGTGTTTTAAGTTGTTGAAAACTCTGTCAAAAGACAGACTTCAAAAACTTTAAGGAAGAGTTAATGCCAGACCAACAGTGCACAGTCCTGTCCCTGTGTTCAGGAGTTCAAATATTACTTTCTTGTATGCTCATGATTGTGGTTCCATTAGCTTTTCTTAGAATTTTAACACTGTTAAGAATACAGTAAGTTCACTTTCAAATGAATGTCCTTTATTTTTTCTTTTAATACCTCATGGTAGCACCTATTAAGTCTGTGCCTCACTTAACTGATGTAGGCAAAAGAAAAACCTTTACTCCTCTCGTAAGTTTGGTTTGCAACAATGGTTAAAGTCATTTGAACTTATCTTTGCAATCTTCACTATTACATGGATGCACATTTACTGTATAGTCTTTGCTATGATTTAACTGCCTGCATATATGCAACTTCAAAAATGCTACTTTCCAAAACAAAACCTACTCATTCTGACAGCAGGGGAGAAAAAGCCTCTAATGGGCTCCCAAGACACTCATGTAATTGAATTAATACCTATACCTACCTAAGTTACATGAGATATAGTAAGTGGGAGCCAATACCACCCAGACAGAGTGGTATTGAAATGAAACTGAGAGCCAGACCCTTTGAGAGAACTCTGCAGCAACCTGCATCACATTTCTGGTGGCCAAAGGCTCACTGGTTGCAGAAAGTAATGCTTTAACACTTCCCTAACTTGCAAATCCTTTCAGAGTCTGAATCTGTGCTGGAAAAGGCTTTCTCAACACCAGGATTACAAGTTAATGTCAAGGAAAGCTTTAGAAGAGAGTAGAAGAGACTTTTGTGTGTGTGTGTGTGTTTTTGTTTGTTTGTTTTTAATGATTTTTTTTAAGCCATAGTCATAATCCACAGGAAGAGGATATATTGCTAGTAATGAATAAGCTAACTAAAGAATTAAAAAATCATTTTTCATGTAATAATAATATAATTTTGTTTTCAAATCAACTTTTCTCTTTGAGAAATAAAATGTTTAAGACTGGGCCACGATTTCCAAATCTTTTTCCTAATTATCTCCATCATGTATCCCCTTAGCACATGGTACCATCATAGTGGTTCATGACAATAAACTAAAATCTTCAGCCTGCCTGCAGCAGATCCATTCACTGCTGTCCCCTTAGGAGCGGGTTTTTGAAAGCATTTCCTTGCACTTTCATCATGGATACTAACCTCAATTCTACTGGAATCTCAAGAGACCAACTTAATTTAAAATGCCCATAAGACAAGACCATTTGTGTCTAGATCCTACCTCTGGATTTGTGTTGGTTCTAAAAGCATAGTTGATTTCAGGCTGCCTCCTATTACTTTCCAGAGTGCAGACAGAGTTGTTTCCCTCCTCTTTCAACTTGTCACAAACATATTTTCTTCCATGTTATGGGACTAAGCCTAGGTTACTATCATCAGATTCCAATAATGTTAAATATGAACCCGTTGTTCACATATCCCTGTTCATAAGCAAAGGAAAATATCAAGCATGATTTCCCTTGGCTGTAAAATCCAGGTACTTAGCTTGAATGCTTTCTCAAATAATAAAAAACTACATTATTCTTAAATAACTTCCGTATTATTTTTCTGATATGATTACATATTTGGGTGAATCAGTAAAGTTTTTTGCAAACAACTTACAGACTGCACACATATGGGATGTCTTTGAGGAAGTGATGCCAGGTATATCCACATGCTGCACTGCAATAGCAAATATATCATGTACTCTGAGTATCTGGCTTCCAGGACTGTGAGATTATTGATTTTTTCATTCCATATTATAGATGTGGTAACAGATCTGGATTTCATTTTGTGTATGATGCTTTAGAAAACTTATAACAGCTTCATCCCATAGGCATTGACTGTGCCAAGCATTCAAGCAGCCCTTACCTTTTGAGGAATCAGAACTTTAATGAAAGTCTTCCTTAAAATCCATGTTATTTTAGAGCACAGAATATATTATTTCCTAATTTCCATTCATTCAATGTATCTTCTTCAAATAATTAGTAGGTGTATGCAGCTCGTTACCACCAAATGAAATCACCATTGTAACTCCTCAGATTCTGGTATTTTGGACTCCAGCAAAGCTAGAGTCCTGCCCTGAACATCTTTATCTCAGGAATTTATGTAGCCCTTATCATCATACCATCTATAACCAATCAGATCTTTTCATCTTTACAACGTGCTGTGAAGCAGGGAAGTAAAACATCTGCTTCATGGCTGGATCAGTACATGATAAATTCTGTTAAGTGATTTACCCCAGGTTACGAGAGACGAACAACCACAGAAGAAATCGATCCCCTGGCTCCCATTCCAGTGTGAGCTGCTATTAGAATCATATTTTGCCTTCTCAGCCAGTTTCAGCTCTATTTTCCTAGCCATGAATAGGGCATTGATCTGAAGAATAACCCACACACTGTAGGCTCTTATCACTTCTTAAGAGTACATCCACAGATCAGTCACTGCTGAAATTCATAGGTCCTGCCAAGCCACTGATACCCTCATCTCTACCAGGCTTCAGATATTCTTCATTATCATCTTCTGGACTGTCCTTTTCTCCCTAATGCCTGCAAACATTTTCATGCCCTAAACTAGGCATGCTCCTTTTGAGTTGCTCCTTAAGAGTAAAGACTGTTTTAGCCCTTACCATTCTATCCTTATAAATACTAATACAACTCTAAATAGGTCTTTTTGACTATGTGTAAACAAAAATCAAGGACCTCATCTTATAGGGCTTCCATAGAACATTTTTCTTCCCTGAATTACAATAAAATTTGCAAGTTGGCATCCACAAATTTGTCCTCAGACATTTCAGCAACAGTCTGCAACAGAGACTTTTGTTCCGACTGTTTTATTGTTGTTTTTATTTTGTTTTGTTTTCATTTGTAGTTCAACTGGTAGGATCTTTTGTTACTGGTAGGTAACTTTTGTTCCTGGACCAACTGCTGAGTGGAATATCAGCCTGTGGACTGCATAACAAATTAATTGGCAATACCTTGATTTTCTATAGGATGCTGACAATTAAAAACAGTACCACTGAAATCTATATACAAACATTTTGGAAGCCAGAAATCAGTGTTTAGGAACCCCAGATTGAAAACTAAAGAGACCCAGATGAAAAATCCTGTTCATACATATGTGTATATATACATATATATATACACATATGTGACTTTTTTCTCTAAAATTTGAGTGATTGATGCCTCTCTGTAGCAATTAAATGTTTACTCTTCTCATGTACTACTATTCAAATAAAATATTGAATTAAAACATACATTCCTAGCAGGGATGACATTAGACAAGAAACGATAATTCTCTTGGTTACTCACTAAACTTGCAGCCTGGTAACCTGCATTTCAATGGTTGTAACTAGATTAGTTATATCTAGTTCTCAAAAAAACATGGATCTTATACAATTGCCTTCCAAAATACTTTTTCACTTTATTACACTGATATTTTAGTTATACTACGATAGGCAAACAAAATTTGGAATCATAAAAATACATCATAATTATCTGCAAATACACCATTCCAGTCAACAGACTGCTATTCACATGGTTCTGTAAACAGCACTAATTACCATCAGATAATTAAATAATTTAATTTTCTTTTAGTAAATGTACTAAAATGGTTTTAGGAGAATGAGTATACACAAACACAAGATGATGTATTTTAGACTGGTTTGCTGTCCTGGGATATTCCTGGAAGGATAAATGTCATGACTTTCAAAACCAAGAGACTAAAAAATGAAAAGGCATAGAGTAGAAACTAAAAAGAGAGAATGTCTCTAAAATATTAAATTCCTCAGTTCCATTTATCTCTTTTTTTCTTATCCCTTGCTGAGAATTCCCCTTCCTGGGGGATTAGACAACTTTTATTCACCAAAAACTGAGTCATGAAATCAGTTGGGCTCACTTTGGAAAATGGGATTCCTTGTGTGAATATCGTCTTCCTTAATATGATCACTAAAGAAAATTTTTAGCTGTTTCCTTTCTTTCTTCCAAATACATTAATGCATCATCCTGACCTTCATTTATTTGCATGCTTTGTACCCTTTGCACACCTCCAGAACTTCAAGCTGTTCTATGCAAAACAGATGCTTATTTTCTTAAGTACCTGTTTCTATTAACAAATGTTTATGAAAAATATTTTTCATTGTTTCTGTTTAAAAATACAAAATTTGTTATTTGGTGAGTAAGGCTACTCATTGCTTCTCATCTTAAATATGGACAAAAAATGGACCTGGAGACATGAATTCATGACTTGTTCCTATGGGATGCTCAGAATTCTCTATAACCCAGCTCTGTCTATTAACAACAACAACAAAAATAATTGTATTTATTTTCTACCACACTCCTCAAAGTATGATTAGTTTAAACCAAAGTCTACTTTCTAAAAAATATCTTAAACTATTCTACAAATCAGAAATCTTATAAGCCAATACCATTATTGTTCTTATTCCAAAATTACTTAAATTTCAAAGTATGAAATGCTACCAATTGTAACAAATTACATATTTCTTTTAAAGAACAGATTTCATTTGGTGAGAAGACTATTTTCAATATAATATGCCTACCTAGCTAAAATAAGCCATTAAGTTAAAATACATGGAATTTTTTTAAGTGGTTTATTTCTCAACTGAATTATTTTCATAATTAACTGCAACAGTGAAAATGGATGTAAAGAGAACCAAAGGAATGTACTTATTTGCTCCAGTTTTGTTTGTGTTTTTTTGAATCACATAACTTTTTAAGATGTATTCAAAACAATGAGAAAAATGACTTTAGCAAAGAAGCTACAGTATTCATTACCATCAAAGGAACAGCAAAACCTTTGGTCTGAACTGTTTGATTCCTCACTGAGTTAGAGGTTATTTCCTGACCAGCTGCTAACACTGTAATGGAGGACTTTGGGTCCACAGGGCTGGACAGAAGCAAACTGTTGCAATTATTTTTAGTGCTGGGCTCACAGTACTATTAATCACAGATCCAGCCAGGAGCATTTGCTGCCGCCAGTTCAAGTCCATCGGCAAGACGCCTGGGCAGATCATCAACAGCAGTCAAGTGCAGAGTGGTTCAAAACCACAGCTCTGAGAAAACTTCTCTCCAGTGCCTACACCGCACTTCTAAAAATGATTCTAATGTAGAGCTCTAATAATTGCACCACTGAAAAAAAAAACAACAGGGAGTAATAGTATTTTTTCCATGTGTGCATAATGTCTTTTATAAATGGTTCCAGTTTTCAATGTAGACACCTGGGTGTTATTATAATACAAATAATATCCCCAATAATTAATACGACTTGCTAAAGCACAAAATTTCCTTAGAGACATCAATCGCATCGTTGGATGCAACAATGAATAGGTTAAAATAACAGAAACATATGGGCAGATATTAGTTGCAGTAACTACCAGTGACCTCATATAAAATACAATGATCCAAACTATTCTCTATAATTGCAGTCTGGAAACTATTGGCACTTTTAACGTTAAGTTGCATCCAGTTTTCCTACAATAAGCATTAATCATCAAGATAATGCAAGAATAGATCCTATTTCATCAGTGTCATTGAAGCACAGTTGAAATGTAAAGATTAATTCCAGAATTATGGTACAGAAGCAAGATAAATCCTATTTTCCATTTTTGTCACACAGTGGGTGACAAAACACCAGCAAAGAAGAAATGAGACAGTCAGAACATAATTTCTTCAGTCAGATATGGTCATTACAAAGAAATCCAAATCATGGTGCTAGGAAATGGAAGTACTCTACAGATTAAAAGCATGCATTTAACAGACCTTCTGGTTACTTTTAACAATAACAACATAAAATCCTCTGCAAAACAACATAAATTGGTTTTGGAATGTAAGATCAAAAGAAATACCAGATGATCTCCCACCATTTTTGTTGTTGCGATACTCTGAAGAAGCATAGAAACAATTTGTTTCCTTGCCAGAAAGGCACTTTTTTGCTTTGTTTTGTTTTTCCTGAAATAACACATTTCTTTGTTGAACATCTCAGGAACACCCAGCAGAACATGCCTTTGGCAACACACAGGGTTTGGGGAAGGCTAGCATCTACATCCTGTATCAACACCTCATCTGCACTATCACCAGGATGCTGCAAGCTTGCTCTCATTGCTGGGACAACCCATGACTAAAATTAAAAAGCTGTTGATATACAGCTGTTGGCAAAAAGCTCTTTTCTGAATGCAAAAGTGACTCAATTAGACAGCCTTAAGAATCCTTATAAACTACTTAATCACACCAGTAGTAGACCAACAAGTGTTAGCCCTGAATTAAACCAAATGCTGGTATGGAATACAAAGGTTTTCCTGTGTACATTCAAATTTGAAATTGCAGAAACTTAGTTTGCAAGTATTTCACCTATAGTCTTTAGTCCAAAGAGTTAAGAAATTTCTTTAATGATTTTCTCCAGAACATGCACATGATGCACAGATACTACTTGATTTGGTCAGGCATTTGTGCACAAACAATCCTTTAAACAGATGTGATTTTTCTGATCAAAACCAAACAAAAACTAGCCAAGTACTGCAGCTCCTGGAGAAAGCTGAATGTGTAAATTAGTGTATATATAGATAATTTCTTTTTCTGAAGTACTGAAATTTATATAATACTAGGACAAAGTTAAATTTTTTTCAAAACAATTTCGTACATCACCCCCCATCATTCTCACAGAGCATGCCAAAAATCAACATTCTTCACCTCTTTACAGTCCTCCTATCCTATCTAAAAGGTTGACAGACAAAGAAAAGATGTTTACCTACTCTTTTTATATGCCCTGGAAGACCACCTAAGCTGCAAGCAGACACAAGCTTGTTCTGACTGTTCTCTGCATGCTTGCTGATTGCTCCTGCTCATACCAGCATTGATCAGAAAACACACCGCAGCAGCCTGTGCCCCAGCAACCCTAAACTGATCACTTTTCCTCATATGCAAAGTAAGCCTCCACTAGAAAGCAATAAACTACACTCATTGTATTTTCAAAGTTGGTTTGTTTTTTTTTTTTTAAAAAAAAAAAAAAAAAGCCAAATTCCAATTAAAAATCAGGTCTATCACTGACTGATAAGGTTTGACTTCTTTTTTCCTCTGTAATGAAGAATTCAGAGTAGAACTACCTGACCACCAAAACACATACTTAATGTTTCTAAGCTTGAAGTCAACCAGTGACAAAGTAGCAATTAATAGACTATAAAATTGCAAGGCAGAATGACAGATTTACATCCCAAATTTATACTATTTTTTCTTCCCATAAACATTTGCTGAATAAGCTTATATTTTAAAGTTTATATTTAAAGCCCTACTTGTAAAAAATGATGCCTTCAAAGATCTGTCCCTCATGATCCTTTAGTCCTACATTAGTGAGAATAATGAAAATTTTCATCCCAGTTCTTGTCTTTGAAAAAGTTAGCCCTGATATAGCAGGAACCCACAGACTGCTTCAAAGTCTATCATAATGTCAAGCAATATTCTCTGCTGGTATAAATTAATGCAAGTCTCAGTGACATTTTCTTAAATTACATCAGCTACTAATCTATTCTGCTGACTTCCTTACCTCAAAATGTGTTTTATACTTTTTTGAAGGGAATACCAGATCCACTACACAACTAAATTCGATGCAGAAAGTACAACTTGATGATTCAGGAAGTGATGGAGAGGGTAAGCACTTCGAGGTGATACACCATCTGTTCCCCAGATCCAACTGGATATGGTGCTCACTTCCATGTCTGCTTTACCCCAGCTGAGAACTTCAAGAGTCCACAGCCAACAAGTCAATTTGTTCATTCCTCCCTTGATATCAAAGAAACAGATCATCTCACAGGATACCGGTTGCCCATGACCTTTCCATTTTGTTGTTTTAACAAATTCAAGAATAAACCAAGTGGCATGGCACCTAGGTGCTTCATCGGGAAGTGGATATTTACTACAGCCTAGAATAATTTTCACTTATGTAAAAGCTGCAGACAAAGCAACAACAACCCCCACTGAAATCAATGGAAATTTAACAATAACCAGTAATATCCATCAAGTTTCATCCATAACATTTTAATCATATCTGGAATGGGGAAAAAAAAAAAAAAAAAAAAAGAAAGAAATAAAAAACTGGCCATTTGAATGGATTGAAGCAGAGGGTAGAATTGTGTTAACGATGCTTATGAAGATTATAATAATTCAAACAACAAACTGCTGAAATAAATGCAATTTTAATTTTATGATTTCATGCCAGAAATGTAAGAATTATATAAAGGCACTGGAAAAACCCAGTCTATAATAACATTTAATATAATTTTATTACATTCCATTTGTTTATAGTCATAAGTCAAAAAGAACCTTTTCCTGTCTATTAGGTAACAAGGATTATTTGCTTAATTTAAGTATATTTTTTGCAATAATTTACTATAATTCAACATTTTATCACCCCCATTCAACTGTGACCTAAGCCACTGCTGAAAACATGATATGAAGACAGCCAAATAAACCATCTGTTAATAGCAACCTTTACTGCGTTCTGTCCCTACCAAACAATTTATACCAGCAGGTGGCACCAAAAGACCCAACTTCAAAACCACGTTTTGATGTTTGAGATTAGCGTTCATCAATGTTTTAGCACTCAACAATAAATCTGAGGATCATTATCTTGCATATAAGTACACATGAAAAACGTGTTTTAATGCAGATCATATAGCTGTATAGATGAAAACATCTGACATTGCAAATCCTGACCTGCTACACTGAAGAAGTTTTCATGTGCATGTTAATTGTTCACATAATGATAAAATAATGAAATACATATTTTTTTATGTATAGATGTCTACAAATCATTTTCAAAAATCATCCTAGAAAAATTCATCTGATACCTGGGGTTATAAAAGTATTTTGATGACAGTTTTTAAGATTGAAGTTCTGCAAGTAGCTTAACAACTGCTTCCAAGAAGTTTATAAATTTGTCCAGAGACTGTAGATACTTCCAGTCACTCATCTTCTATATGTACGCTCCTCTATTTACTGTTCTCCCAGTATACAGAAGACTTGGATTTAATTTCTTCCTTTAACAACATTTTATGCAAGAAGGTATTATAATCAATAACTTAGATTAACTTGTGTTTCATCAATTAAAGTGTCATCCTTATTTTTTTTACTTTATTATTATTATTTGTAAAAGGCTACAATTTACAAGAGGACAATTCAGAACACAGAAACCTGAACAAAGAAATGAGACATCAATGCCAAGTAACTAAACCTCAAGAAAGCACAATATTTGAGGCAAACAAATCTATCAGCAGCATTTATTTTGCCTTATTTCATAGCACCCTGTTCACCTTTTTGACTTTCTTTGAATTCTATTTATAGGCATCCACTGTTTTCATATTCTGGAAAGCAGCCCAGAAGACCAACACTGTCCAGTAAATTCTGTTACGAAGAACATGATAAAACTGAGTGAGACACTACCTAAAACACTACGTGAATCTGACAAAGAACTCTATACAAACGTGCCAGCCAAAACTCTGTCCTCTGGGATTACTTTTAGGGGTGTCCTAAAGCTGCCTTACAAATAATGATTTGAAGTCTAAGAATGTAGATAAAAAATAAAGCAAAGCAAGGCAAAAAAAAAAAAAAAAAAAAAAAAAAAAAACACTATTTTGATGAATGAAATCAATAAAAAATTAAGGACTGGACAACTGGTCCTGAAAGTTGTTTATCATTTATAATTCATATAATTCATATTGTTTAATGTCAACAAATATGATTTAGTAATTGCAGGTTTAGGTGCTGGTTCAGCACACAGATGGCAACAAGTAGAAAGATATTTCCCATTTTTCCCCACAACCTGGTAAAAATGAGGTCTTATTAGACCACATTATTTTTAAGTAGTATTACTATTAGATAACCACCAAACGTTTTTACATAGAGTATAAACCTAAAACACAAAAGGTCTATTAAAGGCTCTGAGAAAATCATCCAATTTATAAAATTTTCTAAAAACAATTGCTAAACAGAAAATTACAGAAAATAAGCCTACGCTCTGTGTTGTGGAATCACTAATTTCATTTTAAACAACAGCAGAGAATCTCTCCAATATATGCTACATGTATTTTTACATGTAGTAGTACACACATATGCTGCTATTACTTAAAATCACATCTAGGAATAACATGACCAAATGCGACTTTCCTCAGCTGAGATTTTCCCTTTGGTTGTGTAATCTCACCAGTCTTCTGAGTACCAAAACATCTAATTCATACTGATTGATGTTTATTTTCCCCATTTTCTCCACTCAAAAATTACACTCCTTTATTTTCAACTTTTCCCCCTCTCAGCTATTAGGTTTTCTGTACGTATATGTATACATATATATACATATGTACATATATAAACATACGTGTATATATATACATATGTATATGTATATACATATATATATATATATATACACATATACATATGTACATGTGTACATGTATATATGTACATATAACATACTCCTCTCAAAGAAAGAATAACACGCACCAGCATTTTTGCTAACTACTTTTCTTAAATTAATCAAATCCACTTGGAATTTCCCTCAAATTTATCTTAGTACATGCTCTAATAAGTCTTAAGTAAATGGAGTGTGTTGTTTCCAATGTTTCCACATGTAAGATTTTGCAACTTGGGCATTCCTCCAGCTGGGTCACCATTCTGTTTCCAGCTATCGTCTATACCAAAGTTATATGCTAAATGTCTACAATTATCATGAAGACCAGTCATATTTATGGAATGTTTTTCTTCCTTTGTCATTAAAAAGGATGTCTTTTTTTTTTTTTTTTTTTAGTGAAGTTTGTTACAATAGTTACTGAAGAGGTGGAAAAGGACACCAACATCAAAATATATTCAGAAAAAATCATCAAAAATGTCAAACCCACAAAGGAAATACAAAACTATTCAAAGATGCTTTTGTTTTTGTCAGACAAATGTAACTGCCACTTTGAATTTCCTCTAGCGTAAAGAGCTTCGGAGAGAAATAAACAAACAAAAAAATCTGAAAAAAAATATGTTTTGCAAGAATTTACATATTTTTATTGAATTAAAAATCAGTTCAATTTTAAATTGATCTTCCATGTCACCTTTTCATATAGTACAGTGTTTCATAAGAAATTTGTTTCACTTGCACGGGGGAAAAAAAAAAAAAAAAAAAGAAAGAATTGACAGAGTGACTTAAGCTGCAACATCTATCAGTCAAAATGCCCTCTCCTGTCAGCAACTCAACTTTGCTATCACTGTAATATAAGTAACTGTCATACTGAGGAATAAATAACAAAAACTACATTCACAGAGGTATTTAGATACCTTGGAGATAAGATCCTTTATAATATGATGTGAACTTTTATATGGAACTGCATAGAGGTCACAAGTGAAAACAGACTTTCAGTCCCACATAAAGGTCATATTCCAATAACATAATAGTAACTAGAAAGAGTCCAAAATTCTGAAATTTGGATATGAACCATGCTTAAATGAACAGCTGTTGAAAGTTGAAACAGTTCAACCAGAGAAGGTTGCGACAACATACTTCTATATCCCCAAAACTCCTCCAGTTGTCATACAACTTATAGTCAGAATATGTGTTTAGACATATCCGATGAAAAAATTGTAAAAAGGCTTGCACTTGTATATTTAGATTTACTGTACTAAAGCACAAAGCAGAACTGAAAAGCTGCATGAAAATGATTCCCAAATTGAAGTACACAGCCCTGTACAAAAATAAATGATCTCATTGTGCATTATTTATTTTTTGTTTTCTCCATATAGTTAAACTGACAACAAAATTTGGTTTCGTATGCTCTCGTTAGAAAAATTTCTTACGCCATTGCAATCTGTCTTCACTTTCAGCAACAGCATTTTCTCCATTTTTTTCTGATAGAGTTGCGTTCTGCAGAATAACGTATCAGTTTACTTGTTGCAATAGAGGATTGTGAAGAAAGAACAGAACTGTGGCATCAATCACAATGCTGTTGTCCTTATTGTTGTACAAGTCCTTATTCCTACACTTCTAGCCATTTCACTAATCGTGGAAGGCACAGTGGTCTAGTAATGAGGGGCTCTGTTTTGAAAACTGAAAGAACTAGGTCACAAGATCTAGTTCTGTCCCTAGCATACTATGCGATTCTGTGCAAATCATTTTATCCTTTTCTTTTCCAACCCCTGTCTATTTAGATTGAAAGTGCTTTGCATCACTGTCTCTCAGTATTGATACATTCTTAACTCTGTTGTATCCCATAGAAAATATCTTATGGCCTTCATCAGAGCCAATTTTTTCATACCACATTGATACAGCGCTTAGCACAAAGAAATCCCTACAACACCCGGGGTTAACATAAAATATGGCTGCTGCAGTTAAAAACAAAAACAGTACTCTATTTAAGAAATGTCTTAGTTTGGAAAAAAAAATACGAACACAGCTTTTAATAGCAGCTAAAGCACTGCTCTTTCAGTAAAGGCTGGTGACTGCATCAATGAAATATAGCTGCCAAGATTGTCAACTTCAGCAGTACTGCAAGTTTGGATTTAATGATGGAGTTTTGGCCAAAACTATTTTTCTGAGGTGAAAGTGCATATCTGCAGTTTTAGCAAGGGGACGTTTCACTGTAAGTGGAAAAATAAAAATAAAATAAAAATTGTGGAGCCATATGGTAGATGTGACAGCAAACTACAACCAGTGACCAAAACCTAAATCCCTCAGTTTTTGATCTAGGACATCTGCAAAATGAAACTCTTCCTTAAGTCTTTCTATACCTTTGGTTCCAATAGCAGAACTTATAATTAAGGTCAGAACATTTCAATATATTAAGACTTTAAGCAACCAGGGCTACTGCATCATGTCAGTCTTCAATTCTAGAAAAGAATCAAAAATTGACATAAACCAACTCCCCAGTAAATGGTACGCACTGGTAGAAATGGCTTATTTGAATACTACTGAATCGTTGTACTCTCATTTCTAAAGACATAAGAAATAAAGTTAATTCTGAAGCTGTTCCTCAGAAAGAAGATTTCTTTGTTTCCTCGGGAAAAGAAAATCCATCAGTCCTCTGAAACTACTAAAACAAAACCAGCTGAATAGGATTAAAACGTCTTTTTTTTCTATTTTTTATTTTGAAGTGGATATTTAAAGAAAATATTTTAATGAATTGTTCTAGTTTTGACAACATTTGCATTCCCCAAAAGAAAGTGCCTGTCAAAATTTTCCCATCACCGCTATTTCATAGTTTTTGGTAAATTCTATGTATAGATCAGGGTGTTCTCAGCAAAGTTATTTTAACTGAACATCCTTCCCTGATTAGATAGGCAGAATCAAAAAACAACGTTGTTGCTTGAAATTAGTATAATGCAATCAGCTGAAAACCAACCTAATCTATATTTTCAATTGGAATATCTATAGCACATATTTTGTGATGAGATACCTATACAGAAAATGCACTTACTTAAAAAATATATATTAAAAAAAAAAAAAAAAGACAAGGTTCTGTAAAACTTCTATTCTTATTTTTAATACTTACACCCCATAACACCTAAAAAGAGTCTTTTTGAGACTGGTATCTGCATGCATGTCAGAACTCAAAGCAAAGTTTTGCAAGGAACAAGCAACCAAAAGGAAAAAAAAAAAAAATGAGAGCAAGAAGGATTCTTGGAGAAAGATGCAGCTGATGGAGAGGATTTCCCTTCTTTCACCCACCTCATATATTCTGGTAAGGCAAATTTGTGTTGAGAAAATCCTCTACTCTACCTTGAAAACACTGTTGTTGGAAAGCACTGAGTGGATGGTAAAACTACTAGTCAACCACTGAAGTCACAGCCAGAGACATGCGTGGCTTTCCCTGACAAGAAGCAAACCCCCAGACAACACCGAGCTACTGATAAGCCAAAAGGAGGAGATAGGAACATAAAAACTCCGGTGTGGAGATCAGTAGCCTGAATTTTAATTTTCCTTCACTATAGTGTGCTTTTGACTTCTGAAACTGTTGTCACAGGCCTTCAGAGGTAAAGGGAATGTTTTTTTAGGTATATGTTTTGTTAATGAATATGTACAGAGAGAGGTATATCTTGACTTTCCCTTGCCAATCTACTTCTGGCTTGCATATATGCAGGGTGGTTTCTCTTCTCAGGCCATCATGGAATAGACTGAAACCCTTGATCCAACTGTCATTTTACCTCTGCAGTCCTTTACTTATTGCCATTCTGCAGTACCTCACAATATGAAGAGTCTAGCAAGTATAGGAGAAGATCTCTGATCCTGTCTATAACAATGAGGAATATCAGTTAATGGTTAAAACTGTCCCCAGCCTCATTTTTCTTTCAGAATGAAGCTGTAGAGGAAGAATCAAAGCCTCAGGGATGCTAGACTCGACGGAAAGACATGGGATGTAATGTATTTCCTACAAAGATGTGGAAGGAGTTTATTTACAAAAAGCAGAAAATAATTTGTTTTCAGAATAAACAAACTTATGAAAGCACTATTTTTTTTTTAAATAAAAATATCTTTAAAGGTTTTCAAAAGACGAGTTATGCATTGAAATGGCAATCTGAAATACTACTTTAAAAGAAATGATCAACATTACATACTTATATGACCAACAGCAGGCATTAGCAAGGAGAATAAAATGTATGGTTAATTCATGATAGTTATTTCAGAATACTTTTTTTTTTTTTTTAATTTTCAGATTATAGTACTGGATTTTTTTTCAACAATTCATGTTTCAATTTCAAAATTTGCATATTTTAAAAATAGTCATGTTTTTGCATAAATGGTGTTCAGTTTCCTCTTTTTTCCTAACTTCAGAAAACTTCTCTAATCAAGGCTCTTTAGCATGTCCACACATTTTACAGGAAATTTAATTTTTTATCTAGAAGATCTTAGTTTTGTTGGGCATAAAGGGAACAGGGCATTTAATTATTTTAATGCACTACGCAGAACTAGAGACAGTTTTAAAATAGTGGTATGGTCTACTACTGTTTAAGCTATAGATTCTACATGAGCCAAATTACGTGCACTTGACTCAACTTGCAGTTTATAGAAAACAAAAACTGCATTCTTTCCTTCATCATGAACTAAATTTAAAAAGTTGAATTTAATTTGCAAGGATAGCAGATAAATTTATAGTAGGTTTAAAATTTGAGCTTAAATTCACATCCAATTTTATACAAATTCATAGAGCTGAAAGTGTTGTTTGACCATTGTCACAAATGAGAATGGAAAGAGCAAAATGTATTTATATAATTAGTAGGTTGCTGCACAGAAGCATTACTAGCACAAACGTACAGCATATTAGAAGTTTACATTTTGTTATACAATTAAGGTACGCCTTTGGTGAGGATTTCTAACTTCATAATCAGCTGTCATCTGTAAAAAGATTTATGCACTATTTACTGAGATTAATGTTTCTCTGTCCTTAGTTTAGCCTGATGAATAGTGCTAGTTGTGCTATTTAAACAATACCTTGAGCCCATGCACTTGGCACTAATTTAGAGCAGAGGCATCACACGAGTTTAATTAAAGCCTCTCCCACCCCATTTGCCAATCAATGAGCTACAGCAGACGTGGAAAATGGAGAAAGAATTTCAGTGCTTCTGCAATATTCATAGTAGTAGGGTTTATCATTAGTATGTGAAATCATAGATTCATACTCAATGTATTCATTGAACTAAAATCATTTAGCACTTCCATCCTCCTTCTGTCTGCTTTTACTCCTGCTTATAGAATATTCTGAGTTGGAAGGGACCCATAAGGATCATCAAGTCCAACTCCTGGCACCGCACAGGTCTGCCCAAAAGTTTAGACCATGTGACTAAGTGCACAGTACAATTGCTTCTTAAATTCAGACAGGCTTGGTGCAGTGACTGGGGAGCCTGTTCCAGTGTGTAACCACCCTCTCTGTGAAGAACCCCCTCCTGATGTCCAGCCTAAGCCTCCCCTGTCTCAGCTTAATACCATTACAACTGGTGATTACGGAGAATAGGTCGGTGCCTGCCCCTCCACTCCCCCTTGTGAGGAAGTTGTAGACCACGATGAGGTCCCCCCTCAACCTCCTCTTCTCCAGGCTGAACAGGCCCAGGGACCTCAGCTGCTCTTCATATGTCTTCCCCTCTAGGCCCTTCACCATCTTCGTTGCCCTCCTCTGGACACTCTCCAACAGTTTTACATCCTTCTTGTACTGTATTACCCAGAACTGCACACAGTACTTGAGGTGAGGCTGCACCAGCGAAGCATAGAGCCAGACAATCACCTCCCTCGACCGACTAGTAATGCGGTGCTTGATGCACCCCAGGATACTGTTGGCTCTCCTGGCTGCCAGGGCACACTGCTGGCTCATATTCAACTTGCTGTCAACCACAACCCCCAGGTCCATCTCTGCAGGGCTGCTCTCCAGCATCTCATCACACGGTGTGTATGTATAGCCAGGGTTGCCCCATCCCAGGTGCAGGACCCAGTACTTGCTTTTGTTAAACTTCATGCAGTTGATGATTGCCCAGCTCTCCAATCTGTCCAGATCCCTCTGCAAGGCCTTTCCACCCTCAGACGAGTCCACAACTCCTCCAAGTTTGGTGTCATTGGCAAATTTACTCAGAACACCTTCTAGTCCTACATCTAAATCATTTATAAAAGCCTTGTAGAGGACTGGCCCTAAAATGGAACCTTGAGGGACCCCACTAGTGACCATCCGCCAGCCAGATGTGGCCCCATTTACCACAACCCTTTGAGCCCTGCCCATCAGCCAATTGTTCACCCATCGTATGATGTTTTTGTTTAGCTGTACGCTGGACATTTTGTCCATTAGTATCCTATGGGAAACCGTGTCAAAAGCCTTGCTGAAGTCCTAAAAGATCACATCAGCTGATTTCCCTTGATTGACTAGATGGGTGATCTTATCATAAAAGGAAATCAAATTTGTTAGGCAGGACCTACCCCTCATGAACCCATGTTGTCTGGGACCAATGACTGCATTGTCCCCCAGGTGCGCTTCAATAACTTCAAGGATCATCTTCTCCATAATTTTACCAGGCACTGACATGAGACTGACAGGCCTGTAATTGCTAGGGTCTTCTTTCTTACCCTTCTTGAAAATTGGCACAACATTTGCCGGCTTCCAGTCTACTGGGACCTCTCCAGATTCCCAAGATTGTTGAAAAATAATTGAGAGAGGTCCCGTGATGATGTTAGCCAGCTCTTTAAGCACCCTGGAATGGATCCCATCTGGACCCATGGACTTGTATGGATCCAGGCGAAGCAGCAAATCCCACACACATTCAGGGTCGGTTGAGAGTTTGTCATACCCACCATCAAGGTCCTCCAGCTCAGGGCACCCTGGGTCCTGAAGCCCATCATCAGTGTTGAAGACAGAGGCGAAGAAAGAATTAAACGTCTCTGCTTTGCCTATGTCATTGTCTGTGAGGAGACCTCCCCATCAAATAGCAGACCTACGTTTTCTTTGGTCCTCCTTTTTCTGTTCACGTAGCTAAAAAAAACTTTTTTATTGTCTCCCACAGACATGGTCAGCTTCAACTCTAGTTGGGCTTTGGCCACACAAATTTTCTCCCTACAAACACAAACAGCATCCCTGTATTCCTTCCTTGTCACCTGACCCTCCTTCCAGCAGCCGTACACTTTCTTTTTTCACCTAAGAAGATCCCTGGTCAGCCAGTCCAGCCTTCTGCCCCACCTGCCTGCTTTCCAATATTTTGGAATTGCCTGATCTCGTGCTTTTAGGAGGCAGTGCTTAAAGATTGACCAGCACTGATGGATGCCAATGCCTTCAAAAGCAGTTTCCCAGGGGACCTTGCTGACTAGTTCTCTGAGCAGCCTGAAGTCTGCTTTACCCATATCCAGGGCTGAAGTTTTGGTGGCAGTTTTCCTTCTATCACCACAAATTCTAAACTCAACCACTTCATGGTCACTAGGGCTGAGACAGCCACCAATTGCCACATCTCCCACAAGACTCTCTCTGTTCTCCAGCAACAGATTTAGGAGGGCACCTTTCCTAGTTGGCTCCCTTAGCACCTGCACCAAGAAGTTTTCATCTAGGTGCTTTATGAACCTCCTGGACTTGCTCGTGTCAGCTGTGTGGTGATCCCAGTTGACGTCTGGCAAGTTGAAATCCCCCATAAGAATAAGGGGAGTTGATCTCAAGGCATCTCTTAGTTCTGCAAAGAAAAATTCATCGGCATTGTCATCCTAGCCAGGTGGTCTGTAATAGACTACCACTATGACATCCCCTTTATTTGTTCGTCCCTTAATCCTTACCCAGAGGCTCTCAACTTTACCATCCCCACTTGAAGTTCCACACAGTCCAGCCTCTGCTTCACATACATCTCCATCCCGCCACCTCGCCTACCCTGCCTGTCCCTCCTGAAGAGCCTGTAACTATCTGTTGCAGCACATCAGCCACAGGACTCATCCCACCAGGTTTCGCTTATGCTGACGATGTCGTAGCTGTGGGACTGGGCCAAGACTTCTAGCTCGTCCATTTTATTCCTCATACTGCATGCGTTTGTGTAGAAGCACTTCAAATGCACCTCCCTACACACAACACCTTGTGGAGCCGACCGAAGGATCTCACTGGCACTAAGTCCCCCTGATTCTAATGCACCATCCCTTAGCTCATCGCCTTCATGCCTGGTTTTATCCCCTTCCCCCTTTGACTCTAGTGTAAAGCCCTATCTATCAGCCCTGCCAACTCCTCAGCAAAAATCCTTACCCCTCTCTGAGAGAGGCGCATCCCACTTGGTGCCAGCAGGCCCAGTGTCGCATAGACCTTCCCGTGACCAAAGAACCCAAAGTTCTGCTGGTTGCTCCAGTCCCGAAGCCACGTGTTAATACAATGAGCCTGCTTGTCAGTATCAATCCCCCCATTGGAAGGACAGAGGCAAACACAACCTGTGGCCCTGATCCTTTAAGTAGTCACCCCAAAGCCCTAAAGTCCCTTTTGATCACTTTCAGACTTCTCATTGCTACCTTGTCATTACCAGCCTGAAAGACCAGCCTGAAAGTAGCAGGTAGTAGTTGGTGGGCCACACCAGGTGCTTGACTTAGTGAAGTCTCTCACCCAAGCCCCAAGGAGGCAACAGACATCCCTGTGGGTTGGTTCTGGTCCAACCTGGGCACACCTCCCAGAAGCATACCCCTCGCTGTGACTGTTGAATATGGACAGGAGACTCAGGCACACCCTGCAGCCCAAGACCTGGATGGTGCTGTGTTTCCCCAAGCCCTCTGTCTGAGTAGCCACATTGGTGACTGCGGCTGGAGAGGCTGCAAGAGATGCGGAGGCCATGTTTTTCTGCCTGGTTGATACCATGGCCAGGTTCCTCACAAGCAGGTTACAGGTGCGGATTAGAAAGATCGCTGCAAAAGAGCAGTGAGGGACCCTGCCTGCTCACCCTCCCTGCGTGCACTGCCGTACCCCAACCTTGTAGAGCTTAGTGATATGGTTTAGTTGAGGACTTGTTAGTGTTAGGTCAGAGGTTGGACTCGATGATCTTGAGGTCTCTTCCAACCTAGAAATTCTGTGATTCTGTTTGCTGGCTCCTGGTTGCACGTGCTCCCTAGGGGCTGCTTTTGGATGTCAGCCTAGAGGGGAGTTGCTGGCTGCGCCTACGCCTCGTCAGCCTCTCTCACAAGGGCTGCCGGGCCTGGCGGCTCCCTTGGCTGCCTCGAGTAGCCTCAGTGCTGGAAAAAAGCCCTGCCTGTCCTGATCCCCCGCTCCGCTGCAGAACGCATCTGCCCCAGAGCCCATCACCTCGGCAAGAGGCTTCCTAAAGAAAGACAGGACCAGGAGAGACAGAAGTGACTTCCTACAGTTCTTCTCAATAGCTGTTTCATTCGTAAGGAAAATGTAATTTAGATGGCTCCATATGAAAACTAAACTATTTAGCAGTTTCGAAAAAAATAGACAGAGACGCACATAGCTTAATTCAGCCTCGACTACTTGGCTTTAATCCATATACTATATCATAGAGTCAAAAAGGTCTAGCACATTAGTGATAAAAGTGTTGATACATGAAGATCATCCACACCTTATTAAACTCAGACATTTAGACAGACTCAGTAAGAGCGGGCTCATAAACCACACGTAGTAACAGAGCAGGTTTAAATTATATATATATATATATATATATATATATATGTATGTATGTATAATTTATATACATTTTTTTTTTACAGACACTTTTTGCATTTGCTTTTTACATTTGTTTATTACTGACATATGAATGTTTGTTACACTAAATTTCATCTCTGGTATTGCACTGCTTTTTAAAAAATCCACCCATTTAATATTAGGCCATTAAAGCATTCCTGTGTCATAATATAATGGTTATGTTATATGCGCAGTTTCAGGCTAGCCACTAAAAGCTCAGAATTGCAAGCCATCATAATTGCAAAACAAATAAACAATTGCAAATAAGCAAGGCACTTTAAAATAGAATGGTTGGAAAGAAGTTGATCCACTTACACTCATTCAAACAAATGTTAATTTTCTTTAAAGAATAGGAAATTTTCCTTTTCAAAGTAAAACTTTTCACTCCTTCCACATACTATTTTGTCCTTTACACTGTATTGAGCAATATGAAATTTTTAAAATAGAAAAGATTTCAGAGTTTTTAAGATACTTGTAGTATAGGGAAAAGTTTAGCTTGAGATTTAGACAGAAGTCTCAAGTCATCAGAAAGTTTAGGACTTGATGTCCTCTCTGCCTCAGCTGTCTAACCACATATTATCTCACACTGTGCTACGCTGAACTGTGCCAAAGTGCAACAGCATGAAACTAATGAAGCAGTCATCTGGGTATCCCTTTTGCTTTGCTCTGATTTAGGTAAGGTCTGAGGCAGATAAGGAAAAGGGTGGCTATTAATATCTGAAGCACACAGAATTCCAGTGAATACCTGTGCCAAGGCACAGCTGAATGTGTCCTGCGTCTCAGATCTTCCCAAATTTCACTGATCTGTCCACTGTCTCCTTCCTTGAAATAGAACTAAGAACATTTGACATTTCAAATTCCCAAGCCAGAGGAATGTATTAAATTCTGGACAAAATTTCACCCTTTGGAGATTTATATCCTTTTCCTGTTGGAGAAGAAAGGATGTAATGAAGAATAAGTTGGATCAGTTTATATCAGGCATTTTCAATACATAAAAACTTTAGCTACGGATTGCTAAAAGGAGGCTCCAGATAACCACAAGGATAGAAAATATTAACCTTCTATTTCAAATGTTTAAATTCAGTGTTGCCTTTTTTTTTTTTTTTTTTTTCTTATATTTGAGGTAGTCATTCACCATTTGGCTCTAATTCAACTACCTCCTAAATCAATAGAAAGACTACCCCTCTTTTAATGTGTTTTAGAGACGATCCTTATAAGAGCGTTTTTTAGGATCACTTAAGCACTTCAATGCTGTTGGTTTCTCTGGCAGCTACATAATTGCATCCATATAAGAACCTGACAACTAAGGAATAAACACAAATTGCTTATTTATTTTATAGAAAATTAATGCCTTGATCCAAGCAAGCAGTCAGCTTTCTGACAGAAGAGTACTCTCTTCAAATGAAACACTAATACACTCTTACAAATACAATTAGTTTCACAGATCAATGACAGCCTGTGATTTTGTATTTTCTTCTTAAACCAAATGACTGCTTTACAGGAACTGTGACCAAATGACATGTGTTTCTCCACTCACCCAGGGCTGAGGATCAAGCCCATTTCTCGTACTCTTCCAACCCCCAGCAATCATCTCTAGAAGCAGAAAAACTAACTGCTGCAGCATACCATACCCCTGCTGAGCTGTACCACACAACAGGCAGACATGGGGTCACGATCCTTTACTCTATGAAAAGCTAAGAGGTAAGATGAAAACTAGTCTGGCTGCTAGTCTCATCCAGTTCAATTTCAGAAGGTTGTGCAGCTATTAACAAATAACAGAGCAAAATAATGAATCAGCATATTCCAACTCCTTAGCACAGTTTTGAAAACATGACAACTATCGCAGCATGGAAAGATAGATTTTGTACCTACTGAAACTACTGCTAGTAGTTTCTCACATAGATGGATAGATCAAGCAGCGTCCATTGTGAACCTGAAGTTAATAGCTGAGTGAAAGAGCACAACAACCACAACTTTTACAGTTTCAGAGACTTTCAGAGCTGGCAGCATCTGTTGTAGTCTGGTCACTTGTATATCCCAGCATCCTGAATGTCATAAGTGAATTTTAGTGAAGTTTAGAAAGCATCAAAGGCATGTCCCTTCTACTTTCTCAAGCAGTTTTTCTTCCTACCCTCCTCCTCCAACATCCCCTCCCGCCCCCCCCCCCCCCCCCCCCAGTGATTTCTGATGTTCACCACTAGCTATTTTTAAAATTTTTTCAGTTTTAAAGTGTTGTGTTTCTCCAGATGAAACAGGTGCACTGAATTTATAAATACTTATTCTTAGGTCATAACTAACAGAGCTCTCTACAGCCTCCTATTATTTCTCTTTTACACTGTAAGCAAGTAATCTCCCATTTACTAATTTTGCAATTAAAGAAATTAAGTTGCTTAGCCTGAACCTTTTTTTTATTTTTTTGTCCATCACGATGGCCTACTTCTGCATTGTCTCTAGTTTTTCAAAACAAAAAAAATTTTTATGTAGTCTCCTGACACTGGTAAAATATTGCTGCATTAGTATAAGCTTTGCTGTACTCAGAGGCAGAATAAAGTTATCTCCTATGTCCAAATACTTTCCTGCTTTCAACCTCGTGGTAACTTTGCCACAACACTGCATCAAGTTCTCACTACAAATTGGTGTCTTATACCTCTTTCGGAGCTAGTTGAGTTTTCAAGACACTGTCCTTTGTGCTGTACTACAGCTTTCATACCTTTTAAGTTATCAGCAGTTATGTACTTTATATATACACAGTTGACTAGCACCAGACATAATATCTCTTCCTTTGGAGCTCAGTGATGTTTCGTCATTGACACTGACTTTATGAAGGCTGTCAAATAGCTAATTCTTAATTCATTTAACATCAACTGTAATTATATTGGTTTGTACAATTTTATTAATGAAATGCCATGCAATACCACCAATAACTTTACAAAATCTAATTTTATTATTTCATGCACCTAACTTAACTAAGCAAATATAGAATCTTTTCAGATCTTTTGTTATTACATTGTTATCCTTTAATCTTCTCCAGCTGAATTCCTCATGAGCTTTTTTTATTTTGTTTAGGATAGACACAACATGACTAATCTATATATGGTTGCTTTAACCCCACTTATCCTCTTTCTTCAGGTATTCCTGAGTTTTTAAGTTGTTATAACTCACACTAAAACAATGTCAGCTGATGGAGTTTTCCCTCAACTTGGAGGAAAATTTAAAAATTTCAGTTCTTTTAAAAATCCTAGACTGACTATATTAATTTAAGAATGTGAAGCATACTCCTTTGGGGTGGAAAGTATAACAGAACATCGATGAAATGCAAGGACATACTACTCCTCCTCCTTTTTGAATATATTTGCATTCAACCCTTTGAAAATCTCTTTTTTTATTAATATATTTTTCCCACCAGCCGCAAGCCTGGGAAAGTTAGGAAAAGTAACCTTTTCTGAAACCAACATGGTAAGAGACATTGAAAAATAGTGTGTACAATGGTGTTTCATAAGGATTTTCCATCTGCCACCTGAAGTCATTTTCCTGCATTCTCACTGTGAAACAGAGGTGAGGGTGTCAGAGAGGAAGATTGCTTTAGTTTGCTTTTCTGCACATTGTTACTTTTTTGGATTTAATTCATTTTAAGGAGATCTACACATTGGTAGGTGAGATTGTTTTTATTTTATTTTTTTACACTTAGTCTCGGTCAAAACATTTCAGAGTAAAGAAAGAACATGAATAAAACTTGTGCTTAATCTTAAAAAATATTTTCCCTTTCAAAGAATTCCAAAAAAAAAAAAAAAGCTAATATTTGAAACACTAAACACAAGAAGAGAAGCTTCAAACAGCAGCCACACTTTACAGCATTTTTAATAGACTACTGTAGATGCAGTACCACTAAAATATTGTAATTCTTGAGCCAAACAATATTATGCCATCAAAGTTCTTTATTCTTTTATCTGAAGTTGTTTTGCTGACTTATTCCTTTGACATATAAGCCATTACAATGCCAATTGCAATGTCTCCACATTGTGATGTTATAGTAATTCATTCTCATACATTTCAAATTTTTTTATGCTAATCTTTGTTGTTTCACACAGCCCCTTTTACTGATGTTAACTGCATTGTCTCAGACATTTCCACTGGCAGTAACCATCCCAGCAATACATAACTGCAGTTATTGACAAGAACTTATACTTAGGCCTGCTATTTACATCAAAAATAATCCAAATCATGTTAGTTATATGAAGAAAATGATAGCAGCAGTAATTCCCCTCTAAATACAAGTTAACATTTGAATTATGAGTGCATAGTAAACAGGCAGGGGGGAGTAGGGTGAAAAAAATCACATTCCAAATTTTCGTCCTGCAGCATATCTCCTCATTCAAACAAAATCTTTTGAAATATGACTTACTCTTCAGACTTTAAGTTTTCTAAAGTATTACATTATAACATTACATTACATGCAGTTAGGACTGCAACTCCATGAGAAATATTCTCATCCGTTTTCCCTGCCTTTAGGCTGCATGAGAGACCTGAATGTTCATCTGTTTTTCAAAATGTTTACAATAAAGTTTATATAAAGGTAGCCTAGAATACCTTCAAAGATCACAAAAGCTCACAAGGAGCAGGCAAAACCCCAGACATTGTGTCCTCAGAAGATATAGGGAAGATAAATGTTTTACAGCTGAAAGAATGAGATCCTTCTTGATTCCCTGAGGAATCCCTGAATGGTACACATACAGCAGCACCCTACTTGTCTGAGCTAGTCAACAGACATACAGGGAACATACCTTGCCCTGAAATCTCCTACTCACTGCACTCCTGCATCCGGCTTTGTTACTGAAGGAAGCAGATGCATGCTATGAGAGAGAAAAAAATTCTTTTATTCCCTAAAGCCATATAATCTTCAGATACAGAAGGACAAATCCCACTATCTGAAAAATACAAAGACATCCACTTATGTCAATAAATGGCCACTCATGAGCATGAGAAGTCAAAATAAAATGCAGTGAAGTGAGTTAAGTATAGAATGAGAGCCTGTAATTCCCCTTCTGGTCTGAGTCAAACCCTTTGTGCCATTTTCACATACCAAGTTTCAATATTTCAAAAAAACACATCAATAAAAATTAGGGTTACTAATTTTTCCAATTATCACCAATATTCAAATTATTGACATACAAATACAATAAAAAATTAAATGCAAGAAAATCAGTATGTCACTTTGTTTAAACAAAATGCTACTGCTATGCTCCTTCAAAGCCATTTATCTGAATTGTCAGCTAATTTTATAGAATGACAGAAAAAAAATCTGATTCATTTATAGGTTATCTGGAGTTTAAAAGCATAGTTTCTTTTGGTGGCAGAAAAAAATGCAAGGTTAAAAAAAAAAAACAAAGTCAACTCATTAACAGATTAGACATGAAATTTTAAAATTAATTTGCAGTTTACTATGTTTACTACCTAAGAAAGAAAGAAAGGAGTGTAGTTTTCTTTTATGTGCCTTCAACTCAAGGAATAAGCAAGGTATTAAGTGTTAGGTCAGATGACTCCAGGACTCTTGTAAACCTTATAACACCTCACTGAGACCAAATCTGAATTTAAGAAAGCTAATTCCCTTTTTTTTTTTTTTAAAAAAAAAAAAAAGCGCCCCTTATCGCCATACACAAAAAAAAAAGAAAAAAACACAACATCCTTGGGCTCCTACAGGTAGGACAACTTCTGTCACAATATTACAGTCTTGTCTTTTCAAGGAACAGCCACTTCTGACCTGTCTGCTTTTCCTTCACACTGGCTCAGAGGAAACCCTGAAAAAAAAAAAATAATGTAGAAGACGCTGCTATACTTTTAGTTGGTGAAATAAGATTACAGCATCTTGTAAATGACTCTGCAGTTGATTTTCTTCCTGCAGCTTTTTTTTCCAGGAAATTTCATCCATATTCTCAATCCAGTTTTATGGCTGTTTTATCAAATACAAAACCAGATAAGAATCGAGCAAATTAGAAGTGTGCAATTCCAACTGTCCCTTAAGGAATTTTATAGGCTGGTTGTAATTTAGTATTTAAACCCAATAGAGAAGACATCTTGCAGCCCAGAGTTAGCAAAATGTGCACAAACGGAACAAAACAAATATTGTGAAGCCCAGCAGCAAGACAGTTGATCTGTAGAAGATGTCTAACAAATTCAAAAAAATATTTAAGAGATCAAGATGTACTATTTAGGAGGGAGATATTAATTATCTAAATCAAAAATTGTTTTCACAATGAATTCAGTCCAGAGAGAGCTCCTAAATAATAGTATGACCACGCTATTGCCAGGGGACTTTACATTCACAGTGCAGTTAACCATCTGAAAACAAAAACACAGAATACTGGCAGTTGTTCAAACCTATAACTGCTTATAGTTCTTACATCTTTGAATTACGTCTTTGAATTTGTATACCTGAGGTCTAGTTAAGAAGAGAGCCCATTTAAATAGGGAAAACTCTTCGTTCTTCCTGCAGACTGTCTACTTTAGACAACCATGCTATTTTCCTCTTCCTATTACCGCATCTTTTTCCAGCAAGGACAGGAAAATTACATCATCCAGGTTTTTCTGCTGTAGTAATCTCTGGAGAATATCTGAAAATTGATACCAGTTTCTGTTACATGCTGCACACAGAACTTTACCCACCTTGCTATTCTTCATGTCCCCATTATTCACTAATCCTGTGACTAGAAAAGGGGCCCCAGCATCACAAACTGCTCCAAGCCCCTTGAAACCACCAGTTTATCATGAACAGAAAGGTGCTCTGGGCAAGCTGCACTTTTGCTTTCTCCATTAGACAGCTACAGGCAACTCCATTTATCCTGACTTCTTTCCCCATGAGGACAGATGAAGGCCTGGTATTCGTCAAAAGAGCCCCCTATGCTCTCAGGTGGCCCTACAATTTGGCTGCCTGTATTCAAGGGCATCAGATCCCCTCCCACAATTAGCTCCTGCAAAACAAGTTCACCTCAACTGAAAACCCACAAATTAAATTGTCAATAATTTTAATTTTAAAAATGGTTCTGAAAATATCAATTTTAATTTCTTGTAACACATACTGTAAGACTTTCAGTAATTCCTCAATACAATTAATATAATTCATCACTAGTGCCCCAACTTTTTACCCCACCCTTTCAACAACTCCTGATGTATCACTAAAAAAAAAAAAAAAAAAAAAAAAAAAAGGATCTTGCTTATTTTTCCTCAAATAGCAAAGATAAAGATGCAGAAACCATGACAGAAACCATGGCAAGAAAAAAGGGAAAAAATGAAGAAAACCAGCACCACTTGGAGAAGTATCTTATAAATCGTAAGTATATAGAAGGAGTCCCATCAAGTCTGCAACCAACTATTCAAAAGATATTAGATATTACAGATAAATTCTCTGTGTCATAAGCATCATTCATTCTGAAATTCTGCACTTTTTCATTTTTTTTTTCTCTGAAAATGGACAGTTTTCTATTTCAGGAGACAAATATTCTGTTCTTCATGTGGGGGATGAGAAAAGACTGAATAAAATTTGTTACATTTCAGATAAGTCAGCCTACATCGAGAAGGTACTGAATCCAAACTATTCAAAAGAACTATAAAACAGTCAGGAACATTGTCTCAAAATAATCCTCAGCATTTTATTTTGTTCTATGGAAATAGCATAGCATTTTCATTTAAGATTTTCTTTATATTTAGCTGTTTAGCTTTGAAGCACAGAAATAAATTAATTTCACATACGTGATTTACTGTTGGATGCTATATCAATTATTTTTCTTCAGGAAATGCATTATTTGAGTACCCTGACTGTGCTCATACCACTAATAACATTGCATATGTGCTCACATTCAGTATAGAACTAGTGCTACCACTGGGGGTAACGTAAAATCAACTGTTTAAACCTGAATGTGTTGCCTAAATGACCAACTTCATTACCATTTTCCAAAGGACACTCATCTCTTTCATTTACAGTCTTGGAGGAGAGATTAGGAATGATAATTTTCACCTTATAAGCATGCAGTAAGATTAAAGTAATGTTAAACACATTCCAAATGAGTTGTATATGAACGGCAGTCAGCAAATTCATTGTTCTTCATTAATGATTAAACTGAGAAAAAAAAATCTATTCCATTTAAAGTAAACCCAAGCATATTGCTATTGGCCAATAAAGGAAGATGTCACAATTTTATTCCCTCTCTAGTTTTGTACAACTTGGTTTAGAGACTGGTCCATAAAACACTGTGGGATAACCTGTATGTACAGGATTGGCTTTTTTTGCTTGCTTTTCACCTTCCCCACAAGTAGGAAAGAACTATTTTGCAGACTTATTTTCCAGACTCAGGAAAAGCACAGATCTCAGATACATTCCTTACAGCCTATGTAGACCAAAACTATTTGCTACTGTCTGCCTTTATCTAATATTATTTTGTTTACTTATTATTATTCAGAAAGTGTAAAACGAGCTTTTTTAAAAATCACTGAGTATTTGCAGCGGCTGGAGTAATTTGTAAATTAGACTAATAAAGCAGTTTAGTAGTTCAGCAGGTTTATTATCTGTATATATTTAAGCAACACTGAATATGAAAACAAGCTCAGACTTCTTTCCTCTACTGTGCTTACCAAGTCATTTATATCCTTCTGACAGGCAACTAAGAATTTCTTCCCCACCCTAACAATGTGGCTGTTTTCTGGCAGTTCTCTGAAATGGAGAACTAATCAATTTCTGTTAATTTGATAAATATAATCAAATCAGTCAAGCATTAAAAAATGGACAAAACGTATCACTCTAAATGCAGGGCCTTGAAAGCTCATTTAGTCTGGGCACTCTGCCCATAACCAAACTGCTGAAGAAGGACTTAATTCTATGCCCTTGATAATGATATTTTCCTTCAAAATTGGACTTTATGAAAGCGCATATGTTGCAAAATAGTTTTAACTTTGTTCTGAATCATGCAATTAGAACCTTAGGACTATTTTTTCAGATGTTCACAGTTTAGCATCATCTATATTTTCAGCTTGATTCTGACTCAAAAATGCTAATATTAATTCTGAATGGTTTATATCATTAACGTGACAGTCTTCTGTGTTAGAGATGTTTAAACTGGAGTAACAATTAAAAGGCTAAGTAATTATTTAATTGGAAGTACATGGTAAATAATGGGATAGACACTAAATGTCCTAATTATATTTATCGCCAGAATCTTAAAGATAAAAACATACTGTAAAGCGTTTCTGATTATGGTTGTGCCTGATTTTAAGAGCTACTAATAGTTTACATGGGATTACCCTCATTACCCTAAAGTCTGGTATACCAGACCTGTTTACAAACATGTAAACCAAAACACCAAAGTTCAGCAGAAAAGAACCTGCTACTGAAATATTCAGATTCCCACTGAGTCAAGTACAGCAAAGTAATTGTTTCTTCAAAAACAAGTAATGGCATCTAACCTGATCGAGACATTTGCATCCCCAGGGAAAAGGAAAAAATAGTTTAAGACAAGACAGTTGGCAAGACTGTCTCCTAAGAAAAACATAAATTTCGTAGAAAAACAAGAAATCTGCTTCTGCCTCCAGGAGGACTTCTAAAAAGAGATTAGCTATGAAAGCTACGAAGCATCATCTCTGTTGTGTGCAACTGCTGGTATGAGTAACACAGAAAGTGTCTGAGATGATGACAGGAAGCCACAGGATAGTGCAACCTCGCCAGCCTAATCCTGGTGTAAATTGATTATGTTCTTTCATCTCTTCATGGATCTTCTTGAAAAAGTCTCAGTAATGTTGAGTATTCTGGAAGGATCAATTAAACATCTTTTGCATTACAAACTGGCCTGAGTTAGAAGCAGTTACAATGTGAGTTGATGGCTGAACTTATGACACTAAAAAGCATGGCTTTTAGTGTCATAATAATGTGCTATAATTCAAGACATTGCAATACCATAACAAGTACTCAGGTCTTCAGCAGTGGTCCTTTGAAGCTTCAAGTTCAGGTAGCAAGGGGATTATCCAAGACTTCAGGAGAAAAACGAGCAACAAACAGAAACCAAGATGACTTCGGCACTTAATGAAATAGTAACTGAGGACTCTCCAGGAGTCTGTAATGTTAATTCATGCCTTAAACACAAGCTTATAGTTCCTTCTTATGATTATAAACATTCACACTTCCAAATGGCATGAGAAAATAAAATAGTTTCTAACCTCCTCTATGATATAACCTAATGGCTCTTTGGCATAGTGCAGTGAATAACACTAATTCTAACCCAATGTCTACTGCTAGTCTACTGCAAGTCTACTGCTGGAAACACTAGAGACAAAAGTAAAGACTAGGTTTCCACCGTTTTGCACAATAAAGACACATATGAACTCTACATAAATTATTAATAAGAAACTGTGTGAAAATACGAAAATTTTATACAAAATATTATTATGAAATAAACAAGAGAGACAGGTGTCTGCAAAAGCATACCAAATAGCATCATGTTGATAAATGCCACATTTCTCACGATTTAAACATACACATCTTCAGCACATATTTCTGGGAAGTACACTCACAAATCAAGGAAGGAGATGCTCAGATGATTACCTAGATGGAAATGGAGGAAGGGAAAATGGAAAGGACAGCACTAGGGAATATGAGAGAAAACAGGTGGCTCTATGGTATGAAGCAGGAAGGCATTCCAAAGATCTTTCATTTAGCATTGCAAAAGTTGGTCTGAATTTTTTCTGCTTCAAACTCCATGCACAACTCCACTGATCTTCCACAATGGCAGTGATAAACCCAGTCTCATTTAGAGCCAGACTGCTGATTAGGGAGTGTGGCAAATCATGGGTTTATATAGCAAATTTAGAAAAAAGGATCAGATACCTTATCTGGTGGTTGCCAGTAGTTAGTTATCTATCATGATTGATTTAGGTGGTTTCAAAAGAAAATACATCAGCTGTGATGACTAACTCCACATTTCCAAGAGTATCCCCATTTAGCAGGAAAATGTCTTAAACATACTTTATAACCAGATAACCGCATTCCTTGAAGAATACATGACTATTAACTTACCTCTATTGACTTACAATGAAGTTATCTGGAATAGCGGTATGTTCCCCCCCCCTCCCCCCCCCCCCCCCCCCAAAAAAAAAAAAAGGGAGTGAACCACAGCAAGAGCTGTAGGAAACTGATAAAATAAGATGTTCAGATATAAGCACTCAAATCTCAAGAACGTCTTCTGGAAATACACCATCTAGAAATACACACTTCACTGTTTGAATTTAAAAACACAAATTCTTTGCTAAAAAATGAAATGTAAACCAGGGAAAACACAAACTTTTGCTAGACAAAACTATTCATCAAAACCAAAGAAAATTGTGTTCTGTAGGAAAATTTTCTTGTAGCCTAGAAAGACAGAACCTAGAGTAGGTACAAAACTTTGATACCGAGTTCTTTGAGGCAAAACTGAACAAGAAATCCTTTTGATATCCTTTTATGCTGCCTGATGTATTGATGTGCTTCTGTTAACAGCTTCAAATAATGATGCATCAATAATAGTCTTTTTTATATGCATTAACATATTTGTAGAGGTCTTGTAATTATCTTTGACTGATCTGAGGGAAGCTGATTTTTCCAGAGGAAATCACATTCTTAAGGATACCACAGAATAATCTAAATGTTAAAACTAGCATCTGGTATTAAGGAAATACCAGTAGACTGGTATGCTTACTGGCACAATATCCCTCCTTAGTTTACATAATATTTTGTTCTTAGTCAAGAGGATAAATACAGGCAAAAGAAAAGTAACATATGGGAAAAACCTCCTCCAGTCCTGCTAAAGAAATGGGCTGTTTTGGTCAGTCTCAAGACAATACAAAGAGGGCAACCACAACACAAATAAACTCAATGTAAATATAAAATCATCTCTGTTGGGGGTATGCTATAAATTTAGTCAAAGCAGCCTTGGGGAAATCAACTTTTTGTCAGTCAATACAGGACAGTTTTGGATTGCCATTTGATCATCGTACAGTTACAGAAACTAAAATCATCACCTATACTCTAAACTGTCAGGGAAGCTGAGTTAATCACCTGCTTACTGTTGCCAAGGGGCCCAAGTCTTTCAAGATTGACTTTGCAAGTCCTGCATATGATGAAAAAGAAATGTCAAAATAGGAAGAGAAGCTTTCAAAGAAATGACATGTTAGTTTTGACTTTAGGATACTTACTTTGGAGACCCATTTTATGAATTGCATTACTTTATCATCTTCATAGAATGGCATATTGAGTTCTCATGCAAGCCTTCCATAGCAATAACATACTGAACAAGTCAGTTTCCAGGAAAGCTTAATTTTCTCTTACACATTTACAGTTGTAGTCACCCACTTAGAACTTAAGAATGAAAAACATCCTGGGAAGTTAAAGGTGTACATTTAGTACAGAATAAGTACTATGAGAAAAAAAAAAAAAAAAAAAAAGAAAGAGAGAAACTGGGAGAAAAAAAGCATTCATACTTATGAAATGCAATACATTTTCTGGAGCAGAACAAAGTTGTCATTTTAGAAAGATTTCTCTGAGCTGTACATAGATAAACATAAGACAAAAAGCAAAATTAGGCAGCAAAGGTTCTCTTATATGTGGATGACATTACTTAAGATACCGCATATTGAGCTATGATAGCTTTGCCAGGAATCAAGTACACAAAATGGAAAAGACTTAGTAGCAATTTACCAAAAGTCATGTTCCACACATTTTGAATAGTTTGTTTTGGTATTTGTTTATTGAATATTTGAATATTTATTCTCCATATCTCTGCCATAACAATATATGATAAACCAGGTCTTAAATGTCCAGGAACCACAGATTTTAATATTGTGAAAGAGTTTGTGGGAAAGGTTCTTGCGTTACACTATAGTACATAAACTTTAAAGCAAAGTGCATTTTGAGTGTTAACCGTAACACATTGAGAGGACAGTACTCAACTCCTTTAAGAAACATACCTTAACTCCATACTAGTTCCTAAAGGTTTAGTGCATAGAGTAAAGGATTTATGAGAGCAAAGCTAATTCTTCTTGCAGTTTCTTCTCTCATTAAAGAGAGTTTCCCAATCGGCTAACATTATTTTGAAGCCTTTTCTGCCAGAATTCCTCCTGGATAGTTTTCTCTTCATTTTCAGCCTCTCGGGGCAGCTGTGCCCACACAGCAGATCTGAGCAAGGCATCAGGCATTTCCCAAGGGGAGCCAGGCTCCCCCCACCATCCTAGAAAAAAAATAATAAAAAAAAATCACAGTAAAGCTAACCATCCTAATCCTCTTGAACACTGTTAAATCGAACCTTTCTTCCTTTACGTCCCTTGCCATCACCTCTTCCAAGATTAAAACATGCTTCTCTCTTATTAATCAAACCATATTGCAAACATGGTTTAAATTCCTTCACTGAAAAACTATAAAACATATATGTAACTTACAGTTGTCCACCTAGACTTTCACAATCCACGTATGTAATATCTATACAGATTCTATTTTGAAGTCAAAACTACCAAACTAAAAATAATAATAATAATGATAAAAAAAAAAATCAAAATTATTTTCCCAGCCTCATTATGTTTGATAAGCATTCCACAAACATTATTGGTAGGAAAAACATATGGAATAACACTGATTTTGACCCCATCTTGCTGTGTTGTAACCTAAGAATGATGTTCTAGGACTTCACGACTACTCTGCTTTCTCAGTCTTTCCTGTATAAAATAAGGACAAGGGAAGATTTTAGAAAATGAGTTTGGGGAAAAGTCTCAGCTACATTAATTCAAAGTCTGACCATTTTTAATTACAATATTTGAAATAACAGTACCGTAGAGAGAAACTCTACCCATGTGTCAAATGTGTTTATAATTCACCACAATATCCTTACATCCTGCTGCTCAGTTTACAGTAATTTTTCATTTAGCAGTCAGTAATACCACCTTAATCACCTACTATCTTTGAATTTTTCCCCTAAGAATTATATGCTTCATATTATTAGCTCTCATGTACAGAACCATAATAATAGTTTCATATCTTTAATTTAATTTTCTAGCAAGGTAAAAGTATTTGAAAGTGTAAAATTTTACAGTAAATTCAGAGATGGGAAGTTTAGAAGTAAACCCTCTAACACATCAAAAAATGAAAGAATTGAGATTTTTTTTCTTAGTCAATGGTGTGCCCATATTTCTGCTGGTGCTGTTTGGAAGAGCACAAGCTGACTCCTTATAAACATGTACAAGCAAGGCAGCTTCTGGCACTCTGACACATGCTCAGGGTAACATACAAGTTTGAGAGACAAAGGGCAAGAAAAATAAAGAAAAGAAAAGAAAAGAAAAGAAAAGAAAAGAAAAGAAAAGAAAAGAAAAGAAAAGAAAAGAAAAGAAAAGAAAAGAAAAGAAAAGAAAAGAAAAGAAAAGAAAAGAAAAGAAAAGAAAAGAAAAGAAAAGAAAAGAAAAGAAAAGAAAAGAAAAGAAAAGAAAAGAAAAGAAAAGAAAAGAAAAGAAAAGAAAAGAAAAGAAAAGAAAAGAAAAGAAAAGAAAAGAAAAGAAAAGAAAAGAAAAGAAAAGAAAGGCCCATTCAAACAAATTATGCTTTCTTAACAGCTCTTGCAGATTAGTTCAACCACTTTTAGGTTTAGAAAAGAATAGTTTGGTTGGAAGGGACCTAACAAGGATCATCTGCTTTAGCAGCCTGACTTCTTCAGGACTAACCAAAAGTTAAAGCACATTATAGAGCACATTATCATAGTCCAAACATCTCTTGAAAACTGTCAGGTCTGGGGTAACCACCACCTTTCTAGGAAGACTGTTTCCAAGAAAGTTTCCAAGATATTACAATTTTCAAGCATTGTTTACCATTTTAAGCCTGTGAAATGACTCAGATTTACAGAACCTTTTCACCAATATTACCATGATTGGACAGGCTCAAATGTATTACATTTGAAAAGAATAAATAAATAAATAAATAAATATAAAAATTTCACTGATTTTTATGGAATGTCAAGTTTGTAAGTGTTGCATTGTTAAATGACTGCACTTTACTTAATAAGTGAAAGAATAAAGGTCACTCTAGTTCTTGTTTAAGAAGGAATGTTAGACAAAAGTTTCAGAGATATAAATCTGAAAAATATAAACCCATGGTATTTTTGTGTGGTTCGAGTATTGCCCACTTTCCATTACATTCTACTGTTAAGTACTGCAGCACAACCACATTTTATTACTTTACCACTCACGCTTCAGGCTACTGAATTCCCTCCTACCAAAAAGCACTTAAGTCTGCTTTATCATTTTGACTCACTGTTTGGAAATATTTTGTGATATATGATGCACTGCATATCATTTCTGAAATACGATACATCTGGTTTTATGTTACTTGCTGGATTTTCTCTTTTCTTTAGTACTGCAGCTTGCTTCAGATTTCTAAAATTACTGTCTCAGTCCTGGAAACAGAACTGCTGATCTTTATTCCTACAATTGCAGTGTTTCTCTACATCTTCTAAAAATCAATGGAAAGATTCAATTTCAAAGAATGTTGCATTAATTCCCAACACTTACTAGGCTTGTTATGCTACTCATACATAAAGAGAAAGTAATGAAAGGATTACACCTTGTCTCTAATATTTTTTCCTTTATTAATAATCTTTATTATACAGATTTATGTAGTCTGAAATACAGGTGGGAGAGAGACATCCTATTTAATTCTTATTAAGTCTTTCTATTAACTTAACTTCTATTATTAACTTTGCCACTGAAGTCATTGGCAGATACACTTACCCACAATAAGCACTGGTTTGTTTGTCCCTGATTATCAAAGGCCATTAGTTCAATTGCATCATTTCATTCAAAAGGCTCTATTTGCTTTATTTGTACTGCAAAATCTTGCTGGCCCCATTTCTTTATTTAAAGGTTGTTTTTTCTGAAGTGGACCTTGTTCCATGTATTATTACTCAAGGTGTGAGAGTACAGTTTAAATATTTACTTTGAAAAACATGAATCGCTAACCATATTAAAATACTCTTGACAAGTTGTTCAAAGGGCAATATTACTTGAAATGAAATATTGAAAATGTGTTTCTGCAGAAATACAGCAAGCACACTTTTTTAAATTATTAGTTCCAAAGACACATTTAGCTACAACACCTGAAATTCACTAGGACACACAGTGAATGATGTACCATTTCCAGCTTAACCAAATACCCTGTGTAAGGAATGTTCCAGCAATTCGTGTCAATAGAGAGCTTGAAGGGTAAACCTTGAGCCTCTGATATCCAGGAAAAAGAGAACAAAGGGTTTCAGAATAACTGCCAACTACTGTGACTATTGCATGGGACACTATGCAAGTCTCTGATATCTGGCCAAGAGATTAAGGAGAAAGGGGAAGCTGAAGGATGACTAAAAGACAAAGCTTGCATGAGACGCTGCGCAAGCCTCTGATAGCCGGCCAAGATGGACAAAGGAGAAGGACAAGGACAAAGCCTGGGAGGAAGACTACGAGCCTTCAGCATGAGAGACCGCCTGAAGGACTACCAGAGACTGATACGCATGCGCCAGTGGGAGGATTTGGATTCCAGGAACTAATTATAATAACCCTGCCTTTTCTAGAAGTAGTGATGAATATGTATTAGCCTAGGAGCATAAAAAACAGCTGCCTGATGTAACGTGTGTCTGTTGGAGGAGCCCAGATTCCCCATGCACCCAGCACTGTTTACTTGCCTTTTATTAACCCCATAAATAAACCTTATAAAGCTAAATTGACTCGGAATTTATAACACCTGTAATGCATCTGTTCATATTTTTGAAATACTTGAGCAACCTTAGCATTTCAAAACACAAGTGTTAGTTCTCCTTCATAGAAAATGTAAACGTATTTCTCATTAAACTAATGAAGGCAGTACTTAAGTTTGATGGATTGCCAAATTGTCAACACCAGCATTGAAATAAAATCGTTTGTCAGTGGCACGACACTATGGCATGTCTATTATTAGACGTAATAAATTGATAGGAAGTCCTGTGGTTATATCCAAAGTCCCCATAAAGACTGATTATAGAAACACCATATGGCCCTCTCCTTCAAGTCACATTAGGGGTTGCACTGTTTGATTAATGTTTGCTTATTATAAATAGACCTTTATCAGGCAAAGTCAACTGAACCTGAGAATCGAAGCATACCTACTTCTCACTTAAATGTCACTAAGATTATTTGGCAAATTAGTACTGCCTGGAATTATTCCAATGGTTACACCACAAGAAAAGGCCAATATTTAATAAATGTTAGGAGAATCAGGACAGCATTGACATATTTGTTTTTCTGTATACAGAATAGGAAATAATTGACTTTAAAAGTAAATCAAAACCTTAGTGAAATATTGATTCTTTTTAATGTAAATTACCATAATTGGTTTTCAAAAGGATGCATGTTTCAGAAGGATCATCTGTGAAATTCTATGCATGCTCACTTTCTAGAAGGAACTTTTTAAAAATATTTAAAGACCATTGCTTTGAACCTGCTCTGAGGTATGTGAGAAAATAAATTGCATTGCCTAACTACCCAACTCACAGCCAATCACAGTCACATTCTTAATCAAGCAAAATTTCACTGGAACTGGGAGAAAGAAAACAGTAACATTTATGAATTTGGAAGCTTCCCTGAAGAAATATGCTACCTCGTTATCTGCACAGAAATACACCAGCAAACATTCTTGCAGGTACCTCACTTCTTTCCAAGTTGTCACTACCAGGTTACTCAATACCTGGGTTTCCTGAGGCACCCTCAGCCACAGCCAATCAGTTGATACTACTCAAAAGCTCATTTTACCATTAGCTACCTACAGGAACAGTATTTGTCTCCCCATATCTGCAATAATTTAGTTAGAATAATTCTCTGTTAGAAATTGGTCTTAGCTGTTTCTAAAGAAGCACTCTTAATATTACTATGCACACGAGCAGATCAGCCATTTTATGCCCTCTTATTGACCCTTCCCAGCAAAATTTCATTATTCTGTTGCAGATGACTTCAGTTCCCACTCTCCCCCTGGAGCTCATCTGTCCTACGCTTTAGACTACCAGATTTGCAACTGTATTAAATGGAAATTTAACCACAGAGACTGTCTAAAAAAGGCTATCATGATGAGCAGTACCCACTCAAATGAAAATCCACTTTCTCACAAAAATAAAATAAAATAAAATAAAATAAAATAAAATAAAATAAAATAAAATAAAATAAAATAAAATAAAATAAAATAAAATAAGTTAGCATTAACTAGCATTTCCATAAGTTTTTGATGAAAAACTTAGGGGTATTTTCAATCAGTTTCATTGATTACTTGAATATGACTTTTTCCCATTAAATTCTGTTGGTATATCTTTAGACCTAAAACTGAATATTAAAGATAAAACATGCCTGGTACACAGTAAAAATGAATATCTCCTTTGTAAAAATATGATCCCAAATCTACCAGGAACTAAATCTGGATAGTTTGGTATCATTTTCTAACATAGGTCATTGGAAATCCATCATCACTTAAAACGTTTGACATGTAGATGTCAAAGTACTGCATTACTGTCCTTCAGGCCACCTAAAAGAACTTGCTTTCACAGTGACAATGAATTTATTCTATTAGAAAATGAGAGTGTTAATGTATAAAATTTGAAAGTTTAGAAGAACGTACTTCTACAGGAGCTTGGAATAGCCATAGGACTTACTGCTAAAGAAAATAAAAATGAGTACCACTCATACTTGGAAAGCTAAATGCCAAATCCAATTTTCAATTTCATTTCCTATTAACAGTTGATAACACAGCAATGATCACGTTTTTGTGCACTGGGTGCAATTTCAATCCAGACAAAGTCTGAAGTTTTCCTTTCACCACTTACGTAATAAATAAATCCCTATGGCAGAAGCTGAGCAAGAGGAAATACATTTCTGCTGCGATAGTAGATAAACTGCTGAAAGAGGAGGAGGAAGAGTTACCTAAATGGAATTCATCAACTATAGTAATTTTGAGTGCTCAAGCAGATAGTTTGAGACCCAGATCAAGAACAAAAATTCTTGAAGATGTGAGTAGAAGACAAAAAAATCATTACCACAGTTTATTCCTATAGTACGTTGTGTTTTTTTTTTTTTTTAAATTAATAGATGCCTTATTATAAATGAAAATATTGAGCAATCACCTAAGAAATTCATATCAAATTAAGAGTTCCCATTTGGACTGAATGGCACTGATTGCACTTCCCTGTGAATATACTTTATCCAGACACATGCAAAGACATATAAAATAAATCCTGTATAGTTTATGAGGAACCAGTTTGAGGAACAGTTCAACAAAAGCCAGGTCACAGTAAAAATTTGTAACTGCAAAAATGCATGGCATGCCAGTGCAAAAGATCCTAGCTTTGTACAAACATATAGCACCATGAAGAGAGACAAAATTATCTACATAATTTAAAAAGCAAATTGCATTCTAACTTTTAAATCCTCCCTTAAGTGATTAAAATATATAAGTGGTAAACAGACTGATCTGAACAGAAAAAAGGTTATTAACAGAACTCTGCTGATTTACTCATAATATCTCAAATATTTTCACCTGCTTTATATATATACACCTGCTCTATAATACATATTTAGTATAAATATGTATTATTTTGCAGGATGATATTATTAAATAAGATTGGCATTGATAGCTCTCTATATAGCAAGTTATTAAAGGTGAACTATAGTGACAGGTTTTGTTAAGATTGACTGTCATTATAAACTGGCTTCATTCAGTTGATTAAAACTGTCTGAATCTGACTTCTCTACATTTCTCCATATTTTTTCTGCTTCAGGTTTTTTTTTTTTTTTTCAAAGAATTTAAGCAGGACTCTTGAACGTGTACACTTCATCTACCCACTCCCAGAAAAAAAAAAAAATCATTTAAATGAGTCCATATAGGAGTTGTGTTTTTTGGTTTTGTCTTAATTATCATTTCTAAAACAAGGAACACTGACATCACCTCACTTACATAGATTTTGTGCAACTTACACTATATCTGTAAGAACTTGTATGAATATACAGAGCTACATCATACAGTCAATGACAAAGGTGGGAACAAATTGAAAAAAAAGACTTGTCAGCCACATTTACAAGTCCAACTATCTTTCTGAAAATTTGCATTAACACCTTGTCAGAAATGTAACATTGAAATAACTTGAAAAAAAAGTCTTCCCTGCAGAAAAGACTGTTTGTGTTATTTACAGATATCAAAGGAAGTTAAAGAAGAAATCAAATCATAGAATTTAATTCATTTGTAAGTGTTGGTTTTCCATCTTTTTGCACACTATATGATTCAGTGTAATTCCATACAAATTTTTTGCAATATGCTGACAGTCAAAACATGCATAATAACAGGCACCTGTACAAAACTCTACATGCAGAATTAATTTAAAATATGCAAAATTTGCAAAAATATGCAAAATTTGGGATTTAAGCAAAAAGTATCAGACACTCTATAAATGTTATAGAACACAGATTCTGCTCATGGTTCTGCAACCTATCCTTGGGCCAACTAAGTCTTTTATAATGCAAGTTTAAAGAGCAGTAAAAGATGTTATGCATTTGTGTAAACAAACTCAGATTAGGTGGTAGGACTCCAGTTCACAGATAGACATCTATTTGTCAATTACCCCGAGGACATTTATGCAAAACCCTGATGGTTTACACAAGTGGTACCAGTGAAAATAATTACTTTCTTGCATGAGTAATGGAGCAGGATTTAGCCTGTGCAGCCATATTACTAGTTTTGTTTTTTGTTGTTGTTGTTTGTTTGTTTGTTTTTAAGAGGAAGTAGAGGACCCCACAAATAGTGCTCTAGTGACTTCACTCTGTGGATCAGTACATCAAAGGTTGATACTTTAGAGTTATTTAGACCATTTGGTTGATGACAGAAATATTCGGTAGAACTCCAGGACAAGGGCTCAAGTTTAGAATTAGATCCCACATTACAACTGTTTTTGCAAAGAATGATGGAAAATGCATATGGAGCTGCACACTTTGGTGACCAGAAAATGGGGCATTTACAGGGAAATAAAACAGTAACAAAACCTGAGCCCAAATGTACTGACATCTATTAAAAAACAAACAATAACAACAAAAAAAATCACAAAAACAAACAAAAAAAACAGAACCTATGACATTCTTAATGTGCTGAACATCCATTTAAAATGAATTATGCATGTTCATGCTAGCAATAAAAGAAATCACTCAGAGGTTAATCATTTAAGAGCAGACATCACTGGATTGCTATGAGTCTTATGCCTCTGATAGTCCACATGATAAGGTAAAAAGCCAACTTGTCTGCTAAAACACTCAATCAATTTTTCCCCATCTGTGTTATATATAAAAAAGAAATAATATTGCTTCTGAAGCAGAACATTTGCAAACATTTTCTTGCATATAGCTCAAGGTCTGAATGCAAAAGTATAGATAAGGAAGAGTCTAGCAGATATATAACTTGGAGACCAGAGTCCAATCCCCTGAAAATCTGAAGTTAACTGAAAAATCAATTATGTTTTCATGTAGAGATTTTGGGAAATATCATCTGATATTCATTTGCCTCTTAAGCTACGTTTAAAATTACTATCTGTCTCCCTTTACCTTGGTTTAAGGGCAGGGGACAGATAAGTGGAAAAATCTGTATTTTGTTTTTCAAGTCCATGAAGACTTTAGGAGTCTGCTCATGTACCCTAGTTATAGGGATGCGATAACTAGAGAAATGAGAAGAGGATATTAATATTACCTTCCACACCAGCAGAAACTTGCAACTCCTGAAAAACAGGAAGCAGAGCCCTATCCTTAATAACAGCAACTTCAATAAAGCACATACTGGGCATTTACTGAAAACTTCTGATATGCATGAATACTCATGACAATTCAGCTCTCCTGCTGTCTGACATCTATTTTGCCTGAGGGAGACATTGCTAGATGCAAAACACATTTTTTCAGACCTTTATGTTAGAGAGAATGGTAGAGCTTGTTCAGACCTGTGCCCTTCTCCACCAGAATGTCTCTACAAACACCAGTCGGACAGAAAAAAATGAGAGCATATAGCATATATTGTTACCATTTGATAGATGTACACTGGTTTAAAACTAATGGGTGTGTGGTCTCATGAAATTTCCAGTTGGCAAGAACCCAAGCTGTAGAAAGCCACGACCACAACAAGTGCTAAGTAGTATCATTCTCAGCATAAGACAAAAGGCTAGGGAGACTGCAAACCCTTCAGGCTACGGCAGATATGTAGTAGCTGAGCAGCACAGTCAAGAGCACATTTGTTATCAGTATATCCACATTTCAATTACTTAAAAAGGGAGCTTGTATTTTTTCTCATGCAAAGCCTTATTTGCAGTTTTGCTTTCAGTGTTGTACATGCTACATACTTCCCGTAAAACCCCTTGTAGGATTTTCAGGATACCCTACTGATGCAGTCCTACTGGAGGTGGCTTCTAAAAGGCCAAGCTAGCACAAACATTACTGTACAAAACCTCCCTAGGAGCTCAGTGTTCAGATGCAGTGAACTCATAAGAAAAGGAAGTGAAGATTAGAGAGAAGATCTAACCCTGAGTTCAAAATCAGATCTGGAATGGTCTAATGCATGATATTAAGAAATTGCTATGACCCCAGGTTTTAGGAGTGGGAGGCTGATTCCACTACAAGCAGAATGATAAAGTCAGAAAGAGGCAAATGAAATGACTGACCACTGTGCATGAGGTGGCCTTGTGCACCTGTAGCTGCAGTTGCCATTGTACAAGAAACTTTAGAAATATATAAAAGAGACAGATATGTTGGAAAGTAAGACATTAGAGTTTGTTGTCACAGAACAAGTATTAATTCTAACTGAATGACAGGTGTGGAGACAGCATTGCCACTTACCTACCAGGGTCATTTAGCCATTAATATGCCTTTATTTTTATGCTTGAAATAAGTTTTTGATAAAATTAAGTATAGCCTTGGTACTGAATAGCTCTTTCCATGAAAAAATATGCATTTTGCTCACAAGGACTGTTTGCTAGCAATAAGTTTTTTCCTGCAATAGAACACCTTGTAAGTAAAGTGAACAAATAATGTCCACATCCAAGTCCCTTCAACAAGAACTAACCCTAAATACAAACAGACTGAAAATAAGGTACATTAGTATCACTAAGTTTTCCAGGCTGGCTGTTGACACTTGAAGAGAAGTTTCTACCCACTTAGTGACAGGGTGCCTACAGCATGACAAATAGAGAAGTGTAAAAAGTCCAGTGTACTCCCTTATTGGACAGATATGGTGTGGCAGATCAGGTAGATTATAATTTCCTATAACACTGAATACTTTTATCATCCACATGGATCACGCATAAATCTGAAATTACCCTCTTTATAGGGTAGAAATTAAATCACCTAACTACTTTAAAACAAAAGGTAATAGTGACCTCACAAAATGCGTTGGAATTATAGCAAATGTCTTTATAAATACATACTCAAAACAGATTTGCTACTTTACATCAGAGATGCATTTCGTCCAACTTTAATGAGAAATGTCTTGAATTGCATCCTATCTGAATAGAGCTATGACATGAAAACCAAGGATCACAGAAAAAGCCCATTCCTAAATAGAGGCAGACTGTAATAGATATGTTTTGATCTTTGTAAAGCTAATATCTGAAATTAAAAAAAAAAAAAAAAAAAAGTGAAGAAAAATTGTGGAATAATAACAGCAAATGAAAGATGGTCGCTATTGCTTGTACAAAGCTAAATGATTATTTTAAGAGAATTGTTAAGCAAGCCTCCTGAAGCTCAAAAAAAAAAAAAAAAAGCATATTAAACTTCTTATGTCATCAGGGTTATTTGTTCTTTCTTTTTAAACATGACACTGAGTTAAGAAAAAAAAAATCAAGTAAAAATAAAAGATGTTTTATCTTTGGTCACTGTCCCAGATGGAAAACAACTAGTCAGCAGACTGATTATATGAATGGTTCATACAAGAAAAAAGATGGTTTAATCAGATTTTATTTTAAGTTCTTTACTACTGTTTTTAGACATGAACAATTCTACTCAAAACTAGTTCTGAATTTTGAAACATAGGAAAAGATTGTTGTTCTTTTTCAAATGAATCTATAACACATAAGCTGATTGACAGCTACAAACAACAAAAGAATAGGTACGTTACTATATCTGAGGTGAGAGGGATCAACGTAGAAAGATGGGAGTAAATGCTTGTGGTGGTTTTACTCTGGGCAGCTGAGCTCCACCACAGGTGCTCTCTCACTCCTCTTCCTCAAAGGGAAAGAGGAAGAGAATACGATGCAAAGGGCTCAAAGGTTAAGATAAGGATGGGGGTTCACTCAACAATTATCATCACAGTCAAAAGAGACTGAGCATAGGGAAATTAATATCATTTATTACATATTACAAACTAGACCAGTGAGAAACTAAAAACAAACTAAAACCACCCCTGCTCCTCCATGGGCTCCTCTCCACAGGCTGCAGCTCCAGCCCAGGGCCTGCTCCTGCAGGGGCTCTCCATGGGCTGCAGCCTCCTCCAGGCCACAGCCACCTGCTCCACCAGGGGCTCCTCCATGGGCTGCAGCATGGAGATCTGCTCCATGTGGGACCCATGGGCTGCAGGGGGACAGCCTGCTCCACCAGGGGCCTCTCCATAGGCGAACTGCTGCTGCGTGTCTGGGGGCACCTCTTACTGCACTGACCTGGGGGGCTGCAGGGCTGCTTCTCACTCCATAGCTGGGAGAGTGCTCCAGCTGCTGTGGCTCAGTTTTTTTCCCTCCCTTTTCTTCAGTCTGCTCTCCCTGAGGCCCAATCAACATCTCACACTGGCTCAGCTCTGGCCAGCAGCAGGTCCCTTTGGAGCCAGCTGAAACCAGCCCTTATCTAACAAGGGGCAGCTGCTGGGCTCTGCTCACAGAAGTCACCCCTGCAGCCCCCCACTACCAAAACCTTGCCATGTAAACCCAGTACAATGATGTATTATGGAAGCTAGTCTGGATCTCAGGTTTAATGAGGCAGCAAATAGTCTTGTGTCCTTCCCAAATAACTCATGTAGGTACCACAAGCATCTCATTACTTCTGCACAAGTTCCTAATGATCAACCCATCATTTAGAAACAAACAAAAAAAAAATGGTTTTCCAGGAGAGCTACGCTAAGGCCATAGGTAACAACATTATACAAAAAAAAAAAAAAAAAAAAAAAAAAAAAAATGTTTTTTATAGAATCATAAAACTGTTTGGTTTGGAAGGGACCTTAAAACCTATCTAGTTCTAACCTCTCTGCCATGAGTAGGAACACCTCCCACTAGACCAGGTTGCCTCAAAGCCCCATCCAGCCTGGCCTTAAACACCTCCAGGGATGGGGCATCCACAGTTTCTCTGGGCAACCTGTACAAGTGCCTCACCACCCTCTGAGTGAGACATTTCTTCCTTATTTAATCTATCCTCACTCTTTTAGTTTAAAGCCATTACTCCTTGTCCTGTCACTCCACTCCCTGACAAAGAATCCCACCCCGGCTTTCCTGTAGGCCCCCATTAGGTACTGGAAGGCTGCTGTAAAGTCTCACAAGAGCCTTCTCTTCTCTGGGCTGAACAACCCCAACTCCCTCAGCCTGTCTTCATAGAAGTACTCCATCATCTTCATTGCCTTCCTCTGGGCTCACTCTAACTGAGTATGTGTCCTTCTTGTGCTGGGGGTCCCAAAGCTGAATGTAGCACTTCAGGTAGGGTCTCATAGAGCAAAGTCAAGAGGAACAATCACCTCTCAACCAGCTGGCCACACTTCCTTTGATGCGGTTTAGTGAGATTTTTAGTTAGTTTATCAAGATTGATGGTGTTATAGTTACAAGCTGCAATAGGGAATATCTGAGATCTGAAGTATAGCCCCTACTTTAAATAAGGGCAGCAAAAGAACACTGGAAAAACATGTGATAGCATAGTTTGTGCAATGAAAGTGGGATAACTGCCTGCCTAGTAGCTCAACAACAAATAAAGTTTTAAGTATTTTGTTTGTTTTCAACCCATGATACCACCACCCACAAGCAAGTCTAGATGTATTTCCTAGGCTGCACAGGGTAGCTCATCCTAAAACACAATAAGCTGTATTCGTTTTGAGCTATGACAACTGTCTTTGAGGCAGAGGCACAAGAATAGTTACAGCAGCATTTCCCACCTTTGGAAGTTGATGGGCTGCTACTTCAAATGGATTCAATTTATTTGTCAGAATAGGATATATATATATATATATATATATATTTAACATTGTTTGGGAAATTGTAACCTGATATTTTATCACCTCTGCCAGATGTTGTCTGTCACAGATTCATCCTATATTTTGGACTGATAAAAGAAAAATACTAGAGCAGATTTGTAAAATTAATGGTAATCTCAGTAACCCAACTGCTACTCCTGTATTAGAAGAATATAGAGAGAATATAGGGAGAGGGGACTGTTGGAGTGGGAAATGCAGGAAAATAAGAAGCTGAAAATTAGAATTCCTATCTTACAGTTTTTTGGATGTGAGGGCTATCTGGCTGCGACATGTCACCCCACTGATCGCCAGGGTTGATTCAGCTGATCTGGCTGGCTAGGCGGGTGTCCCCTTCCTTCCTCACTGCTCCATGTGCTCCAAAGCTCCATGCTCGGTCGAATAGGACGACCTTCCCCAATGGAGGTGTACCGTTCATCGGTCAAGGGTATACGGTAGCTGCGCTCCCCTGCTAGAACCTCCAAACAAACAAGCTGTGATTCTTGTAAAAGTGTTCAATGCTATTCTTTAAAAAATAAAAAAATAAATAAACAAAAATCCACTGAAATTTGCATAAAGATAACACTGTTTATTGACATAATGTATAAAATCACACTACATTTCTAAAACATAGTTTCTTGCTGCTTTGCACACTTATCTAGAAACCTCACAAAGAATGCTGAAAATAGTTTCAATATTATTTCTCAATACCTTGTGTTTATATACTTTTTTTTTTTTAATTTAAAACTTCCAAATTCTGAGTTTACTATACATTAGCACTTCCATTTCAAGAAAGTGTGCAAATTACATTCCCGTGCTTAGTCCCCATTGTGATCTAAGTATCCAGTTACAACTCAGCAGTCATCAGCTTTCCAGCTCCAGGTAACAGAGTTGGAAGAATTTTGCTTTAGGTGACTTAGTGATCCTCAGACTTTGGGTACACAAGCCCAACTTTCAATACATTTATATTTATGGTGTATTTCCAATTTAGTTGTATTAAACCACTTACAGATAATCCTCAACACCTATGACATTTGTTTATACCCATAAATTAGCTTGAAGAAATGTCATGTTACTAGGAGAGCTCTTATCATACCAAAAAAAAATATGGTCAAATGATTCTCCCATATGCACTCACAGGATTTTGTTTGCTTCCTTGTATCATATTGCCCTATCTGAATAGCTGATTCTCAGCTAAACAAATAGCAACATCGTCCTTTGTTGAGAGCCTGGTGTATAAAGGATGCTATACAGATAATCAAGGCCTGAAGTGTCGAAATGTCTCTTCCATAAGAGATTAACGATAATGGAGAGTTTTTTCTTTGTTTTAAAGAGCATGCACTTGTTATATAAAGCAGTGATGCAGTTAAAGAAAGAAAGCTTAAAAAAAGCAGATTTAAGTTTTTGCTTTTACAGTAGCGGACTGAAAGAAATAATATGTAAATACATTTGAGAACACCTGTGCTCCTCACTTCCATCCAGTAATAGACCTTGTGTACTGGCTGAAACAGGCATCCCAGTATGTGTAATAGGTGATAAAATACATCTTCTAAAGCACAATGTTAAAGTTTCAGACATGATCCTCAGAAACATGTCCTAATATCTTTTTCTTTTTTTTTTTTTTTTTTTTTTTGAGAAGACCATTACCTTTACTTTGGTTAGCTTTAAAATTACTTTAAAAACAGTAGTGTTTTTCAAAAGTAGAATAATCTTTGAATCAGCGAAGAGCAGCACTTGACCACTGACCCCTGAATTTTGAGTGGTATTTGTCAAGCTCTGTTTTTTTTTGCTGCATATCACAAATGAGCAGTACAGATGTCAATGAGCATAATTATTGACAAGGGCAATTTCTGTCTCTGTTCCAGGACACGTGTCTCTAAGTGGCTAGTTGCCATTATCACAGCACAGCTGAGGATCTTCTGTTGCCACTTACACTACGCAGCAATCAGCTGCATGACCAGCACACACAGCTGTAAATAGGTGAAGCGTGGATAGCACACAACAAGGAGAGAAACATTAGGACTCTCAGTGGGATGCTGTACTCACATCAGCCTCTCAAATCATCTTACTTTTATACTCTGAGGTTGTTACCCACCTCTCCTCCCATCCAGAAGAGGGACATTGCCTTGAATAAAATGATTACTTCCAGTCACCAATAAGATCTACATGGAAAGACCTTAGCTGCATTCAACCATGTGCAAATGAGTATCCTGCAATGTCTAGTTGCAAGTGCACCTGGAAATAGTCCTTAAAGTCAGGGAGCCTATTTACAGAAATGCAGTAGGGTACAAAACCATTTACAGGGATCGTCTCTTCACATTTTTGTCTCTTTGCTGTTTAGCCACAAAGCATTCCAGTTTAGGTGAGGCAATCCTGTCAAAGTGATGTATATATTACAGGAGAGTTCACCCATTAGAAAAATACATAAATGAGGCATCCTGATTAGTGAGAGCAAAGAATCAATGACTTCTATTTGTCTACTAGCTTTTAAGATGCATTTGTTTGGCCTTTTTTTCAGAAGCATGTTAAATTCAACAAGATTTTCTGCCAGGAAACTGGACACAAAGCTGTAATGCTGATGTAGGGCTGGACAAGTCCAGCCAGCAGCAGTAGGGAACTGCAAATTATTCCACTGAAGCTTTGAAGCAAAAGTGAAGTTACGGGTAAGAGGACATGGGGCACCATGACCCCAGTTATCCATTTGCCAGGACAAAACCAAGTAGGATGCAACTTTCTGAGAACACCTCATGATAGATTCACCTCCTGGTCACATTAGTAGAGTTTTACTATTTATTTCTGTGGGACCTATTAGGTCAATACAGAGCATTTTGAATAATTCTTTCCTTCCTGGATAAAGGAACATTTATCTCAGTAAGAACCTCTGAATCTAGTTTTAAAACAAGGCCTTTCAAAGGAACATGTATTTGGAGTTCAAAAAACAATTCTCTACTTCTGTGCACAAGAGTTTAAAAGAAAGTGGTGGTTAAAAGAAAGTGTTAAAACTTTTATGAAGCTTTCTTCTGTTTCGTGCTTTTGTTTTATCTGTCTTTTCAGCAAACGTATTGTCCTCCTCACCCCATTTCCTTTTCAGACTGTTTTGAAGATTTTGATTACACCATGACATGATTTGTCAAATATATAAAAAAAAACTACTTCAGAGCACAAATGAAACAAGCTTAATATCTAATTTACACTTCTAACTGTTTGATTGAAAAGATTTACTAAGTTATTTTACATACCCCTTATTTTCTAACCTGAGAAACCAAACTGTTGAATCATAGGAATAGTGTTCTTATATTAAGGAAACTGGTTTTTTTTTTTTTTTTTTTTTTTAAAATAAATACTTGAAAAACAGAGCAAACCTTTACATGAGCTTATTACTGCTTTTTCTGAAGCTTTTGGTCAACTGTAACATTCCACGTCTTATTACAGTAAGATTTCACAACTTTGTTGAAAACAAGCAGTTCCTGTGGGTTTATTTTTTTTTTTTTAAACTCACTAGCCATAGGCCATAAGAGAGGGAAAAATATTTTCCAACTACAAGATAATGTGGGAACAAGTGAGATTCATATTTCAGTTTAATCTTTTAAACGATTCCTCTTTAGTATGCATATTTTGTTCCTACATAAATAATGGAGTTTTCAGCTGTGTTCAGTATCCAAAGTCCTTTAGATGCAAAATTATAAGTTCGTTGTAAGTTCTGTACTTAATTAACAAGTGCTTAAAAAAGCTGAATTACTATTAGAAACTTGCACTGAAGATCAAAGGAAAGGATATACATAACCAACGTCATTTAAATCAGCTCTGGATCCACTTAAGTCTAGGACTCAGAGCTGTGGATATGGAGAAAAACTTGCCTGAAACTGGTTATAAATCAAGTTGTGTTACTAGTGCTTGACTGTAGGTATGTCACACATTCTTATTTATTGTTCTGGTCTCATAACATCTCAAACCAAAATCAGAATTACAGTAATGACTGACCATGCTGCCATGGCAGGTAGATATATTGCTGCACAGAGATATAATACAGCCTCAAACATCTTGCCAGCCTACATATTCTGCTTTAAGGCAGGCACTTTTTTTTTCTTCTAAACACACATATAAAGAAGAGTGAAGGCAAATTATTAGAATATTCAGCAGAAAACATTGCAAAGAGGCAATTCATTTACATAAGAGCAGAGAGAACAGCAAAAGCTTTGGAGTGGGACAGCCATAACAAGTATGGAAAGGTAATAGTATGAGATGGAAAGAGGAGAGTTAAACTATAAAATACCTCATGCATATTAGAAAAGAGGAAACTCTTCTTTTGGTGTTTGGCTGTCAGTGAAATCAAAAACTCAAATCTGTATAACCTATACTAAGATGGGCCTTTTTTTTTTTTTTACTGGCTTTGTTGACAGGTGTAGCAGATCCAAATCTTTCCTTACAAAAAAGTTGAGAAGAGTTTTACAGCCATGCTCTCCTCATTCTCCCTTTTTACTTTGTCACTTTTTTTCTTCCCTTTGTTCAGTTAGTGCAGAATAGTACCCATAACTCATATCCCTCCTCAACAGTCAGAAATCTCAAATGATGAAACAACAAGTGTCAGATGCTAAAGTTTTCTACAGATTTGTAGAGGAGTGATGTTCTTTCAAGAGGAGGTCATTCTGTCATATTCTGGACTAAACTAATTATCTGACTTCAATCCATCCTTGAGGATTTCATGCTTTATTATGATGTTTATAGAAGAATCATTTTTTCATTTCCAATGACAGACTGCGTGGTATGTAGTCAATGACTAGACCTGTCATACTTAAATTTCTCATCAGAACTTGCTTTTATTAGACTTTCTACATTAAGCAAGCAGGTCAAAACCTGCCTTCTAGAAAAGATGGCTAGAGATAACCCTACGGAAGATTGTATTTAGTAAGAAGCCAACACTAAAAATGTACATTTCACTACAGATGTAGAAACCAGTTGTTTACCCTGCAAGTATTTCGTAAATTAGGTTTTTAGACTTGGGTACTGTTTCTCAGGCTATAGAGCATGGTCACATGAAGCTTGTGGATGAGCAGCAGCCTGTGAAACAATGACAAAATGTGTTTTTCTCGGTAGATGCATTCCCACATTGCATTATTTTCATATATTCCCATTCTGCATTATTTTACACATGCTGGTAAAACAATGTGAAAAATAAGACTAATAAGGATAGTTTAGGTTACATGTATTGTGTTACAGGTGAAACAAGTGTAATCTGTAAATACAAGATTGAGGAACATGACTGAATAATTGAGAAAATTTTCAACATTATTAATTTATCTGAAGTGAAGCAGACACATTGTGAAATTATAAAAAAAAAAAAAAAAAGAGCAACCTAGTGACAACAATCACATGCAATGTACCTGACCCGGATAGTGTGCTTTGTTAATTCAAAATGAATCATCAGCAAGATAAACTAATGGGAATGTTGTTACAAGCTACTACCTACTATCAGTCCTTGGGTGAAGGTTTCTGACTACATTACAGATATTTCAAACATTTGCAGCTGGAAGGTGAAAAATGCATTCCTATAGTCTGTATAAAGTCAACCACTTTGTTCCTTTCTTGAATGCAGACCCCTCTTTTTGTTTAACCCAGCCCAGCAATTATTTGCCCAGTTCAGAGATTCATGAAAAGTTTCAGAACTATATGTTTCTAGTGAAGACAGTGTCTGTCAAAAAAAAAAAAAATCAAAAAAATCAAATTCTACACCTGCTAATTAATTTATGATAGCATCTATAATAGCCCCTTTACCACTGTATTAGAACAATTTTGAATTGATGAATTGAACTAAAACTGTAACTTTAAGAATATCACTCAATTCCCCCCAGGTAATAATATAGCTTCATAAAATAAATTTTCATCCGTCTCAGACTTTTATAACATGCTTAAACCAAAGTGATAACTACAGTACGAACTACATAAATGTATATAGAGCATATTTTAAAAACTTAGCAAGATGGTCATTACATTTGGGTGTAACTCGGGTAATTCCAAAAGTTACAGTTAAGTACTATGTAGTTTAACCAATGAATTAAATTGGAGAACAATTTGTTACGTCTTAAGAACTCACTTGTAATCTGTCAAGTCTAGGAAGGAACTAATATTGATCACAATCTTAAAATCAATTTTATACTACTCTTACCCTCATGTGGTGGAGCAGTATGTACATCATTCCTGATCTGTACAGATAAAAAATATTTACTGCTGATAAATAACTGATAATCTAAACTGTGATTTAGTTAATGAAAAGTGCTGGGAAGGGGAAAGAAAAAAAGTGTGGTAGAACACTTATAACTGATCAACTTCTATGCGATTTTGCAATATGTATAAGACTGCATAAGTAAGCATTATCATGGGGCTTTTAAAAAGGGTCATAAAAAAAAAGGTGGTTTTGAAAAGGAGAATTAAAAAGTTTTTATTTAGGGGATGGTTGATTTATGCAAGCATTTCAGACACCAATATCACTGAAGATAGAAAGTAAGCAGAGCAAAAAGAAAAGTCATTGGTATATGAAGAAGGAACAGTCACTGTGTGAGAAATCTGAGCTTGGATACTGAAAAATTCTCTTTAAATATGCAGAAGCAAATATTAGTTCACAATGATGACTGTAGTAAAAATAAAGTTTATTAAATCATTTATTTTTTTAATGTCTTAGAAAAACAAATCTATTTTCAATAAGCTTTGAAACAATAGAAGTAACTACGCACATAAAATAGGCTGATCAATAAATGATCAAAAGTTAGGAGCTTTTGAATGTAAGTCATTTACTAGTAATAGGTATTCACAACTGTATCTTTTACATGGTGCTTGTTTGTTATCTGAGGACCCCAGTATCTCAGGAACTACAGTTTTAACTATGATGTTAAATATGAACAATATTCTACCTTAAAAGTTATTTGTAAGTAACATATTACCCTATTAGAAATGGCACGCTTTGGAGCCGGGCTTTCATCACAGGAAACCAAGTACTTCACCCAGAAACCTGAAACAAATGCTTCTTAGGTAGTCTTATAATACAAAACAGATTGGTTTATCTGTTTTCTGAACTATACTGTTTTAACATGTAATAGTTTGACTCTTAGGAAGAAAATAGCAGCAAAATAAGCCTTTGATTTCTTTTAAGAACTGAATTGCACTATATTTGCAGTTCTTCACTGTCCAATCCATCTCAACTGCTTTAATGCTAAAAATGAGTAAATTCCAGTAGAAAAAGAAATTAATCTGTTATAGATGTGTAGTAGTCTATTAATACATCTAAAAGATAAATTCTCCTGTTGAGCTTCTGTATTTCCATACTATTGTTAAAGAGAGGACTATACAGACCGTAAACTGTGTAACTGCAATATTGTACCCTTAATTGCAACAGCAATTTGCAACAAGAACTACCTGCTAAAATAAAGATTGATAAATTTGTTTTCATGCATACAAGTGACAAATGCAATTATTCAGATCCAAAATGGACTATCACTATTGTAACATTTGATCGCAGTGCTTCTTCCTTTTGCAAAGAGTTCATAGTGAAAGGATAGAAACAAGTTAACCATAAAATTTCTGTTTTTATTCAAATGTTATGCCATTAGAATTTGTTATGATGCGTTCTAATGCAAGTTTACCTAACAAATACAAAAGCATATGAAAAAAAAAAACAATGCAACGGAATGCATTAAATCACTGGAGGGTTATTTTATGTTGGTATGAAAAATACAGGCAAGAAAAAAAACACAGATGATAAACAAAACTCAGAAAGAAACGATAAAGGCCATTACACAGTGATGTAGGCTGTGAATCTGACTTCAAATTGGTAGGAGACTTATTCAATTATCACACTGTTCAAAGTGAAGCTAAGAATAGCTGTAGAAAGATAATTACATTCTCATGGTTTAGTGCTGCCATTTGATTATTTGAAATGTCCTTTAGACTTTCAAAACTGTTGCAATATAAGAACAAAAACACTTATCTCATGTTCAAGTCAAAAGAGCTTTTCAAATATTACATGCTGTATAGTTTAAAATTTATGTAACAGTTAGGGATCTTATTGAGCTGGAAAATAGACTTTTTTTTGTCCAATTTGTTCTTCAGTTGTGTAATATAAACCTACTTTAAATCTTATAGTGAGTAAAAAGCAGTTGATTGTTCATAAGTTTCCAGTGGTACAAGTTGACAGTATTATGCAATATACAAAGCCCTGAAAGTTTATTCGAGATTTTAACTGTAAATTCGCACACTTAATTGCAATATTTTCCTGTATTTTGACAACCATATTGTTATATACTTACGTGTGTACATAAATTAGAAAAATGAAATAGGTTTAAGAAAAATAAATGAAGTCCACATATTAGGACAATTACATGCCTGAAGAAAAATAAAGGAACTTCAGCTCCCTTTTCCAAATTGTAAATAAGCATTAATTACATCATTGATATATAGGTAGCATCACATTACAAAATAGGCAAATAGTTTATCAAAGTTGCATGTAAAGGACAAACTCAAAAGTGTAACAGCTACAAGCAGTAGTAAATCTCTTGAAATATTTCATTTGAAAAACAGGTCACTTTGGAGAGGCATCAATTTTGACAAAGCAAAGGTATCTGAGGACCAAGGTGAACTGCCTGGTTACGCCCAACTAGAAAGACCCCAATTGAAAATTTGACCTTTCAGACTAGTAACAGATCTTTCAAGAACTCCATTTCAGAAAAAAAAAAAAAAAAAAAAAAAAAAAAAAAAAAAATCTCTAAATAAAGATGGTTGATATTCAACATCAGTAGCAATTTTAACAAGGACTTAAAAAAAAAAAAAAAAAAAAAAAACAATTTTCTAAACAGCAGGATTGCATTTTCAAATATCTGCAAAGTTATCCTATACAGTTATCTTAAAAACAGGTTTAAAGAATAATTGTCCTCAAATTGTAGAGACAATCCTATAAATAGAGAAAAAATATATACTTTTTTCTAATCAGTTACCTAATTGGATAATTGATAAAAGCCATTAAAAGGTAAATACAATTTAAAAGTATAGCCATTGTTTTCATACAATGGTCAAATCTCAGTGTTATCTTATGTGAGCTTTTAACAACCTTAATTTTAGCTCTAGGAACAAACAATTTTATAAGATGCACTGGAACTTAAAACATATTGTTGAAAGTATTCCAGTCTTTCACTACCTACTCAATTTTTCAGACATTTTAAGTTTACTCTCCTGTAAGAAGTTAATTGCAATACAGTTTTGTATCTCTGCATATGGTCTATTCATAATACAGCGATACAGTTGTGGTCACTGGCATGCTGCAGTTCTTTATACCCAGGAAGAGGCTTGCAAATATCCTTTGGAGGGATTTCCATTATTGCAACAAAATGAGGTAAAACCCACCTACCCATGACTAAAGCACCACACAAATCTATGCAGACTACCAGTGCACTATTGGAATTTCAGCCCTTAGCCCTCCAGGGTGGGCGGGGGAGAAGCATACATGTATTTCCAATGTCAGTGAGTTTCTGAAAGTTTCTGAAACAGTGAAGGTCTATTAAGTAATCCAAATTTGAGCTGTGTTTGGAAGGTTCCACAAGATAGTATTCAAATAAAAGATGAACCAGAACTTGTATTTATTTTTGAAGTTTAAAAAGTTTGTACTGGTCTTGAAGAAGCTTTTACACAGAAGAAAATAACACTACTACAATAGTAGTAGTAGGCCTTTACTATTAACCAGATGATGCCAGTATTTTACATAGTTCTAAACAATCTTTATACAATCTTTAATACAATTTCATTTCCTCAATGAGGATTTGAAGCATTATCAGCCAACAGATTGCAGGGTCCTAAAGCACAGTTTCTGAGCACAGGAATTCAAGCAAAAAGTTACTATAAATACTTATAGAAATGGAGAACAGGCTACACGGGGATAAAAATATTTATGAAGAATGGATGGAAGAGTTTGAAATTACTGTTACGTATCACATTTTTCTCAGGTGCCTTCACTATTTTAAAGATCAAATTTCAGGAGGCATTTTTTCCCTGCTTTCTAACTAAGTTTTAATTTGTTAGATAAAATATTACTGGAGACAAAGCAAGTTAGAAATATTAAGACAGATATTTGAATGCTAATGGTATTTCTAAATCCAATGCACTGGTCTCCTATAATAAGTGATGCAAATATATAGATGCAGGTATATGTGTATATAATATATATGCTTGTTATAAATAAAGTCTCAATTCAATCTGAATTTAGTAATATTTATAAAAGGCAAGTAAAGAGCGCTGGGTGCGTGGGGAGTCTATGCTCTACCAACACACACACATGAACATCGAACATTCTAAATATACAGAACATTGATTAAACTCAGTACGCCTATGTATATGTACGATCAGAAAAGGTAACAAACAATCCTCTAAGTCTATTACTATTAATGTGCATGACTGGGGGAGCATAGTTGGAGTTGGTAATCCTGGTTGAAATGCTCCCATATCTTCCATAACTTCATTAATTTATCTCAGATCATATAACAGTCTCCATTTTCTGATTACAAACACTGGAGAATTCCAGGACTAGCCGTGGGAACAATATGTCTTGCTTTACGTTTTAAGCAACTCGGCCTTTGGGCCTTATGTATCCCGTTCTTCCCAGATCAAAGGGAAACATTTCTGTCTCCTTTTCAAGGCCAACAGGGCCTGGGTCAAAAGGCACATCCAGGTCACCAGGGGGCAAACAACAAAAGCCTGCAATAGCAGTAGGGCTGACGTGTAGCAGAAGGATCGGTGGACGAGCTCACAGCTCCCTCACTATCTGGCAAACCCCACATTTCTGACTGTGGTCCCACATGGCTCTTTAAGGCCTCAGAGACTGCTCACCAGGTGCCGAGCAATCCCACCACTACCTTGTCATTTTTAGTAGCAGAGTCCCACACCTTGACCTCCATTTGGTGCCATGTTTCAGGATTATAGACTGCCTGACTGTTAATAAGGAGAATAAGCTGTAAGGTTACCAGGACAGTCTTTGTTTCTGACGATGTATGATTCCCCATAATGTGCAGCTGTTTACCAGCGAGGGGCAGTTGTGTGCACGGCTCAGCTTCTCTTGGCTTGAGCTTCTTCCCAGCTCCAATGCGCCTCTTTCCAGTGACTTTCTGTACGAGCTTCTTTGAGTGGTTTGCTGAGTTTGGCCAAACCTATCTTCATGAGGCAATCAATGTCCCTTTTCCTGTCCTGGTCTCCATTCTGCTAGCCTGTTCCTTTTCATTCCTTCTTTCTACTTCTTCATTGATGACATAAATTCATTATATTGTGTTGCCTTTTTCATCTTGAGGACAGGCTCCCTTCTTATACCCTTGCCCCACAGCAGTCCTTTTCAAACAGCTTTGAATTGGTCAAACAACTTTGTCCGGCAACCAACAAACACCCAGCAACTTCCATGTCTTAAAGGCTGGAGAACAAGCAGTCCCAGATGGCATGGTGTCTCCTGAATCACCCTTCTTTGTTCCCTCTAAACTCTTTACATTCCTGATGGCCTCATCATTAAGAGTCTGATGTTATCATGGGGCTTGTCGACCCCCATAGCCACACTCCCACATCTGCCCCTTCTTTAAACATCAACCATCTTCTTGACATTAATTATTACTCCATATATCACACACTAACGTACATATCTATTTGTGCAGAAACATGCAAATAGATTTTTAATATACTTACATATATGTAAAACTTCTCAGGAGGAACATCATTCCATCCATAGCTAAATTATTAAGAAAGAAGTAATTGTGGGACATGAGTAAATAGCATAAATATTTATCCAGTAATTACTATAGTCAAAGTGATACTACTCAAAGCACTGTCCCTTTGAAAGTAAGCTTTCATTGCTCTTCAAGTGAGCTCCCATACACTGGAATTAATTTGAAGCAAACACAAACTGTTTTAGACTATCACAGTGGAAGAGTAAGGTTGATTGACACATTGATCAAGAACCTACCTACAGCTCTGGTGCTATCGCTTAAATGTCATTGTGCAAATTAGCTGAGACTCGTTAACAAGCATGTTTTCCACCTATATGGAACAATTAAATATGATACTATTAACAGCATCAGTTAAGGTAGAGAAAGTAATAGTCTAATCGAATGCTTGAGGACGCTAATGGTTTTGCTTTCCCTTTATAATGGATTGCATTCTGTATTCATGTACTATAAAACCAGACATGGGATCAATATTTTCTTCTGCTTAGAAAGCCTCCTTGCCTGGAGCATAGCAGATATCTAATTTAACACTCATTGCTCAGGCTTTCTTTTCTTTATCAAGGAATGATCATGGGGAGGAAAAAAAAAAAAAAAAAAAAAAGGTACTTTTTTTTAAGAGGCATAATTTCCCCATCATTGCATTTTAAGAAAGTTTTAAGTAACTTCCTCGGCGTTTATTCCACATCAGTATATTTATCACATGTTCCAATTCTCAGTAAGTGAAGGAGAACCTCCTAATCAGCTCAGCTACAGAAACTCATCCCATATTTGGAGCCTTGTGCTCTCAGAAGGGCATTTTAGAGACCGCTGAATCACTAATATGGGAGTGCGGCCATGGGGGGCACAAGCCCCATAGTTAGTGATAACATCAGACTCTTAACGATGAGGCCATCAGGAATGTGAAGAGTTTAGAGGGAACAAAGAAGGGTGATTCAGGAGACACCATGCCGTCTCGGGTTGCTTGTTCTCCAGCCGTTAAGACATGGAAGATGCTGGGTGTTTGCTGTTGCCGGGCAAAGTTGTTGACCAGTGAATAGTTGAAAAGGACTGCTGTGGGGCGAATGGTGTAAGAAGGGAGCCTGTACTCAATATGGGGATGCAACGTGGATAATAAAGTTATGTCATCAATAAAGAAGCAGCAGTTACTGATCCTAAAAGAACCCTGGTGTCCGTGTGGTAATCACGCCACAACTAACAGTTTACATACTTTAACTTACAATACTTTACAATTAAATCAACAGTGAGGAAAAAAAATACTCTGGATTGTCTCACTGTTTTTCTTGGTTCAAGTGAAGCTCACTGTGGTGGAAAAAGTAAGTTTTATTTTGTATTATCAGTTACTAGGATTGTGTTGCATATGGAAGATAGCATATCACATCACAAAACCCAGGAAAATGCCAGGCATCTTGTCATTTCCTATAATCTTGGCAGGAACAACTTCATACATGTAGAACAAGAGAAGCATGTCCACAAATATTATCCAAGTCTTTCAGGATTTTTTTTTTTTTTTGAGGAATACTCCAATTTCTTTGTCATTTAAGTCCCGATTAGTATGATACATGTGATACTGATACTGAACAGCTGAAGTTTGGAGAATCTAATATATGACAAAATATATACATATATACACAAACACACAGTGGCATGCACTGACTATGAAACAAATTTACCTCTAAACATGAACAGGAAACAAAACAAGACCTTCAGACTTTCAGGTTACTTGATAAAACAGGTCTCCTGGGATAGTTTACTTACATGTGTATAGCCTTTGGATTTTTCCTTTAAGTTCAATTTTTGCATATGATCATTTCTTCGTAACTGTACATTCTTAAAAGGTAAAATAGATTTTAAAACTCAGCATTTTCAATAGTGTTTTTTCCAAACATCATAGAAATATTGACTTAACATCACTAAGACTTTTTGAACGTGAAAGTAATCAATCCGTATTTTTGATGCAGAAGTGCAGAACAAATAAATCCTCAAAAGCATTCAGAACCCTACCATGCAATTTTTAAACCCTAGTTCAAAACTAGATGCCTTCAATGCACTATCCAGCCACTTGGGCTGACTATGTATTATCAACGTCCTAACAATGCTTTTTCTATACCTGCCCAAATCTGCCATCAATATGGTTCTGGCTTAAGCTGGTAACATTTCACAGAGTTTGTTCAGAAGGTAGAGACTGGATGTAAGCCGTAGTCATAAGCAATCTCCACAGGAGATTGCTCCCAGTAGGTGGGAACTAGGGTTTCCTGGGGCACTCGGTACTGCTTTTTTTGAAACCAGGTTGTCATACAGTAAGGAATGAAAGACCAGGGCTCAGAGAACGAGAGAGGAACAACAGATGTATCCTCATTTTCAAAGGAAGACATCTGGAATTTGTTTTTGTTCCAACTGGTCGTAATTTTAATTTAGCAATCATCTAATATAAATATGCATTGAGAGTGCTGGAAACATAACCAGTACCTTCCCTCCAGCTATGTGTATTCTTCTGCATTCTCCTTAGTTTTTTTTTTTTTTCTAACATTCTGTCTAATGGATCTTTTATTCTCCTGTGGCTTAAAGAACAGGAAAGAATAAATTAAAACATCCACTGCTTAGCTTTCTGTTTGTAGTATTTTTTTTTTATTATTATTTTTTTAAGAAACACTGCATGAAAGTTTGTACCCCCTTAAAGTGCAGACGTGTGGAGAACTCATTTGTAGGCACCTTATTTTTCACAGGCAGTGAAGAAAACTACTTTAGATGTCTAAAAAAAATGAGGTTTCCATATCACTTCAATTTATCACCTTTGCTCAACTGTTTTGAAGTGATGTGTTCACTGCTGTGTAGGAAGCATACGCTTAATTAGAACAGAACTCCCACTTCTAAGGTAATGCCTCTAAATCTTTCGCTTTTCAAATCAGAAAGGGTAGTACTTATTCTAGGCCAGCAGACAGTCCTTTTAAAAATATACCTTCCACTTGATTGGCAGACATTATATTGTTAGCAATGTTTGTGGTTCCTTTTTCTGCCAAAAAGCAGACTTGCAATCAAGACCAAGACAACTGAAGTAGAGTAAGACTATGAACCTCTACTGGGAAAGAGATACACCCATATTTTGAATTTATAGCGATATTAATTTTGTATATTACTGTTGCGCCAGGGGTGTTTTAGGTTGGATATTAGGAAGAACTTCTTTACTGAGAGGGCTGTGAGGCATTGGAATGGGCTGCCCAGGATAGTGGTGGAGTCACCATCCCTGGAGGTCTTTAAAAGACATTTAGATGTTGAACATAGATAGCCATATAGTTTAGTGGAGGACTTGTTAGTGTTAGGTCAGAGGTTGGACTCAATGATCTTGAGGTCTCTTCCAACCTAGACAATTCTGTGATTCTGTGTTAATTACCCTGTTATATAGCCAAGTGCTCTGAGACATAGGATAATATGAAAGCCTAGGAAATACCTATATTAAGTCGTGTTCCCCCCCCCCCCCTTCTGTTTTTTTTGTTTTGTTTTGTTTTGTTTTGTTTTAAATCTTGCCCATTAAGTTAGTCTTTCATCCTAGCCCCAGGGTCCTACTAGTTTCAATAAGAGTTTTTCCTTCATAACAAAACATGGATAGGATACAATGAAATCTGAAATGCTTGCACTTCTCTACTTCCACCTAGAAGCCATCTGGCATGCAAGACTGAATAGCTTACTGAAAACAAGTATATGCAGACTTGTGCTGATATATCATTGACCAAAAGCTGAAAGAAATATGAAGTTACTGCTCAAGATATGCAACGGTAAATTATTTTCATTCATTGCTTACATCACCAAATGACTTCTCAGCAGCTAACAGCTGAGATACATGCTGCAATACATGAAGCTCAGCTGAGTTTCTCATTGCATATACACTGGTTTTGATAAAGTCTGTCCATCAGTCTGAAACATCAATGTGAAAACCAGTGTTAAACTATTAAGTCTTTGCGTCTTTGTAAGACACTTCTCCTACAACAGTGCAGATATGTCTTACAATACTGCCAGTACTCAGTGTTCTTACTTTTCTTGAACTACAGGTTCTATTAAATGTTACTGTAAACCACTTTGTTCTTTCAGCTGTTTATTTCTTAATATTTCAAAATATACCAACACTGTCATTTTGTTGAATGTAGCTAGAAAAATATGTATTGAGCCTATTTTTTATATGAACCAAGTCCATATTTAACACTTAAACATGCTCACTTCAACATGTTCACTATCTTGGAGCATTCTAGACTAAATTCAGATCAAATTCAGATCAATGTTTTGATACACTAAATTTGTACCACGTTACTTCCCACTCCCTGTGACCTGATTTTCAACTTGCCCAAGGTGTACGTACAGCTTTAGCATAGGTACTCCTCCTCTTCCCCTCAGTTGAAGGTGCTACACATATCACATTCAAAAATTCTACATCCCATGTGCTAATTACATCTCCTATTTAATGCATTTGTTTTCCATTGTTTAAAAAGGTGCACTGCAAATTACACATTACCCAAAAAAAGTGTGTTTTCAGTCTGTTTTCTTTTAATCTTTAAACAATGAAAGAAATCTTTTTCTCCAATTCAAACTTGGGGGGGGGAGGGAAGAGGGGAGAGGGAAGTTTTAAAAAGGTTCATATCTTTGGAATCAACTATTTCTTGACACAATTGGGATAACTTCAGTGTCTCTCTTTACCTCCTCATGTAAACATATTTCTGCTCTGATTGATATAAGCTATAAGAAAATAGATTCCCTAGAGACCTGTATTACCCAGAGTTAAAAACATAAATGGCTATATAGCAAGCACTGAGTGGAAGAGAAAGCCTGGAAGCTTCAGTAAGGCTAGAAATGTGGAAGATGGAGGCTCTCCTTTAGCCCATCATTCCCGTTAGGCATCTCATCCCAGAGACTGATATATCACCAAGCTTCATCTGTATGGTGCTACTACTTTGTAGCTCCTCCAAAATTAACTAGCAGTAGTTTTAAATACTATCCCCCAATAAATCTTTTCCCCTACATCCAACCAGAGATCAAAGAGCATGCATACTGGACACAGAGAAGTCTTGTTATGTTGCCCAGTGCCCAACAGGGAGCTTTTTCCTTATGAAAAAGTACAAGAAGTAATCTGGCCTCACTGCACAACCCAACAGAGATCAGTTGGTTTTACCATTCACGTTAAGACTACATACACACCAAGTTACTCAATTTTAATAGAATTGAAAACTGATAAATCCTACAAGTGACCTAAAAATAGTGCATCTGAATACATGAAAGATACTTAAAAAAATCAGAATACACACACAAAAAAAAAAAAAAAAAGTGGCTGTGCAGGAAGAGAGCCTATGAGAAGAATAAAACAGTGTGAGGAATGGGTATCTTTGAATAAGGACTAAATCAGGTCTGGAATCAGAATTTAAACAAGCCTCAGACAATGATTACAAGATCTGAAGTTCACTACTGACAAGACAGCGGAATGCACCCAGCCCAGAACAAAGCTTAAGGGGCTTGGCGGAGAATTCAAAACATGCAGACAGGTTGCTAGCTTTAGAGGTCAACAATGAGTGAAATAATAACAGAATTCATCTCTAGGTGAACCATGACAACTGACAGAAGCCAAGACAAGGCTAGCATAAGGACAGAAGACAGGGAAAAAATGCTGTAGATTATATCACTTTGCCAGTTATCTCAGGCATCACAATGAACATCTCTGGACAAAAAAGTGCTTCATCTCAAACAGAGTCCTAATCAAAGTAATGGGCATTACAGCCACAAGAGAAAAATGGATTCCATGCTAAACTTATCCGTTAGAGAAATGTCCAGAGCTTAGAAATAGTACATAATTTTATTATTTTTAAATATACTGACTTATCTCAGACAAAAGAATTTCAGAGGATTACATTAAACAAAAGGTAGCTAGAATAACATTTCCAACCCTTAAATCAATGCAAACGGGAGCTCTCAAACCCAAAAAGTACGCACCAGGATACTGAATGTACCACAGAAAAACGTAACTGCTTCAGTGTCAAGTAGAAGTTGCATTTTAGAAAGGGACAATGGATACTTCCTACTGATTACTGAAAAACAAATTATCAAGAAAGAATCCATATCTATAAAGGAAAACCTACGGTATGGTAGGAGTTGAACTTAGTTTTGAAAAATTGAGTCAAAAAGAAAAGAATACTGGTCTCAGACAGCTACATTTAACAGAAAGGATACCAGGATTAGCAACAGAAGTAGCTAAAAAAAAATAAGCAAATAATAGAAAAAGCTGATTTATATTTATCACTGAAGTTAGAGTAGCACTAATGAAGAAGAGCTTTATAAAAACTGCTTATTCTGCATTTCACAGAGAAATCAGAGCAAGCATGCTTGCAATAGTCTAAAGCGATGCTTCAAGTATGAAATTTGTTCCAAATGAGACAATTGCTGAAGACAAATACAACTTGCTTTAGCATACTGCTTTTTCCTCAGGGTGACAGCATTGTGGGTATCTGTAACATGAGTTTATTGCAAACATCTGCAGTACCCAGAAGGGACCGTTCACACTCCAGTGAGGTATAAGCATATGGAGGAGCAGAAAACAGCTTCGTTAGCTTCCAGGTGTGAGGCTCGAAGGCATGCTAAGGAGGGCCCTCAGACAAGCCTTGTACAGTTACAGCTGGATCAAAACAGATGAGTCCCACAGCATGTATCTCAGATCTGGGAGGGATGTGGTGCCTCCCAGCAACGCACTGATAACGCGGGGGAGTCTGAGCTGTTTCGGGGTCTGAATGTTTTCAGCAAGCCCAGGTAGTGGTTGTAAATATTCTAAAGTGTGTTATACAATGCCATTTATTCACTGTTATGTTAAAAGTTTGACTAGAAAACTGTTCATTTGAGACTACCATTACACAATTCAGAGACTTTTGGAGAAAACACTGAACAAAGCAGATCTCTCAAGTACATAGCACCAGCATGATGCCTAAAGACTCTTCAGCCATACATCTTTTCCAGATATGCAATGCAATACACACTTGAAATGTATATTGTTAAAGCATCCCCTTCAAACGTCTCCCATTCTCACTCTCAGATGAGAGGACCCTGCACTTCTGCATCACAGGATTTCTCCTGAGGAACTCCCAGCCTCCCAGCTGCAGAGAAGCACACCCTGTCCACCAGACTGAAAAGTCTCCACCTCATTGTTATGTTAAACCAGAGGTTTAGCAAGTGACTTATCAGCAATGCAAATATCTTCTCTCACAGTAAGACATGAATCAAGAAACTTAACTGAGAAGATATTTCCATGCATAGAAATTCCACAGGTATTACGTGACCCAGAGATTCTATTGCTGTGGTGAAGAATGGCTAACAAAGTATTTAAGTTTCTCACTCTAGAGCAGGTTGGCAATACCTTTTCAAATATAAATGTCTATTTATTCACATTTCTATTGCAAACATACAGTAATCACAGGAAAATGCATACTGCTTCTACCGTTGCTTTTTTAGTACATAAATACATATTACTTACTAGGATTGACTTGCTACTCTCTCCAGTCAGTAACAAAATATAAATTGTAATACTACATCAGGAAGTGTCCTGGCTCATTGCTGAATGCTCATTACATTTGTTTCCCTCTCTCCAGAGAATTATTTCTTTAGTTCTAATTAATCAAAGCAAACCTTTAGAGCTTCCCTCACTACAAATATATGCAGAGATTTGGAGCTCCTCTGAGATCTGGACTCCCTAAGCTCTGTACAGTCTTTAGACAGGTGCGTTACTTATGGAAGATCCAAGAACTGTTTAAAAGTGACTGACTCTCCTACACTAGAAAATAAGGTGCCTGTTACTTCTGTAGAAAGCACAGGCAGTCATGCACAAAGAAAAACATCAGAGGAAAAGCCTGGCCCCCTGAGCTCAGTTATCATGTTTCTATTTTGCACATTCTGGGAATGGATACTTGCAACGCTACATACAAATTTAAAGAACATGTTTCTGTGTCAGTGCAGTGAACTCTCCAGTATTCTAATGAGACAAGAGGTACAAGCAGAACTGTTTTACTGCCATCTAGGTCTTACCATAGATGCCCATGTTCAGACCTTAGACCTTCAAAGCCAGTGTCTGCCCAGCTACTTTCTGAAGTTCTGCAACATGTAAGGTATTTTCCAATAGGTTCCCATGGCCTACCAGTTTCTGTAGCCTCTAAACTCAGGATTATCTTCCTTCCAGGGTTTGTATTCTCTGCCTTACCTGCAGATTAAACATCGGTCTTGGTCTCCAGACATGTGCCATATTAAGTCACTAAGAACAAAGGAGATTTTTTTTTTTTTTCTTTTTTGCCTCTTGCCTACAGCCTTCATTTTTTGCCCCCAGTACAACCATATCCACATCACTGAAATGTCCATTTGTATTTTCTGCTAAGGAAACAGTTCACCTCTCATTCCGCAGACACAATGTGAAAGGAAAGGTCGGCCTGTTTTTCTGCTGACACTACCCATGTAGCTGAAAACAATCTGACATTGACAACCATGCTAAGAAGCTAGGATTTTTGGTTGGGAGATGGAAGAGGACATTTCCTATCCCTGAAATGCCAGAGTGAAGCATTTGACAACAAAACTCCAGGACAACCATGTGCTGAGACAGTTCTCCCCTTCAGTGCTTGTTTGGCTAAATGTTGATGATATAAAATTGCCTAACTCTAGAAGGGTTCTCAGTGTTATGAAGCCTGAGAAGTGCTCAAACTCAAGACGTTTCAGAAGTTTGCTCAATATTTTCTATAGGGTGCTTCCTTCTCTGTGTAGAAGTCTTTATGGTTGGTAGGGAGCTAATAGAAACAGGTTTAGCTAACAGCAAGTGAACTGGAAAAGAATGTAGGTAAGTCTGCACACACACACAAAAGATGGCAACCGCAATATAAAACAGTTTCCACATTATATACCATAATAATTGCATCCTAGAGCTTCCTATTTTAGGTCTCATGCAAGAGAAAAAAAAAAATTAGAAGTAGAATCTTGAAAACCCTTTTCAAACACTGATAACCTCCAAAGAGAGTATCTACTTCAAACTTATGTTGAGACCTTTGGAAATAATTTTGAGCACCTCCGAAGATAGGAACTAGCACATCAGACTGCTACTAAGGTCAGTTGTATGACAGCATATAACTAAATGCCCACTTTGATCACTCATCTCTTGCTCAGCAATAGCCAGTGAACTAATATTAGCAAACCCCCTACATTAAGGTTATATTTTCTAAATATGAACACATCAGATTTTTCAAGGTAGAAGAATGAAGACTATTCTGCTTCTCTGGATATCCTACACCAGCATTATGCTGATGTACATTTGTCACTGATAAATCAAACAGGACGCAAACAGAGGCAGTGCCCAACACAAGCTGTTCCTAGTGCACCATCACCTGGGTGGAATATGCAGCAGAATACTGTTTCTCCTAACACTGACATCATAATTCTTAAGAAGCCAAAAATATGAACAAGCTACATTCAAAATAAACTCAACTATGAAAATATTTTGAAATAATTCTGGCACTCTCCTTCTTTCTAAAGAGAGGATTACTTAAGTATTTGCAGCTGTTTTCAGATTTGCAAAAAAAAAAAAAACAACTTTCCCTCAGAGCAATTAAACACTTAAATTACTTGCATCAAAGTTTATTCTTAGACTAGTAAAAGCCCTCTAATACTCAATTAGCATTAAGAACACTTACTTGAGAAAGTTGTAGGTTAATCAGGTGTAACAATGAAACAGCCACTGGCAACACGGATGTCATTCCCATTTCAGAAATCACTTTGTTTTTTTTGTTTTAAAACCTAAAAGCATTACTAGTACAGAACTTGCCACAAAAGAAGTGGACATGAAAATAGAATACCTCTTAGTTACAGAAGTAGATGTATATAAGGATATAAATAAATGCTGATTCTACAATACATCACACTGTATTACTATTTTTGATAAAATCTTTGGGCATAAGAGCACATCATCTTTTGAGACAGAGCAATGTTCTGTAACCATCACCCTCACTGTATCCTAGCATCATATAAATATACCAAAGTTTCATATTAAAAGAAATGAGCAAAAGATACACCTGTATCCAACACAATGCATTCCAGAATGTTATGCATTTTCAGGGAACAGCCAAAGCTACTTCAAATACTTCCTTCTGACTTGCTGACAAGGATAAGCACAAAGCATTTCCAGCTAAGGTCACACTAAGCTTCTCTCAGCAAACATCCTTAAGGGAGTATTGAGGCTACTGTCATTCCACAGGACTGTGTAGATAATAAGATAGCCTACTTAAACTTAAAAAATCAAGTCTCTACACTAGCAGAGACAGCAACACTAAGTGAGGACAAAGTAAACTGGAGGGAAAGCCAGGGAAATTCAAACATGAAAAGGGGAATTAAACTGAGAAATTATTGCACAAGATCTTAAAATCAGAAGACAGTGAAATTCAGAAAAACATCTATAGAAAATTATAGCTATTCATTTAAATTTACTTGCTGTAACAGAAGTCATAGCCAAGAGATTGTTCAAAAGGAGGAAAAAAAAGAAAAAACAACAAAAACAACAATATATGAAGTTGCTCACAGGTAAGTTAAGAGAAAAGAGCAGCTTTATACAAGTGGTTCTTGGGTAACACTATGGATGCAATTCAAGCAACATAGGGTTGCCAGAAGATTCTATAAAGAACATAATTTATAAATTGTCACAGAAGGCACATTTAAGTGCAGACTACTTGAAAGAGGAAAGTTTAGAAGGAAAAGAACCCAGCTGGTGTTTGGGAGCCCAAACAGCATTTCCAGAGCAAGCATGAGAAACAAACATCCATATTTAACATTTGAGGTTTTCCCATACAGAATTCATTGAAGTATAACAGAAACAGAATAGAACAGAGATTACAAATACGTTTTTGCTTAAAATATAAATTGCTTAAAAATATAAATAACCACGCAAGACCCCTTCCCCTCAAAGCCATTTTTTCCAAATGAAGGAAAAGTTTCTTGGGTTAGCGTTCGCTATATCAAGACAATCCCCAGATGGGGTGTTCATGACATACTAAGTCTATGCTGCAGGTGAATACTGTTAAGGACCATTTAATTTTCAGCTTTCTTAAGTATATGGTAGCTAATTCTAAGCAGAATAGTCAAGTTTAAGAAGTCCTGAAAAAATACATTCTATATTCTAATGGATTTTTTATTGTATCAGAGAATCAAGTCTACAGGTCAATGTCAGTAGAACTTTAGAAGTACTAGCAAACAATTGTTAAGATCTGATCACGTGTGTACACCCGTACGAAATTTTTATTTCTCTTCCCCTTATTTCTCTTCCCCCTAAATGTTTTCAAAAATATTACTTTATGAAGAGGTCACAGTAATCACAAGTACTGCTACAGCCAGCTTTTGCTGCATAGTACTGACATTGTGCCATTTGTAAAGAATTACATAAAGCAGCCTGCTGGTCTAAGCTTACCTATTTCTACCTACAATCAAAGTTGGTAAAATGCATGGCATGCTTTGATACATAAAACTTGTTCACTAGTTTAAAAAGTCTTCAGAAGCTATAGAGAGATACAGATGGAATTGCTATATGACTCAGAGAAACCTGTAGCAGGCTGCCACACAAGCATAGTGTGCAATTTAAACTAGAAACAAGCCAAGGGGGGAGGAAAGAAGTAGAACTGCATGCTGTACCTCCTCCCAAACCACATTTTCTAGCAACCAGTATAATCCCATCCAACCAGTGAGCTACTGCAGCAGGGCACACTTCTTCAAGGCACACACACAGCTAACAGAGCACTGAAACAGCCAAATGTTAAGATAGTCTCATGACACAGAAATATTTGCTCCTTAACTCAAACAATATCTGCAAACATTTCATAATGAAAGTGATTGTTTCATTTTTCCATTCTCTTAAGGCTCCTACTCTTTAGAACCAAATATTTTACATCTCCTGAAGCCTATTCACCTGTCATACTGGACAGAACCAACCAGGATTTTCAGTCATTTGGAGAAAAGAAAACCGAGAAATGGGCATAAAACCAAAGTAACCCTTACTTAGGTTTCCCAGCTTTTCCTCATCTTCAGAAACACACTGAACATTCCAGTAGTAAGTTATACAACCTAATACCTAAAAAAAAAAGCTTGCCCAGCACCACCAAGTTATCTTCTACCTATTACCCACCCTGGGAGTCCCTCTACACACTGCTGTCTTTTTCTTTTAACTAGATAAAGATCAAGAAGTAGAAAACAGATGAGAACTGTTATCTGCCTCTATTTAGGACCCTTTAAGACAGGAAAGCAGAGATATTTCAATAAACCTTTTAAAGAGAGCTAGTGAATTACAAAAAAAATAAATAAATAAAAGTTAGCTACCAATAGGATAAAAATGAGTGTTAATGACAGAGCAGTAATGGTTTTTCTTCCTTCAGAATAACACAAGATCATTTATTCTCAAAATTCACATTCATTAAATACACGTTCCTAGGCACACCTATAGAATTTATCCTAGCTTTCTGATGATTTTGCTGAAAAACATTGGTCTCATGGTGAATGCAATCATAGTGCTGACTCTTCCCCAGTCCTCCACCCTGTTTATTTTGGGTGAAGAACTGTTACTGACCTTGGAGAGCTGGTGAATCAGGCACCATGTAGTGACAGCTGCCCTGATAATAGGGGTCCTGCAGCAAAGCCCTACCAGCAAGGACACAATAATCAACACATTGATTCTTAATGGCAGATCTTACTGCAAAGTACAGCTAAGTAATAATTATCAACAGGCATTAACTCTTTTCAAGTGTCCTCTTGGCATCCACTTCACTGCCTCTAGGGTTTACTTTATAATAGAGGATTCAGGGTGTTTTAAGTGTTAGGTTTAAATCTACCCTTAAACGCAAACAGAAACATGTGGTCTAAAATTAAACAGGAAATCCCCTTTTTCCTATTCCTACTAGCCTTTTGTCCCCTTGTTCTCTCTCCTTTATCCCCTGCTTCTGAAAATTAAGGACATTATAGCATTCCCAATCAGTACAGCAATGTGACAGACACATCACAAAGAGGATTTTGTAGTGAAATAGTTCTTGACTGTTTTACGTCCACAGAGGCAGTTAGAATCTCTGGAAACGATGAAAATGTTTTTTAGACCATAGCACTAGAAAATCCTCCTTCTATCCCATTCAGGGCATTTAGGGGACATAGATGTTTGTTCTTCTGCTGCCATTATGTTACCATGAGCACGTTAGCTATCTTTTATGCTTTAATTGTATGTTAGCTTGTTGTCCACAAATGCTGCCATCATTACTGAAAAAATGAGAAACAGCCACACTAGTATTTTGCACTTCATTCTCAAAGGACAGATAAACACAAATTAAAAACAAAGCATTCCAAGACAGTTCACATTAATTATGAGATGTGTTGGAATTATTGTGAAGATACGTTATTTAAATACATATATATTGATGGTGCTTATGTTTATTCATTAGAGCACTGTTACCAAAACAAGCCATCTCTGTTTACTAAGGCTTCCAGTAAAGGATCAGCAAAAATGAGAAATTTGTCCCTTGATTAAGTATTCCATAAGTGAAAGTTTCGTATCCCCTTGGCTTTACCATCCTTCCCCTCAAAGTCACTCAGACTCCTTTTTAAACATCAGATGCCTCCAGATAGAGGAGCATCAGATGTCCCACCAAACAAAAAATTTGCTTGTCCTTATCTGTAGCAAGAAGCCTTCTCGCTCTCTCACATTTGAGAAGGGCATAGTAGAGGAGTGACGGATCAGATATATAACATGTTTTGGAGTTTCATCCTCCGAAGACCTCCTACTGTAGAGACGAGTCCATCACTCCATCTGCTACAAACCTGGGAAGTAACGGAATTAATACCTCAGGCTGACTGGAGGGGAGGCAAGGGAAATTTGCTGATTTTGTAAGTGCAGCAGAAGTGAGCTGCTGCAATGATATCAACGCTTCCAGGTGTGCACTTGAACCAGCATACTGAATCCCATAGGAACCACAAGGCTGCAATATTAACTGCTTTACTGTGAATAAGAAACAAAATGTCTTATCTACAAAAGTATTTTTATTTTTTTTGGTGTGCCCAAATATATAATAGCACTTCAATGTTGTTTGCTTTTTCATGCAGTGAATGTATACTCATTGCATCTGTATGCATTTCAAGGATTGCAGATTATGCCCTTCAAGATGAAGGAAATTGAAGATAAATAGGTTCATCATCCTCCACAGACAATTATATTAAGTGAGTTACAGCTTCAATCCTGATGCAACTGAATGCTTTGCCTCGTATCGTAAACAAACTTTTTCCCCCAACATATCTACCACAGATAGAGAATTTAGTTTCAATAAACTGCTTGTAATTAACTGCTTTGTTAGGTTTCTTAGTAAGCTCACATTCACTTTCTAGTTGACAGCAATTTCTACTTAACTGTTGTGTGCTCATGTTGCATGAGGGAAAACCATTATATAAATCCATGTATAAAATGATTATAAACATCTAAATTTTGCTAGTGACCCATTAAAACTATAAATAGCTTCAAAAACTGTATATGGTTACAAAGAGTAGAGAAGTATTTGGGAATTCTTTTTTCTCCCCTACAGTTTTTTCTCTCCAGTTTAATTTCTGCTTCATCTTGTGACCATTTAACTTCAACAAGGAAAGAAAACAACCATCACCCACAGTGGCATTCACCATCAGCAGCACCACATCATCCCCCAGCATGCTACAGGGCAGCTTGCACCAGTGACCTGCTGCACCAGGCAGGAGGACCTGAGGCCATTTCATCACCTCCCCAGATCCCTGGTGTCAACTTTTAGCAGTCTGTCCAGCCATTCCTCACAAAGGTGTGGAAACCACTTTTTGCAGCACAGCATCCTTTCTGCGCAAGCATCATTAGGAGCTCAGCATCAGCCTTTGGCAAGCTGCTGGCGGCAGGTCGACTCGTGCCCCAGAAGAGCACATCTTCTCACAGCTTGTCTACAGCTGTGCTGTTCCTTGCACAGCCACCTTCTGCTGCTTGGTTCAGACCACAAGTCCCCCTGAAATGCTACAGACTTTCCATATACACTACCTTTGAAAAGAGATACTGCTGCTAAACTGTGAGTATGGTACAAAATAGAAGTATATATACATTTAAAGCTACTACCATGAGTTACCAGTTTGCCATCTGCTAACAAGATAATCAGTTCCTTGAGCTACCTACATAAGTGCCAATATTTAAAACAACCTTAGATTAGTAGAGAATGTTTCAGTTAGCCATTCATCTCACATTCTCACTTTACAGACTGGGACAGTTCTGTTTAACACAGAAAATAGACACTGAAGATACGTAAGAAGCATTTATTTACTGCTATGCAATACCTTATATGTTTTGAACTACAAATTCAAAAAAAGCTTTGGAACAGGACAAATGCAACAACAAAAATTAAATTGCTCACTGATCATCTCCAGAGATTCTCAAGATAATTGGTAATAAAGATGAAATAGGACCTAGTAGATAGCTTTCTAAAAAGATGCTTAACAAGGTGTCAAGGTGTTCATAGAAACTGCTATTTCTTTTGGTGACAAATGTAAATGACAGAATAAGAATATCTGAAGGAGAAAAAAAAAATCATACTTGATTGAACCTCAGATTTTGCTCAAGCAAGTGCTATCAAGGATTTTCACATTACAAAATGTATTAGCTTAGCTGAATCAAAAGAAAGGTTTGAGACACTGGCATAAAATCTGAACTACACTTTCAGACTTGAAACCATTTCTCAGAAGTGATGTATTTTGCTGCTGCTGAAGTGTCTTAACACCCAGGTCAGCTTTAACAGCAGTAACAATGTTCAAAAATAAATGCAGAAGAGATATTGCTAAAGAGCAATCAAAATGAGACGTGTCTGACCTCAGCCTGCTTTACAAGCTGTAGCAAAGAGGTAATTGTACCAAGTAATCAGTAGATTGCAAAATCTTTTCCAATCTTTCTAAAAATAAAGCTTCTAAAGAGAAGGTTGTTGCCCATTACCCTGTCACAACTTCATTTCTTGCTACCAGTTTGCATTACAGGAGACAACAGGAAGCACAAGGTAGCACACAATATTTCAGCATGTTTTCACCACCTGCTTCTTTCTTTCCAAGAGATTCATATTCAGCGGAGTACCGCGATATCTCATTCCCAGAAGAAACTAGGCTTCTGCTTAGATGTAGTCTTCATGCCTGCCCTGTACTTATCTAATATGGGGACACAAAAAAGCTGGACAAAAAAAAAAAAAGCTCTTACAAAACAGGGTACTAGATTTGGATTAAAAAAACAAACAAACAAAAAAAAAAAACATGTGAGTTCATATGCTGACTCAGCTTTGGGTTTCTTCAAACCAAGAGCACAATGTGTCATAGCTTTGCCTGCAGAGCAGAGGCTGGACCTCTCCTTGACCTCAGTATTTCTGGTGTGAGAAGGTAATAAATAGCCCAGTGGCTATAAAATTATAAGGGGGGCAGGGGGACAGAGAGGCACACCAGCAGCCACCCGGAGACCGTGCCCCAAGTCAGTAATACTGTTATCTAAAGCACTTCAGGATGTAACAACAGATTTTTGGAGAATGAGCCCACAAAAACCAGGTTTAAGCCGTAGTTCTATTATTACAGATTTTGAGTCATTTAGCTTTTGGTATTCTCAGTTCTCTTAAAATGCTTTGACTAATAGAAGTCTTAAGCTTTTGTTTTTCTGAAGTAGAATGGGTAAATATTTGAAAACATGAAATTTAATAGAATAGGTAAGCTATTTCTTAGCACTGTGGAGTATAGCTGTTTTGAAGAACTTATATTTTAATCTTTTCAAACAATCCATATATACTACTTCAATACATGTGACTTAAATATTGGTGAGACTTTTTAATCCACAATATAGTGGGAAAAAACTGTTCTTCCTCACTACTGCGTTATTGGAGCCTAGATCTCCCTAAATGATTATAGGAGGTTTAAAACAATATTTCTTCATTTCATTTCTTCCAGTGTGAAACTCTAGAAAGATTTTATCCAATTGTGCTCACATTCCGAATGTTGCATTTTCTGATAGTTCCACAAGCTTTCTGTGCATCTGGATCTTGATCCAGAGGGAAATCAGGTAATAGTTACACAGTTCTCCCAGATATAAGCTTCAAGGTCAAAATTATAGAGATTTATTGCATGCTACCTTTCTGCTACTGTTATCACGCTTCTGTTGTCAAAGATGAGGGATTTTTTTTCTCCACTTGTTAAACTGTATTGTTTATTTACTCTAGCTATTTTCACTAATGGCATGTTGAATTAAAATTTGAAAATCAGGTTTTACTTTATTTAAAGCTTCTGGTAAGAAGTCCATCTGCCCCTTCTTCCTAAGCTGACTGCTCTGTACAAGTACTGGTTTCCACAAAATGAGTGGTTTCCTCCTTAATTTTTAAGTGGGTAGAAAATATGGAAAGACATTCCTCCACTGTAGCATACTTGCAAGCGTTATTTTGCTTTTATATCAGAGAAGATACCATGGCTTTCCAAGTTTGAGTATCCTGTACTTCTGTGAAAGCCCTTGAAAACTGAAGATCTCAAGGATGGGCTCTCAAAGACAGGAAGTCCTGACTGAAGTAAAAAGGAAGAACTAGTAAAACTAAGGAGGATGAATACAAGGTACTGGGGAAGAGAAACGAAGCTATGAAATATCAGATATAGGAAGTGTAAAAGCAGGTCTCTTGAACTAAGACTTCATATGTTTGTTGTATAAATAACCTTTACTACAGCTCAATTGCAATTTCTTTTCCCAGTGATACGTGTAAAGACACATAAAGATGCACAATATTAGTCTACACAAATTATACATGATGTGTCTATGCTGGTTTTGCCTTCTGTACACCAATTCAGCCTACATAGCTCTGATGCATTATTGGAGTGCCCCAAAAAGCCTTGGCCACAGCTTATAACAGATGCGTAGCCCTATTTTTTCCTAACATTTTTTTATCCATTTGAGTCTAAAGGTAATGCAGTTTGAAGACTTCCACATTCACAAAGCTATAAAAAAGTTGCTCTAACAATACCACAAGAATGCCAATAATTTAGACAATGTTTAGCTTTGTGAGGATTCAAAGAGAACATGTGAAAAAAAGTTTAAATTTCGGTAAGAAGCACCCAAGAGGTAAAATCTCACCTATGTTATGAGTGAAATATCTGATCACATTGGTAACAGTAAAGAAAGAAGCTAATGCTGTAGGTGGTTGAATGTTGGGGAAAATTAGGTTTTCCTTTGAGGTCTTGAAGTTTTGTGGCATAATTCTTATTCTGAAGTTTATTTGCATCTCAAACCTACAACCCAACTTCAATGGCTTCTTTCCAGTAAGTATTTCCTTTTCTACACAAGCCTTTCAGCAACCATGTAGGGCACACCTGAGACCTACAGCTTCTGCAAATCACTTCCCTGATTTCCAAAAACACTTTTTTTTTTTTTTTTTTTTTTTTTTACACTTCTGCCATGTTCTGCACTATCTGTAATTGAACCTCATGGCAGAATCCTGCAGAACTGTGTAATTCCTTAAAAGCACACCTTAAAATTTATTCTTTGTTGTGATGCTGCCCACTGATCCCTAAAATAATTAGATTAGTACAAACAGTAGTTCATTAGTCCTTCCCCCTTTCATGCTTGCACTGTAGCACCTTAGGTGTAGAAACCACTTTTTGTTCACTGTAAAGAATGCCAGATGCGAACAAGAAAGGTACACATTTTTCTTTGGAAAAATATTTGTCTGAGATGCTCACTAATTTTTCATTACTTTTGTTGGAAAGTAACTACTGTCAGCAACATGAAGACATATTTCATCTAAAAAAAAAATCTAAAAGTGAAGGTTTTGTTGTAAAGTATAAGATGATGAAACTAGACCATAGTTTATGACCATAGGATTTTTATTTTTGACCATGACATTTTTTTCTAATTGGAATAGAGTTTATACCTGATTACAGCTGCTAAAAGACCCCGAGCAGAATTTGACATGAAGTGCAAGTCACCCTCTACTAATTGGAGTCAGTGAGAAATGCTCAAACACTCACGAACATGTCTGAGAATTAAAAACAGTTCAAGAGGACCCCAGGACAGGAAGACAAGGCCTCAGTTCAGCTAACCCAGGAACAGCACACACACACACACAACCCTTGCAGCAAGGATGAACCAGACTTAGCTTCTACCCACCAGAGATGATTGCAAATGTTTTAAAAAAATAAGCCATTTATGACAAAACAGGACCTCAGTGTAAAGCCCAGAGAGCTGCCAATCCTTCAGGAAAAAAAAAAATAAAATTGTGCATCTTTGCCCTTATAACACTGACACTGTTTGTGACGATTGTTATGGTGACAGTCACAGCTCCACAGAACTGTCTCCCAAGCTGGCAGGCACAGCAAAGACAAGAAATGACATAATTCCCAGCCTCCTAGGGGAATTGGCAAAAGTCTGAGGAGCAACAGAAATGCAGGGAGCACTGATTTAGAGCTCTGCCATGATCAAAACGAAGCTAATCATCATATTGCTGCCTGACAGCAGTGATGCTGAAGCCTCAGGGGAGCGTGCAGACTCTGCTGCGATGTACTAATAATCTAATCACTTAGTGTCCATGCATTGCAATACCTTGGAAATTTTACTCAAGTATTGTTATTCTGTACACTGCTCATACATTTTTAAAACATTGAGGTGTTGATGTTTTGTTGTTGTTTGTTCTTGGGAGGAAGATGTAGAGAACCATGTCTTTAGAAACCTCTCCAGTGAACAGCAGCATTGCATCGTATGTAAATTCACTTCGTGCCATGCTGAGCATTTACATCAGGACACAAAGCCGTTCTCATTCAGAGAAAAAAGAGCTGTGGGCAAAGGCCAAACAAAAGCTTGCTTTCTGGATTAGAGAAGGGAAGAAATTTGACATAGTAGTTCTCATTGACCACACCTCTATTCAAAAGTACCTAACCCAGACAGGAGGTCACACTTCAGCATGGAGACGAGTAACGAGCTATCACCCAAAATAGAACCTCAAGATGCTGGCAAACAAGTACACTGGTGTACACAGTTTCATAGCCACACTGAAAACTTGGAGCAATTACCTGGCCCCAAACCTGTACAAAATTGGCTAATAGAAACAAGTGCTTCTATGATATATCTGTTTTAAACTACATACGAAATTAACACAAGTGTTCACCTACTGAAAATCTTAGAACACACAACTAAAATTATGCAGGACATATCAAGTGTTCAAGTTTCAGTTCATTTAAGTCTGAGTACCTTGATATAAAAATAGCCTGGTACAAGTTTATAAAACATTTTTATTCCAGTGTTGAAAGCAGAATACAGGTCATTAAATTTGTTATTTGTTTTAACTCATTATTTGTCTTTTCTTGGTTACAACATTGGTATTATCCTTCTGTGTCACGTCTCACGATAGTCCTATTGGTTCTGTATTCTGTGCATCTAGACTACTTCTGTTCCCTCCCTCAGTACCCTTACCTCTAGTATACTGCCTCAGAACCATATTGTAGAAATGCAAATGTTTGAAGGATCATACTTTGGATGTTTAGCAGAGGAAAAAAAAATTAGTCAGTGACCAGAAATAGAAATAAGACTAAACATGACAGGACAAAAAAGCGACAGAAGAAAAACTTGCAGTATAATTTTAAAACATAAACATAATAGAAAGGAAAAACTATGAGAGAGAGTAGCAGAATGAAGAAAACACGGGAGTATTCAGAGAGCTGAGGGCCAAGAGACATTTAAAAAAAAAATACAAGCTCAATCTCAGTTTTTCTCCTATTGTAAAGCTAACCACTCTTGCCTGTAGCACTGTGTAGGACTACTCTAGCAGAGAACTATCATCTTTTGGAGTCAAAAAAGGGTCAAACAGTACCATTTTAGTTCCTTCCAACACTAGGGAAAGATATACACACAGCTACTTTTTTGGTCAAAGTTCGGGATAAAATCTGAGATGGCACCTGGAGCTATTCAGCTAGCAGTGATGCTAAATATTCAATGAACTTGGAAGAGAGAAAAGGCAGAGAATAGAAGGGGCTGCTACACAGCCTACAAATTCCTGCACACAAAAAAAAAAAAAAGAAAGAAAGAGGATGTGAGATTTTTGTCAGATTAAGCTGACAAATGGAGGTTATACATGTACAAGTGGATTTTTGAGTCAGTGGCTGATGAGAAAATACTTAACAGGATGCTGGGCTTTTCCACTTGAGGCAGGAATGGTCCTTCCCTCAGTTCCCTTCATCTTCAGTCTCTGTCCAGTGACTTCCCCTCCCTTCACCCATTGCTGTCTGCACACGCATTTTTGTGCCCAACAGCAATTGTTACAGGAGATGTAATTTATTTCCAGGACTGGGAGCATTTCCCAGTCCCTGGATTAAAGCACACACTTATTGTCACCCCCACTGCAGCAGAGAGCACCAAAGGCTCTTCCACTGCAGCCTGCTTTCCTCAAAGGGGAAGCAAGTTTTGGTGAAGGTAGGAGGTGTGGTACATCTCCTGCAGGAACCCACTTAACAGATATGACCAGAGCAGGCTGGAGCAGAAGTCACCCAGCCTCCCTTCCTCATTCTCAAAACGAGGTGTACAGAGTATTCCCCCACCCACCAAGAAATTAAATCAAATATCCCACATTAAAAAGATCAATCCATCTTTTGTGGCTTAAAGAGTAACTTACTAATTGACTTACACTGGGCTTTGTGACAGTTTTGTTTTAATGTCTATTTTGTTTGGTATTAGTCACTGATGATCAACCATTGTTTCCAAACATATTGAGCTGAGAATCAGATATACTAGAGCAGGTAGAATTTAAGTTATTTCAGGTTTAATTTGTTCACAGGGACTTGTTGACTTGCATGGCTAGAAACTCCAGAATTCCAACCTGGCTTTTTGTAGAGTAACAAAAATATTTGATAGCTATTCCTTGGAAAGGTCATGTTTTACTAGAATTATTTCCATTTATGTTCTGTACAAGATGCTATCATTAGTGTAACCAAGAAATTAACAAGTAAAATCCAGGCAGAACATGTGCATCCAGGACCATCCATATTTCACCAAACAGCAGAATTGGGAGAGATGTAGATAAGCTGCTTATCTCTGCTATGGTAGTTTCCAGGTAAAAACCCATGCAAGACCCAAACTTTTTGAGAAGCCATTTGCTTCTGTGTGTGAACCGAACTTCTGATGTGAATTGGGATTTGAGAGTAGGTGGTGTCTTAGGCTGATGAAAGTCGTGCAAACAGAAGTTAGTCTTAGAACCTCATTACAGCATGATCTCAACTCATCTGCAAACATATCAGCATACAGGATCCAACTTTTTTGCATCATTAAATGTTCAGGGGAAATAATCGCATTTTTTGTTTGTACAGCAATTATTTTTTCCTGCAAGTCCTAGTACATTAATCTACATAAATATAGATTTGGTGAAAGACAGATAACCAAAATACCTCTTCCACAGAGTAAAAAAAATCCAAGGAATTAAGTGAGAGTTGATTACAAGGAGAAAGTATTAATATTACTTTTTTCCAGAGAAGATAGACACATTTATTGATCAAGTCAGGTTTTTCCTTTTAAAAATGTGTACTCTCAGTAAAGTTCTTTTCTTCTTTCAACAGGAAAATATTTTGTTATACACACTTGGGAGATACTTGTATTTCTACATCTACTGACTACAGCTGAAAACAAAATTTTAAGAATTTGGCCTGAATTACTAGAGATTGTTGATTCTAATCATTGATAAATTAAGGTAAAATAAGAACCAACGTTACCATAAAAGCTGACTCCACAAATACTTCCTCATAAAAATGCCTTACAGGTAGGTCTGGCTAAATGCATCATTTGCCTATTTTGAATATTTATTCTCAACTAAGATGCACATCATCTGCTAAAGCATCTTGTAACTTTAAATTTTCATTTGATGATTATTTCCACCTCCAATATTAAATCTAATAAAATTTTGAAGAACAAGGCTTGCAAAGCTTCCTATATCTTTCTGCTACCAGCCAGAACAGTGCTGGAACACTTCACATTATGTGGATCATATTTGTCTGAAATGATAATATCATGCCTATAGTCAGCTGCAGGCTCAGAAGTAGTCTGTGCCTCAGGTAATGTTTTATGACTTCGCTTTTGTTACTACATCCTTGTAAGTCTTCAAAAGGGAAATGAAATTATCTTGTACAGAAGAAACACCATACAGAAGAAACTTCAGTTGTTATAGCCTGAATTTTCACTGAAACCAAAGGCAGGTATCTTACTGACTTGAAGGAAGAGGCTTTAATCTATCCCGGCTTGTTTACTAATGAAGGAGTGTGAAAGAGACGCATGTCCTTGTAGCTGAAGAGGAGGTGAATGAACAGCTAGTGCAAGGAACACAAAAATAAGTTGTGCCAGACTAATACGTGTTTATATCTGAGCTTGGAGACTGTAACAGTCTTCAAACTTCCAGATCTAGATGAACACTTCGACTGCAGCCTAAAAGCCATGCTCCCCCAAGCCAGTCAATCTTCTTCCCATGACTTGTCAGAAAACAGCAACGTAGGCATGTAACCAAATTAAAGCCAAAACTTCCAGGCCAGTCCTTGACCTGAATAGTGAGTGAGGATCTGGATCCTGGCATTTAAACATGATAGCTTACATGCAGCCTAAGTAAATACTGCAGTCAGAGGTCATGGGGCTAGATTTTGAAAAGTCCAGCATAAATAAGAGATCTCAGAAAAAGCAAATTTAATTAACATTAATGTCAAGAAAAGTAATTCTGATTGCCATATTCTTTATCTGTCATGACTAGACAGATGAAAATCTATGATGGCAATTTTGCCTTTAAGGTTATTTTTCTTTTATTTTTATAAAAATAGTTATATTTCAGCTCAAGGCATATTTAAACAGTTATGTGGGAAGACCAATGAGCACTTTTATCTCTTAAAGGTTTGGACTGTCTCCTGTCAAAAGCACACACATTTTGTTATTTCATTTCTGTTAATAGAAAAGACATCAGCTCATGGCCTAAGTCACAGGAACAGGTAGAATTGGCAGAAAGCTGGCTGGTGCCAAAGTCACAGCTCCAAGCAATACAACTGACAGCACAGGCTGAATATTCAGGAAAGAGTAAACAGCGGAATATGGCTGCATACTCAGAACAATAGAAATGTGTGAGCTTCAGTAAATCATACACTGCTAACAGATTCAGTTTTTCATAGCAAAAAGCCAGCATACTAACTGGAGTCTTAAGCATATAAAATGGAGACTGATAGAGCAGCATATTTGAATAGCAAAGGCAAAAAAAATCATCATACTTCCTATAACTAGTTATGATTTCTCATTATACAAATGTGCCTTGAAGAGTCACATTACCACAGGGTTATTACACCCAATAACTACTGACCCCTGGGTCACAAATTAAAATCAACCAGATCTACAACTCTATTTAAATTATAATACACCTCTCATTTCATGGAGGAATCTCATCATAAAGATTGTAATTGCAAATTGCCCACCACACACATTAGGCAGAAGTTGGATTTATTTTAAATTAAAAAGTAGCATTTTGTATACCCTACCAGCATACTATAAGGGTGATTACAACATTTTGGGAAGTTCTAGTTTTAGTTCATCATCAACATTTCTGTTATGGAATAACAAACTACTCATTTCAATTAATATCCTTGATGCATTTTAAGATCTGAGAAAAGACAAAGCGAAACATACCAGAAGCAAAACTACATTTATCCTTGCTACCAAAGAACATCAGGGCACATTTAAGAGCCTACTGCTAAAAATGGATTTAAAAAAAAAAGATATCAGAAATCAGGTTAGGGGCTGTTAAAGTTTATACTTCAGGAGAAGTAACACGTGTAAGGTAAAGTGTTCCAAAGCACCTTGCACATTTAAAACAGTACTCTAACTTCTTGTTTTACTTCTCCAGTGTATGCCACACAATACAGATGACAATAACTGTGCAAGCTGCAGTCAGGATTGTTTTCCCTGCTGAGATTCATCATTTCCTTTCATAACCTGGTTTCTACTGCAAAGAAAAGCAGAGCACCCACTGGGTAACCAGAGCACTGGACTCCAGCAGACAAAACAGAGAACACCTGCCTCTGAGGTTTAAATGGGATACTGTGATCTAAAGTTGCTATTGTGATACTGACACATCCAAGTCAGATGATTCCAGTGGGGAATCCAAGAGTGTACTGTTATGTCAAGCAGATTTATGTACTGGCAATTTTTTTTATTACTGCTTTTCATGGACTTTACTAGAGGAATATTTATTCAAGAAAGGATTCATTCAATAAAGATTCATTTGGCTATTTATCTTAAGTTGTTTTTTTTTTGTTTGTTTGTTTGTTTTAAATATAGCTTCTGAGTACCTCTGTATATTTAATAGCTCACTATGATCTGAACACTGCTGTCCACAAGACTTAACAATAATATAGCATCCTTCTGTTTTTTTGTCCCACAGGAAATTAAAATGTTTGACTAACTTTATGTACAAGCATCACTTAATCCACTGAAATGCAGTCCACAACCACTGAAAAGTATGAAAACTAAGGCTAGAATTGGACACTAGGGATAAAAATAAGAGAATGCTGTCCTTGTTTAGAACCCACAGGATTTGTTAAAGGACAAAACCTAACTATGGACAAGCAACTCAAAAAAAACCATAAAAATAAGCAGTAAAAATAAGATTAAATTTAAACAGCATAACCTAGGCCCAGTCTCAAAACTTTTCAAGTGAATCAGTGCCTATCAACTTGTGTAGATTCTACATTTAATTTTTAACGATCCCATAAAAGACTTTTTGCTAATGAGGGCCATTAACATATCAAAGCACAAATTATATATATATACACACGTATATATATGCATATATATATATATATATATATATATATATATGAAGCATTTAAATATACAGGAAACTTTTTATCTATATACTACCAATAAAGAAAAATACTTATGCAGTACAGCAGTTCTTACCCTCGGTGTATTCTATTTATCTGATTTAAATCAATGATAATATCTCAAGGAAGAATCACATCCTTGAGTAAATACCCGTGATGTAAAATCAGTGTGATGTATGATTTCAGCATTCTGCAGAAGTCATAAAATGCTTGGCCTATGTTTCCATATGTAAGTTCAGTTCAATTATCTAGTCAAACTTCTATTCCCAAACTATTGAAGTAATTCTGAATGAAACAATGAACCGTTAACTTAATCTTTTTTGGAACTTTTTATGAATTGCTCATGGAAAAGTCTTGCAAAAGCATACAGAATAAGTCTGAGAGCAAAACTTTCTGATTTTGGAATGCTAGTAAATCACTGAGCAGCCACAGCATTTAAAATAAAAGAATGTCAAGAGATAAACAGAATTCTCCCCAGAACTCAAACCATTTCTACACATCCAAAAGCATTGTCCAAAATCAGACTGTAGTAACACCCTCCCCGAAATAAATTAATAGATAAGATTATGAACTCTTTGCAGGAGTGATCACTGAAAAGCAAAACCAGATAGAACTGATCAATAGGGATAAACTGAAAAATAAAGCAACACACTGATCCTCATGATGGACAGCTGACGTGTGTAGAAGAGACCATCAGAATTTGTGGAATTTGAAGAAAGTGTCTGAAAGAATGAGGCTTACAGATGTTTTTGGCAATTTCTCATCTAGCAATTTTGAGCAAGATGGGAAAAAAATCATGCACAAGTGGCTATTTGCAGAGAATAGACCGAGGCAGTGTTCAACCTGAGTAGATAACACTATGAAAGATGGAAAGGTCATCTCAATGTGAAGTTAGGATATTTGATATGAAAGAAAACCTACAAAGGAATACTAAAAGAATGCAAAAACAGTCAAAGACAACAACTGCAAACAACATTCTGGCAGTATTTTCCAGTCATCCATGAATTTGTTACAAAAATAGGGACATTAAGTTTTGAAAACCTGCTCAGGGAGCAATATAGCAGAGCACACATCGTATAGAAGGTCTGCAGAAAGAATTTGTAATGGTTAAAGGTACCTACACAGACTAAGTTAAAGCAATATAAAATTACTTGCCAACTGAGGTTATACATGCCTGAATCACAAACAGCTGAAAAGAAGAAAGCAAGTGGAGCTATCCCTTAGACAAAGAGGACAGAGTCAGAGTAATCCATGTCATTTTGAGCTTAAGCTAACAACAAAGGGACAGCCAGTGGGATAGTTCAGGATCTTAGAAGACAACGGTTCTGAAAGAGCTATATCTAATGTGTGTTTGCAAGAAGACAATTAGATGTACAACAAGTAACGCATGCTTTTCAAGCAAATGTTATTACTTAATACATTTCATGAGCACGTTAGGGTGATTCACAAACATTTCTGAAATATTTGCAGTAAGATCCAGCCCTGCCTTAAGTGCTGGCAAAAGGCCAAAATGGCAACTGAGGTCAGCCCCATGCTTGTAAAGCAACTCTTCAAGGGTTTCCAGAGCTGTGGATTGCAACTCCTTCCATAGGCAGCTACACCTGTCTATGAAAACGTCACATTTGAAGAGATATGAAGGAGCTGAGTTCTGCATTGCTCTTCCAGACAGATCTCTCCCTCTGGCTAAGACAGAAATAAAGAAACAAGGGCACAGATGCCTTATTTCTAGGCCCACTGCATAAAGTACTCTCCCCAGAAATACAGTCCCCAGTACACCAGATCTTTTCTCACATTATGTAAATTCAGTAAATGCCAAACATTCTGTGAGCTGTGGTGTACATATAATTTCATCTGAAAGACATTTTATTCAGAAAGAGTAGTCAGGCGCTGGAATGGGTTGCCCAGGGAAGTGGTGGTATCAGTGTCCCTGGGAGCGTTCAAGGAAAGGTGTTCAAGAACATAGTTTAGTGGGTGACATTGGTGGTAGGGGGATGGTTGGACTAGATGATGTTGAAGGTCTCTTCCAACCTTAATTATTCTATGATTCTTATTCATTGACCTCAGAAGCTGTTTTCACGGGGACGTCAAAGCAGCACACTCTTCATGCAGCAAGTAAATAAAGATTCTTAAGGATGTATTTTCATAAGCTCAAAGCATCCTGATAACCAGTGTTGATTATGGTCATCTGCTTTTTGTTATTGTTGTTTGTTTCCTGCAGTCTGAAACCCTTCCACAAACTTTGTAAACTCAAATGTGTTCAGTTTCTAATTATGAAGACCTGTGAATGCTAGGCAAAACATGTAGCCAGTTGAATCTACTGTTCATCTATTTCCAAATAAAAATATATTTTATTTATATACATATATTGTGTGTATATATATGTATATATATATATATATATATATATATATATATATATAAAAGGCAAGTACCTCATTTGTCTTAGCTCTGCAAAAGCACCAGAAAACCACACACTCCCATCAAAACAAGGTGCAGCAAACCATAGACAGTAACTGTTGTAAGCCACAATAACATTCCCTTCTAGTATTTATCGGGGTTGAACTTTAAAAAAAAAAAAAAAACAACACATAACATACAAGTATATTTTCTCCCTCATTAAGAGCAACCATAATTTCCTTCTCCGAAGACTGTTTCAATCTGAGATAAAATGTTTCCTTTCTTATTTTCCTCCAGTGTATTGCTCAACAAGACCCAGATCTCTGCAAAAGTATCGAGCAGACAAGTATTCAAGGTTACAGCTGAAGGAATAAACAGGCAGTTCTTAGAATGCTTAAAAATGTTTTTTTCTTCTTCTTCCAGTTCAAATTCCCACTTCAAGGTAGTGATTCTAATTAAATTTGATTAAGAGCTGTCAGAATTTTTCAAAGTCATTTAATTTGGTACCAATACACGAATTTAGGTGTTTAAGGTAAATGCTTTAGCTGAACATGCAAACCAGATTTTCTAGTTTTTTGTTGTTTCTTTTTTAAATGCAATTATTCAGTATAAACATACCCATAAATACAGATTAAAGTTGGTTTTGTTGCTAGATTTTATCCACATCGTATAATTGAGCTGTGGGATATCTGAGGTAGAGTTTCAAAAATAAAAGTTAAGAAAAAGTTTTGTTTTGCCACATTTTTGCTTTCCCCTTTCTGCCCCCAATACATTATATGAACTTATAAAACAAATATAGCAACTTCAGAATTTAGAATTTAAGATATTTTGCTGTTTCTAACTCTGAGACAAGTGAAACTTAACAGTATTCATGATAAAAAAATCTCATCAGTAACAAGCAGGCCATCAACTTCAGTCTCATTTTCTCTAGAGAACTTGCAGTGAGCTGTTTCATTATAATGAAATTGTTTTGTCAGCACACTGTTTAAAAGAGCAATGGACCTATGCTGTACAAAAATACAGACACTGCTTACTCCAATTTATTAAAAAAGAATTCAGAGGAATCTTATAACTGATCCTCTCAAAATGTTCAGTACCATAAAATGCATCAAAACTCCTGAAATCTCCTTATTAAATGATTTTGCAAGATACAATGTGAGTACAAGACATTCAGTCAAATCAAGTTAAGATGAAGAGCCTTCAAAACTGCTTTTTAAAAATTTGTAATTCCATGAAAGCCCAATTAAAAGTATTTTATCTTTCTGTGAAATGTATGTTATTCAATGTAATGATCTAAGCTTACCTAACCCTACTGTATCAGAAATGTATTTTAAAATGGTCACAGCTGTCTTTTGCTTTCAGCCTCCTCCTCAAACCATCATGTGTGATTGAACACTAAAATGTAATTTCATCTATGAATAATGAAGAATAATCCCTTCATTATTACAAACAAGCAGGCTTCAACAAGTATGACTTGATCAAAGAAACATAATTGTTCAAACTTTGTTTAAATCAAGTAAAGGACACCAAACTTGATGCACTTAACACATTTTTCTGAGTTAAGTATTGATTCAATGGTTCATTACTCAGATTTACCAAGTATGACACAGTGGAGAATCTGAACAACCATATCAAAAAATGGTGCTCAAGACGTATCCCTAACCTACACACAGGTTCTCTGAGCAAAGGAAAAAAAAAATAAGTATGCATCATTTTCTTAGTCCAAGATTTCTGCATTGTACACGTTTGAACTCAACTCACTGGTCAATACAAGGGAACTACTTCCTGAAGAGCCAGGATTTCCCCCACACCTCCCTGCTGGTCTATTCATAGCCCTTAAACTGAGTAATCCAAAGAAATCCCGATCATATTCAGGAGTTGAAGCCCGGGTATTTATTAGTCCTCTTGTAAAACATGAAGATGTTCTTAACACATTCCCCACTTATTCTGCTTGCAGTATTCTCCTAGATAATTGTCTATTCTCCTGGATAATCATCTGTCAGCTAGTACTTCTATTACCTATTCTGCAGTGTCACTTAACCTATAAGATGTATAAAGGTCAGTGATATTATCTTTTCCTTCCTGAAAGGCAAGCCAAGGTTATAGAAGAGCAATGTGCCTCCTCCAGAGCCATCTAGTACAAAATCAGGTCTCAGAGGTCCCATAGAGTGCTTTACCTGCAACCTATTTATACATCAGATATTCATAAAGTATGTCTTTGGGTTTAGAGAGATAAAAAGAATCATCTTTGACTCATGTAATTTTCAGATTAAATGGAGCGTATGAATTAAATGGAATACCTAAAAATGTTTTCAGCATGTAATATGGAGCAGTGATTTTAAACCCTGATACTTAGAAAAAAAATACATAGAAAATGCTGAGTTTGTACTCAGCTATACATAGATTCAGTTGAAGATTTGATATGTATTTCAACAAGGCACAATACGTACCCTTAAAAATTTCTTAAAAATATTTCACATCTTCATTTCAAATACCAACTTTTTTTTTTTTTAATTACTATAACTTGTCTTGAATATTCAGCAGCACATACCTTTTCAGTTCCCTGCACTTGATCTTCTTCAAATCTGACTGAAAATGTCACTTAAAGTATAAGCGGGCCAGGTCCTTAGAGCATTCACTATTCATTCACAGCTTGAATTTAAAGCTACCCTACTCACTTGCAAAATTTTAATTCAATTAACACTTTTCCTTGCATATAGAACTGCTAATGAATTAACTTTGTTATAAGCATCCCCTATAAAGTTAACAACTGGTGAATAGGAGAATAGAAAAACAGAAAAATAGATCATCGTAATTTCTTAAATTGAAATTTCTAAATATACATGTACTTTTCTCCCTTCAGATTCATGACTCATTTGTTTTGATGCATGGTTTAGGAATAGTTTGAGGGGAATGTTTTAATTTGTTTTCAAGTCTTATGTCTGTAACAGAACTTCAACAGCATGAAAGTTTCACTGTACAAAATACTTCTCTACAAGAAACTGCACATGTTCACCACTGACAAAGACTAAAGCACTTTCTGACTCCAAGCCTGGATAGCACTTCAGCTCCTGCAGTGAAATAACAGCTTACCCTGAGAACATCCACAGGGCTGCTGGTGTACCTGGGAGAAGGTCACCTCTCTCCAATATGCCAGCGCTGATGAACTTGATGGAACCACCAGGTTGGAACATATACAGAACCATTACATAAACTTTTCTCTATGGTACCTGTACCCATATAGAGCATATAGAACCTCCATCTCACTTCGTGCTGTCTTTTTCTCTCCTCAGATAACTGCTGCCTAAAGTGACAGGTTGGTCTAAAACACATTCACCCATGACTTGAAAATCTTTGAACTCTTCTGGAACTGTTTTAAAGAAGCAAGCCTTAGAGCAAAGGTGGATTGAATAAGGCAAGTAAAGTCTGAAAATCGTTGCTATCAAAGGAAAGCAATAAAATTTGAGCACGAAGTGATGTACTGCAAATACTTCAGTGTTGTGAGAATTTTTTCCAGCAAATCTATGAAAACACTGTTATATTAGTACCAAAATGGTTGTGGAATATGCTGGTTCCAACTAATAACTCAAATGAAAATTCAAGATGCAGAACTCTGATTTAAATATCATTTTAAGTTTTCCTGTTTTCTCATTCCAATTTCCCTTGTTTCATTTATCTAATACTTTTGTATGCATTGATATGAATTATTTAATAGCAGTGGAAAATGTTTTCCAAAGCTCATTTTTATTACTTCAGCCTTTCCTTGAAATATTTTGAGACTTTGATTCCTCAGCATACTTCAGGCTGAAAATATTAAATTGCTTGAAATTTTGCCTTTAATTTTTCCAACTCACAAAACAAGAAAATTATCATTGACAAAAGCAAACAGGAACATTTCCTCAACCTGCAAAGAGTAAAGAAAAATCTGTCTGGAAAGAACCAATTTCAAAACAGAACCCATATGCGTTGCGAAGGCACTGGATCAGGGATGTACAGACATCCAAGAAGTCACATTAACTGAAACTAAAATGAAAGTCAACATCTTGCATTTATGTTAGCTTTGATATCAAGTAGCCCCTTGTACTATATTAAGCTAAGAGACTCATCTATAAAGCACTTCTTGATGTAATATTATAGAATAGATATAATCCTGTAGAATCCAATGATTTGATCTTACATTGCTTATTGCTTTAATGAAGCACTATCACAATCTGAGGTGAAAACTCACCTCACTTCCTTTACCACACCAGCCTGATTTACATTTTTGTTGTTATTGTTTTTGCTAGAGCTGTGCAAGAATGTCAGGATCTGACCTCCTCTGAACCTTCCCGTTGAGGGACAACATGGGATTTTATTCTTACTGCCATTTTCATCTAAGAGATGAAAAAATGACCACCAGGGATGCCAGTTTGATGGCAGGTCCTGGAATGATTTGAGATAGGAAGCTCTATTTTCTGAGATGAAAAGGTGGTTCCTACTTAATGGCTCAGCCCAGCTACAGGAAGAGCATTATTAGCACAATAAAAACCATAAATAGTTGACAACTACATTCCAAAGCCACAAACAGCATTCAGACTTAGGAGTTACAAGTATTTGTAGAGCCAAAACAAATCTAGCATCCTTTGACTTTGTCACTGGTATGTTACCTTCTGTTCTGGGAAAATATACTAGTAAAAACATATTTGACTATAAATGGGCACACAAAAGACGCATTTCCCTTTCTGTTCATTTAAAAGGTTTTTAAAGACATCTACATCATGAGCGTCATCTTAAGAGTAACTAATATACCTGCTGCCATATCCTGGCAATTTGCAACATCCTAAAGTTGTGCACACATATGTCTACTTCCCAAAAAGGTCTTGAAAATAACACTTTCATTGTGCTAAGAAAGTAGCGTATGCAGGCTTCCTTCCCTAGAACTTTAGCTCAAGTTGATCTGGGGGCACCCTTATTAGATCTCTCAGTGATGAGAATTGCTGAATTAAGATCTTTCCTTCAATTGTCACAGGAGTACCTTATTTCATCTCCAGCTTTGATTGCCCCCCTTAAAGTACACGACCTAAATACTTGCTATGCACATCAAGCAAGAAGATGAAAGTGTAAATCATAGATCTAGGGTGATTATCCAAAAATCAAAATGCTGAGAAATGAAGCATAATATCAGTTAAAGTGTCACTAAAACAGAGTTATGAGTATAGTCAGGTAAAATACTTGATAATTGCTTATAATTTTCAGTGTTTTGAAAACAATTTCCTGGCCAGATGTTTTCACACTGTATTAGATGTTTCACTCCCTGTCAAATGTTGTACATTTTCTCTAGTTTATGATTCAAGGTGTTAATCATATTCAGTCTTTCAAGATGATTACCTGGTAACATTAACATACAAATGTACAGTGATTATCTCTGCTTTTCGGAATTCTTTGCATTTTGCACAAGAAAAAAAATAGTAAAAGAAATAAATCAGTCTCTTTCAACTTGCAGGATGCTATTTCAAAAATGAAGTTATCATGAATTCAGAGTCTATGAAAATTAAGTATTAATCAAAATATAGAAAACTTTCACCTCAGCGTGAAAGTAGCAAGTGTCATCTTAAAACAGGCGAGAGTTTACACACATAACTATCTTATACACATTCCACATTCAGTCTCCAGTGTTTTCATAATATCATATTGAGAAGATCTGCAAAGTACTGAGTATCTACAAGCATTTGAGGGACTCAAAGCAGCTTTCAGTATATTATCATAAAAAAATAGGACACTACTTCAGAATGGAGAAGAAATTGTTATCAAATCAAAATGCAGTTAAAAAAATAGCAAAGTTGTGTCAAGTCCAACACCACCTGAATCAAATAAAAATAAAAAAGGATATTTACTGCTTTTATCAAATTCCTTTGTATAAGGAGAATACATCTACAGTTTTCTGATTTAACAAGTGCCATGAAGTATCTAAATTTGTTCCTACCAGCACTAACAGGGTCATTTTTGCAGTCTGAATTGGTTACATCCTACTGCAAAAAGAAATGGGGGGCGTTGTAGCAACAGTACTGTGCAGTGCTGTTGCTATGGACATGCTTATGCAAGATTTTCATAAAATTGATTGATATTTGGAGGGTGCTAGAGGGGACAGACAAGCCACCTGAACTATTTTCACTTCTTCTAAAGACTTCCATACAGCAAAAAGCCCAGGTTGCAGATGCCCATGTTTCCTCCGTGCATGTTGATTCTGGGATGCTATCTCAAAAGCACTCTCAGGCCAGGCATTCTAGCTATAGCATCTGTCATTGTCCCAAGGTATGACTTGGGTACCAAAGTGCCTCATTAAGGCCTTGCAGAGGGATCTGGATAGGTTGGAGAGCTGGGCGATCACCAACCGCATGAAGTTCAATAAGAGCAAGTGCCGGGTCCTGCACCTGGGACGGGGAAACCCTGGCTGCACGTACAGACTGGGCGATGAGACGCTGGAGAGCAGCCTAGAAGAGAGGGATCTGGGGGTCGTGGTAGACAGCAAGTTGAATATGAGCCAGCAGTGTGCCCTGGCAGCCAGGAGGGCCAACCGTGTCCTGGGGTGCATCAAGCACGGCATCGCTAGTAGGTCAAGGGAGGTGATTGTCCCACTCTACTCTGCGCTGGTGCGGCCTCACCTCGAGTACTGTGTGCAGTTCTGGGCACCACAGTATAAAAAGGACATGAAACTGTTGGAGAGTGTCCAGAGGAGGGCTACGAAGATGGTGAAAGGCCTGGAGGGGAAGACGTACGAGGAATGGCTGAGGGCACTGGGCCTGTTCAGCCTGGAGGAGAGGAGGCTGAGGGGAGACCTCATCACAGTCTACAACTTCCTCGTAAGGGGGTGTCGAGAGGCAGGAGACCTTTTCTCCATTAACACCAGTGACAGGACCCGCGGGAACAGGGTTAAGCTGAGGCAGGGGAAATTTAGGCTTGATATCAGGAGGGGGTTCTTCACAGAGAGAGTGGTTGCACACTGGAACAGGCTCCCCAGGGAAGTGGTCACTGCACCGAGCCTGTCTGAATTTAAGAAGAGATTGGACTGTGCACTTAGTCACATGGTCTGAACTTTTGGGTAGACCTGTGCGGTGTCAAGAGTTGGACTTGATGATCCTTAAGGGTCACTTCCAACTCAGGATATTCTATGTTTCTATGATTCTAACCCAACGAAGCGTGCGCCAGTCCAAGCCAAGAGTAGCCAGTTTCTTGAGGAGAATGCTGTGGGAGATGGTGTCAAAAGCCTTGCTGACGTCAAGGTAGACCACATCCACAGCCTTTCCCTCATCCACTAAGCACGTCACTTTGTCATAGAAGATCAGGTTTGTCAAGCAGGACCTGCCTTTCATAAACCCATGCTGACTGGGCCTGATCAACTGGTTGCCCTGCAAGTGCCACGTGATGACTCTCAAGATAATCTGTTCCATGAGCTTCCCTGGCACTGAGGTCAAACTGACAGGCCTATAGTTTCCTGGGTCTGCCCTCCGGCCCTTCTTGTAGATGGGCGTCACGTTTGCTAGCTGCCAGTCAACTGGGACCTCCCCCAATAGCCAGGACTGTTGATAAATGCTGGAAAGCGGCTTGGCCGGCTCCTCTGCCAGTTCTCTCAGTACCCTCGGGTGGATCCCATCCGGCCCCATTGACTTGGGCACATCCAAGTGCCATAGCAGGTCACCAACCCTTTCCTCATGGATAGTGAAGGCCACATTCTGCTCCCCATCCCCTTCCACCAGCTCAGGGTACTGGGTATCCAGAGAACAACCGGTATTGCCGCTAAAGACTGAGGTGAAGAAGGCATTAAGCACCTCCGCCTTTTCCTCATCTCTTGTAACTAAGTTTCCCCCCGCATCCAGTAAAGGATGGAGATTCTCCTTAGCCCTCCTTTTTTGTGTTGATGTATTTATAAAAACATTTTTTGTTATCTTTAACGGCAGTAGCCAGATTGAGCTCCAGATGAGCTTTGGCCTTCCTAATTTTGTCCCTGCACAGCCTCGCTACATCCTTATAGTTAATGAAAGTTAAACTTGATTTTGTTGTTACACCAGACTGAAGCATGATTTGAATCAAGTAATTGGAATTACAGTAGGCTAAAATTGCTGAAAAACGAGTTTGGAAAGTTGAAATGCATTTATTTCCTATTAAACCTTAATTAAAACATTTGGTTGTTTTCAGTTAAGAACTACTGGATTCATAAATGTAATACACAAATTATAACATTTATGAAGTTTAATATTTAAACCATATCAGTTTCAAAATACAGAATTGTTAATTTTATTGAACAAGTTTTCCAGTTTTCAAGCAGTGACCTTGCAAACAGTTCAGATAATCGGTGATCCTTAAAAGCACAAGCCAGTGTTTTCAAAACAAAACAAATCTCCTACTTAAATATCTCTCTCTAGTGCTCTTCTAAGAGGTTAATTACTAACCACCGTTTGCTGCTTATGTTACCATCCTCATCCTCCATCCTTCACTCCTTATCTCTTCTTCTCTTAACCTTCACGTCGCCACTGTTGTTTTCAACCTTTCTTCTTGGATGGATGGAAAAACATGAAACAACTTTTCTAGCCAGAATAGAATAATTTCTGAATTTTATTTATGTATTAGCATTCTTCATTCTGGTTGTGTCAGTGGTCCACTGACTTAACTGACCAGCAGCCTGCATTCCCTGCCACCAGCCCCTAACCACCCCCCCAGAACAGAAGAACTGAGCAACCATTCTGGAAGGTTCTGGTGGTGAATGTTGTCATGAATATATGAATGTTCTTTACCCTCTTCCAGTCTTAATCCTATTTGTACTTTTTTCTTTTTTTTAATAACCTCATTGGAAGAAGTAGCTCTATACATTTGCACGGGGTCACAGCGGCTGCTGCTCAGCAGGCATTGATCTATGGAGGATGGCACGGTTAGCCCACCGTGTTGCTGGAGGGCAGCCGATAAGCGATGACCTATGAATGACATCACAACCAGGTGATTGTGATGACCCATGGGGGCAGAGACCAAACTGTCCTTCAAGAAGGCCCCAGGCTCACTGCACCGTCCGGTGCTGAGGGGTCTTCATCTCCTCCCTCCCAGCTGGGCATGGTTGTCTTCTGCTGAGGTACCCCGGTACCACAGGCCACTGACCATGGCATCTGCCTGGGAGGGGGAGTGCCCGTACTCTGAGATGGGGCAAAGGAGCGTGCTCCTCCTCCCCGATCTCCTTCTTTCTGAGAACTTCGCCTGGGAGAACCTGGTCCCCAAGAATATCATGGGAGTGCTGTTCTTAGCAGATGTTTCAGGTGGGTTGGGCACGGTAGAGCCTCCCCGGAAACAGAATCACACAGAATCACAGAATTTCTAGGTGGAAGAGACCTCAAGATCATCAAGTCCAACCTCTAACCATTGGGACACACCAGGCCCTCAGGGGCCCTGGCCCGTAGATGGCACAGCTATCTTGTCGCTGTTGCGGACTCCTGCTGTGATGGCTAAAGAGAGCACGGATTGGCTTCTCTTGCGATGCAGCGACTGACAGGCGCTTAGGCTTGGCAGCACGGGACTGGCTGCCAGGCCCTGTGGCCCACATAGACATGTCCTGATTTCTGCCTGTTCTTCCTGCAGGTTTTACTGCTTTGTCAGAGAAGTGTGTCCAGCAGAGCGGCACAGACAGAGGTGCTGACGAGCTGGCACAAATACTCAATGACTACATGAGCGACTTTTTGGAGGGTAAGAGCCATGCTGCCAGGCTGTTGTGTATCGGGCCCTGAGGTTGCTTGCGGAGGGCAGAGGCAGCCTTGCTGCACCACCTGCTCCTGCCTCCTTGGAAGGGCTGTGGAGCTCACTGTGGCCTGGGGGGACAGTGGGAGCCGTGGGGCTCCCGTGGCAAGGGAGGAGCGCAGCAGGTCTCTTCTGCTGCCCACTGTGATGAGGGAGGCCCCAGTGGACTGCAGGCTGGCAGACGTGCCTCCAGGCAACAGGAAGGGCTGGAAGGACTTTCCAGGGAATTACAGGCCCGTCAGTCTGATGTCAGTATCAGGGCAGGTTACGGAGCAGGTGATCCTGAGTGCTGTGACATGGCACATGCCTCCAATGGAGGAATCAGAAGCAGCTGGCGTGGGATTTTGAAGGCTAGGTGCCTCCTGACTACCCTGATCTCCTATGACAAGGTGACCCACTTGGTGGCCCTCCTGAGCCCCTTATCCTGGGGGATGTCTCTGACCGTGAGCATGTGGTGGCCACCACTTTGGCAGCATTTGCAAGTGTCCCCGCTCAGAGATCTTCACCAGGCATCTGGACGTGGCCCCGGGCAGGTGGCTCTGAGTGGCTCGGCTTGAGTGGAGACGGGGTGCGGGACCGGAGCAGATACTCTCCAGGGGTGCCTTCCAGCTTGCACTGTACTGTGCTTGTGTGGCCTCCCAACTCACCGTACAGGGGCCAGGGCTGTGGCTACAGGTGGCTTGCCCCACGGATTCCGGAAGAAGGCGCCCCATAACTCTGCCTTCCCTTCTTTCTCCACAGTTGTGCTGGATTTTGGAGGAGACATCCTGAAGTTTGGAGGTATGTCCTTAGGAGGAGGCTGCTTCCATGTCCTGCTGCTGTGCAGTGTTTCCCGCGGGAGCCGCTTGCTCTGTGCTCTGGCCTGATGGAGCAGCTCTCTGGCCACGCAGCAATCCCTCTGGTGGTGTCCCTGGGCTGCTGCAGCTGCGGAGGAGTGCTGGGCAGAGGGTCCCCCCGCCACCCACCCTCTTCCCCTGCTGCCCTGGCTGGTGCTGTGGCTGGTCTGGCAGAGAGGAGGGGTCCCTGTGGCCAGGGTGCTGTCCTTCAGGAGGATGCCCTCCCACAAGCCCATCTTCCTCTGCACGCCAGCTGGCCGCTTGCTGCTGTCCCTCAGGAGAGCCTTCCCCTTCCCCTCACTTTCCCCAGGGGATGCTGTGCTGGTGCTGTGGAGAGCATCAGAAGCTCAGCTGCCTCAGACCATCAGCCTGGTGCTGCAGTGTTGCCAACAAATCCAGAAGAAGCATGGCAGTCGTGACACGCATTTGGGTCAGAAGCTCCACCTGAAGATAGGTATGGGCGCTGCAGGGTCAGCTGTGCCACGTGCACAGCCCTGGCACTCTCCAGTGCTGCTGACTGCTGCTGCTCCCCGGTGTCAATGCTGCTTCTTGCTCTCTCCCCAGGGATCTCCGCAGGGCAAATGACCATACTGTCTGCTGGAGACAGGTACCATCAGCAGTACTTCGTCTGCAGCAACGCCCTGGATGAAGTTATGAAAGCCCAAAACCTTGCGGTTAAAAGTGAAGTGATTGTCTCGCCCACCTGCTGGGAGCTGTGTGAGCAGGAACAGATCCAGACCAGGCTTTTTGGTCGCAAACGGGTTCTGCAGGTAGGTGGACGGGTTGGCCTCTAGAGCCTCTCTGAAGACCCGCACCTGAGAGGGAAGGAGGCAGGTGCTAGAAGGCTGAGGCGCTGGATGTGGAGAGAGTTGTAGCTGTAAGGGTTGGTAGAGAGCTGAAGCAGTTGCCCTTCCACCTCAGGGGTAGCTCTGGGTAGTGCTTGCTTGGTGTGACTGGCCGAGGGAAGCACAGGAAGGGTGTGGGCCCCACCAGCAATGTCCCCCATGGGTCGCGCAGCTGTCCTGGAGAGCTGGGGCATGCTTGGGTGATGTCTGCGTGGCTTTGGTCCTTCTGAGGAGGCACTTCTGTCCCAGCTGAAAAGCCAGAGAGGTGGGCTTGCTGCACCAAGAGGTTCTGCCCTTCTCTGGAAAGTGAGAGTGGAGGGGCAGGCTGTGTCTCCCGGGGCTCCTTGGGGAGGCCAGTGGCAGTACTTTTGTTCTGCGTGTCTGCAGGTTCAGAGCACGGAGCACATGTCTGGATCAGAACGCGAAGATGCTGCAGGCCAGTTTGACCAACACACGAAGATGCGGCGTTTGGAAAGGCTAAGTGAGTCCCTGCTTCACCATGTTCTGAGACTGGCTGGAAAAATGGGGCCTGCCTGCTTCAGAGTTCCAGGGAGGAACTCCCCCTGCCCTCTTCCACCTTTCAGTCAGCGTTCGTGCCTTTGTCCCTCCTGTGCTTCAGCTGAGGCTGTCGCTGCCATCCCCTCCTTCCAGGGCACGGCTCTGGCCAAGCAGCTGCAGAGGGGAGCAGGAGGAAACGCCAAAGAATCTTTGCTCTGCTTTGCCCAGTGCCAGCCCCGTCTTTCAACCCCCTTCTAGTCCCATCCTGCCAGTGAAGGCCTGCATTTGCTTCCCTTAGGGCACCAAAGGCCACCTTTTCACGTGTCCAATGATCCTAAAGCGGCAGCAAAGATGCAGAAGTACATACCAGAAGCTGCTCTCAGGAAGGTAAGGCCACTGCTGCTGGAGGCTTCATTTTGGGAGGGCAGAAGAAGGTGTGCGTTGCATGGGTGGAGCTCTCGTGAAAACAGACAAATGGAAGAAAAAGCACCCTGGGGCGGGAACCCAGGGGACCTGATGCCAGGCTTAGTGGTGCCGCATGTGCCAGGCAACTGCCCATTTTGTGCTGCTCCTCAAAGAGGCACGGGTGGCGGGAGGTGGACTTGCCTCTGTCTTTTCCATGACTCTTGCTCTGGACGTGCTGTGTGCACGAGGCGAGGACAAGGGGGCGAGTCTGCTCAAGTCCCTGGGACGTGCCAGAGGGTCGCCCCTCGCATCCGTACTTGCCACAAGATGGAGTGTTGCTGGAACATTCCCCTCTGTCGTTTGTGCTATGACTCTGCTATGACCTGCCTGCCGCAGGCTGGCCTGCGATTGGCACCGAGCAGAGGACTTACCCTTCCTCCAGTAGTACCTGGTATTGCCAACATGCCTGATCTCCCTTGGTACGTGGCACGGGCCCAGAGGAACCGCCGGGAGAACAGGCTGGCAAAGCTGTCGTGCTCTTCACTTCCAGCTGGACGTGGATATGCCGCTGCACCTGTGGTCTGAGCTACGGCCAGTCACCAGCCTCTTTATCCAGCTGCAGTTTTCTGAAAATGCCAACACAATGGATCTTCAGAGGGGCCTCTGTGATGCCACCAGGATGATTTCAACAATCATCAGTCCTCACAAGGGCGAAATCAACAAAAGCCTTCTGTTTGATAAGGTGAGTGTGGGGGAGCAATCCCACCCCCCGAGGGTGGCCTGTGTCTGTTTAGTGGAGAGGGACTGAGGAGCAGCTCTGCCTTGCTGGTGGGATCAGTCCTCTGTGGCTTTGTGTTGACCTGCAGCTGTACTGGTCTCCCTGGCGACTGCAATGGAACGGCATTAGCTGCTGGCCATAGGCACTGTAACCAGATGTGTTGCATCTGTCCTCTGCAGGGCTGCACATTCCTCTGTGTGTTCGGAATGTCTGGAGCAAAGCTGCATCACGAGAGCACCCATGCCTTGGACAGCGCTCTTCAGATCATCAGCACGTGCTCCACGTCGTTGAGGAATCTTGAGTGAGTGTGTGGCGGTGTTGCAGGGCATGCGTGCTGCCTGGGACAGCGCAAGGGGGCTGACCAGCAAGAGACGTGGCCTCCTGGCTTGGCCTCCTTTGTCCCTGGCAGGACTGAGGCAGCACCCTGAGAAGCAGCAGGTGGCCCCTGGGCTTAGCTCACGGCAGCCAGGCGCAGTCCCTCCAAGCAGAGCCTGCCAGGAACAGGGCTCGGGCCTAATCTCAAAGTCGCTGGCATTGTAGGTGCTCTGTGGGTAGCACCTGCTTTCCTCCACTAGTGAGAGGGGCTGTGGCCTGCTGCAGGTCGCAGCCATTGGGCCTCAGGGGAAGGGTCCAAGCCATCTTGCGTGCACCCTCCCCACGTCCCTTGTGGGTGGGCTGTGTGGTGCCCCGAGCTCTCCAAGTCCCCATGGCATGCACCGGCTGTGGTCCCCCTGGTTGGTGCCAAGGGGAGACGTGGGAAGTGGCAGAGCGGGGCGAGCAGGACTGCGCCTGGGGCACCACTGAATTTGCGCTTCTCTCCCTGTGTGCCAGGGCAATGTCTATTGGGGTCACCACCGGGACGATGTTCTGCGGCCTCTGTGGCCATCCGGAGAGGGCTGAACATACAGGTACCGCACCTTAGTCTGAAGAGTGGGAGGCTGGCGTGGGTGTGCTTAAGCATGTCAGTCATGAAGAGATGGGAAGGCTGGGGCAAGCACATATGCTACAGCCTGCCGAGAGCGGCCCAGATGTCACGGGTCTCCACCTGAGGTGGGAGAATGGCCTCAGAGACTTGCGGTTCCCGCTGGGTCCGCTTGCCCTGCTGCGGGGTTGACCTGTGCCTGAGGGTGTAGTCCCAAAGCTGGGAAAAAAACAAGGAAACCTTGAAGAATATAGAGAGGCCTGTAGCTTGTGTAGTATTTCTATAGCTTGTGTAGTCTTTTAGGTGAGAGAATATGGGAACAGAGACAGGTAGCCTTGAGCTAGCAGGAGCAAGGGAGATAAGGGACAAAAGGTGAAAACAAGGAGGAGAACAACAGCTCCAGACTAATCTGTAGTAACCTTTTGCTCATTAAGGGTCGTAAACGTATTAAAAATCGTACCCATCAAAATGCTAACGTATGCTAATGTGGGATTTGGTGTGTCCCTGCTTCCCCAGCCCCCACTCTTTCTCTGTAATGTGCAAACTCAGGAGACATAAGTTAGGTGAGCTGTAATAGCCAATCAAAAGTACCCAAAGAGATAACTTTCACAAGTTTGCTGTGTATAAGTAACAGTGATTCAAGTCAGAGGTGTGCTGGCTTTGCGGAAGATCGCCAAGCACCTGACTCTGCAGAGTTATATAATAAATTATTTTATTATATAATATATATATATTTATATAATGAATTACTTAATTAGAAGATCTTCGCTCTGTGTGCTCATTGGTGCAGTGCACTAGGCATGCACCTATGGACAACAAGGGGAAGTAGCCCTTGGCCTTGAAGGGTGGGGCAAGGCTGCTTTCCTAACCATGTCAATGTGTTCTCTCTCCATGGCAGTGATTGGCCATAAGGTGAATTTGGGTGCCCGCTTGATGGTGCACTACCCCAGGCTGGTGTCCTGTGATGAAGACACCTACAAGGCTTCTCGCCTGCCCAGTTACTTCTTCAAGGAGTTGCCGAAGAAAGAGTTGAAAGGTGTTACAGATCCCAGCCCTGTCTATCAATATGTGGGGATCACCAACAAGTGGTGAGTGTCTTCCGAGCCATCTGGATGGGGCCACAAGGGAAGCCAAGGGTGCAACCTTGACCGGTAAAGAGGAGCTGTGCAGCAAGAGACCAGCCTGGCCTCCCACAGAAATCCCTTCCCTGTGGCCAAGAAGATCCAAAGGCCTGGCATGGGTCTGCTTTGTGCCTTTCTGCCTTTGTGTCTCCTGCTGCTAAGAGAGCTGCGAGTGACGCCAGTGGGGTGTGGAAGGTCGTCCTGGCTTTGGAGACGCACGCTAGCCATGCAGGCTTTTTCCAAGCGGCTTTCCGCTGGGCTCCCTGCCCTGTGTTTGCTTCACTATGTGCAAGGCTAAGGCAGAGGTCATTCTGATGCAAGGAGGATTTTTTTCCCAGCTCCTTCTGCGCAGGAAGCTTTGGGTCAGTCATGTCGCCTTGGGGAAAGGTGGGCCACTGGGCCACTCTTCCTCCTGTCTGCCTGCTCAGTTCTCAGCTGTCCCTCCGGGCCAGGGTTGGAGGACCTTTTGGATGTTAACGTTGCTGTCTCTTGAAAACTACCAAAAGACTTGAGCCAAAGGTGCCAGGTGCTTGTTGTCCTGAGCCACTAAGTGACACAGGTCCTCCTTTCCAAGAGGCTTCTTTTGCTTGTCCAGGGTGGCAAAGCAGTCTACCTAGCCAACAGCACACCCTGGCTTCTTTGCCCCATCTGGGCTTTCTTAGGTTTTGGCCTCTGGCGAGGGACTCCCAACACCTTCTGCTGTCCCGCCATGGCTGCTGGCCTTCTTTGTGCTTGAAGCTGTCCTGGCATGTCCACTCGAATGTTGGCCGGGGAGCATGCTCCGGACAGCATGCTGCTGGAAAGAAAAGCAGTTACCTGCGGAGGGTCTCCTCCCCTAACACAGCAGGCTCTATATTCCCTGGCTTCTGACCAACTAAGTGAAACTCATGTTTTGTCTTCTCCCGCTTCTAGCATCTTTGACACGGATCGTACCAAGAGGAGGTCGGACCGTCGCCCCTTGCTGGGTAGGTAGAGAAGTCCTCGCTCTTCAGAACCCCAGCTGCTTCCCTTTGCCCAAAGCGGTGCGCCTTGCTGGAGGTTAACCCTGGTAGGCAGCTGAGCCCCACACAGCCCCCTCCCTCCCTTCCTCCCTCCTCTAGCCTGCTGGCTAGTGCGGCAGCATGAGAAACTGCAGAGGCCTTGACACTGTGCCAGCACTGCTCGGCAAGAGTTCAGTGTGTTCTCGGCGTTCCTTTGGTGGCAAGTCCACCACATCACAGCACACTCCAAGCTCCTGTGAAGACAAGGAGCTGTATCGCAGCCAAAACCACAACAGGCCCGAAGACACCACCTTAGCTACAGGGTGCCGGCAAGAGCTCTGGGGCTCAGGGTGCAGTGAGATGTTTGGCATGCCTTTTGGGCGCAGCTGCCTGCAGTGTCTCCAAGTGTGCCCTCCAGTCTTGGGCTGGATCAGTGTGGGGAGCTGCGTCCAGCTGGCTGAATCTCGTTGCCTGTGGGAGGAGAAGCGGAGGGGAAAGAGCTCCTACAAGCTGCGCCGTGTGGCCAGTGGGCAGGCGGCTCTGTTAGAGCTCTAAGGAAGGCAGTGGTGCCAAAGCTGAGATGAGGGGCTTGGAAGGAGGCCTGGGTGTAGGCAGGCTTACTGACGTGGTGGAGGGAAGCCGCCGTGCCAGCAAAAGGGAATGCTGCCCTGCTTTTCAGCATGCTGCAACAGCTTGTTTCCTGGTTGGTCTTCACAGGTCGGGAGGTGGAGATTGACCTCTTTGAACGCAGCTTGAAGGCCTACGAGACTTTGGGACAGCCGCGCATCCTGGCGTACGCAGGCATTCTGGGCTCTGGAAAGAGCCGCTTACTTACTGAGCTGGCCTTTCTGGGCCAGGACACTGGGCACAGGTAAGTGGGTTTTTTGAGACCCTTCCCATGCCCGTCCCCTGACGTTCGTGGAAGACTGCGATGCCTCTGCCCTGTGCCTGGCCCTCCGCCCCCACCCCCGGGACTGTGCACCCTGCGTTCCTTTGCAGTAAGAACCAGGCAGCGTGCGTCTCTAACTCTCCTGTCTTGGCAGGCGTGGGCTACTGGGGGCCTTTTCTGCAGCTCAAGTGCCTTTTGCTTTTGCACCGCAGGGTTGTCACCATGGAACTGACCGAGGCCCACATGAGGCAGCCCTTCTCTGCCATCCGTATGCTGGTGGCCAGGGCCCTGGGACTGCAGGCAGGTGAAACGTGCGAGGACTGGCAGCGCACCCTGCAGGCCAAGCTCCAAGGGGTGATAGAAGAGAGCAGATACTGCCTCCTCAACAACATTTTCCTCGTCAAGGTGAGAGCGAGAGGGAGGCCTCCTGAGGTAGTCTGGTGGTTGTTTGGGTGTTCTGCTGGGCTGGGAGTTGCAGTGCTCATAGCACCCCGTTCTGATTCCTGGGTCCAGGGAGGCTCCTTGTCTGTGGTGACTTCATGTCCTGTGCATGTGCCAGGTGTCTTGGTCAGCACCCTGGAAAGGCCAGTGAAGAGAGGCTTGCGCTGACCTCATGCAAAAGCAGAGGCGCTTTGCTCTGCCGTCTAGCTTGGTGGATAGGCATGCCTGGTCCCAGGATGATGTTTCTTTCTGACTCTGCTTTCCTGTCCAGTTTGACATCTCAGACAAGGTTCGCCACATGCATGACCTTCAAATGAAAGGGGAGTTGCAGAAGACTTGCAGGAAAGTGCTACAGAAGGTGAGTGTTCCTCCTTCTACCTGGGTCAGGGAAAGAAAACAACCCTGCCTGCTGCAGGCTCCACATCAGAACAGCCTGAGTGGGCAGCAGGACGATGTGCCAGGGTCACCGCCCTTCAGGGCCCAGGAACCCCTCCTCCCAGAAGCCCCTCTCACGCCCTCCCCATATGCCTCGTCGTAGCTCGCCTCCTGTTAAGTTGGAGGCTATGTGCCCTGGAGGAGGATTGACGCCTTCTGCATTCCTTTGCCCAAGCTCCCTTCTTCAGAAGGGCAAGTGATGTTCGAGGAGGCCTTAAAGTCTTGCAGAAATGAAAAGCCAGTAAGCTTCTGAAGAGGGAAGCGGCTGGGGAGAGACTTCTGAGTATTCTCCGTCTCCGGAGAGAGGCTACATCTCCTCCCGTAGAGGATGCTTGAGAATCCGCCAGACTCCACGCAGAACCATCTGCTTTTTTCAGACCCTTGGAGGAGAATTTGGCATATTTGTCATCGACAACGCCCACTTCATCGACCCTGCCTCCTGGACTGTCATGTGGCCCGTGCTCCAAAGCGTCACGCTCTTTATGGTGATGAGCTTAGCTCCTGGCCACGAGAGAACGGAGAGCTTTTTCAAAGCTGCAGCAGACAGAAAAACGTCCCAGAGAATCAGCTGTCTTCATCTGGAAGAGCTGAAACCTGCAGCTGTGGTGCAGAAAGTCTGCCAGGACCTTGGAGTGGTCAGCATCCCCAGGGATCTAGCAAGGTATGTTGCAGGCCACGGAGCTCTTCCGGAGGGCTTGGACCTATGCTGCCACGGAAGGAAGTCGCCCCGCAGGAAAGGAAGCACGGGGCCTTCTGGCAGCATCCTTGACTCCAGCAAGGACCTGGGTTTCTCCTTAAGAACCACCACAGCAGGTGTGAGCTAAGAATAGGCAGCTCCCAGGACGCAGCACGTGGGCAGTGACAGCCCTTTGCTGTTGCAGAGGAGGGAGGGCAAGGCAGGGAGGAAAAGGGAGAGAAGAGGAGAGAGGAGAGCAGAGGGAGATGGGTACCCAAGCCTCAGCGTGGCTGAGGTGTCAAAAAGGCTTTGACCAATGTAGCCAGGCTGCAGTAGGGATTCCCAGGAGCAGGGGGTCCAGCCAGCTGCCAGAGCAGATCTGGGCTCCTGAGGACAGGGAAGATCAGGCTTGCTGTGTTGTGCTTTGGACATTGCCCACGACCATTTCCCAACAGACTCCAGCAAACAGTGTAGGGTCAGGGGTCCCAAACGCCCAAGCCAGTGGGAGGACCGCCCCCTTCTGAAGTGAGCCGTAGCTGTGACAAAGAGGCTGGTTACCCTGTGAGGCCTGAGTGACTCGCCACTCGCCCATCAGAACTGTGTTGCACCATACTTCCCTGGTGTTGGTCACTGCTGGGTCTGCTCCTGCCCAGGTTCCTGATCCAAAGAAGCTCTGGCATCCCATATTACTGTGAGGAACTGCTGCACTGCCTGCGTCGCGACAACGTGCTCTTGTTCAGCACTGGGAGGCAGGACAAAAATGTGGAGGACAACTGGGAGGGCTTGATCGGTAAGCACTCTTGTTGCGGACTGGCTAGATGCTGTTGCACGTCACCCCCCCCCCCACACACACACACACACATGACCGTGTCCTGTGGCTTTCCAGTGACTCTGGGCAGAGTCCGATCTGGCAGCAGGACAGAACTTGTTCTGGCTGAGGTGTGGGCTCCTGCACACCTTGCTGTCACCTTGGCAAGCCACCAGCTCCCTCGAGAAGAAAGCCCTTCTGCAGGAGAGGGTCAGACCTGGGAAAGTGTAATCCAAAACCAGAAATGCCCGCAAAGGCGCTGGGAACTGAGGAGCTTGGCAGTAACGCAAGAGCAGTAATTGTAAGAGCAATGCCAAGCAGAGTGCTGTTGCCCTGGGGACAGCCTGCATGGGCTCTGCCTTTTGGATTATCACTGGCAATTTCCCTGGCTGTGGGAGGGAGCGCTGTCAAAGGTAGCAACCGCTGTGTTCTGTTGCGGGATATTCATTCAGTACAGCTGGGCAGCAGGTCCAAAGGCAGAAAAAGAGTTGCAAGGGCAATGCAGACAAAACCATTGCAGTGGAAACCGGTTTGCCCTGCTCACTGACCGCATTCGGTGCGGGCCATGAAGTGGACCCAACCGTGACAGGTTGGACTTGCCCCACCTTGTTCATGCTCTCTCTCTCTCTTCCCAGCTTCTGCAGTTGAGGCTTCACTCGTTGTCTCAGCCACCTCAAGCTCCAGTGCTGGGAATAACAGTGGCACGGTCTGCACCATCAGAGCAGACGTCAGCCTGGAGACCACCGTGCTGCCGACCGCCTTGAAAGGTGAGGGGCTGAGTTTGCGGCTGTGCTGGGGTCCTTTCCTGGGGTGCACGTGAGAGAGGGGATGGGCATCGGCATGCTGCAGAAGCACCCTCTCAGCCTGGGGGGCCCTGCCAGGAAGGCGACTCTGGTCTGAGCAGACAGAGCCCTGCGCTTAAGGGCACAGATGTCCCCCTCCGGGCTGTGAGGCCCACAGCAGTTGTGGGGAGCTCCAAGTCCAGCTCTGAGGTGCTGAAAGCGCTCTCTGCTCTCTGTGTGCGCTGCTGGGCGTCAGCCTAGTTCAGCTCTGGTAGGTCGCATCACGGGTCGCATGTACCCGCAGGATCGTGCCCTCCCCATCCTTGGTGGAGGAGCTCTTATCCCTGGGCCTTGTTGCCTGTGGTTGCAAGAGGAGAGGAGCCATCTTGAAGACATTCCCCTGGACTCCAATTGCCCAGCAGGTGCCATCTTGAGGAAGAGAGGCCAAAGTCTACCCTGTTTCCTGTGGTGGAACTGTCCAGCCTCTCCAAGCTCAGGCTCCAGGACACAAAAGAGAGAGACGTTTTGCTTCTTCTTGACAGAGATTGCACTGGCTGAGCTGGACCGGATCACGCTGCAGAAGCAGATGGTTTTGAAGTTTGCAGCCATCATAGGGCCAGTGTTTACCACCCAGCTGCTGGCTCACATCCTTCCCACTTGTACCAGGCAGCACATGAATAGTTTGTTGGACGGGCTGGTGAGCGACAACATCCTTAAGTGGCTGAAGGACACAGGGGTGCCCAGAGACATCCAAGATGCTCAAGAGGGGCCGTCCACCTCTCAGCAGGCAGGGAGCGGTAAGTGGTGGCAGTAAGGTAGACCCAGGAGCGCTGTAGCTGAAGGAGGCCTTCCCCCACCAGCTTTGTGCAGAGGGAAATTCCCAGCGGCTGTTGGGAATGTCTCTACCACTCTGGCTGAGGCCACCATCCATTGCCTTGCAGGGGTGGAGAGGCCGTCTACAAGCAAGGAGACCACGGAGCAGCAGGCTGGCGTTCTGGCCTTCTGTGCCCCACTGCTGCAGGAGGCAGCCTATGAGCTGTGGCCCAAGAGACAGAGGGCCAGCATACAGCGCAAGTGTGCTGCCTTCCTGGAGAAGCACGCACACAAATGCCGGCGCTGCCACGGAGGGGACTTTGTGGCCTTCCACCGCTTCGCCGTCCCCAGTCCCCAGGACGGGGAAAACTGCCAGGGCTCTGCTGACAAGGATGACTGGCACAGCTGGGAGGCCTTGGTGCTCGCTGGAGAACAGCTGAAGAAGGACAGGACTCACATCCCTGAAGGTAGGCTGTGTGCCCTGCTGCGGAGCCCCCTCCTTCTGGAAGCCCAGGCCCATGCAGGCTGGGGCCCACCAGGTCCCCAGCACCAGGGATAAGCCAGGGGACGAGGACGATCACCGCAGCTCTTGTGCCCTGGGGCTGCTCGGCAGGACCCTTGCAAGCCTGCAGCTCTTAGCCCGGGCTACGTGGGGAGTCCCTTGACACGCTCTCTTCTTCCCAGGTAGTGCAAATGCCCTGCAGCCGCAGCAGGCTTTCTCGGAGGAGGAGTTCAGGTGAGGAGACAAGGTTCTGATGATTGTGGAAACGAGCGAGCTCCAGAGGAGACAGATGGAGCTCTGCCATTTGGCTGCTGGCTGGGACTCCAGCTTTGGGAGGAGGAGGCTGGCTGTGGGGTGGGAGCTGGGATGAGACAGCAGGAAATAGGGTTTTGTTGCTACCCGTAGGGAGAGCAGGGTCATCTCAGGTGATGCTCATCTGCTCTTTGCTCTCTTCTTTTCCTGGCAACCTGCCTCTGACCAGAGCGTCAGAGCAGTTTCCACCAGAGGGCAAACGGACAACTGCGCAGCCCAGCAGGACCGAAGAGGACGGTGACAAGTGTTCCTGCGAATGCGAAGCCATCATTGAATCAGTGCTTGTGCCTTTGGCTCGCCACTATGTGGCAACAGGCAATGCTTCCCGAGCCTTCTACTACCTGCTGGAGTGTGCGGCTGCCTACCTGCACGTCTCCAACAGCTACATGGTGAGTGACCCTGCTTGCCAGCACGCACTGCACCTGGAGTCCACTGCAACAGGACATGCTCGCTGAGGGGCCTCCCAAAAGAAACAGTGGGGGCAGAGCCGGGCTGTTTCCTGCGCTTTGCCTCTCCCACAGCAAGAGACGCGGGGCACTGAAGCAGGCCCGTCAGCACAAGCTGCGTTACCTGGGAGGCAGTCTGAAGGCTCCCTTGGTGCCTGAGCTCTGAGCCCACGGGGCACTGTGCTAGGGCAGGGATCACATGGGGAGATGCGGGCCCTCCTAAGGCAGGTGCCACAGGAGGCAAGAGGGAAGGGTGGAGCTAGCCGGGGGCTCTGCACCGATGCTCACCTGCTGCCTGTGTGCTTGCTCAAAGGCCCTTATGAAGCTCAGAGAAGCAGAGGTCCTGAGGAACTCCATGCGGAAGACAGCAACTGTGTTAGACTGCTTTGAGAAGGCGACCTTCTTAAGCCTCAAAGCGGAGGTAAAGCGGCAGGGTGATGCCCTTCTTGCAGGGGGTGTCCCTGCTATGGCCAGCCCCTTGCATGTTTCTGCAGCCTCTGCAGGAGGAGAGGCTTGGGAAAGCGGTCCATGTCTACATGGCTTCCTCTTCCTGTGCAGGTCTGCTGTATCCTAGGATCCGTGGGGCTGGCCAAGAAAACGACCAGGCAGGCGCTGAGCCTTCTGAAAAAGCCATTCCCTCAGACATGCTCCGGAGCCTTTGTCACATCTCTGTGGGAAAGGTTTCAGGGTGCTCTTCGTGACACAAACAGAACACCCTCACTTCCGCTAGAGGCTCGGTAAGCAGCAGAAGGGAGAGCGTGGGAAAGGAAGAGTATTCTGGTGGGAAAGGAAGAGTATTCTGGTGCCAGGCATTCAGGCCCAGGCCTGCCTGGACTTCAGGCCTCGCCTAAGCTGTCCCATAGCTCATTAGCAGGACCGAGGCATTAAGGCACGACGTGTGGGTCAAACAGGGGCCAGTGCAGCCTCACGCTGTCCCCCTGGGCAGCCCCTGGGCCTTTGCGTAGAAAGCAGCTTGTGCCGAGGGATGTACCTGCTGGCACGTTTCGGATGAGGCCGGGGTGGCTGGGAACAGAGAGATGTGAACAGCAAGGACGGGCTTAACAGGGGAAGGAAGGCAGTGACCTCAAGGGACGGGATGGGGTTGGGTTAAGGTTGGGGGGGGAGGGAGGGCGTGATGAGGAGAAGGCTCAGAGTTGCGATAGTCCTTCTCCTGCTGGTGCCTGGCATCACTTCCCCCCCGGTGCTGTAGTGCCAACACACCCTCTGTAGCGGTTGGCTGCCCCTGGCAGCACTTCTTCGTTTGCCCACTTCCATGCCGGCAGCCCTTTCAGCACCAGCTCCCTTCCTCTGAGGAGGTGTACGTGTCTCAGCTGCCACCCCACTTTCCCCTGCCCAGTCTGGTTTGGTGCTCTACAGCCGCGCCTCTGGGCTCAGCAGTTTCTCTTGTGTGTCAGGAGGAAGAAGGTAGCCTGGATGCTTCAGCAGACCCGCTGCCTCTCCTCACTGGGGCACCTCTACAGCCTGGAGGGCACATCAGGACAACAGAGCTTCTCCCGCCTGGCAGCTCGCATGAAAGCCAACGTGGACAGGAGAATAGACTCCTTAAAGGAAGAAGGCTTCCACCCCGACAACTACCTTTCCATCCCTGCTTTCCTCAGTGTGTCTCAGTAAAACATCTGTTCTCTTATGGTGGTGGTTGTCAGGCCTTGCCAGGGAAGGTTCAGTTTGGAAAGAAGAAGCAAGTTCTTCTCAGAAAAGGAGAGCTTGCTCCCCCAGCAAGAGATGCGGGGCACTGAAGCAGGCCCGTCAGCACAAGCTGCCTTACCAGGGAGGCGGTCTGAAGGCTCCCTCGGGACCTGTGTGGGCACCTGGAGAGAGACAGCATGGGCAGGATGGGACGTTGGAAGCTGCCATAGTGCAGAGCGAGCAGAGGAGGGGAGGGCCACGGTGGGGGGGGGTGCTCCAGAGTCCCCGCAGGGTCAGGTGGGCTGCTCCGTCCCGAGGCGTGCTGGGAGCTGTAGTTCTGCGGTGCCAGGCGGCCACATGGGCTCCCGGGTGCCGGCCCAGGTCCTTGCTGTGCTTGATCGTTGGGCTGCTTCTCGTCGTGAAACATGGGGTTAGAAATTAGAGAGCGATGGACTAAGAATGAATATGTAGGCAACACTCCTTGCTTAATATGTGCTACTGAGATGGGGAAGATGCTAAAACTTCTCCAAATTAATATTTACAGAATCACAGAATTTCTAGGTTGGAAGAGACCTCAAGATCATCGAGTCCAACCTCTGACCTAACGCTAACAGTCCCCACTAAACCATATCCCTAAGCTCTACATCTAAATGTCTTTTAAAGACCTCCAGGAATGGTGACTCTACCACTTCCCTGGGCAGCCCGTTCCAATGTCTAACAACCCTTTTGGTAAAGAAGTTCTTCCTAACATCCAACCTAAAACTCCCCTGGCGCAACTTAAGCCCATTCCCCTTTGTCCTGTCACCAGGCACGTGGGAGAAAAGACCAACCCCCACCTCGCTACAGCCTCCTTTAAGGTATCTGTAGAGAGCAATAAGGTCGCCCCTGAGCTTCCTTTTCTCCAGGCTGAACAAACCCAGCTCCTTCAGCCGCTCCTCGTAGGACTTGTTCTCCAGGCCCCTCACCAGCTTTGTCGCCCTTCTCTGGACCCGCTCAAGCACCTCCATGTCCTTCTTGTAGCGAGGGGCCCAAAACTGAACACAGTACTCCAGGTGCGGCCTCACCAGAGCCGAGTACAGGGGGACGATCACCTCCCTAGCCCTGCTGGCCACACTGTTTCTTATGCAAGCCAGGATGCTGTTGGCCTTCTTGGCCACCTGAGCACACTGCTGGCTCATATTCAGCTGACTGTCCACCATCACTCCCAGGTCCTTCTCTGCCTGGCAGCTCTCCAACCACTCATCTTCCAGCCTGTAGCTCTGCTTGGGGTTATTGCACCCCAGGTGCAGGACCTGGCACTTGGCCTTGTTGAACTTCATGCAGTTGACCTCAGCCCATCGGTGCAGCCTATCCAGATCCTCCTGCAGAGCCTTCCTACCCTGGAGCAGATCGACACACGCACCTAACATGGTATCATCTGCGAACTTACTGAGGGTGCACTCAATGCCCTCATCTAGATCATCGATGAAGATATTAAAGAGGACCGGCCCCAGCACTGAGCCCTGGGGAACGCCACTGGTGACCGGCCTCCAACCAGATTTGACTCCATTCACCACGACTCTTTGGGCCTGGCTGTCCATCCAGTTTCTCATCGAGCCTACTTGAGGGAGCCGCCAGGAGCCGGCAGCCCTCGTGAGGGAGGCTGACGAGGCGAAGGTGGAGCCAGCAGCGCCCCCTCCCCGGCCGTTCAAAAGCAGCCCCTAGGGAGCGCGAGTGACCAGGAGCGCAGCGACCAGGATGGGCAAACAGGACGTGGCGCGTCAGAAGGGAGTGGCGTGGCAGTTAGTGTGGCGGTTCGTGCAGGCAGGGCAGAGTGCTCCCCCCCCGCCCACACGACCGACTACCCGTTAAAGAATGCAGCAGCTCAGGTCACCGCATGCAGGGAGTGTCAGAGCCTGCTGCTGCCATCGGCGGGAGGCAAAGACACTGCGTGCGTGAGGTGCGAGCAGGTGGATGACCTGATCCGACCTACTCAGACAGAGGGCTCGGGGAAACACGCAGCCGTCCAGGTCCTGGGCTGCAGAGTGTGCCCCAGCCTTCTGTCTGTCTCCGACAGCAGTGGTGGGTATGCCTGTGGGAGGCGTGCCCAGGTTGAAGAACTGCTCAGCCAGTTAGCGGTGCTCCGGGAGGAGGTGAACAGGCTGAGGAGCATCAGGGAATCAGAGATGGAAATTGACTGGTGGAGGTGCACTCTACCCTCTCTGAGGCAGGCTCACGAGCCTGCCACAGCACAGGCGTCTCCTGTTATGCAGAAGACGGAGGTTCCCTCCTCCTGCCAGGCAGCGGGAGGAGACCTAGATCAAGGGGGGGAATGGAGGCAGGTGCCTATTCGGGGTGGTAGGTGAGCCCTCTCTCTGCCCACCTCACCTTCTCATCTACCCTTAAATAATCGATATGAAGGACTAGAACAAGACAATCTGAATGACAAAGTAGATAAAAACCCGTCCCAGTTGGAGGGGGCGCCTAAGACAAGGCGACCTACACATCGCATTGCTACATCATCCTTCAAAAAAGAAAGAAGGGCTATTGTTATGGGGGGCTCCCTTCTGAAAGGGACAGAGGGACCGATATGCCGACCGGTCCCAACCCGCAGGGAAGTCTGTTGCCTCCCTGGGGCTCAGGTGAGAGACTTTGCCAAGAAAGTCAAGTGCCTGGTACGGCCCACTGACTACTACCCACTACTGGTCTTTCAGGCTGGTAGCGATGAAGTAGCAACAAGAAGTCCGAAGGCGATCAAAAGAGACTTTAGGGATTTGGGGTGACTACTTAGAGGATCAGGGGCGCAGGTTGTGTTTGCCTCTGTCCTTCCAATAGGGGGGATCGAAGCTGAAAGGCGTGCTGTTCACATAAACTCGTGGCTTCGAGACTGGTGTGACCGGCAGAACTTTGGGTTCTTTGATCACGGGAAGGTCTATGCTACACCGGGCCTGATGGCACTGGATGGGATGCGCCTCTCTCAGAGAGGGGTAAGGATCTTTGGTCAGGAGTTGGCAGGGCTGATAGATAGAGCTTTAAACTAGAGTCGAAGGGGGAAGGGGCTAAAACCAGGCACGCCGGTGAAGACCTAAGGGATGGTACGCTAGAATCAGAGGGGCTGTGTGCCAGTGAGGTCCTTCGGTCAGATCCACAAGGTGCTGAGTGTAAGGAGACGCACCTGAAGTGCTTCTACACGAACGCACGCAGTATGAGGAATAAAATGGATGAGCTAGAAGTCCTGGCCCAGTCCCGCAACTACGACATCATCGGCATAAGCGAAACCTGGTGGGATGAGCCCTGTGACTGGGGTGTTGCGATAGATGGTTACAGGCTCTTCAGGAGGGACAGGCAGGGTAGGCGAGGTGGTGGGGTGGAGATGTATGTGAAGCAGGGGCTGGGCTGTGTGGAACTTCAGGTCTGCGATGGCAAAGTTGAGAGCCTCTGGGTTAGGATCAAGGGACGAACGAATAAAGGGGATGTCGTTGTGGGAGTCTATTACAGACCGCCTGGCCAGGACGATAGCACCGATAAATTATTCTTTACAGAACTAAGAGAGGCCTCGAGATTAACTCCCCTTGTCCTTATGGGGGACTTCAACTTGCCAGACGTTAACTGGGAGCGCCACACGGCTGACACGAGCAAGTCCAGGAGGTTCATGAAGTACCTAGATGAAAACTTCTTGGTGCAGGTGCTAACGGAGCCAACTAGGAAAGGTGCCCTCCTAGACCTGTTGCTAGAAAACAGAGAGGGTCTGGTGGGAGATGTGGTGATTGGTGGCCTCCTTGGTCATAGCGACCATGAAGTGGTTGAGTTCAAAATTTACGGTGACAGAAGGAAAAGTGCCACCAAAACCTCATCCCTAGATATGGGGAAAGCGGACTTCAGGCTGCTCAGGGAACTAGTCAGCAAGGTCCCCTGGGAAACTGCTCTTGAAGGCCTCAATGTCCACCAGTGCTGGTCATTCTTTAAGTGATGCCTCCTAGAAGCACAAGATCAGGCAATTCCTAAATATCGCAAGTCAGGCAGGCGGGGCAGGAGGCCGGCGTGGCTGACCAGGAACATTCTAATGGAGATTAGGCGGAAATAGAGAGTGTTTCACTACTGGAAGGAGGGCCAGGTGTCATGGAAAGAATACAGGGATGCTGTTCGTGATTGCAGGGAGAAAATTTGTGTGGCCAAAGCACACCTAGAGTTGAAGATGGCTGTGTCTGTGAGAGAAAATTAAAAGGGTTTTTTTTAGATATGTGAATGGAAAAAGGAGAACTAAAGAATACATAGGGCCGCTCCTTGATATGGAAGGTCTCCTCACAGACAATGACATAGGCAAAGCAGAGACGCTTAACGCCTTCTTTGCCTCTGTCTTCAATGCCGATGATGGGCTTCGGGACCCAGGGTGCCCTGAGCTGGAGGACCGGGACGGTGGGGATGACAAACTGCCAACAGACCCTGAACGTGTGTGGGATTTGCTACTCCACCTGGATCCCTACAAGTCCATGGGTCCGGATGGGATTCATCCCCAGGTGCTGAAAGAGCTGGCGGACGTCATCGCGGAACCTCTCTCAATTTTTTTTCAACAATCCTGGGAATTTGGAGAGGTCCCGGTACACTGGAAGCTGGCAAATGTTTTGCTGATTTTCAAGAAGGGTCAGAAAGAAGACCCTAGCAATTACAGGCCTGTCAGTCTCACGTCAGTGCCTGGTAAAATCATGGAGAAGATGGTTCTCGAACTTATTGAGGCGCACCTGGGGGACAAAGCAGTCATTGGTCCCAGCCAGCATGGGTTTGTGAAGGGTAGGTCCTGCCTACCTAACCTGACTTCCTTTTATGATAAGATCACCCGTATGGTGGACCAAGGGAAACCAGCTCATGTGATTTTTTTGGACTTCAGCAAGGCTTTTGACATGGTTTCCCATAGGATCCTACTGGACAAAATGTCCACCATACAGCTAAATAAAAACATCATACGATGGGTGAGCAATTGGCTAACGGGCAGGGCCCAAAGGGTTATGGTGAATGGGGCTGCATCAGGCTGGCGGGCGGTCACCAGTGGGGTCCCTCAAGGCTCCATTTTAGGGCCGGTACTTTTCAATATTTTTATAAACGATCTGGATGTAGGAATAGAAGGTATTTTGAGCAAGTTTGCTGATGACACCAAACTTGGAGGAGTTGTGGACTCGAATGAGGGTGGAAAGGCCTTGCAGAGGGATCTGGATAGGTTGGAGAGCTGGGCGATCACCAACCGCATGAAGTTCAATAAGAGCAAGTGCCGGGTCCTGCACCTGGGACGGGGAAACCCTGGCTGCACGTACAGACTGGGCGATGAGACGCTGGAGAGCAGCCTAGAAGAGAGGGATCTGGGGGTCGTGGTAGACAGCAAGTTGAATATGAGCCAGCAGTGTGCCCTGGCAGCCAGGAGGGCCAACCGTGTCCTGGGGTGCATCAAGCACGGCATCGCTAGTAGGTCAAGGGAGGTGATTGTCCCACTCTACTCTGCGCTGGTGCGGCCTCACCTCGAGTACTGTGTGCAGTTCTGGGCACCACAGTATAAAAAGGACATGAAACTGTTGGAGAGTGTCCAGAGGAGGGCTACGAAGATGGTGAAAGGCCTGGAGGGGAAGACATACGAGGAACGGCTGAGGGCACTGGGCCTGTTCAGCCTGGAGGAGAGGAGGCTGAGGGGAGACCTCATCACAGTCTACAACTTCCTTGTAAGGGGGTGTCGAGAGGCAGGAGACCTTTTCTCCATTAACACCAGCAACAGGACCCGCGGGAACAGGGTTAAGCTGAGGCAGGGGAAGTTTAGGCTTGATATCAGGAGGGGGTTCTTCACAGAGAGAGTGGTTGCACACTGGAACAGGCTCCCCAGGGAAGTGGTCACTGCACCGAGCCTGTCTGAATTTAAGAAGAGATTGGACTGTGCACTTAGTCACATGGTCTGAACTTTTGGGTAGACCTGTGCGGTGTCAAGAGTTGGACTTGATGATCCTTAAGGGTCCCTTTCAACTCAGGATATTCTATGATTCTATGATTCCTGTCCCCTTCCTCTTAGTAGTAATACATATAGTCTATAACTTCCCTTTATTCTCAGCAAGAAAAGAAGCAGTGGTGGACACAAAAGACCATAATCCTGTGCCAGGGACGAATACCAGACCTATATTTATACAAGTCCCACTGAAAATGACATGGACTAATGCCTGGGCTAACTTGCTTTGTCTTTGCTTTGCTTTTTTTTTTTTTTTTTTTTAAATTGTCAAACCTTTTAAGGTTGGACAACTAAAAATCTCTCTCAGACTAATCTTTTAATCATTTCCTTTCAATTCGTTTTTATTTCTTCATTCTCTGTTTTTATAGTTGATAATCCCCTAGTCATTTTGACCCTTGTACAGTTTTAGCACTGAAAATATTCTTTTCATAGAATACAGGAGAAAAACCTGAAGGGAAGCATCAATATGTTGACATTTTGCTTTGTTTTTCTGTCACTAAAATCATAAATATTTCTACTAAAGACCAATAAATAGATTCTCCTATCAGGCAGGAACCAGGATCATCTATTTCAGAGTTTGATAAGTATTATCAGAACACCAATATTAGAAAAAAGAATTGATAAATCATCAAAAGCAGCAAATGAAGGGAAATGTTTCATTAGGTTTATAAGAAAATATGTGTAGGAAATTTGTATTAATTTTGAGTTTCAGCATTTTGCCAGGATTTTATTACTTTTGTCCACATTTCATTATGAAGACTGTTCATGCACTCTTCCTCGTTTTTAGTTGTTCATATGTAGTCTCGAATAGTGTCTTTCTTTGTAAATAATGTTGCTAAGTCAGACTTCGAGCTCAAATGTAGCTGATGACTCCAACATTCTCATAGAGCAGCAACAGAATCACCAATGCAGTTCAAGCCAAACCCATGCCTAAATCAGTGTCTATTCAATTCCAGGCCAATTCCAATAAATATTAAGGGTAAAGTCCTAGCAGTTTTGAAGCCACACATTTGGTATTATTTTGCTTGAGAACCAGGTTGCACAATAAATTTTGCAGTTCAGAACTCCATTAAATATGGAATATGCCACTGAAAAATAATCCCATGGAGACAGAAAAAAGCCAAAACAATGACTCCTACATTTTATGTAAGCTAGGGGCTAAAGAATTACAAAATTCATCAGGGTGGGGTTCCTATTCATCAGAATAGGAACAGCAGAGTATTTATGTTTAACACACACTGTGATGATTGTATGTCATCTTCAACCTTATGCTTCTAAAACACTTTTCGATTATATTAATGTATAGAATAAATATACACCAAAGTGAAATTATCTACTCAGATTTTTTTTTAAGAGCAAACCTCAATTTTTAAAAGTTCAGCTAAGAAATACTCATTAAGTAACTAACATTAAAAATTCCAAGATACTACAGAAAAGGAGAACAAAACTAAACTACTGCTTACTGGAAATTCTTAAATAGAATTAATAAAAGTTCTTATCATCATAGTTTGGTGTTTTTTCCTCTCAGTGTTGTTGCCAGCATGAAGAATGGACAATGCTGGTCTCAGAAATATTTTAATATATTAAAGCACATCTTAATATGTCCTGTGAGCATCCCCAATGATAATAAGTTTAACTGCACTTTTTCTGGTAGCTGGGCACAGGTGTTAGGATCTGCAATAAGCAGACTTCAGAGAAATACTTAAATAGTCACAGACAGTATTACTGCCTGGGAGACAGGTGTTCCACTGCCTCCATGAGTGGAATATTTGCAGACTACTTTATGGAATAAATACACATGACCATATGCAGAAGCAACACCAAGCTTTGCCCCACTGATTCACCAAAATCCCTCCACGCTTAAGCAAAGCTTAAGCTTTTTAAGCCACGTGCTGGCTAGTGGTGCAGTCAATATATTTATGATCTTAAAAAGCTGCATTTTCAAGGAAAATTTTTACATGGATATAAGAATTATGATACTTGTAAATAGAAAGATTTTAGCAGCACAAAATGCATTATTTTTAAACAAACAAGCCCGTTACTATCTTTAAAAAATTTGTTTGCTGTTCTTCGGTGAGATACTTCAACTGGCATCGAAGATATAAAACTTTCAATGACTTTAAGTCATTTTTCAAGATGTTTTTCCTGTTTGCTGGTTGGCAAAAGTTACTGATATAGGAAAAGTGAAGTAAAATGAGCGTTACTTATGGAGAAGTTAGCATTCTCATTCAGCATTAGCTAAGAAAAAGCTAAGAAAAAACAAATGCAACTGTTCAAAAATAATGGATGAATTTTGTTTATTTTTATTGTAGTACATGATTAATGAGCTGTCATTGAGTTAAGGCATTCATTGACATGTTTCTGTAAGCTTGTTTAGATAATAAGCCTTAAGAGATGAATGAAGCATGTCCTGACAGATTTGCTGTGATGATTTCTTTGCTATATCTGGGGGACATAAAAGATCTCAGCTTGTTTAAAAAAAAAAATCTTCTCATTAATCAAATCCTGCCTTATGCTGTGGAAGTGCCATTTTGAAGAGAAGCACAAGTGAACACCACAGAAGCATTCAAATAAATTATGTAGGTCTACAGTTATGTTGATTTCCCCAGGTGATAGGAATTTAGTTGCCAAAGATGTACCTCCAGAGACCAGTTCTCTGGGGATTAACAAAGCACATTATGCAATTAACCTTTATACCAGGTTAATTGACCTAAGAACAGAAAACATAAAATCAGACTAATGCAAGTATTTCTTAGTCACTGATTTTTTAGTCACTTTTCATGATCCTTGCAAACAGCGAGAGAACAGTCTACTCTGGACACAAGATATTCTAAACGATCATGCTTTCATGGGGTCTCACATAGCAAAGAGTAGCTGAAGACAGTTTAGCATCACTCCTCAAGAACTTCTGGGGGAGGGGGGGGGCAGGGGGAAGGTTTCTCAGGTGTAGATTCTCCTTTGTAAAGAAGGATGATTGTGGTCAGCCATGAATTTATTCAGTTTGTGGGATTTCTGTAACAAGGAGTAAAAGTCTAATAGTCACAAGAAAATATTTTTTTCAAAAGGTGTTAAGCAGTGTACTTCAAGTACTTTATATATATAAAAAGCAAAGATTCTTTTGAAGATGTTTATATATATATAAAAATATATTTTATATATGTATATGTATATATATATACATATTATGTATATATATATATATATATATATATATATAAACAAACATTCACTGAATTGAGCTCTGAACTGGACTCCTGAGTTTACTTGCATCTCACTGTCTATAGCAAATTACTCTTTCTCCACACCTGGAGAGGCATCTAGGTTTGTTCAGGTATTCAGTGCCTGAAAAAAATCAGGTAAGACTTTTGAAAACAATGGGCATGTATTTCAAACAGAAAACAGCAACAACTGGATAAATATGGCAAGTATCCTGCTTCACCAAGCAGCCAAAAAAAAAAAAAAAAAAAAGAGAAAGCAGTCTGTGCTAAGTGAGGGTCATCCCCCTGGTTTAAAAAGAAAAAAAAGCAAAATTGTGTCTTTCGTGACTCCTGAAATATTGCATCTAAAGCCACAGGGACAGAAGATACTGCCTAATGCTGTTGTATATCTTGAGTTATTTGATGAACTCCCGAAACATGGAACCTGCTGATATTAGGAAATTATATCGATAGCTTCAAACAACTGGGGAGGTTGACAGTGCTAAGAATTGTAACCCTAACGGTTGCTCCAGCACTACTGAAAAAAGTGAAAACAGTGCAGAAGAGAAGCTGTCACAGCTTCTTTAACAACAGCCTTGGGTTATTCATCACTAACACTGGAATCAAATGAAATCACTGATTAGAACTGAAGTCCTATCTCCTTCTAGGTTTCTTTTCAGTGCTGTCAGGAACAGAGGTTTCTATTATCTGAAGAAAAAGGATAGCTTACAATACAAGCTGTAAGATTTCATATTACTGTCACATGGAATAAATTTATTGGGAGCCATTTCTGGACTGTCATATCAGTAGGAATTTGCCAGGAAACAGTTTTCCATCTTCTTTGTTTCTGACAATTTTCCTTTCCATGTTCCTGTTCCTTAGATGAAATCATTTGTCCATCTTATTTTGTATTGTAATATTTTGACAGATCTAAAGGGTTTTGGCTAGTAACGAGATTTGCTAGTTTTCAAATACAAAAATACACCAGCTTGTCTCTTTGCATCTCCTCTCTCATTTGCAAAGCATAAAACAAAGACCAACAATGAAGATAATTTTCAGTTCCCTACAAAGGAGCAACATGAAATCATGATTCTCTCACTGAGATCTTAAATACCCAGATCACTTGATTCAGGTTTTTGTTTTGTTTTGGATTTGTTTTTTTGTTGTTGGTGGCGGTTGGTTGTTTAAAGCAAAGAATGTAACCTGAATGATCTGTTTGCTCAAATAGGCTTTCAAAACTGAAACAGTTATTGTAAGGTCATCTGCAGTGAATCCTGAAGAAAGATCATAAGGAATTGACGTGTTTATAGGGTATAGGACCAGCATAACTGGGTGCAGAGTCTACAGTTCTTTTCTTGACTGAAGGCTAGGCCAGGAATAGAAAATTTGAATCTAACTTAACTTCTATTTCTGAAATATAAGTATCATTATATGGTGGTTATTTAACAGCAAAGTCTGTCTATATAAATTGAAGGAGAATATTTATAATCTGTAAGGTAATAGAGGACAGTGGAATACCTTGTCTTTCATTTTTAAGCTAGTAGAACTCATCCTTGTCAATTAGAAGTGTTGCATAATAGGTACAGCTCAGTTCATAATTTAGATATGTATTTCCTTGCATTGTAATAAGTTTACTGCAAGAATTATGTTGAATATTATTGGATAATTAATGCAACATTGACAGAATAGTTGTTGTATGCTTGCATACTTTACTTAGCAAAAATGCAATATATGTCTTCTCCCAATGACCAGATGTACAATAAATCACAGCAATGATTTAATTCTGTGAAAGAGGAGTTAAGAATTGACAGCACTAAGTCAGGCAACGTCATACAGTTTTTCTGAACTGACCCTGCACACATGTACGATGGCAACACCTACACCAGACAAGGTGTCTTCAGTTCTGAAATCGAGAAACCAAGGAATAAAAGACTCCCAGAATAAAAGGTTGTAAAAAAAAAAAAATCAGCCTCTCCTTTACTCAGGCATTTTGGCTGAATCCTTACATGCAAATACACTAATATAACCTGTACTTGCAATGGGTGACTTTCATTTGCTGGCAGGGGAAAAGCAACGCTTTGTAGTCTGTGGAAGAAAATTTGACTTGGCACAACTTTTTCTAAAAATGTTGCCTGTTATGTGAAAATCTCATCAAATATAAAGGTTTTTTATTGAAGTCAGGCCTCTTAAAACACCTGTCATGCATGGACATGTGCTCAAAGCCTCATAAAGGAAGGCCAATTTTATTTTTACTATTTAGTTATTAAAGATGAGGAAAACTTATACTGATTGGGTTAAGAACTTGTACAAATGAAGCTGCTCTCAACTTAATAGTTTTGATAAAGTTAGTCTCAAGAACAAGACCAGATTTGTTCACTGAAAGATTAGGTGAAAAGAAGCTGCAACAAAAAAGCCACGAGAATCAATTCTCAGCTTTTACAAATCTGCTGTACATACAGTTCATGAATTAGACTATCAGAATTAGAATAAATGAAAGCTGCAGATAGACTACCAAAATTTTTTCCTATATTCATATGTGCCAAATGATCAGAGACTCTCACTAAAAGGAAAGTTTTAACCTGTTCCTTTGAGAACCATTTTGGCTGATGAAGGGATGCTCTAGTCCAAAGACTTCTGAGAGGAGAAACTCAAGGGCCCCCTTCTGGCTGGGAGCCCCGCTGAGCACACCAAGGCTGTGGTTGCTAGTCACAAGTAGCTCAGGCTTGTTTTGCATATCCTACTACATAATAAAAATCTGTAAATCATGTACTCGAGAGCTTAACATTGCCAGAAGCATTATAGCTACATTAGGATGCAGAAGCAGATAATACGATATCAAACAGACTGGGATGTATTTACTTAAAGATGCCAGTAAGCCATGGCTGGAATACCTGAGTGCTATATCAAATTCACTGGAAGGGTCACATGTTTTGCTTTGAGCAAGATCATTTGAAGTCTGTTCATAAGAAAGCAAAAGCCTTAGAGCACTTGTGGTTGCTGTGCTCCACTCAGCTTCAACTCTGCTGTACACAAACATACGCTATCCAGAAGGGCTGTGTGTGTATAACTTTTTTACCCCTTGGTATAACCTTTAAAAAAAAAAAAAAAAGAACCAACAACACAGAGTTTAGCTTATCACATGTTGTACTTCAACTAACAAAAAACCACCAAAACCACAAGTTTTGTTTCTGGTCCCATGTGCCTGGGTACAGGAAACCCACGTTTTGGAGCCAAACAGGAAGCAGTGTCATACAACACAATGAGCTGCGCAGCACCACACACCTTGGATAATTAAGTAGCTGACAGTAATTGAAAATAACCCTGCTTCTGGCACAGTAAGTACCTTGTATTACTGGTTGATGTATTGTAGCTACTGACACATGACAGAATAATTTGTCTTTTATTCAACTCCAACACTGAATTATTGGAACTTGGAGTTGTCTGTGGCCTAGAGGGAGACATCGTGCCCAAGTTTCATTTGCTGTTATTGAAGGCAAGAGGTTTATAAAAGTTAATGAAATACAGCTAGCTAAGAGACTGCAGTGGGTCTGAATCTCAGAAGAAACAAATGCCTATCATTATTACACAGGCCAGCAAAAATTCATCAGTCTTTCCAATCTATGATACAATAGATAATATTTAACATTTTTATTGCAACTTTGAATTTGACTTTGAAGTCATCTGCATGAGTTGTTAAGTTCATCACTGGAGAGCTGCTGCTGCAACAAAACCCAATCCTTTCTCCATTCCCTGTTAACAGGCTACCAATTTTCTAGCAAAACATTCCAGGGAAAAGAAAACTTTGACACTTAAAAATTTAATCCTGTGTAAAACATGGAAACTTGTATAATCCTAGCATAGAATGAAAAGCATTTTGACAGAAAAAAAATAACATTATAGCTCTGTAAGTGTTGAGCCATCAGTAAAGGACTTAACACCTGTTTGGCTGTGCAGTTTTAAAGTAAATCTCACTAATACTTTGAGAAAATCATGATGCTTTCTGGGATATACAAAGATTAAAATGTCACTGAACGCATCAAATTTCTGAAGATGCGCTATTACTGATAATGGCTAAATAACTTTCCCTTATTACTAAGGAAAATGATTCTGTAGCAAACTATCCGTGAATGTCTGCATAAACAAGTCTGATTATTTTTCTTTAAACAGTAAGATTTTCCACCAGCATAACTTCATTGTTCAAGCTCTTTTAAATGAAACAAAGAAAGAATCACTGACCTTGAAACATTCCCTCCCATTACAGCAGTTCCCCTAGCTTTAAAGTATGCTTCCAATGTTACTGCTGCTTTGGAAGCAGCTTACACTGCACATTGCAGCAACTGCTATTCAGGCTGCTCAAATGGTTGCTGAGCTGGGGATGGGAAGATAAGAGGGTATAAGGTAGCCTGTTAACAGGCTACCAATTTTCTAGCATACAGGCAAGAAGTTACATGTTACAGTAACTCTTGCTGTAGTTCCTTAACTTTGTGGAAGAGCAGATATAAGCACCCCTGATGGGAGGATGGAGTGGACAACAGAAGAATAACCAAGTGTGTTAGAACTAAATGAAGGTGAGAGAAAGGGAGAGAGTGTGAGAGAGAGGGGAAGGAAGTGGCTGTGCAACACCTCAGGTGAAGTTTTCCTGTTGCTTTTGATTTCTGTTACGTTATGAGCAAAAACTCCTCTACAGTTAAAGAGATCCCTTAAAACACTGCAGAGTAAAACCCATATAACCCTTTTCTCATTTATCCCCTGGTGAGCTCTTAATTGTTCTGCAGGCTGATACTACTGTCATAGCCAGTAAGAAAACCTTGGCCACCTTTCTACCTTTGTGTCCAATTGCAGTAGCTTAAGATCCTCAAATGCATTTATGGGTCTGTTTCTACCTTCAACTTTTCTTCAGCATTCAAAGCAAGATCTCAAGCATTGTGGGTTTTAATTTGGGGGCTACTGTTTGTCATAGAAGGCATACTCCCACCTTTAAGAAAATTTGGAGGCTACTCTCCACCTGACAGCAGAAAGAACATCCAGGGAAAAAGCTTTTTATAACTTGCAAGATTTCCAACAAGTTAACTGCATGTTAAGTGCAGAAGTGATTTTCTAACTGAAAGTTTAGTCCACTTAGGAGCAAATAAATGAAGAATGACTTCACTTAGTATTTAATGTTCTATGAACTATTTTTTCATGTTTATGCTGCATTGCAGATTCCCTTGGTACACAGAATCTACACTTTCCTCTGTTATAATGAAATCTTATTCCCTCCAAGGGAACAACTTTTCCCCAAAATAAGCAGGATTAGAAATAATCCGGCAATCATGCCACCAAGAGTTAATAATTCATATTAAGTACAGTTGCTGGAAAGTTTTTTCAGTGTCTATTTATGAAAGACTAAACATCATATAAATCCTTGAAAATGATTGTATTAAACATTTACTACTTTATACTTCGGACTCACAGTGCTGTATGCACATTTGCCTAAGAACAAGTGTTCAGCCTGAAAGTACTTGCTGGTTCTGCACTGGTGGAGAAACGTGACAGGGAGTCAAAGAGGTTTCTGCAATAATGCTTCTTCTCAGAGTTTATAGTTTTGTTCTCAGTTGCTCATCCTTCAATCCTTTGACAAATACGCCTATAAACTGTCTGTTTGCTGCCTTCTAATCTTGTTCAAGGGTTTTGTTAGATTGTTTTGCTTCTGCCATCTCAGTTTTGGCATACTTGTCCCAGGTGTCTAGGTTCTCCTTCCTCACATTTCCCCTCCCACCCCTGTCTATGGAAAAAGATAGTTCTCATGCATTATGAATACTAGCAATGAGCTCTGAAATCACAGAGACTCCTACTGTGTATTTCTTAGGTGTGGAAACCTTTCTGTAGTTTTACAGAATTTTGTACACTCTTAATGCTTTCAAAAATTTTGTAGGTTAGAACATGCTCGAAGCTGATGTGATGTTCAAAATTATTTTTCTGCTAAGCCAAGCACAAAGACAGACTGAACAATGCTTTTATGCTTTTCGTTATTGAAAAAATGCTGGTAGTGTTCAATCAGCAAGATTTGCCTTTCAGAACAATAACTTCAAAAAATCTTCCTGCAATGCAGGACACCCTCCCAACACACACTTCAACTTTGTTATAGAAACATGATTTTTGCAACAATGAAGTAATCCGTTGATTTTCTTTGGAGGACAACTGCTTCCAACAAAAAAGGGTGGTTAGAAAGTTAAAAATGAGACAAGCAGGTTTAAATTCAAACTCAGATGTTTAGTTTGGTGAACAAATTTTGTAAAGCCAGAGGAGTGTAGTTTCTGCTGAAAATAAAATGCTTCAGGTGCTCCCAATACACATCATTGTGTCTTTAGCAATATGCTCAAAGAATTTCACTTATTCACCTCAGCGAAAGGGAACAGAGGTTTTTCTGTTCTGAAAGTTACATCAGAAGTCATGACATACACACGTTTGAATAAATCAGACACTAAACACTGAATCAACTGTAGTTTCTGAGCTGTGCACAAGGAAATGTTAACCCTATTCTGATTTAATTTCAAATGCTACAATAGTATGCAGTGGTGGACATCAACAGCAAAACCAGAGCAAACCTTGCAGGGCAAAATAGCAAAACAAGCAATAACAAAGATGCTTTTATTTGCCCACCCCTATGTTTGCAGCTGCCAAGAAATTTGCCTGCTTGCACCCCTGCCTGCTCCCCTCATCATGTGCTGTTTATCTCTCATAGATATTTCTTTCTGTATATAACAATGAATTTGTATGGGTTTTAGCCTGAACCCTTGCTACCACCTGTGGCTAATGCTGACTGACACTTCTCAGTGCTTGCTGTTGATGATAGCTTTGCAAAAGCTAAGCTGGTTGGAGTGCAATAGTCCATGCCAGACAAATGCCTCAGGCCAGTATTTCTGCTAGAAGTTCCTGCTAGAACAGCCTGTCATTTTCAAGAAAGATTAACTACATTTTCCTCCTCACCTTCTTCCCTCTTCTCCCCCTCCCTAGAAAAGCTTGTTTCTTCCATACAGAAAAGCAAATACCTATTTTTGTTCAGCTGTAGTCAGATTTCCATACACATGCACTGGAGTCTGACGGTGTGTGATAAAGGCTACAGATGAAACTAGTTTTTATGTCTACAAACATTCACCTAAATTCAGAAAAGCAGAGAGATTTTTCTGTTTCTTCCTTCAGAGGCTTTAAGCTTACTTCCATTAATTTCCCAGAACACTAACCTTTTTCAAAAAAATCCATCTCCATAGAACATGACATCAATATCATTTGCAATTGATTGTCCCAGAGAAAAGATGAGGATCTAGTAGAATAAAATTGTGTGATCAGCATTGTCAGGCAGAGCTGCGTTCAAGTTGAACAGGTTATATATCAGTTGATGCTTCCCAGCTAGATATGGGTGCTGGTTTTTCAGGACGTGATCAGTCCTGAAAGAAAATGTGATGTATGAAACACAATTGGAGTAAAGCCGCAAAGCAATGGGTACTAACAGTTCACTGCTCTTTTCCTCTCGTTTCTGCTTTCTCCTCTCACCCTTTCCCTGCCCTCACACCCTGACTCGTCCCACACAAGTCAAGCACAGGCCAAGCCACACCTCTTAACTCTTCTCAAGGAATATGCTGGCTCCATATAGCTCTTCAGTGTCTCCTTCAATTTTCAGAAAATGGAGAAGAACCAACATTTTAAAAAGCATAAGAACTCCAAAGAAAACCTACTATCACTCTGAAGCCAAAACATCTTTTGCTACATTTGACTTAAGTTTCTCAAGGTAGAACACAGCCCTGGATAAACCAAATGTTTATTTCTTTCCCATGTAGGAAGATACCTCATCTTAACTTGTATTTTAGAACTGGAAAGTGTTCAGGAGATAAACCATCTAGACAAATAACTGAGAATAAACTTGAAGATTAGAACAATCTGTTCCCAGTTTCTTTAGAAATTCCCCACAATTGTTTACTGTAGATTTTCCTTCTGGTTCACGCTGAAGCTAGAGTAAGATAAAAGCTAACTGATCATAGCTACCTAAAGAAAAAAAAAAATATCAAGAACTTGGTGTTTAGAACAACATATAGGCAAGATCTCTGAACCTAGTTGTCTCTGAAAGTAACAAAGGTAGTCCTAGGTCAGAAATATAGCTGCCAGTAACATTTTCCCTGGTTATAACTTGCATGCAACCTCTGTAGAGGTTCTTATTGCACTGGTTTTTGAATGTTTCCACACCAGGTCTGTGAGGCAGACATTAGCCTTACAGCTTTTCTGTACTTTGCTCGTTAATTATCTAAGAAATAGCTTTCCTACTTTCATTAAGCTTTTTCAGAGCATCTGGCTTTTCAGTTTTCAGAAAGGCTATAACTAATGCTTGTGTCAAAAAAAAAAAAAAAAATCAATAAAGAAAAATCTCATGCATATACCATAGTTTTACACAGTTATCTTTGATAACTCCTTCTACCACTACACATTCATGCCTAGAACATCTTTTATTCATAATTTAATGCAGCCAGCCTCACTGGAAGCTGTTACCTCTCTTCTAGCTGATAACAAACAAGATACAACCGTCCCCTTAAGATTAATGTAGGCTTATATATTCATTTGCACATGGGAGGGCTAGCAGGTGACTTCACCTGAGGGCCAGTAATGCAAGAGTTAGCTGCTATCCTGCCACTAAGAAAAAGACAGCCAGGTTTGGTCCTGCTATGGACTCAACTACAGCTGCAATAGCCAGGAACAGTTCTGCAGTGGAGAACAAAGGGTTCAAGACCCAGTGGCTATGCTATACATATTTCAGATTGCTCAAAATGCATTTGGTCAGGTATTACCATAGACCTTTTATAGACATGACAAGCTGGAGGAATCTAACTGGTAAGTTACAATCCAAATTTCATCAAGAAGGCATTTTAGAATAATCTCTAGACTATCCCTGTTTATTGCAAACACTGGAACAGATGCATTATCTGTTTAATCTGACTAACAAGTCCTCAACTACCTTCCTCCCAGCTCTCCTGTACTAGATGCATGGCTTGAAAGAGGAGCCCCCAGTTTCCTTCTGGAAGGGGCTGTGGGGGTTCCTCCAGCTCTGAGGCAGATAAGGATGGGAGGTGACAGAGCTGCACCATACAGCCCGTCAGTGTCAGCATGCAGCAACAAACTGCTTGGTGTTCTTGGAAGCCTCTCCTGCTTCACTTCTGGCCTCAAGTACGGCTCCTGAAGCTGGCCAGAACTGAGGAGGCGACATACCAGTGACAAAAAAAAAAAAAAAAAAAAAAAAAACTTTTATTCTCTGCGTGGTATACAGGGCTCAGTATTTTCCCCCTAGAAACACATTGCACAGCCCAACTCTGCCCTTGTGGTACAGTACTGCCACAACTGGGGTCTTTAGCAGATTGTTTAAGCACAGGTTCTGACACCAGCCCAGGACTATCAGGCAGTACACTTCAGCCTGTCATAGCGTATACTTGATTTTTTAGACATTTTAAAAAAAATGTGTTTGTCCTTTAATAGTTTATTATTTGCTGTTGTGTTAGACACAACTTCTGAAATACTATTTATTGGGCAAATATTAATGGAAACAAGGAACTCGTTGCACATAGTTTACATAACAAAACAGGTAAAGGTGCAGACAGAGCTAACTAGCCTACCGCTGACCAGAATTTGCTTTCTGAAGATGAAGCAACTTAAGAAAAAAAAAAATCATGCAGCAAACATGCTTAGAAATAGAAGGTTTTAGATAAAGCAAACTTCTACTAGCTCCCAGACAGAGGAATACAAAGTAGCTTGGACACTTGCAGAGAAGTCTTGAAGAATACAGTTCTCTTCAACTGCTCAAGTCCTACACATAATTTAACTGAAGGAGATTTTTCTACGCATTAAATTTTCAGTTACTATAGCTTTTAGATTGCATGTTACAGGGGAGCACTCTCATGAAAGACATTCTGTATGGCATCATGTACATTTATTTTTTATATTAAGCCATTGACAAGCACTGATGCATGAGTTTCTAGGCAAATTCACTAGGTGCCAATGAAGCAAGCCTCCCTGTGCACAGAAACAATAGGCATTGTTTGTTCCTCGAGGGCAATCAAGGAAAATCTTTAGGTTCAACCTTACTTAAGATGGGAAGCACACAAAGCTGTATGACATGTCTTTCTCCATTACCAGTATCATTCAGGCAACATGATGAAAGAGCTGTCAGCTCCCATCAGTAGATTTCCTTTCCAGGGAGAAACAGCCTGCTGCAGCCCGCTCAAGTGGTCTCCTCTCACCAGGCTGAAGAAGGCAGGGGCCAGGAGGAGGCAGAAAAGTTTCTTCCAGCAGTTTTTCCAGGCAGGGATTCAGAACATTTTATCACCACCTATAATTGGGTCAGTTCAGTCAATACTTTATACTCTAGCTCTCAAAATTGTCTCCAAAAGGGAGAAGTATGTTTTCTTTAGATAAAGATTCATTTTGCTATATCAAACCTGAGGCCTTGTCCCAACTGCACATAAATCTTAGAGCACAACACATGGTTTGTAATAGGATCTGACCAGGGGAAAGCAAAGCTGCTTTGAATGAGACCTGGTAAATTCAAGAGGCTGCAAGCAAACCTGCGCGGCCCAAGTCTTAAAGGGTTCTCCCCAGTGTCTTTTGAGCTGATTTAGAAGCCTGACTCCCTAACACATATGTACAAAGAAGGTTGGAAGTCTTTACATCACAGGAGATTGCCTTACAAAATGCAGGACACAAACACTTCAAGGCTCCCAGACATATTTTTTTTTGACATGAAAGTTTCTTGTCATAAAGAACATTAAAACCCCACTGTACATTCTTGCATTATTTTTTCTCCCTACCATACACCCAGTGACTCAGCCTATTACATTTACACTGTAGTGTAATTATGTAACATTTGCTTTTCTCAGAAAAAGGAATAGTTATAGCCACCAAACAAAACAAAAAGTTCTTCCTCACTAGCAATACCAAAACCTATTTTCATCTCTGCTTACAGAGATTAGTTCTCATTTCCTTTTTCCCCCCACTGGTTGTTGTTATGGCATTTGACCTAATTCTCAGAAGATAGGCCTGAGGGAACAGCAACAACAACAACAAAGTATTCATAAGCAGGAGTACTTAAGCAGACACATCTCTGCCCATATACAGAAAACACAAGCTCCTGTAAGTAAATTACAAAAATATTAGCCTTATAGATAGACATGCACCAAACAGCAATGGACAGGCAGAAGCCAAATATGATGGTACTCAGTTAAGACAGGTGCAGTTTGATGTTCATATGCAGGTAAAACACAAGCAGGCATTTTATACAGAGTAATTTAGAAGACATCAAAGAAAAAATAAAGAATACAGCCCCAAGCAGCTTCAGAATTACCTAAAATTGTAAAAGCTTAAAAGCAACGTAACTAAGGGTTCCTAAGTTATTTCTTATCACAAGCGTTATACTTTTTCTATTTTTTTTTGTTTGTATGAAAATCACTTTAAATTTTTTTTCAATATAACCATTCAGGCTTACACAATAGCAAATGAGGTGACACTGATAAAGAAACCAGGATAAGGTAACCCTCAATGACTTCAGATAACCAAAAACCCACAGAAGTCTTCTCAGGCACCTCCTTTAAGCATACTCAAACACCTACTGGTTATGTATTTCAGGGATCAATCTTGGAAAAAAGGCCACCTTCCCCATTACTAGAGGTTATACAGGAAGCCTGTACTAACCAGGGGACAGAGGGAGAAGCAAGCAGACTGCCCAAACATACAAATTAATCTCTCCCTCTCAATAAGTTCAGTACCCCATACTCTGCTAGATGCATTTCTAAGGTAACAAAATACTCTGAAGAAACTCATTGAGAAAGGAAGAACCTGTGGATTTGGCACAGCACCTACTTTGGCTTACAGGGAAGCTCACAGACATATGAGGCACTACCAGGGCAGACATTTCCAAGGGAAGCTGACTCACTGTCCTCCCAGCCAGGCCCCTGGGTAGCTCTGAAAGTCCCTGAGCTGCAGCAGCACAGGGCTGTACCCAGCCCAGACAAGGACCCCAGCGCCTGCAGCAGAGAGGGAACCCATGGCACTCTACATCAATCTATAACATCTCTTTCAGGAAAAATATGACAAATTCCAACCTACTAGGCCAACAACCCATACCTTCAGCACCGTGGAACAGGCTGCTTCATCCTTGCTTCTCCTCCAATCATCTCACACCTCATTCCCTCTAAGAAAGCTATACCTACCTAACCCCTAGATTTTTGTAAGAGCTGCTCCTAATTGTCTGATATCCTACAGTTGGGACAGGTAATGAGCTCCCACTGCTGGGGCAAGTATCAAGGCACCTCAGCAGCCCAGGTTGCTGCTACTGCTCCTCTACAGGGAGAAAAAAATCCCACCACCTTTGTGTGATGAGGGCTGCACTTCTGGCATTTCAAACAATACCTTAGGTTCCCTTCTTCCAAAATGATTTGATCTGGAACAGACAATGTGTGAAGTCTTCTGTGAGTGTGTAGGTGGAACCTTGATCTTTACAACATCTTTTATGTCAAGAAATCACAGAATCACAGAATTTCTAGGTTGGAAGAGACCTCAAGATCATCGAGTCCAACCTCTGACCTAACACTAACAGTCCTCCACTAAACCATATCACTAAGCTCTACATCTAAACGTCTTTTAAATGTTGCTCTGTGCCTGCCCTGAAGGACTATTTTGCAGGGAGCAACAGTCCCGGTGCTGAATGTTGAAGGTTGCATGAGGATTGCCAGGGCTGAGTTAATCTGGTCTCTGCACACCAGGCAATATCTTTGATAAGATTTGTGCAGACCATCCAGCCCACCTTTCAGCCTGTTTTTCTGTATAGCTCTCTATAGTGTGTGACTCTGTGCTGCAAAGCACCTAAGCTGCAAGAGCAGAATATTCTGATAAAAAATTAACAAGAATGAAATAGTCAAAACGCTTCTCACACTATCCTCTAGTTGAGGACTTGCATCTAAATGTTTGATGTCACAAGGGTATATTTCTCGCTCTGTAAATGTGTATAACTCTTGTAACACTAAATGAGAATACGCTCCACGATGTCACACTGCCACATTCATCAACTGTCCATCAGCATAAAAAGGAACTGACTCACAAGATCAAACTAGAATGCAAATATAATAAGTTTCTAGCTGCTAGGAAAGAATAAACATCACAGAGAGAATCCCTCTGCCAAAACCTGTTCTTCTATGAGAGCTCACTCAGGACATAGTGCAAAGTCACAGAACTTCCAGCTTCTGTAAGCAACTTGCCATTTTTGTGTGTGGTAAAATTGCAGATTTATTCATTTATTTAGGATGAAACAGGAAAGAAAGGAAGGATCACATAAGTGCTCAAATGACTGTCACACACACACATACACAGGAGGGACTAGTAGCATATAAGGATTTTAATTGGTCCCTGAAGTTAAAGGTTTACCAACATGAATCATGTTACAGACATAACAGATGCCAAAAAAATTTGAGCCTGTAAGGATAAAGTTGCAAAAATTATTGGTAAATACTGTAGTGTGGCCAGCTTTATAAAAATGTTTTAAAACTAAAAAGGGCAATAACATATGAAGAGAAGCAATGTGGGGATAGGGAAAAGGAAGGGAGGAAGAGAGGAAGGAAGGAAGGGAGGAAGGAAGGAAAAGCTATTTCAGATGCTAGGAACACTGACTACCTTGAGGAATTGTTTATCTGATCTCTCACTTTCTGATACCCGAATCAAAATCCTGATGACCTGTACCTGTTTGCTGGTACCTATTTTTTTCTATATAATCTTTAAAGTTATTTGGTATCTATAGCTCTCTTTAATATGCTTTGTATTCTGAAAAACAGCATCAAAGTTTATATTTACTGTTGTCCTCAAAAGACTAAAGTGACTTTCATCATCCCCTAGATCCTTCCTGAAAAGTTTAGATTTGTTTATTTTGTGAAGATTATATATAAGAAGTGCACTTTCTCCTCTAATGCGGCAGGTAGATTTTTAATCTAATTTTTCCACTGATAACTCTCTATAAAATGTTTAGTACTAGAAACATCATTTCCCAGGCTATACTGATTATTTTTCTGTAGGTAAGTTTTCTGTCACTCCTAAAACTTAATTCCTTGCCAGCTCCTAAAAAACAGGCATTTTCATACCGCCTTTGTTGGTCATGACAAACTTTAGTCTTGAATTTGTCAGAGTGGGGTACATACTTGGGTACCTGACTTTGTCCAGTCACCTGTATCTCAAACATCACAAGCATCATTATGGACTTGTGCAAAGGCACCGACCCAAGCAGAACCTGGGAGCCAGATCCATTTTGACAAAACCCCTGAATGACCTGGCTGTCAGGGCCTGGCATCTCAATCTGAGGGAATAGCTTTGCCAGAAAGATGCCCCGTGCTAGCGCACAGTTTCCCTTTATTTACAACAGTGTTCCTCTTTTTCTGTGACTTCCCCCAAACTGAGGGTGTTTAAAAATTTGCCCTATCTGTAATACAAATTGTCTTTCAAGCACTCCATCCTTGTGAATTATCTGGTTTTGTGTGTACACTGACGCTTGCTGGGTCTTCGAGAACTTAATCTTGTATCTTAGGCAATACCACCTTTCAAACTGTTTCAGATTCATTAAATAAATCCCAGCTATAGATTTAAAAATATATTTCTTAGATCTTTATATCATAATATCATTAGTAATAACAATATTTCAAATCTCACTTCTTACAACCTTATCTATATAAGCTCAAAATAACAATAATCTCTAATTAATGTGTGATAACTAGTAGCTGATAGCAAAAGGATTGATAATTCACTCTGAGAAACACTAAAAGCCTTTATGCAGCAAAAAGGTTTAATAGAGAAAGATTTGCAGTATTTGCACCCTGCAGAACTTGGCAAGTTGTGGCATGTTTTCTACTCTGTGTTTTGCAGTGCTTTACACGCTGAGGAAAAGGAAAATTATTGCCTCATTCTGTAAATTCCATCTTGAAAGTCTATAATAGAAAGAATAAAAAGGATTAAATAGGAAAAAAAAAAAAAAAAAAGAGAGAACTGCGTTGTGTGAAGGTAAGAAAAATTAGATCCAGTTTCACAGGAAAGATTTACCAAACTTTCAATCAGTTCTTTTCACGGCAATTACCAGCGTAGTTTTTATGAACTTCTTTAAGATTAGTTTTAATCACAAGGACCAGACCATTTCTTTAGATAAAGCTGGTGGGATTAAGAATAAATCCACTACTTTGAATAATGCTTCATATAATGAATTATATGAGTTGAGACTGAGTAACCTCTGTTAGAGGTAAATTTAGCACAGGAAATACTGCCTACCCACTTTGCAGAATCAAGTTCAGTTACATTAATTTTAATGCGTTACAGCAGAAAACATCAGACTTGGCTTTTCCAGCAAAACGTGAAAAGAAGATTGCACGTAATGAATGTTTCACATAAGTCAAGTTAATTCTAGCAATGAGAACTAGCTTTTTGTCAGTATGATGTACAAGAGTTAGATTTCAGCCTGCACCACATTGGGTATTCATGTATGCAAGGAAACACTCCATTAGTCAGCTCCCAGTAGGCCTCTTGTTTATTCCTGTGTTATAGTGTTTTTAACAGCAAATTTCTAAGTACAGTTTTCTTTTGGTCTGCAGAACAACATAGTCTGCAAGTGGAACAGGAGTTTAGGGGATAACAGTAATCAGTGGAAAAGGTACACCAAACGTAAATCCACATTTGTCATATTGTTGGCGTTGAAACCTCATTTAGGTGCCTCCTTTATAGGATGTGACAGTTTCAGCATCTTAGGAGTTCATTTACATTGCCACTATGTACCTCGGATTTTTTTTAATTAGCCTTCATACTAAGGAAAAATAGCTTAATCAACTTTGACTCAAATTATTTACAGTTTTAATAGATGGCAACATGTGGCTCCTCTGTTCTGAAATACAAGGAGAGTTCTAGCATACATGAAAGTGATTTAAGTGATTTTATTAAATTTATACAAGTCTATAGGTCTCAAGTATGGCTTTAAGATTTTCTTCATCTAATTTTATATTGCTTCTTCCCATTTTACTGTATTACTGAGTTCAATGAAAAGTGGTTCTGTTTTGCTCATGTCATTTCAGGCTGAGCACAAAATGTACTGAAATGCATGTAAATAGAGGATTTTGCCCCTTTTTCATGACTCAAAGCTTATCTAGTAAATGGCAGTAAGAAAAAGCAGACTGAGTTCTTGCCTTATTTAATTCCCCAAGTGGCTCCTCTATTGTTCAATTATTATTATTATTATTATTTTCTGTAATTGCAGAACCTGGTAAATGGCTTAAATTTAGGCTGTTTGACCAGATTTTGTGCTCTTAAATTTAGATCGCTGACTTGTTCAATACATTCCTTTCCATACGTCCAGGAACTGACTGGCTGCTGTTAATCTCTTTGACATGATAATTATGCCTGCCATTGAGTTTACAGCTTGTACTTTGCACGTCAGGGACTCAGAAACCTTTTCGTAAACCAAGGATATAGTTTAGGTCTATGATATTACTGGTATATGAACCAGTGATTAAGTACTGCCATGTCTTGGCACACTGGAGGCCACTAACTTGTCTTTAGCAGTGCCAACAGAAGTATGCCAAGCTATAAGTCTGTGGCATGGCATAGCCACAAATCACTTCCATGTTCCTGAAGATGCTGAAGGATTTAGCACGAAGCTGCTTGATCAGACTTGCTCTTTCCTCAGGTTTCTTTCAGTCACATAATGCCTTGCACACTCAGCATACTACTCCTTTCAGTACACAGCCCATGTAAAAATATCCCTTTACCTTCATTTTCAACAAGTTAATGGAAAGTGGCATGGAAGTGATCAGGGTTTTAATTTTGTGCCAGTGTTGATCAATGCGGATAATGCAGACACATTTGCTGTTGAACTCAGCAAAACAGAGATGGAGTTTTCACCCTTAACACTGATAAATTTTATCATGGTGGCAAATAGGATGCACTGCATAAATTGACTCCCTCTTGCACATATAGGAACCTAAGGGAATCCTCCACGCAGAAGGTGCTCATAAATATTAGAGGAAGTATTCTCCATTAGAGTATCATGCTAAATGGTATTCCTGCTACTGAAGCGATGGTGCTTTTAGTTTTTTATAATGTTTTGCTCAGAGGTTTCCCACTTTGTATCCCATGTCCTTTGTCGTTCACCTTTACTTTGTTGTATGAAATCACCACAAGATCCTGGGGGATAAAAATTAATTGCACAGGTCTTTTTCTCTTCTATCTTGCTACTTTTCTAATGGGATTGTATCATTTGGATTTCTGAGTCCAGGTAGGCACAAGAAACTTCAAGTAATTTCAAACCGAAAGCTGTAAAATCTTCCAACAAACCTACTTACTTACTAGAGGAGGGCTACGAAGATGGTGAAAGGCCTGGAGGGGAAGACGTACGAGGAACGGCTGAGGGCACTGGGCCTGTTCAGCCTGGAGAAGAGGAGGCTGAGGGGAGACCTCATCGCAGTCTACAACTTCCTCGTAAGGGGGTGTCGAGAGGCAGGAGACCTTTTCTCCATTAACACCAGCGACAGGACCCGCGGGAATGGAGTTAAGCTGAGGCAGGGGAAGTTTAGGCTGGACATCAGGAAGGGGTTCTTCACAGAGAGAGTGGTTGCACACTGGAACAGGCTCCCCAGGGAAGTGGTCACTGCACCGAGCCTGACTGAATTTAAGAAGAGATTGGACTGTGCACTTAGTCACATGGTCTGACCTTGGGTAGACCTGTGCGGTGTCAAGAGTTGGACTTGATGATCCTTAAGGGTCCCTTCCAACTCAGGATATTCTATGATTCTATGATTCTATGATTCTACTTAAGAATATGCATCAATTACTACCACCTAAGAGAAGATAAAGGGAATAAAAGGAAAATATACAGGATGATCCTATTTATTGGAAAAATTGAATAGTAAGTGTATGTTTATTTTTCCCAAAGGAAAAAGATACCAGAAGAAACGGATTTTTTTAACCTTTTTGCTCAGAACTACATAGGAGGAGATTTCAGTTTCAGAGGACTGCTACTGTTCTACTGAAAAAAAAAAAAAAAAAAAAAAAAGAAGTTCAAGAGCCAGAGCCATCACTCTCTGTCTCTGAGCAATGTATCCTAGTGCCAGGTTCTACTAAAAATAAATAAACAAATAAAACACAAGTATGAGATAGTAAACTCTGAACTTCAGCTATAGAGGAAGCAGAAATGGCTTCCACAACACAATTCTGCTCTATGGGTATTAGTGTAGATGACAAGAAAAAGCAACATTTAAATGTTCAGAACTGAACTTTTCTTGCTGAAAGTATATTACCTGTGAGAGTAATTCAATATATTTTCAAAACATTATCCTGGTCTCCACAGTGGGGGAAAAAAACAAAAACAAACAAACAACTAGCAATATATTCTCAGCCCATGGGACAAAATTTACTTTTGCAAATGTAAACTCCAGCCAGTACCAGGACTGTCTGGCATAAAAGCATATTATCTGGCTGTAATGCAAGGTGACTTCATCTTTATGCAAACTGTTAATATTTAATTTAAGCATGTATGGTGAGCAAATATGTAAGTGTATTAATCCTTTGCAATCTTCTGATGTGTACAGCACCTGCGTGATTTGATTTGAATTGATTTTGTTGCTGACTCTGGTGACCTCCAATAAAAAAAATTGTTGCATTCACCGCAAAGTGATTTATGATGGCAGGACTCTCTATTACATAAATACTTCCCAATGCATTAGTCAGAAATCCACTATCTTACTTCATTAAACCAACAAAAATAATCAATTCTTATCTGATTTACAGTTTCCTTATGCAAGGAAAAAAGATGCTACTTTTATGCCAAATGGAGTTAAAATGTAATATGAAATGTCTCTACCTCAGTATGTAAGTGCCACTAATCAAAATTAGAGTCCACGTTCAAGATTTTAGCTCTGATCAAATTCCAGGTTGCACATTACAAGAATTAAATGCCGTACTTCAGCACTTACAACTAAACATGCATATGCATGTTTTGATAATAAATAGTGGTGAGCATTAACACTGTGCCATTTTGATGTTAAATAGCCACCTAGCTTAAACTGAAGGCATTGCTTAAATACAAGCATTTTACAAATGCCATTAGGAGACAAAGTCATTACTAGCAATACATTAGTAACATACATTTTATGTCAAAACATCCTGAAGCACTTTACTGTCTGTATACATATGCTTGTGAATGCTAATATGTGCGTGTTAATATTATACACAGGAATTGTTTCAATCACTAGAGAAACCCAGATATAACACTTGGTTTCTATACATAGAGACAGAAAACACATCTGCAGAAATAATGCACTTTGTTATTTAAAATGATAGATTCACTACTGAATCTATGACTGTTTATTACAATGCGGAGACTGTAAGGCTTCTCAACCAACTCCTACATGGATAATTCATTGATAATTCTTCCAGAATGCCCAGTTCTCATGAAACTATTATCTTCTCAGCCTAGTCTCAAAAGGCAGAAAGAGTAGGATACATGATATTATTTCATTCTCGAATTCTAAAGGTTTTTGAAACTTCAAGTGAGACTGTGACACTGACAATCAAAATGATGATTCAGAAGCACCTCAGATTTTCGCTGTGTGTAAGCCCCTCTTTGTTACCTCCAAGGCTCTAAAATACCTAAGTGCAATCCTTACAGTTACTCTGGTCCTGACAAAACAGAACAGCTCTCTGTCTAACTCAGATCTATTCCAGAAGTTAAGATTTTGCCTCTACAAAGCAAACCTGATCTAGCATGCAGCCTGAACTTCATTTTGCTGAAGAGAATTTTGAGAAGTCATTATTTAATCCATAATGCCATTATTTAATCCATAACATACAATGTTCAGTTCTTGGTGCAAAAGGCAAGAAGCTATGATTTTCCTCTCCCACATATATATTCCAGTCACTAAACAAAAAAAAAAAAAAAAAACACGTTTTCTTTGCCTGCAGCCTCCCTCTGGTCCATTTACTTGGATAAAAATTTTGAATTAAAACTTCAAGGGATTGTGAAGGATTCACAATCAAGGGGTTCATGGTGACATGACTTCCACATTCACTTTTGTGTTTAAAGTGTGAGGGAAAATGAAAATCTTAAGAATCTCAAGCACAAAATGAAAATGATTGTCTTTGTGCCTGAGTGATTTATTTACTGAGTTATTGGAAAGAGGTGAGTAGGAAAGAGATAGATCCCTAACATCTCTTCCTTTGGCAGCTATGCCTTACAAAGAAAGGAGTGAAGTCATCTCTTGAGGCACTTTCTTGAGGAGTGCCTTGAATATGACAAAACTCACTATCTCCTGTACTTTGGATAGCTCTCAGTAGCTGTGCGCTGGCCAGCCTTACTTCAGGAGACTTTTTCCTCAGCATGTTGGCTGTCCTAAATTCCTGTCTAAGGGAAGAACACCATGTTACTGCAGTACTGAGTTCATGCTCACGTTTCTCTGAGATATAAAGCATAGGCAGGTCTTCACTGTAACCTTGCACTGTCTAGGAAGCCTAGACAACCTGCATAGGCTCTGAATGCTAATGCAAGGGCCCACTACCCAAACACAAGGCATTCCGGAGTCCAAGCCCTTTTTAAGATTCAGTGCAAAGATGAATGATTAATAACAAACCCAAGCCATGCTTGAGATTCTGCTGATACACATACATCCCTGATCTTCCTGTACTGAGATGTAGTAACAGGTCTTGCCTGCTGCTATAAGGATCTACATTTCTGTAAAACTATCTGCATATATGCAGAGTACAGCTGGTAAAATCATGTCTAAGCCAAGGACAGTGGGCTGCTTCTGACTGTCTGCATACCTGTATCAGGCCCAGTAGGAATCACCTGCTTGACTTTCAGCAACAATGTTCAGCTATCAACATTTGAGCTAAGGGACCAGCTCACGTAACTATCAGTTTCTGGCATTCCTGTTCTTTGTTGGCACAGGTTATAGATCAGTGGGAGACTATTATCAACACACACTGCTAGCATTACATAATTTGCTAGATGAGCTATTTTTGAGCAGTTGGGACTGGCAACACTTCAATTTCTGTGGTGTCTTTTTTCTGTAATGAACTGCAGGACTCTGTATAGATACCTGAAATATCAAGGGACAGACACAGGAATGAATCTGTGTGTCTTTCAGACCCTTGAGCTACATCAGTAACTCTACCAGCTGCCAGGAACTAAGAAGCCCCCCCTCTCCCTCTGAAGAAAAACATTTGATCTTGATCACAAATAGTACATAGTTTGGGGGGGGGGGGGGGGGATACCAGAGGTATTTAAGAACTCTGCCTTCATTTTCTGTTCTCCCTATCTATGCTGAAACAACAGGAGGGAAAGGATAAAAATATTTGTATCAAATGATTTTCTTTTCAGAAATATGTATATTATTGCTTTTACTAAAGGAATTGAAAGTGTTTTCAGTTCTTCTAGAGATTTCAAGCATATGCACACCTACTATACCTATGGACTTTTTCCATTTGGTATATTTTCACCAAATGGTGAAATGTTGATATTCCTTTCAAGAGTTCCTACTATATTGATGTTTCTGGAATTAGAGTTTCTTTTATGCAGAGCTGATGTTCCTTTCTGATGTTCCCTAATTCCAAGGTACCTACAGAATTCCATTGCAATATGCTATGAAACCATTTTCATAAAGATAGTTACAAAAAACTACAGATGAATACAGGGAAAGAAAGGGAAAGAGAGGGAGAGGACAAAACCAGAGTTCCTTATAAGAAAATATTTCTCTTAGGCAAAGAGATTATTTAGCCTGATGCACTGTCAAAAGATTTACCTGTAAGACTGGCTCATTATTTTTATGTTAACTTGATGTATAATAGAAGGTATAATGCATAGAATTCCTCATTTACTGTCTTCTCATGTGTGTCTCTGTCATTTTGACTGACATTGAGCCATGGCACTACAGAGCATGCATTCCTCGATGCCATACAGCAGGTGTTGAGATGGGACAATAATACTCTCTTGATTACAAGGCATTTGAGGAGTGGACCAGGTAAAAGCACAGTTTGTAAGAGCTGACATCTGCAGAAATATAAAGTCAGGACAGGAAATTAGTTTTAATTTGGCATCCCCAAATTTCCAATTTAATCCTAGTGCTGAATACTTCAAATGAAGAGCAATGACACAAAGAGTCCCCAGGACTTTTTAGGCGAAGGCTGACCAGCTGTTTCAAACATAGCTGCTCAAGGGTCATTAAAAGGGTAAAGAAAAAGGAAGTTTTTTTAACTCCTGCAAAATGATTTGATTGTTGCTCATCTGGCTTTATTTTTCTCTGATGATAATCTGTACTTGGGAGTAAAAAGTGCTGCATGAGCTAAGTGCACTTGACTGCCTTTGTAATGGCAGTGTTGGGTGGGAATTGGATAGACTTGGGTTAGAAAAACCCTGATTTGACAGAGTCCATTTTTTTCTATGCACATGTTACTAAATGGGAGTTGCAAAATAACAATAGTCTTCAAAATATCTTGTTGGTTATATAAAGAGTAAGAGTTTGTGCATGTTTTAAGTAGGGGAAGGCTTACTTTCAAAGGTCCCACTCATTTCACTACTGATAACTCAGGAATAGCTATCTTTAGGTATCTTTAACCCTGACTAACCTATTCAGGGTAAATGACTTAACATGTACTTAAAACACCCTAGCAAAACATTGCAATAAAAAGCATTGTAACGAAGTTTGATATCATTTTCAAAAGAAGCAAGGATTCACTGTGGAACGATATGGGTAGCTTACGTTAGCAGGTGTAGTACTATCAGAGAGAAAGAAATGGTGTTTTGAAATTATAACCCACATGCCTTTTTCAAAGCAAATATTCAGGTACAAAGCAAACTATGTTTTGCCTGTAGATATTACTTTCAAATGCCTTTTCTCCACTTTTTCTATTTTCCACAAATGATTTTGGTTTCAAAATGAAGTGAGCCCATTTATCTATTAGTTTCAGGCTTATCACATGAAATTAAACACGAGAATGCTCAGTAATTACAAATCACCTCGCCCTGGAAAATGGGATAATGACAGAATCCTTGAAATCAATGAAGGTTAAAGCTGTGTGCATATAACAACGTTTCTATAAACCCCAGATAAGATGCTGATTAGGATATTATATCAGCTACATAACAATTAAAAGTTATATTTAAACCTGAAGGAAGGGTTTATTTTGAGCACTGCATGACCTCACAAATGTATCCAGCAAACAACCCCCCTAACTTGATGCCAAAGATAACAAATACTTTGTTCAAACTTGTCTTATGTCCACAGTCTTCTCACAGCTAATCATTCAGGGACATTAACTATATGTGAGGTGTTACTGAAATAATAGTCTGTAGAAAATTGATGGGCCCAAAGTCTTTTTTTTGTTTGTTTTGTGTTTTGTTTTGTTTTGTTTTCTGATAGGAATGTGTAAAAGAACATTACATCAGCTAACACACAGACAAATTTTACAATATAAAAGCTGCGGATTGTATCTAGGTCAATTTTGAGACTACTGGTTATTATCATATAAGTAGATCTTTTCTTCCCTTGTCCTGTCTGGTGGATATGCTGCCTAACACCTTTTTAACAACCAAAGACCGCTTCAAAATTTAGAGGAATCTGGGAAACCCCATCTGGTACCAGAAAACCTGATTCACATTATCTCCAGTAGTGAAAAAGTATGGAGAAAGATTCCTATTCTCTAGAGCATCAGGTAATGGTTCTTTCCTACCAAAGCATAGTTATCCACATCAGATTTCTCTATTTCTGCATTCTCTATAGAAGTAATTAGAAGGACTTCTATCTAGAGAATAACGTGATATAAAAAGTAGTCACAAGGACTACATTTTCTAACAAAAGCCACAAAGCTCACAACAACAAAAGAGCCACCGATTTTACAGATTTTGCTTCCCTGCGTTGGGAATGGATTGTCTTTTTGCAATGAAGAAGCATGTGCTTTACTTTGAGCATATTAAAAGTCTCATGTGTTCCTTATCAAATATAAGGCTTCCCCAGACTATAACTAAGGATATGCCTGAGACTTTCTCAAATGCTCAGAAGAATGTTATTTTTCCCCAGAAGTTTGTAGAAAATTAGTAGCATACATGAGGATGGTAGCAGCCTTCTTGCACCTGTAGTGCCTGAGCTTTGCAAGGCTATATTTTTGTCAGTGCATGAAAATAATACACTCCATGTAGCCTGCTTAACTTTAGCTTGACCAGTAGTAGTTTTATTCTAAATAACACTTTTATTCTAAATTACTCTGGAAGTATGCAAAGTACTCCTGACTGATGGAAGCTGTTTTCATGAACATTCCAAAATGTCCAAACTAAGAGAAAGTTATTCAGTGACCTGCCAAATCATCTACATGTAAGTCCTTCACTTCCATATTGTTGAACACACTAGACTTTCCACACGCTTAAATTAAAGCACATGCTTTTCTGAATCAAAAGCTGACTTGAATTATGCCTGGCCTTTTTACTTTTGTTTTGAAACCATCTATCTTCCCAGGGGCTTACTGAGGCAATAAATTGTCCATATGAAGAATGCTACTTTTAGTAATCACAGATTACTTCTCTTTTTGTTACTTTAAACAGCTCTAAAGACAACCTTCATCTGAAGTGCCTCTATTTTATTTTATTTGTTTAAGTCAGATCCAAAAGAGGTAATAGTTGTAGTTAAGAAAATCTGTTGTTCTCGCTAATTATAACAATATCAGTTCTGCATTTTCCTGAACAACAGAGTGTTTTTAGGAGTTTTCCACATCTGGAGCCAATCTATCTAGGTAAGAAAAACAAAAACCAAAGAAGTTGAGCTCTTTGTGCTTTCCTTGAAAGTATTATATTATTTACCTGCCCTTCATCTGTTCCTTTCAATCAGTGGTCCCTTCTTTGTGTTTCCTTTTAGCATTAAGGACACAATTTCTGCACAGAGTGTGAAGCTGCTATGTAGTGGTGGCAGCTTTTTGTTAGTCTGTGGGTATGATTCCAGTGCAGTAGAGAGGTCACTGCAGATTCTTCTGCAAAGCGATACTTCTAAATATCCTACAAGATCTTCCCCTTTGGCATTAGGAAAGATCCAAGTTTTACATAACATGCATGGATAAGCAGAAACTATTCTTCACCTTTTCCTCATGAACTCGCATTACTGATAATCATGACGCTTGGAAATATTGTGTTTAAAGTTTGTTTTTTAACAAAAGTTTTGTATTTATTCTATGATTTTGCTTGATATAAGAAAGTGTGTATTTCTTCTATCAAAACTTCTATGTTTTGATCTCTCAAGCAATAAGATTCTCCAAAATGATATGCACAATTTCCTATTGTCCACTGAGCAAGAGTGTTCATACAGGCAGTACCTAAAACAATGTAAACCTATACTCTAATTTCTCTGTTTGTATTCCTGCAATTAAACCTTAATTGTGCCTTTGAAATGTTCAGAAATATCAAATTTGTTTAAACATAACTTATAATTGGTAAAGATTAGCAGGCAGGTGGAGTTACTTTAGCGCACTTCAGGACCTTCTAGCAACAGGATTTTTCCACAAGATCTGTTTTTCTGGGCAATAAATGGAAAATGAAATGTTGAGGAAAAAAGTCTGGCATTCTCCAAACAATGCAATTTTAGACACTTAAAATCAGACCTACCTTGCATCACATCCACACAGCACTGTCAGCATGTACGTGAATACGAAGAAGAGTTTTGAATCCTTCTGAGAAGTCAAAATCCACAGATTTGACTAGATGTTCCTTTATCTTAGTTCTCTTCTGTGTTTAAATTTACTTTCATGAAGAATCTGTTAACTATAGAATTAGATATAATATGTTTCACTTGCAGCTGCTTTCAACTTTCACAGTCAATGTCCTGATCTATATGATCTATTTTTGTGGCTGTGATTCATTTCTATGACTGAAAAGAAAATCACCAGAGAATTGTATCATATTGCTCCATCTCTTCATGAACAAAGATAGTGCTATTATAAAATGTTCAAAAGCTAAAAAGACCAATGTTTTCAGCTTAAATGGCTTATATTGGTCAGTCCAGGACTTCCACCTGGCAATGAGGAGACACTGCAAGGCAATGAAGGCAATGAAGGTTACCAGCTCGCTCACTCCTCACCCTGTTGACCACACCACCCACAGCATGGAGCTGGCCCTGAGCATGGAGGGAGGTGCCCAAGCCCTGATTCAGAAATAGGCAGGAGAAAAACATTCTAATCCCCAGGGAAAACTTTGAGTTTTGAGCAATAAATTCAGCAAATGGACAAGCATCCTGACAGAAAGGTATCCTTCCAAAAGACATCCAACTGAGTAGAGTAAGCTGTGTGGTCTGAGGTTTTATAAAGTTTTCCTGTAATTTTTATGGGTTTACATTTTCCTGAAATATTCATTTATTACACAAATGAAGCACAATTCTGATTCAAATAAAGAGATAACCAAGCAAGAATCCTCCACAAATAAAAATTTTAAACTGAGCAGCTGAATTTTAAGCTAAAATATCTACCTTGGGGTAAGCAAAATAGAGCTCCCGGAAGTCAGGCTGATGGGGTAGTGGGTCCAGACAGTAAGGTTCTGGTTGTTACAGGAATCAAAAAGACCACTGGGTTATTTAGAAGGTATTTCAACTGCTTTTGAGCTCACCTAAGAATACCAAAGTATTTTCACCGATAAACTAAACCAGTGTTAAACCTCTAAGAGAAAATACTTGACATTTCTCCATCCTAACAAAAAAAAGCCTTGGCATTACCTTTGCAAATTAGATAACATTTGCAAATTAAATAATATAGCAAGTCATTTCTATGTAAACTTGGCAGAACTTTCACCTCTGAGGGCAAGTCAGCAATAGAAACACCAACCAACAGAAAGGCTGAGTCAATAGCCTTCAATGTTACAGATCTATAAATTACCAAAGCTGTTAGCTGCACATATAGTATAGACTAATCTTTATGAAAAATGTTACATGATAATTCTTTCCATCTCAATGTAACTCTATTATTGTGCCTTGTTTATGATGTCTAAGCCAGGGCTGATCTGTGCTTCTGAAGTGAATGTAACTCAACAGTGCATCTAAGCACAGGGAAACTTTCTACATTGTGCATGCTTCTACACCAGTGACTAAATAACCAAATTTTCATTTCTCAGACATACTGTGTGGAAGGTTATGTTGTTTAAACAACAGCTTTAGACCCAGACAGATAAAATCAAAACAAAACACATTTGTTATTTTTTTCTGTTAGCCTTAGTATCTGGGTAATAAAAAGATTCATTTTTCTCAAATGAGTCAAAGCAGCAGGCTTGTTCCTTGTGGGTAACTTTCTGCTTTTGTTGGGTGGTACGTTGGCAGCATCAATTGTACTAATGTTTCTGTCAGCACCCACATTAAATATGTTTCTTTATGGAAGAAATCACATTCCAGCCTACTCTGGAAAACTAAATATACATCTTTCATCACATCCAGATTGAAATCCAGCTACCACCTGGATTTGTTTAGGGTTTACCTAGTTAAATGCTCAGAACATTTCTTCTCCAAATATCAAATTAAAAATTAACCAAAATATATATTTAGGCAGAACAGCCAGTAAACCACAGACACTTTTCCCTTTTGCTTCTATCTTTCTACTTTTTTGTAGTGTTAGAGCACATTCCCCTACTCCAAATTAGAATTTAGTATAGGCCATGGTCTTTTGGTATTGCTTTAAGCTGAGTTTACTTCCACTTGTTTTATGTGGTTACAATGACCTAATGCTACTGCAGTCTCCTGCACTATTTTCAACGTTCTGCAATACTTAGAAATGGATACATGAATTTCAACAGGGTCAGAATAGGATCTGCATGTCTATTGTCTGTAGAACCTGGGACTAGAGTTCTGGCTGAGGGTTAAATCACCAGGTGTCCATACAACTCCTGTTCAGGCTTATGGCCTCATTCCAGGGACAAATGAAGTGGCTTTCTGGGCAGTGGACCTCAGGGAAGAGACTCTGGTTCATGCTTGAACTCTGCCCCTCAAAGCTTTGTGGATATACCTGGATACAGCAAGCTCTAAAAACCTGAAACTAAACTTCAGCTGCCAGACCAGATTTAGATACAGCCCTATGGTCTGTGCAGAAAGGTGTTCAAAAATTTAGATCTGCCTAAGATAATAAGTGGGTTTCCTTTCTCCAGAAATCTAGACAAGAACCTTCCTTAACAAGAAATTTTCAGTACTGCCTTGTTCATTCCTTCCCTGGGGAGGAAATTGAAGGGGGAATCCATTTACCAGTGACACATCCTTTTTCTTCTAGATATGAGTGATGTCAGTAATCACACTTCCAGCAATATAGATTTTTTTTCATTTTAAATTATTCATACGCTTCAGAATGAGTCTCATTTCTAATTTTACTCAGAAGGTCTGACTGTTCTTATTTTTCATACTTTTCATTACTACAACTAGAACATAAACATCACAAAACTAACTCAAGCAGCATTTTGGGGAGGGTACTATTTTTTCATCTGGCAAATAATGCAGTTCTTCTACAACATGGTTTCTGCTGAAACAGAATGACATTGCAACTGTGTCACTTAATCACTTTGAAAAATACTCCATATCTTCCTTTAGAGTGCAGTCATGGGTCTACGGATCTTCAAGCAACAGGAACCATTATGACAAAATTGTATTAGCTCCTGTATAACATATTAATTTGGCACTGAGATCAATAGCTTCAGTAAAGTGCACCCTTGCAAATATCATCTGAATCAGACATTAAGCAGTGGGGAAGTTACTTTATCCATCTGTGAGCGAGTCAAAAGAATGATTGTTTGGAGTCTTACAAGTCTATTCAATACTTTGCATTTGAATTTTGCAAGCCTCAGATTCCAGTCACAGTTCTTGTTATGGCTTCGTGTCTTTCATTGAAGAACACGGTGGGATCAGATTTCTTCTTTTTCTATGGGTAACTAGTTACACTTGGGCTATGCTTTTGGGGCTTTATGAAGAAAATGTCATGATGAAAGGAAATGCATTGTCTATTCAATTCACGTTTTGGTTATCTGCATTTGTGTGAGGCAACTGGTGTTAACACAGTAGAAGTCTCGAGCATTTGCTTGGGCCATAACATAAAAATCAAGACAGGAGTGGTAGACTAAAGAAAGATGTCCCCATTCACTCTCTCAGTTTTCTCCTTTAGAAATTCAGACTACTAGCTCTTTTTCATTAAAGTGCTTGGAGAAATTCTTGATGTCAGAAAATTTGAGCCAGTATTATCATATTAATTTACAGACTTTTAAAATCTCGTGCTGACAACAGTTGAAGTGAGTGGCTTTCTTGCACTGCAATTAGTTTGCAATTAGCCATGACCCAAGGATGTCAGTGTTAGTTTTGCTCAGCTTGCTGGCCAAGGTCAGGCAACAGTGTCGCTACTGGAGATCTACCACCAGCACATAAATGCTGATGACTGTGGATAAAACATTATGGCAGGATTAAGTTTCCCTGATCTTTCTTTTTTTTTTTTTTTTTTTTTATTTCTGTAAGATTCCAGTGACATTCTTTCTTACCCTCAGTTCTCTTCTGATGATGAGTTACAGAAGGAATACTCAAGGTACGCTAACAAAAGTAGCATACCTTTCAACATAAATTACTGATCTGCCAAGTTGTATGTTTCAGCTTCAGTAAAATAACTCCAGGTACCATATATACCAATACAGCTTTCCGAGGTCTACTTTTTACATTTTGCAATAAGCTATTACTAATTTTTATTCATCTGTATTCAAGATTTCTAATTCATTGCAGATGCCATTCATTCTTCAGCGTGAGCAAAGTTATCTCCTTTATCTGATACAACCACAACTATTAACCACAGTTATGTGAAAACTCCCAAAGCAACTCCCAAAGCAAAATATTGCTACATATGGTTTGTTTATTTCCTGTTGTTGTATTTTTCTTTTCTTTTCTTTTATTATTTTTTTTAGAGATGACACTATCAGAATTATTTCATTCAGTCCAGGCAAAGCAATGACAGAATTGAAACTAAGGCATATATTCTGTTCTCATAAAGCTCTACAACAGTATTAAAATTCTAGCTGAAGGGCAAAATTAAGCACATGCTTAACTTTAAACATTTAAGCAGACTTGTTTTGCTGAATTGAGGTCTAAAGCTCCCTAGTTATAATGGACAGCATAATTTAAACTCAGAAATACTGTGAATGAGCTAATGCAGAAATCAATGGTAAAACCTAATGGGAAGCAAGAACATTTGAAGTTTCTTTTTCTCTTTAGTTTCCTTTGCATATAATTATGTCCCTTTAGTACGGTTTTTCTTCAGTCCTCTACACCTACTACATCATAATTGTAAATCTACAGTCTTGAACACTAGTTAAGAACATATTCACAGCAAGAATAGTGGATGGGTAGACAGACCAAATGCGTTCAGGCACGAGACAGCAAATTAATACCCATTAAAAATAATAATGAAAAAGAGGGAGAAAAGGAAATGGAGAGGAAAAAATTGTTTGCTATGTGCCAACAAATAAAGTTGAGTGGAAAATGACACTCTCAGATGTATACCTATGGTCTTTCCTGTAAGCATTGCACCAACTTTTATATCACGTTATTGAATATTATATATATATTCCTTGACATTTTGAAAATTTTATATAAGCATCTAGGAAAAAAATTAACAAGTACTCTGCACTTCATCCATAAGAGTGCTGTAGCATCAGTTTTTGCAGAATAATAGGGTATTAAAGTATCCCTGGAAATGTCTGTTTACGTGCTAAATGCATGTGCAGAGTCCTAAGTGTAGATACAAATCCTCCAGGAACAGCTTTTCAGGTATCATTTTAGGTGATTTTGATTTTATTCATGTTCACAGATCTTTGTATTCAGGTGCATTCATTTTTTAACATGGGATCAGACTGCTGGAACAGGTGTTTATTAGTGTTTGGTAAAACAAAATATAAAATTATGATGAAGAAATGTGCTATCCACTTATCAGAAAATAAAAAACAAACACATTTGATATTTGATTTCAAGTCTTTTCTTAGCCTGTTCAAAAGTACAACATACCATATTTTAGACATGCACGTAATCCAGAGGATTTCAGTTCAATCTTTGTATCACTTGAAATTCAAAGGTAGAAAAAAATAAAAAATTGTTAAATTCTAAGTGCCTGGGAAAATACATAAAAGAAACAATCATATATAATGTAGAAAAAGTGACTGCATGTTAGAATTCAACCAAGGCAAGTGTCAGGCACTGTAAAAATGTTACTCTTATGTTAAATGTGTTTGAAGTCTCCAAAACAATTTTGTAGTGACTGTCACAAATTTATTTGCCATAAAAAGATGAAATGGATGGGCAATATTTTGTGGATTGTATTTAAGGCCAGAGGAGATAATCAATATGACCAGAGTAATTTTTATCCATTTTTAGCAACCTTTATATAAGAGAGTAATTATGGAAGCTGAAAACACATGCAAAGGAGACTATGCTGTAAAAGCTGTTAAAATGTGCCCTGAGAAAGCACTGAAGGTTTGGATTAACAGTTTAACTAAATGCTGGAGCTGTGAGCTATCAGGGAACCCTTCCACCTCATTCCCTAAGTATAAGGTTGCTCAAAAATACCAGTGCAGCTTAAATTTCAAAATCAGAAGAGTTGCAGCTGTGTCCCTGGCTGGAATTAAAGCTAGAGTTGCGCTTATATAGAAACAGTTTTATTTTGCTCCCATTATCTGCTAGAAAAAAAAAAAAAAAAAAAAAAAAAAAAAAGAGTTAATTCCCTCTAGGGCAATGATATCTATAGGTTGAGTGGGGTAATAGATCTTAACGTGTACTACTCTAAATAAACAGTCCAGTAATGAGCTTCCCAAGGAAGGCCAAACATAACAGAAGAGACCCCTATAATGAAAACATAACCTTTCTCAGTGACACTCAGTGTTAGCCTCACTGCAAGGATACGTCCACATTCATTTTACAGAATCTGAGACAGTTCTCAGCAAGTGATGTTTCTGAGTTCCAGAAGTTGTGATTCCTAATTTGTGAAATGTTGTAGATGCCTTTCAAAATGCTGAGTGTCTGCTTCTACAAAACCTGTTATTTTGAAAGAGCTTTAAGTTGAGGAATCAAAACCATAATTGTCTTGAAACTTGAGGCACCTCTATGTTACTTAATTTCAAATGGAGAATGCCAAAGATGAAGGTTTTGCAATCTTAACTAACAAGTACCTTTTTTCACAGATATATTGGGAGTAATTTTTTTTTTATATGCTCAGCCTGCCCGTGGGGAGCATGTGACACACAAAAACTAGCAAAACTAAGAAACAAACTTGTCTTACTTCATATGTGAGCTGTACCAAACACAGCAGCAAGGTACACAACTGGTAAAACACATTATGGATCTTAGTATTTCCAGACTCTTTGCAGAAGATAGTGGGGATCTCTATTTGAAGTTAGATGGTATTCAGCATTATTTGTGCATAAAATGTATAATTCTTTGGGTTTCAGGTTATTTATAAGCAACCAATACTCAACATGAAGCACATTTTGATTGAACATTTGGTGCTCTCAATATGGGTTGCTTCCTGATTGTATGCAGAAAATCAGAATGCCGATGCTCACGTTCACAATCCCAAATTTAATTGCTGTAACAGTTCTGCAGTTGTTGCTTAAAATGTTTCTGTTTTGACTAATGTTCATTGCCTAGCTCGTACTCCCACGGGATGAACTAACTCATTTGGCCCAAATATGAAACAGCTCGGTGATGGAGGGTGAGGAAGATGAAATATCCTCCATCAATTTAGAAGACAGGTTTATACAGGTAAAGTGCAAGGGTCGCATTCACCAGGGCTGGCACAGGAAATCACATCTGACAACTGCAAGGACAGGTTCATCCCAGAGAGGCAATTCACTTGTAACTCTAATCCTCTCCTTTCCCTTTCACACTGGTTTCCCACTTGTGAGCACATGCTGTGCTCAGAGGAAGGAACACACCAAATTGATGTGTCCTCTGGCAGCTTTCAGTGCAACTGCTCCCTCTGACATCTGGGACAGCAGCAGCTTCCCAGATTAATGTTTTTCAATGTTGTTTCTACTTTTTTTCTTTCTACCTTTCCTTCCATTTTGAAACTTTCAGGATGCATGAGGTTGCGGGTAGCTGACAGACAGGCAAAATATCCCATCAAATAGTGTTGTGGTATGGCAATAAAACAATATTATCTCACCCATAATTCTTCAGCTATGTAAGTAGAGTAGAATAATTTGGAATCCTGATCTTTTCTTTTTCTCCTCTCCCTCCTTTGTGCTTTACTGATAGGTGAAAGGCTAATTTAGCCTCGAGAGTGGTCTGTGTCCACCCCAGTTATTCCATTTCAATAAATAACCTTGCTGTGAATACGTTTTAATTAGTAATTTCATACATGGAATTGCACAGCTATAATACAGTAGGCGTGGGGGGCTATTGAAATGGTAGAAAAAAAAAGGCATAATTATTTTCAAAAGCCCTGTTGCAGGTAAAAAATTCCCCTGCTGGTGTCTGTTTTCTGTGCCCAATGTATCATTAGTACTTCACACTCACTCTGTTTTTATAAAAGGTTAGATGCTTGGGTTTCAGGTTGTACAGGATGCCTCACAGTCCTGGAGACTTGTTCATTCCTTATTTGCTGCTCCTTGCTGAGATGATTGTAGTGAAGACAAGATTTTGACTTCATTCAAAATTAGACCGAGTTATTGCAAAGAAAAATAGGAACAACACCATAAGATTCAGAAGGATTTTCATAACTTGATGGGCCTGGCCTGGGCACATTTCCTGTGGTGTGGAGTAACGTAAAATAGGCCTAGAAACAAAAACTAAAACCCTTGAAACCCTTGCCATCTGTGTTACTGTTGAAGGCAGGTTGACAGAGGAAGAGATCTGAGGAGCAGTGAAAGAAAAACCTGTAGGGACTGTAAGCTCATTTCAGCACTGAGTCAGAGCCAGCAAACAAGATGCTGTGCTTCAGCCTAGAGGGATGCAATAGAGAAATAAGGGTGGGGGGGACAATATAATGTGTAACATGATTAAATCAGGCATTAGTTACATTTGTTAGGACTGCTGCTCCATAAACATGGCCATTGCTCTCAGGACACGCACCATGGCACAGAACAAAAAGGATGATAAAGGCCAAATGGATTTTTAAACACTGCATTAGGCTTCATTTGATGTGTGAGTTCCCTTGAAGGGCCTTTTCTTTTTTTTTTTTTTTTTTTTTTTTATAGAATTCTCATGTTTGAGAAAACTGCCAGAAATTCACTGGCACATCAATGAAAACAAGAAAGTGTTCTTAAAATGTAGGCAATTTACACCTACTTGCAGAGACTGTAGTTAAGGAACACGCGCATGTAAGCTGTCATATCTGCCCCCTTCAACTCCCTTGTCATGTCACTGTGGACATTTTGGCAAGTTTTCTGACCTGCACCGAGCCTGAACGAGTAGGCTGCGTTCAGCTGTCGTATGTGCTAGAATCTCAGCCAGGCTTTCAGCCCAGGGAAGAGCGCCCTGGAAGCCGAGGCCAGCGGGCAGAGCAGCAGACTGCAGCCCAGTCCTCGGGCTCTGCACAGCAATGGGTTTTGAGTGGCAGCTGCCACTTTATGTAGCGTGGTAGCATCATATATAATGCAGCTAACTGTGGTAATGTTTTAGCCGGTGGCATGGTTGTTCTGTCACAGAGATGCCGTGTTGATAGCTTTAGCAAAGTACCTAACAATAGTCAATGATGAGAGAAACGCTTATGGCCTCAAAACAAATTCAAAGGAAAAGCGGCGAAATGGGAGAGATGATACTCCATTTGAAATTTTACTAGTTCAGAAAATAAGACTTTTAAAACCTTATAAAATTAGAGATTATGAAGGCAATTTACTGAATCTGCCATGACTTTAAAGGTTCATCTCCCCAAAAAGGCTTGACAAGGTCTCTGCTTATGCATCCTGTTGCAATGCAGACTTGGCAGCTGCTCTGTTTGTCCCTCGTTTGTATTCCTTTGTTGCACAATTGACCAGTTCTTCAATTTCTTAAATCTTAGGCACCAGCGTCTCCAAAGGAGAGGAGTCTGGCTTCCAGGGAGAAGGAATTGTATGTAGCTTCCTCAGGCCAGCACACCAGCATCCCTCCCTGTGGCAGCATTTTGCTGCTAATTCATTACCTATACGTTGCTCTAGGCAGGAAGACATTTTCTTCAAGAGCGGCACACAAGTAGTAGTCTTGTTTCCAGAGAAACCTCAAGGTATAATTATAAAGAGAGGTTGCCATGAGATCACCTGCCCACGTTCATTAACACTAAAGGTTGGGAGGGAGGGAGGATGTGGGAATGGAGAGGTTAGAAGACAGTTGGGTCACCTGGAAAACAGCAACCGTACAACCTGGGGTCGAAAACAGGGGAAACAGCAAACGTGAAAAAGGAGTTCCAAGCATGGGTGTTTAGTTAGTTATGGAAGAAATTAAGTTTAAGATGCATTTGTCTGGGTTTTTCTATGGGATGCTTGGGAAGAAATCTGAGAATGATGCATAAACTTGAAAGGAATGTATAACAGAATAATAAACCAGCACAGAGCTTAATGAGTAGAGAGAAATGGAAGAGAGAAGATGTAAATGTCACTACCCACAAATTTTGTAGTGTATGCATTCTTGACTATCTATGCTTTAAAGAGGGGAGAGAAATCTTTTGGTGTTACAAAGTGGAGCAGTGTGTCTGGTATGTGCTGTGCAGATAAAGCTTACAAAATGCTGTGTATCATTGAGGAAAACAAAGCACAAAAGAAAGTTCTTCTGGGAAAAATAAAGGCTGAAATCAAGAAATAAACAGAAAATAACAACATTTATCCACACCTGCTGCCTTGCAGTTGAAGGAAATTGAACATCTTGGATGTGTCTATCTGCACTGGACACATAATTGCTGTTCAGTGTTCTCAGGGAAAGTCTGGAAAGTGTGGGGTGATCAAAATCCCTGGGGCATACCCTCCCTTTTCATAAAGGAGGGTCAATGAAACAGCGGCCACTTAGATCACCTGATGGTACGTCGCCCCTAGTAACCAAACCTCTACTTTTTTCCAGATACAGCACTCTTAGAAGTAAAAGAGGAGGAAACTCGTCCATTCCGTTTATATTGCTGAAATCTGTCCATTCCACTTATTTTGCTGAAGTCTGGATTAGAACATATGCTTTTTACCCCCCAGGAAAAATGGTTTATGTGAACATCTTGATTCACCCTTGGGAACTGTGTGTACTCCACAAAACTGTGCAAGGAAAGGCTGAGGGACGCACTGCCTTTTTTTCCACCTCCCACTCCCTTCCTCATTTGGCTCACTTACTGGGAGTAACAGAGAGAGGCCAGCTTTTATTTCTGCCTGACTTTTTCAAGGTTTTCCAGAGATGAGCAAATACTCAAGACTGCACACCAGTCTTAGTTCAAAGCACACTGATCCTACATAGAATTACTCCTCTCCTCCTTGCACTGTATGAATGGAATAAGTAGGTGATGGTCCTATGTGACTGAAGGCAAGAAAAGCAGATTGGTGAGGCTACACTTTTTGGGTCTCCATATTAGGATGCAGAAGATGAATGCAGCCTCTGCCTTAGCCAAATGCAACAGGAACTTTTTTGCATATTTCTGATATGTGATCTTATCAGCAGACAGCTTTTTCTCTTCAGTACAATAAATCCTCGTAATTCTACAGTACAGAAATCTGACAGTACAGAAAGTAATCTTTATGATTGCTAAAAGTCTGTGCACAGCATATATTGCAGCTTACAATAATTATTTATTACTGGTGCTACCATTACAGAGTGTTTAATGTGCTCATGGCCAGTGGGCAGAAAATAAGCAATACCTAGTGACAACAGCAAGAATGCACTTCTTCAAGTGGCAAGTAACTTTTGAAAGTTCTTGTCAGACCGTAATATTTTTCCCCTCCATGCAAGAGTATGAAAATAAAAACTTTGGTTATATAAATCAGAGCAGGGTGAGCTCACTCCTGTGCCAAGAGGGAGCTGAATGAATCCTGTAGATGTTAAAGCTGAAAGGGCCTCCTAGATCATCTTGTTCTGCCTCCCTTCCCATCGCTATTAAAAACTGCTGGTGTCACAGGAGCAGAATTTTAAATAGCAACTATGGAAAAGAAATACTGGGCTCTCCCCCCTGGCTGCTCATCAGTGCATTATTGTTTTCTACAGAATATTGACTACAGCCTTCTTTTCCTATACCTTTCTACTTTGTCACATAACGTATCTAATATTCACGTGACCACCTCTGCAGTTATGGTTCCACAAAAACTTTCTCTAGATAAATTATTCCATTGTAGGACTGACCTTAACTTTTTCTCCTAATGCGTAAGATGAATTTTATTTTTTCTAGTTACAGTCCATTACACCTTTTAAGCACTCAATAATTCCTCGCTATCTTTATCGTTAGTAGAGTTACATATTTATAGACAAATACAACCTTTCCTTATTGCTTCAATAAGGGGGTATGGAATTGACAGCCCTATGATAAATAGTAAATTCACTTGATAAAACAAGGAGTCATGTTGGAGACAACTTGCAAAGGCACAAAGAGGAATTAGCAATCCCAAGTGCCAGTATGGGGGGTATGCACACAGGTGTGTAAAAAAGGCAGAAAAAAGAGACAGGATTTTCAGCATGACAATTTCCCCCTGAGGAATGGTTCTTTAAAGGTGGTTTGAGAGAAGAAAGATAATATCAGTATGCAATTTGCTTTATTTTCTCTTCACAAAAACAATCAATCTGGGGATGAAATAAGGCATATGAGGACTACCTCTTTGCCATTTGGCATTGCATCGCAATGCTTCATGTTTCCCATATTTAGCTGCACAAGCATTAAACAATAAGGTTTCCTCTGCTCCCCTGTGTTAGGGCCTGAGCCCGTGGTTATGTCCTGGCGTGCTCTGAAAGCAGGTGGACATGAGCCATCAGAGTGCCACCAGCACCAGAGCTGCACTGCACTTCATGACCTGGCTGAGCTGGGCACAGTGATGCGCCAGGGCTCGATATGAACTTTGTCCCCGGCACTCTAAGTCTTTGCCAGCCCCAGCACCTCAGCCTGTTGCTATCCTCACCACCACATCTGCAATTCATCATCTCATAAGCAATTCCCCCTCCTTCTGTTTTAATATTCCTTTTATTTTCCCTAAATGGATTATCGGAAATGTGTCCTTGAAAGGAATCTATCATTACAAATTCATGCTCATAGCTGACTCTATTTCCTGGTTTTCCAATGGGTGCTCTTTTCTTTCCTGTATTTCTTATCTCACCAATATGCTTATTAAAGCTTTTGAATATCTTTAGACCATTTGCCTAGCATTGCCTTCCTGCTTTCTGAATGCCTAGCGCTCTTGTGATATATCATCTGAATGCAGGCTATTTTTTCCTATTATGCAAATTTTATTTTTACTGAGAGTTAAATCTGTTTTCATGTATATTAAAGTGCATGACAGCTATTATTGTTATCAGTAGCTGCAAGTTGCTTATATCCTAAAACAAGTAATGCTAATACTGGTGGTATATGCTTAGTAAAAATATAATAATAATAATAATACTTAAAAAGCATTGGAAAAATAGAAATGGTCCAGTGGGCTGACAAGCAAATGGCGAGATGATTCCTCAAACTGACTAATGTAAGTATTGTTGAATCTCAGGTTTTACATGCTATGAAAACTTTACAGGATGGTCCCACATTTGTTTTCAATTCATGTCTGGTTTTTGTTTTTGGTTTAGTTTTTCAAAAAAGGTTGTTTTTTTTTTGTTTTTTTTTTTTTTTTGCTGCAGTTCAAAGTGCCATAAAATAGGTGCAGAGACAGTAGCATAGCAACCACAAAAAAGTAAGTTTAAACACTGAGAAAATGAGCTTGTTGCTTTCTAATAGCAGAGCTTTAGAAGATATGTTCATATCTTCTTGCTGGGTTTGAAACACCTGTTTTTATTTCAGCTGGCTGTTTGCTTCATTCTTTCAGCACAGGAAACTGTGTGGCAGTTCTGAATTACAATTAAGTACACCTGTTTTCTGGGGATATTCTTTGGTCATCTGCAAACGGTAGGCAGAATTTTGAATGATGAGGAAGTCATTTTGCTTTTAAATGATATTAGCATTTCCTTGAAATAGAAGTGTTTTTCGATATGATACAGAATTGATTTCTGTGATGGGCACAGTAATAAGCTCATTTTTGGCTGCTGACTTGGGAAAATTTTAGTAATCACATTAAAGAAATCCAAGCAATAATCCCTGTGATTTTTTAAATCCTTTGTTAGGCTGTTTGTCCTGTCTGCACAAGAAAGTGAACTCTGTTGACAGCTGAGGTACTGAGAGAGTTCAGTGTTTAGGCATACTGCTGGCTTTGCCCGTTTACCCAAACTGAGTGCAAAGCTGTGACTCACCTTGGATTTGCATCTTTGTTTTACAAGTGCTTGGTGTCTGGAAAAGTGGATGTGAAATGCTGACTTTAATAGCATTCCCTTCTAATACTATCTACTCTGTGCAAGCCTACGCGGCCACATAACAAGAAAAGCAGTGTAGAACAAGTCAATGAAGACGACTTTTTACCATTTTCTTTTTTTGAATCTTAGTTTAGTAAACCTTAAATACTTTTGCATTCTCTATTACATTTTTAATTAGGGTAAGCTTTCCCGCAGATATGTTAACTGTAAGTCATGCAAGACCTTTGAATCGTAGAGTATACCACATCAGGTGCACCCTCTGACTGTTTTACCCTGAAACTAAACAATTTCTACCAAAGTGGAATCTCACTATGCCCACTCCAGTTAATGACAAGTGATCTTTTCACCCAAAATGCCTTCCAAGCTGTGAGCCTCCCAAACATACTCTAGAAGGCCCCTAAACATACACTGGAAAAAAATAGTTTCAAATATGCCTCTGCAGATTTTACAATTGTGTTGGCTTTTTTCCAATACATTTAAAGTATCTTGATGTTTCCGTTCTCAAATTATGTGATTTTTGGCCTCCTCTATGGTCCTCGTTAATGAGGGAATGTTAAAGGCTGAAGGGACTTGTTCATGGAAGCTGGATCTCTGTCAGACATATTGCAGTGCCCATAAAAGACAAAGATTAGGATAAAAAGGAAGGAAATGACTGGATAGCCCTCCCAATCATTAACATGATGGCTTCCTGTGTCTATGACCTGGATGGCTTCCAACCACCAGCATTTTGGATGAGTGGCTGAACAGCTGCCAGCTTGTTGTGCTTGACCCTGTGCGATTTCCCCACCACCTGTTGGGCCCCATTTGGGGTGAGGGGTGCCCAGAGTTTCTCTGGGGCCGTTGCACCCTAATATCTACCTCCACTGCTGCCTCTGTACAGCCCAGCTTACTGGTCTGGCAAAAGCTGTGGGGAACGAATGGCTTTCATCCTCTTGCAGGACAAAGAACTTTTGGAATGGCCCAAAATGAGCTTCTGACCTCAGACTCACATGGAATAAAAATAATTATCTATTCTTACACCATAAATACAAATATTAGGCTTTCCCTCCGTTTTTTTCCAAGCCCTGATTTTCCATGAACAGCAAGAGAAAACGAGAAGGGGAGAGGGAGAAACACCTTAAAACTTAAACGAATCTTTTGCATGACTAAGATTCTAGGACACATTTTGCTATATATCTTTCCATTTCTAAATCAATCTCTCTTTCTTTTTGCATCTTTCAACTCTAATTCTATTGGCAGCATTTCAGTTGTTGTGGAAGTAGTGCTGTAATACCTCACACCAAGCCATGCAAAGCCTTTAAGATTACGGAGCTGTATAATGGACCTAAAATTCTTATGTCCATGTTATGGTGGGGATATCCATAGCCCAGAAGTTACACAGATTGGTTGAAGTTAAGCAGAGCAGAGCTCTGAAGAAAATACTACTATCGTTACTCCATGCCTCACTCATGCGTAATGGAAGACAGACCCATTGTCATAATTATGATTTTCTTTGACTTATACAATGTTTCAAAACATGTTATTGACATGTCTTTATTTTCCATAAAGACTTTGTAATGGAATATCTTTACTATGACTTATTTGCAGTAAAATAATGACAATTAAAACAAGCATTGTTGAAGAATTATTGATTATTGAATAATGTGCTGCTAAATAGTGAAGTGTTAATGCTTTTTTTTTTCAAAAGTGTATTAGAGACAGTTCTATAGTTAAAGCTAGAGTTTCCTAATGTAAGATTTATTTTTTATTTATTTTTCAAATTAAATCCATCTTGGAAAGAATGTATGCTTTGTTTAGCTGGAATTTAGTAAAATCCAACTTCTGTCAGAAAGAGAACAATTTCATATATCTATTTAGCCTTTGGGATTTTCTCAGATCATCACATTTTCTAGGTAATTCTTAGAAGAGGGAAAAAGGAAAGAGGTTCATAAAGTGACTACAGCACAACCCAAAGCAGGAAGGGAAAGACTGACTTGACTCCATTAAAGCAGAATCTGAAACCAAAAAACAGCTGACCCTTTTTGATCCATTTCATGTTTAGCCAGCTAGGAGTAAAGAAAGAAAGGAAATGGAAATTGAGAAAATTTGTATGTAAAGAAGTTGTTCTTTTTCTCCCTCTTGACTGAATGTGAGCTACCTGTTGCTTCATGGTAAGGTGTATTTCTGTCAATGCCATGTCCAAATCCATTGCAATTGGATGCAGTTCCATTATTGTGACTGTTTTTGAAATGACATGCCTGAATTTAGCCCTAAATAGAATAGAAATTATACTTGCAAAACAAATATTAAGCTTCCTTTTTTTTCATACCCCCCTTTCAGTAGTCTATGTGACCACAGACTCACATCATTCTAGAAAGCATCAACCATACTTCCTGGAGTACATTTCTGAATTGTAATTTTTAATCTAAAGTATCCTTGTGTTTCCCAATAGAGAGAGAAATACTAATCAGAAATACTAATTTTTGCTATTGCATCTATAAGAGTTGAAAACAAGAATGTTATTTAAACAGAGATTGACAATAGCTCTGCCAGGGACATATAAAATATTCATCTCCAAGATGTGATGCAACATTCATAGAATCATAGAATGCCTCGGGTTGAAAGGGACCATAAAGATCATTTAACTCCAATCCCCCCGCCATAGGCAGGGATGCCACCCACTAGGCCAGGTTGGCCAAGGCCCCATCCAACCTGGCCTTGAACATCTCCAGGGATGGGGCATCCACAGCTTCTCTGGGCAACCTGTGCCAGTGCCTCACTGCCCTTACAGTGAAGAATTTCTTCCTAATGTCTAGTCTAAATCTATTCTCTTTTAGTTTAAGGCCATTCCCCCTTTTCCTGTCATTAACAATCTCAGTAAAGAGTTCTTCTCCATCTTTATTATAAGATCCCTTTAAGTACTGAAAGGCTACAATGAGGTCTCCCTGGAGCTTTCTCTTCTTCAGACTGAACATTCCCAGCTCTCTCAGCCTTTCTTCATAGGAAAGGTGCTCCAACTCTCCAGTCATCCCCATGGCCCTCCTTTGGACTCACTCTATGTCATTCTTGTGCTGGAGGCCCCAAACCTGGTCCAGGTAGGGCCTCACGAGGGCAGAGTAGAGAGGGAACATACAGAAATGTTTCACTGCTATACTACATTAAGCAAGGATAACATAGATGTATGGACACAAATGCCACCAGGTGTCATTAAGTCACTTTTAAATAAGCATTGAACATGCAAATTAATGAGACAGGAGTTGCACAGAAGTGCAGGGAAATGCTGTCTAAGAATTAGCTAAGAGCTGAAAACTGTAATTTAGAGAACATGGAACCTTCTATTAACCACAAGTTTCCTGTAACTCTTCTCCTTTGTTGAATGTACCTGCTCTCAGAGCCTGACTACTACAGAGAGCTACAGCCTGTTCCTTCCAACTCTTTCCAGATTCCTAAAGCAGTGGAGGAGAGAAAATGAGCCACATTGCCCCGTGCAGGTGCTGGCTGCTGGCACAGGATCCCATGGCAGCAGACAGGAAGCCCCTATAGCTGCATCTTGACCCCCAGACGGAGATGTAGATGGAGAAGTTAACATACAGGAAAAAAGATTCTTGTATTCATATGCCAAAATATTTGATAACTTAGATTCAAGTTCTAGATAAACAGTTTTTGTCACCCCTGATAGCACCTCTGGGGTGTCTCCATGCCAGCTATTGGGAACAGGATTAATCTTCACATTTAACATTAGAGAATAAAAGGATTATTTGGAATTTAGAGCTGTTATATGAAGACAAAGAAAGAATAAGAATATAGAAATAAGAAAAAAAATAGTATGTTACCCTTTCATTATTTATAGATTTCTGCAGTAGACATTTTGCAAGCTGTTTTATTATGTGTTGCTAGCACTAAATACCATTAGTATTTACTGAACAGAGTCTCCCTTATAACTTTTCCTTGAACTAGTTATGAGATTTCGTCACTTACTCTGGTGGAAGTTACCTCAGAGCTCCTGCCTTCCCTGCATTTGACAGTAGACTGCTCCTGCACCTGGCAGTGCCTCTGTATCCCGATATCACTTGGCATGAGCCCACACCATGCCCAGCTCTGCCTCTGTACAGTCAATTCTCACGCTATAATTTGCATTCAGTCTGCACCTCCATTCGCTTTCTCTGCTGCCTCCTCCTCCTCACAGCCCAGTACATGGCCATCAGGGGCCACTGCAACTCACGACAGGCATCAGGATTCATGATTTTTTCTTTCCTATGCTCTCACAAAGAAGGTCAGATGCTTCGCTTTGCTGACAAAGTCAGATAATTCTGGAGAAAAGTAGCAAATAGCTGTTTTCACAGCTGTAATGAGCTATTGTATCCAATGAGATCATAGCAGATATACCTAAAATACACTTTATGTTTTCCCTTGTTTTGCTGTGGTTCTTTGGCAGATGGAAAGAGCTTTTCGCATCCCTGTAGGAGCACTGAAACATATGCAATGGGCCGAAGAACTACTTTTGTATCTGTCCCTGCTGGTTGCTTTCCTTTCCTACTCCTTGAAGGTTTCTGAGATGGCAACAGTGAGAAACGCTGCTGTAAGCCTCCCTGGACCACTTAGGATGGCAAGCAGTTGCTGAAACAAACAGTGCTACCAGCTGAAACCTCACTGAGTGAACTATGGTGTGAGAACATTTACAGTGATTGTTGTTAGTACCACTACTGGAATAGATAGATTTAAAAAATAAAGTAAAAGAAATAACAACTAAATCTGAACAAGTTAGGTGAGATAATCTGGGGAAAAACACACATTTTTTCTCTAGAGCGATTTGAAGTAGCCCCAAATTCTGATCTCTCTGCTTACACCCTTGAAGTCCTTTTTGAGGGCATATCTGTGCTAGGACCGCAGGGTGTGTTTCCCCTGCAGCAGCTCAGCTGCATGGCACACTCATGCAGAGTCAAGACCCAAGAGTCCACCTTCCGCAGCACACACCCTGAGCTTCGCTGGAAGCAGCTCATGAGCAGGGGTGAGGAAGCAAGGCAGCAAACTCTAAGAGGCTGTTCCATCCGGATGATCAAAGGACCTCCAGGTGAGGTATACTCACCTCAGGTATTCGACTCAGCCAGTGGCACTGCTCCTAGAAGGAACTGCATGGTAATATTCAGAAAAATACAGAAACCTGGCCCTAAGTGACCTACGCACATTTCAAAGAAGACGGCTCATTCTCTGCCTAAGACCAGCCAGGTGCAATGAATTGCAAGAACAGACTCATAAGTCTTAAGCAAATATTTTTCATTAAGCAAGCTTCATTTTTAATGGAGGTTTGAAAGTAAACAGCGTACTATTCAGAAAAATAATTATTAGTGTTTAAGTCAGGGGGCTTTTGCCAGTACTAATGTCAGTCAAAATCATGCTTCTTGAGATTTAATCACTGTCATCTCTAATCTGACTTGAATCTTTTAAGGACATTTGTAAAGGATTTTTCCCCAGATGAATTTTAGTGCATTACCCAAAACACCGGGGACACAGTTCTTTCCAGCTGTAGAGGTGTAGCTGCAAGGCTCCTGCTGCCCTGAAAGGGGTTCTCACCTCTCCCCAATCATTATCCATGAACTCACACCCAGCACAATGTGAGCAACTTACAGGCAGCTTCTCAGTCACGCTCAAACTCAGGTAAATAAGGGTAGGAAAGCAAGTTAATACATGCAGTTATTTTAAGGATCTTTCCATGCTTCAACTTTTGAGGAAGCTGAGAAAGACTGCAAACCAGGGCCTCGTACTGACAACACATCAAAACCAGAAAAGCACAAGAGAAAATGAAAACATGATGATGCATTCACATGAAAAATGTACCAGATACAACAGAAACGCAGACAATTTCACTGTACTCAAGTCACATCTATTTAAAAATCCTGTTCCCAGGACTGACAACACAAACCCGTGTGCATTTTGTTATGGGTTTGCTCAACCAGCTTGAAGAGAGTATTACTACGATTCAGTTACTGAAAAGAAAATTATAAGCCAAAATGTGATGGTTTATACTTTCCAACCTACAATTAGGTAATCTAAAAAATTAATTTCCTTCACCTTTAATGAGGTTCTGTTATGTGGTTTTGTGTGCATTATTGTGGGTATTAGTCACAGCCTGACTGAAGGGAAATGCAGCATCAAATTTATTTTAATAGCATTTTCCTTAAAGTATATTAACACAGATGAATTGGCAGATCCCTAATACATGGCTTAAACCTATCTTTTATACAATATTGCCCTCTATGGGAGTATAATATGTAACAGATTTGAAGGAAGCATGCTGCTATTCTTGTCTTTTTACATTTTTAGTATAATATCTACTTTCTTTAAATGCTTTTCTTTTTACCATAAAAGCTTTATCTATCAGGAAAATCATTCTATTACCCTCTTATCGTTAACCTATTTCATTCAAGCCTACATACCATATGGTAATAAATATATCCATTAGGTTTTTTTGTTTGTTTTTTATATATGGTAATTTCAGTTCAGTCTCACTGCTCAAAGTGTATATGCCTTTCTGCTATTAAAAACAAACAAACAAAACACCAGAATCCACATAATAATGTATTTGCATCAGTTGCATAAGCAGGCAAACAACATTTTGGATATTATTTCTAAAGCACCCAGAAGTTTGCAGAAAGCAAAAATGTAACTCCAGAACATCATTACAGAGAAAAACAGATAAGTTCAAATGTAACCCATCGAGCATGAGTAGTACAATAAGAGAAGGAATGAGGCGTGAGAAAGAAGTATAACGGTTAAGTCAAGTATCAAGAGCTTATTCCCTTGGAGTGCTCTCAGTTTTGATTACTCCATCCGTGTTTTCCTTTGATCATTTTAATTAAGTCACCTTTATTTTCTTCCTATGAAAACAGAAATATTTTTAAAAGGAATCTGAATCGAAAAACAATTGTTTAAAGAACAATGATCATTGTGCACCATTCTCACCACACAACACTTCATCTTCTCAAAAAAAACATCCCTTCTGCTGCACTCCTGATTTAAGAGAGCAGTGCTGAAAGTCTATAAATAATTCCTACCTCAAGGATAATGAATCTATAGCCATTAGACATTAAAAAACATTTTTTTTTAACTTATTAACTCTGTTCTCCGTACAGACATTGCAGAGATTTCTCATTTCTAAAGGAAGTCTGTGAAATATAAATATAAAATCATGATCTTGATTTCTTTTGTCAGATTAAAATTTCTTGATGCATGTTAGCCTTCCTTTTGTAGAGGCCAGCTTTGTATGTTTTATTAAACATTAAGGCACAGCACAGTTACACCAGTCTAAAAACAGACCGTAGAGGAAATACTTCCATCTTCCTGTTTTAGCACAGTTCCACGGTTTGGGGTGGCTTCTGTGATCTGATGCAGTTCAGTATATCATGTTGTGGCCCTCGAGGGAAATGAAGAGAGCGCTCCCAGTGTACTGGCATAAGCTAGACCTCCTGCCAGACTGGAGGTGCTATGGAGCTCCTGTTTAATAAGGGCATGAGCCTGGCATGATCATTGGCACCAAGATCCCTGTACAGTTTTTAAAGTTAAGATACTGAAACCTTCCTGTAATGCACAGCTAGCAGCAGTTCCTGTGACACAAATACACTGGACCCAGAGTACTTATTTTCCTTACTCAAGTAATACCAACAAAGTTAACAGCAGTACTCATCTAAGGGAGGCAAATATGTTTGAACACTTCAAGACAAGCACAATTTCCTCATATTTTTTGCCGGCTTTAAAATATAAAGCTGCACAATGCATTCCGGAGACCTTTCTAGTACAGAACATCCATGCACCCAATAATCACCAGAAATAAATCAATTTACTTAAGAGAGGGAAGACCAAGACCCCTGGAATACCAGGGACTTGCCTCAGAGTGGTAATGATTTGCAGAGAAAGGCACAGAAGAGAACAGAAACTGATTTACAAAGGCTCTGGTCAATATCCCATGCCAGCTGGGGCATTACCAGCAGTTGCTCATAAGCATAAGGCTCCTCCTATAGGACTAGATGAAGCGGGAAACAAATGATCATGGGATTTCTAAAATAAAAGGAGTTTCCTAAGAGGTGAAACAAAATACTCTGTACAACAGGATCCATTTATTACAGTAATGCCAGAATACCAGTTCTAAAGTGGTTTAGTAAAAGATTTTTTCACTTTGATTTTTTTTTTATTACTTATAAATTAGGGTATATAAAAAACCTATGCTTGTGAGAGGTAACCTAGGAAAAAGTCATCCTTAGAATGTAATGGAAGCTTGATATCTAGATCACAAAGACAGAAAAGTGAAAAGAGAAAGATAAATGTTCTTTGTAGTTTTTCCTTTGAAAGTATCATTCCAAGTTTCACCTTTTATTCAGAAGTGGATTAGAGTATTTAAAGAGCCTCTACAGACATGTTAAAGGGGACTCCCATTGGAGCTATGGTCTAATTAAGCTACTTTATGAACCCTTCCACAGTTTAAATAACTCCAAAAAAAATCACTTAATACCTTAAGCCAAGAGTTCAAGCTTCTTAATTCTTAATAATCATGGAAGAAATGCTTAGTTTCAGGATTTATATGTTGTCATTTCATTTTCTGGATGATGTTCTTCTACATGATAGTGGCTTTGACGACAGCTGTTTTGCATTTCTCTTTATTAGAAACCACGTGCCTCTAGGCAGCTCACCAGCCCTACTGCAACTTCACTGTACTGTTTGTTCTCTTGCGTGAGCTGTTAGCCATCGGATCTTCAAAGGATTTATTTCAAGTATTGACTTGCTGATTTATCCAACAGAAAATAATGCACTTCAGTGATACAACCCCTTTCCCCTCTCTCTCTACTTAGAAATCTAGCAAGGCTCAGATATGCAGCTGGCATATGACAACCAAATGATGATAGTATACAGGGATAACTGTTCTCATGGTCTCAAGGGTTGCAACAGTGCAGCAAGAATGAATTACTTCTTTCTTTCCCAAAATATTTCTGTAATTTCTTATATAATTGCTCCTTAAAATGAAGGATCCACATTACTCCCCAGTGGCTGAGCCACAGACCATTCCTTCAAGCACATCATGGTTCCTTCACTTAATTTCATTATTTTCAAAAATAGCTCCGCTAAGTTTGGACTGGGATAAAGCAGAAGACCTTAAAGGACCTTAGCAAAAGAGTGGTCTAGCATGGAAGAGTCCTTCCACAGCAACAGCATTGCCCAATCTCTTGGCTTGGTTTCTTCCATCCCTGGACACAGTCAAATTGTGCATTTTTCAACTCTTCCTCATCTGTGGCATTTGCTCTGCAAGTCAAGGCGGCTTGTTTCTCTTTTACAGAAATCCTAAATTAGTGAAAATCTTTGTGGTTTGTCCATAACAGAGGTAACCCTTTGTGTATGGACTTCTACTATTAGACTCAGGTGGTAGGCCGCGGTGCTGTTAGGCCGCGGTGCTGTTAGGCCGCGGTGCTGTTAGGCCGCGGTGCTGTTAGGCCGCGGTGTTACAGGTGCAAACACAAATCACAAGGGGGCTGAGCAGAACAGAAACCCTCTCTAGCCCTCCAGTCTCTGCCACTGCATGAACACGTGGCCTCCTTTCTTTCTGACTTCCAGGCCTACCCCATTCACTTCACTGGAGCTTTCTACCAACCTGAGGTCCAACCTGAACCTAGGAAAGACCCTGTACAGAAGAAGGCAGTGGGAAAGAGCCCAAAAGGTTTTAAGGATGTGCAAAGACATGTTTCTCTGTCACACAATGTGAGCGATTCTCTCAATGTCAAAGTAAGCTGATAACTCAGAGAGTGGTAATGCAGATCAGGCTTCAGGCAGAGCAGAACAAATTCATTTTTTGCTTTGATAGTATCTTGATGACAGTACTTAAAAGAGCAGAGTTTATATTTTTGTAGTTGAGTAAGCATTTACGACATAAAACAGTAATGTAATTAGGGAGATGCAGAGCAGCTCTAATGCTACATGCTAATGAATGTATGTTAGTTTAACAGATATTTCAATATTAGTTTATATCAACACACACCCTGAAACTAATACATCCAAAACCGTACAGGAACTAAACCACACTAGGATATTGACATTATTTCACAAAGATATGAAAGGTTAAAATAAAGGTCATTACAAAAATGATACCTTTATCATTTGCAGAAGAAATGTGTCCAAACATCATCAGGGGAGGATAATAGAAGCTGTACTGCTGGAGAAAGCCAGCAGTCAGGGAACCCAGTTTGTAATTTTGCATATCTGCTTTATTTTGCTTGTAAGACTTAGCAGTACTTTTGCTGTAGATGTTGTTTCAAATCAGTGCTTCATGTTTACTGGCAGCATGATCTCCACTGCCACATGGGAAATAAGAATAACCCACAACAAGGCAGGCACTTCCAGGAGAAGACAGGAATGCCTTAGCTGAGTTGTGATGCGTGGAACTCAGCTCCAAGTGTATCTATATTTCATCCCTACATTGCTGAGTGTATAAAACCTCTAACACCTTTTGGGTCAGAGCCAAAATATTCAGACTTTTTAAAAGCAAAAACTTACACATCAAAACCAACCAAACAAAAAAATGACAGATTTTTCTGAAATGTATGCTTGAATATTTAAAAAAAAAAAAGCATTAAGCTATGCCTTTATGTTTCTTGCACTTTTGATGTGAGTGTAATTAAGTTCTGCATATCTTGAGAAACTGCTGGAGAATTAGAGACTAATCTGTAACTCTCATAAGTTGTCATAGTTCCTCTGAAATCAATGGATTTTCTGACAGTTCACACCAGCTGAGGAACTGCTCTGTGTTTTTAATAAAAGCCACACTGTTGTTCAATTATAGGAAAGTTTAAGAAGTCTCCACAGCTCAAGGAAAAGCCGGTCCTTTGAGCCATAGTCAATTTTTGTTTCTTTAAACTCATTATGAACTCAAGTGTCAAAAGCCATCTTTCTTTCAATAAAGACTATACGGATGCCTTTAGCTGAAAGAGACATTCATATGTATCGCAGCCAACTTCATTCTGAAGTGAGACCTTTGTGCTGCAAGGCAGTTTTGGAGAAAAGTAGGGAATACCTATTAAAGTGCCACCAGAGCACGCTAATAACAGGTGATAAAACTGAGGGCAATCAGAGAACACAGAAGTTCTGCGTAACAACAACGCAACACCAGCCCAAATATTTCTGTGAACATTTTATATGAGCCCAGAAAGGTGAACGAGAAAGATATCATATAGTATATACTAATTCAGAAAGTATTTGCGTGCTCTGTATCACATTTCTAAGCACAGAAGCGAAAGAATTGCATTTTCTTCCTTATAATGCACTATGAAGGTAACTACCTTAAAAATAGGTACACAGCCATTATAGTGATAGTACAATACTTCAGACAGCTATGAACACCAGTCTGGATTTAGGCACCTAAACAGAAGGATGCTGCATTTTCAGCAGTTGCCCTTACTGTAAATGCAGATACCCCTTAAAAAATATATAAAAAAAATTCAAAGTCTTCTTAACATCCACTAAACTATGCAGAGAATTGATGTGAAATCACTAGGCTTAAAAAAGTAAAACATTTGTTTGTTTTGTAATGTGTGCAAGGTCCAAAAATTTTGGACAGAACAAAGCCACACTTCCACTAGGGGCTGAAATTAAAAAAAAAAAAAATGCATGCGTGCACACACACACAAAATGCCACATTTCTAAAAGCAAAAAGGCATGTTTCTGAAGGTAATACTGGTTTGGGGCAAAATTCTAATAGGTTTCATCTACAACTTTTGAACTACTGAGATAGGAGGGCTAGGCAATTAGATTAACTACCTATACATGGGGGAAATAAATCACACAAGAATTAACTAATACAGAATTTCCATCAGCTAATGCAGAATCTGTGCTGCAGGTAAGATACAGGGAAATGCACATCCTGTGGCAAGGATTTCAGCATAAATATGGTATCTCATTGATATGGTACTTCATTATTAAAATTTACCTCATTTTACTCTGTCTCTCCACCCATATTTCATTTCTGTTTCTTGCTGGCCTATTTTTTTTTTTTTTTTTATATATTTTATTTTTTGTGTGGGGGGGGTATTTTTCCCTAAAGCAGAACTTGAAAATGATATCATGATTGGAAGGACATCCTAGGGAACAACACCGGAGCACATTTGTATCTGAGCAAGACAAGTTCGCCTCTCAGTACTACCCCAAAGAGAGAGAAGTGAAAATGCAAGTGGTACACTGCCTTTTTCCCGAGTTAGTGTGCTTTTCTGGTTGCACAAAGAAAGGGAGCAATTCTGCCAGCTGATTTCTGTACATTGCTAGTAAGGGCAAACCCTGGCAAGAAACTGCAGTAAGTCACCTGATGCTCCGCTTAAAACGAATCTCCAGCAAAGCAAGCAGATACTGAGGCAGTGCAAATCAACAGCCACGCTTCTTCATGTTGAATTCATCTAGTGGTGCACCCCATTAAGCCAAGGCTTGAAGATCAAAGAGCGACTTTAGCATCTGAATTAAAATACACTGCCAATGAGATGCATAACCACTTGGCTCTTGGCCTGCCCTGGGAGCATCTGCAGCAGCAGCCCCGCTGGCACGCTGCAGCTTCAAAGGGGCAGACCGCTGCTCCTGCCACATCTGGCAGCAGCTGGCAGCCATCCTGCCATGCATCCGTGCCTGCAGCAAAGCCTGGCCGCTCACAGAGATGCCTCTGATGCTCTGAGCATAGCTGAGAGCCCAGCAGACAGGTAGCAAGAGGAATAAACATCACCAGGCTTTCTTCTCACGCAACCGTGGCAGCAAGATTAGTAATAGGAATTTCCCACTTTCCTGTGGGTTTCACCCCATTGCACCACAACTCTTAATGCTGGCAAAAGAATCCCTGACTTGAACCGGAGATCTTGGTTTATTGCCTGGCTGAAGTTTCAGTGTTCACACAGGATACAAGGAGGCACCTGCTCACCAGCCAGGTCGAATAAGAACCCAACTCCTGACCTTCCCAACAATAATTTGGAAAATAAATCCCAAATCCAGAATCAGCCATAGGTGTGAGGAATTTTAAAAAGACCCCAGTGAGCGCTTTGTAATTAAAAATTGCAGGAAATGACTCAGACATACTTTGAATTTTAATTTTCTCTGAGCTTCTAGTTTAGCTAGAAGGAATAAATTAGTCCTCAGTCAGGAGTATCTACCAACTTTGAATCTTGGATATTAACATGGAGTAAATAGCTCTTCATGCAGAAGGTCCCAGCTGAAGGATGTAAATGGTAAAATTCATGGAACACCATTTATTTACACTATTTTGGAAACATGAAAGGTTGAGCTGACCCTCCTATGATTCAAATCTGAGTTTACAGCATCATTCATCATCTCAGAATGGGTTTGTTCCAGTCTCCTTGAACAAAACTATTTTCTCCTCACATTTGTCGCACAGAATTGGCTGAATTTCAATTCTGAGGTGTACCGTACAAAGAACAGTTCGGGAGTGAAAGGTGTCAAGCTGGCAAAAACTGAAAATTAGATTGGTATCAAATCTAATTTTATTTTTTTTTTAAACATAGGAGGTGTTCAGGTTTTCCTCTATAATATAATTTCACCCTAGAAAGTTGCATAACAATCCTGTGTCTTGGCTGGGGGTGTAGGTTTCAGCTTTAGCTGGAAGAGAAAGTATTTTAACAAGAAATTATGCAACAAATAGGTGGAATTTGCGTTGCATACGTCAGGAAAAAAAATGCTTTGCAGTTTCAAGTGCCACTAGTTTGCTGGAACCCACCCAAAGGTGGTATCAGCAAGATCATTTGTAACCAGCTTGCTAGGTGACCTTTGCTTAATTTTGGTCATGCTGCACTATTGTATGAAAAACAACCTTTGTTTTGCCAGGTGATCTTATCAGTGACCCAGCAAGAGTATGAACCAAGACACCTTGCGGTAATGCGATTTTCTGGAGCCTCCTTTAGCATTTGGGGATGGGGTTCTGGGGGTTCCCTTCGCACACTTGCCTGGAGCACTCCCTGTCCCTCCAGCAAAATGACTCTTTCAACTTTTCCTTTTCCCCACAGGCTGTGAAATCGGAAGCGGCGAGCGAGCAGCCTTTTCCTCCCGCATTTTGGGCGGGAGGAGAGGTGGTCCAACTACACAATGACAGATTATGCGAATCCTCGGGGAGCGCCTCATCAATCACGGCGCTGCGCTGCGAGGCGGGGGGACGCGGCTCATCCCCGACTGAGCCTCCGTGGCGGCGGCCTTGCGTGAAGCCTCCCGCCGCCGGCGTGGCATCGGAGCAGCTCCGAGTCCTTGGAAGTCTCGGGGTTGATCAGCGGGAGGAATTGGCTGTTTCTGCCAATCACCGCCCTGCGAAGCCGCCTCGGTACTCGTGCAGCTGAGGGAGAGGGAGGCTGCCTACAGCAAACAGGAGGCGCGGCAGCGGCGGTAGTAACAGGAGCAGCTGGGATTCGCGTGATTAAAGAGTTCCCGCAGCCTTTTTGCTGTACTCCGGCTGCTCCCTGGTGTAATCCCCATGCCCGAGAAGGAAGCTGCATTTTAACAGCGCGCTGAGCAGAGGTTTGAATCATTCCAGCTGGCTGCTTGTTTGGAAAAGGACAGCCTGTGTATAAATGAGATGTGACTGTGCCGGCAGAGTTCAGTTTTTGGGGCTGGAGCAAGAGGAGCCTTCCCGGGATGCCGCTCAGACAGCTGCTATCAATTTCAAACTCTCTCTAGTTTACCTGGAGCCATGGGAGAAGATCCGAATAGCAGATGTCTCTCTCCTGCACACTAGGAAGAGATATTCTTCTCTAGGTAAGCTATTCTTCAGCTTCTGCATGTATTGCTATGTTAGCCTGTACTTCTGGGTGCATGTTGGTGCTACTGTACAGATACAAGAGAACAGCTCTTGAACAGGTATGATACCTACGGAGCGTAAAATAGTCTGCCTAGAACCTATCTGTGTACAGCAAGTACTTCAGAAAGCTGCCTACAGCCTGGCATTCAAAGGATTTTTTTTCAAAGTTTGCAATCTTTGCCCTGTTTCCTTGCAAGTGCCCTGGATGTAAATAGATGGACGTACACTGAGGGGAAATAGTTGTCTGCCAAAATATGTGAAAGAGCACCGAAGTTAGAGTACTGGAAGTTAGGTGACAGGGAAAAAGAAAAATAAGGTTGTAGTTCTTTAGTCTGCTCCATACAGTTTGTTTTTGTTTGCTACCATCTAGCAGTCAAAGTTAAGCAAAACAAGTGCATTAAAATGACAATGTGAAAGCTTACTATGGGTACATAGTAAACATGCACTATTTAAAGTAAGAGTAACTGTAGTGTGAGGAAGCCAAGACATGCGGGTCTGCTCTGTTCCAGCAGTTTGGTTTCCAAACAACATCCATTAGCAACATTTTTAAAATGGCATGATCATTTGTGGCATGGAAGCAGGGAACACATCAGGTAGAAAGAGGTAAAGCAAAGAAATCAGCATTGATTCCTCAGATTACTACAGTCAGACCACAGAGGCAACATGGTGCTTTTATCTTACGGCTGACATACTGACTCCAAGTCATTGCTGCTGGGAATAAACATTCAAAGGAGAATTGTTTAGAGCTGGCTAAGTAAGTCTCTCTCTACAAGTACTACTGTGGTGTAACCATACATACATACAGAAGCCATGATTCTTAATTCTCTTTTCCCTGGGGAATTTCCCTTTTTTTTTTTTTAAACCAACTTTTGCAGCTCCTAATCCCATTGATCAGACTCCCCCTCACTGTTTATAAATGTTTCAGAATTTGGCCTATCCTGTGTAACAGCTTATTCTGCCTTTTCTACCTCAGTACTCCGAAGGTTATCAGAGCCAAAGAAAAATAGCATCCAGTAATTTTCATCCATTTTCTTCAGTATTGTTTAAATGATGATCGTTCTGCTAAAAGATGTTCAGCTTGGGGAAGAATATCAGAGTCTCCTTGCTCATCAAGTTTACACAGTTGGCAGTACTGCCAGGTGCTTCCCTGTCTTGCCCTATCATGTCTGCATACTTTCATCATGCACATTTTACCATCAGCCAAGCTGCACTGTCTGATTTGCTTTCTGAAATGCTGCTCTAAAGAAGAGCATGGGGGAAAATGCCAAGTCACATTTAACTAAGGAAATTCTTGGCTTTCAGTTTTCTTCTGAACCTTATCAATCCAAATAATATGACGAGCTCAATTAGATTAGATGTTCCTAATGGCATTGCTCCATGCAGAAGTTTAAGACTGTGTATTAGGTTTTTTGTGCCATTTCCTCAGAGCAGGGCCATTTTTGATTCATAATAAATGCCTTGTATCTGAAAGCCTCAGAAATGAAAGCAAGAGTAGCTTGATTTCTTGTTGACACCACTGTTTTCTGTGAGGTTACAGGGATGATGCTCTATCTTCCTCTTTTTTTGGAGTAGATCTAATCAGAAGTATTAGCTTTAAGAACAGAGTATTATGCTCCAGTCACTGGCCACCTGCATGTATATATAAGTATATAGACACTTCTGCCTGAACACCTTGTTAACTCACACTATAAAGTTCTGGAAGTCATATTAAAACTTTATGGATGTCTAGAGGCTGTGATAGCTGTTACATTGCTCTTTGTAATGGCACTGATCACACTTAGCTGTTTTGGCAGCATGCAGAGAATCACGAGCTCTGGAGTTCACCTATCATTCAGTATGAGTGGGGGGACAGGAAATATGCTAATAGTAACGATTATTTTTTGAAGCCTTACCGTACAAGAATTCTTAGAGGTATAATAAGATAGCTTAAGGAAAACATGGCCACATATTGCAAACTCCGGGCAATATTGATCAGAGAAAATGCTGATGAGTTACCATGAAGTCATGACTGTTTTCAGATAAACAGAAAAAAAGTGTGACATTTAACCTTATCCACCAGAAATAAATGTTTCTCATTTGATTTTTCTACAAGCAATAAAGGAGGAAATCTTTTAACAAAAATAAATAAATAAATGTTCAAAATCTGATTTAGCCCACAAACAGTTTTGATTTGCAAGCCCTTATGTCTATAGCGCTTGCTGAGCTTCAGCTGCATGTACACACAGATGTTTGCTTTGCAAAGCTTTAATAATGCTTCAGCATTTTAGGCACATCCAAGAAACTGCTCTCCATACCTGCAAAGGGACCTTTCTGAGCAAAACAAACACTAGACTATATGAGCAGCAAAGCACATCAGGCTGGGGTCTGGATGACCGAAGGAAAAGGTAACTGCATTGTGCAGAAAAGATGTGATTTCACTAGCATGTGGAGTCATATCAGAAACAGAGCACAGAGCTAAAGATGAGCTGAGGGCTCTCCACACTTTCCAAGGTGAGGGGAGCCCTGTTGTGAAACAGCCTGCAAGGATTGAGGAGTAGAGTGTAAGGTGGTGGCTGAACAGATCCCTTCTTCTCAGGTCTGGGAGGAAGTTGAGGACCAGAGCAGATGGAGCAGAGCAAGGAGCCAGCACCCAGGGGCTGTACTACATGAGAAGGAGGAGGGCGGTCTCTGTGCTAGAGTTTGCTTGGAGCATTAAAGTGTCTTGTCTCACATTTCAAGAAAGGCAAAAGAATAGTCATATCACAGCAACAAGGCTCTTTTCTCCCTGTTGAGATGTTAAAGTTATGCCCCACATGGAGTGGAAGCCAAGCAAAAGAATGCAAAATAAAAAAAAATAAGGAATTTATTTTATCTATGTCAACATTTAAATTTGAAAAATTGTTTGAATTATAAAAAAAAATCAGCTGCTGGAAGAAAATGAAAGCTATGCACGTCAATCCAAAACATTTATTACAACTATTGTCAGTAATAATAATTACAATGAAATCACAGATTCTTCTGAAATTAGCAGTTGCTATAGAAAATGAATAATATTTTACCTAAACAGTAATGCTACCAGAATCACATGGCAACAGCACAACAGTGTAGAAACCGTGTCAGTATTGAATGAAGAAAACACATTGGCACCAGAAGTAATATATTGTGATGAGATGTTTTAAACTTGATCTGCAAGGAGCAGAGAAGTATTAAAACCCATTTCCTTCTCCCTGGCTACAGGAAGGGTCACAGCTGCTTTCCTGAAGTACAGGCAATCAGAGGAAATTAATCCTCCCTCCAATGCTGCAGGGATGTCTTTTGTGGAACTAGAGCAAATAGAGAAGTCAGCGCAGGTTGGGCTTCTTTTATGAAAAATAGCAAGAAGAAAGGGGCTCCCTCTTCTTACTTGGGAGATGAAATAAAAGCTGTGTTCAATTTACTTGCTTGACTAGGAGAAAGCCTGCTGAATTTCGCTTTTGTTTCTTGTGACCCAAGTATTCCTCTTACCTCCTCCACATCACAGTGTTTGTCATACAAGTTTCTTCCCTCCCTCAAAACCTGTTTCACCAAGGTATTCTGAAGTCTGAAGGGCAGCCCCAATACCGTCGGTGTAATGTAGACAGCAATTTAAAAACATTTACATATAGCTGCTGAAGCATTTGTTACAGACCACAGTATAGCCAAACCCCAGCTGGGCCACCAGCAAGGTTAGTGTTAGAGAATTTCAGGCAGGACAATTGTGCAACTTTGGCCCTAAGTGGTCACAAGCTGAACTGAGCATCAGACACCCAGCTGCACCTGCAGCTATAGAGTTTTACTAATGGCTAGGTTTTAATCTCCCATGCTTATATATCATCAGAGACACACAGCAGACGGCAAAGGGATTCTTCCCTGAGTGAAACTGCATGAGACATATCCTCCTGAAGGACTATCCACAGCTCTGGATTTCAACCCGCGCTCCACCAGGCTGCCACTGAAAGGACTGCATTTAGCTTAGTGTATAAATAAGCGTTCAGCTAAATAATTAATAGCAACTGCTGGTCATAAAAGAGGCTACTGTTTAGAAAGTTAAAACAGTCTGTCATGAAATACGCACCCACCTATGTTCTAGTTTAGGGGATGCTTTATCCACCATCCTTTCCCTGTATCATGGGACCCATATTTTGTGAAAAGGACAGAGCTTAAGCTCCAGAGCTTCAGGGTATTCTTTGAATTAATTTATTTTTCCTCATTTGGACATTTATCACCCCCTAAACCACAGAGGGGAAGGCAGGTGGTCAGTGTTTCATATAATTTTTTAGACATAATAGGAAAATGTAGTAGTGTCGGCTTCTGGGTAAGATACAGGAATTAAACTTACTGGTCGCTTTTGATTTGAAAGCCCTCAGTTTTGTGTTATTTTTTATTATTATTTTTTAATAAAGACATAGGACCATCTACCCTGACATTTGTGCCAGGCTACCTACATTCTGCTTACCTAAATCACTGGTATAATGAGCTAGGGCATTTTAATTCATTATTAGTTTGTTGTGACATTTCAAATGGTTTCACTGTTCTACCCAATGCGATTGCACTGTCAGTAGTGGGACCATAGGTGTGCACAGTTTGCAATCCCTTAGTGCACAAGGCACTGTAAAAGCCAATAAATACCATCAGCAGCTAAGGGTCTGGGTGTGTTTTGAGTTGATAAAGCAACCTTTCCTCCATCCTAAGGTCTAACTTGTTGCTGACTAAAGCAGCGATTCCAGAACATCTACTGATGAGTCTTGTTTCCCCATATCTCACTGTTTCTAAATTACCTGTAGACCCCTACAGGTAATTCAATTAGTTCATTATGTAGTTCAATTTGTACCAGAAAAAAAAATCACAATTAAAGATCAGGGTATCTCCATGGTATGTGCTATCTGCGAAGCAAGCATTGTGCACATCAAAATACTGTGTCCAGACCCCAGCTTAAACTCAGACACTAACAAGACTAACTCCTTATCAGGTCTGGAGATAAGGACATCTACATGCCAGCATGAGTCAGCAGCAGTCCTTCTACATATTCAGATTTTTAACTAAAAGCAGCTCAGAAAGCACTTTCTCCTTCATGGAAAATATTTTCCTTCATGCAAAACTTACATTCAGGACATGATTTTGTTGGCTTAAAAGTCCCTTTCATAAGGGAAGTCCCTTTCAAAGTGCCAGGCTGGATTTCCTCTTTCAAGATGCATCCTGGAGATACATACTGGAAAGCCCAATCCATAAAAGAAAATAGATAAAGAAACAGAACCGTAATCCTAGCCTGGTGCAGTGGCAGTATATTCAGGTAGAAAGATTTACATTACTGGTCAGATTTTCTGCCATTGTTGAATTGTTTTTTTCCTCCTCCAAAAATAAGTTAATGACTCAGTAGTTTGATAAGTAGAGATTTTTCAAAAACCAGGCTAGTCAAAGCCTCTGTACTCTATCAAATAACTCTAATGGTATTAGTTCTAGTTCCAGTCTGTGAGCTTAGTGTGACTCAACAAAAAAAGTCCTTTGAATTCCCAAGTAGGACCCTTATCCTACCGGTGCCATTTCTAAATTCAGCTTTATCTAGACAAAACAAAGAACAGCTTGTTTGAAAGAAGATCTTTGTTTCTGTTTGGAACCAGAAGAAAATCAGTATCTATAGGTTACAGATGACATCGGTAATCTCAGAAGAACTCTTCTAGTTGACTGAAAGTGGCTTCTCTCAGAAGTACCACCAAACAACAAAAGAAACCAGGAAATTAAGACAGGGTACAAATAATAATAAGGTAAAGGAAGCAAGCACTGTAATACATTGGCATGTACACATGAAACTACAAATTCTGCCCTGAGTTTCCTAAATGAACTGTCTGTAATAGTCACACTATATACATTTGAAACAGACATGAATCATCTTAGAAAATTTTGCAAGCTAATAGGTGGGAAAGCTGTAATACTGAAAAAGCCCCAGAGGGCAACATGTGATACCGGTGGCAAAGACAGAATTCAACACTTCAGAGTCTTGTCTTCTCACCACATTTTCCTTCTGCATATGCAAACAGCGCCTATGCAATCATTTCAAGATTGTTTTTGAAGTTGAACCTGTATTAACATCTTCCATAAGGTTTCCTTGGACTATCTTGTCTGCTTGGCAGTGTCTGAATTACTTAAATACATTAAAGCAAAAAATAGTCTGTTGGGCACTGTAATACTTTTAGTATGTGAAGTTTCTCTACCTAGATTAGTTTTACCGACAACAGTAATAAGTCCAGCCATAATTGGTTCCCCCCCACCCCCCCAAAAAAAAAAAAGTTGATCTCTCCACTTTAAAAGAATTTAAAAAGTTTAAAAGAACCAAAATCTTCTGACTCTTGCTTACCCACATTAGCCTGTACGCCTCTGGCCAGTGCCGATAGCTTAGATGATGCTCCCATCCACACATTTGCTCTCAGAGGCTGCTGGGACAAAATCCAAACTCCCAGCCATCTGTGAGGCGCAAGGAGAGTCCCTGGCTACACATATCTTTGCTCTACTACTTCAGTGATCTTCAAAAAAGATTTGCTTTTTCTCTAGCTCACTGACCATGCTACCTATTTTCTACGAAATCCTCTCAATAATAATAAAACCCTTCAGAAAGCCAGGAGAAAGATGCGGAGAGGGAACTCCAATAGAATTTACGTAAAGAATAAATATAGGCAAGCTGTTATTAATGTAACTGGAGATTGAGAACTGCCTCTGCCTGCCTGGAACCTGGCTTGAATAAACTTAGAATAAACCACTGTTTAAATTTCACATGGTAAACGTGCTGCTCTAAGGATTTAAGTATGAAGTCTTTGTTATCTGGGTTTAAATAGGCTTCCTTTGCAGTGAGTAACAGATCATTACTATGTGACAGCAATAGTCTTCCCAAAATAAGTTAGTGGCCTCCCCGTACCTAGCACAGATGTGACCACATCAGACTTTCTCAAAACTAGTGCCTGTGACAGCATACAGGCACCACAAAATGTTTAGTGAAATCTTGTCATTGATATGAGGGTCAAGACATTTCAATTGTCTATATGAAAGACAATGTTTCTAGGTCCCATTACAGCAATAAGAAAACAGAAAATGAGGGAAAGCATTAAGTATGAAAAAAATATACAAAGGCTAAAAACTTTATATTCAGGTACGCTAGAGCCTGTGACTATACCAAGTAGACTAAGTGACTCTTTCTTTGTTAAGAAGGGAAATTTTGATCTATTTTGTGGAGGAAGCCTCCAAAAAGTAAAGTCTCAATAGCTAACCAGCAAATTTATAATCTTATTATAAATATTATTATAATAATCAAATTTATAATCAACAAATTTTCAAAATACAGATCTGCAGTTATTTAGAATATTATAGAATTTTAGAAATATATTTTTTAAAATATTGTTTGTGTCTCAACTTTCATATCCTATCAAAAACTGTGCAGAGTTTGATTATTGCATTGATTGACTTCAAGGAGTTCTAGTTAGAAAGCCATTATATTGCACAAATATTATCTCGGCTGAATTCAAAGCACAAATCATTCTGTTGAAACTGCATTGCTAATTGACAGTCTTATAAAAGTAGACAATAGTAACAGAATAGATGGACCGTAATAAAACATCTGATACAATATCTCACAAAAGTTTTATATGAACACTTAAATGAATTCAAATTGGCTTTCATCGAGGCATTAAACTATGAATTGAAAAAGTGATGAAGAGCTGTTAACCAAGCGAGATCAGATTTGCTGCATCAGGTCAGGAGAAGTGTTTTGCAGGCTGTCTTAGGGAAACACTTAAAGCCTGCTGTTATTCATCAGCTTCATTCAGAAGGTCCAGCGCAATCATAGGATGTTCATTACACCTGTATTCTCTATTAATCCCACTGGAAGGCAAAGAATCAACTCCCAGGGCTTGATCCTGTAGGTCATACACAATTTTGGAGCATAGAAATATCAGTTCCATTTTCAACCACAACTTTCTGCCATGACATTTTGGCTCTGCCATTGTGGCTTAAGCAGTAAGCTTCTGACATTCAGTCTGTATCTCAAAATCTTTGTTTTCACCCTTGGCAGTACAGTTACTTTTCTACAGATCTCACATGGGGTGTTAAAGACAAACTATCGGTTGAAAGAGGGCATTTTGCAAGAGCAAGTGGCTATTGTTTCCAGCTCAGCCATGGGTCTGCCAAATGACCTTTGATAAGTCAGGTCTGTACCCAAGAATAATGCTATATTTGTTTTGAATTTTTGGTAAATTACAGGTGAGAAGGGATACACACTATTACCACTAATCAAGCAAGACCAATAGATGTCAGAGAAGTCAAGGAGGTGGTTTTTTTTTTTTTTTTAAATGAGGTCTTATCACATATCTAAGGTTTTCAGATCGATTATACCAAAATACTATGTATATTTTGGTATATTATGATGTAGTAATATATTATTATATCGATGTGACATTTTTAGAACTGAACAAAATGTGTACCTGGTCATTAAGACATACATATTGCAATGGTGATCAGCGCTACTCTGTCAAAAAAAACAGGAAACAATGGTTTCCCCCCCCTTCATACCCTATGGTTCTGCAAAGACCGTAATTATATCACTGATTTCTAGGAGCTTTCACACCAGACACTCATGAAAAAATAGAGTTTAAAAGAAACATTACAACCATGTATGTTCTAAAACACGTCACTGAAACATCACATAAAGGATATTCATGTGCATTTCTGGGTGGTCCAAACTGTTAGACTGCTGGCAGTTAATGAGTCAGGGCCAAGGCTGAACACAGGGCAACATTTGACAGAAGTGAGGCTGAGGTAAGTCTTAGAATAGAAATTCCTAGCAGGAGTTAAGCAACATGAAGTGTTACATATGGGCTGGAGAATCAAAGGAGACAAAAATTCTATGAGGGAAGATTTGCCAAAAGAACAATCCATCCTACCATCCTTATAGCCTTGCTAGTGCACATTTGTAAAAGTGTCCCACTGGTTCACATAGAATATCTCTGTGGGGGGTCTCATTAGCAGAGATTATTGATAATTTTTAAGAAAAAACATTTGGCAAGTCAGCAACTTCAGATCATACATTGAGATCAAAATATGTCTGCATTTATGCTTTGACAGTACAGCTACCATATATGTTAAAGAAGGCGGAACTTGGGGTGAATCAGCAGTGGCTATCTGCACATCTTCAAAAGCATAAAAGAAAGGAGTAGAGATGATTATTACCAGACTCTCTAATCACAATTCCCCTACTTAGTAAAAAGACAAGTAAAGCACCAAAAGAAAAAAAAAAATCTCTCAATTAATATGCTTCAAATCACACTCAACAACACTAAGCATGATAAAAATAAACCAACTTTGGTAGTCCTAGAGTGAGACTAAATGCTAGCTTTGCATGAATTAGTTTGCATCTGTCACATTATCTACTTTATCAAGACAAGAGTTTAGAGACTCCCTAAGCATTTCTTTATACCACATTTCCCAGCTACCATGTATATTTGGTAAGAGGTGTTTGCACACGTGCACATACATGAGAATATGTATGTGTAAAAATATCTTCAAATAGGCTTACAGCTGCCCTTCAGCCAGGGAGCATTTTTTTCTTCAAAGCTTCAAGTTCTGAATTCACCCAAAGTTTAAAGCCAAAGAACCTTGGAAGTCAGAAGAGTCAAATAGCTGGTTTCCAAGTATTCTTTCATGCATAAGGTCATGCTAAGTTTCATTCAGTGTATATACTGAGGTATTTCAAGATCTTTGCTTTTCATTCACTGATTATCCACTTCAACCTCTGGCCGTCATTTTGCTTTCTGGAATCGCACAATATTATAGGTGCGCTATAGTTAGAATAGTTCAATTGGAAGGGACCTATGAAGATCATCAAGTCCAATTGGCTGACCACTTCAGGGCTACCCAAAAGTTAAAGTATACTATTAAGGAAGCCTGTTCCAGTGTTTGGTCACCCTCAGGGTAAAGACAATTTTCCTAACAGCTGGTCTGGTGCAGCTTTGTGCCATTCCCATGCCTTCTACCATCAGTTACCAAGAAGAGATCAGCACCTCTGTTTCCACGTCCTATCCTCAGGAAGTTGCAGAGAGCAGTGAGGTTGCCTCTCAGTCTCCTTTTTTCCAGACTAGACAACCCAGCTGTCCTCAGCCTCTCCTCACAGGACATGCCTTGCAACTTTTTTTTTTTAAACCCAGCTTTGTTGCCTTTCTCTGGACACTTTCAAATATATTAGCATCCTTTTTTACTTTCAAATATCTTAACATCTGTTTTATGTCACAAAGCCCAGAAGTGCACAAAATACTCAAGGTAAAGCCACTCCAAAGCTAAATAGAGTGGAAAAATGACCTCTTTTGACCATCTGGCTGTGCTGTGTTTAATGCACCCCCAAACTGTGATTTGCCCTCTTGGCTTCTAGGGCACACTGCTAATTCATAGAGCCTACTGTCAACTACCACCTGCAAGGAGAGCAGCTCTCCACACAGCTGCTTCTCCAGCCACTCATCTCTCAGTCTTTACCTGTGTCCAGAATTACTCTCTCCCAGGTGCAGAACTTGGCATTTACACTTGTAAAATGGGAATATCATGAACTATGACATTCAACGTCTTGGAAGTTGAAGTCTCCCAACAGGATGAAGGCAACTGATCCTCTTAAAATTATTATAAAACCCAAAATTCTGGCAGAGGCACAAGGCTTGGAGCCAGGCAGTAATGACCTGGGTTCACCTGTTTCTTTCCATCTCTTCCCATTAGTGAGAACGGAGAAAAACACTACCTGTGCTAGTGAATCCTTTAGCCATCTTCCCAGTGTCTTGAAATCTTTGACTAACCTCAGACTTCTTGTCATGACATCATTGGTTCCCACATAAAAGATCAAGAGTAGGTAATAATCTGAAGGCTGTACTAAGCTCAAAATCGTACTTGTTGACTTCTCCAATCCGAGCCCTGGGGAGATAGCAAAGTTCTCTGTGGAGAGGGCCTGGTCTGCAGAAGGGAGCCTCCATTCCCTTCAGGAGAGAGTCACATAAGAATGTAATTTGCTGCTGTTTCTTCACAGTGCTGGTCTTGTTGCTTTACTTGCTATGAGGAGGGGGCCTGTTGATTTGGGCGTTGGTAGGAGAACTTGCATGAATACCCCTTCTTACACCTCTTCACACCCCTCATCTACCACACCCAGAGCCTCATATCTGTTCTGTAATGGAAGCTGAGAGAACAAACGGGCTCCTTTTACAGCTCCGTGTAGTACTAGTTTCCTTCCACTCCTCAGTACCCCTCCAGATGCTGCCTGTATCCGGATGCAGATCAGACACCAGACCTGCCTTAGTCATGTCCACGCCAGGCCAGCTTGTGCATACCAGCAAGGGCAGAGCACCACTGATGTATTACACTTCTCGGACTCCCAGATGCTTCACAGTCCCTCCACCTCTTCCCGAGGCAGACCACCATCTCAGGGACTACCACCAGGCACACCCCAAAATCCAAGGCCGCAGACCAAGCCTGCAGGCAAGCAGATCAGACTGCAGCCAGCCGACTGGTGGAGCATGTGTCCCTTCTCATGTGACAACCACCAAACCCTACCTAAGGCCTTCTCCCATGCCCCTTCTGCCATTTTAGCTGGCTCTGCCCAGCCCCTGCATGGCCCTCTCAGCAGACCAGCCACCAGAGGTCTACACACACAGCACATGCAGCCTGAGGGAGCCTGGGCCCAGAAACATCCTGAGGTACCCCTGAGACCTTGAGAGACTTAATAGACTGATCAAATACTTCTGAAAATACTGGAGAAAAAAAAAAAATCATTACAGATTATTTTGAATTGAAACCAAACAAAAGAGATGAAGGTGCTAGGTAGGGAGACCTCTCCATTCTGAGGTTATCAAAGTTAGAACAAAGTCAGAACTGCAGCACCTTTTTCCAGCTGAGCTGTCCCTACCTCAGGTGAAAACATTTTATAAAGACAAGATAAGCCAGATAAGCCAAGAGCAGCCAGCATCAATGCATATGGGAGCTAAGAGGTCACACAAAACATGTTGTAACTTGATTAAGCTTGAAAAATTATCTTTCAAGAACCCAAGTTTCATGAACTTAGCAAGAAGTCTCTTGGAAATCCAAGAAAAAAGTCTATTCTCTCTCCACAGTGAACAGAAACCTTACATTTTGCTAATGGTCAACAAGAGTCATTTTTCATTCAAATCTGTTTTCTTGTTTCTGTGTTGAATGAGCAGTAAGGAGTAGCAAGTCAGTATCATGGATCATTAGACTGCTAACAAATGGCAAGAGTCGTATAAGCTTGGAAAGGAAGGAAAGGAAGAAAGTTTACATTAATTTTTTAGCCTAAAGGGAAGTTTTATATATAGAAAATAAAGACATAATGAGTTCTGATTTATACTGGAATACGATGAGAGGAGATCCCAGCCTGTTTCCAGATGAGTTACCCACAGAGCATTGCATGCAGCATTGCACTGGCACAGAGTGGCAGCCAGAAATTACCATATTGCAGTGATTGCACTGCTCTTCTACATAGGCCTGTAGTCAGGAACACACTTTTAACCCGTTACAGATGTGAAGCCTATTCAGTCGATCAACAGCATGGATAAAAACATCCATTTATTTGGTGTTAACCAAGATTTCCACTTTTCATAAGCCAACTAGATCCTTAGCCTAGCTACAAGGACAGGATACAAGCTGATAGCCCTGTGAGGCAGTGCTCTCTCTGCCCTTTGCCCAGGCTGGCAGCCCAAGCATCAGATACCTGCTGCTGTCCTCATGCCTGCCCCAGGCCACTCACGTATCACATATTTCTCCTGATAATGCAAGGCAGCAACTCTCATTCTTAATCAAATTGTTTTTATTCATCCAAGCAATAACTTCATTATTACAGTGATCCCTCATTAGCAATTAATAGCTAACTGCCTTTGCAGTATGTAGCTGCATTCCGCAATGTCTGTGTTTCCCTATCAACTAGTTGAACCCAGTTTGCTCAAAACGCTTATTAAAAATCACAGTGCACTTTGAGAAGGTCCATATTCAGAAACTGGGCCATGAGAGAGTCAGCTTTAATTCCTGATGCAGTGCTTGCATATGTTGTTAATAAAAGGTTGTTTCTTTTCACTACAGTGCTACCATTTTTCAACTGTTGAGCCCTGATCTCCCAATCATCTTTGGTATCAATACGCTTTAATCAAATGCATTTGTATGAGGAAGCAGCAAGTATTATTTAGAAAAGAGGCAGATATATTATTTAAAAAAAAAACAAAAAACTTCTGTTTTCCTTTGGCTGCCTTAATTTAAAAAAAAAATTACACTTCCTGCAGATGTCTAAGACATCACAACAGAATTGTACCATTTCTGTGCAACAGGAATGTCTAGGATGTCTGCTAAACACAAGCCAGAAATCCACTACAGGACCAAGTCTGGATGATTGTAACCTAAATTCCTTGATCAAGTGTATCCAGCTCTAGACTTTGCCCCTAAAGAGTCAGTGAGTTCTGACCAGTGACCTCAAACACCGGTTTCTAGAATGAAACTACATTAGCAATGATAATTACGAAAGATGGCCTATTTTCATGTTTTCAAATTAATATAGCACAAAAATACTCTAAAGTTTGAATTTGAGTGAATATAAAGCTGTTGAACTTTATGGAGGAGAGTTTCAAAGGCACAAACAGCACTTATCTTCCAGTTATGCCTTGGAAAATGTCCCACTAATGGCTAATATAGCTGATTTATTTTCATAAACTTTAATTATTTCACACTTTTTTTTTTTACTGAACAACATAATCACTTCAACTGAGCAGTTCAAACACAATGCACAATTTAAAAGGGGATCTGCTCCTATTCCAGGTTCCCATGTGCAAGTTCAAATTTCTTATCAATCTTAATATTACACACCTAGATAATTGTGAATACTTGTTCTTGCTATAACATCCACATTGAACAGATGCACTCATCTATATAACTAGGTACTATAAACTATTCTGGATAAGTAGGAGATATTTTTAGCAATATTTGTATTAACTAATGTAGAATAAACATTTGTCTAGTATAAAGTCAGGGGCTTTTCATATTTTAGCAATAAAAGCAATAGTAATAGTGAAGAACTGGTTCAAGTGACAGCTTGAAATGCTAGCACACAAGAGATCCAGTAGGATAGAACAGTGAGGATAAATGTGCAATTTTAGGTCTCCTCACATGCAATTCCTCTTGTGCTACAGCTGTTGACTGAGACATTTGGTAAGTATTCAATGCAAATTAGCAGCAGATTTCTTAGAACAAAAATCCTGTTTATTTTTACTATATTTATTAAACATAAGAACATAAGTGTCTTAAAGTGTTTTACGTGCCTCGATGATTTCTGAGACCCTTCTGGAAAGGGTATGAGCACAGGGCTGTTTGCTCTGTGAGTTGAGGTGAGAGCAGGTGCTGTCAGGCAAAAACCGAGAAGATATTGCCCTCTAGTGATGAAAGGAGAAGATGCAAAGTCCGGGGACAGGGAGGGGTTAATTATTGTTTCAAAATACCCACATCTCGCATGCTAAGAAAACCAAAGCTTGCTGCAATTAGCTGTTTTGTGGGGAGATTACGCGCCCAGCAAGGCTGTCCTTCACACACAGAGCAGTTCTCCTGATCCGATAAACCCTCAGAGTCAGGCTGAGTGACTCATCAACATCACTGAAACTGAAGCATAGCCTCACAGAGAACACTTCACTTGATCGGGTTTTATCTTTTTATAAAATCTTAATTGGAGGTTTAATAAGAAGTGAGATCCTGACAAGTATACACAGAACGGCAGGATGAGGGAAGCACTAAAGGAATTGGGGTTGGGGGGGCAATACGGCAATTCTCTTACAATTATCAGAATGGTTTTAATTTCTTAGTGAGTGCTGCATTTCTTTTACGTTTTTCCCTTCACACAAGGTATTACTAAATGCAGGGCACTTTTATTGCTTCTCCTCACTTATTTCTCTCCACATATAAGCTATCCACCTTGCTCACCTTTTTCACTAATTGCCACATGACACAGCAGTGTGACAGACAGAGTAGCCCACAGTACAGAGATATGAATCTGCTAGCAAGCTTCTGACTGACAAAGGTAAAGCAGATAAACTGATTTCTGGCAAAATTGCAACTGGTCTCAGCAAAAACTCCTTTTTCTTAAACAGCCAGAGAAAGAGCAAGTCTCTCACAGAGTTCTTAATTCACAGTTTCTTCAGCAATTGTTCAAGTGCTCGATCAACTCTCCAAAGCAGTATAGTTCGAATACTAGAAAAGTAATATGTGTGTATATATATATATATATACACACACACACACTTAGAGCACCAGTAAAGCTTTTTCTTGTATTTTTTAAATCCTGAACTGACAAAACCAAGTTTCCTTAGAACTCTATGCCAGAGTCATAAAATATATCTGGTAGACAAGTTTCCTCAATACCTTTCTTGCAAGCTTTTTATAGTTTTTCATGTAAAGATTGAGTAGTTTTCGGAATAAAAATTCAAAATAATAATTCAAATTAATAGACAAGGAGATGTCAACTGACAAGCGTATGCTGTGAAAAAGGTTCTTCCACCTAGCAGTTCAAAAATCATCCATTGTTTACAGTCTCACATTCTTCCAATAGGTAAACAATATAAATAATTCAGACAGACGTTAATTCTTTTTAAAATCCATAGAGCAGCATGGGCTATTTGTTTTGTTAGTTTTAATTGCCTCTGAGTTGCATGGTGCATTGTTAGCATTGGGAATTCTTTGTGAATTTAGATAGGGCTACCAAGAAGCACACAAGTGCTTCTGAGATGGCCAGGCAGTCCAGTTGGAGCCACACAGTACATACTTCAGCCACACAGTACAGCAGGGACAGCCCAAAGCCCCCATCCTTTAGTGAGAGTTGTCTTAATTCAGTGCACATGTTTATGTGCCCACCCAGCAATCACAGAACAAATACCTCATGGCTCAGCAACTCCAACACTACTCATGCCCCATACAATCCTCCATTCATCCCTGGGAGAACAGAAAATGGAACATGCACTGCTGCACCCTGCAGTTTTAGTAACCTACTAATTCACTTGGAAAATCCATGTGCAATTTTAATTTTTTTTCATTGACAGTCTTTAAATGAGCAGTAAAGTACTGGCCACTCCAGTTACAGAATAGAAACAGGGGAAAAGATACCTCGTGCCTTTTTCTTTGTCTTGATTAGTTTCATTCAAAAACAGAATTTGATAGTCCTTTGCAAATACTTAGCCATAAAATTATGAGTTTGACATAGAACTCGGACCAATATTTAACCAACATTTTTTGTCCTCATTTTGTCCTACAATCATTAGTCAACCCCACTTACAATAGCAATAATGCATTGTAGCCAAGAAATGGCCATAAATAAAAATACCATTGTCCTCAAAAAGTTTAGATTAATTTTATGCCCTAAGAAAATGGGAGAACTCTGATATATTAAGATAAAACACATTAAGATAGCACACAACACTTGAAGTGTTCATAAACCTCCCTCTCAACTCATATTACTGACATCACTGTTTATTAACATTCATTTTTAATTGCTTTATGGATTTTATTTACTTTTTTTTTTAAACTTGTTGCAGATAATGTTGAGAGTCATCCTCGTTGGTTATTGGCAACTGCTGTATTCTGAGAAAGCCTCTTTCAATTTAGCTTTACAGATCCTTTGACTTCCCACTCCAATAGCTTCATCACCTCCCCAACAGCTTCATAAATGTACTGCAATGGTCACATGAACATCTCAGGAGGGGAATCAGCACCTCTGTGTCTCCTCATTATTATGGCACTTTAGGAAGAGAAAACCAAAAAGCAACAAGTCCAACAGAAGTTGAAAGTCCCACAAAAGATGAATCTAATAGTGAGGCTCCGCAGAAGTTTCAGAACACTTGTTATTCTTCTGGCTACTTTCTGCTTAGCAAGTATCGTCATTTCTGCCTATTACTTGTACACCAGCTACAAGCAGGAGATGGCCCTTGCAGAAACCACTGGAGAAGCAGACTGTGAAGATCTCAAGCTCCTACCATACAGATCCATTGAGCTGAAAACAGCTAAGCCAATTGATCCATCTAAAACTGATCCCACTGTCCTCCTGTTTGTGGAAAGCCAATACTCCCAGCTGGGACAAGATATCATAGCCATCCTTGAGTCCAGCAGATTTCAATACCACATGGTCATCGCGCCTGCCAAGGGGGATATTCCCCCTCTCACAGACAACGGAAGAGGAAAATACACAATTGTTATATATGAGAATATTTTAAAGTATGTATCCATGGACTCATGGAATAGAGAGCTTCTGGAAAAATACTGTGTGGAATACAGTGTTAGCATAATTGGTTTTCATAAAGCCAATGAAAACAGCTCCCCAAGTACAAAACTGAAAGGCTTGCCATTGCATCTTTACAATAACATAGCCCTCAAAGACTGTGTTGTAAACCCTCAGTCTCCCCTTCTGCGCATTACCAAAGCACCAAGGGTTGAGAAAGGCCCACTGCCTGGTGAAGACTGGACAGTTTTCCAGTTCAACCATTCCACCTACCAACCTGTGCTTTTAACTGAACTGCAGACCTCCCGACCACCTCCCATGGTATTGCCAAAGGCTGCTCTGTATGCAACCGTCATCCAGGACTTGGGGCTTCATGACGGGATTCAAAGAGTTCTTTTTGGAAACAACCTGACCTTCTGGTTACACAAGCTGATCTTTATTGATGCCATCTCTTTCCTGTCAGGGAAGAAGCTCACGCTGTCCTTGGATAGGTACATTCTGGTTGACATAGATGACATCTTCGTTGGGAAGGAGGGAACAAGGATGAACGTAAATGATGTGAAGGTAAGGCAAAAGCTGGGGGATACTATACCAGATGCAAGTATGTTCAACGGGGCATTCAAAAAGAGACAAAGAGCGACAAACATGGGAGTCCCATTTTCTTTTCAAAGCTGAAAGTCTACAAATGTAGCCAGCAGAAACAGAAACCATAACCTGAGGTTGCTTTAAAGGTCTGGTTACCCACATGCATACAGAGATGGATTCTCTGTATGAATCCATCATACAGAGGATTCGAGTGTGTTGAATCCATGGAGGTGGCCTCATACAATAACATATGTAGTGAATATATTGGCTACCTCTTCCTCATCTAATTTCTGCTCAAGGACTTGCCCTGAGCACCTGGATTCAAAAAAAAAAAAAAAAAAAAAAAAAAAGGAACCTTCCAATACTTAACAGATTTTTTTTTCCTTAACCAAAATAAAAAGGATCTCTGTTTCTGGAGCAAATTTGCTGCTGAGAACTCTGAATTGTTAGATAATTCCACATTTAACACCACGTTTTTATTTTTTCCCCTTTGAACATACAGACATATGCGTGTATCTGTACATATGGCATATACTTCAATTTATAGGCATTTTCTGTATTCTGTAATTATTTATAGAAATTAAACAGAAGAATAGAAATTTGTTCATTTTTTGAACTCTCCTGTAGCTATGTTAAATAGAATTTAAAAACGAATGGAAAAGTTGGCCACAGTTTGGCTTACAATCTTTAGCAGGGAAGTTTTCTGTAGTAGATAAATATTTCAAGTTACTGGTGACAGTATGAAAGTATGGCCTGCACCTCAGCAAATGACCTAAATATCTCATAAGGTGGATTGCTCACAGACTATTGTTTGGAGGTGCTTTTAAACTTCCTATTCATAGTCTGCAGTATCCAGGGACTCCATTATATATGTTCAGAGTAATTCTGAAAAGCATGTGCACCGTAGAAAGACACAGACTTAAAGTGGTAAACAGACAGAAGTCAACAGCATGAAAGTTACTTTCCTTCAGTTTTCCAGGTGGGGGAAATATCATATTGAGATATTGATAATAATCATATTGAGATTAATTGAGGCTCCTAAATATGCAATATTACATTCTCTACATTTTATTCTAGGGTTTTCCTGTAAATACCTTAATGCTTTCATGAGCAGTAAGTAAGCCTTTTAGTTTTAAACCCAAATTTCTATTTTGTTTCCTAATTATTATTTCCATTGGTGTGAGTTTTATATTTGTTTGCCTATTCATCTGAATCACTTAGAGATATTGAGATGTCCAACAAAAGAAGTAGTCTCATACAGATAAGATGTTTTTACACATCAGAAAAGTTCAGGTAATTCTGTTAGCCAAGCCAGGTGTATAAGAGCTCATCAGGGTTGTTTCTAGCACCCAGACACTCCAAGTGTCTGCATTAGATATTCCTGGTGTCTTGAGATCTGAGCACTATGCACAAGCTCCGAGATCAAGTGGCCTCTCAGCACTATATATGATAAAACACTCTGACAAAGGCCCTGTCTAAAAGAGGAAATTAACGGAAAAGGCAATTGTGGAACAAGTTTTTCGGCAAGAGCTTTCTGCACACACATTTTTGAGAGCCTTTTTCTGATCTGGTTTGCCCACTACAGAAGTCTATTATTCTACATTGTTTAAAGAGTCCCTATGACTAGAATAAAAGCATCCACACACAGTCACTTGAAAATTCAAATCATAACTTTGACTGGAATAATCTCCAAGCCCCAAGACATTTCCTTCATTATCCAGCAATCAACAACATTAGACAAACCTCTCCACCTGTGCTTGGCAGAGGAGCTGTGCTCCATAGGAGATACAACAGAAAATATCCAGGAGCTCAAGTAGGATCTGGACATCAGAACCCTAGCTGCTAAAAGCATTAGGCATCAATTTTGCATGCTGCACAGATTTACCCATCTGAAAAATGGGCAGTTCACAGCACTGAATACATTAACATGCAAAATCATCTGCTAAGCTTCAGACTTTTCCTGAAGAAAAAAATAATAATAATAAAGCAGTATGGTGAGACCCCCCCTCTTCATCACAAAGAAGAAATCATGCAACACACACCACCCATGGTGAGAACTCTACAAGCACACACTCAGAGCCAACTTTCCCATCAGGCAGTCTTTTTGTGAAGCAGGATGGGGGATTGTCTATTTGTCATAAATAATGTTCCCATGTAAAGCCATCCTGCAGCTTGACCATCCATTGATCCACTCTGCACATAAAACTATGGGTTTTAGTTCCAGTCAGTTATCAGGATTTGTTTCTCAGGGTACTGCACAAGTACTTGCTACGCATTTCAGTCTGTACTTACAGACTGGACATTCCCAGAATACATTAACATTCAAAGCAGGATGCTTGCTAATGAATGTAACACCAAAAAAAAAATAGAGTGTACTTTGGTTAGTTTACAGTAAAAGATAATTACAGTGAGTTAGAGAACAATCACTCAAGTCACTTGGGAAAGGAGGCAATTAAGAACCAGAGGGCCTGGCTTCTCCCCTCAAGGCAGAGCAGCCTCCTTGGTTGAAAGGCAAAATAGCAGAGGGAGACAACGTTTAGGAGGCTGATATTTTAAGTGATGTCGAAGTATTGCCCTGCATTGTGAAGCAGCTGCTGTGACCGGCTGCTCAAAGGGGGTTGTATTTTCACAGCAGGTGAGAGGCTGCCACAAAATGCATGAGAGGTGACACATGGAGGCATCAAGGGATATAGGGGCAGGTTGGGCTTCTCCTGTATGTGTATCACAGGGGCGAAGGCATGAACGGCTCTGATAGCTAAAGGATTAGTGTAGACTCAGTATGTTGTTCAACAAGAACATAGTAAAATTTGAACCATTTCCTCTTTTTTTCCACTGAGCTGCATATTACAGGTAGATTTAGCACAAAAACCATAGCCGACATTAACATCATGCGCATCAAAACTCATTTCATCCCAGCCCCTGTAATGCATGTTTAAACTGCATCTCCAACACAGATTGGTATTTATACAATGCTAAGAACAGTATTGAGAAAAAAAGACATATGAAACAATGCTTGCAATGAAACAACTTCTCAGCACAGTACAATTCACTGAATTATGCCACATCACGACTTCTCCAGTTCCTTTTTTACTTCGGATTTGTCACTACAACTATCATAGATTCACCTTGTGCAGTCATATGGGACTCTCATAGGCTCTTCTGAGGTGCCACACACACCTGTGTTGCTTTGGGAATGCTTTTATACATTCCACATTCCCAGGTGTATGCAAGAAAACTGCAAACAACAGTGCACTTCCCAAACTGTGTTAAAATTACAACTAAATAACATCTCTCTGTTCAAGCTCTTTGGCATTTCCTGCCAGTAGCCAGCTGTATAATAACTGCCAGCCCAAAGAACACATGACTAGATATGAGTTTTCCGATAACAGTACTCGTACATAGCAATAAAAAGACAAGTAACACTGTTCCGGTGTAATTACTTCCTGCAACTCAAATGTTTTTATCCCCTCACAAAGCCTTTCCTCAATTAGGTGCTTCAAGGATATATATAGTTTTATAAAGGGTGGCATCACTAGAGAAACAGAGATTAGAGAACAGAGTTATTATGGGCTCTGTTTACCACAAAAGATCTCCTAGTCCCTTGTATTATAGAAGTTGTGCAAGGTCATATCTAGCTAAGTAATTAAACAGGAACTCAGCAGAGCCACAGAAAGCTATTTTCCCAAGCTTTGCAAAGATCTATCTTGAGACTAGCGAGCCCCTGCAAATGAATTCCTCCCTTTCCTTCCTGCCAATATATTATCTCTCTGCTTGATTTTAGAAGGCAAAAAAAAAAAAAAATATCAGGAACTCCTCAGTTACCGTGCAGCATTACTGAATTCATGTACATGCAAATTATGCTGGTTCCTGGCCACGCAAGCCCAAGCCCATTGACACCACCGATTTAATAAAAACAACTAGAAATACCCATTTTTGTTGTGTCTGGGGTCTGGGTTGTTCCAAATAGAAATAATATAGAACTTTTATCCTTAAAGTTCTCTAACTGGGCACAAACAGGCAGTAAGAACTTGCTAAGGTATTTCCTTTGTTGTTTTTCTAGTATGAGCTAGCGCAGTATTTACTCACGCAAGAAGAGCCCAATGCAGTGACCAGGACTTTTCCGGTACCCTCCACAACTACACTTTCTTTTCTGGGAGCAATTATTAGCTCAAAACAAACAAACAAAAGCAAGCAATCATCCCTACATTTAAAAACAAACAAACAACAAAAAAAAAAAAAACACAAACAAACAAACAAAAATAACCATCCTCAGCCTTTTACTTTCTGTCCTCCCTTTACGCCAGGACCTGCGATGCAGAACAGCTGCCCTTCTATAGCCTTCTTCCAGGTGAACCCTCTCAGGAGCCACCTGCTTCCCTCTTTTCTCCCACTCTCCCAGCTGGAGCTGGTAATCAAAGAGAAGTTGTTCGTCCTAGCACCATCGCGTCACAAAGCCCCTTTCTCTAAAGCCACCTTTGTTGCATTCCTTCTAATTGCTGTACAAGGATCATTCTTGTGCTATCTGGGATCTGATAAAATGACAAAGCAATGCTTGGGAATGTGCGGTGTGTTACTACTGACTGTGGGCTCTCCTATTCCTTGCAGCATCGGATAGCCCGTCTGCATTCTCCCCCATTCTCCTGCTCTAACCTTCAGTCCACTCACTGCAGTTGAAAAAAGAATTGCATTAGTCTCTGACACCTCCTCACTTCCACAAGTCTGCAGTTTATCTTCGACCTTCATCATCATTAAAAAGCCTTGAACACTTAAAGGGTGATTTCTTGCTCGTTTTAGTATTTTAAAGACACGGATTCATGTTGGAGTCACATCTTTTCTGATATTTCCAAATTAAAGAGTACTGGCTCAGCAGGAGCCTGCACTTGGTAACTGAATCTCTCCAGTATATGCTTTTTCTGATCTTTCTGCAAGGCGAATTGCTTTCAGGTAGAATAATTAGAAATATCTGGGCCACACCACCAGGCATGGCAGAACGATATTCAGTACAGAGACACAGGTGGGCATAGAATGGGTAAAACTGTGCAGCACATCTGTGCAATTTCTCAACACTCTTTGAAGGAAGGAATTTAATAAACCGTTGTGGACCAGTGCTTGGTTTCTGCTTCAGTTCTGCTGGGATCCCTTACCTCTCGTGCCATTTGGGGTTGATAGCAAAGCCCCAGTCCAGGCATGTGGATAAGGAAGCTCTGCTTAACAAAGGGCAATAGCACAGTTCTGTGTCCCTTTGCAGAATATGGCACCTAGTGTTGCAGAATGCCCAAATTTTCATAGAAATTCTCCAGCAGTGGTTAAGACCAGACAAAAAAGACAGGGAGGATTTCTAACTCAAGTTTCTAAAGAGTTTCTCTGGATATCCTCCTCTGCTGCACCTAGCTGGTACTCACACACAACAGTGGAGAGATGATGATGGAAGTTACAGCAGCTCAACATCTAACCTCCCTCCATTTCATTCCAGATGTGCTTGCTATCCGTCCCCAGTGCTTCAGCAAAACTTGAAATTGATGTTGTCGATAGGAGCTGGAAACAAATTGCTTTTATTTTTATTATTGTTAATTTATCTGCTGCTTTTTCCTGCAGCAGAAGTCGAAACATCACTTCCTTTCTGATACTGAGATACAATAGTCATCCTGCAGCCTTTTTATAAAAGTAAACTCCTGCCAATAAAGTAACCACCACATCAATGGGCAATACAGGGGGAAACTAAAAACAGAGCATGTACGAGCATTGGAAGTTAGAGCAGACAGCCAAGCATTAGTCATTATAGTCTAAGTGTTACCATCATGTCACTCTTTAAAGCACTTTTGAAAATGGCAGCGAAGAACACAATGAACAGAAATGCAGGAGTTTCCAGTTTGGGATGATTTTAAAGACTTTAAAAATGAATTTAAAATGCAGCTGAGAATGCATTATAAGAAAAAATGTAATAATCAGACAATCTTTTTTCAAAATGGGAGTGTCTACTCTATTCGACTTCAGGAGAGATGACGGATCATTCAATATTTTCCTTGTTCATGTCTCTTGAATCACCCTGTTCTTTCTGCAATAATTTGAGTGTTGAATACTGCTGAAGTGCCTTGTCTAGATACATCATACAAAGCATTTTAGACTTCAACTCTTGTATTTTTTTTTTTGTTTCAGTAAAGCCTGCTCTTTCATTCACAATTTCAGCACTGATGTAGTGAAAAAAACATGATTCCTTTGCCGTCAGCAAAACATTTATTTTTCTCCTTGGCAGCCTGGAGGACTGTCTGTCTGTCTGAGCACCTTACCTGAATTATAATAGACTTGGGGTTCTCTCGTCTTACAGATTTCCTACTGATGATATAATAAGCCTTGAGTGCTTGATACAGTCTTGCCAGAAGACAAATTCTGGAGACTAATTTTCTAGTTTGTTCATTTTGTTAGTTTAGAAAATTAAATTCTTTCCATGTGTCCCACACATTAACTTTATCATACAGTCTAAGAAATATTTTCATAAACATTTCAAAAAACTCACTTTGTGTTCTCCTCTCCCAGTGAACAGACTGGCTTTTATGCAGTGCAATTTAATATTGTTTGTGGAAGAACCACAGAATTATCAAAAATCTGGGTGTTGTTTGTTTTTGGTTTTTTTTTTTTTCAAGTAAAAATTTAATTTTTCATAAAGCAGGAAAACAAATTAAAAACCTAGAGAAAAATAATCCTTCATTTTTCCAGCTTTTTAGCCATCTCTAAGACCTAGATAGATCTTACTCTTCAAAAAGATAAACAATTCTGAATTTAAGACAACAAGCAAACCAACCAACACAAAATAATACCTTTTAAAATACAGAAAGCGCAGAGGTTTTTTGAGTTGTTGGTCTAGTTCAATATCTAATGCTTACAGCCTGTGTCTAGCATTATTGCCTTATGACATGCTCTTTTTGTCTACACTTCTGCTGATTTTCTGGATTTACGTTGATTTCCTGAATACCTCCACCAAAATAATTCTGAAGTCATAAGATGTGTTGTACTGGAATATATTTTAAAAATGTATGTGGTCATCTATATTTTATTTAGCTTCATTTAATTTCATTTAACTCCCTTTCATTTAGGGAATTTGTAGGAGCCAAAAAGCATGGCTGCTTTATATCAACCTCTTAAGTCACCTATATTAACCTGTGTTTTAAAACAATGCATATTACTTTAAAAGGTGCACTAACAATTGTTTCCTGTATAGCAAAATAACACTATAAGAAATGTTGGAATACCTTTCAAGAAAGGCTAGCCAATGCAGACTTAAAGAGCAGTCATAATTATTGCCTTAAAAGCATCTGATGCAGCAAAAAGCACGTTACCATGAATGCCATATATATATTGCAGTTACTTTAGCGGCAGTGTTATTTAAACTTTAAATGTGCTTTTGTCATCCAAATGGGAGCAGAAGAAACGACATTCAGAGCAAAAGCTCAGTTTAGTATCATTAGCATTATACAAATAATTTGAAAACAAAAATGTTCAGTAAAAGAGTGAAGGGATGGGATGGAAGGATGGACAAACAGGTGAGAGAATAGAGAAAATCTCAAAGAGAAAATGAGAACTTTGAAACTAAAATATTTAGCAAAAACTAACTGGTCAATTTCTGACCACCTCTGTATCATAACATGGGGTGAAAACAATTCATCTATGCCTGGTTTCAAATTCCTAGGTAAATATATATGTACGCACATATGTATACACCCACACAAATTAAATTTCTGATCTTTTTCTGGTCTATGAGTGTGGTCATAGGCCCCTTAAATTAATACTTTTACTTCTAATGCTGTAAGTCTCCACCTGTCCTCTTATCAGACAGAAGAGTGTAAGTTCTTTTAGATAAAAGATACCAAATCACACAAGGCAGAATAAGAGACCAGCAAGAGCTGCACCTCTAAGTCCAAAATTAAATTCTAGTAAGTGGACATTTAATTATAACTCCTGAAGATATAGATCACATGTCAGCATGTGGAACTTCAAAAATGATAAGTCATAAGCAGATTCTGATAGCAGATAATAGGATAACCTTCAAACTAAATCTTCAGCTTCCTTTCAGAAAAAAAAATAAAAAAATGCCAGTGGTCAAAATTTAGGATATGAGCACTGCTTTCAGTGAGCTGCATCTATGGGAAGGCTGAGGCTTTCTCCAAAGGGCTGGACACTTTTCATAAGGGTTTCCTTTTCCTCTGGACATATGCAGAGTCCAAATAATTTTACAGAGACATGAGAACAAATGACCTTCTGGCTCCATTGTTCAACATGAGTCATGCATAGCTTGGAATCGTTAGAGTGAATCATATATTGCTTTCAGCAGAGTTTGTTGGAGAATAGTGCTTTGCATACAAATACATCGATTTGTCTAGAAAAATTCACTTTGCAAGAAACCATTTTAGTTAGGAAATTTCATGAGGTCCATGTGTAGCTACTTTAGAAATAAACAAAAAATGAGCAATTTCACTGAACATTTGAAATAGTGACAATTTGGTATAGCTGTTTCACTGCTGAAGGGGATTTCTGTGCAACAGACAGTTATTGCTTTTTTTGGTTGTTTGTTTTTTGCAATGATCATAAGCATACACACATGCACATATATAACATACATACGTACTCAAATGTGATGAAAAAAATCATCCTGCATTTTATGTTTATGTCACCAAATATTCTGCGTCCATGTGGTTTGGCCAAGCTAAAGAAGAGAAAGTCTTAAGCATAAGCTATGATAAAACACTATGTGATGTGTTGTGATTTTCCATCAGCTGCAGATTGGCTTGGCCTGAGTGTCAGTTTTTGATCCATAAGAATTGGTGTGGCAACTCTCAGGCATCAACGTTTGTCTCTCGGTCTCTCTCTTTGTATCAGAACCTGGGGCAATGCAGTATCACTCGGGTTTTGAAAGGATGATGATAAGAAGCTGCCAATCTTTAGCTGCACATCTCCTGAATAAGGCTAATGCCTGTCTGCACCACATCGGCAGCACTGAATGGTGATCCATTTGTCTCTATGCCCAGGTGCACAGTGCACAGTATGGTTTCAGCTGAATCTTTTTTTTTTTTTCCCATTACCAAGATATACAGCAGGATGTACCAGAAATAGGTAGAAGATTGCCTTATTCTCCATCACCATGGCCAGTTCCACAGGTACCTGGCACTGCCAGAAACTGTGCTAAGAGTGCAGACCAGTGCTCACAGCCCTAACATAAAGCTCTTTTTCATGTGCCTTATTTGCTTTCATATTGCGATTGGGAATATTCCTACCAAGATTCAGGCCAGTGCTGATGTTATTTGGGGCTACAGATTTTCAGTACTTATGAAACTTTGTCCACGCACACAAGAAGTCATAACCTGGTGAAAATGCACTGTAGTGCTGGGAAGTTCCTGAAAAATCTTCCCTTTCCACAGCCCTAAGAGCCTCCATGCTTAGGAATTTTGTACAATCATTTTGTTTCTTTGCTGTGTGATGCATGCATGCCTGGAAGGACGTGCTGGGGGCTGGATGTTAACACATCTCAGAAGCAAACCCCCACTTTGATGTACAGGGCACCTCTGACTCCCTTTGTAGAGATCACTGTTTGTTGCATGGCTACTTTGAACCCCATCAGAGAGAAATTCTCATTTCTTTCATGTGGTTTTGCTGCCAGTGCAGATTACTCATTCACCAGGTCTGGAGAGCTCCTGTTTTTATTTACTGCTGCACACATGCTAGAAGCAACAAGGTTCTCCATCAAATCCCCCTGCTTCTTTATTGCCAGCCTATTCTCAGTTCGGGAGTGGGATGCCAATACCAGTTTTAACTTACCCTTCATTTTCTGGCCTTTAAGTCTTATCCATACATTTATTAGTGCTGCTATCTATATGCCTCTTTTACAGCACCCGCTCCAAATGCACAGTGGTACCCTTCTGAAGTGATGCACATGCATGTAGCATAGCTCTGTATCCAACTGTCATCATTTTCTGCAGGCAGCAAACACAATTACTGCATCAATACAGAAGGTGAGATGAATAAAACTCCTGGCCCAAATGCATGAAGCAATACTTTTCCAGAGATTTGTGTATATATAAGAAGTAAAATTTAAAAATAAAAAAGTAAAGTTAAAAGTAAAAGGTATTTGAGGACTACTATCCATACAGCAGCAGCATCCAAAGAGGGGTGGCAGCCTTTTCTTCTGGAAACATTGTCGTAATGAACTAATAGTTCTTCATACATTTAGTCTTCTTGCTGTGCCAGAATACACAGCAATCCAAAAATAAAGGTTTCTAAGTGTTTATGAGATTTATCAGCATATGATCTTACAGTATAAATGCCTTGTCAGATATTAAAATCATATTTCTTTCACTTTCTTATTTTTTCTATTGAATATGACATTGTAAAAGAACCTCACTAGTTCTACGACATTTAGATAGAAATGATTTAGCTATCATCAATAGCTATTGCTATTTCATTGCTATTAATATTCAAAAAAAAAAAAACCACAACAAACAAACAATTTTTTTGGTCTCATGGGGGATTTATTAAATCACTAAATAGCCTTACATTATTGTATTATAAGGTGCCATTTCACGTGGACAAAAAGTCTAGACTTGTAATGGATATATTAAATATGACAAGTGATAATTTAAATAGTTACAATGTTTTATACAGCATATTTTATAAAGGTTAAGAATTTCTCTCAAGAAATGCCAGGATGAAAAGAAAACAAAATATTTTAAATTTTTTTTTCTTTAGCTTTACTTGAACTTCATTTTCAAAATTAACAAGAAAATGAAACAATTTTCACAAAACCAATATATCAGTAAAAACACTCCAGATTTTTCTGAACAGTTATTTTGTTCACTAGGACTTGATTTATTGCAACACACTGCATGGATTAACGTTTTCTGTTATAACACTCCAGTGTTTATCGTTGATTATTATGGCATACAATAAAGGGTTCTTTCCCTTCCAGTTAAGGTTGGCACAGAAAAACAACCAAGGCAACGTGATGTCCTTTCCACCTGAGAGCTTCTTTAACAAAGTGATGTTGCTTCTTTAGAGGCTGGAGTTTTACTTACCAGGTCTGCTGCTTAAGTCCAAGGAGCACCCAAGAGTTGTTCTGTGGATGTGTTTGGCCAGTTCAGTTTGGGAAGGAAAGCTGCATCAAGAAACTGAAATGCTTGAAGTTGAGAGAAATTTTAGTATTTTTGTTGATGTGATTTTTGTGAGACAGGGTCTTCTAAATCCAGAAGTCCTTTAAAAATATAAAAATCTTCTTTTGGTTTAATTAGCAGTAAGATTTACCACAAGCTAGCAAAGGTTAGAATGTTCTGTGCATTGCTGTGGTCGCCAAATTCAAGTGATAAAGGCATTAACACACCTCTGGCTCATTTTAGGTTTAAAGATCAGAATTTCAGTTTTCCTTCTTTCCAACTTGATTACCCATTTATTCTTGGACTAAATGGGTGAAAAATCCTTCTGAAACCGTAGAGTGGCAAAGCATTTATTCTTGTTACTTGATCTGTTTGAACTTCACCAGTGAAATGGCTTCCCATGGCAAAATATTGATTATTAAATGCAGAATGTTCCACAGGAATGTGATTTAAACAAAACAGTATTCTGCCAACTCATCTGCTCTGGCAGGAAAGTGGACAGTTTGAAGAATATTCTAAAAAAATAAATAAATAAATCCAAAAGATCATAATTAAATGTAGCTTTGGAATTGCTGTTCTTCCAGAAATTAAAAAATGAAAATAATTCACACCCTGTTGAGATATTTTTTTTTTAATATGAGAATATCCCAGAAGATGGATATTTCAGTTTTGTACTGCCTCTTCATTTTATGTAAAAGCCAGAATTATTACTCTAACTTTTACATAACATATTAAATCCAAAATGTCAACATTTAGGCAATTTAAAAAAGTTGTCTCAATATTATAGTTGAATTGCACTGATTGAATCAGATTGAATCAAAGTCACAGGCTTCAAGGACTTATGTTTTCGACCCCAAATCATCAGACCTTCAAGTATGGGCTATATAAAGAATGTTTGAATTCACATTTTTGACAGCATACAGTATTTGCTTGCCTTCCCTGAAACTCTTGAAATATTGGCTCTTAAAACTGTCAGTGATTCTTGAAAGCACAAGTGCTTTTTTGGTTGAGGTCCAATTGTTTTAGAAGGGTAAATCTCAGTATAATTTTCCATTCCCTGGGTTTCTTAACTCCTTGGAAGTCTGTAGGTCTGAACATTTGCCTGCTCATTAATAGTGTAGACATAAAGCTAAGCTTGGAATCATTTTAGTTAACAGAAGTTTTGATGTTGATTCCAATATCAAGAGAGTTTGGCCTCAAACCTCTTCTGTGCAGGAGCAGGTCTGGCCATGATCCCAGGGCATGGAGGGAATGGGTGGTCCCAGCTGGCCACCCCAGGGGTGTCCAAGTGCTCCAGTCACCCCTTCTCCACTAGCTGTAAGCAAGCATCAGATAGCTCTACATCCAGAAGACAAGCCAGACCTAATGCCTCTGCCTGGTTTATTGCTGTGAATGTACAAGGATGAGAGAAATACAGGAATCACAGGTGAAAAAGGGGCTGTAGTATTGTAAGGGGAGCAGGTTTTACCATGGGAAAAGCAGCCTGGTAAAGAAAAGAAGAACATGGGAAAGAGGCTCAAGGGATGAGGATCAAAGCAGACCCTGGATCAGGGCTTCCTGTAGCACAGAATCCCTAAGGGAGACTGAAGATCTCCTTTGTAATAATCTTTACTGTAGATTTGTCAACAAACTATCACAAATATTTGGAAATGAATGGACTATGCATGAATCAATAAGAACTAATCTATATTTATCTATAATTAATATAGATTCAATTCTCTATACAATTATTAATTTAGGATATTTAATGAAGCTCCGGACATATGTGGTGCTGAAGCTATACTCTACATGGTTAATAATAAAAGCAGATTTCTTTTTTCAAAAATGGGTTTACCCGCAGAATATGAATTCTTTAATATAAAAGCTCTGCATGTGTCTTCCTAGTAACATAGCCCAAGATTTATGTGTATCATAAACAAATATGTCTGTGGTATTATAAAGTGCAATTCCACTGTATTTGTTATTAGGAAAGGGAATAAGGTTTCCCATATGCTTTCACTATTATTTCTCTTCTAACTAGGAACATGGTGCCAGTACATTATCAGGAAATAAAAGCTACCCATCACTGTTGTAAATATCATGAGGTAGGCTGTTACGGAGCCAGTCTGTTAAAGACTGGAGGGGCTTTACTCCCCACCTTCAGGCAGCAGGTCCATTTCTAAGCTGAGCAATAAGAGGCAAAGCCTTGGACTAGTGACACGTTGTGATTTGTTTACCTAATATAAGGCAGCATTTTGAGTCAACGATACACACATTGACTTCACAAATGTAATAAGATGCTGGAGGGAAGTTTAGAAATTTCCAGAGATCTTGGTTGAGACGAGGTTGTAAAATTACCTACATGCAAGCTACCCTTTTTCTCTTCTTCTGAGATTTCTTAAAGGCTAAGAGGAAATTCCCTTCTGCTCCCTTGTGTGTTGGTAGTTGATATTATACACAGTAAGCCATAGGGAAAAAAAAACTATCTTTAGAAAGGTAGGTTTATTACTGTTTTACTGTTACTGTTATGGTTTACGTTGCGGGGAGTGGGCACAGCCAACAAGCCCCTGTATGTTGCAGAGGGCACTCTCCAAAGTCAATAAAAAGTCAATCTGTTGACATAAGGGTACAAGAGGACAGTGCAGTGCTGGTTGAACACCCTTTTAGTGGTCAGCAGGCAGGAGTAAAATCACTTGAAACCATTTAAGTGGATAAATGTGTTGGGGGAAAATTTTGGCTGAATCATGTACTTTCATAACTACTTGTCCTTTCTTTCCTCTACTGTTGTATTGGACAATATTCGGTGCAATGCCAGTGTCAAGCTTGTAAAAGTGAAAAAGCTACAGTTCACCATGATATATAAGGACACAAATGCACACAAAAAGGCTAGAAAAGTCTCAGCCTTCTAATTAAATTAAAACCAATCTTCTAACACTTTTCTGCCATTAAGCTGATGACAACACAGCCAATACTCCTTACGTAGATATATTCTGGTTTTACTGATTTCACTGACTGTTTGCTGGACCTGTGGCCTCAAAAAGCTTTGTCATGTTAAGCAGCAGGAGAGGAGAAAGGGGGCAAAGAAGGGGGAGTGTAGAGCCCATAGAAGAGCTTAGAATAAGGAAGATATTACATAATGGAAAAATACCACCTATCTTTTAGCTATTTGTCATCTCACAGTTGTAAATTGTTTCAGTAGTTGAAAGTACACTTTGTCAAACAATCCCATTTGGGTAGCAGAGCATTAGCCAAATGAAACCTATCAGAACAATCCAGTATTTATGATTTTTAAGCAGCTATTCCCATATAAAATAAAATTATGGCACTCCCCCACAGCTGGGAGAGTAATAGAACCTCTCCAGAAATGAGTGGAAATTTAGTGTTAACACCTATAATTAAAAGGTATATACTTTACTGAACATATTTTTCTCAGTTTAATGAACCTAAGTTGCATGGATTCATATTTTACGCTGCAAGTAGCTACACAGTTTTCAATGGGAATATTTAGAGAGAAAAGTGCTACCTATAATGACTAAGATTAAAAGCAACAAGATTTAAAAGGTAACTGGCTCAGTAATGCCACTTTCATCCTACTGCCTAAGTGCTTGAGAATGGCTTTGAAATAGGAATATTTTTAAACAAAAGACAAACAAACAAACAAAACCCCTGTCCTTTCTGTGTATTTTTTGTTTTCTGAAATAATACTTACTATGCAAGTATTTAATATTCTGGTGAGCTTTCTTCACTGTTCCTAAGTGTTAGAAACTTATTCACCATGAAGACTGACAGCTGATGTTCTCACTTATGTGGAAATATATATATATATATATATAAAAATATACAAATATATATATATATATATATATATATAGTAAGACTTATGAAAGGATAACAAACTCTGGCAACAGACATGTTCCCTATATTATTGTCATCAGACATTACTATGCTTGGAAGACATACTCTCCTTCTAGTGTATGGTCTAAATCTTTCACCAAAAATTATGACCTGTGGAAGGATATATGTAACATGGGAATGAGTTCCCTCGTATATTAAAAGTTGGGGAAAACAATAAGAAATTTCAAAATTATTTTCCAATTCAAATATAGACCTTTTCCCACAGCCAAGAAACATATAGTAAAAGACATCAATAAACAACCTCTGATTAAAACATGCTTGCTAGAAATGTTTGCTCTTCCTTCCAAATAATTCACTTTGTGTACTTACAGCATAGCACACTATTCTTCCTGTGTAATTTAGCAAAGCAAGGACTGAAGAGCTCAAACAGAGAACAAGCATACCTTTCTAACAGGAAATATTTCAAAGATGCACAATGCTTGGGGAAATCCAATGCATTCCAACAGCAAAAAAGGTTGCTCGTCAGAAGCAGATTTAGGAGCCCTGGGGATAAGTCATCCCTGTCAAGAATGATTTAGCAGTACCTAGAAAGGGATGAGCTCCATCAGACACAAGGAAATTCATCCAAATCCTCCTCTGCTCTCAGGTGGCTGAAATTCCCTGCCAGACCTCCCACCAACAGCCACTGCCCTTGCTCAGGGTCACCTCCAGAGCCCCGTAAACCAGACGGGATCTGTCCCTAGGTCAGGAGGCTTGGGATGGGCCAGCTTGCCATGAGCACCTACATGAGGTTAAACTGGGAAGGCCAGGAGGGCTGCTGGGATAATTTGGTGTGATATCCTAAATATCACAGGGCATAGGATCTCACCAATGAGTTTGGGTATCCAACTTCATCTGCAAAAAACACCAGAAACCTGGACCTGTCTGCTGGCCCTGGATCTGCCTTTGGCTTTGCAGCCAGAAGGAAGGGCTTGCTGTTAGCAGAAGATTTCTTCCTCAGGGGTCACTAGAAGTGCTAGGAAAATTCTTCATACTCTGAGACAATTACCTGATACCACTTGAATTTCTCAATAAAAGGAGGCTTTTTTCCAAATCTCCAATCAAGTCTGATCTGAAAAAGGGCAGTACTTGAGTTTTTGCTCTGGGTACGATTCTTCTCCTTTTTGAAATGGTGTGATAATACTCTTTAACTGTACATCTATGACCTGATGCATTTCCTCTGGCTATTAGTTTATAGAGATTTGTTCTCCATTTTACCTAAAATTACTTGCTTTTATGATGAAGTAACCTACTGGAACCTCTGAAATGGCTCATTTCAAATTTGTCAGCCTCACTTGATGATCTGGCTTGATTTTATTGGAGAACATATTGCCCTTTGATGTAACCATTTGAGAGAAGTGAGTAGAATAACAACATTACCAGAATGTGAGAGGAAAAAAAGAAGATTAGCAAACTTACCATGGGCATTGCCATTTTGCATTGAATCTTTCAGCTTCCTTCGCTGGACAACCTACTGTGCTGCCTTCAAGTGCTGGGAAAGATAATAAAGCAATGTTAAGCTGGAGGATTTTATGGATTGGAGGGGTTTTGAAGCCATCTTCAAAGACAAAACAGGCTTCATTTCCCTCTACTCTAAGTTTGAAACCTGTAGGACATGCAGGGGGCAGCAACAGTCTGACCTCTGGTTAAACAAATGAGTGTGGTTTAAAGCAAAAACATTTGCCATGCAATTCCCTTTCCATTTTACAGAAACTTCCAGTTCCTGTTAAGAAACACAATCAAACACTGAAGTGAGCTCCCTTGATAATGCAAGATAGCATCATGAAGAAGGCAGAAGGGTCAAAAAAGTTAAGCTCTGCTAGAGAAGTAGGAAACATCTCAGAAGTATTAAGAAGCAACACTTAATCCTTGTGATTATTAAAGCACATCCTTGCCTGTCAAGATTTTGTGAACTGAATTTCGCAGAATGACCAATGAAAGCACAGAAGTCTCCACAGCCCTGCCAGGGAAGGCTGGTTGAGAGGAATTTCCTAGTGAGCCTTCTTTTTGTTAGAGAACAAAGAAAATGTGGCATTGACCCAGATTTATGTGAGCCTACTCCGTTGCAGGGAATCCAGTTCTAGCACAGTTACGCTTTCTACATACTGCATCCAGATGTTTAATTCCAAACAAATGAAGATAAAAGGGGACCTATAAAACTATCATGTTGATTAACTCTAATGTGGGGTTTCCTTAAAATAGAAGCTTTACTAGATCGTTGGAAGAAAATGCAAAGGCGGCTGTGTGGTACATGGATTTTCACTTGTATCTCTGTCAAGAAATATTGCACAATGTTTAGATACCACTTCCCCAATTTTAAGGCATTATTTACTTTGCCCAAAAGGAATACAAGGAAACAATATTATCACTTTGCAGAAAGATATGGTCTTACTTACAGTACAAGCAAGTATGACTTCTACCTGTTCTGGTTCCATCTTCCTCTCCCCAAGAACAGCACAGTGAAACAGATGGGCAAGGCTAGATTGGGAAGGGACAATGACTGCCATCTACCGTCTTGCTCCCACCTATCTGCAAAGCTTCTGGGACCACCTCTGTGTTTATGGAGTCCACAGGGACTTGGGCGTTTGTAGCTGCTGGCAAAAGTGCTGTGCCTGCCCGGCAGCCACTCTGTGCTGAAGTTGGTGCTCATCAGTATCCTATTGATTTAGACTTCCTGGTTTCTGATTTTTACAGAGTGGGGTGGCAATGGAAAGGCTTGTAAAGGGGAAAATATAGGAAATGAGAGACACAGCTGGTGTATAGTTGCTAGAAGCAATGTGAAAGGACAGCAGGAGCAAGTGGACAATTTAAGATTCCAGTTACCTATTTCAGAAGAGGTTATAGGAAAAACAGCAACAAATGATGAGAAAAGCAATGAAATCGAAAAGTTCTGTATGCTGAGAATATGATTTTATAAATATCTTGTCACAGACAAAAGGTGCCCAAGAGAGCCATGATTCTGCTCTGTCCTTCTACATTTGGATATTTTGGACATTGCCATTTTTTACCACTGACAGCAGGAACAGGAACAGAAAAATTTAGTAGCTGCTGTGGTTTCCTTGTTACCCGCCCCAGACAGAAAGTTTTAGAAGCCTTGATTTAAACATATGGAGGCACCCACTTGGAAGCCACTGACTATATCCATCATCACACAAACACACCCATTCTGAAAACTGAAGGACAAACCTGAATTTTGAATATATCACCTCTGTTCCAATCTCTTTTATGACGGAATGTGTGTTAAAAAAAAAATAAATAATAATTCCACCACAAAGCATCTACATCACTTTGGTTTTAAGCAGTAAATTTAAAGTATAAATTTGAGATAGGAGGTGGGAGTTCAGAATTTAGAGATAAATGTCTGTGATGAGAATTTGAAGGAATTTTTATTTTTGTGACAAGGTTACCCCAGAAAATGATTTCCAATGGCAGTAAAGGAGCAAAAAACCACTCTGATTAAACCTCAGTACATCCAAATCCATAAATTAAAGAAGATAAATAAGGTGGCCTCCATTATTCCAGCTCTTAAATATTTTAAAACCAAGTGCCCACCAACAAGTTGTTGTTGTTATTTGTGGTGGCTTTTGTTGTTTTTTTTTTGTGTGTGTGTGTGTGTGTGTGTGTTTCGCTTTTTTTTTTTATTTTTTAAATAAAGAAGCAATTTTGAACAACCAAGAAACAAGTGAAAGCTAACACATACCATTAAAGTAAATGTAGCTGTTAATGTTACTTAGCCATAATTATGCATTTGTATTGTGACAAAGATGGGGAGACTATTTTTTGTTGTTGTTGTTTTGTTTTGTTTTGTTTTGGTATGGCCTAAGCATTACTTGAGATGAAATTGTAAATAACAGTCTCCGTGTTTTACTGTTAGTGACGTGCAGCACAATGACTGACACCAATACAGTTTGCTGCAATACAGATCACTGAACATGAATATTTTATCAACATACTATTTTAATTTTGATGTTGTCCCCTTAAAGCTTTGAGATGGTTTCCCGTTCAATATTTAATTTTTTTTTTTTTTTTGGTGATCAATCAAAGCTAGATGATATATCCATCCACAAGACATGCAGACCCTTATGTCCGAGGGAAATGGAACCAGCAAAGTAAGCCGCACGCTCAGCCTTTTCTTCTGACTACTGCATCTCATCAAAGGGCTGCCTCTACTGACTGTGCTTGGGGACAACCACACTATTGCAGCTGAACAGATTAAAAAAAGAGTTATAATAGTGAAAGCTGTCATTTAGGTGTATTTTATGGTGTGGCCTGCATCAACAGGAAGAGGAAATGTTGATGGATGTCACACAGATTCACCATTTTTTTCCAGAAAAACAAACAAACAAAAAACTATTGCTACAGCCATTAAATTCTGGTTCAAATGATAAACAAGCAGTTGCAATGTTGCTAGTGTTGATATTGCTGTCACATTACAAACACAGCAGAAAGGCCATTCCCTAGCAAGACAATTGTACCTGGCTGTTCGGAAATACCTACCACAGTTTTCCTTTTAATGGGCAGGTGGCCTGGGAGAGGACAGGAGAGTTACAAATTAAAGTAAGCATTCCTATCGTGCTGTTTTAGAAATTGAGTCAAAACTCCTTCATCTATAGCTGGCAGATTACCTTCTCCTGATTCCAAGACTGAACGGCCTTCCTCCAGGAGATTTCTTTTGCTGAAAATGCTTAAGCTTTTGAAAAATTAGAACTGATAAGAAATAAACTGTCAAGCCTTCTGCTGCACAGCTGAAAGTGCCACAGGCTATTGCATGCAACCTGCAAGGAGGGATCTTTGTCTGCAGCAGGGCTAGTGCCAGGAGGCTGCCCCATCCCTATGACCACAGGGAATACCCACCCTTGATTTGGGCACAGGCTGGATTTTCTCCTTCTAAGATTTGTCAGCAGACCTGGTTAGTATTGCTAAAAAATCCTTCAGCATCAGTAATGATTTATGTTAGAGACCCTCAGTGATTTCCCAAATAGTCTGTAAATCTTTTCTGCAGGTAACACCGATATAGGACAGTAATCACTGGCAATAGGTAATGACTGCAGCCATGCTGCTACAGCACCTGCAGCTGGTCCCCATGCCTAATCCCTTCGATCTTTCTCACCCAGGTCCTGCTGGAGAGCTGGAAGGAACTGCATTAACTCACCAATACAGTCCTGGTTAAAATAAACCTTACTTTTCACTAATGCTCTTCATTTTGAATTCACACTTCCATGGCATCATTGCTCCTAGAGCACCTAACAAAAAGCTGCTTTCTGAATTCTCAAGCAATGTTATTAGGCAGATAGCCATAAGTAGCTGGTAAATTTGGTGCAATATCACCCCATTCATCTCATTCAGCTGAACCTTTACTGGAACAGATGCAGTCCTCTGTGCTGAATGAAACGCAATTAGACTCCTGATTGTTTTTTGACTTTGGGACAGAGTAATTAAATAGTAGCAGAAGCAGATCAGACAAATTGGACATTGCACTCAAAAAGAAAAAATAAATTCTTCTGTTTGCAATAAACATATTACATATAAGTGAAAAACATGACTTTTTTTCTTGCTTCAGATAAACCCACATACCCTCCTGGACCTCACACTAAGACAGCTATTCAAGGGAAATGCTGAACAGACGCAAGTAATAGCTCTGTAATAAAAAATAGATCTGCAGATAGAGCCGGCTGTGTTCAGCATCATCAGAGCCCTTCTTATTAATTATTTATATAGCACTATAGATTAGCATAGTACTTCACAGAAATAAATATGAAAAAGAAGAAAGAAGTCCCATCTCACTAACACAGGGCAATGGCTGATGCTTGGCCCACCTTGTTAGGAGTGGTGAGGGTCTTCAGCAGGCACTTGGAATTACATCATTTGTATGTCACATTATATAAAAAATGTCAGAAAAGTAAGTCTGTGAGGAAAAAGGAAAGGAAAGAAAGTCTGTGAGGGTTAAGAGTTGCCCATTGATCCAGGCCTGGTTAACATCTGTTCAAATCAGTTTTGGCACAGGGTAAATAGTACAAGTGATTTTAAAATCCCATTAAGGATTTGACTAAGTTTAACCCGTATACTCCTTTTAAGATCTGACAAGTCAATAATGTAAATTCTTTATAATCTCTACACTATAGCATTAATGAATTTTCTATTAAAATTCTGTTAAAAACTTGTGAAGTGGGCTGAAATCCCCAGCAAACAGAAATCAATGAACACTGTACTGAGATTATAAATTCATCACTGTGTTGTGTTTTAATAAGCGCAGATACATGTACAGCTGATTAGATTGTCCCCTTTACAGCAGAAATTTGTGCTCCAAACCAAAAGATAAAACTGAAGAACCCAGAATCCTGCTCTTGCACTGACCCTGTCAGTGAAGTTAGGCTGCTCATCACCTCCTTTAAATTCAGTTTTTATATCAGAAAAATAGTGACTAGCTACTTCCACTGGCCTTATGATGGTTACTGGGATTTACAATTTCATAGTAGTGCTATGAAGATTGCATTGACTTTGAAGATTGCCAAGACTACCTCGGGCACTGTCAGATGTTTTCTTAGCATAGATTTCAGGGAGGAAACGAGCAGGAAGAGGCAATCAAACATCCATCCTGAGAACATCTGCTTCCAGTGGAAAGAAATACTGCTTTGCTTTCTTTCTTTCTTTCTTTTTTTTTTTTTTTTTTTTTTTCCTACACATCTACAGCTGGAAAGCAAAACTACTACTTTGTAGTCCTTCAACTTTCCACAGACCACCAGCAAATTGCTGCACAGAACAGCTTGGGAATGAACCTCAGAGCTGTATAACTGCAAAAGCATTAAAGACAGATGTTAGGAACAAAAATGTATAAATGCATTAAAAGACTTCTTGGTATTAATAACAAGTAGCTACCAAAGAACCTTTAGAAAACTGTCTTGAAGTGAAAAATACAGGGGAAAGCTTCATTGAATCTTAAAATAATTTGGGACGGAAGCAATTTATGGAGGTGATTTATTCTAAACCCCTGCTCAAAGCAGAGGTAACTTGAAAGATAGATCAGTCCATGCAGGGTCTTGTCCATGCCTGATTTTTGTATCTCAAAGTACAGAAATTTCCCAGCCTCTCTGGGCAATCTGTCCCAGACAAAAACACTATTACTAAGCAGTGTATATAAACAGCATACGTAGGAAGATTTACTCTAACATATCTACACTTACATATTTGCATATATTTTGTATCTGCAGTATATACAAATAAATAATAATGTATATATAGGCAGCATATATATAGCTTATGCCCACACACACAAAAGAGAGAAAAAGCTGCAGCAGTGGCACTACTACCCAGCACTAGATTCCATTCCCAAATGAATAATGACTTTGAGTAATGGAAAGTTAGCCCGTTTTTGACAAGATTCTCAGTCATATCCTTCAGATGGCGATGGGGCAGCGCAACCTTGGCCGTGTAGTCCTGGGATGCCTGCCACCAGCACATCCTTCCGCATCAGAAGTGCTTCCCAGAATGGTTCTGGGGAAATGAAAAAATTCAGGATGACAGCAAATTATAGATACATTGAAAAGCAGAAACACCTAACTCCCCCTCCTTCACTTGATCTCCCTCCAAACTGTGGGAAGTACTACATCCTTTTTCATCCATCCTCCACACTGTGGAAAGGCTTTGTAGTAATTTGGGATTAGACTCCCCCGCAGCTCAAGTTAGTGGAGCACCCCACAGGATGGGGACCCTGACCACAGAGATCTCTGCCATAGAGGTGGGAACTCCAGTTTCTAAGATCTTGAGTTTCGCTCGTTTAAAAAAATCACATTCATTATACTGTCTCTGGAAGGCCACTTGCATGCCCAGGACAAAGAATGATATGTTGGGCTTCCTATTACCCAGTGGGGTAATGCAAATCTTGGACCCATCCTCCACGTCTCCTGACGTTCTCAGATTCCTTCAGCAATTTCTGGGAGGGGCCCTGAAACATCTCCAAAAGTAAGGAAATTTGGTTCATTTTTGTGGAAAATATGTTTAGAGTTGATATAAGGACATTTTGACTATTTTAGGTTTCATCCTAAACAATGTCTGTTTCACAAAATGTTAGGCTTTTCCTCCAAAAACAAATTTTAGGTTTTCACCAGCTGTTCACACAGACAGTAGTCCCTTCCTTAACAAATGCTCTTCATATCCCTAACACCAATAGCTGTGGGGTGAGCAACTTCACAAACAAGAGATGCACCTGTGACTGGGTATAAAACGCTAGACAAAGGTTAAGGGCTGCATCTTAATTCCTTTAATTAATCCATTATTTGGTTTCACTAAAATTCCCACCCTGTATTTTCCAAGAAGGGGTTCACCTATCTCTTTACCTGCATATGCACACACACAGAGGCAGAGTTGCATGTATCTGCCTCACTATAAACAGCCCCCAGCACTGACCACATTTGCCTCACTTTTCCCCAATAAGATGTATGAGATTAGATTTTGTTGGCTCAATTAATATGGCATCTGTCCTCTGCACCCTATAAATCATCACACATGCAACAAGGGCTCATGTTCTTGCAGTAGTATTGATCCACAGATCTTTGGGTTAGGAGTAAAGCCTCTGTAATTACTTTGGATGACTTTTTTTTTTTTTTTTTTTTTAACCATGTCTTGGGAACACTTGCTACCATGCTTAGTTATATTTGGAGTTTTGGTCCCCCGAGAAACACCTTCTACCTCAGCCTGGCCTGCCCATGCTTGGCATCAAAATCAGAAAAAGTCATTCTTTTGCCTTCTCTAAGGATTTGATAACCTCTTCACTTTCCTTAGCCAGAGGTGTTTTGACCTTTAATTAAAAGGAAAATTTGTTGTCTTCCATTCAGAAGGCAGCAAATAATGAACTCATTAAAATGAGGTTAGTGTTCAGGCCTTAGAGCAATAAGAACTGAAGTCTCATTAGCAGCTAACAATCCAGAACATAGCACATAAATAAACCTAATATGGCAGAGCAAAATGCCTTGGTGCATTAAATTTGAGCAGAATCAAATGTTTACAGTCAATGATGTCTGGGGCATGAAGTTTTAATGTACTTAATAAAGGAAAGCAAATTGCTTCCTATTAGCCATGAAATGTTACTGCAGAAATCGCCCCAAAAAGTTTATTATGTAAATGAAGGATAGAGTTATAATTAACAAGGACATAGCAGGAAAATATCACTTCTGCTTAATAGATGCACCAATTATGAAGAATAAAGACATGACAACTTCAAATCTACAAAAGGTAATTATATGGATTAATGCAAGATACTGCTGAATGTAAATGCAATATAAAGAAGAAACTGTATCTTGTAGATGTCACAGAGAGAAGCCTTATTGACAAAACAAAGTATCAATAAAATGAAAGCTACAAGTTTGGAGAGATTCCTGGCAATGAAGTTTTTGTATTTGAAAGAACAACTTGGAATACTTAAGAAAAACAAAACAAAACAAAACAAACAAACAAAAAAACCTATTTGCTTAACCTGGGACTGAGACATGCCACCTTGTCCATGTGCAAACATGCTCCGTGGTTCTTTTCTTGGGAAATGGTAATTATTTACCATGGTTAATTTAACTGTTCAACAAAACAGCAATGGTGAGTTACAGCTATTGATTTAATGCAACTCTATGCATTCAATGGCAAAATGCTAATTGCATTTTCACAAGCAAATAGCCATCCTCTACTTACAACTCTTAAACCCCAGTACTTGGAGCAAAGGGAATAATCCCACTGACTCTGAGGAAAAAATATATATTGGCAGATAAGAATTAAATGCTGTGGCAAGTGGAAATATCCAGGCAAAATCTTCTCTACAAGATTTGTCATGCTTTTTTCCCCACATTCCTCTCTTCTCCCCCCCAAAAAAATTGTCTGAGTCCCAGGATCACCACATGAGGGGACAGGGATGGGGATGGGTGAGCCTCTGGGGAAGGAGGGCTGCCAAGGGGAGCCGGGGTGGCAAGACTGTGTGAATAGCTGTATTCACACCTGGTCTTTGGTGTGATTTCCAGCTGTTAAAATTCAATAATCCTTCTTCATCCTGCAAAACCCTTCTGTAATGCATTTAGAATACAATAAATACCCTCTGCATCTCGAGTCCCGGAAAGGTTTCTAGCACCGGATGGCAGGGACACACAGATCCTCCAGGCGGCACCATCCAGGAACCCCAGAGACGCCGTTCCTGCCCACGCAACAGCTATCCTTGCTTCAGCATTGCAAACAAACAGGCAAACAAGCAGACAAACAAACGACCTATGAATGTGCAAGAAGGCTGATGAAAGAAACTTGTCTGCTCTTTTCCAGCCACGGCACTTTTCTATGCTGAGTGCTGTTAAGGTCCGTACCTGCAGGAGACAAAGTTCTCATTATTTACTCTAGAATTACCAGTGAGAGTAGTGTGTGAGTAATTAGCAATATTGCTTGAAAATATATATTAATTAAAATAGGCATGATAGACCCTAATTACCTAAATGGGTACTGGTTTTGATATTAAGGACATGGAAGAAATCTCCCCTTCTATACAGACAGGCAAGCAGTGACAAAATGTTTGGACTCAGCTGACAATATCTTCTTAGAATTAAACAGGGGTGAGGTCATGAAAATGAAGTTTAGCCACATATCATCTAAATTGATATGCGTATATGGAAATTGCAATAAAACCAAGACTTCAGGAGCAAGCCAAATCCAGTCTGAGTGACAGGTTTGCCCTTTAGACAGACAAAAATGCTTGACACCCTGCAGGTTACAGGATTTACATCTTAATCCTAACTCTGTGTTTTTAATGAGACCTCACTGGGATGGAAGGCTTCCGCCTATCTTCCAGTTTTGTGATCTTATTGAGACATGAGTGTGAGGGAAATTGGAGAGAAAAAATAAAGTGATATGATGTTTGTTTCACATACTTTCTTGTACTATATGTTAAGCGATAATAATTTCTCAAGGTGATCTTTCTTCAAAGGAAAATTGAATTGATTTTGCTTAGCCCATCAGTCTTTCTCAACGTATATAAAATGCTCTTTGTAGCTTGGAAAATCATGTTCGAAAATCTAATGACTCAGATTCTATACTTATGACCTTAATGTTGTCAGTTTATTGCCAGTTTTTATCAGCTGGGGATTTTCCTCAATGTTTTAACTAGCAGTGTTGTAAATGTCCAAGGTTTTATGTTTTGGTGACTATTTAGTTGTTATGTAGCATGCAGAAAGAGTGACATGTGAGATTGTCACAGGAGTGAAATAATCAATTTATTAAATACCTGGCAATACAAGCTGGAAACCATACCACTATCTTAATATGCAATGCTCAAGCATACAGCTTACTGCCATTAGATTGCTTTATCCTTTCTTTTAGCAAGGTATGCAGCTATCACTGATAAACACTGTTTTACATCTTCCTTAACACCCAATAAATGTTTCTATTTAAACAAACAAACAAGGAAGGAAGGAAGGCCACTTTCTGGCTATCTTTTTTATTACACTCCTGAGCTGCCTGGCACCCAAATGATGCCATTACAGAAGGGAACTGTTAGCTGAAGCTTTTGAGGAGACTTGTATTCCAATATTCCAACATGCATGGTGGTTAAGTGTACATTGTGATTAGCATGTAGTCAGTACATTTAGGAAATTAATGGCCTACAACAAATGCTGACAGTAGCTGCAGTGCAAAGGAAATATGAGACATTGTGCTACCACAGACCTGTTTTGTTTAGCTCTAGTCTGGATTAACATTGCATAGGCCACCTATCTGCAGATCAGCCTCTTAACCCACTGATTCACCATTTACAATGGACTAACTATATGACTAACTATGCTATTGGTTACAAGTCACTCATTTGTTCTCTCCTCCCTTTCCTCCCTTTCCGTCTTTTGCTTTTTCTTTTCTTTTCCCTTTTTTTTAATTTTTTTTCTTTCTTCCTTTCTTTCTTTCCATATACCAGTAGGTTGAGCAAAAAAAATGGTGCTATTTTCCTGTACTGTTAAGTGAAATTCCTAATGAACATATGAAATGTAATCTTTTCAAATGAAAGGAAACATTAGGTGGACTTGGACTGTGTATAAGCCACTTCGTTCACTTTGTCTTTGAACTGTGCAAGAACACGAACATTCAATCAATAGAAATGTTATTAATAGATAATGGGAAAAGTTCTCAAGAGCCACATAATGGAGACATGGAAAATTGATGAAAATAGAGCTTATAACCCATTCAACATTGGCAAAACCAATAGGGAGACAAATGCACTATCCATCTTGCATATGTAGCACGTCCAGATTATGTGGGCTGGAGTTTCAAAGCAGACATCTGAGCAGCAAGGACTATCTTTAGAAGCAGTTCAGAGCTGACAACCTAACAATAGAGGTGGATAGCTCATGCAGACTGAACCACTATCTTCTTCTCTGTTGGTTGGAAATATGTCCATGAAAAACTGGGTAGGTGATGAAGACCTTTTCCTCTGTTTTGTTTAAACTAGTCTTATCTTTTTCATGAAGAGAATAAAAATAAACAGGGATTTAATTTCAGACGTGAGAAAAATGGACATTACTTCTACCATAGGTTAAAATTGGAGTTTCACACTTAATCCTGAATTAGGTCTTAAGAAACAATCAAACAATGAAACAAAATCAAAACAAAATCAAAACAGTTTCTGCAGGTAAGTAAATCCTAATGCCTCCACATCTGGATGGCAAGCAGCATTCCTGATTTTACTCTGTAGATTAAGCACATTTTATCATTTTATTAATAACCCGAAATAAGTGTGACTTAGAGATTTAGTACATTGCAGACTCTCAATTGACTGGATTCAAGTCCTGCCATAGATCATTGCAAATAATATGTAGTATCTTTGTCCATGTTATAAAACCATCATGTACTTCAGTACTTAGATATTACTACTAGCATTGCTAGATCATCAAACTCTGATGCAGAAAATTAAGCTAACTGTAATAGTCTTAAACGAAGGAAGGAAGGAAGGAAGGAAGGAAGGAAGGAAGGAAGGAAGGAAGGAAGGAAGGAAGGAAGGAAGGAAGGAAAGGAGGGAAAAAATAAGAATGACCCTAAAATAAAATGTGAAACATTTAATAAGATCTTCTTTGTTGTATCTCCTCAGCTGGACACAATTTTTAAAATGAGGCATACAAAAAAATAATATTCATTTTTCTAAACGCATGTTAATTTCTTATTTATTTCAGGCTTTACTAGAGACTCAAAATTTACTGCGCACTCAGGTTGCAAATTTTACCTTCAACCTTGGATTTTCAGGAAAATTTTACCACACAGGTAAGAAGGAACTTCATGCTCTCAGGTAGCTACAGATAAATAGGTGACAGGATTTTAAACCTAGCTTTAAACATGCCCTTTTTAAATAAAACAATAACTCAGCGGAGCAGTCTCCAATATGTGCTCCAATATTTTAACATCCAGGGTCTCATTCACTGCCCACTGGAACAATGGTAGGCAATGGATGAGGTTCTTAGGTAGGCTATGGATGAGGTTCTTAGGAATATGTAGATGTCATTGGTGCTTTTCTGAAAGATGTGTGGTAGTAAACCTTAGGGTTATAAAGAAAGCAAAGGAACTGCTAAGATCTCCATAATTCTGTACAATGCAGGACAGCAGAGAAGACATACTAGGGTTTTACCACTATGGCAGGTATGATGAAATATAAAACACTGGAAAAAAAATGGTCTCATAACCCCTAAAGGGGCAGAAGTATTTTAACAGGATAAATTTGATTTTGCTAAGACTAAAGGTAATCTAGCTCAGTGGTCTGCAACTGGGAGGGATGACAAAGGTAGAATCATTCAATTCAGAAATTCATTCTTATTGCAAGAAAAAGGAAAACAGGATGAAAAGAAATTTGTATTAAATGGATATTGAAACCCTGCTTCCTTTGTACTGCATGCAATAAAATGTTGCACACAAGCACCACATCTCTGTGGAGATTAGGTGCTTTTACATCTCCTGTTTATGACTCCTTTCTCTCTGTTGGTCCATTTATCCACAGTGTAATGTCCCCCCCTTTGTTTTTTTTCTCCTCTGTCCCTTCACCTTCTCCTTAGCAATTTGGTGCTGCTCCACTCAGGCTTCCTTCTGCTGTTGCTGAGCCATATTGCTCCCTAGGGCTGCCAAGGCAAAAAAAAAAAAAAAAAAGACACACATTTAGTGATGGAAACATCTACTGTCCTTCTCCTTTCCAAGCCTTATACTGTACTCTTCTCACCTTTGAAGACCAACTCCAAAATTCTCAGCTGTCAACACATTCAGCCACATCTAACGACACTCCTTGCCTGAGTGATGCTAGGGAGGCCAAGAAGCTTATTTAGAGGAGAGGTGGAGGCACTGGAGCAGCAAGAAGATGAGAGAAGTTTAAAAGCTAAGAATGATGCAGTCCAAGCTCTAACAGGCCACAAGGTAGCTGCAGATTAGGGCAGCCAGCTGAATGTCCCCCACTGCAGCATAGGTGCAGCAATACTCCCTTTTTCACCAGTATTTGAATGCAATGCAGGTGAGCTCATCCACCTCTTATGTCTCCATTTTACTACGAGTTAGAAGAGTACAAAAGACCCTGGGAGAGGGGGACATGAGTAGCCTTTTGAAGGATATGTAGAGAGAAGGAAACCAAAATTATTTATTTGTATCACTGTTGTTCTCAGGCACCACTGAAAGTCCAGGATGTTTTCCCCTCATGCAGACACATAATGCTAGGCAACTGCTGCCCAGGAAACCTTACAGACTAAAGATGTAGGTTGCAGGGTCTGAGAAAAATGAGAGGTAGAGAGAGATGGAATTACTTGCCCGGAGTCATATAACAAGCCAGTGGCAGACCTGTGATTAGAGAGCAACTTCGGAGACAGACCTTCAGTATTCTGCTCACTTCATCTTGACCTGCCTGTATAGTTATTCCTTCTGGAGATTAATTGGACATACACGTAACACAGCAAAATAAACAAAAATAGCCCAAGGCTCTGAGCCACTCTAAAGCAGGAAAGCAGGATGCTGCTCTATTGTGGCCATCTACAGAGTAAAGCTGGCATCAGTCTTTTCAGTGGCCACCACAGAGAAAGATAATTCAAGAAAGGGAGGAGGTGGGAAAGGAGATAATTTATTACAAATATTACAACATCCTGAGCAGTGGCTGGCACAAAATACGCAGCCTTCCTACCAAATCAACCCCCTGACCTTCCCATAGATTTTTTCTTTGTCAGTCCCAATGGCCTCCATATGCCATTACTGTTTCTTAGTGAAGCCTGTTCCTACCTGTCCACAGGTTTGCTTGCCCAGCTGATATAACACTGACCAATTTCAGATTTACTGCTGCTGTAGAGAAAATAGGCAAATGTGCAAGTGTGTATGTGCTCCGAAGGATCTCAAGGCTTACCAAAATAGCACAAAACTACTTAATGAGTTGAAGCATGCCATTGCCTCCATTAAGGGACACGCTTCTCTCTGTACTCAGTGAAGCATCAGAGATTTTAAGTGAGCACTTCATTTACAAGTCAGTGGCAGCATTTTGTCATATCAGCTTAGCGGAACGATTCTAAAGTATTCTCTATGCAATATACACTTTATTGACTCATTATAAATAAAACATGTAAAGGTATTCTTTAATTACTGTAAATGTAGTTTGTTTACCCAGAGAGGCTTTTAGTATCAGGTATTCAACACGCTTTATTAGCGCACTGAGATTGCTGTGCCTTATTGACTTCCTTAATGTGTGATTTTGCTCTCCTTTCCAAAAACTTGGATCATTTTAAAACTACAGGAGGGAGATGAGCATGGGACAGTGCTGGCAGATTATACAGTTATACATTTTCATCGAAAGATGTTGCTGACATCTGTACTACAAATACCAATCCTAGTTGGTATGCCTTCATACCAGTACAACTTGCAAATCAGCCTCACTGCTCTGCATCTTAATGCCACCAATGTTTTCTTCTGTAGCACAGGTAAACTAAGCACTGTAGACATGACAAAAAAAACAAAAAAAAAAACAAAAAAAAAAACTCTTGGTTATACAGTTTTAACAAATATCTTCCTCTTGTTTATGCTGTAGCAATAGAAATTAAGATGTTCTCAGGATTTGCTTTATTTGCATTTAAGATTTCTAAGATTATTGATAGCAACTTCAAACTTAGTTTCAGTTTTGAGCTCAAGAGACCTCTAAGCTACAGCTGTAGCTTTAAAATGTAGTATTATTTATTATGTGCAATCAAACTTTGAATTATTACCTACCTCTGCAAAGCGCATACTGTCTCTCAAAGTAGATATATGTTCACCTCCTTGATTGTAGACCTGTTGAAATTTTCAGATTTCATATAAAAATTAAGATAGGAAGTAACACAGAGAATACTGATTATACAAGAAATTAAAACTTCACAATTCCTTGTTTTCTTTCAATACTTTGAATAAAGGATTGGGAAAAAATATTCAAACAATATAAGCACTTAATAAATGTTCCATTAAACCCTTGATTTTTTTAAATACATCCACTTAAGAATTTATAAAAATTAAACAACATTTTTTTAAAGGCTTGTGAAGAAAATTATCCTCCAAAAAGTGAAATCTCCACCAAGTGTTAAACTTCAAACCTTCCTGTTCTAGTTCTGACATTACAGGGTGCTTTTGTTTCTATAAACTTGAAAGTGTTATGCTTTACTTTGTTTTATCTTTGCTATAATAATTTTATAATAATGAAGAAAAACATAAATTGCAAAACTTGATGAATTGCATCTACATTCACAAATAAATTAGTATGGAAAAAATGTGATATTGGAATAATTTATTTATTTATTTATTTATTTATATTTAACCAAACTCTACTTTAAATGATGATAAGATATTAAATTATCCATTGACCTAAATCCTATGTCAAATGATCATAGTTCTTTATGTACTTGAAATATGCATTATTTTTTTTTCATACCTTCAGTTTTCTAGCTTTGGGTTACCAAAGTGCTCTTCAATGGCTACACAGACTCTTATCCTTTTCTCCCTGTTTTGAAACCCTACATTAAGTTTCTCCCCTACATTAAGTTTCTCCCCTCTGATCAGCTTTCCTTGGGTGGGTGCAAGTGAACCACATACCCCAAGAAACAAGAGAGCAGTCATTCAACAGATGCAACCTAGCAAACAGGGTTGTTTTCTCTTTTCCAGAAGCACTCCCATCCATGGGAGCAACTTTATGCATTCTTAGAACTTGCAGAGTGCTACGGGGGGGAGTAAATTAATTCATTGACACTGGGAGAAAGTTTCAAAGTAATGCTCTCCTTGTGCAGCACCATTCTTCAAAATACATTTCCAGATGTGAAAAATAAAGAGCTGAAGTTCGTGCACATCTCTATGTGTTCCTGCTTCATACCACAGAAGTAAACAGTAACATCTATGAATATTTTCTTCCAATGCATTTTGCAAACATTGAAAGGCTTGTAAAAAGAAAGCTATGTTTGCCTCAGTAGCCTGATATTGACAATTATTTCTTTGGAGCTAAATAAAGGTATTTAAATTAAACTGATAAAGGAGCAAGACAGGAGGCTGCAATAAACTGAATATTGTTCAGTAATTTGAGGGTGAATTTAGTGAAATGTAACTTTGCTTCCCCAGTTTGAAAAAGCACTGGAGACGTGTGCTGCAGACAGTGGAAGTAGCACTGTATAATTTCTCAAATGGAAGGTTTGCTTTGTTATAACCACACATGCTTGCTCCTGCCTGAAGCAGATACTCTTCACTAACACAGGAATTTTTATTCTTTTTACTTAGAGATTAAATGTGGCAATAATGGAACACTCAACCATAGGAAACGCAGGAACTCTTTTGCAATTAGTTACATGGGTTTTACCTATTCATATTTGAAACTATTGCAAACTTCTTTCACATTTTACCAGAAACGATCCGATTTCTGTTTGCTGAGGTTTACAGGGTAGCTACATGTATAAGTGAATTTGGGTTTTAGCAGGACTCTGGTACACAGCACTCTGCAATGCCATCCTGGCCAGCTACAGCTGTGCAGTACGCACTGAGACCAAGGCAGGTGGGTACAAGTCCGTCCAATCCTCCGTCTTCATGGGGAGCCTGAACTAAAAACTTGCATATTACATAGACCAACAATCCACCCTTAAAATTCAGTTCCTGTTATTATTACTATCAATTATCAGAGCATCAGGAATAGAGTCAGCTAGCACACATAGTATGTCTTATTCCTCCCGTGATATGCTAGAGCTTGTCTGTAGCATGGTGAGAAATCAGAGCCAAAGACATCAGGTTCTATAGCAGCTTCTGTCTTGAGGGGAAAAACAAATAATATTAATAATAGTATGGGCATTTTCTGCTGTTACTTTTCTATTCCTTTTTTTCTTTTGCAGGGACTGAAGAGGAAGATGCAGGCGATGACCTGCTGTTGAGATCTGTGGATGAGTTTTGGTGGTTTCCCCATATGTGGAGTCACATGCAGCCTCATCTTTTCCACAATGAGTCATCACTGGTGGAGCAGATGATCCTCAACAAAGAATTTGCACTAGTAAGTAAAAGTTACCAGAAGTTTCACCTTTATATGTAACTTGGAAAGCATAGTTATAATGTTTATTTAGCATATATTAATGTTTATTAAGCATATATTATATGTATGCTTACATAGGTATAGAAATAAGGCTGCAAGATTGGAAAGCCAGCCCCAAAAAGCCTTCCATGACTCAAACTTGGGCTGAATTTTGCCATAGCCTTTTTCTCTGGCACAGGCTTTCTGGAGAAGAAGCAGCCTTGCAAGACCATAGGGAACAGAAACAGTGAAATCTCAGCAGATGTCAGTTGGCCTTTTGAGCTTTAGGAAGGGGATTATACGCAGGTTATCAGCTTCCTGAAGTCTGGTGCAAACATCTTCAGAGGTGAGGGAGAAAGTTCCAGTGAACTATGTGAAATGTTAGATATGGTTTGTGAGAAATCTTGAAGCTAACGAGGTAGATAAGTGAAGCTGCTGGATTTCAGAGTGCTTTTTTTAGATGACCTGTTTGAAAATATGCTTTTTACATAGCTAACCTGTTACTAACGTTTATAGATAATGATGTTTCATTTTTGCTTGTTTGTGTTGTTAACTTACAAGAGCCATCCTTCTAGCACTGCCCAGAGCTCAGAGTGCTTGTACTCGGAGGTCATGTGGAAACCATTCAGAGTCCATTCAGGGTAATTCTACTGGGTTATGCAGCATGACAAAGAAAGCTAAAGTCTGTAAATGCTCTCTTTGGAAAAGACACTGTGGTCTTTGACAAGGCACAGGAATGCCAAGTAACCAGTGCTACCCAAAAGAGCAGATCAACACGGTGTTGTTTTCTCTACTGCTTAGGGAACAGAGATCTCAGCCCTTTGCCGCTCAGAAAGGCCAGCCAGCAGCTGCCCCTTATCCCCATCCCTCACATAAGCCAAGATGGATCAGGAAACCAAGCAAAGGCAGATGCCTAAACAAGCAGTTGGAAGAAATTTATTCCCTTGTTTATGAAAATATTTTCCTAACAATCTTTAAAGCACATTCATTAAAAATGGCTTAACCGTTTACTCTTCTCTCCAGACTTCCCCCCTTCCCATCTCCTAGGGTATTAGCACAGAGGTATTTTGGATGACTTTTCCTTTCCACAGGTCTGTGTTACTGTCAGTTTTTATTCCTGGCATGGCCTGTTCATTCATTTTGTGTGACCAGGGCAAGCTGCTGCGAAGAGTCCTAAGGGAACTAAATACAGCTGAGATTTTAAATGCAAGAGTAATTTTTAAATAATCTGTATCTCAAATACACATTGTCCATTCATCATTAAACCTACAGGGAAATTCTACTATTTTCAGGCAACCCGATGCCTTTTAGGTCAAACCACCTTTAGGAGTAAAATCTATAGTGCAGTCAGAAAAGAGGGCTTGTAAGACAGTGTTTGCAATTTCAGCTACAGAAAGATAAAGCCCATCTCCCTATCATCACTGAAGGGTAGAGTCTCTTTAGGGTGCCTATAAATAAGGGGCTGATGTCAGAGAACAGTTGCCATTATTACAGCTTTATTTCCTGCTTACATTTGGACAGGGGTTGTACCAACCTCTCAACCTTGAATCAATACGAGCTGTGCAATTTACTTATGAGAACATTTCTTTTCAAAAGGCTTCCTTTGAAGTCCACTCGGTGGGAGAAATTTGTCTTCCTGATAACAGAGGTCCCAGCCATTACTCTGGAACAGTTTTGCACTTTCCCCTTCTTTCTCATCCTTAGGTCTTATTTGGGAAAGGAGTTCCCTTTTCTAAAGCTGCACTTCTATAAGTCTTCCAAAATTAGTGCAAGCTCCTTCTTATTATTCTTTTACTTCACAGCATAGATCCAAATTTAAATTATGGGTTCAGAACAGTGCACAGATAGTCTGCTTGGTGTTATACATCTTATTTGTGCTCTATTATCTTTATTTAGCGTTATACTCATGGGAACACAGCTTGATGTTGATACCATTTTCTCTCGCATTTCCTATTTATTGACTGTATCTGCCCACCTCCTGTTTTAACTGCAAGTAGAGAAAACACTTTGTCAGTTTGTGCAAGGAAAGTTGCAATAATTGCTTGGAAGTATGATCACATTCATTTTTCACCTGATTTATTTCTTTGTTCATTTTTTAAATATAGTAAGAAGGTAATGGGGTCTTCAAGATGGGAGAACAAGTCATTATACCTGAAAAAGAACCGTCAAGGTTGATTTAGCATTTAAAATAATAATAATAATATATATATATATATAAAAAAAAAAAAAACACACACACACACAGAACAACAACAACAAAATTTGCTCATTAAGACCTGTCAGCTCCTCCTGGTGTTTTCATTTTAGAAGAAACACATCACACTGACTGGAAACCTGGGCTTTAAGATCCAAATCTCATCACAGTCAGCAGTTTCTTCATGCAAGAGAGTATGAGGCTCGGGAGAGATGTTGTTCACTGGGAGAAAACATTTCATAAAAGGAATGTTCATCTATGAGTGCTGGGGATTAAAGTAAGCTTAACAAACACAAGCCAGTTTATCTGAAACACAGTATTTTATGGATATCATATGGAGCTACAAATGTACATAAGCACAATTTTTACTGGCTCTTGCACTTATACTAGGCATAATCTTCAGTTTGCAGAAGCTTGAGTATACATACAGCCTGCTGAATACTGGCAAGAAATGCAGGTGTTAAAGCTGGCAACTGGATAAAACACTTTTTTCCATTTTACACTGATATGTCTATTCCTCAAAGTGATGCTCTATAAATTGGGGGGTTGTAACTGAAGCCTGCCTCAAACAGGCACATCACAAAATACATGTAGAGAGTCAGATATCTAAACAGTTTTGTATACATCCAACTAGTTGCCAATTAGGTATCCAAGTCCCTTGATTTGCCTTGATTTCAATTATACCTCTGTGGAGCTCAGGCTTAATAAAATCAACAGTCTTTAAAGGAATCACTGGAACAGGCTGCCCAGGGAGGTGGTGGAGTCACCATCCCTGGAAGTCTTCAAAAGACGTTTAGATGTAGAGCTTAGGGATATGGTTTAGTGGGGACTGATAGCGTTAGGTCAGAGGTTGGACTCGATGATCTTGAGGTCTCTTCCAACCTAGAAATTCTGTGATTCTGTGATTCTGTGAATCCCTTACTTGTGAGCTGCTTGTGAATTAAAGGAGACCACCTCTAATAAAAGCACTCAGAATGTTATGTGTCACAGAGACATTCACCATTCCTGCTGTTCCACATCTAGCTGGTGAGAGGAAGACATGTTCTGAGATCTTTCATAAATGCTATTGCCCCACTCTTCTTCACCTGACAGGAAACACGGGAAGTTTTACTTACCTGGAACAGTGTCCTTGTAAAAAAATCCTCGTCCATGCATGTCTGAGCAGTGGTCCTGCAGCTGCCACCACCCATAGCCCCACCTCCACTGCCCTTGCTTCCACATCTCATCTTAAGCACTCGCAATATCCTCAGCCTCGGAGGAGCATGCAACAGCAGCAGAACATGCTGTGAGAACAGGGAATAATGACAGGAAACAAACGCCTGGTAGGCTTTCAGGCAACCTCTCAGTGTGCTGCTATTTCAGAGGACATTTCACTTGTGTGGGGAGGAAGGCAGCCTGAAGCCTTCATGCTCCGCTGTTAATTCGGTATGTTCATAACTTCATTCTTCTCTCACTTCTTGTAGACAAAGAGCAAAGTCCATTTCTGTAGATTTCTGTCTTCATCTCTGTTACCCATCAGTGTAGATTTACACCAGAAAGCTTAAACCATTAGACACTTCAAAACAAAAGAGCCATAGACTTTAACTCTGGTAATTTACAAACTACCCAGAGCTTTGTTAATGTCTTAATGTCTTAATACTTCTGTAAATGTGGATGGTATATTTCAAAGCCCAGCTAAAGGAAAATTACATTTATTTTGATTATAAGTTTGTTTTGACATAATTCTTGTTGTTGTTTTGTTGTTGTTGTTTCTTCTTCTATTAGAGGAACCCCAAATCCTTTACAGATACTAATGGATTAAGCCCTGGATTAAGCTTCACAAACTGATAGCATCTCAAATACTATTATTCTTGCATTTTTATAGGCTATGTAATTAATACAGAGGTAAACAATTGTGCAAGCAGAAATCTCTTGTAGCACATTCAGAAAATAAAACAAATCAAGTTCTGATTTTCACTGCCATCCTTTAATCACAAGATATTCTTCCTCCCCCTCTTGTGCATCTTTATCTTAGAAAAGGTAGAATATTTTTAAACCAAAGCCTGAAGCTCTTTATTTTGTCCCTTGATTTATTTGTTCAGTAATTATCTTCTGTGCTCATTTGTGAGCACATACACCCAAAGCATGGTAGAGATACAGCAAAAATTATCATCAACTGTAAAAATGGAGCTATGATCTGATATGAACAAGTGAGATACACATACACAAACAAATCAATTCAGAGAGATACATATACAAAACAAATCCATTTAGACCCTCTCTAGTATCACTCCTTGGATTCAATTTCCTGTTTCTAAACCAACCAGATCCACATTAGCACTTCCTCAGCCTAAAACTCTTGAACTGCCCAAACCACAAAGAAACCATGGGCTTTTAATATACCAATTAAATAACAAGAATAAAAAAACCCACGACCACATATGAAATGCAAAGCTCCTACGTGTGATGAAAGAATCTAATTTGTCCCATTATTAATATCTGTAGTTAACGCTGGGAATTAGAGATGCTCACTAGAGATTGCCTCTAAAAATATTCTAAAAGTGTTCTGCATATATAGGATAATGTTTCCCTGTACAAACAGGATGAGATTTATTCTGCCTGATTTTAAGGTTCTTCCTGAATTGTCGATCTTCATTAGCGTTTTTGTCCATATCAGGAACGTGCTTTGGAAGCAAATCACTAGAGCTCCTCTCCTTTCTCAGCTTTTGTTAGTATCACACACAGAGAAGGAGCAGACTTGGAATAGGGGTTGTGGTGGTACCTGGCAGTCTGCCGTGCTGTCCCTTCCCACGTGGTTGCCAGTTCTGTATCTGACAGCGACAGCAGAGATCCTGCTTTGCTTAGACCGGATGGGCACCCTACAGCCACTTGCCAAGTGAGCACACAACAGAGATGCAAAACGAATACTAACATACAGAACTAGTAAGAGGTTTGTCACACTTTATTGAAAAAATACGGGGATAGCACTAGGAGCCAGGATTCAGTTTGATAAATCCACAATTCTGAACTGACCTAATCCTGTGACAGTCATCCATGGCAAAATGTTTGTCCACAGCATGCTCCTCTACCATGTAAAATAAAAACAACCTCTGTGCTCTCACAGCTAGTGCACCTGCAGGCCATTGACCCCAGACAGTTTTGTAATAGTTATAGTCACTCAAACCTGACATACCCTTCCATAAAACTAAGAAAAATATTTTAGCTTTGCACAACTTCAAACCCCGTCTCTTGATAATAACCACCTTTTGTTTGGTGAATCATTTTGTCTAGCTAGAGAGCTTTTAAATAAGATTTTAAGAGTTTAGAATTGAACTGAAATTAAAAATGAAACGTTTATTCAATAAAAAATTACCTAGAAACATAAACAACAAGAACAAAAATCATATGTCCATGAAGGTTAGAATACCACACATTTTTATGATTGCTGACAAGCACATAGTGAAATCATTTATCAAATAAAAGAAACTAAGTATTTTAAACCTACATAGTAACATATAATCTCTTCTAGGAAATCTCACTAATCTGTGGCAATATTAGAAATATATCCCAGTGCTAGGAATATGCAAAGCTTATGCAAATCTTACCTTGGGAAGATAGCATCTTATGAAGTTCTACCTTTATTCTATCATCTACTGTTGAACTAAGTCAAAAATTTTAGCAAACTTGCCTGAGGTTATTTTAACTTTTTCACCTAAGAATTCTTTACTTCAAAGAGAATCCTGCAGTTCCACTTACTGTATGAAAAGATCTACACTAGACATAAAATATGCTGAATTAAGAGGTTAGTGTGGGGGGCTTTTCTATTCTCTCCCCAGTAATGTCCAGTACCAGATGTTTCTGTAAAATAAATCAATGGTGGTCTTTAAAAAAATGAATGTCAGTAGTCTTATAGCATGTGTTTTGTTTCTGCTTTAGCTCTTATTGTGCTTTAACAAGGAAAAGTAATATTTGGCAGAATCAAAAACTGTCTCTTTCTCAGAAAAAAAATAAAAAAATAAAAAAATCCTGCTAATATAAATAGCCAATTTTCCTGGCACTGTTTTTTTTTTTTTTTGTGTGTGTGTGTGTGTGTGTTTGTGTTTTTTTTTTTTTCTTTAATTAAAATTTCCAACATCTGCTCACAGAAGAAAGGCTATAGGAACTCAAACTTACATTTTGAAACAACTACCTCTGGAAAGCAGTGCTAATTCTGTCATCCATTCTTTATCATAAACTTTTTTTCAAATGCAGAACGAGTACACACAGCACATGCTGACATGGCGAATACAGCTTATTTCTGTACAAATAGGAAGGTCAAAAGTCTTCACTTGCTTGAACAGAGATGATAATTGAGAGAGATAAGCAGCCATGGCAGATTGCTTCAGCCTTTCAGATCACCTGTGGAAGTACCTGTCTTGCCAATGGGCTCTGGGTAAGAAAGCTTTGAAGTGTGTGCAGACAAGCCAGGCTGCACTGGCAGGACTGTGAATTTCCAATTCCCAGTGCTCTGGCTTGGGTGCATCAGCATGAGTATGAGACAATGGCTCTCTGGGCTCTGCCACATGAAGCAGCTGCTGATGGGGATGGGCTGGCCACATGCAGGCATCAGAGGAAGAGTTGGGCTGGAATTAATCTATACACCACATCCTCACTGGTGTCCACAGGACGTGAGGTGTGCTCCTGGAGTGCATCTTCTGGTCAGGTCTAGACCTTAAAACAAGGCAGGCCATGTGGTCTCAGAGCACTCCATGATGCAAACCAAGACATGGGAAAAAGTAGAGATGACCAAGGGTGTTTTTGCCAAAATTGCAGCAACTATTTTAATAATATTTGCCCCTAACCCCCAGGTTGTAACAGTGATTCTCCTTTAATGTTGAACTTATCCAGGCATCACTGCAGCTTCAGCTTACGCTGTCACTTAAATTACAGTTGCAACTCAATGCACAAGAGAAATAACAAAGCAAATTTAACCTGTACAAAAATAATGGCTGTGGTCCCAGATAAAGCATGCTCAAGAATGTGATACTGTTCTTCTCAGTGCCAGAAAGTTACAGAAGTTTTCCAAACTATGCAAATAAATGCACAAGGTCTTGAATATAAAAATAACCTGATGAAATTTTGTAGGAAATTGTTCCTTAGAATTGACAAAATGGCATCTCCCATTTCGTGTGACAGTTTGGATCAAGTCCTTCTTGGACTCAAATGTATGTTCCCCCTTTAACACATTAGTTCTCAATCCTAAACTAAATTCAATAACAAAATAAGAAAAAGAAAACAGAGCAACAGAAATCACTAAAAGAGGATATATATATTTAATTTACTCCAGTAAATCGAACATGGAACTGGTCAAAGAAAATCTGATTATGCCTTAGTTTTTCCTTCTTAAAGTTGTACTGGGTGTCTGAGTGACTGACGTGTATTTATGTGATGAACTAAGTAGTGCCCAGGTTTATTCAGAGGCTAATTAGCTTTTTATATTGAGAACTTACAATATGCTGCCTTATTTTATTTGTGAATGGTAAATTACCATTTCACCATTCTGTTTCTATGGCAATAACAGCTGCAAATAGTAAGTAGATAAATAGGATTTTACATGTATTCATCCAGATACCTACTTTCGGACATATTCACAGCAGTAGTCATTAGCTATATCTCAAGACAGTCTTGCTTTACATTTGTGTATACTCCCTAACAAGTTTTGGTGAAGGTTTGCAGATTCAAGTCAATACAGTATATCCATCCAACTGTGAGCATCATACACTCAGGCATCCTGTTAATATATAGCCAGGCTTTTCAAAACCCCTTAGATATAACTTACTCCTTTATATATGTTTAAAGAAAAGAGAAAAAAAGAAGGAGTTGACACTTACTGTACAGCTACTCATCATCTCACCCTTAAACTGACTAATGCGTTTCAGGTATGTAACATTAATAAACAGAAATTATACTTTTCTCTCAGTAAATTACAAAAGTAATGAGTTTTGGTTTCTTTTTACACACCCCTCCTCTCCCCATCATCTGGTAACCTAAGATAATTACTAATAAGCAATGGATAATTTTAAGTGGCTGCATTACGTCGTGTATGAGCAAGTGTTCCTCACAGGGTTAATTTTGTCAATGACCCAAAAGCCTTTCTTTGCAAAGCACTTGAAGACGCCCAGCAGAATCTGCCACTCCCAGAGTTGAAGTAATTAGATAAAGTTATTAGATAACATGGGCAAGAGGAAGGACAAACACATTATCTCACATTTTAACCATTTTCAGCTGTATTAGTTATATATGAGCATAAAATGGCTGATGTAGCTGTTCTCCTGGAAGGAGAAGGGAGTGATTTTAGTAAGCCATAGGATAGCAAAAGAGAGGAAGTTTTGCAACACTGAGAGCTGATGCCACAGACGTTGTCCCACACCGTGTGGTACTGGGAATAAAACAGATGCAGTAAACACCCAGAGCACAGAAAGTGATCCTGCAAGAGCCACAGCAGTGTGACAGCTTACAGATCTGGAGATCCCATGGTAGAGCTGAAAAGGGCTTGGAAGTTGAGGGGTCTGAAGGGGTGATGGAGAAGTGGCAGAGCATAGCCTTTTTTCCTGGCTGTAGCTGGTGACAAAATGCTGTGTACAATTCTGAACATCACTCAGACCAACAAAATTAACGACCTGATCAAATAATTTGATCTCTTGAAAACATCCCAGTCTTTAAAGGTGGTTAACTGGCCCCATCAGATAACCCCATCAGATGGGGTTTTCAGACAGCCCGTGTGAATGGGAGAGATTAGGAGCAGAACAAGGCAGGAGATATTTGTGAGCGAAGGCACATGCCCAGCATACCAGTACACTCACATTCAAGTGACTTTCTTAATTCATTCTGCCTGCATATAACCTCCTCACTGTTTCATCAGAATATACTTTCAAGATAGCCTATAGATTATATCCATGAAAATGCACGTATTTCCTCATTGAAACTGAACTGAATAAATATTTATTAAAAAAAAAAAAAAGAAAAGTCTATCAGTCTAGCATTTTTGCTACTGCCCTAATGCCATGGGAAAATATAAGCAGATTCAGAAGCTATAGGGGATATTTGGTTTTTGTTTGGTTGGTTAGTTGGTTTTGAATCAGCAAGGCATCTTGCTCTTACTCTGGTAATAGGAAACAAAAAATAAATGCCACAGCAACGAGTTTTTCTGCTTACTGCTCTAATGCCATTTGATCACTTACTAAATAACTAGCATCAGCTTCCTAGTTTACCTTTAAAAAGAACCAAAATAATAGGGCATCTTAAAATGCACACAATATGTAATCAACAGATAGGCAAACCTATTCCATATAACAGTAACACAATGTAATCCAAGAGGATTATTTATCACTCTGCAGTTATCAAACTGTAATTCCCGTTCCCTCCATCTCTCCCCTGTTTTTATCGTGTGCTACATACAAATAGATACAAGGCTGTCCAAGGACAACAGCTTCTCTGATGCTGAGATCTGCAGGGGAAAAAAAGAACTTTGAATAATTGTGTGTTCTTTTTCTGCTCCTAAATATATCCCTCCCTCTGCTGTTTTGCAGGAGCATGGCATACCGACTGACATGGGGTACGCAGTGGCTCCGCATCACTCCGGGGTCTACCCAGTTCACATCCAGCTGTATGAGGCCTGGAAGAAGGTCTGGCACATCCGAGTGACCAGCACAGAAGAATATCCACACCTGAAGCCTGCACGGTACAGACGGGGCTTCATCCACAATGGCATCATGGTACACTACATTTCCATGCTTCATAGCAATATTACTTTAAGTGACTCAAAAGTATGCTATTTTTACCAAATGCTTCAAGTTTTACAGCAATCATTAAAATTCTCTGTGATCGAGGACTTGTAAAGATGCCAAAAGAGTGCATTTGTTAGGCAGCCAGTTTAAAAAAGTCACACGAACTCAGGCAACTGCAAATGTAATCCTCAGAAACTAAGTATATTTGTAGCCCAATCAACTATCAACCATCAACCAAAGTATAAACGCATATTTTGAAATTCATTAAACTGCTTAAGACCTATGTTTCAAGGCCTGGTTCATCTTTATGCATGAAAGGATTAGAAACCTCCCACCTGGGAAGATGAACAGGTGTAAGTAATCTCCTCCAGCAAGCATGGCACTCCTCTGGGGCCAAGGTTTCTTTTAGGAGCTGCACTCCTAAAGCTCCCAAGAACCAGTGACCACACGTGTGCCTGGCTCTCCCACGCCATGCATTGGGGTGAGAAGAGCATGCTTTACCTGCATACTTCAGCTGCTCAAAGGGCAGGAAAATGTGCAGAATTATTTAACCCATCCTACCAGCCATCAGCTTGGAGGGAAAATGTTATGATGGACCTGATCGTGTGACTGAAATAGGTGAAAGGAAACTGCAAAAATTATACATGTATATGCATAAACAAAGCAAGAAATACTTGAAAGCCAGGTTCTGGGACCAAACAAAAGCCCCAGCTGATGCAAATATTGCCTGTGCATATCAAGTCTCATTTAGGGGATAAACATTTTGACAAAAGAAACATGTCTTAATCAAAAACAACAAGTTACTGCACAGAGTCCAATTACAATTGGAATAGACTCAAATTCAGCAATGCATTTACACTTATTAAAATGGTTTGCTGAATGCAGGCTTTGTTTGTTGCTTTAACCAAATAGAAAAGAAAATCAAAAACAGTGACTGCAGGGAAACAAAAGGCCTAGCCCAGGTGAATTGTGTCTCTGCATATATTAGGCAGTATCTGTAAGCCTTAACATTTGTTGTCTACTTGCTGCACCAGAGCCTTTCAATTGTAACTGGCTAATAACATAACGAAAACCTCTAGTTTTCCAAGATCTGTTTATTTCCCCACATCTGCTAGCTTGCAGGTTTCTGACACACAGTCCCGTAATTGATGATGGGATGGAGACCTGGCCTCAGGCCAGTCTCATACAAGCGCTCCACCAGTCCTGGACACATTTCACAAGCAGGAATCAGGGCTTCACTCATTTTCACACAATATGTAGTATAACGTGCAATGTTGGACTGAGGAAAACATAAAGCCACAGCTCATTTGGGGTTCATAGCCTTGAAAAAAATCAGTTCAATGTGTCAAGAACATTAAGATTAATTGTCTGCAATAGTGAAGATGGCCAGGAAGCACTATTTATCCTTTAATAAACTAACCTTGCTAAGGGAAGAAGAGAGGTTTAGCTCTTTCTTCCTCTTCCAAATGCCAGGAAACAAGCCCTTAATTATTACTGGATGAGCTGGCTAAAGCAGTTTGCATGAAAGCTCAGAACATGTGATGCAGCTCTGCAGCTGTGATCTAGAAATCACATCTGCAGGACTGCCTTAGTGAGAGTGCAGAAGGTGCACAAGAGGCCATAAAAACGCCAGGTTACAGGGTGGGAAAGGCTGCAGCTTTGTTCGAGTTGCTGGAGGGATGACAGTGAATGTGCTGGGGCAAATTTGCAGAAATACATTAATATCACAATGGTGCTGTTGTTTTGTTTTCAGGTGCTCCCTCGACAGACCTGTGGCCTTTTCACTCATACTATATTTTACAAGGAATATCCTGGGGGTCCTCAGGAGCTGGACAAAAGTATCCGAGGAGGTGAACTCTTTCTCACCATTCTCCTGAATCCGGTAGGTAACTTCTTTTGCAGTTTTTGGATGCATTGGGTAATAAGGGGGAGGAAGGGAGGAAGGGAAGGACACTAGTTTTCTTTGACCTTGTTTGGGAAATAAAAAAAACAAGACCATTTACTCAGAAGTAACAAGCAGTTTAAGAAGAAGTAAGCAAAAACTGTCTTTTGCAAATTTCTGACTGCATGCAACAAGTTGCTGGAAAATGTATTCGTTTCATTTTCAAACTGTTTCCCTCCCTGAAGCTGAGTCATTGCGAGAGGAAAGAGCGCTGACATGTCTGAGACTGAAAGAAAACAGTGACGGTAGAGAAGGTTGTGTCACCTTATCCTGCTTTCTTCCTCCCTGCTCCCACAACTGTGGCTCTGCACACTCCTAATAGAGCTCTATGAAAAACCCAGGGCTCAGGGCTAATATCATTCCCTTACCATCAACTCTTAAAAATAGGTCTCGTGTAGCCAAATAACACCTCCAGGCAGTACATAGCCTTCTATTGCCTATTCATCACCTAACAGTTACAGAAAAAAAGACGAAATGGGTTGAACGTTACTAATGAGGCAAGTGCATACAGGTAAGAAGTAAGAACGTCACAAAAAAGACTTGCAGAACAGCACCAAGAGCAGTGTTACCCAAGAACATTTGTTTTGTTCAGTGCTGCATTTCTTTTTCTCTGTCAAGAACACATGAACCATAACCTAATACATATGGATGTAAATGTACATGTGCACAAACAGCCTATATAAGTATACGTATACACACACATATGGTTTGATCAAGAGTGCCACAGGCTTTCTTAAGGATGATTTGCATAGTTATTGCTCAATTTTTCTCTCAATAAAACAGTCTGAACTGTACCACACAAATATACACATGCACATGCAGGTAAAACAACACAATGCAGGTGGGTACACAGGTGTGACTGTGATCTAACCAAGGATCAAGGAGGAAAGCTGCATGACTGCAAATGCTGTATTTTGAAATGTCTCAGTTTCCTTGCCTATAAACAACAGCTGGTGCCATTTGAGACAGTAGCCTAGAGGTGAGAAGAGGAAGGACAAGAACAAAAACCATACCAATTATTTTTTGTTATTGTCCTTTTTTCCTCCTGTTCCACTCAAGGTGTACTACTCACAAGATAAATGTCTTGTGTCTTGGTAGGTGGCCTAATTTTCAGTGGTTTCAAATTGCAGTACTCATTGACTTCTTGGTAGAGTTAAAGAAACTTCTGCTGAAACTAACTCTCAAATCCAGGTCGCTTATTTAGAGACCTAAATATAGAGTTTGGTATTCTATAATTAGATGCTTGTGTGTGAAAATTTTGGCTGGGGAGCTAAGTTGGAGTCTGAGTCAAAGCAATTCAGTGGTCATAAAGAAACGGGACGTTTATATCAGGATTTTTTCTACACCATGCATGTGACAGCTAATTGGAGAATAAAACACTGTTCTTTGTTCTCTCTCCATTTACCTCTGACTGGCTTTTCTCCCCATAGTTTCCTAAAGTGTAATTTGACTGATCACTGTCTTGAGAGGCTGCTGGGATTTATCCTGAGCTTTAGCATACTTTGATCATCATCTGCGCATCTTTCATTTATCTGAAGATTTCCTCAGATTTAGGCAGTTGAGCCCTCAGCAGCAAAGTGTTTTCTCTCTCCAAGAACAGGGATGCTCAGAGTATCCCCATTTCCCCATTTCTTCAGTCAATCGCCCATTCCACATCCAAGTTTTTGAGTACGTTCAAGCCACCCTGACTTCTACAAAATCACATCTTCCTTAATTTCAGGTATTTCTTTTTTGCTGACAACAAATAAGCAAGGAGCTACAAGCTCACAGGTGCTCATTACAAATTTCAGCCACTGGATCTTTCAAAGCAATTGTTTCTAAATGTTCTTTCAAGAAACTGATTGAGGCTGTGGAGAAGAGTAGCTGTTCAATTAGTCTAAGAATTTTACTAAATATTTACCCTACCCCTCATTTTTCCTACAGTTTAGCCTTCATGAAGTATTATTGAGCTGGATGAAACAGATAGGCCTGTCCCACCATTTTATCATGCTCTCCTCAAGTTGTTATTCTGGGGTCTCCCAGAGCAGGACCAACCTGACAGGTGCTGGAGAATTTCCTTCCTACTGTCAGTTTTCCCCCAGCTGGTCTTCACCCAGAAAGGACCAAACCTATCCCTAGAGGGGTCCCTCAAGATACATGGGCACACACAGTTCCCCACTTGTTACACTGCACGTAAAACACAGAAAGCTTGAGAAAAGCAGTTCTACCCTCTGCCTATTACAGGTAGTGAAGTTTCAGAGGTGATGCAGCAGAGATGAGACTTTTCCTAGGAAGGCGGTATGCAATGGCAGGCAAAGCATTTCAGATTTAATCATGCATCAGTGACGTTCACAACAGATTTAAACAGACTATCTTCCAAAGAAAAGGTGGGGAAAAAGGTTTTCTTCGATTTTCTTCAGTACATGAGCTTGCTTTGACCAAGCTATGTTCCAATAACTTGAGAGTGCAATATATATTATTGGGTGGCATTTGAAAAGAACAGCTTTATATCTATAGTGTTAATGTTTGATTTCCCCCCCCTATACTTTTATGATATTCTATCTTTACCTCGTCAAAACTGATATTTTTCTGAGCTGAGCCACACAAGTGAAATACTGACATGCAGTTCCCCAACTCTAAGGTAAGCATGAATCTGCTCCAATATAATGCTTATTCAGACAGGAAGAAATATAATTTAATCATGTGTGAGCTGAAGTAAGATATACCACAGAACCCACTATCATTCAAGTCAGGTTGGTACACTACCGTATGAAATATGTGTTGACAACAGTAAAAAATAAAAAAATAAAAAAAATATCTAGCCCCATCTCAGAAAGCTACTCACGTGAGTAGGAAAAAAAAATCACCTATGTTCATGCACCCATCTTTTTTTAAATACCAAATCTGGACAGCACACAAATGAACAAATAGGGAGGCCTGGCTTTTATTCAAAGTAAGAGAGAAAGAATACAGATCAGTATCGTAAAATCTATAGTACCTCCTGAAAAGGATCAAGAGTGTCTATTCCAAACTCAATTGAATAAAAAATACACTTTGAACATGATGTGTTCTCCAGACCACTGATAGTACATGTATGTATTGGAGCAGCGAGAGACTTCCCAGTGTATAGCCTAGAAGCTTTTCGCATGCCTATGCTCATTAATAAGCTTTCTTAACATTTGGATATCAAACTATGCATTTGTGGGGTTTACCAAGAGCAGTATGTTGTAAACCAACATGTGCTATACAAATGGGTTATAGAAAAAACAACTGTTTGAAATGCAAAGGCTTTATCAAATTATTTTTTTTTTCTTTATTTAATGATGTGCCTAATCTAGTCATGAGTAGAAACCATTCCATAAGATAAAATCCTAACCAGAACACACTGCCGCCTACCTTGTAAGCTGCTTTGCGTGTTGCTGTAGTTACCCTTCAGGTTTTGCAAGGAAAGGAATTGTCTGTACCATTGTTTATTTTTGCACTAGTGATGTTGGTTACAATTTTCTTGTACCCTTAAAACAATAGCCCAGATCTGGTGTGGAAGAGATTTGCAGAAATGGTGTAACTGCTGTAATTCTACTGCCTCTTGGTTCCACAAGTCTCCTGCTTGCTGGGGCCTGGTCTCAACTGCGTATGCATGACTGCCACTGGCAGTGTTGAGAATTATGGGCAAAAAAGGGGAGAGGGGAATCCCTCCTCATGAAGAATGCACTTTTCAGCAGAACGAGGATGGGATAAAATTCCTTTTCTGCTTTCTGAAGTGAATGTGTGCACGTGCACTCTCATAGCATTGCCAGGCTACCGTGACAACTAAAGCTACATACCAGCTATAAGCGTTATCACCATAAAATCATATTTGAATCCAAGAATTGCCCTGGGTTAAAAAAGTCTTAATGCAGCTAGTTATCAGCCCAGTTCCATGTGGAGGTGTCCACCTCTGTGGCCCAGTTTGAAAAGGACAGGAGGGGAAAAAAAAAAATTAAATCTGGTTTCACAGAATCCTTTCTACAGTTACAGCAAACAATCCCTTTATTATTTTATGAGATGTCTTCTTGATCAAGTAGGCTAGAAGTTACAAAAGGGTTTCTGAGCAAGTTTGCTTGTGGTTGTTGCATTTTTGTCTGGCTTTTGTTCCCTTCAGCAGTTTTTACATTATTACTTCTTGTAGATGAGCCTAACACAATAGTTGGGCAAAATTTCCAGGAGTTTTCCTCATAAAAACAAACAAATCCTGCTTATAAAAAACTGCTGATATACTTTTTAAACAAAGTTAAACTTGACCAGTGCAGTTCAATGACATTTTCCCAAAGCAGCTATGCAGGGGCTGGAAGTGACAGAGCACACTTCTCTTCATGGTCAAAGCTCAGATATCTGCTACTTTTTCCAGAATTTTTGAGAGCTCCTATTTAAGGCCTAGCTTCTTTCTGGATGACCCATCTTTGAATATAAAGTATCAAGCATGCACTGAAGCATAGAGGAGGGCTGTACGGATTAACAGCAAATTATAACAAAGAAGCAACAGGATTAAAAATCCTGGAACCCTAATGACTGCTTCAGTGATTTCAGATAACCTTGCTATCAAGGCCACTCTTGAGTCCTGGTGTCGCACGAGACCTCCTTGCTCCTGACTTCTCTTTTGGAGAGCCACGAAACCTCTTTGATTTTGCCTCGTTAGACAGACCTGCAGGTTAAACTGTTACTTGTAAGCAGATTAATAACACCAATAAATACGAGCAAATGGCTACAGTATGGTTTGACCCCTCTTTCCCTTCACAGCACCAATTCATCACCTTCCCTGCTCCACCTTACTAACCCAACAGCTGCCCCTCTGCACCAAGCAGTACCACATATATTACCTGAGAGTAAGAGCACAGCTGAAAACACTTCATTTCATGCCCACAGTCACTCTGAGGCAAGGCTACCAGAAGTGAAAAGCCATACTTTGCTCTCCAGTTAACAGAATTATTACAGGTTTTCCCCACTCACTTTGAGATAGTCTTTTTCAGACTGTTTCAAATTTCAGAAATAATCGCAGTGCCTTGATTAAAATGAGCATACCACTACCTTTTGCAGTGGATTACAGCTATTTAGCTGTCTAAAAACAAACTAAGTCAACAATTTCTGGCCTCCTAGCTTACCGTGTCAGGGGCAAAGAAAAAGAAACCTGAACATGTGTGAACAAGTAGTGGTATAAGCCATTCTGAAGAGAGACAGATGCACGATAAGGGGATGAATGAAGTTTAGCATGAACAGTAGCCCAGGCACAACAGAACCAAGTCAACATCAGCACCAGCTGCCAGGAGGACTGTCTGCTTTTCAGCTGCTGGACCATTAGCCTAAAGTCTTCTTTGTATCGACATCCATACAGACAGGATAACACAGGGAAATCTCTTTCCTTAGGCTATTATAGCATCCACTTATAATCTTATTCCCCCTAACAAGTGCAAGTAAGAACACTATTTAAATAATCAAGTTTTGATTAAATACTTTTTCAATTACTTTGAATACTGGAGCACATTTCAAAAATAATTAAATGCAGGGCAGCAAATTAACTAAATAGGAATGATGCATGAGATGGGAAGATTTTATTTATAACTAAGTTGGGGTTAGATTGCAATTCCTTTGATTATAATAGTAAGCAATAGCCTATGTAGATTGCAGCATGATTTCTTCGACTGTATGTTCCATATATTTCATAGGAGATGTCACAAAGTGGCTTTGGCAGAGGGATGGTGGGAGATAATTAAGTTTTTGTATGAGCTAAAGAACCCGCAGATAAATCTTGAAATGGGCAAGAAAGAACTTTATATCTGCTTCCCTTTCCCAACATTAAAGCACCACCAACAAAGGTTACTGCACATTCTCTTTGTTTCACTCCTGAAGTTTGACAAGCATGGGAATTACAGAAACCGTATCCATTATTCCAGATGGAGTTAGCAATTTCAGCAAATGTATAACAAATGTATATTAAGCTCATATACCGAAAATGTTTGCACTTTATAAAGAAATGCTACATAGATGGTTAAATTAGAAAATGCCCAAGTGACATTGCATTAGGATAGTTTGTTGAGGGATTGTCAACGGGATCTTCTGATGGATTTTTTTAAATGGCTTCTACTCAATACTCTGTGGCTCAGAGATATATTTTCATTCTCTAATTTATGAATCCTAGAGATGAGTCACGTCTGGCAGAGATGATTTAGTGGTATGCAGAGGAGGGATAAATTCTACCAACACAGACAGAAATCAAACCAACTTTCCTTTGAGTTTTAATGAGGGTTACAAGAATCCCAGCCAGACCTTTCCAGGACCCAGCTAATGCGGAAGGCTGCTCGAGTCTATAGTTTGGGGTACTTATTCTTTGCATAAACACTTCAAAGCAAAGCTCATTAAAGTTAGTGGAAAAAGTCTAAGTGAACAGACTGGGTTTGAAATAAACCTAAATAGGGCTACTCTTTCAAAAGGTTTCCATCTTGCTCTTCTCTGAACAGTTTCGTTCATTTGGAGGCTCAGAACAATAACAAGGAGCTTCAAATATATTTACAAATAAGAAATGTACATACAGTTTGGGATGGAAAATGAGACATTACTGTGGCTGTTGGAGTTTCCCTTTACCATTTCATCCAAAAAAAGCAATGAAATATTCAAATAGAATATTTTTTTCTCCCTTGCCAGCCAAAACTAGCAGTTCAATCACTGTTGCATTATTATTTCCAATGTTACTTACTTTGTGGTTTGACAGCAACATCAAAAATCAGTTGTTCACAAAATTTTAATTAGGACAGGAGTGCAGCATCAGCATTTTCATGCCAGTAGTGAAAAAAACAGCAAAACCACCTCGATCAATAGAAATAAGCAATGAGAAGAAAAAGAAAGAGGCAATTAAAACATCAATTGGTCAAAAACAAATTTTACAAAACTGCGTTTGTACCTAATCTCATTTTGATAGCAAAATTAAAACATCTCAATACTAAGAATTAAAATACTTGCCACTGTGCTGTGATAGCACATATGTCTGTATCATATACAGATAAATCATGAAACAAAGAAGTATACTGGTACTACTCAGGACATCTTTAAATGCCAGTCACAAACATGTTACCCACCCCAGCCCATTCTGGCACAGACTGGCAGTTTTCTTCCCAGAAATGAAAGCTCTGGGAGCTCAGGAAGGTGCATGACACACAGAGGATTTGCATCCAGCATTAAAGGGCAAAAAGCAAGCACAGCATCCCAAGTCAAAGAGCATCAGAACCATTAGGAAGTGTTTGTTTCAGCCCACTAATTCTGGGTTTTCTTTAAAGCACCAGATGAGAGGAATACCATGGCTTTAACATCTGAATCTAACACTAACCAACTACTTAAATATGACAGAAAATTATCTGGTCTCACGTTCTGAGCAGCGTTGAAGCAACCTGATCCCTTGTGGAAAAAAAAAAAAAAAAAAAAAAGAGTTTACTGCTGGTGTACAGCATTCAACTTCAACAGAAAAAAAAAAAAAAAAAAAAAGTTAATTGGTTCTGTGGTGTATTTTTGGTGGTAGTGGTTGTTTTTTTGTGTGTGTGTGTGTTGGTTTTTTTTTTTGGAGGGGGGGGGGGGGCATTTTTAAAACCATTTTGAACAAACTGTGACATTTCCTTTTCTCTCTTCCTAAATCTTGCCAGTTCCTTAGAACCATCTTGCGGTGCTTTGAGGTGCTTTCAAAGTGTGTTTTTTTTTTTTTTTTAAATGTATGCTTCATTGCTTTATGTAATTATAAATGAAAATGAAAATGTAAGGGAGATTTTATTTCCGAGTGTTCAACATTTCCGTCATTTTCAGCCAGTATTTCTTTTTATTCTACTTCTCATTATTTACTGTTTAATTCCCCCTTAGAATAAGTTTCTCCCTTCCCAGTATTTAATCGTAAAATCCCCCCCCCCCCCCTCCTTTGTTACCAGCACTGCACCGCACTGCTTTTCTGTCTTTTTTTAAATCACTCCCCTTCAAATGTTAACTGTGTGTGCACTTCTCTCTTTGACATCCTTGGTACAGAGAGAAGACAAGTTAACTGGTGTTAAATTCAACCTGCATAAGGGTACCTTGTTTGGAAAGAGAGCTTTACTGTGAAAGCTGTGATGCGCTAGTTGAAGCGATACATTTCTAAGGCACATTTACAGTCATTTCTATCATCTGCTAACACGAACAAACACAGAGCATGAGATGCAGCAAGCAAATGACATCTAAAGCGCAAACCTGCTCTGCTCCAAAATGTAAACCACAAAAATATGTAATTAAAAAACTTCATAACATCCACTTTCCAAACCTTTCAGCACCAAAAAGCAGGTTTCTCACAAAACAATTTAAGGAATTCCATTGGAGTTTAAATTTAAGCAGGTTTTTCCACATCCAAATGTCAGCCTCAAAACTAAGTGGGTTCAGTCTGTGTTCTCTGACCATTGCCCTTCATTCAGTCTCCTGAGAAATGCTCTGACATATTTAAAGCACGCTCTTACAAATTGTTCTATATATCACAACTGCAGTATCCACAAGGTCTTCCAGTATCTGTTTTCTAGTTCATCTCCTTTACTCCCCTGCTTCACAGACAACAAAGAACAGTCATAAACATTTAACAGCCAAGATAAGCTAATAAATACAGCCCTAAATATTATCACCATTACAAACAAGAGCAAGTCATTTCTCCTAAAAAGTATCTTTAAACCAGAGAGCTTTTTATTAAGCCAGCAAGAAGCAGCACAAAAGGCACCTCAGTCAAACACCATAGCAATAATAAGTGTGTCAGGCTTTGAGAAGACCCAGCAAGACCCACTTGCTCAATTGAGTGGTCAGTTAATTGGATTTACTTGCCAGTCTGGTTCTCATTATTTGTTGACCTCAAAAAGCAGATTGATAACCCCTAATACTGCCACTCCCTTTACTGCAGCATCCTTCCTAATTTCTGCTTAGTTATATCCCCATTTCAGGTCCAAAGCCACTATCTCTATCTGAGAGGCACTGCAAAGTTAACTCTGAAACAGAAGAAATAGTTGCAGATCTTGTTGTATGCAAGGACAAAGCTTCTCAAAAAGTATGACTCAACCTCTGCACATATGGCTACATTCAAGAAACAGAAAAGCTTGCAGAAAATGAAACATAAAATGGGACCCCACCATCTCAAGGCTTTTCTATCTTTGCCCGGTCATGGCTAAATGCAATGAAACAAAATTTTCTGTAGCCTGAACTGGGAATGCCAGATATCCCTTAGAGAGGTAGTTAAATCAAAGTTAAATCTGCACCAAGGAATATCCAGTGCTTTACTCCACAAGATATTTCTCTTTTTCTAATTTTCCTCACTTTTTTTTCCCCTATTACAGAGGTGAACTTGTCTGGAATAACTCTTCTTCTTGCTTGTTATTGCAAGGTATTTTAATTCAGTCTTTCATCATCTCCTTTCCATTGTGCCACCAAAAAAAAAAAAAATTTGCATAGGCCATTCCTGCATTCCTTATTTATATATACGTATAAACATTTTACATATGTATGTACACACACACTTTACTCTGGATTTATATCTCTATCACCACAGAGTACCCAGAGACACAAGCATACCCTGCACAAAATGCTTTTGTCCTAAAAAAAATCAAAATAAGACATATCTGCAACTGACAGACTAAGCCACTTTAAGTTTAAAAAATAAAAGTAGTAGAAAAAGGAAAATGTGAAAGTTTTAACACTTAAGATTCTCTTCCTATCTCAATCAAACATCCCTAAGAAGCTTCATCCTGAGATGAAATGTAGTCATTCAAGAAGATCAGCTTCTTCTGTGGAAATTTAGTTGTCAAGAGTGAAATCAGACTTGTGATTGAAAGGTAACTTTAAACTCAACTCAGGAGAAGCTGCAGATGCACCCTAGATAAGGAATATTATTATTCTAAGTTTGCCTTTTTGCAGTGTGATCTTGTTTTGTTCAAATTCTTTGTAAGTGTCACGGGAGGCTTTTAATTTTGAAGGCCACTTAAATGCATTTACATTTTTAAACTCATCATAACTAAAGGGTTATTGTTCATTTCCAGTCTGTTAGATCTAGATTCTCCATGTCCCACATGTGCCATACTTAGAACATTTTGTTCTCGTTTCCTACTCTCATCACAAAACAGATGAGAATCACATGTTATTGTTTCAGAATATTAAAAGTAAATGCAGAGAGGGGTTCATTCATACCTTCCACGAGAGATCTGGGAATGCTATTATGAAACATCTTGAGTGTTAATATTTTTTTCTTTTTATTTGCTTTGTTTCTTTGAGCATAGCTGCAGAAAGTGTAAAATAAAATAACCTTGGGCTTTGTAGAAAATGTGCTGCAATCCAAAAGTAATTCATAATGCAGTTCTAATAAGGGCCCTGTGAATAGAGGACCTCAGCATGTAGAGGACCTCAGGAGAAAGAAAATCCCCACCACCACGAAAAGGTCAATACTTACTGAGTCATTATTAGCAGGCTACTGCATGTAGGGACAGGTGTGTCCCTCTCCAACATGAGAAGAGTTATGTGAACTCTAACAGAGCAAAAGGGAGCTTTACTATTAACCAGCTATGCCACAATTTCTTTTAATGGTCACAATTATATCAAACCAGATTAAAAAAGGTCCTTATTCGTCTTGGCCCATTGTCCTGCTTGGACAATGTAAGGAACCATTTTACCACATGTATGTGGTCGATAGAGCGAAGCACAAGAGTGACCAGACACTTGTCCTTGTACAGAGGACCACAAGGTTCCTGTCCCGTCGGCATCTCAGCTGGAGCTGTCAGTACAGGCAGCAGCTTTTGCCTGAGTAAGTGGGCAGTATCTCCTCTTTATTCAGGAAAAACGCTTGTTTCCTATGTCCATTCAGCATCATAAACATATCCTGTTTTCCTCCTGCCACAGCTTGTATTGAGGTTCGATACAACCAACATACATTTGTATTGAAAGAGAGCGGGCTAGAAAAATGCCTGTATCTACCCTACAGTCAACCCTTTTCCAAAAGATATTTTCTTCTGTAACTAGTAGCCCAGTAGGCACTAATAACATGATAGAAATATAATAAACAAACATAAAAGTTTAAGCCACTTTTATCATCCAGCTCCTGGTGTATGATTACATCCACTTCAATCTTGCTCAGGCTTTTAAATCTTTTTTCCCCTTTATAAGTGTTTCTTTCTTCCTTCATCCCACACTGCCACACCAGCTGCAAGGAGCTGGTGTAGGAAAATATTATCCCATGGAAACTCAAGCCTTCGGGAGCATATTTAGAAACTAATTAGCTTAAAATTCACGAAGAAAATGTTTCTAGGATAACACATGATCTTTCTTTTTCTTCTTTATTTCATGACATTTTCCTTCTCTATGGAAGTTGATACTCCACATCATACGTTTTGGTACTTTATCAGAATTACTTACCAGCAAGCTAGGTGATGGCAGAAATAGTAATAAATGACTGTGCATCAACAAGAGGGTTATTGGGCAAAAAGAAAAAGAATCTGTTGCCTTCAAGTGCGCACCGTATGATAATTTATTAAAGTGTCAGGAGCAAACCTTTAAGGTAAGAATGAGCTGACTCAGAATTCTCTGATTATTGAAAATGAATCCTTAATAGAAGTAAATGGACAAGAACAAAATTTCCTTGCTGTGTTTGCCATTCAAAATTAATTGGAAAGTGGCTGATTTGAGAATATTATATCCTCTAGTGAACTGAAAATGCTGTATTTTTTTCCTCTGAAACCAAGAGTGGAGAATTAAATTAACTCTGAGGTTTGTTTGCTCAGGGTAGGCCACCAAAATGGATTAATTAATCATCATTTATGAATACTCTGTAACACACAGAAGTCAGCTCTTCATAAAACTGCAAGAATAGCAACATGACAGCAGAAGAGTTATAAAAACAAATGATAAATTTCCTGCATCTCCAATCTTTATCAATTCACCTGGCATTTCTCTCTTTTCTGTTTGAAAGAAAGTATCCTGGTGAAAACACTTACTCAGTGTTTATAAGAGGCCTCAGTTTAAATGGGATGATTTATAGTTGCTCCACAACCATGCACTACACAGAGTCCTGGGCAGTAATTTTCTTTGCTCAGAGATTTTTGCTTTCCTCTACCTGGAAACTATGATGTGCCTCATTAATGATAAGAGAGTAATTCCTTCATTCAAAACACGATTTGGAGAAAATCTTGTTTAAACATCTACTAAAAGAACTGTCAGAGAAACAGTCATAGTTATGGACATTTAATCAAACTAGTGATCACTTTGGCTGTTATTTGCCATTAGCATATACACAAGCATATTTCTCCCAAAGTTCAGGTGGCTCAGAGGATTATGTTTTAATTCATTGGTTGGAAAGGTAAACAGTGAAAAACATCTGAAAATCCAGTTTAAAAAAAAAAAAAAAAAGAAGAAAAAAAAAAAGTACTGTCACTAGGTCAAGCCACTGAACTTACTGAAGTCCTGCTGTATCTAGTAGGGCTAATTGCATCTTTGCCTCTTTATTGAATTGTGATCTGGGAAACTGTGAGCTTCCTTCCTCAGGTGCTAAAACTGCCATGTGCCAAACATTATGCACCTGCAGTGCCCATGCACATGCAGGTGCATAATGTTTGGCACTTTTTGGCATTTTTTTTATTTTTGGCACTTTTTGGCATTTTTTTATTTTTTTCTTTCCCCTGAAGGCAGTCCATCTGCCAACCTTAAAAATATCCACAGCTACTCAAAAAGTAGTTTCATCTAGAAACTACCTAGAAACATCCACCCCTAGAAACCGTCAGAGTAGTCAGGGGACATCTCCAGGGCACAGAATGACAAAATTTAACCCCAGGTCATTGCGGATGAGATAAATTTGAAGGAGCACGCCCAGATGACACATAGTGCATATGTGGAGAGATCAGAGTCAAGCACGTGCATTGGCCTGTGCACACCGCTTGGCTCAAATGCAATGTTCATAAATATTTATTACCACTGTTATTAGTTATTTGGCAGCCTGGACACTGCTGGCTTCCCTCACTGAATGGCATCCAGTTATTTACACAAATTCCTGAGTGGCAGAGCCTCCTCTTTTTATCCAGGAATCATAACCACGCAGGTGTTGCATGGGTAGAGCAAACACGCTCAATTATATACCATATCCTTTGGGATCTATATAACTGAGGTTTCACATTGCTTAAAACATAAGCGTTGCATTTAGATTTCCTCGAAGTAATGAAAGAGACGTTTATTTCCATTAAAAAGTCAAACAGGAATAAATTTTCTATTTTCCACTTGCAGAAGTAAGAGCCCCCCTAGGATATTTTGGAAATTCTAGAAAAATAATTAGTTTTGTTGCAAAGATATTAAATCTGCACTAAAATGTGATCCCTCTTGGATTGTAATATCCACAAGCTACTAAAACATGTCATTATTTAATTAGGTATCAGACATTTAAGAACAACCATATGCAAATAAGAGGGCAAAGCTGACCCTTTTCTAGAAATAAGGCTAAGCAATAGGAAATATGATAAGGTTCGAAGAAAAAGCCTAACAGCTGGTCCTGGGGCTAGGTGATACTCATGGCTTCAGTCTGAGCACTGCACTATTATCCATATATATGGGTGACACTATACACAAGTGTTCAAAGTTGATCCAAGTATATGCATCCATATCAAACTCACCGCTTTATGTGGCTTTTAATCTCTCTCAATAGAGCTTGCCTGGGTGTCCCTTGTACTCTGTAGCTCTGCTCCATGTTGCAGAGCAGATTTTATGACATAAGGCTACGCGCAGTCCTTTTACCTAGGCTATTTAAGTTAGGAAGCAAAAGCACGGACTTCAGGTACACATGGAGACCATAGTCCAGGATGAGGAACTGCTCAACCTACCTCCCAATTCCACAGGGTTAGTTAAGCTGCCCCCACCATCTGCCTAACCAGCTCTTTGCTGAGGCTTCTGAAGGTTAATCAAGGTACTATCAGTTGAGAGCAATCAGTTTCATCAGCCAAAACAGTCAGCCCTCACATGTGGGGCTTTCCTCCATCCACAGCCCATGTCAGCCTACTCTGCTCCACAAAAAACAGTATTGACCCATGGCCTCTTCCCCCTTCCTTATAACTAATTACAGTTTATTCTGCATTTTTAACCATGTTGCAATAAATACAGTGCTCTTACAACCATTACGTAGGTATTGCGGAGGACCTTGGACCAGCCCAGTGTGGTCATTCACCTGCTGAATCAAACCAGACCTTCTGTTGTGATAGTGGTAACATCAGGACAGTATACGTAGCTTTAATAACAGTAAGGAAGAGCTATTATTACTCCAGTGCAGTAATAGGGAGAACTTCACAAGTTGCTGTAGATAAAGCTAGTCAGAGCAGAATATAGCTTGGTAGCCTAAAGTGATGCCAAAGAATATTCAAATTAATTGGCACAAAATAATTGAGGTTGTACTGATTTTGATCTGCAGAGGATTATAGCTAAGAAGGTTGACAACCTCAACCAGCATTATGCAGTTGCTTGATAGAAGTTAACAAAGAGCACACACTGTACTACACAGTCAAGGAAATGCGTTACTGAGAGCTACCTCCTTATACAAACTCTTTGATCATCGTTGAAATCTGAAGACTAAAACAATGTGAGACTTCTCAGAGCCACTTCTTTAATGATACTTTCATTTTCTTTCAGAAAGTTTGTGTACAGATCTGACTTGAGACAATAGTACACAAATCCTTTTTCATCTGGTCTGTTTTTGTCATTTGAAGTTGTGTTTATTCTTGAGCCTAAACTGAATAGATTTTTTTTTTTTTTTCTGAGGTAAGGTTTAAGTATTTTCAATGAGAACACAAATACCAACAAAACAAATCCCTATATCAAGACTTTCACATAACAATGATTTTTTTTTTTTTAATAACAGGATTGAATTGTTCTAGATTTTGCAAAGACTTCACAGGGCCCACAGGTGCAACTTGTAGCATGGTGTTTGTGCAGAATCCGTTGAGCTTTGCCCACAATTAGATGTGCTACTGACCACTTATCCAAGTGTGCTGAATGAACAGCCATAAAAAATCCATTTAAGTTTTCCACCTTAATGCAGCTTTACACTGATAGCATAAAGTCAAAAGCAGCCTTTTTTTTTTCCTCCAGGCTGTGAGTGTACACCCTTAAAAGTAGTAAAAAGATAATTACAAGATTTACAAAAAAAATCTAATTAATGGAGTGGAACCACCTAGTTTTCTTCATCTAGGACCAGAGGCATCAGGCATATCAAAGATGTATATAACAAGGGAAACTTGCTATATTGAAATGTGGTCATGATTAACCTTTAAGAAGTGACACTTGGATAGATACTAGAAAAGAAAAAAATAAGAAAGAATAATAGCAACTTTATTCACACAGGGAAAGGAACAACACACAGGAGTTTTCTGTCAATAATAAAGAATTTATGTATAATCATGCCCACTAAATAATAGAAAAGTAGAAAGCTTTCCCAGGTAAAAGACAATTTTGCTTTTTGTGTAAAGGACATTAGAATAAGAGACACTACAGCATTGATATCATTCTCTCAAAGCCCTGTAACACCAGTGATCAACAATGCCTTCCCCTCCCAGCACTGGGAGCACTTTGGGTGGAGTACAACCACTGTAAAGTATCTATACGCAGGAAGTAATGCCATTCAACATTTTTGTTTCCCCTTCAATCAAAGTCAAAGATGTTTTTTTCCAAACACTGCTTTTGCTGCTTTCTTCAGAGATATCATATTTGGAAAATATTTGATTATCCTGTCAAAAATGCTAGAATATAAAAAGATGTGCGGAGTGGGAAGAGTAAAAGTAAAAAAGGCGATTTTCAGGCATATAGATGACTTCACTTAGTAGCAGGAGGGTCATGAATATGAATAGTGCTGAATTCTAGTGAAACAATTTGTCAATATTAAAATTAGTGCTTTGTCAACACAAAAATCTCAGCTCTAGCTTCCTTTTTGTGCTATTGTACAAACAGCTGCATTAAGGGCCCAAGCATTCTGGGATTCATTATCAGTGAATGGGGCTCTGGCTCATAAGGTACAAGAAAAGTCTGCAATTCATAATAGGAGGCTGTCAGGATGTGAAATACATTGAACACTTGAAATTGAAAGAGGTATTTCTGTGGTCAGCCTAGCATAGAGCTACTTGGTATTAGTAAATGGACACTTGACAGTTTTGCATTTCTCAGCCATGACATGCCATTTACACATTCAGAAATACAACATGCTGCCATCTAGATCCAATTATGAGAGTTTGTTCTTGGAGCAACTGTTTAGCATTTTCCAAGCGCGATGGAAAAAGAATAGCAAAACTCATTTTTTTCTGGGAAATATTCATGCAAGAGGAACAGAAGAGCAGTAAATATGCTACCAACTTTCTACAATAATGGGATGCTTGCACCATACATTTCCCAACATGTGCAACGTTGAACTATGACCCTCACTTATTTTGCATGAATTCACTCCTTCCTTCTCACTAAATTTCATTTAAGAGGTGCAGAAGCAAGAGAAAAGGCTGTTAAACTAAGAGCAAAACAATTTCCTCTTAGAGGAGGGAGGATACATGTGTGAGACCTGCCTCTGTGCCTGGGCTTGCTAGCAAAGGGGCAGTGCAGGGGGATGACCTGGAGGAAGGGTCTACATGTAAGATTGCTTCTGCTTTTTTTTTGGGTGAGATAGGATGAGGTAGAGCACATTATTTATAAAAAACTTTTGTCATCGACTTTCCCTGCCAACAGGAGATTGACAGCTAGGCACAGATTAAAATATCAATGTGAAGGCATCAGCCAGTATTTGATTCCCACTATGCTATACCAGGGAGGTTGGTGGGGTACACTTCAGCTGGATGCTGGAGCACTAACAGCTCTTTTCCCAGGAATTTCTGTTCTTGTACACGGGCATGTTATTTGCAAGCAGAATCCAGAAGCTTTGTGATAATTTCATAATTTTTAATTAGCTAAGATAGCAATGACATTGTCAGCTATGGAACACAAAGCTTCTGGGATACACACAGGAAGCAACCTTATTTAATATCAGTTCCTATACAAATAACATAGCTGCACATTTCAGTCATGCTGGATTTACACTAGCTGAGGGTGGGATTTACCCTCAGTCTACTAAAGATCCAGCTTTGAAGTGAAGCACCAGGCATTCCTGCACTCAAAGTTGCATGTGAACAAAATCCTGTAGTAAACAAATGCAAGCACACAGAGGATGGAACTCAAAAGCAATAGGGCCCTGTTTTAGGAAGTCAGTTCACTCTCTAATATTCAGTATATTTGTGTTCCTGACATCACATGCAAAGGAATTGAAGCCCCTGAAAATGTAGCTAATGGGATTTTCACAGCTACCTGGCTGCTGGTAGCATGATGTGGATCACCCGGACAGGCTAAAAATCCCACTAGAGTTCAGCTTGTTTTTTGCCAACTTCTCTTTAAAACTATGTCTACGCCGCAGGTTCTACAGTGGTCTGCAGTTCTCTGGAATGATCCTCCCCCAAAAAAACGGAAATAAAAATTGCTGTTTTAGAGTAGACTAGTGCCCTCTAGAGATAGGCAGGCAACCTTTGCCCAAAAACCTGCTGGCAGGAAAGCAGGACAAAGATGTGAGCTCTGCAGTAGTTTCCCCAATGAGATACTGAATTTTTTCAGGCATTGCAATAACACAGAGTCACAACCAAGGAGCTTGGAGACAAGTCTGAACACAAGCTGAGGTGGCAGAATTGTGTAGTCAAAGCCGCACAGTTACCAGTATACCTGAGGTCATATCTACAGTTGTAGAAACACCAATTCCCATGTCCAAGTACACTATAGTAAACAGACCTTCCTCTGATGTTTTAGGAGACAGCGCTTAGCCACACAGTGCTTAGCAAAGGCACATTGTAATGGAGAGTTAAAAGGTACAATTTCTAGATCTAATCATCATTATACCCTGCGGTATAATCTGGAAGACTTTACCCAGCAATTCAAATACATAACACAATATTACTGTGAGCATGCATATTGGTAAGACTTCATTAGCCTTACAAAATGTTTCTATTGGGTTCTTTGACAACTGTTCTCATTCTCATTCTCCATATTACTAAACAAAGCAACAGCTAAAATTAACACAAAATCAGTCTATGCATGTTAATCGGGTATGTTATAACATAGTTGTGACTCCTTTTAGTTAAGGCTATGCTGAGTTTTGCACTTACTGAAGGAAATAAACATCCATATTATTCTTGAATAGGTACATGGGGCTGTGCTTCTGGAGAAATGGAGTTAACTGAGCAGAGAATGCAGTTTCTACTACAAGTAGCTAAAGCAAAGGTTGATATTCCAATAATTTTGGAAACAAGCCTTTTACCATACTAGCAAACCCAGATATTATTTTACATTTACATAGATACATAAGAAAGAGCCAGATTTTTACAGGTAGCAGGAGCCCCTTCCCATGCTGCTTGCTTATCCTTATTTCTTTAACATACCACGCCAGCACCTCCCATCAGCCAGACACCAAGGGGCCCCAGGATTATCCACTACACATTTCTAGACCTGACCCTGCCAGAGTGCCCTAGTGCAGCAGGAGAAGGCCCAGAGAAGCCTGCTGCAGGGAAGGATGCTGGGCATCGCACACCAGTGGCCAGTGTTGGCTGAGTCACTATGGAAAGCCTCGCCTGCCAAATCCAGCTGTACATGAAGCCCCCAGCCCCTTTTCACTCCCATCTCACTAGCCCCAGAAGTTTGCACCCCGCATTAATTACCCTCTGCTTGGGGGGTGTTGTCTTTTTAATTAGCCTGGCAAGCTCTCAAAGGGAAGAAAAATGGGTCATCATCTGACCGTGCTTTGAAATACAGCAGGAGCTGCCTGTTCCCTGCCCGAGCAGCCGCCCCAGCCCTGCTGCTTGGGGAGCTGCTGACAGCTTCTCTGCTCCGCAGGAGCTGTTTGCATACTCAGCTGTCTTGGGTCACAACAGTTCAGGTTTGTTAATAACACGCTAACCAAATATTATGACTTACAAGCAGAGAGGCTGGTAAATATACAGATGTAGGATGTAACTTCTGTTGGATCCTGTCAGATAGAGATGTAAAAAATCCTCTCGCCTCTGTCCATCCAAACTAATGGAAGAAAATATGATTTACCTACCAGAATGACATTAACTACACAACTGATCTGAGAAATTTAGGACCGCTGTTGTCCTCTCACCTCTTTCTTGTAGAGAAGATAAAAGTTACAGACAATCGTGCACCTATTTGAAATGTTAACAGAGTAGGCAAAAGAAACAAGGAGAAAAAAAAGCCTGTTACAATAGTAAAATTGGAATTTCCAGCTGGTGGGCTACATCTCTCCCTTCATTCCCATGTAATATAGGTATAAATAAGATACTCCTGGAAGTGCTGAATGTCTCACCCCACACAGGGTACCAGCCCCACTGCAGTATCCCATGGCCACTGAGGCAACACACACTGTGCCAGCTCCAGCCCCTCTGATGGGGCCACCTGCACTGATTTGAACAGTTGCAGTGCTGAGCAACAAAAAGCAGGATTAAAGATTGAATGCTTTGCATAAACATATTTACATAAAAATACATAGGGCAGTACGTGCCAATGACTTCAGCCCTTAAAGATCTGTTGCTCTACAGGGAAAGGACTTCATGTTAACTCATCTCCCTAAATGAGGAACAGGCTTAAGAAGAGAAATCCCATTGATTTTATAATGCTGACTCCAGGTATTTGTCACTAGATGGGTAAAACTCCTTTATACAGAGAAATCTACCCATTCAAATTGAACCTAACATCAATTCTCTTCTTCAGAAGCGACAATGCTTGTCTTTCTGTCCAGCAGGTATGGAGGTGAATCAAAGGTTATCTGGTTTCCTTTTCCTAATCTTCCATTAGCATACTGATTAATTCTCTGCAAATGATACCATCCCTTCATGCCTCAGTTTTGTCACCACCAAAATGTAAGTCTCCAAATTCCCAATTTCTATACAAGTCTTTGAAAGTCATAGCTTTCAGCTAAAAAGCTGTAGATGTTTCTTATCTGCATACAATAAAATGGGGGATTAAAAAAATAAAATGAATGTTTCTGCAACAAAAGGGCCTGACTAAAGAGGAGGCAAAGTGGTTTTGAGAAAAAAATGTATTATGGAGTATGAGAGCGAAGCAGCAAGTGAGATCAGGATCAGAGGGTGAATGGCAGAAAGAAAAAAGCAAAAATTTTCCTGCCTACCTTCAGCATTCTCTCCCCTTTAGCCCTCTAAATATTACTGATCAGTTACAGAGGGAGAGGGGAATTGCCAAAGCTAATGAGATACTGCATCCATATGAACTGCAGCATTGTCTGAACACTGTTCTCCTACAAAGTGGCTGTGTTCTGGCTCCTTGGCAAGGCAAAATCACCAGCAAAGTGACTCACAACCAACCCAGTTTCACATATCTCTTTGACTATAGACTGTATACTAATAGTAGGGGATTGTGTTCAGCATCTCTCTGCACATTTATTAACACACATTGCTTATACTAGCTTAACCCTAAGAGAAATGCAGTGCACCCAGGGCCCTTTCTGTAGCCTCAGGAATCTGAAGCCATGGATTGCCTTTGCACTGCACTGCTGCACAAGCAGCGTCCTGCCTACCTCCTAAAAGCATTACCCCACCTTGACAAAGTGCTGGCTGCTAGTTATTGTCAGGCTGCGTTGTATCTTGCGTTTTGTCTCAGGAAGTATAGAAACACGGTCTTCTCTCCTTTATTCCCCAATTTTGCTTGCAGCACTACAGGAAGGGACATTCATTGGTTTTCAGTGGTTTCCTCATTCCTGCCCATGAGGCTGATTCCCTTCTGTGTTGATCAAAACAGCACAGCAAAGCAGTGCAGCCGTGTTGTGCATCATAGTGCCAGCCCCAAGGCATGCAGCAACATTATGCTTGCTCAGCACATTTCTAGGCTACATATTGAAGCATCAGCAGGAAAACAGACTCGTGTCCATCCATGCTCTAAACATGAACAGTTAAAACCCATCAAATCTTTTCTCTCAAAAGATTTGGAGGCAGATGGCAAAGAATTAGACAGTTTTATCGGTATATAAAACATCACATATGCTTTCTTCACTTTAAACAAGATCAAAGGAGCAAATAATTTGAGAGCTAAGATCCTTTGAGTCTATTAAGAGCGATCAACTGGCTCTTTTGGACTGGAGAGAAGCCTAATGAAACTCTTGAAATATCTAATATCTATCCCCAGTAAGTACATTTTTACATAAAAAGTCGTGTCCAAATTCAAGTGTAAATAAGCAAAAAGAGCAAGTAGATTTACGTGCCTATGTTATTTGCTGCAATAATATTAAATTGCTACAATAATGTTGTCATTGACAGGTGCTTTGATACTTAACAAAGAATGGAAAACACTTAGAGACAAGATGATCTTCTCTATCAAGATTTCCTACAAGTGTTTTCCTTCTCATCATTTCTAAATAGTTTGTAGGAAGCACTTAACACATTTTTAGGAGCTGAACTCTAAATCTGAAAGGGTTTGCATGCATTCTTGGAGGGGAGACATATTAAAAAAAGGCCAGTAGACTGGAAACCCAAAGAAAATAAGAAAATTACCTTATTTATAAGGTTCTTGGGTACAACAAAGTCTAAAACAATTTTAATATTCATTTTTGTTAAACTTTTTCACTCATAAAATACATAGGCATTGAAATCCACCAAGTAAGGCAGATAAAAAAAAAATCTTGTATAGTTGCCAATCTTTGCTCAAAGGAGGCTCAGAACAGAATAAAAGTGAAGAATAAATTACCTTGTGTGGAATAAAATAGGCACAGTGCAAACACGCTGCAGATGGGCCATAAGGGACGATTTCTCCTAAGCTCCATCCATCTTCACCTTATAGAAGTACTAAAAGCCTCATAAATAATCTAACAAACTAATGGGCATGTTTTTAAACATTGTGGGCTGACACTTAAAGTACCACCAGGGTGGCAGAACAAGATGGTGAGAGTGGAAAGCTTGTGGCTTTTTGTTATGTGGTTATTCTGAAAAGCAGAACAGCATGGTGCACTACAGACCCGGTATTTTTGTCCACAGCACTCAAGCCCACAACTGCCAAGCAGCCACATACTGAAGGGTGAGCTTAATCTTCAGGTGGTACCAGTGGTTTGTTTCAGAAAGCTCTTAGCAGTCAGGTGGACCATCCAAATGGATTACTGGTAACAGCCCTCCTGAGAGGCACCTGGGCACTTAGCAGCCAGTTTAAGCAGGACAACCCTAATTTTGAGTCCTACCACCTCCCAGCAGTTCAGCTGCTGGGCTGCCCAGCCACCACCCCACTGAGACACACAAATTCTGGAGTTTGCTGTAATTGTCATTAAAATTCTAGTTTTTTACTTCACATTAAAGACTCCTTGAAGCATGGCGTTGTTAAGAAGCTCACTGCCTGACGTGCCTTTTTTTAATTGCTGTAGTCACGTTAATTAGTACTTACTTTCTGGATATTATTGATTGTCAGCTTCAGAGCTGTTGCTGGAAATATAGGTACGTATATATATCTATACTTTAGTTATCGCTGTGATGTGATATCTCCATAACAGTATAACTAAATTCCACTTTCACCATGCATCCTATCTGAGGCCAATGCACTGAGCAAAACAGACAAATAACAACAGCCTGTTTTACAGCATCTGCAGAAAGCTAAGTAATGACAACCTACAGGTAAAACAGACCTTTGCAGTGCTGAAACTGAGTTTGATCACCTCGCCTAAAGAAAATAGTGGGAAATATATTCTGCACATTATTCTTACAAATTCTTCTCTTTATCCCTCAGAAAGATATGATGAGATCTACAAAGCAGCAGACATAAAGTTCTCCATGTAAAGGAGAACCATAATAAGACTGGTAAAAAGACAGAAGTTTTATTGCCTTTGAGGAGAAATCAATGACACTGATATTCAGCTGAGATATCATCCTCCATAAAGGCTCGAAAGTTTTATATTTCAGATTTTTTTTTTATCTTCCATTTTAAACAAACTGGTCAACCCTGAATTTGGAGGAGACAGCATAATAGTCAGATTTTTGTATTAATCCTGTAAATAGCAGCTCTGGAATTAATCCTTGCCTGCCCATCTGAGGAGCAAGGCTGGTGCTCTGGGAAGCAACACAGTGCTGCCCCCCACAAATCCGAGCATGTGGCATAAACCCACACCCCATAGTGCAGGGATAAGGAAGCAAACAGGGCCATGCAAGAAACTATTTCTGTGTGGTTTGTCAAAAGAAATAAAACCAGAAGAATAAAGAATCTGCTAATGCATCTCCTGAATGCCAGTCTGTGGAGAGCCCAGGAGTGAATACCATCCCCTGAGATGAGAAGGGGGAATTTAAAGGCATGGTGCACATATGGCAAAGTCGAGGCTTGAAGCTGGCAGACAGATTAGCAAATAGGACCAGTTCAACCCTCTCCTCTTCTTTTATTGTTTTTGGGTGGGGGAAATAGGGATTGGCCAAGGTCCTGAGAGCCCCATGACTGCCCTTCCAGGCAGATGTTGCTGTCCCCTGATGTCCTGTGACTGAAAGGTTTCTCTTCTCTCCCAGATCAGCATCTTCATGACCCATTTGTCTAATTATGGGAACGACCGCCTGGGGCTATACACCTTTGCGAACCTGGCCAGCTTTGTGAAGAGCTCGACAAACCTGAAACTGCAGACACTGCCCCCGCTCCAGCTGGCACACAAGTACTTTGAGCTCTTCCCTGAGCAGACGGACCCTCTTTGGCAGGTAATGTCATAGCCTCTTCCTACCTCCGATTGCACTGTTGCACTGTTTGTTGGAATAAGGATCTTCTTAAAATGTGTTATTTCTTCCAGTATGCCTTTTTAGGTTATTTAAATTCTCTTGAAAGACCACTTCTTTCAAATAGAAATGCGTTAGCTTCCTCTTGCTCCAAATCAGGCACGTTTAAAAGCAACTAATTGCCTTACACTTGAGAGAAAGCTTTCCTCCCCTCCTCTCTTCTTGACTCCCCTTCCTTCTGTAGCTTTTCTGATGCATCACACTGTGTTAACTAATCATGCCACACTACCAGCAAGATGAACACAGGCAGCCCGTAGCAAGTGCTACCCCAGGGCAAGCAACGCAGAACCCTTGCGTCCATTGATGGGGAGTCACCAGTGTTGCATCACTGCAGCTGCAAGGATTTCACACCACCCGGACCCCCTTCCCTAAAGCAGCAAGGAGAAGGGATGGCGGAGCAGTCAGCGCTGCAGAATAGCTGCTATTTTAAGAAAGGAGAAGGGTTTGTGCACAGCCCACCAGTGGCTATTTTCTATCTCTGCTGTAAATGCACGACAGTGCTGCTTGTAATCTCGGCACTGTAATTTCCTAATCATTGTTGTACATGTCTGGCTCTTCTCTTATTCAGAATATGATGTGCCACACTGTGCTTTTAGCTATGCAGGCTTGAATCCAGAGTGACACCATGGAGATCCATGCAGTTATTTCAGGCTTACACTGGTACAAAGGAGCAAAAAATTTCCCTATTATTGTTGGCCCAGATGCAAAAGAAGTATAAATCGATAATATTCCCATTGAGTTTAGTGGAGCTGCAGCAATTCACATCATTTAATGATTTTCTCCATTATATTTTGCTAACTTTATTCACTAGCAAACTGTATCTTCTATTACCAGCCAATACCATACAAAAGCAGGATCCATACACTAACTGCTTTAAAGAACTGTCAGTCCTAACCTTTCCTGTGGGGTCTTTTGTTCACACATTTTTATTTTGCATTCACAGGTAGCAGAAAGATAAGGAGATCAGTAATATCCCACATTTCTATTTCGTCCTTCCTTTTGGGTTTTTATGTAAATTAAAATTGGCACTAAAAGTAATATGTATCTGAAACCATTTTGTCACTTTTGAAAGTAATGCCTTCAAGGTATTCAAACAGAGGTTTCCATTCTAACGTCAAATGAAAACTTGATTAAATCAACGTGTTAATCTTTTTTTTTTTTTTTTTTCCCCCCACTAATGACTGAACTTAATCCTCAGTCATGCAAAACCATTATATATACATTCAATTTTAGTCAAAGGGACCACATGCCTGCATACCTACATGCCTATAGACTCCAAGTTGATGAAAATGGCTGGACTAACAGAGAGAAGGAAATGCAGTAGTCACAGAGGGTGTGGATTTTGACATGGATCCTTCCCTTCCAGTATTTGCAAAGCTGTTTAGCTTTACTGACTTCTTTGGGACCCCTGTAAGGATCAGTCCTGGAAGATATTGAGGGGCTCGGTGTACCTGAATGCTCGAGTACCTGGCACAATGGGAGGGCTTCTATGGATCTCTACCAGTGACCTCAATATTTGGCAGGAATAAACTCTTATGTGGAAATATGGAATTTTACTATTTTGTGTAAGGCACTGGTGTTAGTGCATAAGGTATAGATCCTACAAAGTCTCACATGCATACAAAACATTTAGGACATCCCTGGCATGATGTACACAGATGTCTTTTTTCACCTTCAGAATCCATGTGATGATAAACGACACAGGGATATTTGGTCCAGGGACAAAACATGTGACCACCTACCCAAATTTCTTGTGATTGGACCCCAGAAAACAGGTAAGAAGTAATGAAAGCTGGGACTGTGCTGGCTTGGTGCTCTGATGCTTTCCAGGGCTGGCTCTTGCTGTCAGTGAAGGTGCTGAAATCCTGGAACCCCTGGGGACGTAGCAATTCTGGCAGCCCCGTCCCAGCAATGAGCAGCCTGTGCATACACCTGCCTTGCACGCCAACTGCTGAAGGGCAGCCGTAGATAAGAATAACACACAGAATTGCACCATGTGGTTGGTGGCTTCAAAGTACTTTTGCACCTTCAAAGCCAGCTGACACAAGCCCTGGGGAGTGAAAGCTGGAAACGTGATAGCTGTATGCAGCTACTGCCACTTCTGGATTCAGCCCACCGCAGGACAACACAGGAGAAAGCAATGCGAACTTCCACCATAAAGAAACATGCTGTCAGGGTGCCCTAAGTTAAGTTTGTTATTAAGTTATTTGACAAATTACATCCCCACCGTTTGAGAGCCTAATTGACAGTCAACACATTTACCACCTTTCAGGCCTCTGGGGGTCTCAGGGCATTATTTAAATTAAGCCACACATTCCCACTCCCAAGGTAGCTATCACTGTTGTTGACGTATTGCAGAAAGTGGATGTTGAGGCAGGGAAATAAATGACTACTCCAAGATTATATAGAAATTCTGTGACAGTGACAAAGAGACAGCAGGTCTTGATTCATAGTCCAATGATAGTTTGTGTAGCATAAAATCATTGAAGAGCAATTTGAAAGACACATTTTCCTGAAATTTCATTTAACAACATATAACATTTTCAGCTATTTTTTAACAAACAAATAACAACACAAAGTTATTGTTACTGGAATTTTAAAGCACACTTATTACATACAGGTTTGTTGGCAGATAGACGATATAGACAAAATACACAATGTCACTTGGAAGACTTGAACAAGTTTTTATTCCTCAACAACCCCAGGAAACCCAGGAAAAATACACAGAGGACAGAAGTGTGGTTCTGGGAGCAACAGAAATATAATTCCACAATTAGTACTTTTGAAATATTTGTGCATGTAAATAATTTAAAAGCAAACCAGCCCAAATTCTATCACTGGATAAATAAATAGGTAAGCATGCAAGCAAAGTCAGCACCAGCAGTATCATGCTTGCCCCAGAGAGTAGAATTCAGAGTCTGGAAATGGAAAAAAATTAATGAGCACAGAAGAAATCTGCACATACTCTTCACTCCCTCTAAAAACACCTTGTGCCTTCCATCAATAGGAAATTTTCTTATAAAAAGGTAATCTTTCTAATTTTCCTGTATATTTCAGTGTGAATTGATTTAGAAGTACTTTCTTAAATGAAAAAAAAAAGTCAATGGTGTTTTTTTCTGTTCCTTAATGCTATTTTTTGTGTTGTAGGAACAACAGCACTTTATTTATTTCTTCTGATGCATCCTTCCATTATCAGTAATCTCCCTAGTCCAAAAACTTTTGAAGAAGTTCAGTTCTTCAATGGAAACAACTATCACAAGGGTATTGACTGGTAAGAAGAATAACAAAAAAAAAAAAAAAAAAAAGCGTCCATTAATAATACACTTTAAAACACAATGAAACAATTACAGAAGCATGTATGACATCTACATAATTACTGGATGAATTTGTTATGCTTGGCATTATCAGAGAGAATAAGAAACTAATTTGTAATGATGGGACATTTAATCAAGTCCTTAATTTTGTTTAGATATTACAGACACAAATTCTTTCTTTTATTTTTTTCCAGAAATGAATACAATAGCAAGCTCAGTTACAATGTCTGTCTTAATAATGAATAGCATCTCTGTCTTTTCATAGCTGTATCAATTTTGAAGGGGCTGAATTACACTCCTTTTCTTCAAACGGTGCTTTTCATGAAATAAGGTTCAGCTTCTCATGAGAAAAAAAAAAAGCCCTCCATAAAGAATTTCATCTGATACTCCTATTACAATTTTTAAACATTGCTTTAACTATTTTTGCTTAAGAAAAACATTTTGTAGGGCTTTTGTTTCCCCAGGGAATGGCACTCTTCATCTTTGTATGAAAACTGAAATACAAGACAAACATCACACTGTGTAGAAACAGATTAATCTTTTTCAAGGTGTCACGAAAAAGGAGGAGAAAGAAATGCTTCTCATTTATTTTTCATACTGCGTAAAGAAAGAGCTTGCAGATAGCAACCATGGAGTATATGGTGTACTACACAAGGAGGAGAAGCCGCAGGAGTAGAGGGCTGGGAGAGCAGGGCTTGCCCCACCAGTGTGGCAGTGGCTGGGGCAGCAGGGAGCCTCATGAACCAGCCTTTCTTCCACAAAAACACTGTGAGAGTGCAAGCTTCCATCAAGGTCCTTCTCTCTTCCATGGTGGTGATGGGGGTTCTCCTCTGCAGCCCTGTGCACACAACATAGAGGAAGAGGCTGGCTTTGCTGAGACCCCTTCTGCCACATTTCGCTGAGACTGGCCTGTAGGCTCAGAGGTTAGTAGGGTTGCGTGCACAGGGTGAGGTCCCACATACTTTACTTCCACAGAAAGTACACAAAAACAGCTAGCCACACCAAAACTGGAAGCTCACAGAGTGCTCAGCCAAACTAAAGGGACCAAAAAATGCCTCCAAAACAATTTTACTTTTCGCTTCATCTGAATTCTTCACACTTTTGATTGAACTTCCTATATTAGACATTTTTACTTCCAATCAATTTTGAATGGAAAAGACCATTCAAAGACAAAATTAAAATCTTGCTTCCTGAAAATGTCTAAGAGAAAAGACTTGTCAATTCCAAGATGAAATATTCCAACAATGTTAAAATTAAATAGTTGACATTTTGAAGCTTTGCCCATTTTTTTTTTCTGCAGTTAAAACTGAACTCACTCCAAACTGGTGAGATCTCCCCCTGACACTGAACTTATTAGCAAAAATCCCATCCATCAAAGGAAAAACCTAATTACCTGACTTCATGGAGGCTTTAGCTATTACCAGTACTGAGAGCCAAGTTCTCTTCCCCCTATTCCATTCCTGGAGTGAGCTGAGAAATTTAATTTTGCTTGTTGTGAGTTATGGCTGAAAATCCACCTTTTCACCTACAATGAAATGGGATGCAGACATATCATTTATGACGCTGCTTGTTCTAATTAGTTTCTTTGCCTCCCAGGTACATGGATTTCTTCCCCACTCCTTCCAACATCACGACTAACCTCCTCTTTGAGAAAAGTGCCAACTATTTCCATTCTGAGGAAGCGCCGAAACGAGCTGCTTCCCTCATCCCCAAGGCCAAGATCATCACCATCCTCATTGACCCATCCGATCGGGCATACTCCTGGTACCAGGTATGGACCTTGCCTTCAAGAAATGGACAGTGAAATCAACAGCAGGGGATGATGGAATTTGTGTCCTTGAGAAAGAACGGGATTTATTGCAAAGTGTTTGCACGGTGTAGAAGTGGAAGGATGCTGAATGCCATCTTTTGCAGTTGGCACCTGTGACACCAGTGTCATAAATGATGAAACTTCTCAGCACAGAGCTGCCACTAGCTGTAAACAAACAGTTTAATCTCAATTACAGTTGACACTGCATGGAGGAAAAGCGATGCTCCTTACCCAGGGAGATGCACTGGGGAAAATAAGCATGGCCTAGCTAGAAAATCAGAGCTTTTTATGCTGAGAATCTGGCACCTCATCCAGCCCTCCAGTTTCCAGGCTGAGCAACATGTGGTAGTGTACAAATGGATGCAATGCCTTCTAAAGTTTCCAAGGAGTTAAAATGAGCTGTGTCTGTGGAGTAGGGTTTGTTATTGTTTTGTTTTTGTTTATGTTTTTCTCTCCTTGGAAACAAAAGAAAGTCTGTCAGTTTTCCTAGGAAACTCTAGGAGGCTCTTTCATGCCTTTTACTGAGTCCACACCTCTCCATAAGCAAGTCTGTGTGCTGTTTTTTAAAGAGTCACTTAAGCATGTAGTTATAGAAATGACAGAAATACTAAATGCCATGTTTAAAAGGACACAAATGAATAATCTTACCGTAAGCATAAAGTACACCGTTTCCGATATTGTTACCCAGAGTTCTACAAGAACTAAAACATGGCTTAGAGCTGCAACTTGCTCTCTTTTAAATATCTCATTTGCACCTTTACGGATGCCAAAGCGAGATGCAGAGTAGTAAAACATTGCGTCTGCTTTGGCAGAGCTTGCCTCCCCAGCTCTCCTTGTGCCCGGGGCTCCAGCACGAGGCAGGCGGAGGCGCAGAGTGGGGCAGCCGCAGCCTTCACCCCTCAGCACGTTGCAAATTCTGGGCTAAGGGCAGGCTGGTCATGGCCACTTGAGAGGAGAGTTACCGGGTGTATTGGAAAGGAGGCCATTAGGAGACATGTTTCCCGTCTTCGTGTGAGTTAGAAGTACCAGAGCGATTTGTTCCTCTTTTTCTCTTTGATCACGGCTTAATCTTCAGGGTCACTGTGACATGTGCCTAAATATCTCCCATTAGCATCAGCGATCCCACGAGGACCCTGCTGCCCTGAAATTCAATTTTTATGAAGTCATAACGTCAGGCCACTGGGCACCCTCGGAGATAAGGACTCTCCAGAAGAGGTGCCTGACACCTGGATGGTATGCTGTCCACATCGAACGATGGCTAACTCACTACCCAGCTTCACAGGTAATTTCCAACCTGTTAATTCAACAAACTCATCAGCCCTCAGAGAGTCCCAAAATGAGTACGGCCTCATCATTAGAGGTGACAGGATACTTCCCACTGGAACTCTTAGCCATCAGGAAGTTCAGGTTTGTCAAGATCAGAACATTTACCAGAAATGTGTTGATTTTTTCTGTCTTCTGACGGATAAAATGCAACAGGAAGACTATGACCTGTGGCCACATGGGCTTGCTGGGGGGCTTGGGACCTTCCTTCCAGGATTTTCAAGGCTTCTGGGTCTCAAGAAACAAGCAGATGCAGCATGAGATGATGTGGGAAGGTTTGACAAATTCATTAGAAAATGCCAAGGCTTTTTCTAAACAGAAATTTCATTCCCTCTCCCACTCACTCCCTTTCATAGAAAATTTCACATTTGTTTGATTCTGATAGGGGATTAGCCCTTCTCAGTGTTAGAGCAGGAATTCTTTCTCTTGCCCCATCTTCCTTCAGATGTTTTATCAAATTGTGTTTTATAATGTTTTCCATTAAAATTTTGAGTAAAGACACAGGCCTAAACAATATTGCTATTACTAAAAAAATAATAATAATAAAAAAAAAAAGTTTCCAGATATAAACCTTAAAACAAATGCTTTAGTACTACAAAACATACGCAGGGGCACTCTTTAGCTGTGTGTATGGCCCACTGCACAGATTATACGTCTGTCTATTGTTAGAAACATTGTAAAAGGGTTTTTAGTGAATAAGCCTAATGCACAGGTATCCCCAAAGCTTGCTTTATGTGGGACAAGATTTTGCTGTATGGAGGTAACACTGAGCATTGCTTATTTTTTCAGGGACTGAGGAAAAAATAAAAATAAAAATAAAAATAAAAATAAAAATAAAAATAAAAATAAAAATAAAAATAAAAATAAATAAATAAATAAATAAATAGGAAAAAAAAGAAAAAGAAATATAAGCTCTGTCTTTTTGTAATCCTCAGTTTTCCTTTTATGCAGTCTCAGCTGTACTACAAAAAGGAGAAGCAGGTCAATCCCATTTCCAGTAACAAGGAGAAAGTCTCAGTCATTTACTTTCTTCTTTCATCGCTGGCCATTCTTCTCCTTCCTCAATGGGAAAGGAGTACTGCCCAAAGCAGCAGAGCTTGCAGCAAGGCTGTCCCCAGGAGTTAACAGGGCACATCTCCTCCACCTCCTCTCTACATCCCAGCTTATTGCTCCGAGGAGAACAGGCTGTCCTGGGAAACCCAGAGCATGCAAAGGGTGACGAGCATCCCATGCCCCATTACCTTTGCTCCTTATCCACCCTCATCCTGGGCTGCTGCAACCTCTCATGAAGATTTCTCTCAGTCCGCTGCAGCAGCGAAGAGCAAATGCATTCCTCTTATTAAACATGCAAGGGCACATTGACATATTTCTTGTAAAACCAGTAACCACTCATGTTTCATAGTTGTAGTGATTAATTTTACAAGATACACAACAAAATGCACTCATTCTTAATAAGGTGCGCAGAGAGTGCACTCACGGTGCTTACTAATGGGCACTCAGTAATGTGCATTCACTCGGCCTGTGCACTCAGAAACTTAATAATTCATAATAAGCCTTCACGATAAATATAAAACACATCCGTCCAGAATAGTTATTAGCAATGCCGCCTGGTACTCCAGGAGACTTTTGATACATACTCTTAACATTTGCTTGTGGAGGTCAATGTACCTTTACATCACATCAATCTTTAATTAAAAAAAAAAAAGAAAAAAAAAAAAGGAAAAAAAAAAAAAAAGGCTTTTGCCAACAATTTTGTAAGTCTGTACAGTTCATAGGCTGGTGGTAATTCTGAATTAAATTGCCACAATATCACTTTTGAATGTTTAATTGTATAGCTTCTGAACATTTAATTCGAAGACATACATGAGCTTTTTATCATTTTCGTATTCCATACCAGATTTTCCATGGCCACACTGTAAATCTTTGCAATGTTTTTACATTCCTTCCTTATCTCTTTTACTCAGAATTCTCCGGGAATCAGGTTCAGCTTGTGAGATTTAACTCTTTCATCTGAACAACAGCACACACAGAGTTAGAGGGTGCCCACCTATACACATTGAACGGAATAAAGTACAAAAGCAAATTTTAAAAATGTTCACCCATACTATTGTTACTAATGCTGTGTGAAATCACGTTAATGTCACAAGTAAGGTCACAAAAGGGAAATAACGTCATTACTTAGTTAACCTTAGTCCTGTTTCTAAATAGCCTGCATATTTGTTCCTACAGTTGCTAATTATTGATGGACAGCAGCTAAGAAGTGACCCAGCTACTGTGATGGATGAAGTGCAGAAGTTTCTTGGAGTCTCTCCTCATTACAATTACTCTGAAGCTCTAACGTGAGTCTGTTCCTTTAACATCTGCCCTATGGAAACACAGTGTACATCCCCTCCTACCAAGATCAGTTGATCATCAATTACAAACAAAACAAAAGACACAAGAAAAACAATTTTCCAAAGCCTAGGTTTTGTTTACAGTTGTGTTTAATACACATCCAGTCTCCCCTTAACTCACATGCATGTAATACACTACAGAACTTAATTGCATGACTGCATGCATTTCCACATGCAAATTCCACATCATACAGCATACATAGCAAATGACTGCTCAGTATTTTGTATTAGACACAGAATAAGGCCCATGTTCATGTAAAATCATATCTGCTAAGTTTGAGTGTTCAACCAGAGATGCCCAAGACATGTTTTCTGTGGGAACCTCGTTCTGCTCTCCTAGCTGCACTGGTTAAATGTGGGTTCAGCCGACATGAATTGTGCATGTAAGAGCTCAGCATGCATTTGCAAATCTCCCTGTTGAACCTTATGACAGTCTCCAAAAGCAGAAGACCACCTAGTGTCAGCTGTTAAAAGATTAGTTTTAACATTTTTATCACATTTATGGAGAAGCCTAATGACAGAGATTAAGAGAGAAGTATTCAGGACGATAGGATTCATTTGCTTGCAAGCTTTCTCTGTTTGTTTGCTTTTCAGGGAGACCAAATGTACCATTCCCTAATCCTATTTTCACAAGTGGCTGAGCCAGTTTTGCTGCCCTCCTACCTGGTAGCAGCCGGGCAGGTGGCATGGACGAGTTCAGTCTGTATGTTTACGGCTTGGTGCAATTACATGCCAGCATTGGAAGTGCCTGGAAGTGCCAGCAAAGCTCCTGGGGCATGGGGGGAAGCTCAGATCTAACTGTGAAGCTGGAAACCCTCAGACCAAGCCCACTGTTCATGGGCTGGGGTGCCAGTGCTGAGACTGCAGTGCTCTGCAGGAGCCCGAATCAAGGTCCTCAGCACACAGTGAAAGCCTTTTGATTGACTTCCCACGGCCTCTGCTTCGGATCTAGCAAAGGCAGCTGTGATGAGCCCGGATCATATTTCTCATCCTTGCCACCAGGAGGATAAGGCTTTCCCCATGAAAGAGGATTAATGGTCTGTGTGGCACTCTTTTTGACGTATTTCAATTCCCTGCAGGAAGACAGAGCCTCTGCAGAGTCAGGAGTGGGCTGAATTTATCTCTCCCCTCCTAGTCCGGCAGAGAATTGTAAGAAGCTTTTACCACTGACTCTCTTCGTATAAGGAGCATCTTGTCATCATGGGCAGAGCTGTGAGGAGCTGTGCTGGGGGGGGCCCTGGGACTCGGTGGGACGAGGAGCCTCGTGCCACAGTGGAGGCTGCTCCCAACCGGTGCACAAGCACAGAGCACCAGCCCAGCCTCCAGCCCACAGCAGAGCCCCACGGCCGTGGTGCATAGGAAAGGCTGTGCCTCACCTTCCTGCAGGCTGATGTCTGCAAAACTGCTGGAAAACGAGGCCACTGAGCCTCCTCCTACCCCATATTGCCTCCTCTCCATCTCCATCTTCAATATCTCCTCCAGTGGGAGGGTTATACTAACTCACATAGCAGGTATAAACTGATAGTTGAGTGCTCGCTATTGTCTGAGTCTGAAGAATGTTGCTGTGCCAAAGTCTTTTTCTAGAGGAGAAATTTTGGATTTCAGAGTATTATTTTTTAAGCCATTGGTTTCTGAAGTGGAGGAAATACAGGAGGAATACACAGCTGAGCTACTGGTGTTTGAACAACTGCTGCTGCACATCTGCAGTGCCTTCTGCTATGCTTTTAAAAATACACACCCACATCCATATATCTTCCTTTCTTTAACTAAATTAAAGTCAGTGGAGCCACATAACAGGAAAAACTTGGCTTCTTGTATGTGTTTGGACAGAAAAAAATGTATTGTAAACAGATCTATAAAATTATGCAATCACCATTTAGAGACATCGAGAATGCAAATGTGTTGTGGAAGCCTCCATATCTGTATGGATTTAGGATGGAAGAGAAAAACGCATTAAACAATGTAGTGGCTTATCCTAGGACTGTCAAAATAAAAAGGACTGCGTGGGATCATTCTTCATCATTACTGGCTAATAACTGCATACCACAGATTTTTGAAGTCATCACAAAGCAGCCTAAGGACCTAGTCCTGCAAACGCTAGTGAGCAACAAGTTCATCACCCCGAGTAATTAGGTGAACGTCTTACAGGAGAGTAACATTAATGCAGGCACAAGGAAGGGGCTGACCAGAGCACCAGCCACTTGTCAAGCCATGGAAAGAGCAGAGGTGGGAAGTGCACATCATGCCAGGTTAGCAAGAGGGGCAGCAGAGACGAGCAATTAGATGACTTCCACACACTGCTAAGCAGGACCTGCACTTCTTGTTCGAATAATAAAAAACAAGGAGGAAAATCAGCTGATATTGAAAGGCTTTTACATATAACAGCATCGATACGAATACACTGGGATACCCAGACAAAGTGCTAGGAGAGGCAAACAAGCAAGCAGCGTTCACGTTCTTCTATTCTGCCCAATTATGTTTACAGGAGTCCCGAGACCTTGAAATAGCTGAACACAATGGGTTGAATTCAGCCTGGGATGTTTTTTCCTTTATCCTGAAAAGCCTTCTCTCCTGCTCTCCAAATTTGCACCTTTTAATAATGTTCAATATGCTCATTCCGAGGCAGAAATATTGTTTGGGGCATAGTTTAGCAGTTTTCCTTTTACGCGGCACACTACATTACTTCTCCTCTTGGGAAATCAGTGGAAGCCAGCTAAACTACTTCAGTATGCAATGAGCAGATGGAAAAGGCCAACGTAGAAATGAGACTATCATCAATATATCCATTTAATCAATGATTTATTTATTTTTAATTGATACAGCTCCTGAAACAATTTAGGAAACAAGGGTCAGGCCTGCAATAATAGGCTGGGCAAGAAAAAAAAAAAAAAAAAAAAAAAAAAAAAAAAAAAAGCAGTGTGAAGAAGGTTTACCCCTCTCCAGAAATCAGTTCAATTCTGTAGAGCAGCACATCACAGGTGCACCCATGTCATACAGACAGACCCAGGGCAGAAAGGTAGTCTGTAACTAATTAACTGCATGTTCCAGCCAATTATACCTCATCCTTTTCAAACATCTGCTGAGTAGCAGAAACACAGACCTTCTCAATGTTTTATGCGTGCTGCAAGTCCCACAGCAATAAATTCAAAACTTAACATTGCATGTTGTTCATTCCTTAGCGAGTATGTGTTTTAATGCCTTAATCTAAAATTCCTATATCTTTGAATTTTAGACATCAAAATCAAATTGCATATTTCAGATAAGATTGCTAAGACGGAGTTTATGTTTTAATGTCTTCTTTAGAATGAAAATGATATCTAGATTTAATGATATGGCGCAAACAGCTTCTCAGGTGCTGTTAAGCTATCAATAAACAAGCAGCAGTTCTTTCAGAAGACCTAAGCGCTGCTTATTTCACTCAGAAATCAACATAAAGCATTTCAATATTATATTTCTCATCGTGTCTTAGTCCTGCAACAATCACACTCTATTTTCTATATAAATATACTTAAAAGATTGAGTCTGTGTCTGTCGAAGCCAGCAAATAGATCAGATTGCCCCTTTTAACCTCTCTCCCATTAACAGCACTGACCTACAATGTAATCAGCTTCTGCTGGCCATGTGGAGAGCTCTCCTTGAGCACAGTGATAATGTTCGTGAGAATACAGCGCTCATACTTCCAGGAAAAGGCCTGGCCAGTGATTTTCCAACAAAAGGTTCTTTGTTCAAGTGTCAATTGATCAAAACCTAAGCATCCTGCTTAGACACACAGAGCAGTCTGACATGGATAAAATCTCTAATCAAAACCAGGTGACAAAATGTGAGTGACAGTCTGGAGAGGAACTGCGTAAGGTCCTTGAGGCTGTGGTCCAGGACCGTGACTGGCGTCCTATAGAGCAACACTTGAAACATGTACCCTATATGCTGGGTTGGTAGAATAAAAAATAGATAGCATAGTCCAGTGTGAAAAACTCGTTTCCTTGAGCTGCTCCTAAGATGAATTTGTGGACAATATTAAATTCCCAGAGCTTTCCCAAGAGAGGAAAGCAGTTTCCCACCCTGTTCTCAGTATCATCATCTAGAGATGTGGCCAGCCATAGTTGTTGACTAACTCTGATGGTTTTGTAGCTGGGAGATTCCTCTGTAGTAAAATATTTCACGCAATATAATCCTTTATAGGTTTGACCCTCAGAAGGGCTTTTGGTGCCAGTTATTGGAAGGAGGGAAAACAAAGTGCCTGGGAAAAAGCAAAGGTCGAAAATACCCACCCATGGACCAAGAGGTAAAGGCTCTGCAGAGATTTCAGTTAAGATTCTTTTTTAATATGCACACTGTGTTTGACTCCTAAAATATAAATATTTTTTATTACTTCACTGGCTTGCTATATTTAAAAACCAGAAGCTTTTAGTGCGCTTTGAATGAGAGGAGACTCTCTGCCCCCTAGAAGAGCCTCTGCCTTGGAGCAGAGCACAGCTGACAAGCAGCAAAACCTGGGGTGGGGTGGGGTGGGCTTCCTTGTTTGACTGTGTTGTTTTCACCCTTCCCAGTCCCGGGCTTTCCTGTCGAGCTACTACCGAGACCACAACGTGGAACTGTCCAAGCTGCTGCACAGGCTGGGACAACCCCTGCCCTCCTGGCTGAGACAGGAGCTGCAGAAAGTCAGATAGCACACGAGGGCAGGGGCCCAGCCAAGGACAATTTCCTTCACCGTGAAACCCCTTGCTTCTCCGACTCACCTGTGATCGTCAGTAGAGGACCTCATGAATAACGCTCTTTCTATTAAAAACAAAACAAATGAATAAAAAAAACCCGACAACTGTTTATATGCACGCGCTGACAGTTACTAGCATCGACCCCTTTTGTCAGCTTCCAGGAAATAATACGGAGCTACGTGGCATTACTCTTTATCCAGACCCGGATTCGTGCATAGTCTAGTTCCTCTGTTCACCAGAAAGTACCAGAAACTGTATGTAGGACAGATTGACTTCAGTGTATATGACAAATTGCAGTCTGTCAGGACACGAGCAAAGGATGGGAACATCTCGTTGGACTGTGAGGTTGGTCATCTGTTGGTGTTTTTCTCCTGTTTATTTCTCTGTGTGTGTGTGTGTTGGTTTTTTTTTTGTTTTGTTTTGTTTTGTTTTCCCCAGTCATGTAAGGTGTCCTATAATTTTATAGGAAAATTCAGCACTTTGCAGTCAGGGTCCCTACTGGTTATAATATATGCAATATCAAACTATGATCATTGTTTTCACCACAGAATGAGGTGGGCTAAGTTCTTTCCTAAACTACTCCCCTGGGATTCCTGTAATAACTGCCAATCGTCCATGGTCTTTCTTTTGTTGCTTTTTTTCCCCTTCACAACAAGATATATCCCAATTTACTGAAGTTGTGTGGGTGGTTGAGGTGCAGCATGGTGAGGTGGCTCTACTCCTAGATCTCAAGGAAATCCATTCACTTTCATCTTGGCAGGGCTACTTTGCCACCTAGTTGCGTTTTTCATCATACCTGCTCAGTTCCTATAGCAGCTGTGACAGCTCTGAGATGTGAAGTCATAGTACACATTTTCTTTTCAAAACGCCATGGGACTCCTTAAAATACTATCAAAACCTTTTAAAAGCTGAACAGGCCATTAGAGCAGCATACTGACAATAACCTAATGTTGACAATTTTGTTTCTAACTGAAAAGCAATGTTTTTGCTCCGAAGCCTTCAAAAGAAGAGAATGGGTTAGTCATTTAGGGTCTGAAAGCTATTACAGGAAAAAAAAAAAAAAAAAAAGTTTTAATGACCAAAGCTATTTATTAACGCTTTGGGAAAAAAATAAAAATAAAAAGAAAAATAAAACCACCACTATAAAGCCTTCTGAAGAACAGGCTCTTTCTATAGACTTTAACGGAGTTGAATGCACAAGCAAGCATATCCACTGAGTGTCTTATACACGTATATTATGAATATGTTTTTATGCCCGTGTATCTACACATTGTGCATCGAAATCAAATACACACTTAGTTTTAAGTATCCAGTTTTTGTGCCCATAGATAAATGAAAGGGTTGGTTACCAAAAATATTATATTATGAACTGTATTTTCTTCTCAAATCCTTACTGGCAGGGTTGACAAGGCTGGGCAGAAATTCACCATGAAATTTAAGCTGGGTGAACAAATATCATTTAGGCGTTTTAGCCCTGTAACACTTTTTCTCCAGAAAACAAAAGCTGTGCTACGTGTTATTTATGCACCACAAAATGGAGTAAGTTTCAGTTTTCAGACGTCCCTGCCTCAGTTCCTAGGTGCAGGCCATTTCAGATGCTGCAGAGGCTTTGAGATTTCTCTCTCCACAAATTTGATACTTATGTCTTAGCTCTGGAAACAGAACAGGACATCGAGGCTGCACCATTAATTCAGAGTCAGAGCTACCCCTTGGGGCAGCACAAATTAATGCACGTCATGGACAATGGTATTAAAGGGCATTTAAATAAATTTAGGCTTAAAACCAGTTGATATATGTAGATGTCTATCTTAGCACTGTCAAACTCCTAAGTCATGAGGCTGTCCACCAAGGTTATGACACTAGCTCATTTTGGATTGACAACTCCAATGCTTCCCGGAGTTATCCTGGACCCATCCTGCTCTGGACAGTGGTGGCACTTCCCCACAAGTGTCCTCTGGCACCACATGTCACCACAGTGTTTCTTCTCACCTGGCCTTCACCACTTTCCTCTACCACTGCCCATCAGTACACACCTGGTTCCCTCTTCCTCCAATGTCTTTTCAGCCCTCTTCTCAGCTAGCACTGCCATCCATGGTCTCGCACACGCAGCCCATGATGTTGCATAGAGAAGAGGCTGAGGTGCAACCAGCACTGAGTTCTGGTACAGCCCATTGTGCTCCTGCCCTCCCTCTTTCTGCAGCAGGACTCACAGCAGGGGTGGCAATTGTGCAGTGTCAGGTATCTCCTGCTGCTGCAGGAGCATGACACATCCAACGCCACCAGTCCAGTGCCTATGTGCACAGGGACACATATCAACCTACAGGAAAGCCTGAAAGACAAATGCTACCCAATCTCATATTTTCTTTTAAATACTGAAATTAGATTTATCTCATATAAATGAGTCACCTACTTTATTTTATAGGTGATGGAGGGAAATAGCACTTCTAGGACCCAATTCATCTCATCTCAAACTAGATTTCTTAAATGAATGAGATTATTATTGGCTGTTCTTCTTTACTGATTAATAAAGGTCAGGAGACAACTTGTTCTGAGGTAGGGCCCACCTGAAAAGGAGGTGGCATTTTATCTTGCAGCTACAGCTGCTGGACGTTAGAGCAAGAGACTGGGAGGTTTGAGAAAAGGATATGATTTTGTCTTGTTAAAGTGTTGTGCTTTTTTTTTTTTTTTTTAAGAAAAAATACATTTTTTGTATGTTATATTTTGTAGGGAGAACTCTTCAAAATGAGCTAGGGTAATGTAAATGCCAAATAAAAGGAACCTTACATGTATCTTTTTTTTTTTTTTTTTTTTTAATAAAGTCAGTTACATACTCTGATACAAATTCATGCTCTTTTAACTTTTAGCACTGATAATGCCAAAGACAGCTAGTCTGATGAGAGCTTTGAATAAGTAAAGATCAGTTATAGAAAAATAACTAAATCAACTCTTTGATAAAATTTTAGCTGTTAAAATGCTTTAAAAGTGGCTTATCCTTAATTAAAAGATGAGTTCAAAACTACTTGATTAAAAGCTAAAACTGTTTCAGGATTCTTTTAAGGAAATGAGGCAAATACCATAAAATCTGGAAAAAAAAATAAATTTGTTTTTAGCTTTTCATTTGGAAAAAAAAAATAAAAAATTAAGTCTTCCCAACACTCAGCACTGTAATAGCATCATATCCTTAAAACACACTGGACATTTTTATACCTCATTGTTATTTTTCAAGTTTGAATGGGCATCGCATTACCCAGAGATCTCATGTTCCATTGAAAACTGACATTTGAAGTGACTTCATTATGTGTCACATAAAGATGAAATAACAGTATTTCAAAGTTTCATTCCTTCCACTCGTAATAGGACCCATCAACACAAAATTTCTCCAGATCAGCGTATTATAGAAGAGCCTTTGTGAGCTAGCTATAAATGATCTCAATTTCTTTTATGCTTTTGATATCGCTGACCACGTAATTGTTGGGATTCTTAAAGACCAGCAAAACAAATGCAATAAAAATGAAACATTTATTCACGGCAAGGGGGCTGTAGCTGTGAAAGATAATGACAGGCCTTCTTTCCTATTCATAAGCTACAGGATTCATCTCCACAATACTTCCACGTGGTGCAGGCTGTAAATCAAGAGGGGGTTTTACCTACTAAAGGCCTACAGCTGCAGTTACCTCCCCTTCCCCTGCAAATACTGATTCCTGTGTAGATTTGAGGTAGTGCTACAACACTGAAGACTCCTCCTGCCCTGTGAGACCACGGGGAGCCTTCCTGTTAACTCCAGCAGGCCCTTGCTGACTCCGTGGCCTGGTCTTGTAAAGCACAGTCCGTGTGGTTCAAGTTTCACCTAGCGCTATCGCTGCTGGAAATCCATCAATAGCTTTATTTCTATTATTGATTGGCAATTTCTTCCCACCCTGCCATCTCGGTTGGTGCTGCACCGCGGCTGGGGCTCTTGGGCCTACTGCCACGTGTACCGGTCGGCAGCCATCAGCTGTGCTTCGCCCCCACCTCCAGCACTGTGTGGGGCTGCACTGTCTTCAATCTCATCATACTGCAGGGGTCTCCACCTGCCCTGGTCTCCTGCATCTCTGGCCCCAAGAAAAATGAAATTGCACAAGCTGACACAGGTGTCAGTGTCTACATAAAGCAGCAGGCTTGATGGTTAAAACAGAACTTCGGCCCTCAAAACTAAACAAGCCTGTGTAATCGAGGTTCTCTTTATGTACTGACCTCTCAAGGTCGAGAGGAAAAAAGGAAAGAAAGTTGCCAGATTAACTGCTTATAGATGTTTTTTAATAAAACAAATTTTCTTTCTGATATGGGATCAGACTGCCAAGCATACCCCAAACAAATTAAGATGGCGGCATTATAAATTCTTGGGGGAGGAAAACGTGGTGTAATGAAAGCACTGATGGGTCCAGACTCTCTGATGTGATAATAAGGCAACAGGGACATGTCCTGAATACAGAGGCAAAGCCTGAATATTTTCCTTCCTCCTTCCCCCTCCTCCTCTTTCTTCTCATTTGTGTTAAATTTTGAGCCAGCACAGCGCATCTGAAAAGTATGTGACAGGCAGATCCTGTTAGGTGGTGGAACATCATTCATCTCCCAAACCATCCGCCAAGAATAAATGGGGCATGGGGTGCTCCTTTCAGGGGTGCTGAGCTTGGCCACCTTACACATCAACTCCCAACTAGTCATTTAGTTTCCATCAGTAGCAAATTATGTTTATAATGGGTTTAAAATTTATGTTCATAATAGGTGTGTAAGCATGTGACAGCCATGCAAAACAGGTACAACATGGGTATATAAATCAGCAGAGATTAAGTGTCCAATTTTATTGTATTTAAGTAAGATTAAGTTCACCACTGTTGTCAGGAGAAGGTCTGTTTGCTCACGCAATTTAGAACTATAATCCAAGAGCTAAAATGATGAAGCTCTCTTTCTCACCACTATTTTCTTTCTGAAAGAGCTAAAATCTCATGCTATACTTGTAGCATCACCTTGCTATACTTGTCCCCATCAGTATCAGATCAAGAAAATTAGCTTTAAAAGTTAGCCTGTCCACCATTATATTAGTACATCTCTCCATAACTATGCCAGGAACTGTTGCTTGAAGGGTTTTTGTTTGTTTGTTTTAAAGATAGGAATTTTCCTGCACAAAACCTTTTCTTATATTGCCCTTGTTTTCTCTTTTTTTTCTTCCAGTTCATCCTTTAGTGTGACTGCACAGGTGTGGACCTGTCTATGGATTTGACTCCTCCATCACTGTCCTATCTAGAAAAACTACCAAAAATAAACAAGGATTTGCAAAAGACACAGATTCTGAAGTGTTCAGTGTTCCAATGACTGGATAACTTTTGTAAGATTTAGTATCACTTCTGTAGTATTTCAACACAAAAGACATCTTCTTGATAGAGCTGAGGAAAAACTTCACTGTCTTGCCCAAGCTGTTTATTTTTTTCCTTTTTTTTCCCCTCTCTTATCTGACGACAGCAAATCCAGTTGAACAAATTCTTGGTGTTGAAGAAAAATCAAAATACATTTTGATTACTCAAAGTATTTTTAGTTGGGGGGTGGTGAGGGAGGTCAAAGTCTGTATTTGCTGGAATTGTTTTAAATAATTGATGTGCATACACCTTATTATTGGTTCTTCTCACCTCTGCAGAATAAACACTTCTGATGGTGTATTACAAAGAGAGCGTTTCTTTCCTTACATCTCCCATTTTCTGCACCAAAATCTGCTCTTCGGTAACCTCTGCAGCATATTTCACATTGCACACTGACTCAGCATCCCCTGCCTCAGCAAGTCCTCTGCATGGCAGATCCTTTGGGACATACAGTGCCATCAGCCCCATCCTTTGCCTCCATCCCTGTCCCCCAGCTCCCAGGCAGGCAACGTTAATCCAAGCAAGCCAGCTGCGCACAGGTTTGTTACACTGCAGAGCTCACATCTGTGGGTCTGACCTTCGTGAGAGGTGTGGATATTCAGCTGTGTAGGTAAAACAACCCCATGGAAGCTCTTCTTCTAATTATCACACCAAGCTTCTTTACTGCTCTGTTTGAGGAGTCTTAAAAGGGCCTGATTTCAGCTGATGCAAATTGCCTCCAAGGTGTCTCCAACTGTGCACTCAGAATTACAAGATACTGAAGGTTTTTTTCCCCTAAAATATCATAATGCTTCTACTTTTTATTATAAAATATTCATTTGTTTTACAGATCCATGTCAGAATGAGGTTAAATCATATCACAGGCAAGAATTCTTAGTGCAAACCTTACAGAATAGCAAATTACGCCTCGCTAGAGCTTTTACCGTTAAGCAAATTAGAAATGACATTACAGACATCTTAATACCAGTTTTGGCTTCTTTCCGGATCTGCTTGATGCTTTCAGACAAGGGAGACATGGTAGGCAAAATTTTCAAAATATTTTCAGGCTTCAAGTCTGCTTTTCAAAAATGACTTTTAGGCCCTCAGAAACCAAGAAGTGATTGGCTTTCTATCATAATTATTTGTTATCAATTGAGTCAGACAGCTAGGCTCTTTTAAAAGCTCTCACAGACATTTTGCCTGTCTGCTTCTTTAGATTCCAAATGCCTTTATACATCTAAATGAAGAGATTACTGAACAAATGTAGCCAGTTTTTCCTGTCACTCACAAATCCCTGTCCTTTCCTGACCATGTTTCAATTTTCCTCTGTATTCCCACGTTGGAAAAGGAAGCCATCTGGAAATAACCAATGAAACCCACCAACAAACCTGAACAACACTTAAATTTTCACCTAAAAGATAAACTTTATTTAGTATAAGGATAGCAGATTTCTCCCCATACCCAGCCTCCCCCCAAAAAACAACCAACGAACCAAAAAAACAAACAAACAAACAAAAAAACATTACTATATAGAGGAGTTCTTCATAAAAATTTACCATTTCTATTACATTCATTATGCCTTGCATTTTTGCTTCTAGCTTGTGGAATCAGATTATTCCCTCCCAGACAAACAGAAGCCTGGAAGCACTAAATAAAGTTCTGATATCATCCATTTGTAGAAGGGACCCTTTCTGTATGCAGGTTGTGAGAAGAGAGGAAGACCACTTTTTCATGTATGTAAATATCCAAATTCCAGTTAGAAAATGATTTATAGAATTACAGAAATGAATACAGAAATGAATTATACATGCAATTTATACTCAAGTTCCCATTCATGAAGAATTAACTATTTCTAAGAGAAACCAGATTGATATTTGCATTTCAGTCAGCTGCAGCTGTTCAGTGGGGAGAAAAAAGAAACACATTTAAAATATCTAAATAAACCTGTAACTTCCACTTTTCGTTTACAAAACCATTTTTCCTGATACAGCTAAGTCTAATCAAACATGGGCTAGTTTTATAGTACTCCTATTTCTTCTGTAAGAGGACTGTGACATGTTAATATACAAATCTGTTTTCACCACAGAAGGTCAACTAACTTTATGAGCTGGTAGTTAGAACTATCCTTGTGGGCTTATTCAGAGGTTATTTTCAGCCAGAGGAAGGTCAGCAGTGGGTGGAGTGGGATTCTTTAATCCACCTAACTTGCAATTCCATAAAAAAATCTATGGGGGTTCAAAAACACACCCTATACTTTGGGAGATAATTGCACGCCGTTCAATTGACTTTGTACTTACTACTTTTCTAACTCTGACATACGCTCTGCTGTCTTGCAGAACTTATCTGTAAGCCACATACCCTGTTGGGTAATTTAACTTCCCTTCGTAGTATGATCTGAATTACAAGAGCTAGATATCTGAGAAAATGAGTTCTTACAGAACTTACTGTGAGACAGATATTTATTTATAGATATTTTCTTTAATATTTTTGTTTCACTGTGTTTGCCTAGGCCAGGGAATCATCTCAGTATTAATCTGCGTGTCATCCAAAGACGCACAGTTCCCAGTAACATCAATGACAACTTGATATTCTCACGAAGGAGAGAACAAACCCACCAACACAAAATGTTGTTTAATGACACCGTAGCTATAGCACATCTTCCTGCAGAGCTTTGTGTAATCACACCAAGTAAGCAAAGAAAAATTGTTCTGCAACGTGAAGTGCTTAAAATTTCATAAGCAATCCTGTTTAAATAAAAAGCAAAAATCACCTTTCAGTTACCCCATCTTGACTAAGGGCTGGAGCAACCTCATGATTTTATTGATATGAAATTCCCCCTGCAATACATAGCCGGAGAGAAGTTGAGTTCAAGATCCAGAGCCAAACTCGCTACTGCTCATTGCTAGGTAGGGCACCCACACCTTCCAGTTGCCCAAGGTGTATCTCAAACCACACACCACAGACTCAGGGGTTAGAGGTCCTACAGTTACTGCTCTGGATATATTCAGCAGTCTATGTCTGTTATCCCCCTCACAGTACCCAGATGAAAAGTCACCAGAGCAGTTGCTTGCCACTCATCTAAATCCATGGACTGAACCTGGATTTCCTCCCAAGAGGCACTGGGACCTCTGATCTGCTCCACAGGACTAAGAAGGAGGTTGAAAGCCTCCAAAGTTACAATATCAACTGCTATGAGAGATTTCTATACTGCACCTGGCAGTAAAACTTGGCATGAACTGAAGCAAGGGCTTTTTACACGGAAAAATAAAAATTTGTCTTGAAAGAATCTGCTTATATTTGTTTACTGTGTGGATACACAGGCCTCATGAATATCGTATTTCAGGATAACGTTTTCTGTCATAGCTATTTGCTGTTCTCTCTCCTCCTAAAAGTACGCCTTCCCTGCTGTACTGCAGCCTGCTTCCACTCCAGTTTTCTTCCCTACCCACTCTCTGCAGGGCTGCCTCTCACCACCAGTATCTACTATTTGACCAGTAAATTCCAATAGCAACTGAGTGCCTTTCTGTGCTAATGTCTTATTAATGTCTTATTATTAATGCTCTTGGCCTTCATAGAGGAAAAAGATCACAAGTAGGCAACCTCCTGCATTTCATAAACTATATACACTTTAATTACTTTTAAATATCCTAGTTAACTAAAATACCACACATCAGGAGCATGACGAGGCTTTCCACACTTTTGCTATTTCTTAGGTGCCCAGCCCTAATTCAGGGAAGCCTCCTAGTTATAAAGCAAGACAGAGTTGGATGGCACCATGTGTAAATCTGCCCTCATTAAGTTGGGAGATGTAGTTAAATTTTAAATTATCATCTTAAGCATGAAGAACGTTTTTATGTATCCTGGTTCATCCTCTGCAGACTTCAGTTATTTCCAGTAACTGCCACACTGAACACAGTAAAACTCGTCAGCTGCTTGGAGGAAAGAGTTGAGCCTGGAGATTTAATTCCCTTCAATCTTAAAAGATGGGATCCAACACCTCAAGATAAAAATGTTGCTGACTTAGGGAGGTACAGGGAGACAATCCGAAGCAGCTGGGATGCTCAGAATGGACAACATCTTTGCATAACACTTAAACTTGTATTTCCAAAGGTTAGATGCATGGCAAAAGCCACCTCTTTTCTTTCCCTTGGTGTTAGAAGATCTGGCTGAAGAAGAGGTATTTCAGGGCTTGCCTAGACTGCTGTCAGAAGCTATACTGAAAGTGCTATACCACAGACCATGTTGTAGTGGTCTTTCTAAAGCCCATTTTGCAGGGATCATTTTTTCCCCATGCACACATGGGACAAGCTGAGATGGAAAATTCTGACAGACATGTTTTACTGTGGTGACATCTTGCATCAGCGCTTTTGCTTTGGCGAGGAGAACATCTGTATAACGGAGAATTTTTATGACCAGGGGAGCCTGCTAGGAGCTGTAGGTTTTAGCACAGATCCTAAATCACCATTTCTGTAGTGCTGCAGACTTTTTTATTATTTTTTTTCCAGCATGGCTCTATATTTTTCATAAACCCCAAGTACTGTTCTTAAGTCTCTGCACATCCACTCAATGGAGCCAACTACTAATCAGGCAACAAGGTGACTTGTCCAACGGGAGAAATCACCCAAAATGAACGAACCTTCCCAATAACAGATGCAAAATCCTACTTTTGTGAAGCATTCTACCCTTGGAGATTTCACCACAGGGCTGCCCTCGGCACAAGGAACACAGCGACCACTGCCTCTGCCTGACCATGAAGGCAAGGCCGCAGCCTCAGTCACCGCATCCAGGCTGAGCCCATGGGAGAAGTGTAGGCAGCCGCCCAGCACCATCCCACAGCTGAGCTCACCCTCATGCTACACCCTGTGAACCCCAAAACTAACATCTTTACATCTCAGACTGGCTCAGATGGCAACAGGGATCCCCTGGGACCTCCCAACAAAGAGAGGTTGAAAAGTTATTTCAGCTGGTCTCCCACTACAATGTCACTGTTGAAACAATGTTGAGCCAAGAAGCGTGTCTAGAACAGAAGTGTAAATCAGAAAAACATCTGAAAAATATTTGGTTATTTGTGAAAAAGAAAAAAAGCATTTTCTAAGGGGAAATCCTCAAGGAAGAGAAATGTGCGTCCTCTCAGAACCTGTGGCTATGTTAATAAAACTTGTGCAAACATCTCACTGGCATTACACTTCTGACTTGTCTGAAAACTATAGCAATTAGAAATTGTCAGAAAACTACATGCTGTGAAATTTCTCACCCTTCTCTCTGCAGTCACATTGCCGATACACCTAAAGGCACTCAGGATTTGCAATCCATTTAAGACAGACATCGGCACCAGTCATGGATGGTCATATCACAAGGGTCTTCATTTGTCTTAGACACCACAAAGACCCCCTCGCATGTGGACCTGTGCATGCCATTTCCATGCAGTCATTACTCTTCCTTTGTAGATGAAAAATGATTTTTGTCCCCTTCAGAAATACCACGCTTTGGAATAAAGCTCTAAGGAGAATGAAGCATTTAGCCAAAGCCCACTCTTTACTCTGTATTTCCATGTCTTCCATAAGACATTGACCAAATAGTGAGTACTAAAGTAGAAATATCCTTTGCAGACTTGTCTTTCCAATCGACCTATAACACTGGCACATTATGCACATTTTTATTTTACTCATTAAAGAAGAATAATTCTGGACACTTAACAGTGACACAATGAAGACATAAAATTCTGTAGTGTGCAATAAAACCACTTTCATAAATGCTCAACCCTGAGTACATCCATTTTCTGGTTTTCTCCCAGTGATGAGTTTTGCACTCTTGCACTTTTGATTACGAAACTTAGAGCCAAATTAAAATTATTCATTTGTCCCCAGATAATTCCATTTCATTTTGGCTGCCTCCTACATTTGCCACCTGTTGTTATCTTAATTATTCCTTTATAGCTTTCTTGTTTTACCAATAAAAGACGAGTCGAATTTGGGGGCAGACGCCAATCCTGTCTCCGTGTAATAAACAGCACAAGGAAATGCTACTGTTTAGCATGTCTGGGTTACAGAAATCTCTCCCACAGAGGCCAAATTCCTACCAGACAGTCCTACCTGCAGAGGCCAAGCACTCCAGAACACCTTCTCACACCCGAGTAAGAAAGCTAGGAGATTCAGTCTGAACTACTCGCTTCCTCTGCCGCATTGCTAATGATAATCATCATAGTTTAAGGTGTGTTAACAAAGAGACCGTAATGATAGTAAGAACTATTTGAAAAACATAATGAGAAGGAAATGACTAACATACCCTGGAACAGAAAGCCCTTACGTAGAGAACATTTAGTCTATAGTAAAGAAAAAAGTCTTGAGTCCCAGAAAAATCTCTCACTAAAGTGAACCCCCAAAATTGCTATGTAAAAGCCCGCTTACAGACCTGTTATATGTGGTGTTTCCCAAATTAATAAATAAAAAAAATCAAAATCATATTCAAGTCCATCCTCACAGCAAGTCTATCCTTTGTGAACTTCATTAGAGAGTTAAGAGTGTGTCTCATTCAACAAAAGCAGAGGCAAGATATTATTTCAGCAGGTGAGAGCAGGAGACAATTTGTGACAGTGGGAAGCACCAGCCTTTAAAGGGAATTTAGTGGCAGTCAAATTAGATGTCCTACCTTAAGAGGGACTCTTGCAGGGACTAGATCAGAGAAGCAATTGCCATTTTAAATACCCGCTATTATTCAATAGCGGTTCTTAAAAGGGGAACTAATTTCAGACACAAGACAGCCTGCTAGAAGCAAAACCAGGTGTGCCCAATGTCACCCAGGATCTCCCTTGCTGCGGGAGCTGCTGGGGACCACCAGCATACAATGCCCCACAAGGAGGGAACAGCAGCCAGAACAGCCCTGGGGGTGTTGACCCAACTAACAGCTCACAGCAGTTGATTTTGGAGATTCACTGGGAAAGACAAAGCTTGTTTTCTCCAGCAAGCTTCATCCTTTCTAGCGTGAAACCTGCACTACGTTTGCCACTCTGCAATTAGCTCAATGAATTGCACCATCACTCACCAGCTTCCAAAAATAAGCAAAGCCTGTGGGAATCCAAACCTGATTTCAGAAATGTTTCTCTGAAGCCGGAATCATTCTGGGTATAAAAGCATAATCCTATTAGAGTGGCAGAGCTTAAACTCTCTCTTTAGCCGCCAGAACAAACATTATGGCTGGTGTAATGATTAGACCCCTGTCATGCAGTGGTCAGACCTGGTTAGAAATGCCTTGGAGGAGCCTGCTGGATACAGCTGTGTGTATAGCTGGGGTGGAAGAGGACCATGGTCAGATCTGCATTTGCAGAATGGAAGAAGAAAACAGGGATCAAAGGAAAAAGCTGTGGTAATCACAAAATACCAATTCACCATGTTCGGGAATAAGGAGTGTAATGCTCTAAAATCTGCTGGCTGATTCCAAGAAGCTGGAATGACTCACGGGTCTTGAGTCACAGGCCATGTAGAAAAGTCCATTCAGCTGAATAGAGCTGAATAGAATAAAACTGAAAATAAGGTGATTAGAACTGAAAATAACCGCATGTACTTGGAAAACCAAGTTTCTCAACAGCATGAGCTCAAAGTTATCGGATAGTAAGTTAGAAATGAGTAACACAGATCTCAGAGAGCATTGTGTCCTAATGCAGCTGCAAACACAAAATGCAAAGATATATACAAAAAGTACATTTCTTTGCTTTGTTTCCTTGCAACATTTCTCATTGGTGCACAATGCACAAACCACACTTTAATTGTGAAATTAGCATCCTAGGATGCTATAGCATACAGCTCTGACAACAATTGCTTGAAAATAGTTGACCTGAACTACTTACTATGCTGTATTAGCTACCATTTTTCTCAAGATAGCATTCTAAACATTTTAGTATGGGTTTGTGATATAAATGCATACAACCTCTCTTAAATCTGCATGCTCTCTCTCATGCGTTCACACACATTGAATATCAGGTGGACAAAACCACTGTGAACAGTGCATTTATGAGACATGAAAATGAGGCATCTTTACCAACCTCATCTTCATTTAACACCATGAATTTCAGAGCATTTCTGTGCAAAGTATTATTTTAAAAACAATAAACAATATTGTCCATAAAGCATTAAATCTATGCAGGCAGCAGGCAAGATTCTTCCCTGCTGTAACTCGACTGGACTGCAATGGAGTCACACAATACACAAATTTGGGCCAGTGTTTCTGAAAAGGTGATTTTATTGTCCACTGAGGCATTCTGCATTCATCAGAAATATAAAACACTGCATTTTTCCAACCCAAACAATTCTTTGATTTCCTCAGCCCCAGCATGGAGAGCTCTCTGTAACATAAGGCTGGTTTGGACACAGCATTTCTTCCACTTGTCCAAAGATTTTTCTTCTCCCCATTCCTGCAGCATTCCTGCTTCACACAAAGCCCAGCAGCCAGCAGAGGGGCAGGGAGAGAGGATCCGCCCTCCTCTCCTGAGCACCCAGCTCTCAGAAAAGGGTCAAGTGCTGCTCCTTCTTCCATTTCTGCTAATGAAGCTACTCCCACAGCAAAAAGAGGGTCAAAAGCATAAACTCATCACTAATCATAAAATGCTACTATTAAAAGAAAAAGGAGAGTTGGGGGAAGCTTTGCCAAGACATTAGTTAGAATTTAGCCAGATTTAGTTAGAAATTAGCACAGTATTCAAGTTTCTCTTTCTTTTCACCTCTAAATAGCTCATAAATGTTTAACAGCAGATTTCCAGAATAACCTTTCACATTTTTAGACTTGTTATGATTATTTCTTTATGTAAGGGAAGAATGGAAACTAGCATATATGCATGTGTTTTTGCTCTCTGAAAACAAAAACAGGGAGCCAAAAAAACAAGACGGTCCTTTTGCATGAGAGAGCAGTTTCAGGCTTCCTAAACTTTTGAAAAGCTTGTTACCCTTTAGGTACCTACAACACAACCATGCAAATTTGGGAATTTCAACCATTGGAATTTGAGAAAGACACTTCTGGAGCAGGTCATGGCCTACTAAAAAGGAAAAATGAAAATCACCTGTGCCTCATGACTTGGGCTCTGAGAAGACAGCTTTTGAGCAGTTTGATTGTGTCCAAATTATTGTATCGTAGAATGGTTTGGGTTGAAAGAGACCTCAAAGACCATCTAATTTCAACCCCTTCCACACCTCCTACTAGACCAGGTTGTTCAGAGCCCTGAACATGGCCTTGAACACTTCCAGGGACAGGGCATCCACAGCTTCTCTGGGCAACCTGTTCCAATGCCTCACCACCCTCTGTGTGAGGAATTTCTTCCTTATCTAACCTAGCCCCACCCTCTTTTAGCTTAAAACCATTACTCCTTGTCCTATCCCTACCCTTCCTGAAGGAGACCCTCTCCAGCTTTCCTGTAGGCCCCCTTTAGGTACTGGAGCACCTGAGGAGCACCACTCATTAGGGTTCTCCACTTGGACATTCAGCCTTTGACCACAACTGTCTGAGTGCAACCGTACGGCCAATTCCTCACCCACTGAGTGGTCCATCCATCAAATCCACGTGTCTCCCATTTAGAGACACAGATGTCATGCAGGGCAGTGCCAATTGCTTTGCACGAGTCCAGGTAGCTGATGTCAGTTGCTTTTTCCCTATTCACCAATGCTATAACCCCATTGTAGAAGGCCACCACATTTTTCAGTCACAATCTGCCCTTAGTGAAGCCATGCTGGCTGCCATCAATTGTTTCCTTATTTTCCATGTGCCTTTGCATAGTTTCCAGGAGGATTTGCTCAGTGATCTTGCCAGGCACCGAGGTGAGACTAACTGGCCTGTAGTTCCCCATATCTTCCTTTTTCCCTTTTTAAAAACTGAGGTTATGTTTCCTCTCTTCCAGTCAGTGGGAACTTCATTGGATTGTCACTTCACACATGATGTACATTGGCTTAGCAACTACATCCACTAGTTTCCTCAGAACCTACAGATGTATCTCATCAGTCCCATAGACAATATACCATGGACAGTATACCATTGCTGGCTGTTACTTTCATACTGAGCAATATGAAATAGATGAAGTTTATGGGGAGAAAATGAAGAAACAACACTGCCTTGATTTATATTAGTTCAGTGACTGTGTTTTATGTTAGGAGATCTGCAACCCTGATTCCTTGGCCAACATGAGCCCATATGGAGATAGATATGGTCACATCGTTTGGAGAGCCATCAGTCATCCCTACAATGGGGACCATGACCAGCAAAGAACACCCTATCACCATCAGCTTCCCCAGAAAGGATAACCAGGAGGACCATGCTCTGCCATCCAAGCACCCTGCCTGTCTCTGGGTCTTGCTGGTTGGTGTCAACTCCCACATATTTTCTGAGCCTGCAGGTATGTTCTCCAACCACAAGTCAGAGTAAAAACAGGTCAAATGATGTACAGCTCTGGATTTTAAACTACTTTGGAAGGTGGTGCCACCTGGCATAGGTCTCCAGGGAACCTTTTCCAACCTTCTGGTAATGCAGATGGGACCACTCTCTTGGCAGATATCACAATATTAGAATACAAATTCACCTGCCAGGAGCTCTGCAGGTGCTGAGTTTGAGAGGTTAAAAATAAGATTCCTCCAGATGCAAAGCTCCCTCGTGTGTCAGCCTGAATTTCCCTACCAGCCTAGTAGCAAAGGAGGCACCTTTAATTAAGTGCAAGACAAGTATGGAAGACTGAGTTCAAGAAACAAGGAGGAATAGGATTATTATAATCCAATGAGACATAATTAAATGCAGAAATCAAAGGCTCTTAGTGGCAAAGAACTTGTTAGAGTCTTCAAGCGGATATTTGCACTTTAATCTGACATACTGCAGCTTCTTCAAAAAAAGAAAGCTTTTTCAAGAAGGAATCAAACAATTACAAATTCGTTTTTAAATCATTAAAAAAAAAAAAAAAAAAAAAAAAAGCAAAGTGAGCAAAAATCCATAAATGAACATTACAGCAAAAGCCTGTTTCTCACTGAAACAAAACAAAACAAAAAAAAAAACACACACAAAAGAAAAACACACAACTGACTGCTCTGATGAGATGATGATATTATTTCTAAATCTATATTGTTTAGTGGCTTAATACTAATCTCAATGTACCAGCATTAGAAAACAGAACACAACTTTGACTAAATTCATTCATCTCTACTTACTAATCACCCTGATTGGCCTACTGTACTCGGTGAAATGTAGGATCCCAGATCTCATTCCGATCTTTCTTTAAGTCGAGAGTATCTCACTGACTCTGGATCAGACCCTCCTCAGGCTAGCTCTACCTTCCTGCATCAAGAGTTGGACTTCTGTGTGCCAGTGCTAACAGATCCCCATCCCAAAGCCTCCCATCCCACCCTGCTTACACAACCTACACATACTTACAGGATTTGCAGTCAGTCCTAAAACACATTTAAACAGTGGAAGAGACAGGTTCATGTATGTGTTTCTGTACCACCATGTTGTGCGATACGAGCTAGAACATAGCATAGTTTTGTAGGTTTACAATACCATTGACTTCCCATCTTACTGACCACCCCTGCAACGGACTCCAAGTTTTGTCTCCTTTTCTGCTTCCCAAAGGCTGCTGTTACCATCACAGTGAAAGTCAGAACAGGTCAAACTTAGAGTAAGAATGTCTTCAATAAGACATGCATGAAGACATCTCACAGTCAGTCACAAAAATTCATCTCACGTACCTAAAACTTTGTGATACAGTTATCAGCTAACAGAACCAGGTAGCCAAAATAAAAAAGGAATAGCTAATGCTGCATAGTACAGAGATAAGGTGAAGGTTATTGTACAGACTAGGGGGATTAAATTTAAATATTATTTCCTCACGTTCACGTTTTATTGTCTGCTATTACACTTTGAAGAAACATAGTCATGATCTTTTTCCTCAGACTACCCTGAATGTAAAGTTTAATTGTGGCTACTGCTAGAAAGAGATTAATGAATACATGGTCCAAAATGGATCATAACAAAAATATGATTGTCTTGAAAAAGGTAGTTTCTAACTTTATGCTTTTGCGGGCAGAAACAGCTCCCATGATACTTCAGCTGCTTTTATTCCCTGATAACACAGACAATTTATTTTTAGTAGCTGAAGTGGCTGGATTGGGGAATACAAAGATGTCATGAAAGAGCAACACTTTGCACTGGGAACAGTGATGATAAAGTTTCAGGGAGGCATCTATGATGCAAGATAACGTTATTTCAAGTAGGCTGTGCTGCAGACACAAGTTCTGTTGGGATCTAACCATCTTGACAAAACAATACACATTTTTAAATCTTTTTTTTGCAGGGGGTGAGGGAAGAGGTAAAGGTTGAAACCAGATTACTGTTCATTTATTGCCAAAAGCTGTATCTTGTAGAGAGCACAAAACAAATGAGAGCTTCTTCATTCAGATATGCAAGGAAAATTCTCCAGTGAAGGGGGAAAATGTTTGTCATTCCACAGAATTAAACAAAGCTTCAGTTTTACCCATACTGTCATTTAAAGTGCGATGGTTCAAATTCCCCCTGCTGTCATGGACATGATGTGGATGCCATTACCACACATACATGCATATATGTACTTTTTGATCATGCATCCAAAACTGCATGAAGCAGCCCGGTGTCCCCTGAGCCAGAAACCCCACCGCATTCATTCCACCAGCCTTGGATGAGGCCCTAGGCCCAGACAGTGCCACAAAGAGCTTTGCTTCTGCAAAGACGAATTGATGGACCACCTGCAAAGGTGAGAATTTGGGTCATAAAACAATAGGAAATTCTACATTCATGAACTTGCTGATATGTGGTTTTTTGTTTGTTTGTTTGTTTTTGGTCTCTCCCCTGCTCAGGGTGGAGAGCAGAGGCGGCCATCTTAGGGCAGCAGTGGGGTGTCTCAGCAGTGTCCCTGTCAGGGCACCAGCCCTCCCACTTCCAGCCCAGGCCCCAAAGGGACCGTCACCTCCACACTCCTCGGGTGTCCCCAGCACACCTTGCTGCCCACAGGCCCCCCTGCCTCCTGCGGGAGGATCAGGCCCCTCAATACACAGACTTTTTTGCTTCAGAGCCACACCTGACCATCCCCAGCTGGTGCTCGGAGCTGTTGCACACAGGGCTAGAGAGGGCGATTTGACATGCGGTCGTTGTGTGCCCGTCTCCGTGTCCACAGGGAGAAGGGTTGAAATGAATATGAGCAGAGTAATCAACAGTAATTCTTCAGGAGCCCATCATTAAATTCGTCGTTAAACAGAGTCCGCAGCTACCTGCCTGCCCAGACACCAGCGGCGAATTGTGCACGCCGCGTAATGGCATTTTGATAGACTGTCTTTCCCGCAGCTCTCCCAAGATTGGACTGCATAATTTACACCACCAGCACAGCATCGCCTCACTGTTATTTGAGCAGCGAGACCCTTGTCCCTCTGTGATTAGACTGTGATTAATTGGATGCTTGCCCGCGGAGTCCAGGTATGCCGAATGGGGCCGATTGCCAAGCGCCGGGGACACGGCACAGAGCTTGCTGTCCCCAGCTAACCAGCCTGAGTGTCTGCGCTGATTCATCCTCCCTCACATACAGTGAGGAAAAACCAACCACCCTTTTTATGTTGCGTTTAGTATATAAAGAAGGGGAGGTGATGTCCCAGAGGCAGCTAAGCCCCCTGCCTGGAGATACCCTCTGTATCCTACACATCTCCCTCTCTCACCACACGTATAGCCATTTACTTCAGAGCCAGTCACCAGCATCACTCAATATAAGGTTGTCACATTTATGAGAGAAGAAAATCATGCATATTTTAAAAGCAGAAAAACACACTATCTCCAGGCAGGCTGCACAGAACAGGTCTCAAGCCCGGTGCAGAGCACTTCCTTACCCATGGCTGGTTCCAGCTTTTCCTTTTAATCCCACAGTTCAACTCTGCCAGATGAAGTGATGCATTCAGCCTCGTCGGCAACCTCTTATCCGTGCAGATTTCTGGACCCCTCATAACACTTCACAGTTTCCAGTGTACACATGTAGAAAAACAAAATAAGGCAATTTCACCAAGTATCAGAAAACCACACACTCAACAGACAGGTTTATTGTTAGACAGTCACAGAAAACACTACTGGCAGCAGCTACTCACCCTATGGAAATGTAGAACAGTCCCCCCCCATTTTTTTTTCTCCCACCAGCAAACATCATTTTGCTTTCACCTATGCCTTTGCATCCTCTAGCCACATGCCACCCTTTTGGTGGGAATTCTCAGCCTCTTAGCTAGGCAAGGCTATTTTTTTTCTTCTTCTTCAGGTCATAACTCATCAAGCATCAACAAACATTTATGGTGCTGAGACACCAGGGATATGACAGGGGCATGAGAGCAGCTCTGTCCACAGATCTTGCCCGTGCAAGGTGGAGGTGTGAGGGCAGGGATGCTCTGGCTGAGTGCTGGCCACAAGCCCAGCCAGGATTGCAGGAGCATGAAGTGAGGCATAAGGACATTGCTGCTACACCTTTGGAAGGCACTGTGTGTGCTGTTGCTTCCTTAGATGATGAATGTGGCTGACTCCAGCCAGAAGCACACACTGGCTCAGATCTCCCTTTGCCACAGGATAATGCCCTGGAGTTCACTAACCCATCATAGACACAATTATTTTTCTGAGCCTAATTTTCTCCATAGGGCAAAAACTTTAGCAGATGCAGCTCAGTGAAAAGCCATGTAGACATACACATGTCCATTGGGAACTTCTCAGTGACAAGCAATATTTTACAGGGAACCAGGAACTAGGGCACAAAGCTTCAGCTCTTCCCTTTGCAACGCCTTGCTTTTCCAGGCTTCACCTCCAGGCTAACCTGATTTACTATCTTTATTGCTGCAGAGCTATGATCACTGGACATGCATATTTTTGACAAGCAAAGACCAAAAAGTACATCAAAGAGAGATGGCCTCTTTTCCAAAGAGCACCTGTTAATTGGAGGCTTGTTAATTGGAGGGTGCACAGAACCAGCCAGCTCATGAACCCTGGGTAGTGCGGGTAATTCAAATGATGAAACAAAGTTTTCTTTCTTCTCCAGAAGCAATTATTTACACAAGAATAAATAAATAACCTTATTCAGTTTAATGAAATAGCTAAGAAAATATTAACAAAACAATCAAATCATGAGCTGTATATGCACAAGCATCACTGCACTGTTTTCACTCAGTTTCCAACATATGCACTGGAACAGCAGAAGAAGGAGGCAGCGTTGACTGTAGTTTGTTTTATAAAAAGATGCTATGGCATGATCTGAGTCTTTAAAGATCATATGGGAATTCTTCCTGGACAGCAAGGGAGCAAGAACAAGCTTTGTTTTATAGATGTGCCTTAGCAAGCGCACTCGTTTTCTTTTCCTTCTCTGAAAATGCGCAGACGTGAAGGACTTGATGCTGTGCTCGCACTTTGCTCTGATCACTGCTTTCCTCTGTGGACATCTCACTCAACAGCAAGGGGAAGCAACTGGTATCTGGCTCAGCTACAAGTGACACTGAGACTCAAGGATGTCTTGTTTGTGCAGAGCAATGCAACACTTCAGTGTCCACCTTGCTCCCTTGACAAAATGAACCATAATGAATATGTTTTGTTAAAGGTTACCAAGCTCGAAATATTCCACTTCTTTCATTTGTGCCCTGGCACCTCCTTTACTCATCACAGATCTTCTCCAAAATGCAAGAGACACTTGCTGATGGAAACAATTCAAGCTTCTGCAGCGTAATTCAGGAGATAAACTGGAGACAAGTGTCCTTGAGCAGGTGGCCTCGCTGCTCGCCTACTTCTGCAATATGCAGAGCACATCCGGCAAACCCGTGCTCTTAGAGCCCCTGCATCTTGAGTGGGAAATATTGTTCCAAATAGAGGTCTAGTGTTTGCAGAAATAAGGTTAGATCAGGGCATTACGGAAATCTGTGGTACACAGCTCCCATTTTCCATAGCAATGAGGGGGTAATTAAATTTGTTTTATTTTTTTTCTCCGATATTTCAATACTGAAGCAAATATTGATGAGATTAGTCAAAAAAAAAAAAAAAAAAAGTAATAAGTCATCTTTTCAGGATGTTTTTCCTCTTTTGGCATTCTGTCCCTTTTAGCTGTCATTCTCAATCTCTCCTCCCAAGACAGAAGACAAAAGTAAAATAGGACACATTAGCCTCCCTGCCTCTCTAAACAAAACCCAAACAACATCCCCAAGCTCCTGCCACCTTTTCCCAGAGGAATAGAAAAGAGAAACGAGGCATTTCTTCCTCTCCCACATCTCCCGTGTGCTCCTGGTGGAGCTGAGAGCAGCCGGAGGCACCAGCACCATGTGCCCAGAGGCCAGCCAAGCGTCCCGGGAGCTGCCCAGCAGCGTCACCCTTCAGAGCCCGAAGGCTCACACCACAAACTTGCAGCCTCAAAGCTGTTGCTGAACTTTTTGGCAGTCAGAAGGGGTGAGCTCTTGGGGGCATGTGAACACCCTGCTTTTGGTTTCATGCTTCCTGAATGCGAATGGCACGCATCCGTGTCCCTGGGTGGTGCCACCACGGACACAACCAGCCTGCCACAGCTCACTTATGGGTTGAGGGTTTAACAGGCTTCCTGACAGAAAGATAATCTGCAGGAATTTATCGTCATCCTCAGCAGCTGGCGATCAATACACCTGAAGAAGTGTTTTGTATTGATCTCTAAGCTCGTGTATCCTTGTGCTGGCATCAAGACTATATACAAGGATCCGGGGCGGTGTATAAACAGAAAATAAAAGGCAATATGTCTGTTGCAATGTATTGATTAGCTAGCTGTAAAACTGTTTTGGAAGAGTTATACCTAGGTGCCTGTCCTTTATTTATGTCAAAGGCGTGGTACTTGGGTTGGAAGTACCTTTGATACTCACAGAGATTTTCTATTTATGGAAGACACAGCTTGGGAATGAATAGTATGTCTCCTTTTAGAAAAATCTGTTTGATATTCAGTCAGCTTTCTCTAGCTTTGTTTGGAGGCTGAGATATATTCTGTCTCTGTTGGTAGGAAAAAGATCTCTTCTCCCCACAAAATAACACTGACAGTTTTGCACTGAAGTACTTGGTTCATCTGTGAATATATAGATGTTAACTGGATTTTTTTCCTTTAAAATATGTCTAAGATGAAGCATCCATCAGAGCCCTTTGAAATGGGAGCACTAGTCTGTGCTCGAGAAGACTCTACCACAAAAACAGCGCAGCGTGCAAGCACCTAGTACAAGAAAAAAAAAAAATCCATGCTGTTATGTTCATCATGAAGTATTGCTTGTACTGAGTTTTTTGCTCAGAAGATTTCACTACATGCCTGCGCTGCTGCCCAAGCACACTGTTTATCCCCATTATTTATGGGAAGCATCTGCTGCTGTTTTCCAAGGGCTTGCAAGCTTTCTGTACGTGTTGTGTCCCACTCTGCCTTCAGCCAACACGTATATACATGTAAAAGCCTCCCAAGCCAGAGGCAACTGGAAGTGGATGTCATCTTCTTCCTCGGGGTGTCTTAATAATAAATATCTACCCATATGATGCAAGTGATGCCAGTACGAATGTAAAGCCAACCAAAAAGCTTTCCTCCTTTTCAAATCTATGGGATGACAATTCTGTTAGCCAAGTCTTAATCATTTCAGAGGGTGCCTGCAGCACACCACAGCAGTTACAGCTTTGTTGCAATAAACCGGAACAGCTGCTGGGGGTAACACGGTGGCACAAGTCTCTTCCACTAAAATAAACCCATTAGTCTCCCCATTAAAATATCCCTGGAGACAGTCCGATGGCTTCACGTGGCTGCTAGTGGTATGGACTCATAGATGTGGGCAGAAAGGAAAGCACCACGCTGGCCATCGAGGTATTTCAAAGCTGATCCTTCACCAGGCTGGCCAGAGACCTTTCCTCTTAGAGATGGAAAACCAGCAGGAGCTCACCTGTGACTATGTACTGGTACACAAAAGAGCATGAAAACAGCATCAGAAGCGTAGAGGGATCTATTTGCCTTCCAATGGTTTATGAAAAAAAAGAAGCCAAGAATGCTCAAAAAAGAGGAATTTTATTTCATTGCCCCTTCCTGGACGTGGGCCTTCACAAAGCTGTTTCATCTTGCTAACAAGGTGGTCATCTTATCAACTACAGACTGCCCTTGGCCTTTGCTCTACTCTCTCCGTCTTTAAGAGCTTAAATATTCTCACAGTAGGCAAGAATTATTCTTTCCTTCCTCATTTAATTTATTAAGGTTCAAATGCATTTTCCTTCCCTTCCCTTTCTCTAGCAGCAGATTTTAGCCCATTAAGGCCTTCAGCAGTTTTCAAGACAAACCCGAGCACACCAGGAGCCGTGTTCACATGCACATGGGTTCACACTAGCCTCACACTTAGAATATAGCTCCTAAATCCACATGAAGCTAAACCTCTTGATCATTGAGCCTCGTTGTTGTTCAGTCCTTGCTACACCTTCTGCTGGCGCACCTGCCACAATAAACACCCTTGAAACAGAGCTCTAGCCTCTTGTCACAGGATTATAAAAGCTTTCAGTGCTATAGTCAGCTAACTTTCTCCTTGTTATAGGCACACGGTTTTTTCACCTGTGTTCACCTGTGAGAGGTGGGGAAGAAGTACACCGAGGATCTCAGAGCGGTGCAGAGCATGGCATTTCTATACATTTTTTAAAATCTATATTAAAAGAGAGCAGGGCAGAGTAGTTATGTGCAGTTTATGAGCTAGAAGCTTGTCATGGGCAGGCTCCATGTGTGAGAGGTGGTAGTTCACAGACGCATGCTACAGAGTCCTCCAGCCTCCAAAGCCATTTCCCTACAGCTGTAGACTGCATGAAGATCTGGGAAGTGTAACTAATTCAACATCAAAACCCAGCAAAGTAACTCAATACACTGAAGCAATTACAGGTCAGTCTGTGTTATTTATTCTCATAAAGAATACAGAACAAGAACATTTTCCAAAGTGCCACAGGAGAGTGGCACCAGATTTAGGGTCCAGTCCATGCAGAAACACAAAGCCATGCCAACAAGGTGCCACATCAGAGAGCAGCCCTGTGCAGGACACCTAACCAGTGATGGATAATTCAGCAGAGCTCCAAATACCGATTCAGTGTGGCATTTATGGGTAGAAATATCACAGCGGAGCTTACTGGATTTATTGAGTGCAGCATTTATTGTATTCATTGAATTTCCTGGTTTTATATGGGACTCCTAGTAAAAATTTCATTCCAGCTCTTACATATTAACATATCCAGAATTACCTAGCGTGGGTTTTCAGCAATACAGGGACGTGATGGACAACACCACTCACATTTAGAGCGACACAATGGAAAACAATAATACGGATATTACAAATAGCTTAATGTGGGAGCAATATGCAATACAGAACAAGAAAAAGTATTAAAATGTCACTGAGCCTCCTCACAGGTGATCAGAGGAGCAGCAGCAGGACCACATGGGTTTATACTAGCAGAGATCAGTACAGTCCACTCTTTTAAGCCTCCTGCAGAGATGCTCAGCAGCATCCCTGGATGGCCTGTTCCCTGCCTTATTGCCCTTATTGCCCCATGGCTCTGACCTGGCCTGCTAGCTTCTGCTCCACCAGCTCCAGTTTCTCAAAGGACTGAGCTCATGACTCCTCACTGCTGTCCAGCATCTGTGGAAAACGGCTGATTTGGTTTCCATTTTATTATAGTCTTTTGCATAGCACTATCCCTTCCAGCTTTGTTCTCTCTCCCTGCCCTTTGCTCCCTCCCTGACAAAATCAATTCATTTTCTCCAATCTTTCCCTCACCGTCCTTTCTAAATCTTTCTAAACTTGATTTCCAGCCACTCACACTGAGGACAAACTGATGGGACAACCAGTGGGCACCAGCTTTAAGTTTCGAGAGTACAGCTCCATGCTATCTCCTTCACACAGGTGTTATCACTGGTCCCAATGATTTTCACAACACTATTAATGACAGAACTGGGTTCCTAAAATCCATCATATATTTGCAGCACTCACACCAAGCATCACAGGGAAGGCTGGAGCGAGGGTGTAACTTCAAGCTTAAGAAGAGTGGGCAAGATCTGATCTGCCTTGTAGCTAACACTTGCTATCACGTGGTTATTTTCATTTAAGGCCATGGCTTGGTGGCCTCAAATCAGTGATGGAGATGAACTGAGGCTCTGCTGGAAGGAAGCACGGGTGCCACCAACAGCCCAACCCTTTCAGTGTGATGGGTGCATAATGCATCCCTGTATGTTTTGCAGGAAAACGTAGGCACAAAGCACCGAGCAGTTTGCAGCTTTCTGCTTCCTGCAGCTGCTAGCTCCCGCAGCACCCCCCTTCGCATTGATCCCACCTTGTGCCAGGTGCTGCCAGCAGCAAAACCACTACTTGAGGTTCAAATAAGCACATGGGTTCAAATAAGGCTTTGGTGCATGGCAGGGGATGATCATAGTACCTAAAGTTGACTTTGGCAGCATTTGATCAAATGCTATTCCCACGTGCACTGAGCAGTGCAGTGATACATAGTAGGGATGCGTGCTTGTTTTCCAAATGTTTTCCTGTCTGTTCTTATCCCCTTGAATCTCTCAGAATCCTCCTTGAATACAGAGTGCTGTTTCTCTGTATTTAAAGTTTTTTTCGACTCATCCTTCTGATTGATCCATCCCTGTGTGCAGCAGAGACCTGGAAACCCCCTTGGAGGCTGCCAGCTTCTCCCATCGGGCTGGGCAGCAGCCCATTGCAATACCTCTACCCTATCCAGGAGGAGGATACCTCCTGATATCCTACGGATACCTCCGTACGGTCTGAGCTCCTATAAGCTGAGCAGCCAGCTCCACATCCTGAGCTCCCTGCTCACCCTGCAGAGCAGCATGCCACCAGCAACTCCTCTGGCTGCTCCCACAGCATCATCCAGCATCCACCAGTTACACCAGTAAAACCTTCCGGCACTTCCAGTCACCTTGGGATCAACCTCCAGACACTTGACTTGGATTAAGCCTTTACTTCAGGGTCTGGAACTGACACAAGAAAACACGAACTGCAGCAATGTTAATTATTTTGTTTGTTATTTTAAGACACAATAAAGCACACAGCAAGTATAAAGCCATGGCATTGTTTTCATGGCTGCGAAAGAAGCCCCGGTTGCAATGCTTGCATGTGTCTTGTCTGGTATTTGAAATTTCCAGCCTTATTAATTTTAAATATCACATACGCATCGCTTTCAGCAGATAGAGAGGCGAAGAAAGAGTATTCTCAGCATCACCTGTGCATTAAGAGGAATCTGAACGCTGAGACAAAGCTAATACCCTAATTTGGGTATTCAATCCTTAATAAAAAAGAGATCAACATAGTAAACATAGCACTGTCACTTTCTGGGGTGCTAACAATTTATTTTCCATGCGGCATTTATCCACTGGCTTTCTTTAAAAGCTGGTGGTGTCACTTTGCAGTTTCACTATAAATATCAGCAAAGTTTGTTTTCCTTGTTTGCATAAGCTTTGTTACACTCCAGGAGAAAATAAATAAACAAAATAAATAAATAAATAATCTCAACGCATATAAAACATTTCTCTGTAAGGTAAGTCCATAACAAACTTTTTTGCATATACATGTGTGTGAGTATAAAACTTAGATTAATGCACCACTTTACATCTTTAAAGCAGATTGTGAACCTGAACTTGGTCACACGATACTTTCAATATGAAATAAATATGCATTACTATCTCAACGTTTCTAATTGCAGATTTGAGATACCAAGGGGCATACCTTTGAATCTGGAGTCACAAAACCCAAAAACAAAGTAGATGAATCAAATAATCCAGCTTCCAGAAGAGCCTTTGCGAAATGAGCCTTTACAAAACAAGTATGCGGTGCTTTGGAAGTAAAACCTTTTGTCACTTGTGACAATGTGAATAGCAGCTTTACAATCACATCAGAAATGTGCATTGCCTTCGTCATTATTACTGAGAAGATATCCTTCCTAATCCAGCCAGCATAGCCATAGCCTTAGTTATATTCTTTATTACTGCTGGGGCCAGTGGACTGGCACGTAGAGCCGGCACTTCTCTTTAGAAAATTGCTTGCAGTCTTGCTGGGCTCTCACATTAGCACAGAAACTTTCCACGACAGGTGTTTCTCCAAAACTCCTTTGCAGATGGGAGAAGGGATGTTTGAAATAAATGCTGTAGCCATCCTAACACCAAAACTATTAATTTGTGCCTTTGCACATATTGACCCCTTAGTTCACTTGAAAGTGCTGATGTCCCTGCTGCGGCACTTCAGTGCTGTCCCTCCGCCAGTATGAGAGCCAGGGCACCTTGCTTAAAGCTGCCCTTCTCATTCAAGGTCTGTCCTCTCCCCGTTTCCTCTCCTAGCCCCATGTCCTACCCCTGAGCTCTGCCCAGAGCCTGTGCTTCCACAGCTCAACCACCCCGCAGCCCTGTTGTGCACTACAGAGAGTGCTGCACAATGCAAAACGCCTGAAAAATGAAATCCCTGCTTGTTATTCAAAATGAATCAACCCATTTCAACTCTTGATTTCTTACCCATTCACAGCGAATAATAATAGCCCTTGTCAAACAGGAGTTGTTAGTGTATAAAGGCAGAATTACTTGTGAGGGAACTCGCATACTGTTGTGATACTTCAGGTAGCGTGGCGCCCTGTTGTGTGTTCGAGCACACACACCACAGGGAAGCCTCTGGGGAAATAACTCCGCTGGCAGCAAATGCACACAGCCACCCACTTATGGGCCCCTGCTCCTTCAGAGCACTGAAGCTGTCAGATCCCAACCCATGCAATGAAATCCTACGACCACATATATACATGTCAGGAAACCACACACAATTACTCAATCACTCTTGATGCCAAACTTCGGCAGTTCTCATGCTGGACTTGCTAACTTCCATTATTTTTTAACATGCAGTGCGTCTGTGCAGAATAAACACACCTCACATATAGTTTGAATGCTTAGTGCACTGAAAACTAGAGTTTTGGAAACTTCTGGTTTTACAAGATTTATAAGTATGGAGTATTTCCACCTTTTCGCTGACTAAACAGCACAGCATTTTGTGGCACGTCCAGCAGGAAGCGCCCAGTGCAAAAATAGGCCTGGGGATGAGCAAATATAAACAGTGCCAACCTGGATTTGGGCAAAGACAAGAAGACGGGACGGCAGTGCCATTATTCCTCATACCCAATTCGTGTCCAGCCGCTGCTCTAGCTGCTCTGGCTGACAAAAGCACTGAATGAATTCATACATTTTCAAATCATTCTGGAAAATTGCCCTCACGCTGGTAGTTTGCATTGCAAATGGCGCTGGGAAATGTGGAGCATACATTATTATTAGGTGCCTGACACACCTCCGATTATCCAGAAGGTGCTAAACAGCTTCTGCCTTTCACACCTTCCGATTCATTTAAAAGAGACTTTGATAAATTGCAAGCAGGTGCAAACCCACAAACTAGCATGTACTGGATGATGAAGCACAGGCCTCGATAAATCCAGTTCCTCTGGGCCAGGAAATGCATGCAGAGTTAAAAAAATCACTGAAACCACACTGAGGACAGTTTCACAATAAATATCGGGACCAGGGGCCCCATGACTACCCAAGGCAGCAACTCCATACTAATCACAGGGAAAAGAGCACCAAGTAATAACAATAGGCTTTTAAAAACTGGCCTTTCTAAAGCAATTGGCACTGCTGTTGTCCCCGAGGCTGAACAGCGGCATCCTCAGGCATTGCTCGGGCTCCCACAGCCCAACATCTCCTGCTCTGGCCGCTGGTAAGTGCCCACAGCAGCTTGCTCAGTTCCCAATTGCAAGGACAAGTGGTGATAACAAAACCAGGACAACACGGCGTCTGGTCCGTATAGCAGGCTGGCCAGCCAAAACCAATCCTGGGAATATATGCTGCGGTATGCATGCACTCCAGGCTCCGTAGCCACTGCAGGCTTCTAACACTTGTTAATCGTTTACGTACTACTTATACACACATTAATATCAAGTTTCATCATGAGGTTAATAGCAACAATCTGTTCTTGCTTTGAGACTGCGGAGATGTACTCAGTGAAATCAATTTGAAGGGCAGGAAAAACGTGCCCAAACATTTCCTGCTGAAAGACTGCTCTCTTTGTAGGAAGGTCAATTCTCCGGGGCAATGCTAGGGAAGATAGCTATCTCTTTTATGCCCTTTAAAAAAATTCCACTAGTTGGGAGGCCGTAAAATCTTGAAACTTATTTAACACAAGCCTCTTCCTGGATGATATGGCATTAAATTGGTGAACTTAGACAGTTAATGTCTCTTAATACACGTCCTGAGGACTACAAATGTATCTATGTACTCATTATCTGTCCACAAATAGAGCAACAAAATCTTGCCTTGTTTTACTGGTGGTTTGCGGTTAATAAGTAAACATATAACTCAGAGAGCTCACAAGGGCAAAAGATAGCTCTGATCTAGAAACATTTGCACAGGGAATTGCACATCATGAGCCCAACGTGCTCATTTTCTACAGCTTTCTATCAGAAAATTCCCAATCATTTCCAGAGAGCCAAATCAGAACAATAGAGCATCTCCGCTCGGTTTAATACTGAGTTACCACACTTGTGCGTGGGTTAATTTGGAGTACCACACCTGGCCATACCAAAACCCAGCTATTAAATCACCCTTTGCATCAGGCTCATTTGTTTAACTGCTGCCTTTCCCCATGCCTCTGTGCAAACTGGCACCGGACTGTCATGGCCAGGAGGAAGGGAAGCAACACGGTCTTCTTGCTTGTCTCCACCACCAAGTGATGCTTCACAACTCCTGTAAGTTGCCTGTGTGTGGCAGCTTTCTCACCTGGAAAAATGGATGTATGGCATCAAAGTGCCTGGAAAAAATCTCTATATGAAATTCAGGGAGATGTTGTGGATAGGAGCTGCAATCTGAAAGAGATTCTTGTAGCTCACTTCTGCCTCTGGTTTTGCCAGGGTTACCAGCAGCATGGGAGTGGTCTGTGTTTGCCAAACAAGGTTTCCCAAATGTGCAAGCCCTCTTTGCTCTCCTGTAAATCATTCACACGTCAGTATCCAAGCCTGCCGAGCCTGGATAATTTGGGGACATATACACCTATAATGGGACATGCTAAGACACTAACCTGTGGTGTGGGTTTGTAGCAAGAGAGAGGCAGTGAGGAGCTGATCACAGCCTCTCTCTCCCCTCTGTACGTGTGAGAGGCTCTCAGGTGCACTCACCCTCAACCAGCAGCACCAAAAGCTATCAGCAAAAACCTCAGCTAACGGGGGAGAGGCCAGGTAGTAAACAGTCAAGGGTAGGAGGGACGGGATGGTCTCCACACCTGCTCCAAACCTTCAGCCACATTACTGCTCAAAGGAGGTAAGGGTTAGTGTCATAAAGGAGAATAAATAAATAAATAAATAAATAAATAAATAAATAATAGGGACATTCACTGGTAAGGCATAAATACAAGCTAAATTTCTTGTGCTCACATCTGCTGACTCACACCAGCCTCCCGTGTGTGCAGGCCCTGATCCCTGGCCTGTGACCAGCGCTATAAGAACAGGCGACTGACAGCCCATTTTCCCTGGCAAAATGATTGCACGGGGTCACTCTGGGGCTTCTCTTGGGAAGTTTCCAAAGGCAGTTCAGGAAGGCACTGAACTGGGAAATCTGCTGGTGTTGAGATCATTGCCACGAGGAGCATACTGATGAGCCCACTTATGGAGCCTGGCCTACTCTTCCTGCCGCGTTGCATAAAGCCACAGAGCTTGGTTGTCCTGGTCTTCCCCTGGTGTGCCTGTACTGATTTTGCAGAAGCTGCTTTGCATTTACATTGACTAAGCTGAGATCAGAACCGGGACCTGGTTTTGGGGTGGTCATTTAACCCACAGGTTGGAAATATTGGGCAGGCAGAGACCGAGACCTGCTTCTTGTGGACTCTGTGCAAGGAGCACGGCAGCAGAAAATCTCACCCTGGGAGTTTATGATCTCTAAATACTTCAAATTAAATTCTTGAATATAGACTTTTTTTTTTTTCATTCCTCAAGATCAAAGCTGTCATAAAGTATATAACATTGTGATGCCTAGAATACTCATAAGCTGTCAAAGAGAGAGCCTGACTTTATTTTTTACATATTAATTATATGCTGCCAGATAGGAGACTTTGCTCTTGTAGGGCCACCTACTAGTGTCATTATAAAATGTCTTGTACTGAGCCAAAAAATGCAATAAACTGTACAATGACTCCATAAAGCCATATAGAGGGTGTTTATGCAGGCAGAGTCAGGCTGTGGTGATCCTCCTTCTGCTCTGTTTACTCACCTCTGTGATGGGATTTTTAGATGTATGGTATCCTCAGCAATATCAAAATGATCAGATGCCATTTCCAATATCTGCAATATTGGTGCCAGGCTGTCTGCTTTGGTTTGCTGTCTTTGTGCCCCCGCAGGCTCCTCTGCTCTGCGCTGGGGAAGGGCAAGGACGGACCTGCAGCACCCCTCTCTGGCTTCCTCCTCAACAGGACTGAGCTACTGCCTGTGTGGCAAGGAGAGCAGCCTGGGGAGGAACAAATTCCTGCCCTACAGCTCTGCCGTGCTGCAGCCTCTGTGGTGGGGTGAGCCCCCCAGGCTCCGGGGGTAAGCCCATTTCCCCTTCCCTCCCAGGCTGGCTGGGGATCCGAGAATGAAAGGGGAGGAAAGAGGACCCGCACGCACAGCCTCCTAAAGCCCTGCAGTGCTTACCCAAAAATGTCCGTGAAGACTGCATTTCTTAGTGATACTGCAGTGCCTTTTGCCATCAGGGCTAGGGAGGGGGTGGATGGTGCCTTGTCTCTGCACTGCCTGTTTCTTGGTGTCTGGCCTCAGACAGCCCGCAGGTGCGGTGGGACAGAGCCTGACGTGGCCCCGAGTCTCACCCTGGTAAGAAGTTGGATGTTGTTTGTCCACAGAAGCATAAATAACAGTGGCTTTCAGCAGCACTGGTTAAACAGACTGAGTCTGTGAGTCATCTTATGAAGCTGTCATCAGAACATCACCCGCTCCGCCTCAGCTTCTGGCTTCTGCGGGCTTAACATATACACATAATCTGCTATTAAAGCACCTCTTTTGTCTTCCAGCAGAGTTGGCCAAAACTAAAATGAGCATTTACAACACTCCTCCTCAGCCTAAAATTGCTCAGTGAGAACTTCATGGGGTTTATTTGCTCGCTGATCGAGCCAAAATTTAAGAGGGGCTGTGGGAACAAAGTCACCTTTGTGGCACTTGTCAGCGGAGTTTTATTACTGTTTCGATCCTGATGGCTGTCGAGATAAAAGGAGGAGTCCTTTCATATCATACAATGGATGTAACTTAATAAGTGGTCAACAAAATTGCCATGAGCAAAGAAGAACTCAGTTGTTTCTTTTTTTTTTTTTTTTTTCCTTTCCCCTGTGGTTGAATTATGAGTTTCACATCCCTCACAATTCCTGGTATCAATCCTTGTCTGTGGCAGGGGTGCCTACAGAGCACACATGAGCATGCTGGGGAGACACCACATCTCCCCCGTCCCCTGCAGCAGCCTGTAGGTGCAATGAACTGATTGTCCTCTGCCCCGAGTCCTCATCCAGACACTTTGTGGAAAGAAAATAGCAGGGACTGAACATGCATTTGCAGCACTGAACATGCATTACTCTTTTAAAAGAAAAAAGATAGCCCTCCAGTAAAGAGTTCATTTGGAAAACAAGTTTTGTGAGCAGAATTTTGCCTTTAATTTGGAGAGGAAACTGGGGGGTTGCAAGATACCCAGGTATTTACTGCTCCTTACATTTGCAGGGCGCATCCTCTTCTGTCGACAATGACTTCTAGAAAGAACTCTGCTGCCCACAGTTTTAGAGAGTCATGCTTTCTTTTGAGGTCAGTGGGCCTTAAGCACGAGTAGTTTGACTTTGGCCGTACATTTTCAAACTGACCTTTTTTTCTATGCACAGTCAGCCATATGAGTTTTACCTCCGTTTTGCAAACCTTAGGTTTTTAAGGACGTGAGTAGCTTAAAGCAAGAGAATATGTGACAGTGGAATATTCCTGACCTTAAATTTTGGGCAGATGGTTAAATGTCTACCTGAATCATGCTCTCATGGAAAATAAAGATGACTTTCTGAAAAAGAAAAAAAAAAAAAAAAGTAATGTGTTTTGCACTGTTATTTTCCTTGTAATTAATTCTCTTTCTTCCCTTATCTGTCTGTGTAATACAAAATTATGTCTGGTGTCCTCTGAGGAAAATGTCATGACCTGTTTTTTTTAGCATCATCTGCAATCTTCCACTCTTAAAAATGAAAAATAAAACCCTTCTTAGACTTATTATTAACAAGAAGAAATGTGCTGACAGTTTAGCAGTACATGTGAATTATAGGAGTGATAGGATGAAGACAAGCACTGGGAGATTTACAGCCGAAACAGAACCGTCCACACAGCCCTGGGGCTCCCTGCTTCGATCCTGATCCAAACACCATCTGCCTTTGCCATTCCTTGGGAGAATGGCTTAGCAGCAGCTATATTCATAAATATTCTGCCACCTCATAAAACACTCCCTAAGAAAAAAAAAAAAAAAAAAAAAAAAAAAAGAGGGAGGGAGAGAGAGAGGGAGAGAGAGGTTTCTTAATTCCTAACCGAGATTCCTTAATTTTAGGGATTTCAGAATCCTGATTTAAATTACTGAGAGCTTATTTTAGCCAGTCTCCACCAACAGAGCCACCCACTGAAGAGTACCCTATAAATTTCATAGTAACATTCCAGTAAGGGAAAGTTATGCAGGTCTGAATCTAACTAAACCAAAAGCCTGAATAAACCTAGTTACCTTGGCTTGTGGTAAGCAGGTCTGTTATCATCGCTTCTGCAGAGAAATGCTTCGTTTCTTATTTAGGTCATTGCATCCTGCTTGTCACACAGCCACTGCCTGCATGGCAAACACCACACGGTGCCATCCAAACCAGGCACTTGGTGCCACAGCCGGCCCCGGGCACACTGGTGCTCCTGCACACGCAGGAAGAAGCAAACACCACCCTTGAATGAAAGTGGTTGGAAAACCACTTAGCAATCCCAGATCGGTGGCACTGGGGGAGAGGCTGAGCTGGGGCTGCTCCCACACGCTTTGCTTAACGCACGGGATCTGCTGCAGCAGCCAAAGCAATTTGTGGCCATTAACACCAGCTGCAGGATTGCAAAAAGACCCCCCAGAGCCCAGCAGACACTGGGAGAGAGGGAGCTGGGTCTCAGACGGCTGCTGCTGACAAACCTCCTTCTCCTCTCCCTCTTCCTCCTCCTGCAGGGCCCAGCTTCCTCGCCAGCCCCAGCACTTCTTGCGCCTTCGCTCGCAGCTCTGCTGACTTTGGCGTATGCTAATTGCATCCTGTTGGGATCACAGATGATCATCATTCAGTGTAATTTGCAGCTAGGCCAATTTTTAAATTATTTTGGGAACTATATTACTTTGTTCTGTAAATGTTTACCCGCTAACTATCAGATGTGTGAGCTTCTCAGCATACTGCAAGAGAAATCTGCATATGAATGAAAGGGAAGTAGATACGGTCTCTGGTATACAGATACACATAGAATTGCAACAGCTTTGGATCCAAACACTTGGAAGACACTATGTTGTTTTCTCTGATTTATCTTGTGTTGTTCTAGCTGCAGAGCCTAAAACCTCAAATAACTTCATAATTTTTGATGTCCGGCTCTTATGAATTCCAAGGAACATTTGTGGGAACATTTCCCACTTGGCCTCTAATTTGAAGATCACTTGAAACACATTGAATATTTTTTCCTTCTGCAGACAGAACAGCCCCTCCAGGAGGATGTGGAAATAAATAGCTGTGAGGGACACAAACTCAAAAGCTTCAGTCATCAGGTAAGGACAAAGCCATGTTTTTTCCCGTTTGCAATATGGGTTGTGAAATGAAGACTTCTGCAACAGAGGTAAGTGCATGAGAGATATGAAAGTATTTATCATTTTATGTAATGGGCTTCAGTACCACACTGGTAAAATTACTCTCCCAGCAGAAAATGGGCTCATACGGAGGCACATAAATAGTATCAGTGCAAGCTGCATGATCAGATGAGGTGTCAATCCTTGTTGGCACTCCTCCGTTAATTTAAGATACGTTTTGAAATGCTGAAGCATGAGAAGCATGGAGCCTTTTGCCTCATTTGTTCCCTAGCTTTTGTTTTCCATCATTGTTAGAGTGATTCATAGTAAGGGATCAACCAAAACTAAACTGAGGCAATTCACGGGCTAACCAAAGGCTTTACAGAGCCGTGCAGTCCCAAGGACAGCAGCAACAGGTGCTCAGAATTACAGGCCCACAGATTTAACATGCTTTGTTCCCTTGGTTACAGAGGAAATCCGTGTGGGCCAGCAGTAAGGGCAACAAAACCCACAGCCATGCCAATTCCCAGTCATCCTCAGGATTTCACGAACTTCATCCAGAACAAAGCAGGAGAGTCCCCGGGGTAGTGCAAACAGTGCTCTCGTTGGCTGTTAGTACAGAGGCAATTTCAGTCCCATCATCTCTGAAAGACTGGGCTTCTCTGGTGTCCGTGGGAGCAGAGGTCCCACTCCAGAGGAAGAAGAAGTACTTGGGACTGTGTGGGGATGAGAATACATCTGACAAGCAGGCTCTGGGCCATGTAGCAAGACAGAGTATGGGGCTTGTTCCCCTTTATTTTCTTTCATAGCCACCCAGGAGAATTATCTGTTATTTTTTTTTTTTCAGGGGATTAATATCTGAAATGGGTTAATTCTACAGTACATGCCCTGCCTATGAAGCATAATAGGAAATCCTCCTATATTTAGGTGAGGCATATCTTTTTTTTTTCCCTTCTTTTTATTCTTCTTCTAACTGTTAGGGTATTAAATCTATACAGATGATAATCTCCCAGAAACTCTGAAGAAATTATATCCATGTGTTTTCCCCAGAATGATAAAATAACTCCAAAGAAGAAACCCGCTGAGATTTCAGTAACACAGAAGAATATAGTTTAAACCGAACAAGAGTCCCCAAAGCTTCCCTGGTGTCTGATCAGCCATGGTTTAGCCACCACGGAACATCTTCAGAGCAAGAGTCCAGCAACAGCAGAAAACAAGATGATAGCTTCAAGGCCATGATGTTAAGGAGGTGTCCAGCCAGCTCCTGCTTGTAGAAACATGACAGTCTACAGAGAATAGGAAAGCAAACCCCATATGATATCTGTTTTCCATTGCGCTGTATTTTCGGAAGAAATTCAATGCTGGAGAGAGCTGAGCCCACCATCCTGCTCGTATGTCCAGCAGGGCAGAGCAGCAGGAAGCACAGGGGCCTTTCTTCTCCATGGCTCGCAGATTGCCCTTCGTGAAGCCAGAGATTGTCCCTCGATGGCTGTGCTAGGCTGAACTCTCTGTAACCCACATTCAGGCCTCTGGTGGCAAACACCTCTCCATGTCACTACAGGGTGAATCAGTTTTTTGGCAAAAGGTTTCTTTATTTTTTTATTTTTATTTTTTTTCCCCCATATGACTAATCTGCAAAAGGTTTTCATTTCCTAATTCCCATGAATTACTTGATGACAAGCAGATTTGTTTCTCCAAGCGCATCTATTGTCCATTGATTGAGCTTTCTGCAGATACCACAAATTCTGCTGGGCCTCGCAGCTTGCGCAGCACAAACACTCCTCCCTGCCTGGGGGATTTTCTAGATTCAGCAAGACAAACTAATATAACTTCATGTTTAAAAGGAAAATGTAAATACTGATTAGTTACCCGTGTGTTTTGTCATAAAGCCCTCTGTCATGATAATGTGCTTCAGACAACGAATAAAAAGGTTATCCGTTATCCATTCTTTTCACCAAAGTTAGAATATTTTTCAAAATATGCGGTTTTAAACATATTTTCTGCAGTGCAGATCTAAACCTACTCAGTCTTACGCTTCCTTGCGATTGCATTCAAATACAAAGATTGATTCCGATTTAATCCTTATGGCACACAGGCAAAGTAAAGGGGAAAAAAAAAAAAAGAAACCTAAGTTAAGCTCTTATTATCACTGGATTTGAATGTGTTCTTTATATATCTAGTGAGCAATGTAGAAACATTTTAACTGAAATTTTTGCATCTGCTGCACTGGGAACCGAGAGGAATTAATTTTGCAAATATTTATACTTGTTATTTTGCAACTAGTATGTGTTCTGTAATTATCCATAAATTAATTTCTGTAAATATTTATTTGTGCAAATAGTGATTTGGCTGTCCACTAGGGGAAAAAAAAAAATGTGGCTTTTTTCCATTCATGCAGCCACACTTAAAATTATAAAAAATTGGATCTTTCTTCAGAGCTGGAGGCAGCCATTTGCACTCTCCTGCTGGGGTTTCAGCTCCAGGTCTGGTCAGAGCATGTCCCACACGCTCAGTTCAAGTGAGACAGCATCCCCCAGCTGGTGATTTCATAGGTGCACTCCCCTGTTCCCATTTATCTCAAAAGCACACAAGTGAAAAACCTAACGCTTGCTCTTCAGAACCATATGTTCTCTTTTGTTAGCTCCAAGAAAGATGTCGAGAACTTGGATTGCGAGCTGGTTGCGAGTGTCTTCAGCTAGTTCAGATGGAAGACTTCTGGTTAAGGAGCATAACACACGTGTGAGGACAGGAATACTTGCTCACTCTAAGCTCTCATTAGGGATTCATCTGAGGAAACACGATAGCCTTTTGGTGCTTGGTATGCCTAGAGCAGTTCTGAGCACTTCTGCAGGTATTTGCCAGGCTTCTGCCATGTGAAGTGATTTCTGCAATTAGGGCAGTCTTGCTTACATGTCCCCAGTTCACTACAGAAGAATAATTTCACAGGGCTTCATTATACCACCTGTGGGGCCCTTGACAACTAAACATGCTATAAAGTGAAAACAGTAGGAAATGTCCTGCAGACTGTATCTCTTGCTCGTTTTGCATTTTTCATTTCCCTGGCATGCTGCGTGGCGGCAGCCCTTTGCAATAACAAAGGCAGTCGTCTTTCTATCACCGTTCTGTCAGCTGTCTCTGGAGAATCAAGAATCAGATGAAAAGTACAGCTTTCACTACCCAGTGTTGGCGTTGCCCTCCTTTTGTCTGACAGCAAATCCCCAGATCTTCCATATGGGTTTATTATCCATATCAGAAATGTCTCCATTTTGCAGGCAATGATTCAAGAGAGCAGGATGCATGCAGTGGCACTCCGGCAGACAGTGGCAGGCTGGGAAATGAACCGTGAGGAGTGGGTCAATGCACTTAGTATGAGTGTCCTCGTTTATATATGTGAATTTTGATTCATGTTTTTGTGCATTTAATTTATCTGTGAATAAAGCCACTGACAAAACTCACTCACCAGATGTCACTCCCTACTGTCAATCAGATACTCAACAGTTTAAATCCCAGCAGTGACCAATGCTTCATTTTTTTTGCTTGTTTGTTTTTTAAGAAAAGAACTAAAAACTCACATAAATCTTAAACAAACTTGGAGGTTTTGCTTTGTGCCCAGCCCTTCCCTCCTTGCCCCCACCTTGCTCAAGTTTATTCTTTACCATTATACTCTACTCCCTCCCCTCCATCTCATCTCTCACCATTTGGTCTTTATAATAGAAAATAATTAAAAAGTAAAACAAAAATATATTAGGTTTATTAGTGTCTGAAAGCAAAAAGTTGCTATAAATGCCATCCAATTGCCCCTTTTCCAAAATCCACCACCAAAACCTGGATTAAAGCTAACACAACGCTGCTGACCCTCACAAGAGAAAACGTGCTGGGGATTTCCTTACTGCTCCACCATTTAAATGTACTCTGCTAGGTGAAGTGGCAGAGCTTCCTTAAACTGGGGCTCGATCCTACAAGAACCAGCACTGAGGTCCTATTCTAAGAAACACAAACGTGAGCCAGGGCACAAGGCACGTAGATATTTTCAGTAAGGCTGTGGGGACTGCTCATGTGCTGGAGTATTCAGGGTTTCACTAGCCCCTGCTTTGGGTGGCTGAGTGACTTCATGTAAGGTTTTGAGCTCATAGGCACCTGTGGTAGATAGCTGTACACATTCATAGACTGTTTTCTAACTGATCTTGAGCTCTGTCATCCTTAGATGGTGGTGCCAGGTGTATGACATGAAGGAGTAGATGGCAGGTCCACTGACCTGCACACGTAATTTTGAGCTTTGGGCCCTTGCTGGACACACAGAGCTGGGTACCTGGTCAGGGGTGGCCAGCAGCCAGTGAGCCCCAATGTCCCTGCTCTCCTATTAATGGACATAAAAGGTGGCAGTGGGCCTGAAGAAATGTCACTGCCACTTGCTACCAGCCCTCAGGCTGCATGTTTAGACCCACAGCCATGGTTGTATGAACATCTCCTAGGCAAGGTGCAGCAAAGGGCTGTGACCTGTGGGTCTGCAATGCCACAAGTCACCTGCTAGAGGCTCCAAGCAAAACACCACCCAAACTTCAACAGAGCCTGAAGTACCTCTTTCTAGACTACATCTGCAAGAACACATTTGCAGCAGACTGCCCCAAACGGATCGTGAGAACACCACCCCCCTGGAGGTGCTCACCCAGCAGCTGCAGGACATGCAAAAGCACAGAGAAAATAGCTGCAATGTGCAAAATTGTGGTCATCTTGGGAGACCTGCCAAATTGCTGGGGCTTGGAGCTCCAGATTCATCCATCCTGAAGACCTTGGCTATAAGGTAGCTTCTGTGTCAGATAAAATCTATCCAATGACATTTTATTTGAGAAAGTGCCATCCATCCAGAGTAAATGAACCTTTTCTTTATAATCTATTTGGTTCATCTCCAAGATGTGGCAGAACACCTTGTACATGGGGATATTACCAAAAACATCTTCTGTGTCAAAGCTTTCTTATTCCCTCCTGAGCTTCTGCTGTGAACACCACAAAGTCCCATTTCATGAGCAATATGAAATCTCTGGTTCACATTTGTATTTAATTATACATCAACTGTCTTTCTGACTTCTTCTTTTGTAAGAGAAGAGCGATTGAAATTGCTCCTGTAATGGAGAAGTGCAGTCTATTTACTTCTTTGTTGTAATCAGGAATTTGACAAAATATTTTTTCAAAGCCTTCAGCCAGTAAAATTATTTAGGCCATCAAGGTTTTGGCCAGGCAGCGTAAGGCAGACTATTTTCCTCACTTAGAGTAATGGCCGGAAAACCCTCCATGCATCATTATTTATTATACACCTCATTTACTTTGATGCAATGTTAATACTAGACCAAAGTTCAAAGCCTGTGCAAGTCACATTTTCTTACACAGGGAAAGCAAATTTTGCTCGGCTGAAGCATCAGGGAAGGTACAACACAACCCTGGCAGGAACAGACAGTGCGTGGACAAGCTTGAGGTGTTCCCCCCAGGATGGTGTCTGTCGTCCCACATCCACGCGGGTGTCCCCACTGCCGTGCATGTGGCTCTTCCCAAGCATCACCCAAACAGACGGGGAGCCCTTGCAGAAAGTTTCAAAAAAAAAAAAAAAGCTGTTGAAGCACCGACTGCTGGGAGCTGGCAGGAGAAGCACTGACCATAACAGCCTCGTTTCCTGTCTGCTGTCCCCGGTTTTCTGCTACTGATTGCTCTCACTAGACAGGGCTGGGCAGAAATGTTGCCCGGCCTAGCTTGACAACGTCTAGCTTTCTGCGTACACCAAGAGCCAGAAAAGAGCAGAATTACATTATTTTAATATATGCGACTGACTTCTCCAAACTGTGATCTGTCCTATTTATCTCTGTCCGCTTTCATTCTGTACAGGCTGTCCCCTTGCCTTCCATCATTTAAACCTTTGGGTCTTGATTTATCTGTTAACCAAACTACAGGTCATGAGCAACGTGGAGCATGATTTTTTTTTGTTTGCTTGTAGAATAAATAGAAAACAAACAAACCACATTACAGGCAAAAGACTCAGTAATGTTTGAGACTGGGATGAGCAACAGCCTCTAGCAGAAAACTGAGGAGAGTAGAGGCCCTCCTCTCATCATCACAGAAACGGAGAAAAAGAGAGCCTGAAAAGACTGCAAAAGGTCTCCCCGTCCATCCTTTTACCCCAAACCAAGGTGAGTTGCACCTACAGCATTGCAGAAAGGTGCTTTGAACAGTCTACTACTGACACCAGAGCCCGGCAAGCCCGTGCAGTTCCTTGATGTCCTTGAGGTTATGCAGCTTTCCTAGCTGGAATCTTTCCTGCTGCAAGTGCAGCCCATCATTCCTTGTCTGATCCCCATGGTTCACGCCGGGGGGTACCTCACATACAGGTAAAAGGCACTGCTGCATTTCCAGCTCCTCCTCCCCTTGCAAAGAGCAGTGAACCCACCCATTTTCCCATGTGGAAAGTTTTGTCAGACCTTACATCATGCAACAGCAAAAGACTAAGGCCAAGCAAGGAGATAAAATGCTCCACAGCAAGACAAGGAGCGAATCTGAAAGCTAATCTATCAGAACAACTTGAGAAAATGGGGCACAATTCAATCTCACATCGCACATGTAGGATTACGCTGAGCTATGAGATTTGACATGTGTTGAGGAACGTTTTCTGCCTTGTATTTAAGAACAGCATATTTCATACATTTATCCTTCCTGAAGATGAAAAAGATGCTGTACTCTATATGTCATTTGGATAACATCTGTATTTCTTGAGGGCTTTTCTAAAGCAATACCAGACTTCTGTGCTCTTTAACCTCCTTCCTATAGCTTTTTTGTTTGTTTGTTGGCTTTTTGTCTTTGTCACAGAGGATTTCTTATCTATTTGGGTGTCTTCATAAATCGCACATGTACACAGCACTGGAACTCCAAGAAATGAAAGGCAAAATAACAAGGCTGCAAAACCATATGCTTAATTTCACAGTCCAGTTCCTCAGTATGGAAGATAGAAATGTCTCCCTCCTGCATCCTCCAGCCTCATAGGCCTCTCTTGTATTGCAATTTATACCCATCAAGCACTTGACATGCACTTTTACAGACTAAGCTTTCAGCCTGAAGCCTATTAAAATGCCAACTGACAATGCAAGATTTATTAAAAGTTTAAAAAAAAATAAAAAAAAAAGTCACCAATTGCCTGGCCCCACACAGATTCATTGCAGGTAACAAAAGTTTAGTAGCTGAGACTTAATACACACAGATACACACCTACACCCTTCTGAGGACTGACTTTGCTTCTGAAGGGTCAGGATTTCACTTTTGTCATTCAGGAACATCGCCGAGGTCAGCAGGACAATGCCGTGGCAGGAGAATTAGGCCCTGCATTTCTTCAAAGCTTTACATCCTCTCCCAAACACAGTGATAGATCTGCACGCTTGCAACTTGTGTCTTTGCATCGCACCATTGCTTTTCCAATATGATGTGTGTTGTTTTTTTTTTTAGTTTTGTTTTGTTTTTGAGTTAGAAACTAGCCCCTGGATCTTCAGGCTGTCCCTAGGATGTGTTTTAATCTTCTTTGCAATAATTTTCCCTTCGTAAGCAGTCACGTAGCGCAGTCTGATACGGGTAAACATCTCACTGTATTAATGAAGTTTGAAACAAAAAGCATTGCTAGACCAAAAGCATGCGACTGCAAACAAAATGAGGAGCAAACATGTCCTGGGGGGAAACTCATCTGCCACATGAATCGTCTCACAATAAACTGCACCGCTATGGCAGGATGGTTTGTATATGGGTTAAATCAAAATAAGAACCTGGAATTAAAACCCTTCGCTCCTCTGATGGTCTGATTCATTTCTGCTGATAAAAGACCTGAGGTGCTGTTTAAGCTATAAAACCTGCAGTATCTTCCCCCACGTCGTGGATTTAAATGCATCTGAAATCTCAGAAGAATGATTAATCATGGCAAATTCTCCGCGTTTTGCCTCAGAAAGAGAATCTGTCTAAATCCTGGCTGTTGAGATCCAGGCGTGGAGCACAGAGTGCTGCCCAAAACTGACAAAGCCCCAAAACATAGCAGCCCCAGATCTGGTTTGCCCAAATCCTGCAGCAGCAGCAGCAGCCAGCCGCCTGCAGCAGCAACCTCCTTGCTTCGCCCAGAATGCAGCCCGCAGAGACAGCGCAAACTCTGCCCCCTGTTAGCACCAGCTTCATCTGGTTTAACACTAGTCTCGCTAAACTATGGCAGAAGTTTTCCTCTGGTATAAAATAACAGAGCTTAAGGAGAGCATCTCTCAGAAATAAAACATTCCCAGGTACTTTATAATGAGCAAGATCCGGCCAAACGTATTTCCTCTTGAGCCTTTGAAGTATTGCTCACTTTTTTTTTCCCTTTTATAACTATTGCAGAATCCTTTTGGGTTAGATGATGAATGTCACAGAAAAGCCATTCAACAATGCCACCACCGATGCTTTGAACAACCTTCAAAAGCACCTTGAGGAGGTCAGTGTGTTAATTTATCAGGAGCAAAATATTATTTGCAATATACATTGACTTTCACTCCACAGCTCATTTGCATCTTTCCTGAGTAAGGGCATAGGGAAGAAATACACCAAAGCCTTGAAACAGCAACTGTCCTTCGGTGCTTAGCATGTGATTTTACAATGTGCTCAATACAATCTACTCTATTTTTGCATCCGACAGCAAGGGAAAATACTTAGAGAAAACATGCTTAGAGAAAATTCCTCAAGCTGAGGAATTCCTCAACACACACAAAAAGATGAAGGTGGCAATACAGCTTAAAAACATGTGTCTTTGAGAGTGAGGATCCAGCATAATTAAGGGGAAAGATGCAACCTTTGGTACCTTAACACCAGCCCTCAAAGGAGGCAGCACCACATCTAGTTGTTCTTCCTAAGGCTGAGAGAAACCGAGAACTTGCATTTGTGCATGTGTGCATGGATGTGACTCCCCTGTCCAAAAGAAATCTCTGCCTGGCTAAGTTTCTGTAGCACATTTCTTTGTCATGAGTAACCCCATTTGCCACTGCATTTACATCCAGATCTTCTTTTCTTCATATTTAAAATTGAAAGCCCTGCAGAGCTGTAGTAGATTAGTAAAACAAGGCCCCATCCTCAGCACAATACAAGGGCTGCAATTTCATCCCTGAGATTTGGCTGCTCCACTTGAATTGTGCTTTTGTGCTTCATGGCATCAACAGAAACATCCCCCTGAATTGCTGCCTTGTATTCGGTTTCAGACAGCACTCAGTATTATCCGGCTTTTAGCAAAACGGCATCTGTGAGCGTATCCCCAGTGCACTGGGAGGAAAAGCCTGGACGGGGCTGGAGGAGAGAGAAATATTTTCTATTTAATTTTGCAGGACCGGAGTCAGTGTTATTTAGACCTCAGACTTGCACGTCAGCAGCCATATCACTCGTCAGAAGCCACAACAAGATCAGGTACATCTCAGGTCAGCGTTGTCTGCCACAAGGTGCTGCAGGCTGATGCCAGCCGATTATTTCGGATGAAGCAGACTGGAAACGGGAGTGATACCGTAAGTTTATGCTACAGAAGGATGGTTGTGATTCATCCCTCTGGCCTGGAAGTTCACCCTGAGCTGTGATTACTCAGAAGCAAGTCCCGGTGAGGATTTCTCACAGGAGAAAAGGCTCCTTAGCTCTTTGGAGACGTGGCACCATCCCAGAAAACAGCAAGACTTGAAAACCACAGCTGGAGCCTGCAAGGTTTACAATCTCTTAGAAAAGAGGATTACTGCATATTCTGCTACAAATAAATATTATCCTTATCTTTCACCAGCCTTCAACTCCAAAGTCAGGCATATTAGCTGCGATGATTTTTGCTTCTGACAGCAAAGGCCTAATTCTGCACACTGAGACTTGTAAAACCCAGTTAATGTCACGATGTGAAATTAGTGAGAAAACTAATCCCCTGTACCACAGCGGTCCATTGGCAGAAAGGTGATAATACATGGACATGATGAAGACAGAGAGCTCCACTTTAATAATTGCAGTTGTTCATTTGTATGATCTATACTAAATTTTATATTTATTTTAAAAGCATATCAACTGTACAGAAAACATTAGTGGCCCCAAGCAAGAAGAACGAAGCACTCCCCATACACTGACCACAGGGATATCTCATCTGTCAGCAGCAAAACCAAAGCAGGGCCGTCTGTACACACTCATCCCACACTGGGACCCCGAAAACGTGCAGAGTGGGGCTCCAGCCTGGGGGGCAGGGGGTGAGCAAGAAGAGAGCAGGACACTGGCAAAGGGCTATGGGGGATAGCAGGGACAGGGATAGGGATAGTGATAGCAATAGGGATAGGGATAGCTTACTGCAGCAGTGCTCAAATCCCAGCTGAACTATCTAATAATAATATATCGTAAAGGATATATAATTACATATAATAAGAAATTCCTGCAAGTGAGGAAGTTCCAGCCTTTGGGGAGATGCTCGATGCTAGCAATGTAGTTTTGCTCCACATCATCATTATTATTTTTTTATTCATTTTATTTAATTAACGTGTGCTTTTTTCTTTTTTTTTTTTTTTTTTTTTCATTTAACTTTTAAATTATGTATGGATCGATTATGCTGTTTTTCTGTTGCATTTCGTTTCGGGGCGTTCTCCTGCCTGGTGCAGCCGGGGGGGCAGCAGAGGGGCCGGCCCCTGCCTTCCCCGCGCCCTCCCGCGGCGGCGACGCCAGGTGGCAGCGCAGCCCCGGCCACGGCCGCACACGGCTCGGGGGGGGGGGGGGGGGGGTGAAGAAAAAGAGAGAGAGAGAGAAAAAAAAGAAGAAAAAAAAAGCCACAAACCGGCAATTCACGAATAAAAGCTTGCAATCGTTTGAAAAAAAGTAACAGAGAGAAGCAAAGGTTCCACTAGGAAATACATATGGGGACTGTTTCGACACAAAAGCTTTGTTTCTAATTTATTTCCAGCCCCAGAAATGTCCAGAAATAGAGAGGGGGGGAAAGGAGAGGGGCCCCAGGGCTCCCCCCAGCCATCCTGCTCCAGGGTGAAACCGAGAAGCATTCCCCTCTCCTAACTGTACCTAGAATCCTGGCCTGCACCTGCACACTAAAATTAGAAAATTAGCAATTTAAGCATTCTCCAGGCTAACTTCTATCCCTCTATTTTTGCCTCAATATCGTTCTTTGCCTAAAACACCTCCCTGAGCCCTTTTGTGCTGCGCTGCTGCAGAGCCACAGCTCCTCCTCGCCCTTGTGCCGTGGTTAGGCTGGGCCGGCTTTGTTCCATCCTGGGAGCTAGCGTCTTTTCCTGAGACTCGTACTTCCTCACAAACAACTTCAGTGTCAACAAATTCGCTTCTGCTGTTCCAAAAAACACTCAGTTGTGAGTTCCCAGACCATGGCAGCTCCAGAGAGCTGAGGAGAGGCCGGGAGCAGAGGGCCAGGCACAGGCCTCGCAACCAGGCCCCACAGTCACTGCCTTTGGGATGTGGCCGCCTGGAAAATGCCTACAGTCCACATGGGTAACAGAGAAATTGTGCTAAGCAGCCCCAGATCGCTCCTTTTGGGGTTGGTTTTCCTAAGCAGTCTGGGTGGACAGGAAATAAGGGGAGAAGGGCAGGCAAAGGGTCATGGCCACCCCTGGGTTTTGTCAACACGTGGAGCAAAGAGCAGATGGCATGCAGGTGACATATACGACTGCGTGAAGCAACGCAACCTTGACCCAGATGGAGGTCACGCCTCTTCAGCTTTAATAGTGACTATATTACAGCCCATCTCATCTTTATAGAGAAGCTTTCTTGAGACCTCAGTAACCTCACCTGCCGTAAATACCTCGGATACCGTAACTCCCCAGCAGCTGCCCCTGGACCACGTGGCCCAGTCCACCGCAGGTCGCTGAGGATTTCAGGGCTCATTTCCTGACAGCTCCTTCCTCATGTAATTCCAGCAAAGCCAAAGATTATATCTCGTGCATCACTGCTAATATCCTTCTTGCGGAGCTGGATGTTTGCCAAGTACTTGCTGGGCTACTGATCTTGTCTGAAGTTTGTTAAGCAAAGAGCCAAGTGCAAGCTGTGGCAATCTAACCACAAAACCCAAGCAGCACAAAAGATGCACTCATTATTCAACACCTCATTGCACAACCTAGCAAAAAGGCAGCACCCTTTTCCCCTTTTCCCACCCGTGTAACCTCTCCGTATGTTTTGTGTTGTTTTTTTCAACATACGTATTTCACAACATTGGTGCTGGGGAGGTAGAGGTGAACTTCCACTTAGCAGGGACTTTTCTGGGAGGCCGCTGTTTCTCCAGGTTTCTTACAGAGACCTCAGTGAAGCCAAGTATGAAGAAGAAAACACAAATAAAGGCAACAAGGAGAGGGAGAGGGCAGCAATGCTCCAGTATTTGTAGTCATATCTGTGTTCAGCTAAACTGAATAGGGCTGAATTGGACCCCAGACTCTACTTGGCACTGGAGCAAAGTTTTGGACTACACCCGTGAGAATTACTACAGAGAAGAAGGAAAGTACTTCTGTATTATTTTGTGGGGGTTTTCCATTTAACTGGAAACACACACAAATTAAATAAGCAGTACACCAGTTCACTTTGCGTGACTGGTATCCCTAACCAGAGATAATGATCTCTCTAGCACAACACGTAACATACCTGCTTGTGGCCCTGCGTTGGGTAGGGACTGGACAAAATGTTCTTGCAGATCCAAGCAATTTTGTTGAAGCAATCCCAGCGTGAAAATGGATGGTACTGCAAACCACACAGATATGGAAAGCTTAAAAGACCTGTATATTCACATACGTATCTTCACTGGAAACTGAAGATGGACCTACAACTTTGTCTTCATTTAATCAGAATCACAGTGATTCATGTAACTTTGTCTAGCATATTGCTTAAATTGATAGTTTACGGTCAGAGGGTTAAAAGCTTAGGAAATGACATTGCTTACATAAAAAACTACCCTCCTGAAGCCCGTCAGCCTGAACAATGATATTTTCCTTTTAACTTGACCTGACCAGCAGGGTAGCCTCCGGTTGCACTCACACACTGTCCACACTTACAGCTCCGTTACTCCCCACTCCCATACAGCAAATTCTCTGATGTTCCCAACAATCAGAAGAAAAGGGGCATCTCCTCCCAGCAGCTGTGGGTTTCTGGCAGAGCCCAAACCCTCCAACTCCTCTCCATCTAGGCACATGCAGCACTGCAGTCTCAGCACCCAGACCGTGCTCACCATGCACCTGGTCCCCATGGGCTACTGCATGGCACAGGGCATCTGCCTCCTCCAGGGTCACCCTTGACTAGGTGGCTGCTAACAACACTGGGGAAAAAACAGAGCAGTGCAGGGGTGTTGTTAGCACATTGGAAAATAACATAACAAAATGAGTGAGATGGTAATTCCCAGAAACGGTGCATCATGCAAGGTATTGCATAGAAAGATCATGTTTTAATAGGGATGGGACAGAAAGCTGTTATGTTGTAGGCACATGCAAAAACAAAGATGTTGCACAGAATGGTGCAGGTCTAAAACTCAGTAAATTGCTCAAGAATGGCAGTCAGGAACACCCTTGGCAATATTTAGATCACAGCTAAAAGCAAAAGTGAGTGATGTAGCTGAGAGAGGGGGATCCATGAGGACCCCCCGCACAGAACATAAAAGCACCCAAGATCAACTGCTATATGGTGGAAATAGCCCCTTCTGACTTGGAGTGGAATGTGAAAAATTCTTCATGCTGCTGAAGATTGCATCCTGAGATAGCTTGGCCAGAGAAGGGTCACAGCGTGTGCTTTTTTGGGAAGACAGCTATGTGAAGAAGGGCTGGAAGGACATCACAGAAGCATGAGGCAGACAGTAGAAGGCACTCACTGCCATGGTGGGACAGCCCTAAAACTGAACTACCGTTAGCCTTCACAGACCTCACACCATAAAATGGGAGAGGGAGAGGAAAGAAGGGAAAGAAAGGAGAAGGAAAAGGTCACATGCTTGCTCTTCCCCCTGAGAGTTATCTCTGTTCTCTTACAGCAACAGCAGCATTGCACTTATACCAAGGTGTGCCTACAGCTGGACGTATGTTGGCTTATATTACACAACTGAAAATGTCAAAATTACCCACCAGCTTAGCCCTTTCCTCCCACACCCAGCAGAGCAGGACTGCCCAGAAGCTGTCCTTGTGAAAAGACCTGGTGAAGAAGTTTGGGTATGTGCCCAAAGGAGACAGGTTTCTCTCCAAAAGGTACAGCAGTAATTTTGTCTTTCACCCCTGAGGGGACATGCCTGCTAGGGAGCATCAGCTGCCCCCCAACACCATTCCTCTGTCCCAGCTATGAAGCCCCTTCAAAATACTTTCCAGGACAGCAGGTTGTATAGGCTGTGTTCACCCAAGTAAATCTCCTGATGGGCAAAAAAGATGGTGAACTATAGCCAGGATCCAGGTGGATCATGCTTTCTCCTCGATTAACACTCTTGGGTCCATCTCCTACATGAGCTCCCTGGTCTCCAGGCTGATGAAGGTGCAGGATTTCTACAGAGGTGCTGCCAGCCAAGACCAGTGCTGTGCAATTAGAGTGTTTCCCTGCAGCTGGTTTCCAGCAGCTACAGCCGATGTTACCAACACAGGAACAGCCCTGGGTTGTCTGCTCTTCCTCTTTTGCTCATTAAAAAAAAAAATAAAATAAAGGAAAAAAAAAAAAAAAAGCAAGAAGCCATGGGGCCATGGGGAAGGTTGATCAACATTTTGAGAAAAACAAGTGCTCACTTGACCTACTCACTCACAAGACACTGACATCTGGCCACCCTGACCTGTCTGGGCACTATGATGAAAGGAAAGCAGCACCAGTCATAGCTAAGCAGCTGCTCCTTGCCCTGAAGTTGCCCAGAGGTCACCAGTGGGCTGGCTGGCAGCTCCGCCAGAATATGCCCACAAGAGGAGACAACATTGCCCTGCCTCCTTTGCTGTGATCTGAGAAGATACCTGCTGGAGACCAGCAGCTGTTGGTGGGACCTGCCTGTGGCCCTTCCCCACCCAAAACAACCTGGCAGACAGCAGAGGAAGAAGAGACTTGGCCTCTCCCATGGACCTGCTCCCAGACCATCCCAGCACCCGTCAGCACCCATAGCAAGAAACGTAACTCTTCTGGCATCAGTCCCCGTCCATCACAGATGAACTGCTCCATATCAACCGCAATAAAATGCAGAATAGCTGCCTCCCTCCCACCACCCAAGGAATAAAAAGATGGATCCCAACCCCAACTTTCCCTTCTTTAGGACCTTTTCCTTTGCAAGCGAAATCTCAAGAGATTCTGCAAAACCATTATTTTATCTCTTTTTTTTTTTTTTTTGATCACGTTACTAATAGTTAAGCATCCTTCCCAGCACTTGGCAAGCCTGGCAGACCCCCATCTTTAGCACCTTCCCCCTTGCCTCCCCAGCTGTTGCAAGTGAATGGTTACAACAAGCCTCAGCTGAAGGTCCAGGAGAACCTCGTCTTCTCAGACCAACTGAGCATGGTGCTTTGCCTCTCCTGTGAAACTCCTGTCTGGCCTGTCTCGGTGTCTCCAGGTACATAAACTGTTTAACAGAGACTCTCCAAATGTTCTCAGGAAGCTGGTGGCAAAGAAGTTGGTCACAGGACTGGGAATAAACTGCAGAAATACAGGGAGCAGGTATCCATATGCCTAAGGAAGCTAGATATAAGGCAGGAGGGGCAACATTTTTGACTCCTGAAACCTTTTAATTCTTTTGCTGGAACTGTTCCTAGAACTTCTCCAGGTAAAGGCAAGCCTCACCTCTTTAAAAGATCCTGACTGATCACTGAGGACAACTTGTTTATTACTTAAAGAAAGAGTTGTCTTATAATATTACTTCAGCCTTCTTAACTAAAAGCTTTTCTTATTCATGAACTTAAAAACATCTTACAGCAATCCCATGAGTGATCCCATGGCAAGGCTAAAATGATTTCTGTAAGAAAATAATGCAGTTAGTGGGTATTAAGGGAAGAGCACCTCGAGCCAACAACAGGAAACAAAGGAGAAAAAAAAAAAAAGGAAGCTGACGAGTCTTTCAGGAACCTAAGTGCCATGCACAGGTGTGGATTCATTTGCCTTTTTGGCAAAAGCATCATCATATGGTCCTTCATTACATGCCATACCTTACACATTGCATTCTTCACTGCTCCATCTGTTATACTAATACAAATTTTGTAAGACTGCTTTGAAAAAGGAAACAAACAGGGAAATGACCTAGGTTTTGTTTCTGCAGGGTTATTTTTAACCTGAATCTTTTCACCGGTTTTGCTTATGGTGCAGCTCCACCAAAATTAAATAAATAAAAGAGACAGCATGCTGTAGTTCATGGCTGGTGGCAAGGATTCCTTAAAAAAGAACATAAAAAGCTCTTGCACCTAAGTGATGTGCTCCAGGAAACAAAAAATTGCTGCCTTTGCTGTTTCCTGTGATCAATCACATTACAAATTCTGTATGATTTTGTATTTAAAAGAAAAATCAATACATTAGCTGTCTTTTTTTCCAGTAAAGTAATGCAAGAATTTTAATGCATGTCTTCTCCGACAATGGACAGACTTGTTATCTTCAGTGTCACCAAAAGACCCAACATCGTGCCTTCTGTATCATCAGACAGAAGCTACAGAGCTAAAAGCAGCAGAAAGTAAGGGCAAAATAAACTTTTCTTCCACCAGGACACTTGCAGGCTAGGCTCATAGCATTGAAAGGCATTATCAGCAGTGAAACTAAACAACCAAACTTACAGTCTTAGATCTGAGCTTGAAAACCTTCCCCAGAGCAACAGGCCCCCTTGACTGGGAAGCCAACCAAGCCCAGAAAAGATGCAAGCAGTATGTAGGACCTACGTAAGCTTTCTGTACGCGCAGAGTTAGGATGGGGCTGCTGGGACAGCTTCTGGCATAGTTACTTCACCACCAGGAGTGTTACCCAGGAAAACAGTGCCAGGAGGACTGCGAAATGCCAAGAGGCCTTGGTAAAGTGGTAGATCAATGCTTAATATACACGAAAATTATACACACAAAAAAATCTAGTTAGAAAAATTGTTGCAGCATAAAGGGAAGATACAGAGGCATGTAGAAAGACAGGCATAAAGGCAACATCGAGACTAGAAAAACAGGGCATGTTAGAGAAGAACCTCATAAATACAGGCAAATACTTTAATTCCTTGTAGAGCTCCGTGTTTTCTATGCATTTGTTTTCTTTATAAAGAGTTTTCTCGGTGGGCATCTACTGGAGTTCAAAATCTTCTTGCTTTAAATCTCACAGGAGTCAAAGAAGAGAATTTATTCAAAGCCCGTATCTGAGATTATCACATATCTGATATTTAGCTTCAAGAAGTAAACAAGTTGTTTGTGTTTTGAATGAGGAAAACATTTTCTTCCTATGAAGCTCTCAGGGGAATTCAGTAAATCTTTGCACAATGAATTTTGAAAATGTCCATAGAAGGTTTAGTGGTCCTATGAGAAATACAGATAACAGAGGGAAACAAACAAACAAACAAACAAAAAACCTCTATAAAAGTATCTGAGTATCTAAAGCGGAGATCTATCACCTCTTTCCTCACTTTATGATGGCTTAATATTTAGCCCAAACTTGCCAAACCAAGTCAGACTAATGATCTTTAAAGCCTGATGCACCACCACTGCAGATCCAGCCTGTAACTGAGACTTCAAAGACCAAAGCTAGTGATTTGTCTTCTAAGTAAGCGATATCTGAGCCACCAGGGAAAAGGACGAAGCTTTGTAAGAACAAAGGGGAAAGTTGCTTCCCAATTTTACCTAGCTACTGCTTATGTCTTGAACAGAGAGGGACATCTGCCACCTTTTAACCTAAGCAAGAATCTGTGTTATTACCGGACAAGTTGCCTACAACACTGATGGCTCTTGCTAAAGCTGTGTTAAAAGGCAACACGGCAGTAGCTCAAATTAATTGCATATTATGCAATGCAGCATTTTAATTTCTTGAATCATTTTTAAATGTGCGGCTCTTAAATTTTACTCAGTTCTTTGCCATTGGGAAAGGTACACAGGTGAGTTCAATTTTGCCTTCCTGTACCATTATTTTAACACCTCAGGTTTATAACATCACAGTTTTGTTGAGGCAGTGGTTACTGCAGCTTCATGCTGGTGCAATACAGATCAGGTACTAAGCATTTTTTCTACCTTTTATTTTTCCTCAGGCTGAATGATTTCCATTCCTCTCATTATTTGTTCACTCCCTGAACTGTCTTTTGTCCCATTTTATCTGTTTAAGGTGGCCTAAAACCAAGGGCTCAGAGAAACTTATCATTGGTTTACTTGTGTTTGTTTACCCCTGAGCACAGGGCTGATACATACATTAAGATGTATGAGTGCTGAAGCTTGTTTTACTCGCTGCTTGTGGCTTATTTCGAACTAGCCCCTGCTTCAAAGCTTCCTTTCTCATACTTCACCTTTGTGCCCAAATTACTAAGCTGGATCAGCAGTTCCTATATGACCTTTGCCATGTCTAGTTTTGAACAATTGATGCAATTGTGCGTTTTCTTGTAACGCCAGTACAGATAAAGACATAAAACACTGCTTATATCTCTCCCAGGTTAATTATTACACTACACAGCCCAATCAGAGCAACACCGCGCAAGAAAAAGTGAGATAAGGAATCCTCCCTGATTTCTAAAGAACCGACACTTCATACCCACCCCTGCTTTCCTAATCTCAGCTTCACCCCTCTGCTTTCCATGGCGAAACATTTCTCAAAAAGGAGGAAAATAGCTGTACATATCTATTTCGCTACATTATCTCACAGTCTGCCCAAGTCATTTCCCAGTTTTATAAGAAGTGGTAAGATTATTATTTTTTTTTAGAACAGAGAATAGAAACATAGATACTAAGATTTTGAGTATTAGCTTGTCCTAGATGATGCTTAAACTTTCAGGAACGTAGTAAAATATTTATTTCCATGGAACCCAGACAATGAATTATCTAAACTTTTGATAAAATCTGGTTTTGTCACGCAGTATGCAATTACCTGTCACAAGCAAAATGAGACAAATTGTTTTCACTGCCTCCGAGAAGAAGCACACCAGAGTAGCTCCCTCTCCATCCCTGTGTCATTGCTGTTGGCAGGGAGGGCTCACCCGAGGCCGAGGAGCGCAGCCCTTCCACAGCTGCCAGGAGAGCAGCAGGACACCGAGTAGCTCAGAGCTTCCCAGCTCCAGCCCCACATCGCCTCCCCCCGCTGAGGGCTGCAGTCCAGCTCCTCCCTGTGAGGAACATCAGTCCTCTGGGAGGTGGGGATGCAGGGTCAGGCCCCGCAGGGCTGTGTCAGACACGGCCTGGGAGGAATGACTTTGCCACTTGGGCTCTCCACATCGATTTGCCCTCAGGACTTCCACAAGTCAGCTGTGTCAGTGCTGGTATCACCCCTTGCGAACCAGGCTGCATTTTAAGGCCGCCACCATTTTAACCCCAAGGGGCCTGCTTCCCCCTCCAGCCCACCCCCAAATCACCGGACCCGAGGCTGTGAGCCTGCTCAGCAAATTACCAACAGCCCTTGGGAAAAACACACCTCAAAAAAAGAACTGAATCTGATCATAATGAGAATATGTATTCATATCTTCAACTGACAGAAGCCCTTGAACTTCCAGGCAAGGTTAAAAACGAGCAACAACAAATCTTCTGGATTTGTTAAGTAGAGGCCTTCTCCTTTCCTCCAGCTCTGTCTCTGCTTGCTAGAGGATGGATTTATGGCTTGGAGTTGTACTAAACTGAGCACTCTGAAATAGACAACCATATCAAACAGGGATTTTCAGTGCAGGATCGCAAAACACAGCAAAATATACAACTAAAGTATGTGTGGTGTTCCTCTAGCTGTGAAGACAGGAGCAAAGGAAAGCTCTCCTGTGTCAGAGGATCTTTTCTCCCCATTTGCAACAAGTTGAACCGGAGAGTGAAATCGGGCTGGAATAAAAATGTCTGTGTGGCGATTTTTTTTTTTTAAACCATCTTAATTTATACTGAATTTTGATTACATTTTCTCTCTCATGCATGAAATGAAAAGGAAGAAGAAAGGTGGCAGGAATTCTGCATCTCCAGAAAACTGGCAGTACTGCAACTACCGTGTAGTTGGGACATTCCCTTTGGAAGGGTTTGCTTCTCTAGTAGGTACCTTGACATCTAAAATTGTTCCAGTAACATTCCAGTAAAACTATAAAGAGCGACACAATCAAGCCAGATGCCCTACAGTTCAAACTAAGTTCTAACTAAAAAAAAAAAAAATCAAATTAAAAAACAACAACACTGCTGTAGACCAACATCCAGAATTATTTCTTTTTCCCTATCAAGCAGTGTTATCAAGGAAAGGTCTCCAAATCTGCTCTAGAGCCATGCCCCATAGAAGGCAAAGTTTTGAAAGAGCTTTTTTTTTTAGCTGTTTCTGGCATATGGTGAGATGGAAAACAAGATGGAGACCCTGGAAACGAGGTCTGCCCTTTGGACTGCTGAATGTTGGCCATATCTCCTGTGAAAATAAGAGAGACCCGAGGCAAGAGCAAAAGGCTAGGAACCAAATTTGAGGTACCTCGCAAAAATGAAAGTGGAAGTTAATTCACAGACTTAATAGACGGCAGGACAGAATCAGATAAATCATACAGGGAGATGAAGACACCACATGAATGCTCGTTATAATGAGTTAACAATGACATCAAACTGTTACAGAAAAGAGGGCTCTCAGCACCTGGGCATCAGTGTGAAAATCATCAGATTCAAAGATACCAGTGCACAGGACAACTGACTGCCGAAAATGTGCAAGCTCATTTGCAAAAAGTAACAACGCTAACCCTGACTCTTACCTGCTTCTAGTTCTTGCGCCTGAACATACAATAATGTCATTAGCAACATATAATCATACTGACATTTAATATAAAAGAATTTTTAAGAGAGCACTTTTAAACTCATTGAAAGTCGCTGTCTGTGGTTCAAGCAGCAATTTGACAAACTTTATATTCCTGAATTGCCTCATGATGGTACTGCAAGAAAGCTCAGAAGGGAGGTTTTGGTATTCCTCACCTCTCAGTTTTTTAGGTTTTATTTGGTATCTAGATAATATAAGCCAAAGGCATCTTTGCCACAAGGAGCACACGAAGATAAGAGTAACTTCCAGTAATATTCCTAGTTTTCCTTAATCACTGTTCAAACTTCCAGCCCTCAATGAATGTGAAATACAATCTTTTCTAAAAATTTTTGTTTCATTACACAGTAACTAAAATCTGTTGAGGGATTTTTTGAAACAGCAAAGATCCCACGGCTTGCTGCAGCTGAGCAAACCAAGCTACCAGGGCAACTATGAGAAGTTCCCATGACAGTGTTCCCACATCGCCCAATTGAGGAATTTGGAGAAATATTGTTGCCAGCAGCTGGCTTCAAGGACAAGGTCTACGTGACTGCTAATCACAAGGGGGTTTTCTTGCAGGTGGGGTTGTTTTCTTGTAGTTGTTTGTCTGAGTGCTTTTGACCAATAATCTTGTGTGAGACACTGTCCGCCCCTGTTAAATTCACTATAAAAGTTAGGCTATTCGGGCAATAAAATGGAGCAGGATCTGACCATACTAGTGTCTGTCATGTTTTTGGCCATTCTTCCTGCGACAAAAATCATCCAGACAAAGATGCATGCCAGAAACCTATTTTTGTTACTTTACAATGATGTAAGTCAAATTCAGCAGCTTTGTTTAAAACAGGCAAAAAAAACCTAGAGGGATCAGTTTCACATAATGAAATGTGTAGTTTTCATTAGGATAAACTAACCCTCAACTCATCTCTGGTATTTGCCACAGTGACCAAGGACTGAAGGCTATCTCAGAAGATTGTTTTTTGGTTGTCTATATAAAGACTGTTTTCTCTGTTTAGTGCATAACGAACAACATTGATCAAAGAGGCAAGTAAACCCTCACATTTAGTGTCATGATTTGCTATGCAGCCTGGAGCCACATATGTATTTTCACCGTGCCTTTGTGCCTTTTTAACATTCCCTAAACACTGACTTATTTAGATTCTGGCTGAGAGCTGATACCAATCTCTCCTGGATTTTTTAGTCCTGAAAAACAAAAACATTTGCTTATTATGGCAAAGAGGGTTTTTTTGTTTGTTTGTTTTTTCCCCCCATTTGCCCACAATACAGATTTGGAATATATACCAAAAATACAGGTGTGTTTGTGGCTGTTTTTTGATTGGGGCAGTAGATATGTGTAGCACGTACAGCTTTCATCAGGTGCCTACATGCTGGCATTGACAATATCGAACTTCTCTTCACACAGGAATGTGCTGGAATACGATTTCTATATTTCGTGAGTAAAATAATTATCCCAACGAAAGGAAGGAGTTAGGGTCTTCCTGATTATAGCCAAGTCTCTCCTACCGCTGCTGCTGGAGTAAATAATATATTATTTGAGTATTTTACAGCTCTGTAATGAAATAATTCACAGAGAACAAACATGACATTTCTCTGAGGAAGATCCCTCCTACCCCCTTCTTCCCCTCAATCTTCATCTCCATCCTTCCATCCTATTTGTGAATTATAAAAAATTGAGCAGTGTTTTTCAAGAAGCAAGTGCAATAGGGCCACAGCTCTCACCTTTGTTCTGTGACATGCATATACCTTACCTACCCTGAGCAGTGATTAAAGAGCAGTGATGGGACTCCAGAGACTCTTGTCCCATATTTCCATAAAAATCTTCTCCTGAAAGGTGCTGCCTTCGTTCTTAGAAATAAGAGAACATTTCCACTCCGGGGAATCCCAAAATATTTGGAAGCGCTACTACCACCCCATTTTTCTTTTTTTTTTTTTTGATTGCAAGTATGCAGATCTTGTATCCCAATGCACAGGGTATTTCTTGTATAGAACTGGATTTGCTGTGTCCATCAGCTTTGTCTTTGACCCCTCCTCTCTCCTTCCCCTCCCCCCACCAAAAAAAAAAGTCAAACAAGTAACGTGATCTCACTGAAGGAAAAATTACAGTAACATTATGTTGAAATTTGCCCTGTGAATGAAAGAACAATCATAACTCTTGTATTTACTGGCCACTAGCCATCTCTGGCATTGTGCAGCAAGATGAGTCACTTATCAAGACACCAAAAACACTTGAAATTTACTGAACATGTTCATGTCTTCCAAATTTTCTAATATTTTCTAATATTTGATAATAATCAATTTTTCTAATATTTGATAATAATCAAACACCGCTCTTCTGTTCCTTACCAATGCAGCTGGGCACGCATGAGTGGGTTTATTTATATATGAAATTTAATACAGGTACCCGCACAAATTAACAGGAATAATTTAGCACCCTGGAAATAACAGGGTTATAATTTTGCTTAAATGTGTGTACGTACATGTATGCACATAGAATAAAACCAGAAAGCGATCAGCTGCATGAAAAGTAGTATCTTTCGATAACATCAAAAAGATTAACACAGAATAGTATTAAAAACTTGGTCTTGCAAATGCTCTGGAGAGTAAGAAATAAATGGTGGCACATTTATTGATTTTCCTTAAACTCTGAATACATAACCATCTCTAGAACCTATTTCCGTAGGTGATAATTAAACTGTCCTGCTTTTATGGCTGCTTTATTCTTTAATAGTTGAGCTATCCAAAGGAAATAAGAAAGAATATCAAAGCCTATGGTGAGTGCCCAAGTCTCAAGCACCTCTGAAGACCTTTATGGAAGTGCCCCGCATGTGCTACACCAGTTGTTGTGGCTACTTCTTGGCTGCCAATTTTCTACATTGAGTATTTTTTTTATTGCTTGTTCCAATTACCTTACCCCACAGATACGAAGCACCTATTTGGGAGAGCAGTTAAACCCACTGACAAAGCTGCATGAGGGCTATACATTACACAGCTCCGCTGTGCTGTTGGCACACCTGCCCCAGGAACAGCTCAGAAGCAACTCATTTTGCACCAGTTTTACTCTCCTGTCAGACATGTCTTGTGGCAGTGTTCCTCCCAAACCATTGCCATTAACCATTTATTTCTTCTAATACATATTCTTGTATTACTGCAGGGGTGAAGTGAAAAATAGCTACAGCATCAGATCATACTCTGACTTACGAGAAAGGAAATTTGAACAAAACAGGTGTTTTTATAGTTCAGGTTGATCAGACTAATAAAATTGATAAGAAATTGTGCTAATTTCCTCTTCATGCAACTGAACTGAAATTGTTTCTGAATAGTCTCTATAAACACATCTCATCTATCACTGGTTTTGGTAATGCTTTCTAAGAAAAAAATATAACATGTACAGAAAAATAACAAACATTCACAAACTAAAACATTTAAACTGACCTAAAAAAGTCTGATTAAGCATTCAGTCTTTCAAGTGATTCAACAATCCTGTAGGAAATAGATCTATGTTCACAAAATATAATGTTTTGTTTCAAAGACATGTCATGCATCGCTGCATATACTGAAAACATGAAATTTGTGGATCTTAATAGCCAGTCACATACACACACACACACGGGGTACTTCAAAATAAACAGCACTCATTTGAATAAAAAATACACTTCCAACAACAGATTTTCTCTATTAAATCCATGTTTATTGCTTAAGTTTTATCACAGTGGAGATTAAATTACGCTTAATCATCCGGTCAGTGCTTTTGTACCTTCTTCAATACCAAAAAAACATTTAAACCAAGTCATTCATACACTCGAAGTCTTATTACCATCCCACCATTCATCGCCTCTGTGTGCTCCTTTAGTTGCCACAAACTGTAAGATTGTAAAAAGGTATAGCTAATAGACCTATTTGTAACACCATTTTCTTCAAGTATTCAGAAAGCAGTACACGTAGCCGTACTGCATATTAGAAACATATCCGTACGGTTATTTATTGCTATAGGACAGAGGCTCCTGATGGAATGGTAGTGAAATATTGCATCACCGTGTATGAAGATGATCTCAGCGCTCTGTTAGCATCACAACTTTTCCCATGTTAGTGAACAACACTAAGTAAAATGGGTTTCCTTCCTTCCTCTTCCAGGCATGGGATTTCAAACTACAAATAAATAAAGCATACACTCACAACGTGTGTAGTGCAAATTCCAAGTAAACAGAATGACATGGAAATAAACGCATAGTTGCCAGCTCTGGTTCGGCAGGGCCGCGATCATTTATTTTTTTTTTTTATCTTTTTTTTTTTTTTTAACGCCCAGCCTCCCCGCCCTCGGTTCGCACCGCACCGCCGCAGGAGTCCCGTGTCAGCTAGAATGATTGAAAGAGATTGTTGCAGAGAGGGGCCAGCCGGAGCAGGGGGTGGCAGAGACGGCCACCGCAGCCCCCGCGCTCACCGGGCTGGGCTTGGCCTCGTGCCTCCTGCCCGGCCTCGCGCCCCGCGGTCGCAGAAGTGACATTGGCAACTATGGGAAACATGGATTGCGCGGCCCAGACCAAGAGAAGGTAATAGTTTTCCAGATACAACCGTTCGAAGAGAACATCTACAACATTGTGATTCAGAAAAAAAAAACGTAATAGTGATGAGAATTAATAGGAAAGACATTCAAACTTGTAGTGTTTTCCTGTTTGCTTGTTTGTTTCCTAAACCTCACACGGTGGTTTGATTCTGCACTGCTCTGGGCCATTACGAAACATTCTGCGTTAAGCACAGGGTAGATTTTTTTTTTGGTTTCATTTTTCTTAATTACGCATATCTACTTCCCACACAGCCATATTTTAAACTGAAATAAAACTCCCTAATATTTTCATGGCATAAATTACATATGCAGAGAAAGGCAACAAATACAATTTTGTATAAATTAAGAATTAAGACTTATCGTAGGCTTGCTCAGTACCCTGTTCTCTGAAGTACTGGTAGTGAGCAGGAGAGTCATGCAGCTTATCAGAAAAGATAGTACACATCTTTACCATTTTTCTTCAGTGCTCATTTTAAGATTTTTTTTTTTTATATCTGTGTTCTCATTCTGCAACTTACTATTTCTTGCAAAAGCATTGGGATTTTTTTTAAAACAGCTTTCTTATACACACTGAGCCTTCAACAAATGAAACACAGCTAGCACTAAGTTCTCTCAGCTAAAAGATGGATATATTAAAATAAAAAAATAAAAGGATAAAACTCTGCAAATAAAAAGAAACCTTTCCTCATTTGGGACACATTTAGCTTTTAAAAACTGAAAATTCATAAATACGATCATCATATAACTTTAGAGAATTAAGGCTTCTAAAAACTTCAGTGCCAAAATAACCTCTCTGCATCAGTATTAAGAATAAAGTATCTTCTATTTTCGGTTGTGCTTGCTTTTCTTTCATTTTTAAAAAAAGACTTTCCTTAGTTCCATAGAATTTTGTCACGTAATATTACATACTGTAGGGGAGTGTTAGAACTGCTTATTGACATTTTAAGTAGTTGTTAGACTAAGTTACAGCGATAAAATTTGATTACTGATCTGATTCATTACTATTTTACATGGGGTGGTTGGCTCATTTCACCTTTTTTTCGTGTTTCATGTGGCCGTTTCTTCTATACTTGCCATTGGGTATCCCGTTCTGGTAATGTCCATTAACAGTGCTATGTTCATCATTTGACCAAAGATGTTTGCTTTTTTTGCGGATAAATTTTGTTAGCCTGGCCAGAACATAATAAAATAAGGCAGCACCCACTAGAACAACAAAGGCAATATCCAGTAAGAAATACTGATAGAAAGAGATGCTGTAAACAGCGGCACGTAGATGTTGCGCTCCGTTGTGACGGAGGATATAGTTAATCCAGTACACAGTCCGGTTAACGGGATGACCGGGTTGGTCTTTGTGAATTTCAGACAGCCTCTGGGCCCGTTGCCTGTAGCTGTGTGAAAGAAACAAAGAAAATGGGACAAGGTAAAAAGCACAGCCAGCACTCCGAGCAATGCAAGCCTGTAAACACGTAAATATACTCTAGAGGCCAAAGCACGTCGTTTACTGCGGAACTCTCACAACAACCCACGCAAGGGATGACCTCTCTGCATCAGTCTTTACAGCTCATTGACAAAGAATTACTAAAAACACAGACCCATGGATGAGCCAGGTTGAAATCCACCCTTCAGCACCAGGCCTGTAGCAGTGATGAAGAACCGAACTGACCTGCTGACAGATGGGAATCCTATCTGATCTCAGATGAACATATTTGCCCTTCCCACTCCAAGTGGCAACATACCCTAACACGCTGCTCCCTCACACTATTGTGCAACTGTATTAATAGGGAAACAGAACAAAGTGAGAATCTTGGCTTGGGTCTACAATTCCTCTTAGGTCTTGAGTTCAGCCTAAAACTGATTGTTCATGATGAGCTGCCCCTGGAAGCTGATCACATCAAATTCCTTCCCTTCCCACTGCTGCAGGGTCGACGGGTTATTTGTGCAGGACTTACCTTTATACTAGGGATAATTATACAAGAAAAAGCCAAAGCAACTGATGCTACCAAGATGACTTCAGCAACTCTCCCCTTCACTGAGATTCTGCTGCTAACGAGCTCATTTTGTACAGATTTCTCCTTTTCCATGGCAAGTGCTGCTTAAAAACTTTGCTCCCATGAGAGCAAGAAACATTGTCTTCACTATACTCTAAAATGTCTATTAATTTAATACAAGAAGCAACCAGCTAAAACATCACTTTTTTAAATCCAGAGATAGACTGTAAATTGACTGTCCTCATACTTTAATATTACTGAGCAAATTGATTTGATGGGATTAAAAATAGTTACAAAACCCAGTTCATGAGCTTGTATTTATTCCACCTGAACGACAGAGTTACAGAAAGGCTGGCGCCCTCATTCATAATAATTTGTTGCAATGACAGTGTTCCAACAAATGGCCCCCATGACCCCAACACATATATTACTGGCCAGAAGACAAAGAATTTTGGGGTTTGGTTTTGTCTTTTTTTTTTTTTTTTTTTTTTTTTTTTTAAAGTCATGGGACTTTAGAACAGTCACTTTTTTTAGTACCTCCACATTTTCAGCTACAAACCAAACACATGACCTGACAATCATACAGGTGTATTTTCCCACAAGCTCCCCTAGGGAGCATAACAGATTTAAATACATTATTGTGGTGTAAATCAAGACACAAAAAGAGGTGTTGGTCTACAACAAGAAGCTAGTCAGGCCAGGTGTGTTTCTATAACCTTGCTGTCCTTCCCATGGCATCTGTCACAACGACAGAAAAGCAAGACAATTGAGTTTTGGTATGCTGATCAGTGAGCTTGGCATCTATACAGGAACACGTTCAGTTGAGTAATCTTGTGAAACGGGGACATCTATCCGAAGACTTGCCCCAGCTGTACACACAATTAAGTCCCAGCACAAACTTTTCCCCTTGCGTGAAGGCTCTGCATATACATATCTAACCCATAACAGTAACTTACGACAAAAGCAAGAAACAATCACTCATTCCATACCTGGGATCATTAATAACTTTTACTAGTGCTTCATACAATTCACTCTCAGTGACAGTCTTCCAGTTCAACAATATTCCCATGCCTTTGGCCTGTACTCGGGTCATAGTATCGTAATGGTCTCCAAAAAGGGGAATTCCCACCACCGGGACCCCATGGTACATGGTTTCAAAAATGCTGTTCAAACCGCCATGACTAAGAAAAGCTTTAATGTTAGGGTGACCTGAAAATAGAAGAGGCATGAAGACAAAAAGAAACTTTTACATCTCCTTAAGGTAAAGTTATCGAAGCAAATGGTACAACACATTTATCACTGGGTTCCTATGACTCCAATTCGGGAAAGTAGAATGAATCCAATTTGTTCTGAAGTTCCCCTCCACTTAAACTCACTCTGCAGAAATTTTGCATGCATTAGATTATATCCTTATATACAAATCGAGACAAAATGGCCAAGGCAAAAAAACAAAACTCTCATGTATACAAGTTGTGTGAAATTATTAATGGATTAACTAATACACTGTCTACTCCTGAGTAACTGCAGTTGGTGACTACAACTGTTATTTACCTATTTAGCATTACAAATGAACCAGGGAGAGAGCATTTTTCCTCATTGTTCATATGAAATACAAGCTATTTAATGACGGGACGACTCATGTTGCATTCTCTCTAAAGCTTCACATGCCTTACTTCAGGCTAGCAAGATATGACAACAATGACAGCAATATACTACTGCTACTTTGCAATGGAAAAATGAGACTGCCTCAGAGCAATTTAGTAACCAAAACAAATCTACCTGGTTTAGAAGTCATTTGCCTAATCACTACATGATGATAAATACTCTGGTTGACATGCACGTACACTGACGCGCACACATTCTTAATGCATTCATCAGCACTCATCGTAGTACAGGAGTTATTTTGCAAACACAAATAGGCGTCCCAGAGACAACACTAAGCACTTTGCAGTCCCTGGGATCCAAAATATTCAGCTACATTTCAACACAGGAAGAAGGGAAAGAAAAAGTAAATACATACACTCTAAGAAACTGTACCAAAAGATGAAAGAACATCAAGCTTTAGCTCTGCATCTGAGAACTCAGTATCTCAGGATAGTTAAACAGAGAGGTTATTATCAGCTTGCAACACATTCCAAATTTCTGTTAAAGATTTCATTGGAGAAATATATATATACATATGTATTTCTAATTAATATTAATAATAAACATATATCATTATGTTCAGAGTCTGAAGACTTGTTTTGGTGTGATGGGAACAAATTTTCAATGTCTGGTTTGATGATTCTTCCATGAAGAGACCAATGAAGACCATACCACACTTCTTCATAACCACGAAATCGGTAGTTACAGGCATCAGTTACCTAAAACAGCAGATTCTAGAAAACTCCTACTTATCCTTTATGATTATTTTTTATTTTTAACCGCACAGATTGCATACAAGATTTTGCATAGCAAATGTTCCTATTATTAAGCTAAATAGGCTTTGGAATAACTATGCTTTTCTACTCAATTGACCAAAGAAAAAAACATGGAGGTGATACCAGGTAAAAAGAAGTACCATCAGAAAGATGTTTCATTTCATCATCTTGTGTGAATTCTGTATTCTTGCTCTGTGACTTGTATCACAATGACTGCTAATCAGTAGAATGTTGCTGGTTGTTGGAAGAGCAAACTGAACTTGAGTGAGAATAATCAAAGTATCATTGTTACAGATACTCACCGAGAAGGTCGTTTTGTGGTAACCATTCTATAAGCTTTGTATTGTTGCCTAGATTCCTTGGTTTGTTTCCTGAAAACCTAAAATAAAATCAAATTGAAGCTAAGTTATCAAAACCTCAAAAATTGATAAACTCTAAGCAGAGAATCAAACTAAATGATCCATGAGAGCCGAGCACATTTCTAGTTACACAGAGATACCATTTATTTACCATTAAAAGAAAATAGCCTCAACCAAAATACTTTATAATTAATAACTAGAAAATGTTTTTTCATCATTCCATTTCCTTACAGCCTAGTTCAAAATTCAATGTTTTCTATTTACATTATGGCAATGCAGTTATTTCTAAAAATGTATACAACTTACCATGGTGACTGACAGAAGGTTTTATAACCTCTCTGTGGCTCCAAGTTCGTTACTTTACTGAAAACACCGATTAGCACTACATAACTCCACTGAGAACATCCCATCAGCACAAAAATAATAAGCCCTATTATCATTAACACAAGGCACTCCCTTTCAGTTAGCCTGTTCCTTACAGCTTTTAAGAACTGACACCATCTCATTTTAAGAGAAATTAATACTACATGGAAAGGAAAGGGTGATAGCTCAGTTTATGAGGCGAGAAGCTATTGGTAAAAAAGTTGAGATTAGACTGTAAGGTGCATTTCTGTTACTTGCCCACCTGCCTGAAATCTAATGGAAATGTCTTGGTCACCTGAGGTTTTTGGAAGCTTTATGAACAGAATACATCCTCAAACTGATTTATACATCATATACAGTTTATATGTAAATTAAACACGTTCTAAACAAAATAAAGAGGGGGAAATAAGCTAACAGTGACTAGAGAATTTCTTAGTTTGACAGCTCCATCAGAAGACCTAAAAACACTCCTGGTTATTAGACAGCATTAGAACTGTAGCTTCATAGAGAATCACCTACAAATTCCCAATTACTTGAACCATATAGAATATATAAGCTATTTAGAAAGACACGTTAAAAAAAAGGCAAATTCCCGACCTTATATAAAAGCAAATAAGCCACATTACTGGTTTTGGCTCTAACTAGTATCACATAAGCAGAAGAATATAAAGAACTGCAAAGATTCCCTTGATTTGGCATCCTGACTTAAGAGTTACAAACAGTACCACCTTTCCTATTCTCAGGAATGCCTAGTACAAAAACCACCTGCTTCCAACACAGATCATAGGTGAACAATCTGAAGAGCAGAAAAAAATCTGAGTAAAATTGGACTAAATTTCATATTTAGGTGTCTAACTGTGGATCTCAAATTCCCATAGATCTGACAGAAAGCCACTCGCTCAGCTCTCCCAAAGGGCACGTCTTGCACCTAGTCCCAGAGACATCTTCCCATCGCCTGAATCATGCTGGAAAGAAAGAGAGTTAAGTTTCTTTATCCAAAAAAGCCCCTTAACAGATAATAGATGATAAAAACAGAAGAAGAAATGGGAGAAGTGGGGGAAAAATGTTGCATAGACTGCTAATACAACTCTGAAAGTTCAGCAAGAACAGCATTGACCTGATGAAGTGTTACTTGGAAGCCAATGGCTCACATGTATTCCTCCGAATTACACTTCAGAGAATTACACATCCAGAGAGTGATGCTGCACATGAAACAAAGCTGGCTAAGGACAGTTGATACTGCATTTTTACAGTAACTTTAAGGAGCTGCTCAAGTTTTTACAGCCAAAAAATCTTACTGATTCTTACTTCTGCACATTTTTCTTCCTCTGATTCCTCGCAGAGAAAGACAAATAAAAGGAGCAATATTGAAAGTCCCTGTTTTCAGAGGATAGGGGGGAAGAAACGAAAGCAGGAAGGTTGGCAGGGGGAGCAAGCCTTGAATCCTTCCTTCCTAAGATTGTATCAGCAGAATGTCATTCTCACTCCCTACAGGGATTTCTTTATCACAAGTGATGAGAGCATGTCACAAATGTTATAACCTCAGAAACTCTTTTTGCTCTCCCTAGTCCTTCCAGGATATGAACTCAGCACAGGCGTATATAACCTATGCCTTATCCTGCCACGAAATCGTTGCTCTTGCTTGTTACCAGGGGAATACAGCATTTCCATATAGACTATCTTTCAAAAGAGTCAGGTCCTCTGTGCCACCCAGACTGCCTGCATTTCAGATTCTGCCTTAGATGCGACTCTAAAGATGGCACAATAGGAAGTGACTGTGCTTCAAATTACCCCAAATACATCTGTCATCACACTTACCTCCAAATAACTCTCTGAGGCAGTCTTCCCAGTGCAAGTGCTAACTTATTTGCTATGTCTTCTGACAGATATTTCACTCCAGCTCCGAATGAAACGAGGACAAAGCCATTTTCATTAGCACCATTCACCCATGCCTGGAGATCCTGTTAAAGCAAAATTTGCATTGAGCACTGTAGAAGCACAGGTGTTTACCAGCTAAATAAATAGAAACAGATTAAGCAAGCATTGCTTAGCACAACCATTTGCTGGTCCCTGGTTACTTCGTAAGGCAAGTTTCAGAAGTAAAATGTTTTGGAAATTACAAAGTACAATGACTCAGAATACAAGGTATGGGCTATGAACACCAAAATTCTGCCAGGTTTGTTTTAGCTTCCATATTAACAACTAACGCCCTGAGACAATTTCTTTTCAGTTGACACACAAATAATAAAAGAAAAAGAAAAGAAAAAGAAATAACTCTGCGTTTTAACCCAGCAAAATATAAATAGATCTTGTAGTATCAGCCTGGTTGCAAAACACAGTAAAAACACAAAGTCAGGGACTCAATTGGTTGACCTCTGTCCCTAAAGACAGCGAGAGGTTATTTTTTATTTGACTTATAGAAAAATAATAGAAGACGACAGAACCCAGAGCCTTCAAAAGGCACCTGCAGGCATCACGGTGCTCCAGCCCCTGGCCTGAAGAGAGGAAAAGCAAGTGAGGGAGGACTGCAGCAGTGTTGGTGCCAGCCTTCTGGGTGATGGATGGATCCCAGGGAGCGCCGTCACCTCCACCCACACATCAGCGAGTTACAACGCCCACCTCCAAGCGACCTTGGTCACCGCAGAAATTACAGGTGAAATTTCCCCTGGGCTTGAAGCAACCAACAAGCCATAAAGGTAGCCTGAGCCTCGCTGGCACAAGACACTTCAGGGCTGGTACGCTTACCCACAATCCAGCCCAAATCCTGCCGGGCCCGGGGTTTTGCTGCATTGAAACCATGCTGCGCCGGGCCAGACGCAGGTAATTCACCCGCAGCCACTGCTTCAGGCAAGCACAGTTAAGTTACAAAGGAGACAGCAAAATCTGAACCCTGGGGCTGACTTTGTGGAAGCAGGGTTTATGTAACTGATGAAAATGCAAGCCAGCAGATGCGAGTACCTAACACCACTGGGATGGCAGAGCTCTGCAGAGTAAGAGGAAAAACCGTCTTAGTGGAGTAGATGCAGCAGAGCTGCAAGCTAAACAAGTCTCCAACACCAGAACAATGTCATTTCAGGAAAAAAAAAAAAAAAAGGCAAAAAAAAGGTCCGGTGTACCCTTGGTTTGTCAAAACCAATTAAATTTCTATTTCTAATACAACTGTTCACAGTGGAAACTAAAAAAAACTATACCACTGACCTACAGACATGTCAGTCTCCAAAGGATATCTTATTTTCCCCAGGATATGGTTTAATCCTAGTCTCATCCAAACTAAACATAAGCCTACTCAGCACCAGAAGAGCAATAGGAAATGAGTAAAAGGAAAACTAAGCACTGGGTTCACAATGTGCCAGTAATGGTTCACTCTTGTCCCAGTAATAAAGAGTGGGCCAGACAGTAACAGGGCAGCGCTGCACTGTTGTACCTGGGTGCAAAACCCCAAAAACCAGCAGGCGCAACAACGAGCTGCACATCAGGCTGGGATCGTGCAGTGAAAAAAGGGATTTCCATTTTCTCTAGACTCCATGCTTCTTCGTTTTTCTTCATCCTCTTCCAGTGCCCTTTCTTTTCTATTTTTTTTCCTTTGTCTGCAGAGGGAGGGGGAAGAAGGGAAAGCAGAGGGAGGGAAGTGTCTGTGACCTGCCTGGAAGCTGAATCATTTATTATTGGCTACACTTCTGGCACAGAAGTTTCCAACCGGTTTTGTGATTTAAAGTTTGTCCTTGAATTTTACTTAAGGACCTAAGGCATGCTCCAAATGTAATTATATTATAGTCGCGTAGCGGTTCAACTACTTACATCTTGAGCTATTTCCTATCTCTTCTTTAAAGCTAAAAAAAAAAATCCACTTTGGGGGCTCCAAGATAAACTTTTCTAAAAAGCAATTGCCTACTATGCTCTAAAAGACCTATCTGTGCCTGTCTGTAATATTTCATCAAGTTATATTCCAGGAGCTGAAGTCACCTATTACGAGGTGGACTTTTTTAGGCTCGCTTGTCTCCCAGCCCCTGCGTACCCTGCACTCCCTTTGCTAGGCAGGTTGCAATTTATTTCCTAGGATGTGCTTTCAGTACGACTAATCTTTTGAGCTGGAGCTCCTTGTGGCATTGAAAATATAAGACAAAATACATATCAGATCTGCTGATAAGCTCCCCAGCTACTATCAGCTTAAATTTAAACCAGGTCCCTCCTTTGGAAGACAGCAATGCACACACAAAGCCCGCATAAATTCGCTGTGACGATGCATTGCAAGCCCCTGGGTCTTGTAAAGCCCTAAAACCTGGCGTTCCCTGGCACCACAGAAGTGCCCCACAGCATGCCAAAGATAATCTCGGTGTTTCTGAAGGTGTGGAGTTCTGCCTGGGATGGGTGATGAGCCCGCAGGGAGCTGGCAGACGAAGGTTAGCAGAGCAGCACAGGCTGCAGGGTGTGTGAGGAAGAAGCGTGAGGTTTGCTTCAGACAACTGGAAGGAGCCTCTAGAGGTTCCCTGGTCTTCACAGGGGACTTAACACACCGATACCTGCTGAAACCTGGAGGTAACTCCTGTGCCTTGCTGCCAACTTCCTGACAGGCTCAAAAAGCCAGTGAGGGGAGACACTCCATCAGACCTCATCCTTACAGACAAGGAGGAACTGGACAGGAGCGTGAAGGTCAGGGCAGCCTCGGCTGCTGTGACCGTGAGATGGAGTTAGCTGTTCAGGACGCTGAGAGCACAAGGAAGGCAATAGCAGGATCTCCTGGACTTCAAGAGAGCCAGCTTTGGTCTCTTCAGGAAGATGCTTGGTAAAAAAAAAAAAAAAAAAAGTGAGATAAAGCCCTGGAGAGAAGAGGGGTTCAGGAGAACTGGTTGATAGCCAAGCATCACCCCTTCCAAGCACAAGAGCAGCTGGAAATGTGTTTGCTTTAAAAAGACAAAAACTCAGCACCCAGCACTACTGCTCAAGTATTTCTCACGCAGCATCAGAAATTCCTATAATTACTTACGCTTGGTCAGACATGGGGTTTCTACTAGGGATCGGCTCGTTCCAGCTCGGATAAGGCTCCCGCCCCTGCCCCTTTGTGCCTACCTGGGAATTGCAGGAGACTTCACAACCCTGTGATCCACTCACAGAATGACAAATTACATGTCGTTACGCATACAGCCAGGACATTTCCTTGTAATGGCATTTCTAAAACAGCATTTGAAAAGCCCCGTGCCTGTAGCACAGCTAATAGAATTACAATTCTCAGTACTTAATAAGTACTGAATAATGTAGGAAGAAAAAAAAGAGACTTTACGCCATACTGTGGCATTAGAGTCACCCTACAAACAGGCTTTTGCATTTCATTACTGTGCAACAGCAAGGCAACCTGCTTTATGTTATTATGACTCACTTCACGGCCAAACTTTTGTAACTCTTCCCTTTGAAACACGTCTCTGGTTCAACAGGACATAGCATGCAATAAATGTATAAACATTACGAAAACAGTCTTTCCACTGAGGAACTTCAAATCTTGACAGGCGAGACAAGAACCTGCCATCGGGCTCCAACAAACAAGTGTTTGCTGTCTTCGGTAAGATTATAGAAATTAACAGGATGAATTGGCTCGTTTTGTGCGAATTGCAGCTTTTTGAAGGGACAGGTGAGACGGGGTTTGCCGTGCTTTGAGCTGGGCAGGCTCGGACCAACTCGGATCCTCCAGGGATGTCCGTATTCATCGTACTTTGACATCAACTGAAAGGCTCTTCTTTCACTCAGATTTGTTCGAGTTTTCCTTAAGCTTTAATTCATGCTGGTAGCAAGAGGAATTGCTCGTCTGCCTTCTGATACGCAGCCCCTTTCCCAGCTGCCTCCCCAGAGGGGAGCTGGAAATCAGCGCGATGCAGGAGCTGCAGAAAATGAACTGCAGACTTGTCAGAACACGGGTTCTCCTTGCATATATTTGTATAATTTCTGGCAGAGCACAGCATTAATTAAATAGGATCACTAAGCATTGCTAAAACTGCAAGTCAGGATAAAAGGAGGAAATGAAGGATGGGGGAACTGATATCCCCTCCTGGTAAGGCCACCAGAGTCAGTGACCTGAAGGATTCTCTCTCTCTCGGGCTCCTTTAACTTTCTGCAACTATTTCTCCAGGCAGTTTTCACTACGGATTTTCTAAGATAAAGTTCTAGCACAACTGAATCCAAGTGAGTGGTGTTTGTAGATCATTGGTTGCAAAACAAATCTGCATGTCCTGCTACATTAGCCGGGCCGTGGTACAAAGGCTCAGTATTTTCTTCCCCCGTTCTTTGTGTGTCCTACAAGGTATGGAAGCGATACAGCAGATAAAAAGCAGATTCTGATCTTGGCACACGCAAGAGGCCACTCTCAGTACCAGAGCTACACACTTCATTGGTGCAGATACATTCCTAATATTTACTTTATGAAGTATGCAGCAGGAACTGCGATGAAGGATGAGCAGCCCCAAACTTTTGTTTTTCTCTAATCTTGCAAAACCCGAGTCACAGAAGAGAACACAGTGATGCAACAGGACTTCTTTTTGCCTAAAATTTCAACATACCTAGCCGCTCTACTCTGTAGTCACCTTCCTACCTGTTACTGCCTTAGACCACATTAGCCCTAGCGCTCCAACAACAAGAAATCTCCTGCATCAGGGCAGAAACCAGGGAAACCAGCTTGGTGCTCAGCTGGAGAGAAAACACACACTCAGTTAGGTTCCAGTTACTGAGCCTCAAAAAAAACCACTGACTTTCACTAGAAAACAACTGAAATCACCACTCCAACTGGCACTATATGAACTCCCAAAACTGTCTATGAAACTGAAAACTTGCACAGAGATCAAGGCTTACCCAGTATGAACTTGGCTATTTCTTCCTCTAAATCCGCTTACATTTTTGTCCTCCAGCACTCGCTGTCTTCCTGATTCAATTACACACCATACGAAAATTGAGCCAGAATGAGTCATTAGACCCACCTTTGTTTAAGAAAAATAAAGCGTTCCTTGTTGGGGCAGCATTTTACACTTCTCATTTGCAGCGTGGTAGCGACTTCATTTTGCCCAGTTTAAACGACGTTCACATTTGTTGTAAATGCAGCGTGATTTTTTTTTTTTTCAATGCAAGGGAAAGATGATTAATAACTGAAATTACAGCTTCTGAGGTCTAAACCTACCGTAAAGGTCCGGGGCAGGGGGTTATTACATAAAGAGCTGCATTACTGAGCCTTCTTCAACCTTTTCTTCAAACTTCAGCTAACACAGATGCACCTTTGGCTTTTATAATTAATTCAAGCTTTACATACATGTGGTAAGGACAAACTAACTTTTCCAGTGACTGTTGCAGAGTCCTTGCCCATTTTTTTTCTTCAGGTGTAAGTATTTTCCGGTTTTGTTGCGTAGAAGGAAAACCTCTTGCCTCAGTTACTTCACATCCTAGCACCGCCAGCAATTGCAGACATTTCCTTCACTGAGGCTACCCTGCACACTTGAGAAACCAGACACTAAGAAGCACAGACTTTGTTTCCCCCTTTCCAAAATAGGAATCAAAACCTGAACAGCTAAAACCCCAAAACCATGAAGTACCTGACAGCAAGGTCCTCAGAAGAAGGTAGTCAATTCTGGATTGAGCTGCCAAAAACTTAAATCAGGCACTTGTACAACTTCCAGCTAAAGAAAGATTATTTTCTTTTAGTAAAGTTACACAGAAGAGAAGCTGATGTTAATGAATTACCTTAGACACACAGGTGCATTCTGGGGTTCCCCTGAAACTTTATGCAAAGCAGAGCTGAAAAGCCTAAAATCTGGGGAGAGATTCACAAAACCCCCTTGAGTGAGGGAGGTTGTTTGGTTCTCATCCAATTATAACTTTATATATTATGACCCCAACAAAACATCATCATGTAGTAAATACATTCATTACTATTTTTACTGAGATGATTTAAGATCCATGCATGCTAAGGTATGAAACATTTAACGGTGTCCCACTTATTCTGCTGGGCCAAACCCTGCCAGGTCCTTGTCTGCTTTCATGTTCATGTCCACGCACACGCATGCTCTTTGGGTGAATTAGTACGACACTAAAGGACTGAAATAATAAACTTTCCTCTGAAACCACCTGCCAGTTGTCATATCCCTCATTTCACAGGCACTGACTGCCTGATCCTGGCAGGCAGGGTCGCAGGGAGGTACCGACTGATGTTCAACACCACCCCACACCAGGTGAGCTTTCCCATCCCTTTCACGGCGGTAGCTGAACATGCTCATGGGTTTCACGGGGGGAACGGCACTTGCACAGCCCAGGCAGAGGCAGCCTGCCGCTGTGCCTTCCTGCTCCTTCCTTCTCCAGGGAGGGAGCTGACAGGGACTGGCTGGCCTCATGCCCGATTCGTCCCACGTTTACCTTCAGAGCACTCCTCGAGCTCCACATACGCACTGCGCGCAGGCTGCTGCTTTTTCAGTGCTGGCAATATTTATTGCACTCACAGCTTAGCACAGGCACTACGACCCTGCCACGTTCTCTTTTCTGGTTTCAGCTGCCTGTGTGCAACCACCCCGGTACGACGCGATGTTACGAAGAGTGAAGGGTTTTGCATGTACGTCGCTCTTCTCCTTAAAGCCTCCCTGTGCTTGCATAGGGAGAATAAGCGCTTATTGATCTACGCTCTTCTGTAGGCAGGACAGGGGATGGGGGAATAAATAAAATAAAAATCTTTTTAGCATTCTCAGACAGGAATGTTATTGTGCCGAGCCCACTATGCGAGCTTTGTTCGGTTTGGTTTTCTAATTAGCAGGCTTAGCTGCTAAATGCACAGCTGTGACTATAGAGTGAGCACCCAGCTGGCAGTAACCAGTGGTGCCTAATACTGAGCCTTGCTTCAGATAAACAAAGCACACAAATACAAACATAACCGGGTTTAATATCCGAAGCTTCCCCTGTTCAGCTGCTCGATTCAAATGTGTGATAGCACAAGTGTCTGTTCTTTGAATATGGTTGCGAGCCACCACTCTCCAGCGGGGAGCACAGGCATGCTATGCAGCTCCTGCTGCAAAACGCTGCTCAGGGGAGACAAAACCAGATCTATCTGAAAATAAATAAATAAAATAGCCACATGAAGTGATCTTTAGAAGCAAGACACTGAGAAATAAACAGAAAGGTACACAGAATATTTTTTTTTTTTAGTGGCCTAACTTTTTAGCATCTTCTAAATAGCACTTCTCTCATGCGAGGTACTTAAATATTGTATTAATACATTTTAACTTAATTTCAAATTTTGTTTTAAAACGTTGCTTCAGCACAGGCAGCTAAAGGCCATGTATACGCAACTGTATGACCTCTAATATCACTGAGCAAACAGGGTCCTATCACATTGCCTGAAAGCTCTAAAATAACACACCTGCCCACAGCAAAGCCAGAGCAGCAGCAGCAGCACTCTGGGCAAAGTTTGACGTTTGTATTGACTTGCCATGAGCTTGCAAGTTAGCTTACACCTGATGGCAATATCTGCTGTGACAAGCAAAGGACAGAGCCACGGCCACGAGCTTCTGCCTGCAGTGAGCAGCGGACAGCCCGCACCTCCCTGCTGGCTCAGCCCAACCCTCTGCGTCGGCTCACCCGCACAACACGATGAAGGTTATTTTTTGGCCAACAGCCTTCCTGCGTTTTAAAAGCAATGACCACACGGCCAGCGTGCTGCCTCCACTGTACCAGGACAGCGTTTGTGTTATCAGGCACCATTAAGTGAGCACCAGCCTTGCTGCTTCCAACCAGGGCACGACCCTTCCCACCCCACCACCTGCCTCTCAATTAATTGCGTCTCAATTCACTGCAGATTTTTGGTTCTCCTTCCTCAGGTACAAGCTGCTGTCGATCACCCACTTCTCTATGGGGATCCTGTAACCAAACTTACTGTTTCTGGTTTACTTACTGTTTCTGGTCTGTCCCCTCCCTTCTCTCCCTGGACTCTCCCTGCTGTATGAACTCAAACTGAAACTTTAAAAATGAAACACAAAAGGTCACGTTTTTTAAAACTCTCCACAAGCTATGTATCCCCTCTTCCCCGGGTACACTGACATTGTCTGACCTGCAGCACATACCATTAAGCAGCTCATCAACTTCAATCTATTAATGAGACCCACTGTAAGCAAAAAAAGTCCCTCCAGTTGATTTTAAAGTTTTGTTCATATCAGCAACAAATAAGGCAATCCCCAAACCAGTAATTTAGGCAGACTAAATTCCTCTATTTTCTTGCTGGTTAAAGCCATCTGTAAGCCACGCTAACACACGAAGCAAGATGTAACATCCGAGCTGTTTTCTGCGAGGTCTCCAAGCAGTGGTGAGCATGCTGCTGGCACAAGTCCCCCAGGAATGCTGCTGATAACGAAGTGCCTCTTTAATAATACTAGGCACAGATTCAGCCTTGCTGAGAAACAAATTCAGCGTTTTCTACCGTTTCTCACTAATTATTCGGTATACACCGTACGTTTGCCTCATCAAACATGCACTGAAAAAAATGTTTTTAAAACCTCGTGAAGCTTTCCAGCGCCTGGAGGGCCGCGTTTTATTGTCCCTGACCTTTGCCCACTTACAGTCCATTACCAGAAGAATGGTTAAATCCTTTTAGCTTTGAAAAAGAATGAATTTCGGACCCCAAACACAGGTACAAATCACAGCACCACAAGCTTTGGTCTTTTGTCCTGCATCTCATCCTTCTCTAGAGCTACAGGCGCATCCAGCGAAGCCTCCAAGAACGCGGTCTACCCAAAACTAGAGGTCAACCAGAAAAGTGCTGCGCAACACTCTGCTGCAACGCTCTTCATCAAAAATCCATTACTCACCGGGACTTTGGCAAACACCCTGGGAAAGCAACCTTGCTTCGCAAAGGAATGGGAGGCAGTGGAAACAAGAAGCTTGCCCTTCAAGAGAGGTTATTGAGACAGCTGCATACCGGTGGAGGGTACACTAAAGGTATCCTCACCTCCACGATTCAAATCAACAATTTTGTTGGCACTATCACAGAAGCACCAATCTCTTCAAAAATAAAATCTGCACGTTCCTCAGCACGCAGCCCCCTCGTGTCACTTGTAAGCATGCACAGACAGACTTGGGATTATTAAACGCAAACCAACATTTTGCCAATCCTACCCTTTCAGTAGCTGCATATGTAACAGACAGAGCAGGTTAAACTCTGTGGGGAGTATTTTGTTGGTTGTTTTTAGAAAGGAAACTCTAAGTACAGAGAAATGCTTCTACTGACACCACCTCTACACCTTCCACCTCCAGAACACTCGGTCAAATTGAACTTCCAGAACTACAGTAACAAGAAAATGGAAGAGAAGATGAATTTTAAACCTAGACCTCTGTGTTACAGCCACTGTCCTACAACCTCTTCCATAAATCCGTATTATAAAGTAATTTAGGCAGGCAATTTTGTCCTTCACTGCTCCAGTACAACGCCCGTACTCTGTGGATGGCAGGAGACCTAACTAAGCAGCAGCTTTGGTTTGGATAATGACAAGTTGTTACTCATTTCTTGTTCAGGTTGACAAGCCTTTCACTCTCCTCCCTTCTCCCTGTATTAAAATACCTACGTGTATGTACACACACACACCATGTATGATATAAAACATGCACGTTTTTAACAAGACAGTCATCACCTCTTCTTTAACAGGCATAAAAACAGCTGGCTTCTGAGTCCGTGCTGAAGCCATCATCTCTAGCCTCCCAGAAATCCTCGCCAAGCCTCTCCATGCACACGGACACCCCAGTGGGTACAACCAGGGGGCCATACGCTGGGACAGCTCCTGGCCCTCCCCACGTCCACCTCCCAAGCCTGGGATTGCTTGTGGCTTGCACAGAGCACAGCCCGAGGAAACCCGGTCAGGCACAGCCGAGCTGCAGGAGCTGGCAGCAAAGCAGCAGGGGAAGTTAATGTTTGATTGCAGAGGTCAGCGACGGCAAAACTTCATTTTGACACGTTTTTGTGACCCAAAACAATTCTGATTTGGGTGAGGTACAAATCAACGCTTTGTTGTCTTCAGTCTGGGACCACTTATCCTGCCCCTGGCTAAACAAGGTCATTGGGGCAGTCTTCCCAAAAAGTGGGGGAGAAAAAAAAAAGAAGAAGAAAGGAGAAGTCCAAGGAGAATTATTTGCAGCTTTGGTTCATCTCCCTGGAGAAAGGAGGAAGAGAGTTCACTGACAGGATCACTCAGCCAGGTAATGAAAGCCTGAATTATTTCAGGACATTTGTATACAATGGAACAATGGACAATGAACAAGGTTACTGTACAGCCAGTTTCAGCCGAACATTCATCGGTTCCCCTAAGCTACGACCCCCTCGAAGGCAAGTTTGCAATAAGAACGGCATTATTTGGCAGACAGATGCTTTGTTAGAAGCTGAGGAGGTGTTACCAATTTTCCTAGCACTCCTCAGAAGGTCAGAGAAAAGGCGCTTGAAACCACATTGCTGGAGAGGTTGTGTGCTACCTAAAAACACGGGGGGCAATGAAACCATGGGTGACAGTGGTGGGGACCTCTCCTCCCTCACCTGTCCCGTCCTGTTCTTCCTCACACATCACCGATCCCTTCCAGGTGACCCTGCCACACTCCCACACGTCACTGCCATGACGGATGGCTGCCACCTGAAGCTGGCCAGCATCAGGATCAATGAACACCCAAGCAGAGCATCAGCCAAACACAAGGTATCTGCTTTACCTAAATAACCTTTAAGCAACCAGGAGATCTGACAAGAAAAGTTGGCTTGATTACATATTTTTTTTTTTTAAATCAATAACATTATTCATTAGGCTTGCTGCTCTTGACTGTCAGCTCTGAACACATCCCTAACTATTCGAACACTGTTCAAGCTGATGCATGTACCGAACCCAAGAGAAAAAAACTTGCATTTGGAAATAAGATCTTACCTTTTGTTCCTCCACGATATTAGAAATTATAGTATGCCAGGGGAGACAATCGTGGAAATAAAACTAGCTCATTATTTGTCCTACATACAGCTTAGCCCTAAAATCTCGCAACTGACATTCACCATTAAAGCACTGCAGATTATCAAAGTGAATTAATTTTGTTGATTTATTCATTTTCATGTTGAAGTGCACAAGACCATTCTAAAATCCGAAAACCTGTTTACAGGTAATAGCTTATATTAACTTTTTTTTTTTTTTAACGAAGGAAATAGTAAAATACCTTCTGCTGCTTTTAATTTTCATCATTTGACCTATGCAACACCCACACTGAACCGTGAATTCTCCATTCCCAGTACATGCAATCATTTAGCTAAAAAAAAAAAAAACAAAAAACAAAACACAACACATGCAACTATCCACAAACCAAGACAACTTGCTTTTTGATGCACTGCTGAAGGCCGGGAATGAGGACTTCCATTCCCAACCTCTTGAAGAGGTTCGGTGTTTGCCCCTCAGAGCACAGGACGCCAGCTTACGTACTCAGAGTACGTACGTACTCAGAGTACATACTCAGTCCTTTAAAACAAAAAATAATAAAAAATGGTACTAGCAATGTGCTAAAATCTAATGCTACAGTCTGCAAGAGCAAGCTGTAAGGAAATTGTCCTTAATATGATGAGTGAAATAAAAATCTGATCTAAGAAACGTGTCCTTATTCTTCCACTCAACTGTAAAGACAAGTCTACCAACACCAGTCTGAACAGGCAACTGTCTGCAAGACTCAAAAAAAACCACTTTTAATAAAGATCTTTCAAAGCCACCAATTTGTTACCTAGATCTAGGTGAATACAGTAGCAAGATTAGATAAGAGATCTACAGGGAGGAGCAAATAAATTACTCTAATTACTATTTGATGACAACTGTGGCTGAAAGGATAGCTTTTACTTCTGAAATGTGAGCATCCTCCTTTGCAGTGTAAATTTACTCAGGTAGAAGAGAATGAAAAAACAACCTGACGTTTGTTTCTCTCTTCATAGCAATAGTAAGTGGCATTCAGTCCAAAAGAAGTGCCTCAAGACCAGCACTGAAGGAAGCTAAGAGGCTTTAAAAGCTGAGCAGGTATGAAGAAAGAAAAGCTCCATTTGCATGCCAGACAGTAGGCATGATTTTACTTTCAGTGATGTTTTTGATAAATGCTAATACAGATGATCTCACACACAACTGTAACCAAGCTGTGGGATCCAATCTATGTCCCAACACACCCCTACAGACAACTGGTTGATCTACACAAGTCTTTCAAAATAATGTTTACCTTCTTTTCTTGCAGCACAGTTCCTCCTCATTTTCAGTGCCCTTTGCCCCCTCCCTGACTACGCAGTTGGCATTTCCTGGCGCTGCTGCTTAGAAGAGCCATAGGGTTCCTACCCTTATTCAAGGACGTATCTTATCAGGCTGATTAATGCCTAACTGCCTAACAACCTGCTCACAAGAGGTTTCCCCATTGTTTCTTAAAACGTGCGTTACTTCAGACTCCAGTTTCGCCCAGCTTAACAGGATCCCCCTGGAGAAGTGCTACAAGGAGGCGGCGGAGGAGCCTTTTTCTTTCTAGCTGCCGATGCCAGCTAACCAGAAAATACAGGTAACGCCATACACTTAGTATTTTAAGTCAGCAATCACCTTAGAGACTGGTATTTAGAATCTGTCTCCAGCTTTGGGCCTTTTAAGGCAATCCTACCCTCTAAACAATTCAAAATGCACTATTTTTGCAGTTACCTGGACAAACCCTGGACTCCTTGCCATACATATGTAAGTTTCTATTCATTTATGGGTAATGCACATAAAGAGGCAGCCACGGCCTCTGGGCAGGGCAGCCCTGTCACCCAGTGCCCCTTCCAGCCCAACCAAGGCAGCTCGGGGCCACCTCAGCCCCAGAAAGCTGCAGGAGCCGTTTGGGTGAGGGCTCCAGCCCCAGGACAGGGCAGCAGCTGAAAGCAGTCGTGGCACCAGCCATCCGCTTTGCATCTACCAGGGTACAGCGACAGATCTGAATTTTAGCTAGAAAATGAACCCCCATTGCCCAATTTACCCACAATACGGTGCCACGGGCAGTAGAGTTGTGCATAGCAGCACGGACGTGGATAAGCGATATGGTAGGAGAGAAACGCTCCCACTTTCATACGCAATCACAGCCCACACTTCATGTAAGAATGCATTACCCAGTAAAACTGAAAAGAAGGCAAAAAACGCCTCACAGTTTGCTTTTGTGTTTGTTTTTCTTTCTTTAGCCCCACTGCAATAAATATTTGCCGATGCATACGCTACCCATAGGTCTACCTCAAGGTCACTGGCAGCCTGAGCACACTGGAGCCTGTACTTACGGCTCCCTCTCCTCCCATCACAACATTTCATAGCAACATTCCTGGTTCCCGAGCAAATTTAGGAAGTATACAGAAGCAATTTAAGAAGGTTTAAAAATGTATATACATGTCTATGTTTGTATGTGTGTACAGACGTGTTTATATACAAACATGCATTTTTATGCACACATAGGTGTTGGTATAACCCCACAGTAAAACAGCAAAGTAAAACTGTTCTTTCCATATTCTTCCGTCTCATTTTATAGAAGAGAAAATTCCCGCTTGCTTTGGGGACAGTTTATTTTTTACCCTGAAGACCGATCCAAAGAGACCATAAAAGAAATGACGACGTAGCACCCAAATTTATCATGCAACAAGACATTTTTCTTCTTACAGAAAAAGAAAATATCAGTTTGGAAAATGAACAGCTGAAATTCAATCCAGTCAGAAAGGCTGTCCTGGAGAGAGTGTGGTTGAACTTTGTTTAGACAGCACAAGCCCACCTTTATGCTGCTGTCTCAGGATGTCTGTGTGCTGACTTTCTAAACATGTATCTATCTGTACATTAAGGGAGAGCTCCTTAAAGAAGCACTGTTTGGTTCACTAATGCAAGTAACAAGCTACCTGTAATGGGGATCCATCAAATGAAAACCATGCAAAATATGATGTTCCCTAACCTGAATTTGTTCTCCAAAAAACAACAACAGAAGGCAATTGTATCCTCCTCCTGTAGCAATACAAAGAGATACGGGCAGAGACAGTGCCCTAAATGGAGGCCTAGAATTACCCTAAAGCAGCAGACCTTGCAAAAATGGCTCCAAGCAGGAATCTGCAGCAGCCATCTTACTCCCAAATACCTGTCTGAGAGTTCACCTTTTTTATCATCTCCAAAAAATAAATATATATATATATTTATATATATAGAAATCACGCCTATCACCATATTGATAAACACTCGTTGGAACCACTCTGATGGCTTGAGTAAGAACAGGAGTATAGTGCTGTGAGTTCCTCAGCACTTCAGTTTCCAGCAAATCTGGAAAAAAAAAAAAAAAAAGCCAGAAGACTTTGCTCAGCTGCAAGTTAGGCTACCCTGTAGGAATGCCCTCATCTGTGCCAAGACCACACAAAGTCTGCCCACTTCTGAATTTCTGGGAAGATGCACTGGATAGCAGCATACAATCAGACAAGCTCCTGCATGTTCAGAAAGCTCAGCAAGTGCTCAAACACAACGGAAGTTGAGCAGGGAAAAAAAAAAAAAAAGATAAGGAAATTGGTACAGTGATCCAAATCCTGCAGCCTGAAGCAGAACTGTCTGATGTTTTCTTGATCTGGTGAAAAAAGGTACTGCTAAGTCAGAACAGGAAGGGTAAAGAAGAGAAAACAAGCCCTCCAACACCAATTGTCAGGGGAAAAACAGATGAAAAGTGGCCCTGAAAGTTCTCATGCAAAAAGCAAAGGCCAAATTAGGCATTTTCAGAAGCAAATCAGCGAGTGGTGCAGACCTACCTACCTACTGCCCAGTCAGAAGTGTCTATTATTAATCAACTCCAAATCATTATCTCTTTGTTTATGTACAGATAAATAAATAGCAAGTGCAAACGACATGATCTTCTGTGAAATTTTGTTCTGCCTGTCACGCTCGCTATTGTGTTGCTGAACAAAGGCATTCTTGGCTATCAGGTATCAAGACCACATGGTACACTGTATTAATCAAGCTTAATTATTAATCTGTGCAGCCAGGATTTCTGGAATCTATCCATCCACTATTACTATTTCAGTCTGAAGTTCATTACCTGATGGCAAATAAGAGTACTGTAATTTATTTTTTTTTTAATCTGAATACAGCACTGGTGCCTCACTGGTCAACTCACATCATCTCCATTTGTTCAACTTGATAGTTTCTTCATGCAGCTAGCTTTAAAGACACTTTTACCTATCAAACCAAAGGAATCAAACTTTCCATACAAACACTAACACCATGAAATTAAAGATGGTATAACCTGTTAATGGGCTTATTTAAGCGTAAGTTTCTTCACCTGTTCACTCTTCTATTTTAACCCACACTTGGTTAGAAGTAATTTTCAAGTTAGTGTGTACTGCCTTTTCCTCTCCTCTGTTATTAAGCACTTAACTCCAAAAAAAAACACCTCCTGCAACCACAAAAGACTAATTCTGGTGAGCTTGCATCTCAGTTTCTGCCCCCACCCCAAACCGTTTCCAACTACTTCAGGGGTATATTCCCTCGGAGAAACAACAAAACGAGCTCTAAAACATCAAGATACTGATCCCTTTTAAAATTCATTGCTCAGAACCGCCACTCATCATATGAGGTAAACCAGATACCACAGGAATTACTGTAAAGCTCAGCAAACCTTACTTCTGGCAGCGGGCTGGCCGGTTTGGTTAGGATTCCTCCCACATAAACAACATTTGGTAGCGTGGGTCTTGGGAACTCCAGTGCTACATCAGTACAAAGCATCCACAGGCTGGATCCATGAACCAAGTCATACATGGACCGTTCTGGCGTAACCTTGTATTTCTGCATTATCCTTTCGTATTTTGGCAGAACCAAAAAGCTGACTCCAAATCTTGAAATAAGATACACAACAGTATTTTTAATCCTCTCAAATAGGTTCATGTGATCTGTGAGCAGCGAGTTAAACTCTGGAACGTAAGAGAGGGGAGCTGGAGCACCCACTTCTGCTGGATACCAAAGGCCAGTGGAAAAGACGGCGTACTTAACCCCTAAAAGGTGAGCTATAACAAATCCACACATCTCATTGGGATCTACCAGGAGCAGGTCAAATTTTTCCTGTTTCAGGGTACGCATGAGGTTTTGGTTGCCAACAATCATGTCACAGTTCTTGGAATAGTGGTCCAGGATATCGAACAGTTCCAGGGCCGTCAGTCTCCCAGAGAAGATACTCCTCATCTTGGACTGGAGAAAGTCATCCGAGGTGCTGCTGTTAAAGATCCCTGGGTAGCGCTGAAGTCTATAGTGATTAGATGGAGGAATCTCTCTGCCCTCAGAGAGGAGAAACACTGTCTGGTGACCTTGGTCATGCAAGGCTGAGGCCAGAGTCTTAAAAATATAAAGATGGCTTTCAAACATAATTGGCGGCACGACAACGATTTTGGCAGCCCTTGCTATCCCAACAGCGCTCCACAGGAGGATGAAAGCTGGAGTGTACGGCTTCATAGCTGAAACAAAAAATAGAAGCATTACATCAACAGAAAACAGGTTGGCACATTACCTGGGAATTAGGGGGGAAAAAAAGTTACGTAATACAACTCAGTAGCCCCATGAAAGCTAATCACATCTCCCTATCTCAAAAATATCTTTGCAACAGTCAAGGGGGAAGAACAGAGCCACCAGGCTTCAGAATACATTTGGTTGTGCTCATTTTCCAGCAAGGTCTGCCTTTTTCCCCCCTTCCTCCCTTTCCACCTGGAACAGAGAGTAGATGAGACTTCTTCCAGCACAGACATCGACAGGGCACCTGCACTACAGGCAGCGAGGCTGGTACCCTCCACAGGGATACTGCGCACGTTGCTTCTCAATTATATACGCAATCCAACAGCTACAAGATCCTGTAGTCAGCTCCGAAAGCCAGATCCTGCTACGTTCGGGATTATACTTAAAATCACAACTGCATTACTGTCATCGTGATATACTGAGCGAATTTAGCATTCTTAAAAGACACCAGACATGAAGACCCAAAGGCCAGAATTCCTCATTTATTCACACATCAGATCCTAAGGATGAACGCGTCATTTATTATTCCTTTCAGCATAGGATATAACACTTTTACAGATACATTTCAGTCTCGCACCCTCAACTGGAACTTCTAATATGACAATTCTTGCTTTTTAGTTTGTGCTCCCTGTACTGAGACCCACCCCCCCCACCGCTGACGTGGTTGTGAGCGCTTCTGCTGCAAGTGCTTCTGATGGGCGCCTGCTGCCTTCAGGCTTCCATTCTGATGTAAGGACAGCGTTTTCTGCTGTTTTATTTTCATATAAGCTAATAAGAACTAAGATAGGTTTTTCCTCTGAAAGGAGGTGGAAATTCAGGCAGTGTTTTTCTTGGTTAGTGTAACGCTGCTCGGCCACATCGGGATGGAGAACCGAGATCTGGCAGGGAGATGTTACCTGTAAGAACCAGTGAGACTACTTTCATCTCTCACAAATCGCACTCTGGGTATGAAAACAAATGAAATAAAGGGAGTTATACCACATACATGAACATCAGCCTCCACTGAGGCACTTCTACAAGTGCCGGACTCTCCAGCTGCTTTAATCGGCACTTGCACAGACGTTCAGGCATGAACTCCAGCCTACACCACAAACGTCTTGACAGTAGCGGGCTTCAAGGGAATGGGCAAAGAATTTTCCTTGTGTTTTGGTGAATAAAGCCAGATGAAAACAAAGCATATGAAAAGCACGGAGAGGGCATGTCAGAATGCCCCTCAGTCACATTAACCCTCCTAGTACAGGGAATTGAGGACAAGCCAAACCAAACAATCTGCTCTTGTCTCGTGCCAAACCAAATCCATGTGGAAACAGGAGTCTGCTGCGGTGTCCTTTAGAAAAAAGCAGCACAGAAACTGATAATGCCACTACTCAGGCCTTGTTATCTCCTCACAGTGTTCTCCTGTAACCCTTCTACAGATTGCTTAGTTTTTTGTTTCGTTATTTTTTTTTTTTTTTGGTAATGTTAGGTGGGTTACCAGCTCACCAAAAGAGCACCTGAATTGTATTGCTGCAGTCTAACGTGGGTCTTTCTGAATTATGTCCCATTTCTTTCCCCTACTCCAGATTCTGCACCATGCTTGACTTTGAAGCTTTTATAAGCACGCAGAGTCTAACTTAAAGCTGCAGAATTACGACAAGGTACACAGATTATATTTAGATCAAATTTCTCGTGTAATAAGTCTTCTTCCTGTACTTGAAACCTGTCCCACGCTTGCCTTCGGAGAGCATTACCACCACCGAGGAGATCACTGACCAGCGCTTATGAAAATCCTCCCAACTTATTACCACCAGCAGCCGTGTGCCTGTGCGCACAGGTACACACAAGAAAGTTCACACAGGCCAAGAGACTTTTTTTTTTTCCTCCTTTTGCTGTGAAAAAGCCTACACCAGGAAGAGGCACAGTAAAACCTTACGGTACCCAAGAGCAGGTGGTAAAGAACTGAAGCACGGAGAATTCACTGAGATCCCCCCAACACAACACATCCGCGGGCTGAAGTACCTCTGGGAAGAACTTGGAGAAGTTTTGCTGTTCCTAGGCACAAAGCCCAATTTTACCAAGATAACACTTCAGGGGAAGAGAGAGGAAATTCCTTGCTGCAAATATTACCAGCGGCTTTCAAAGCCTTTGCTACGCTGCATTCTTGCCTGACATCGGATGAGATCGAGTTGTTCGCTAAGCTGCCTCAATCAGGGTGTCAGAGGTGGCCCTAAAACACCTCCTCCCCTGCAACAGCAGTAATTAACATCAAACGAAACAATAGCCCTGTTCATTCTCCAACAAAGTCCAAAAAAGCATTCTTTCTACATGAAAAACAGCTTGCCTCTCCTTTTTTTTTTTCTTAAGAACTATTAAAGCTTTGACAAAAAATGAACGATGACACCAACGCTGAGAAAAAAAGAGTCCAGTACTGCATGGCTGCATTACTGCTCCTTGGTTACACTTCCAGCACAAACGCTGGACCTCACAGACCAATTAAAGCATTAAATTGCCATTTGGGTCCAGGCCTTGGCTTTCTAAAAAACCACAGCACACCACGAGGCTCAGCTGCCCTCCCAGGAGCTCCCCGTTGACGGATGTGACTACCCAGGCCCCTGCTAATTACCTCACTGATCACCTTGTTTCGTTCCCAGCTGTGGGGCTGGCAGATTTTACACAGCAGCAGGGGGCTGTGCTGGGGAAGGATGAGCCCAAAGGATGATGGCTATCGCCATGAATGCCACTGGAGGAGAGCGTGCACTACGTCAGCTTGGTTTTAAATAAAAATGGTTTATCAATGAAATATGAAAGTGATGAGTCAAACTTGGAAAAGACACTATTGATTACACCTCCTCGTGCTAGAAGCATTCCCATGATCTAACTTACTGCTTCTGTCAACAACGGGGATGTTACAAAACCGTAGATGGATTGGGAAATGCAGAAAGAGTTGATGTTTCTGAGATCCCTGTAAATCAGAGGTATCAGAAGCCCCAGGGCACGCCGTGACCCAACCGGCTGCCAGCTGCAAGAGCCCCACTTTGATCTCCTGACCTGACGTGGGCTCTGAGCACATCACGTCTTAGTGAGCACGCGGGTACAATCCTTAGCCCTAAGGCGCATTTTCCACTGCTTCATCTCTGCACATGCCACCGAAAGCCACCCAGAATTACCTCCGCACTTCCTTAGGATGCTGTCAGTATCACACCACCTCTCCCGATCCCCGCCCTCACTGCACGGCGCTGCCTCACATGAGAGCACGTCGAGTGACTTCATCTTGATGAGCCTCCCACAAAGCACGAGCTAGCTAACATGTAAATCTGTCACCAGAATTACAAGCAGCTACGAAACTCTAGTCTTTCCTCTCCTGCTGTGCATCGATGGTAACAGATGACACTCCTCTCTAGAAGCCTCTCAGCACCTTCACTACTCAGAACCGATCCGAAATGCTGTTACGGAGTTCCCCTTTCCAACGCAAGCATCTTCCACAGGGACAAGAAAATATACGTACAGGGCCTGCCAAGCCACAGAGGTAATAAACACCTGACTCTATAGAGAAATGCCCGCTAAGGGACCCTTTTTACTGGAAGCAATGGCATTGACCTCATATTGCACTCAACCAAAGTCTCCACCTGTGGTGGGAGCCTCCAGGATGCAGCCTCGTAACTTCATCCCTTGGCCAGCCCTGGGCTGGGAGCTTGCAAGGTCTGCATCGAGCAGAAGCAAGGGCAATATGCAACAGCACTCAGTTCACCAGCTAACCATGCTCCCAACTCACATTTTGCAGACCAGGTAGCAGACACTGAGTGAGGTACCCCCAGCAGCAACACACAACCCAGTGCATTCAGCTCCCTGCCATCAGCCAGGGGTCCTCTGGAGACCTGAGGTACTCCCAGCACGACACAGAGAGCTGCTGATGCCCATCTCGATGGCAATCTCCAACCCGTCTCACCTCCGAGAGCCACAAGGCTCATTTCAGTGCCAGCCCATCGAAACTGGAGCGCTCCCCCTGCAACCCATCATCCACAAACTCCCAGAACAAGCCATCAGCAAAATATCTAAAAGGCATCAGCATCCAGCACCACTGCGTTCTGCTGCAAGGGATCCTGTGAAAAGGAATGGTCACATGTCTGTATAGTAGGAACAAAAAAAAAACACAAAGCCAGAGGGTGACATTTCTCCATCATAGTTAATAGTATAAAAAATGTCCTAAATCTTTCTGCCTAGAATTTGCCTGCATAGAATAAGATTTCCTTCTGGTGGCATATACTAGCCTCTTAAAGCAGATGGCATAAAAATGAGAAGGAACAAGACTCAATTTTATTTTTTTAAATACTGAAGACAATTACCACGGAATGAAACCATTTACTCCTCTAAGCCAAAAAGCAAGAAGAGGTACGGAGAAAAAGGAGACGTAAGGAGCAGCTTTATACAAGTAAACGCAACTGCTGTCTGTAGAGAGCTCAGCTCTTGGAAGAAGTTAAAGAAACACCAAGAAGTTAAACATTAAACCTATCCCAATGGCTTCTCATAAAGTTAATGGCTTGCATGTCGTTCTTCAAATGAAAGAGAAGGTACAAGTTCTAACGTGGGCTGCAGAAAACCAAGCACCTACGCAGAGGACTGTTGAAGGGATGTTTCCAGCCGATTAAGAGTTCTAACTCCTGGTTTATTTTTACTTTAACAGAACACGTTACTATTCACCCAGAAAGACAAAGCGGGACTGAGAACAGGAAATGTGACCGTGCAGATAAGAAGTCTGTGTTTTATTCGTGAAGGCCCTATACAGAAAAATTTGGAAACACAGAAAGAAATGGGGTGATATTTAGGTTCATATGAATTACACAAAGTCCTAATGCTTAAATTAGTATTTTAAAAGTGAACTAACACTACGTTTGTATTTCAATCCTAAAAAATATTTTTAAATCATCCTTATTCATAATTTATGCAACAGCCAGTTACAGCACTGAAATACATACCGAAGATAAGATTTACTGCCAACCCTTAACAATGTGCTAACCACCCTGTAATTAAAACCCGGACTTTTTGCTCTGGTTTCTTCCACTGGCTGCCTACCTGCCTATTTCTGAATCTCCCAGCAATACCCATTTTCAAACCAGCAATACTGTTTTCAGTGTTTTTTGTTCATTTGTTTGTTTTGTTTTCCCTAGAGCAGTCAGTTCTAGAAGCCAAAGCAGCTCCCAAGCACCTTGGCACTCTGCACAGCTGGAACAAACTGTGAGAATAGTCACCACTACTCAAAAAAGCAGGCAGTACTTACACACAGTAGTAAAGCAGTACTTTTTAGTCACTAATAACAGAACTCTCCTCACTTCTAAAGAAGCAGATGAAGTTTACAGACATGGAGTTGCGTGACAGGAGGGACTTTTTCAAGTCCCTCCCTGCCTTTCAGCCTTTCTTTAGATTTGCTACGGGTGGCTGAGTTTACCTGGGCAGCTTGGTCAGAGGACTGGGAGCTAGGAAGGTGCCCTTCATACCAACCAGCAGCACTGCACCGACAGCAAAGGAGCAATCTTCCCAGCCACTGATCTCTCTCATCTTACCCAAAGGTTTCCAATTTCTCATTACAATTTAACAGATAGCAGCATGCATTAAAAAAAAGCAGGCTTACCAACTAGATTTTCACCTCTGCAAGCCCAAGTGCAAATGCTGATTAGCACTGAAATTACTAGCTGCAAGTGGGAAGCTAATAAGGCACCTCACAGAAGTATAATTACCAAAAAGGGGGAAAATTGAGACTTACATGCATTTCAGTGAACAGCATTCACTGCAAACTGCCAACAGAGTCCTGGTAACACACAGATTTATCACCTGAGCCTTCCTCTCTCTCTACTATCAGTTAGTTATATAGAACTCAGTATTTCAAAAAGGGGAATAAAAACCTTACTTTTACAGCTGTCAGATCATGAATGACTTGATCTGACGCGAAGAAAAGGCAGGAAAGCAGAAAACTTTTCTGGAGAAAGAAATGAGGCATATTTATCAGTGAATAAACTGAAATATAAGTTGCAAATCTGATGCAGTTTCCACACCGGGATACACCAGGGCACTGCAGAGCTTGGTGCTTTCCATCACCGAGTCCGATTTGCCATCAGCTAACCCACTGGCTCGCATCTCCACCTGGGGGCAAGAAACCAGCACCATAAGCAGGACAATAAGCAGGACAGCGTCACCTCAGCAGTCAGTCCCACCTTACAGCGCCCACCATGGGTATCAACACACCCAACATGGTTTTTAGATAGTGTGCCTTCTAGCTGTAGCAAGAAACCTGTTGTGGAAAGCACAGTGCCTTAAAGGCTGCTCTAGGCTGTGGCTGAAAGCCAACAAGTTACCAAGAGCACCAGAAGCTCCCCGTAAAGCGCTGACAGCTACCGACTGTGGGTTACTACTGCTCTTCATAAAACTGAAGCATTAAAGAGGAGAAAGAAAGAGCACAGGTTATCTTGGGCAGTGGAGCATGAGGCAGGCCGAAAAGCAGGTTGTTACCTGAAGCGTTAGCCACCTTACCCCATTTATTGGAGCCCCAGTGCTGCACTGCCTGTTCGAAATCCCATCAACATCCACCTATTTTATGTGCAAATCTGTTTGCTTTCACTGTTATTAAACACAGTTTCACAGATAAAACATGGTATCCAGCCTTCATAGGCTTGTAAACATTTCAGTTAAACAAATAGAGAGCCAAGCCCTACGGAGCTAGTTGCATGACCAAAGGCCCTGTAAGCAAAGCATTTTATCAAGCCCAAGATAGCAAGGAATGACTAACAAAAACCATTTACACTTAGGTGTAAAGCTGAAAGAGGAAGAAGATATTCCAAAACAAATAAATGGTTCTCTAACACTACTTACAGCATGATTCAGTAATAAAATATATGCAACCCAAGCAAGCCTCAGCTCTACCAGCCACAAGCAAGTAGTTGGTGTTAACAACAAAAATACAAAATATACAAGCACACACAAGCGTGAATGCAGTGCATTACTTATACCAGGGAACAAATAAAATAAGAGGTCTTCCTTTCTATTTGTGATGTGCTCCAAGGTATCGCTTCAAAAAAAAAAAATTTCAAGTTCCCCTCAAAACATTTTCTTCAACGTTTAATACCAGCCCACATCAGTATTTCTTGTCAGGCACTGGTATACAGAAATGCCAAAATTTGAAGAAATTCACTGACCAAATCACATGTAGTAGCATATTCAGAAGAGGATCAAATGATCACAGACGCACGAAGGTTTTTAATTAAAGTGACACAGCAGATAAGGGTAAGAGAAGACCCTGTTCTTCAGTCTGAAAGCCCAAGTTGATTCCTAAACCTTCAAAGCTGGCAATTGCAAAACACACAACCTATAATCCCACTTACTGTGCAGTACATATTCTGTAGGTAATAGGAAGCATTATGCTATAATCCTTTAGGAGCATTAAAGGAAATCAGGCCCATAAACTGACTTCAGGCAGCACACTGCAGTTTAAGATTAGGAAGTAACTGCTACTAAACACCCCATGTGCTCTCAGAGATGAAAGCATCAGAAATGTGTGTATGTACAGAGCCTTGGAGCAGCAAAATACATTGTCTAGGAAGAGATTCTGATAACAAGGACTGCAGAAGCTTCAGATTTATATTCTTCAGTTTTTCCTATCACAGATCTGGCAACAAATTACTGAGGTAGTGCACGCTCTGATTGTTATTTTGTGTTGCAATGGTTTAGATAAGTACTGAGATTTGGCTTGTAACTGCAGGCTCCTGTTTCAACCAAATGAATAAATTAAGACGTTATTGGAAATGATTAGAAAGAAATGGTGTGCACACAAACAGGGACAGGCCTTTGCATTTACTTTGTGCAGTTTATTCAACTACTGCATTCTTTTACCCAGTGACTGAAGCATTTCCATGACTACAAGAGTGCCACATCCACAGCTGAGAGGAAGATCCACAGACATGAGGACGTTGCTGTAAGCATCCATCACAGACCCACCGTGCCACTTAGGCAAACAGCAAAGCAGTTATGGAGTCCACAAGCTAAGCAATTTACGACGCCCTTTTCAGTGAGGGCTCATTATTTGTGTCAGAGGTTTTATTAAACACAGGGTTTTACCTAAGCTTTTTGAGAGCTGTGCAGAAACAAAAAAAGATTTAAATAAAAAACGTCACTCAAAAAGTGACATTCAAAAATACAGGTTTTAGAGTCAGCAGGCAAAACACTGAATAGACATGCTAGTAGGTAGATTTTATTAAAAACATTACATGGGAATAGATTTCATATATAAGACAATGCCTTATTAAGGTGAACACAGAGCAACAGTGACTGAGGTCTAACACTCCTGCTAGCACTTCACCACTGGCTTTCTGAAATAACTGCTGTAATTAGAAACTTCGCGGCCATGAAAAGTAATCCTAAACATCTGAAAAGACTGATTATCTCTAAAAAGATAATCTTTATTACTCTATGAATATATTAGAAATTCCTGCAAGACTGGTCAATTATTAACAGTAATATATTCAATCGTTTAAACAAGTCACTTATAAACCACAGCAAGCCCCACACACCTCAGCATGATAACGCTGCAGCATCGACAGCACTGGTCACGGAGAGATTTCCCTCAGAATAAATGATTCACAGAACAGTTGTGGTTGGAAGGGAGAAAGGCACCCTCCCAAATAACTGCATGAAAATAAGCTCCGTAAAGATTTTTGCACCCTCTGAGACACTCACATTCCTAGAGCTAGCCAGCAAGCTAGTTAAAAACCCTTCACAACAAAGGAAGAATAGATTTTAGGAACTCCAGTGAGAGCACAGAGGGTAGGAGCAGCAAGTGGTCTTTTGTTCTGCTGTGTGCCAAGCCATTTAGACAGGGGACCTGAAGCCCACCGCGGGGCCGTGGCTGGAAGGGGACATGCAGAGACATCAGTGGGGCAGCTCTTGGTTTTGAGCCCGAACCGGAGGAAATCCCAGCAGATGTGGCGTGGCAGCGGAGCTGACGTGCTGCCCTGGGCCTGGGGACGAGGAAGCTCAGCACAGAAACCTGAGGAAGCAGCGGGCTGCTCCGGCACCCTGCGCCCTCACCCACAGACAGCTCAGGTTCTGCTGCAGCAGCGCCCCGTATTATGCAGGTCTCCTCCGTGCTGTCTGGGGTTACTTCACCCCCAGCTCCTGTGCTGCCTACACACAGCACAAGTCACCTGCTTTGAAGTGTGACACTGGTATTCCTTGTCAATGAATCCATCCCTAAGAAGTGAGTGCTCTCCCAACAGCATGGTCCTGGTGTAGCTTATGGCAGCACGTGCAGCACTGCGCCACCAGGAACTGCAGCTGCAAGCCAGGGAGGAAAACGAAGAAACCCTTTTACCTGCGGAGAGAGAAGACAAAAGGATGCCCCCACCAACGGGATGAGCATTTCACTAGGAGGCAGGAAAAGTCACGCCAAAATCCTTCCCTTTCTCACTGGCACAAGCTGAAATATTGGTTTCATTAAGCACCAAAAAAGAAAGGGGCGGGGGGGTTGAGTAAAACTTACTTATTTTAAACACTTATCAGTGCCAAGATTCTTCTTTGGTAAAATGACTCTTTGAAGAATAGGATGGAAGAAATTGCAGTGCAGGGCTGTGTTGCAAACTTGACATGACAAAGCCTATGTAGGCCACCACAGAACCATCTAGGTTGGAAGAGACCTCAGGGGAGCATAAAGTCTGCCTCAAACAAACCTCACAATCTGAAACAAACATTTTATGGGGATTTTATTCCAACCTTGATAATCCTTTGGAGGAGCAGGGGGACGCTTCATCTTTCACTACAGCTAGCTGCAGCTTGGTACAAGCTGTCCCTGGTCACGCCATCACATGACACCTAGCAGCACTGAGCAATTCTTTGTTCTGCTGTGACTTCACCCTATAGCAAATAACTACATTTTAATAAGCTGCACAAACAGATTCACAAAGGAAACCATGGCTCATTTGTTACCGCAGTGGGAAATAAAACTTTATTCAAAGTTAAAATACTTTATTAAAAATGTTTTCCTCTTATTCAGCTCAATTAATTGCATTGCTCGAGATCATATGCAGCAACAACTTGTACTCCAACGGGATGCAGCTTGGACAGTCTGTTCAGTGCTAGGTTGCTTTAAGCAATTTTAAATACACAGAAGCTTCCTGCAAGTTTCTAGTATCAGTAGTGGGCTAAAATTGCATTATAACTTCAGAAAGGAAACAGTCTGAAGATAAGGTTTGTTGTTTTTTTTTCCTTAAAAAATAAGATTGAGACTATCTAAGAATTAAGTACAATTTGTTAATTTACAAATATTAAAGAAAAATTGAACTCGGATCCAACTCAGTCACGATAACGATGACTTGCAGTTCTGAGAACAAGATTCACAGAGGTCAATCTGGGTGTAAAACCAAAACAAATCAAGACGCCACCCAGATGCGCACCAAGTGCTGTACAAGTGCTCGTGCACCTACCCTTACCCAGCAAAATTCCACCTTCAGGAAGATGTGATCATCTTAATCCACTTCTGGAAAGCAACTAGGACTTTTTGGATGCTACCACTGTGTACTAAGGAATAGTTGATGGTTGTTTATAACAAACATGCTCTCTTAACTACAGCCCTACTGTAGACTATCAAGTTACTTCAACGGTAAATTAAAAATTATGGTACTAATGCAAGATTGACCATTCCATAAAATGTGAGATTACAATAATTTGGAGTCTTCTCATCTTCTAGACTGCTTTCATGAAAATAAAGCTAACTAATAAGCTAAGCAACTGCCAAAGTATCACAAGGGAGAGTAATTAATGATGTATCACTACAACAGCTAAAGACTGTAACAAAGCTGCCATATTTCTAAGGTAGACATGGCATACAGGAGAGTAGGATCCCTTTTACAAGATCCTAAAGCTTCAAGTGAAAATTCTCATAGTCAAATACGGGTGAGTTTCCACGCAAGCCCTCCAGATTTACACTAATAGCTCATTTACAGACTTCTAGACCCCACAAGCAACGGATACCCCAGACACTAGGCTGCCCTATCCAGTCACATTACTAAAATCACCTGAAATCTTCCATCCCAAGCTCTCTAAAATGAAGAATTTCTGTAAGCAAAACTTCCCACGAGTATTATATGCTCAATTTCATTTGAGAGACTTCTGTGCCCAAGAAACACCATACACAAAGGCACAGCTCTGAGGGTTCAGTTTCTTTGACATCGCTGAAATATCCCAGGGACAGGCAATAACAATCTTTCAATGACCAGCAAGGTTTAATCAACGCTCTAATTCTACAACAAATCTTTCTTTGTATTTAAGATGGTGTACACATTTTATTTAGACTGCTGTGACCTCCAATTTCCCTCAGGTATAACAGCCTTAGTGGACGGAGCCCTAGAAAGAAACAGAAGAGATTCACATCTCATTTTACAGCAAGGTGCAGAATAGCAGCAAGATTTACGTGGCCTGTAGCTCACTTCAGAGTATCAGTGCAGCATGCTCAGTGCCTGAAGAACTGATGCACCTCTTACACCACATGAGTATCTGCAGCCAGCACTACCCGTGGCCCACAAGCAATAACCAGAATTTCAGCTGATGCCCTAAAACCACCAGGAAGACACACAGATGTGACTTGGCAACCATGCAGCAACCCGAGAGGTACAGTGGTTTAGAATAATAGTAATAATAATAATAATAATGCGGTGATGGGAGTATGCACTTGCTTCTACCTTACCAATCCACTGTGACAGATGTTCCCATTTAGCTTCCTAGCCAAACTCCTTAGCTATCTGTTTGCTCTTTCTGTGGGGAACAGCAGCCACAAACTGCAGCTTAACAAGTCCCAGTGTGACACTGGAAAAGGTTACCAGGGACCATGTGGGATTTCCATCCTTGGATCTGTTCAGGACTTGGATAAAAAAAAACAGCCACAGCTGATCCAATCTTATGCTGCCAACAATCCTGCATTGATTGGAAGTTTGTGTAAGAGCCTCCAGAGATGCTTCCAGCCAACAGTTCTGTAATTCTGTGCACCTGCTGACTCGGCAGGCACCACAGTTGGTTGAGCCTTTCCTTCCCCCAAGGGAAATTCCTGCAAAGGCATGGCAATCTGCAGCACATGCTCTATCCTGAGTGCAGCCGATGCCAGACTTCACCTGCGAGACCTTCACTGGCAGCAACCTCCCAGTCAAGAATGCACCTCAAGGTACTGCCACTCAGGTCCAAGCGTAAGTCCCAGCACACCCATGTTATACAAAAGTCGTTTTCAGCACTTGCTTACATTGTGATAAGTTGGCAAAACTGGCTTCCCAAGCAAACGTACAGAATAAACACTGAACTACTTGCATACGGCATCTACGTTCTCTAACAACTGTCCCGTAAAAAAAGTTCTCTCTGTGGGCTTCGCAGCTCTGCTGCCCATTCCTCCTCAAAAGCAAGCTGTGCACCCCCTCGCTGCTAAATTCTTGTGATGTTCAGAGCACTACCCCGGCCAAAATCCCCGTTCCTAACCCACATTTCATTCAGACAAATATGCTTCTTTCACAGTGTTAGCTAGGAAGTATCTGACTTTCCTCTGAACTTGAAATCTCTCATTTTAAACATTAAATCGGGGGGGAACACAGAAGTTCTGAAAACAAAGTTAAGTACAAGTAAGTAGCAATGTGACTCCTGGCCATGCTTTTGTTGAAAATCGTTACAACCCTTTTTTAAACACCCAGACTTCATGAATCAGTGTACTTGGCATTAAATTACAGAACCGTGTTCATGTGACTTATGTGAAAGTCAAATGACTTCCAGGTTGGGAAAAAAAAAACACCAAATTCAGCAGATGTGAAGGCACTGATTAAAATGCAGCTACAACCTAGTCCTTGAAGCAGGGAGTTAATGTTTGAAGGTTGCTACAGCTCTGCAGTCCATTCCCACATGTAACAGAAGTATGAAATGTCAACTTCCAAAAAGACTGCTGTCAATGTACAGGGGAAAACAATTTTTCTAATTGTTTTAAATTGGCTTAAAATAAGGAACTCTACCTTTTACATTCGCATTGCTACCTCCCCTCGAAGAGGGGAGTTTACCCCAGCAAGAAAATTTCATCAGTTTTTGTTCTTTTACAAAGCACGTTGTTTCAACAGGGCTCATTTCCAACTCAGCTGAGAACCTGAAGCTGGCTATTGAATTCCTGACTTCCCAGTAAAGTCTCCCTTCAGTTGTTGAGCAGGAGGGGAAAACACTCTAATATGAAGCTGAAATATCCATTCACAGAAGGAAAGCACAGAGCAGAGGAAAGCTGTGCTTGTTTCACTATAGGAATAAAGTTGTGTGCATGACAACTGTGCTACTTACGAGAAATCATGGTCAGGAGTCATGTTATTGCAACTCTGACCCATAATATTTAGAAAACAAGTATCTACACTGTCTTTCAACTCCTCTTTAACCCCTAAATCATAAATGTTACATTTACAGGTGTTTGTTTTTTTTTTTTTAAACGTAAGTTTTGGGGTATTTTTTCTCCATTTCGGATTACTTCCCATAGAGACAATTTTTTTGAACTGAGCTAGTAGCTATGCCTGTTGTAAAAAGTGTTAAATACTATTTCCAAGAGTCCAATATTCAAGCAAGGATGTTGTGTGTGTCCTTTAGCCCCAGACACAGTTGATTATGTGCATTCTAACGCTAAACAAGTACATTATTTCATATAAACATAGGTAAGAATGCCAACATATTTAGGGGTTGAGACCACAGAACACTATGTTAAAACATATAAACATTTTAAAAGCTTCCAAAGGGATTCATTACTTCTCCAGTACACTGGATCCAAGTAAAGAACTGCAATAAAAACCTTCCACGTAATTAGAAAAAATAAAGCACATGATTTAGGAGCAATAATTCTATTAAACGATGCTACTATATTTTACTTCCTGGAAAACTGGCAGAAGAGCCCTCTAAAATGCCTATTCATAAACAACACCGTGATCTGTATCAGAATGTCTGTTTTAAGCCCAAGATACTTTCCAAAAAAAAAACAAAAAACACCAAAACCAAAAAACAACCACCTATGCTAAAAATTGTTAAAAGAATAAAACTCCAAGGAAGACAGAGTGAATGATTTCAGTAGCTTATCATGTATCAGCATTTGTCAGCCAGTTTTAGTCTCTTCTTAAAGATCACTAAAATCACTGAAACTGTAATAAAAGCATTTCTGTTAAGTTCGGAGCTGCAGAGAACAGACATTTACTTTAGTAACCATCTCTTCAATATGACCTTACAACAAATGTCTCAATAGATTTTAAAGCTGTACTGTGATTTTTCTAGTAAGTAAGTGATAAGGGACTCGTTCAGGATAAAAATAAACTGATGCAAGTTCTTGGTACTGGTCTAAAGCAAGGCGCCTGACAAAAGCAGCGACGTGGAAAGATGCGCCTCAAGGAGCCCGAAGTGGAACACACAACGGAAGGTAGGTGTGGGCAATAAAATACTCAGCTGTTCAAGTCAGAAGTAACTCAGTTCACACTCAGGAAGGTCAATTAGAAAATAATAAAGTCAGAAAAGGATTTTTTTTTATTACAGTTATTAGTATAATTGCAGAAGGTGCTTTAAGTGGTAGGAGCGCTCCAGCTGAGCACAAGCCTCAACAGGCCTGTGCCATAGAAGGCCATACACAAACTGATGCATGGTGGCATCATTTTGGGGATACGAGGCTTGCCACAGTGCCTTCTTACTCAATGTCTGCGTGTGTAGTAACACACCACAGGTAGAAGACACGAATTTGATCATTTGTTTTTCTAGTCCTGGGAATAAAACATATTTCCAGAAATCAATCAAGTCAATCAGCATCAAATAGCATTGTAAAGAAAAATTAAGAGAGCTTTCTGCCAAAACTAATTTATGCAGTTACAATTCCATAGCACCCCCAGCATTCATTTACTAGCTCAAACACAACTCCTCCAGGTGAATCTATTAAGACACTTACCACTCCAAATGGCCGACCAGGCTTAGCGCATAACCTCTCACGTCTTTCAGATACGATAAATATGGCACCAAAGTCTCACAGACTACGTTCAAATTCTCTAAACAGGAACTAATTTTCCTAAGTGCATTACAGGGGACCAACCCAGAGTTACAGCAGCATCCTTCCTGACCTTAGACCAAGCCCAAATCCAGCGGCGACTCCACTGAACTGCAACAAGAGCCCGCAGCCACCGCGCAGAGCTGACCCACTGCCCTCTGCCCTGCAGGTGAGCCCAGACCCACGCACCACCAGGAGGCCAGGACGTCTCCGAGGCTCTCTTCCACTTGCAGGTCTCTCGGTCCACGTCCTATTTCAGAACAACCCAACCGAACTCAGTGTGCATTAATATAAAAACTAAGGGGTATTAATAGAGTACCCTAATGTGATTAGACACGTTACAGTGCACTCAGACTCACCTTGGAGTCCCTATACTTAATAGGCATATGACACAGAGAAATGGATTTCTTGTTTCAAGCGTGTGACTTCTCTTGCACGAAGGTCAAGAACAAAATGCAAGCAATGCACGCTCGCTCCCCAGTATTTCACAGATAACTCTTTCAACAAAGACAGCTCACAACGCGGGAGAGCCGTTTGGAAGAATTTAAGACCCTAGCACAAACTTGTTAGTAGTTCTGGAAAAAAAAACAACACATCACTGCAGCACCCAGTCTGGATCAATGACTGGAGCAAGGGAACAACAACAAGGAAATGTGAAGTAAAGGTTAATTGCATACAGGGTTGTGACAGTGCTATAAAACCAGCTCAGCTAAAATACGTTAAGTGACCTTGGGTGATAATTGCTTGGAAAACCAGGCAGGCAGTTTCCAATAGGAAGCACAACTCAGGCCATTTTTAGAATAAACACCTAGAAACAACCAATATTTTGTGAATTACTTCAAAAACTGAGCGTCCTGGTCACGGCACGAAGAGCCAAAATACTACTTTCAAGGTGTTTGCTTCGGGGGAAAGACCTTTAAGATTATCTTCTACTAATCTTATCCACTGCTGCTCTTCCTAGGCAATCCCAAAGAGCACACAACGCAGGTTTTTTTTTTTTTTTTTAATGTTTTATGATTTCCTATTGCTCCACAGCCACACTACAGTGAGTGCGCAAACAAGCCATAAAAGCCAGGATACCGCTTAATACCTGTCCTAACACCGGCACTTTTATTGACCTCCTCCCTTCGCCGCTTAACTCCTTTCCCCCTAAACCCCACAGCGCCGAGGGGGCAGGACGCCAGCCCATGCCCCTCGCGGTGAGGTCTCCCGACCCCAAACACCTGCGGTGCCCCCCTTCAGCCCCCCAAAACTTCTCCCCTGTGCTGAGGCAGCCGGCGGCCCCTCCTTAGGGGCGCTCGACGGGCGCCTCCGGGCGGCTGGGGCTGCCCCCTCCCCTCCTCAGGGCTCGCCTCAGGGCTCGCAGCCCCTCCTCGCCCCACAACGCCGCCCCTCAGCCCCCCACCAAGGGCAGGGCGCTGCCCGCTCCCCCTCCCCGGGGGACGCCCCAGGGGCGCTGCTCCCTTCCCCCGCGGCCCCTCTGCATCCCGCTCCCCGCCCGGCCGGCACCGCGGGGTGCTGCCCGGCTCCCTCACCGCTCTCTCCTCGGGGCCGCTTCTCCTCGTCGCTGCCTCCGTTAACGCCGCCGCCGCCGCCGCCCCCCGCTCGGGGCTCCGCTGGCCGCCCTTCAGCCCAGGCCCTGCTCCCTGCGGCGCTGCGGCTCCGCTGCACCTGCGGCGGGGCCGGGAGGAGGAGAGGGCACCCCCGCTCCGTCCTCCCTCAACTTCTCATCCCTCCCCTCCGCCTCGCCGCCCCGGCTCTGCCCTCGACCCTCCCGGAGCCAGCGGCGGCCCCTGGGCCAGACGAGCGGAGGCTCCCCCCTGGCCGGCACCGGCGAGCCGCTGTCCGGGTCCCCGGGCGCCCTGCCGCCCCATGCACTGCCCCGGCGCCCCGGACGGCGGGCAGGGGCTCCCGGCGGGGCAGGTGCCCTGGGCACGCCTCTGGCGGGTGGGACCGGGGCCGGGCTCCGCCAATCGGCCCCGCTGCGGCGGGAGGAGGAGGAGGAGGAGGAGGAAGGAGCGGCCCCGGGGGCTCCCCGCAGCCTCCGGGTGCTCCTCGCCGCCTCACGGGGCGGCCGGGTCCTGCCCAGCGCCCGGCTCCCTCCGTGGTGGCTGTGGAAAAACACGAGGCACAGGCGCTCCCGAGCCCCTCATTTTTGTCTCCCCGGTTCGTTAGAGCTAATTACGGTTGCTTAATCGATCCTAGCTGCCTCGGGTGATGCACGGCCCCTTGTCCTGCCGAAAATGTGAGGTTCCTACTGCTTGTGAACACTGCTTGGGCAAAGCTGACTGACAGGGCACAGAGCACTTCTGGTCCCTCTCCTCTGCCGTCCTCAAAGAGACCTTACAGCAGGCTGAAAACTTAAATACAATTGGTAATTCTCCAATAATTATTTTTGTATGTGTCTGTGGCTTTATTTTTACCAAACAAAATGGTAATAGACACAGCTGACAGAACGAAATTCTGTGAGACAACAGGCCACACGCCCCCACCCACCACACACCTTTTAAAAACAAATTGTTCCTCGTGAACGACTTGTAAGTTCAGAAGTGCTTTTTGGGGGGTCTACTGAGGTAAATGGTTCTTCCTGTTGAAGTTCTTAAAAGGAGCCTCAAGGGAAAAGAAGTTTCAGGTAGCCTTTCTGATGTGGCTGAAGATCAAGTTGCTCCTTCAATAAAAGTGGAGGTTTAAGTCCTATCAGCCAAAGCAAGGAAGTTAATGAAATTTATAATCCATCTTTAGGTAAGGTGAAAGATATGCCACGATAAGAAAACTCGACATAAGCTTTAAATTGATCTCCATTCTAGTAAAGATGGCTTGCAAAAGGAAATGAAGGGTTAATTTAAGTTAATCCCATGTATTTGGGACATAGAGCTTCCTACGATATTCATCATCATGGCACATCTTAAGAGCTCTTGCATTTCCCACATATAAAACCAATCATTAAAGTTACTCAAATCTCATGCCCCATATGACATCTAGTCAAGATTAAATCAGGTGTTAGGCTTTAGTGGGCGATACCCAGATCCTACAGGCTAATAGTGGCAGTTAGCTTTCAGGTAGGTGTTGAGGAGCATCTACAAATCGGGTTCTGAAGTTAAATGCTCCAGAATCAAGCATATAGAGCCAGTATTGTACTGAAAGTTTTTGTTACTTCCAGGCAAAATAAAATTCAAACTGTAACGCTAGTCAAAGGCAGAAAGGAATAGTTGAATAAGTTCAGCTTCTCTGAATGTCTGAACTATCGTCTTATTCTAGTGATAATTGACTTAGTAAAATCCAAATTAAACGAATCCACTTTTAGACTAATAGTGGGCTTAAGACTAGATTTGAACCAAATGTAAATTCTGTTCAGGCTTCCCTGAAACGTGTTCATATTTCCTGCATGTTTCTGAGTGTTCTTCTCATTTCTTCATTAGCAACGTTAATAAAGCTGCTCTGGTTGTGGAAATAGAAACGCCCCAAAGTAGCTATTGATGCAGTTATCTGGGGAATTTTAATAAAGTTACTTATCTGACCTTAGTAAGAAATCATTTAAGAGACTTTTCGTGGAATTTCTTACTGAAAATGTCTCACAGTGATGATAACATTTTGAATTTAATTACTACATACTATTTAATACTAACTAAAGAGAGAATGTTGCTTCTAGAGTTCAGATCTTGGAGAGTTTTTTTTCTGTTTGCAGAACTATGTCGTCTTTCTGCCAGAGTTTATGTCATAAAAATATAGAAATACTGCATTAATTCCAGATTTGTTTTTCTTCAGACTTCTTTTCTTAGACATGTACATTAAATGGAAAATTATGTCTCTTATGATTTTCTCCTGATTTGCGCTGCTCTCTTGGTAAAAGAGAGTAATTTCCTAGATTCCTGGATTGTGATGATTAACATACAATTCTTCAGCTATTTTTTCCTAGTTTCTCCATTGTTTTGACTATAAACGTATACTTTATGGATTTCTACAGGGCAAAGTAGAAGTATAACCTTTCTTGTAACTTATGTAAGATAGTGTTAGCTAATTTTGGTTGTTAATTGGTATGAGATCATAAGTAGCCAAACTAATTTATTTAAATAAGGTTTTTAGTTCTATTGCCTTACCAATTTGCCAGATGGATCTAATTATCTAAAATGTATATTATCTAATTTAATTGCAGTGTTGCCAGACAACCACCTCTTTCAGATCTACTTGCCACATCTTGTGACGTTGTTCACAGATGCACATAAGCCCCATTAAGGTGTACAGAAGGGTCTGCCTTTACTGTAGGTAACTCTTGGCCTTATTATCTCACATAATTGACCACTTTCACAAAAGTGGTGTTTATTCTACTGGTATAGGTTACTACCATAACCATATGTTGTAGCTCTGAATGGTGGTTTCCAATAGACAATAACTATTGTTTTATCATGCTTCATTTTGTGGATTTTGTAAGAATGAAATGGTAATTTCCAGTTGACTAATAGATACCTGGGTAGCAGCAGAACATGGGGCTTCTCTGTCATTTTTTCACTTAGAGGAGAAACCTGTGGTGCAGTTACAGTTGTTTCTGCAACCTGTATGTTTACAAAACATAAGTTCTGTTTCCTTGAGTAGTAATTTCAATAAAAGAAGAAGGACTCATCTATAAACAAAGTTAGGTAAGATCTTGTCTTTGTCTACTGCTTGTCTGACAATACAGTAACTTTCTGAGGAGTCTTTTCTTCCAATTGTTTATTTTTTATTTGTTAACTGTAAGGTCAGAACACTTTCACGTAGAAAAATGTTAAAATTATTAATGTTGCTTCGCTGTTGTTTTAAAATCCTTATTATGGTTAGCAAAGGTACAGCGTAGAGTGCGTGAAGTGTGTAAGGGGGTAGAGCAGCTGCCTTACGAGTAGGGACTAAAGAAGCTGGAACTCCTCTGAGTAGAAAGGAAAAAGCTGAGAGGTAGGATATGGTCAAGATTTATTAAATGGTGAAAGTAGAGCAAAGAGATACACAGCTCTTATTCACTAGATCCTTTAATCCAAGCACCGTGTGATTCTCAGTGCAGCAATTATCAAAACAGACCAAAGAGATGAAAGGAGCAGCTGAACTTGGTTATTTATTAACAACGGAAATTGTGGAAGCACACAGTTTCAGTATGTTTGGAAAGGGGGTAAGCATTTTTATGGCTACAAGTCCATAAATGACTATTATAGGGTAGGGTTACACCTGCAATTGTGGCAGCACAATCAGTGTTTGACCTAGGGAAGAGAGAAGAATTGATTACAGGAGGCTCTCACATTCTCTCTAAAGTTTGTTTTTTTTTTTTTTTTCTCTTACTGGCAGAAACTGTGTGGTGGCCTGGAGGGGCTTGGTTCACTCTGTATTTCTTGTGTTGAGAACTCAGCTCAAAGGCATGTGAACTCACAAGTCGAGTTTTTTATTTGTTGTGGGGAAAAAAAAAAAACACACAACTAGCTTTGTATCAATTTAAACAGAGAATAAAAACTTTGAAAAACGAGATTTGAAAAATCTAAGGACTCTTGTTTTTCTTGTTGGTAGTAAATGGGAGTGTGTTTCTTCAAGGTTTAAGCTCTGGAAAATTAAATTGTGTACTTATTTTTGAGGACTTTGAGGTATTAAGTTTGTATAGATGTTACTCTGAAATGTAATATTCAGGTATGAAGGCTAGGTGTGTGGATATTTCTTGATTGCTTTTTGTTGTTGTTAACTATTGTGATATTTTGTTCATTTGTTTTCCATTTAGCTATAATTCACTGGAATCAATTCAAAGCCTGTGTAACTCAGTATATTGTTCTCACACTGTAATGCTATTTGACATCGCACGCTTGAGTTATTCTTTAATAGTGCAATAGCCACTTAGGCCTTTTTTTTTAAAAAGGCAGAAATACCAAGATTTGGTGTTTGTGTTTATATTCCAACTGAGCTGTCTTCTTTTCAAAGTATATAAAAAAATCTGCACTTGAAAAGTCAGGTCCAAAGTTTTATTTATTATTATTGTTTCTGTCCATAAACTTCTATGTTGAGTTATGATGCCTTCTTTAACTCTTTGGGAAGTAAAATGGAAGCCAAAAACTGAAAAGTTATTGGTATCATTCAAATGAAGTTTCAAATGACAAATTATTGTTGCATCTTTTACCAAGCTAATCCAGATGAACTCACAAACCATCTGTATGGCTTTGAAGATTGTATTTTTAGCTGTAGTTAGAAATACTTTATTATTTACAAATGTAACTCTTTATTTTTCAGGCTTCCAAACTCTGTGTGCAAGTAATGCCATTTACAGCCATTGTTATCCTGTTTAAAGAAGGTAAGAGCTATAATTTTACTTTAGTAAGCTTGAGGAAGAGAACAAATAGCAGACACTAGTGACGGTCTTTTGTCATTTTAAAATATCAAAAGGTATTACAAAATCAAGTGTTTAGAGTCTATTGTTATGCTGTGAGGCTTACTTAATCTACTTAGTTCGTTAAAGATGAAGAAGAGGTTACAAAATGCTGCGACTACTACAATTAAAAAAAATAAATCTTCTAAATACTTAGCAAAGCATGGAGGTGGTACTAATTTTTAATCCTAACAGATGCAGGCTGCTTTTTGAGAACCAAATAAGATTGCTCTGGTTTATTAGCTACATATTGTAATAGGTACTGAGTTAAAAATCTGACTGCGTACAAGGTGAAACAATCCAAAAAAATAAAAAGCCTGGATGTGCTTTGATTTTATACTACTTTGATACACGATTTTAGGAAGTACTGGTTAGGCTTGCAGATAGTTATAATTTAAAGTCTCACATGACAATAAGCTGTGGTGCTGCGGTTGATGTTATCTTTTTTTTTAAAAGCAGAAAAGGCTAGTAGTGTGTGACCAAAAATAAATAAGGTACCTAATAGTGCTCAGAGATTCTACTAAAACATCTTGCTATTTGGGAATAAAAAAAGGCAACGGACAGATCTATTACTCCAGTAGTATTTTATTTGATTGTTGTAACATTTCCCACTAATAAGAGTATTGGCTTACTACACCTACTAAAAAAAACACCAGACCCAAAAACCTTTGTGAATTTCATCTGTTCTCTTTACCTCACCTGAAAGGCCGGAGTAACAAAGAGACCCAACATGTCCCTCAGTAAGGACTCAAGGAAATAGTTAACTGAACTGAGATCCAGCTGGTCATTTGGTACTGGGGTAATTGACAGGGGTGTGGTATGGTATGTTTGTGTGTTCAGTTTTCTGTTTTATAAATGGGTGTTCATAGTCGTAATTGTAGAGTGGCAAAAGCCTGACTAAACAAATACTTACTCATATGGGTTCTACATTAACTCTTAGTCTCATGAAGTAGACTTTTTTTTTTTTTTGGTTCAGTTTTGAGAGGGTAAGATAAGATAGATAAACCACATTGGTCTCAGTGTTATGTCTTTGTTGTCAAAGGTCACACTTGGCAATAGTTTAAAAAAATATGCTAAACAGTGTTTCAGCCTCCAGAGAAGAGTTCAGGTCCTTCCTTCCAACCAGACACCTTCTATCACCTAGGATAGTACTCTAGCTGCGCTCATTCTCCTTGGTTAACTAATAATAACTGTAATTTTTTGCACATTTTCCGTTTGTCATAACAATACTGTTTTTATAATGAGCTTGATGAGTCTATGAAAGACGTTGTAGGACAGAGTTCCTGCAATAGTAGGATAAGAGTCTCAACCCAGGAGGTCCTTTTCAGTCCCAAATTGTTGACTAGAGACTTACAAAACATGAGGGGGGGTGGGGAAGAATAGGACTCCTCAGCCTTCTTGTTAGGACATTTGTATGGGGTACAGGGCAAAGATCCTGAGTTTCCAATGCCAGGTGACTGTTTAATATAAATACTCTGTCTTCGTGACACAGAAAGCTAGGAGAGGTAGGGCGGACTGTGATCCAGAAACTGGATTTATTATAAAATAAAACAACAATGCGATGAATCAAAATGGCTAGGGTAATAAAATATGGCCACTGATTCAAGTCCACAAAGCATGAAGAATGTATGAAGTTTTAAGTGCCATAGGTCAGCTCAGCAGCTGTGCAGTGCTTTAGTAAGTCAGCAACTTCTAGTATTAAATTCCTTGTGACATCTGTATACCTTCACTAGCAATGCCTGTTAATCTTCTTATAAGCCTTGCATTGGCTGTGATGGGAAGCATACCAAAATCACTCTGTGTACCAGCAACACACCAAACAGAAGTTTAACAATGTTTGAGTAGCCACCAGCAACTCGCAGTGTCACGTATTCTAAACGAATTCTTCCCTTGCATACCTGTGTTTCAGCCTGCAAACACCAGTATCCTCTCACTGTTGTACTGAAGTCATCACCATCCGTTTTAAAACTCAACAGATGAAAATTTTGTAATTTGTCTAGAGAACTAGAAAGACATTCCTTTTTGTTCTTCGCTTTCTAAAGTAGTAAGTGTCTTCACTGAATTTTCTTGTCCCTGTTTCATTTTTGCATGTTCCAGTACGTGCTTTGAACTACTTGCCACCTTCCTTGCTTTTAAGCAGCCCTGGTAACAAAAGCGTTCTGTCAGGTTCTCTTCTGAGTGCTGCACAAGCCTTTTTCTATCTTACACCTTTTTTCAACACATCTGTGTGCTACAGGCATCATAGTGTGTTTCCTTTCTTCCATTCACATCTAGGAAATGTATCCATACTCTGCAATTCCACAATCAAAATCTATTTGAGATGCCAGCCATTTGCAACTAAGGTTCTCTCTTGTTTTTATTAACTAGCCATTCTGGAATACAGGCTGTGCAATTTTATACTGCCTCTTCTGTTACAAGTGGCTTTACATTTTCTTATAAAAACACCGTGTAATTATTCCAATATTAATTCTGTATTTTTTTAATCAGTTTTTAAAAGTATATCTGCTGACACTTCCTAAAATATTTTTTCCTTTTCTTCCACCTATTCTGTTATCACTGGACTGAAAACAAGCAGAAAGCTTGTAGACCTGAATGTGTGGAATGATTCACTTAGGGCAGGGGATGTGCTTTGGAACAAGTTGAAATTAATTTTCTCCCCAAACTACTCTTACTTGTTAAGTTTGTAGTGTGGCCTTCTCTCATTTTTAGGAGGGGTGCTAAATACCTGAAGAAGGATGGGAAATAAACTTCCAAGAAGATCAATTCTTGATTTCCCTTTCTCCCCAAATCAGAGAAAAGAACAGTCTTAGCAAAGTAGACTTCCAACAACCCATGAAAAAATTTGAAAATTTTAATTACGTATTTAACGTATATACAGATACTGGAAATTTGTTTCCAATGCTAGCATACTTATTATTTTTCTTTTAGACCAGTGGTATGACATGAGTAATCATTGATATGTGTATTTGACTATGTTTTTCAGATGAATAACCCATGCACTAACTTTTGAACTTACTTCATGTATTTAATAGTTTAGATTAAATTCTCAACAGCGTAATGGCAAAAAGCTGTGTAAAATAAGAATGTCAATCAGAACAAGGAATTTTGTTTTAAATAGGATTTATGTAGCGCCAATGCTGATATTCTATAGAAACAAATTCTAGAAAATCTACTGTAAACAGTTTCAGGAATTAACTAATATTTTACATAATTACACATCCCTCCTTTTTGAATAAGCATTTTGCTTGCTTTTGTTTCCTAGGTATCTTTCCTCCCTTTCCCCTTCTGGAGGGGGAAGTTTGTATTAATCATCACAGTTTATTTTCTTTGTCTTTCTACAAATATATTGTAAAATGTAGTTCTCTGAATACAGAGCTATTTAGCTTGTATCTTGTTTGCATCTATGAACAATGGAGAATGTTGTTAATCACTTTTAACAAGCATACCTGTAAATCTCCTATGCTGATTACTACTAAAGATTTTCTTAAAGCTACAGCTTTTCCTATAACTTTATAGATGAACATTGCTGTAATGATGTTATCAAGAATCTTAGGTGGTGTTTGTTACTTCAATTGTCCTTTTGATAAACTTTCTTGACCAATGCAATTTGATTTTGTTTATTTTTCCCCTAAAAGAAGTCACAAGCTTACATTTTATGTTCCTTACATAGGGAATAAGATGAACTGTATTCACTGATTCGAATGCAGCAGATACTTAGATTTTACATCTGAAGTACTTAATATCTAGAACAAGGAAATCTGAGCTCTATTTCCTTTTGCTTGAAATCAGGTGAGGAAGGAGAATAATTTTCTACCCAACATTGTCATTTCTGCTTAGAAACAGTTAATACTCATGTAGCCTTGTCCATGCTTACAAGCTACCAAGGAAACTGAGGTTGGACAGGATTAGTAGAACGAATAGATAACTGCTGACAGAGAAACTGCTAACAGAGACGTTGGCCCAAATTTGTGATGGAGAGAGAGCAGATGAAGCATTTCTTTATGCAGAAATTTTCTAGCTCCTTTGCAGTCATGTGCTGATGCTGTCTTACAATGATACATTCCATGTGTTGTCCTGCTCATATGAATGATCTTCTGCATGACCCTGGATGAACTTTTGGTGATTTAGTTGAAGCTATTATCTGTGACTGTGTACATTTATATTAAAGTTCTCTTGGGAGCTTTGAGTAATATATTGAACATTTTGCTAAAGGAAATTGATTCTTCTCAGTTTTGTTTTAAGGCTGTGTAAATTATACAAGTGGATCAAGATATTTGGAGTAGTGATCCATTACACTGTAATTTTTCCCATTATCCTATTAATCTAGTAGGAAAGAGAGAAACTTGGATGATTATCTTCTAAGATTTTTGGATCTATGTGCTTTATTTTTCTGTGAACGGGGAAGTGTACCAAAATCCACCATAGAAATGTTCTACATTGTGGTTTGATTATTTGGAAGCCAGGATGAATCTTCCTTCTGCAGAAGAGAAGTCTGGTGCTTAATGTTGACCCAGTAGGAGTTTTAGAATGAAGTCTGGAGATCCTGCCTATCCACAGTAGCTATGACAAGTAACGGAGTGATCCTTGGTCATGAGAATCAGAATAAATTAAGTTGAAAGGAATATCAGGATGTTGTCTAGTCCAGCCCCCACTGCAAGCAGATCATACTAGTTTTGGGTGCTCATGGCTTGTCCACATGACTTTTGAGCACTTCCAAGGATGGAGGTTTCACAACCCATCTGTGGAACTTTTCCCAGTGTTCAACCACCCTCATGGCAGCTTTTTTTTTTTTTTTTTTTTTTTCCAGATAACTAACTAGAATTTTCCTGTGGTGATGATCTTCATGTCCATTGTCTCTCATGCTGTCAGTTCATCTCTAAAGAGTCTGGCTCAGTCTTCTTTATACCATCCCGTTAGGTAGACATCAGCCTTTTCTCATCAAGGCTGAACAAGCTCAGTTCTCACATGTCATGTGAACACAGACTATAAACTCAATTCTGCCTCTAGGAAGATGAACCAAAGAGTTAATCATTTATAGGCATCTGTAGACACGTTGCTTGCTGCTGTGTTTTGTACCAGTGGAAGGAAACCTTTTAAGGCTTGTTCTCATTCATAGGTTCAAAATACAAGACGTTAAACCAGCTATCCATCTATATTGTTTGTCTTTGTTGAAGTGTGGATTTTGGACCATAGCACACATCTTGGGCCTCTTTTACAAACCTGGGTTTATGTTGAACTGAAACAGTTACCATAATGATAGTATTTTGAGAACAAATTTAATTCATATGTTCATGGCTCAGATCAGTTCTTGAAATCTGCGAAGGCTGGAGTGAAGACAGAAGTGGTTCCTCTCTTTGATTTATTTCATCTCTGTGAAACAGCTGAGAAAGCACTGTTGAAGGAACTCATTACCAATAGAGGAAATTTGAGAGGTGGAATTAAAAAAAAAAAAATGGCATTGGTAAAAGCAGGGCATGACTGGAAGTTAAGGATAGATCATGAAAATAAAAGAGCAAACTATAATTACCGTGTGACATGCAAATGGTCACAGAAATCACTGTGTACATCTTATCAGGCTCAGGGTTTTGTGGATCTAAGTCATTGAGGAACAGGAAATTACTTCTTTTTCTTTTAACTCCACAGTAATTTATTTGTGGGCAAGATAAGAGGAAAAAATAATACAAATATTGCAAGAGAGGAGTCATGGAAACCATTGAGTTGCATTTCTGTGGAGTAGCGGGGGGAAATCATTGGTAGAAAGGGGAGGAGAAATTTGCATTTCAGCCACTGTTTTGAATAATGAAATATTTATTCCCGAGGAGAAGAAAAACGGAAACAATAGAGCTGTGTTTGTAGTAAAATGGTCATTTGTCCAGACTCTGATTTCTGGTTCATCAATACCTCTTTGTGAGAGGTACTTCCCTGAAATATGCCTTTGTTTCAAATGGAATGCATCCAGGGGCGTATAGTGTAAGGAGTCTCAGCTGAACAGGCTTAAACAAACAATAAGACAGTGCAAGGACTGAAATTAAAATGTATATACACTTTTTCTGTACCATGTTCTATTCGTTACCTGATTAAAGCACAAACCAAAGCAGTGTCTTGAAGCTTCCAACCAGATGAGTTACAGATATGTTAATTTTTTTTTAAAGCAAAATGCAACATCTTTCAAAAGGCAATTACCCCACTTTTCATACAGATTGACTAGGTTCTAAATGATGAAAATAAACTGCAGAGCTCTTTCTATTTTTGTTTGGTCACAAGGACGAACACCAGCTTTTTTGTCTTTTCCCAGACCACTGAGCCCAGCAATCCAGGGTTATACTTAGAGGTGGTAACAGAGATGACTTCAGGGCACTTTCAGTGCAATACATCTATTTTCTCAACAGGCCATCTGCTTGCCCAGAGGCTGCAATAGTTTTTCTTCTCTCCATGCCCCAGTATTATTTGTTGGGAGCAATTAAGAACTAGGAATCTTGTATTAATACATTTTTATTGGTCATGTCCCTGTTGTGGTGGCAGTGTGTTTTAAGGCTTCCTTTCTCTGTCACAGAACCACAGCGTGGCCTAGTCATGGCAGAAGATTTTGATCACAAGGAGACCTGCATCAGTGCTTTTTTTCTGCAGTAAATCTTTTCCATTTGCTAAACATAAGGGTCAAGAACATTTCCCCAGATTCCTTGCCAGCCTAGTTCCAATTTGAAAGCCAGCTGGGTGCATCCCACCTCTCTGTTGCGTGCTTTTGCCAAATGCTTGAGTCAAAAGGACCAGTCACCAAGAAGTATAAAAGATGACTGCTATATTATAGTCAGATAGAGATGATGCTCTACCAGTGGAATCGCCTAGTGCTGCTCTAGAGGTAGATTAGTCTGCAGCGAGGCTAGATGAAGCAGAGCTCTGCCACCTGTTTGGTGGTGCTGCAGGTGGTGAGTGTTTTTTGTTTGTTTGTTTTGTTTTTCCCATCGGTAAAGTGATTTACATATATTTTTGATACAACAGAGTTCTTCCAAAGCAGTAAACAGCATGCAACGATGCTGTGATTTCCACAGCAAAATGACATGTACCAGAAGGCTGGCTTCCAAGGAGCAAGGTGCACACAGTTGAGAAGCAGGGTGCAAAGTAAGGACAAGGATAGCAGGCAGGGGAGAGACAGTTTCTGCCACCTGTTGTAAAAGCAGCAAATTTCATAGTATCAAGGGACAGATATGACTAAGAACCAGAAAGTGAGGAACTACAGGAATAATAAATCATAGAGAACATAGATGTGAAGGCAGAGAATTAGGAGCATCTGAATACCACGGTGCATGGAGAGTTGACAGAAGTCAGGACAAGTCAAAGAATTTTTGAGGTGACTTGTTCATGGCAAGGTTGGCAATAGTTTCTTTGTATCTATATGATAGCTTGGTTTCAATAGCATGAGCATCTTTAAGTCTGCACAAATAATTGACGTGTTCTGCTCACAGAACAAAACATAAATTCAGCCCAATGAAATGAACAATATTTTTGCTACTGAAATAGTACTAGTGAAAAACGTTGCAGTTACTTTCAACAAAATGAAAGAAATTATAATAAAATTTAGCTGTTCATAAACACTGACAACCACAGGGATGAGCAGATGGTGTCACACCTTGCTCTCTGGCATGGATCAAATCCTTCCTCTCACCAATGGGTCTTTAAAAATCTCTTTCACTCCCAGGGTAATGCTACCTTTCCTTTGCCTCATCACAGTATTAAAGAATACTAGTGTTGTCTTTCAGTCATTTGAAATATCAAGGAAAAGCAATGTTTTCTGATCATCATCAAGTATGGATGTACGTAAGTGCAACATCTTAGCAGATAAATCATGAAAGACCTGTCCTGCAATATGGTGGTTTCTGCTTGTGGGAACATTTAGAGAGGAAGATATAAGATTTGAGCCTCTTTGAAAAGAAAGAGGTTTGAAATTCTGTTTGTTGTTTGTTTTTTTTTAAACCAAGGAAAATGGCATATAATTAAAAAGATTATGAATAAAATAAGAGCTTTAAAATAATTGATTCTAGAAATATTTTCAGCCTAATTTCAGTTTTGAACTGACAGATATATTTTGGGGTGAATAAATTCACAATGAAACAAAAAAGCTGCAGTGTTTTAATTATTGTGCTGCATGCAATACATCTAAAACATTGGGAGCCAAAATGTTTCTCAGTTTTATACTTACATATTACAGCTATTTGTTACAACCAAGGCATAATGTTAAGATGGTAATTTAGACATAGGATTCATTGTTAGCATTAAAGACCTCACTGAGGTCTGCAGTAATGCTGTAAAATTATATTGCTGTATAAGCTTCCAAGCACAGATGTGGAGAAGAAAAAGGACGAAAGACAGCCATGGGTATCTCATTCTGTTTGAGTGAGGTGCAGTACTGGTGAAGTTACTTATCTTTAAAGCATACAGCAAGAGAAAAATTACTAACAGGCCACTTTATATCTGTTGTGGGATAAAGATCCTGCAAATGTTTTTCTTAAGTTATAAAAGAGGGTGTATCCTCACAACATGAAACCTTGAGCTATCACAAGATCTCAATTCTTGTCTTACCCGTCAAAAGATCTGCTGGAGTTCATTTGCTTCTTTTCTGCCAGAACAGATGGCACAGAGGCAAAAGGTACTGGAATAAGTGAGGTCAAGTCAACAGAGCAGTCAGGTAATTGTAAAGACAGTGTTTCATTATGTGACAAGTAAGGACATGATACCGATAGTGACTCAGAAACTGTGTTGTAATCCATGCTGTACTGCAACTGTAGATAAGAAATAACCCTCAAAACCTTGACTCCAAATTGTAATTAGGTGTGAAATATCATACAAACCTTAAGGCACCTGTGAAACAGTGTGCAAGTGGTATTAGTGTGGCTATTGTGTAGAGAATAGCAACTGAATTTTAGACAGGAGTTGCCAAAATGCTTTTCAGTCGCATAGTAAGCATGAAATCAAACATACCTTACTCTGTCACTTCTGATGTATGTGCGGTTATAGCTTATGTTGACCAAACCGTGCATTTAAGGATCATACAATTAGTGTAATCAGTAAGAAAGCATTGTCATCTGTTTCTTAAGCATCATTGATGAGCTTCTCACAAAGTGAGTGTCCCACATCTACGTAGCTGGAAACATTGACATAGATACCTTCCATACATTGTACGCGAAATGACCGAGTATGGTGCCTAGTACAAGTAGATGTCACCATTTGGGGGGTGCTCTGCATGGTAATAATTGACTCCACTTTTAAATGCAAGTTCTGCTGGGTCACTAAATTCTCTAAGTGCAGGAAATTGGATCTTAAATTACTCTGGCATTCTTGATCATTAACGTTGCTTTCCTTTATGGGGAGTCTAAAAAGGGAGTGTTCGTATGAGAACAGACCACTTTTGGACTAGGGTCTCTAAGGCTCCTTATCCCAGAGGCAAAAACCTGGAAAACTTCTGGTCCCAGGCTTTGAGTAGAAGTATGAATGAAAATCTTTGTCCAGTTTGCCCCGAGAAGCCAGTCACATCTCCACTCACTGTAGGTTTCAAAATAGATTTTAAAATATTTATATACCATCACAAAATACTTCATTTAAAGGGAATGGATATTTTTCCAATGCTAAAACTTCTGAACATCCGCAGCAAGTCTTCTCATGTATAGGCCTTAATATTGCAGTCTGATACTGGCTTCTGTTTACTTCAAGGCTGCTGTGTAGTTTCACTAGTTCTGAGCAAACTTTACAACTGCATTAACAGACGAGAAGGTACATGTGTGTGTATGTATATTCTCTATAGAATATAAGCCAGTCATATATAAGCCAGTCAACCAGTCACACAAGCTTTGTTTAGTACAGAGGATTTGTCACTCCTAGTTAAGGGCTGACGGTGGCATCAGAATTATTTCCCAAGAAGGGCATTAAAGCTCGTCGATTCTGTTACAGCTGTGATGTAAAAAGTGACCACGAAGGTCTGTGGAAATTGTGGTGACTTTATAGGGTGTATTTATTGTGCATAGAGAGGAACGGTACAATACGGCATATTTTTTTTTCCTTCTCACCAGACTTCGGCAACAAAACTCAGCCAGACTGGGTTTGTGTTATTTCTCATGTCCTTTTGGTAATGGTTGGCCAAGCATGTGTCCTTGGGGAAGCCTCAGAGAATGGTTCTTGATCCTTAATGTACGTTTGCCAGAAAGTACAGCTATCCAGGAAATTTTCTTTGGCTCAGAGTATAACAAGCAGTTTCTTGGTGCTGTAGGTGATGTGATTTACTCGTCAAGAAAAGATTCCACTCGGCAGAGCCAAGATGACTTTAAGCAGGCAACTTATTTTCAAAGGCATACTTAAATGAGCAAGGAAAGGACCATTTTGGCTAAGAAGGAGGATAGAGTTGATAAGATGAAACAGCCTGTCTTCAACTCTTTTGTGTACGCAATACATAACACCAGCTCCATTTGACTGATGGCACTAGCAACATAGATTACATCCTGCTGGGTCTGGTACCATGGCAGTATATGGCATGATAGGAGACAGAATGAAAATCTGTGGACTGAAATACAGGGAAAACAAAAGCATGGTAAGCAAAAAAAAACTGTTGTGGAAATGCATTATACCCAGAACATTGCTGAAGCAGGAGCAAGTAAAATAATTACATGAATCTTGAGGGGGGGGGAGGGGGGAAGCATACAAATTTCTATTCCAAAATAGCAACATCTAGTAGATTAAACATTTAGTAAAATAGTTAAACTAGAAAAATATCTGTGTAAGGTTGGAAGTTATACCCTTTTTTTTAACAGCTGCATCTAAAGGCCAGAGTTATGTCCTGCTGCAACATCAAAATGATGTTAGAAAATAATTATATGCCAGCTATATGAAACAAGAAACTACAGGTGAGGCTCTGACTTTTCTGTTGTAGACTAATCCCTTTGAGATTAGTGGTTGTGTTTACCTCTCAAATTTTGACTAATCTGGGGTCTGCAGCAATACCAATTAGCACTGAAAATCAAGGAACTGTACTACTATACTGCTTGTCAAGCACTGCTGCTGTGAAAAAAAGCTATAACTTAAAAAAGCCATACTCTGTAAAGTACTACTATTATTTGTACCAGCTAACATTTCATACAGTTGCAGATTCTAATAAGGTTAAAGACTAAATAAAAAGCAAATCAATCATTTCAGGTTTAAGAGGCTTGTGATTTATGATCCCCTATTAGGGCATTGCATTAAGAAGTTAATTCTTCTGTGCCATCAAGGCAGAGGTGGAGTAATGAGTGTTGATGTCTTATTTGTGTTTGCAAGTCAGTCCTTTCATTTTGTGCAATTTCTTATTTTGGCCGGGCTGACTTTCATCACTGAGGTTTTTTTCATCACTGAGAGTTTGAAAAACCTGACTGATGCTTGTGCCACAGTGTGGTGGTTGGTGAATAGCCTAATTTCCCAATCATAGTTGTAGTGATGCTTTCTTTTTTTAAAAAAACATTTTGGTGAAATTAGGCTGAGAGTTTAACCATGGAATGAAGAAACTGGTAGTGACTTGTTCTTTGTGAGATACTGGGAGGACTTCAGCGAGGCTTAAATAGAGGCTTAACTCTGTCTCTCTCCACAGGGATAAACTTCCTGTCTGTCACGCATAGTTTTAAACATCTTCTAAAAGAGAAGGAAAGGGTTATAGATATGTGACCCTGTGTAACAAATCCTGCAGTAACAAGCCCATGTGGAGGGACCCATGCTGAGCATTCAGATTTCCTGTGTGATGTTGGAAGGGCATCAGGCGCTGGGTACTGCACAACTCTCCCTGGTTTTCAAATGACCCTCCAGCCCATCTTGTCTACCAGCCATCCATATAGAGAAACTGCCTTTGAAGCCCACTAAAGATCTGAATAAATATTTCAATTCTTCTTATCACTGGTATAAGAACAGATGTTTGGTAAAGACAATTCCCTTCTTAATCTTCATGCTTGACTCACTCGTAGGCAAAAATCACTGGATCATGTCATAGGCTGAAATTTGCCTTGCAATCCATTCAGTTTTAATCTATTCACAGTGGCAGGACTGGATTTCCCCCCCAGCCATGCCTGTCAATGTCAGTGCACTGATATTTAGATGTATATCTACCTAAAGCATCGTCAATTGAAGAGGCATTGGCTTTCGCCTATATGCAGACCACTGGATTCACTAGTACAATTTGGAAATCATTTGTACGTGTGACTAGGAGTGATGAGGGCTTGAAGAGCTGAAGAAAACAAAAACTCACCATTTATACTGTGCATGACTACTTAGGCAAAAGGTTTCTTAATAGCATATACATCATTTCTTTCCAGCAATAGTTTCCTGGAGGATGGGAGGTGAGGTATAGATTATGTGTCAAAGTGAATATACAGATGTCACAAATCACTGTGATGCACCATGATTGTCTAAGTATTCTATAAGGAGATAAAGATTTTTTTCTGAAAAATATTACTATGTATGGTTTCCCTGGAAAGATTAAGAACTTCATGGACACAGAACGTTGGCTGCTCTCTGCCTTTTGAGATACACCTTGAAAAGATGGTATAAGTGAACTGTGGACCACAGATGAAGCAATGTGTTTCAAAAGGGATATATTAGAAAAAAGCAGAAGAGGAGAATTTCAGATCAGAACAAGAGTGCACTGCCCTCTGATTGTATAACTTTACATAGTTTGGGTCAGGTAATATTACTATTGGACTTTATTTCATTGCATGCACAAAGTCAAACTCTTTTCTCTGTCAAATCTGTGCTTTTCCATTAATAGATGAGCAGGAAGATCTGTAGCAAAGTGAATGTTTGTAAGTACTAAACTCAGCTCAGACGTATGGTAAGGCTCATCATGGGATGAATGTGAATCCTCATTAAGGTGCAGCTCGCCTGTTAATAACAATGCGTCTCAAACAGTGTTGCGTGTTGAACACACATGCATAATAAAAACTTACAGAACAAAATATTGGGGGGCATTTATGGAAATGGAAACTGGAAAATGTGTTATCTTTAACAGCATTTTATATCAAATGAACCATCAGAGGTATAACTGATGACAAAATGTGGTAAGATCAGGGCAAATCAACTCCGTCTCCCTACCTATCTACTTTCACTCTCATAAGCCAAAGTTTTTACAGGTCCATCAAAGTTTTTACAGGTCCATCTTAGCCAGGTAGAGAAGTCAGGTTAAAAAACTGCTTTGTCTCACCACAAGTGTATAAAACAGCTGAACAAAAGTGGTTCTGTAAATAGAAGTAAAACAACAGATGAGCACAGCCTTCAAATTACTGGGCTATAAAGGAGTAAATGAACAACGATTTTATTACAGAGATTATTGTAGAATTCAGTCTATAAATTTTTTTACTCTTGCTGACTTTAGAGAAATATGAAAATACATGGCAAGAAATCTATATAACTTCTGTAAGCAGAGATTCACATAAATTAATGTGGGTATAATGTGAATGAGAATCCCTAGCATTACATATTCCTAGTGTATATCCATTGATATTGTGCTTTGCTATAAATGTTTTTAAAAAGCATTGGACTTGGAAGCTTAATTATTTATTGAATTAGGATGTACTTACTAAAGTCTGTTGAGCTTGAGGCTGCCTGAAGTTTCCACAACAGAAAAGTGATCCTAACAATGAGTAAGTCAAGGTAACTAGAGTAACGTGATAAATCAGGCTAACTACAGCAGTGACTGTCTTCCTAGCATGCTGCTGTTTGCTTAGTCATTGCAATCTCTTCTAAGAGAAGTCTGTGATCCGTATCAGGATTTTCCAACTGAAATCCTGTATCATAAGTACATTGTTCATGACACTGGATTAACAGCACTGGCTTTGTACTGGCTTTTTGGTTCACCTTCCTACAAAAATGTAGTCTGTGAAATAATTTTAGAAACTTCTCTGCAATATGTATTTGAAAGGACACTTCACATTAGAATTGTAGTTAACCATTTTTTTAAAAGTTTTACTGCAATGCAATCATAGCACGAGGAAGTCTTAATGAATTTGATAAAGTCATGTAATTTGTGTTGCTTACGCCATGTACTTCTGCATATATTGCCTTTTGTGTATTTAAATGGTCAATAAAATCAACACATTTGTAATTTAAGTTCAAAGGGCTCCTGTGAGTCAGAACTCAGGAGATCTAGTTTCAGTCGCTTCATTTGTCAGGTTTTTGTGACCTCATTCACATTACTCCCACTTTTTGTTGCCTCAATGGTATGGTTTGTGAAATTAACGTCAAACCAGTTACTTCTTGCCCAAGCTTTATCCACGCATCTTTGAGGCCTAAAGGGTAACTAATTCTACATGTTCCTTGTAGCAGGGTTGGGAAGGAATAGCATGGATTTTGCAGCATCATTCATAAAAGCTACTGGGGAGAAAAATGCAAAGGTTTCACATTGAAAATAAAGGTTGTCTTGTCACCTTGATGTTGAATAGCGATTCTTCTCAGTGTGTGACTGCAAGATCCCCAGACAACCAAATCTATGTAACCTTTGTTGAATGGACTTTTTCAACACTGGAAGATAGTTCTAGCTATGCAACCACTTCTTATGCTGTTTATTTATTCGGAATGGCATTTGTTTGTGCAAACCATAAGTTGACCAAAGCTAAAAATCAAGAGTTCTAGGTTTCTTATTTTTAATGGGAAGAAACATCATGTTATAACATCTTTGACTTAGTTAAACTATGTGGTTAAGGAGTAATTTGTTTTTATTGTAGCATAAAATCTGGGTCAGCAGTGTAGTAAAAGATCTTTTAAGCCAAATCAGAGAATGGTTATACATGTATGCTGTGGTATTAAAAACCCTCTTGGTGCTAGAATGCTTTAAGGAAAATTGGCACTGTTATTCTGCACAGTTCCTCTGCACGGACAAGCCTCTCTGACCTTGTAGTAGCTTTCCCCCATGTGTTAATGATTCAAGAACTGTAACATTGCAGGATCAAATTAGTTATGCTTTAATGCCTTTGGAGGGTACTTTGGTTCCGTACCAGGCTTTCCCAGACCTGCCGCTCTGACATAGCTGTGCTAAATTGATGCATTAGCGTAAGGAGGTGTGACTTAGAAATGTGTTATGTGTAGTTAACATTTTACTAGGACTAGGGACTTCCAGTTAAATTATCCGAACTTCTCATTAAATTATCAATCTTTCTGGAATCCCTGTGTAAATCAGTATTTTGTCCAGCTGTATAGTTTGACCTCTTAATCTCTAAAGGGCAGAATCCTAAATTTCTCAGCAGATGATATGCAGCAGGAAACCTGGGACTGTATTCTGGCTCTGGCTGCGGGGACGTGCTCCAGCCATGTCCCTGTGAGCATCAGGGCAGGCCTGGGGGGCACACCAGCTCTGTGCATCACCCTGCTCCCTGCTGGATGAAGTTTGAGGAAGGGGAACAGGGAGGCAGTTCTAGAGGACACTGCTGGGGAGAACAGCACGACAAGTTTTTTTGAGAGCAGTGATCAACCTGCTCCACAGCTTAGATGTATCCAAAGACAGGTGGTATATGTGGAAAACCTGGCTATTGATATTCTCTACGTGAAATCTTTGAAGTGCTGCTGGGCCCCTTCAAATATCTAGTTCAAAATCTAGATACAGGTTTGACCTTTTCTTAATATATTTTGTATTTTAATCATAGCAAAGTCTTTTCTGATTGGACCTTTGTATATTTACAAAGAGAAATACTTTTTATTTTTAATGCTTATTGTATGAGCAAATTAAATTGCTCTAGATGAAGAAGGCTGATGTCAGGGCAATGCCACTAACAACTTTGTTGCTGTTATCTGTGGAGCTCTGGATGCTTTCCCTTTCACAAACTTAGTGTGAATTCTAACACTTTTTCTTCCTGTTAATGTAAACTGCACATGTTGTCTAGGCCTCTTTAAAGAATAATCAGAAGAACCTAATGATCCGGCTTGCTCCCTGTGGAATTTAGAACTGAATTCTAACAAATGGCCCGTTATATATGTGTATATATATATATATTGTTTTTATTTTGATGTGTTGCTGTTTTGATTCATTCTTAGATTAGATTAAAAGCCCTTTGTTGTACCTGCCCTTGTTTCTGACTTCACTATGTCACTGAACGCGGTGAGCTCCATGTTAGATACCAGGAAGTTACACTTTCAAGGTTTTACAAACATCAGACTCACTGTAATGTCATTCATTAACCAGTCATATGAGCTGTTTTATGGGAAAGCCCACTTTCCATTGCTGTACTGCTGCTCCCAAGCAGGACTTTGGGAACCCTTGACTTCACCCTAGCTATGGCTGAATAGAATAAGCATGCGTTGTTTATGCCTGTTAAATAAAAGGCTATTAAGTAAAGAACACAACTATATGTAAAATCAGAGAATCATGTTTATGAACATAACCCAAATATTGACATATCATTGAGACCCTAAAGTTGTATCTTTAAGATTGGTGAGTAATAATACAATGAAGTAACAAAAATGTATTATATAAATCTTTAATCTCTTGGCAATGTATTTTTATATAACTTACGTATGTGCTGCTGTGATCTATGACAGCATCCAAATAGCACCCCTAACGGCATTATAGCTAACGTGCTGTTTTTTAATGCAAGTCACAGGTATGTGCTCTAAGGATTCACTCAACCTTTCCTTTCAAGTCAGAATCTATGCAGATTTCTTACCTTTGAAGAGGTTGCCCTCAACCTTCCCTCTAAAGTTAGTTCAAATTTCTTACTTCTCAAATGCATCTTTTGCAGCTTTGACAGTATAGTTACTATTTCACTAAGAGGATAATACAGAGAGTTGCAGTGTTTCTTCTGTTGTTTCTGCCAATTTCCTTTTATGTATGTATATATATGTATATATTATATAAAATCTTGTGTTTGGTTATTCCAAATCAATTTTATAGTGATTGCAGTAGTAAGAAATACGGATAAAAACATTCTGTTAAATGTATTAATCGGTAAAGGAAAGCTGAAATTTCATTCATATCCACAGGAAATAATGGGTATTGTTTTGATTAGAAAACCCCCCAAAAGCCCTACTTAGCTAGGCAGTTTGTAGATAATGAAGACTATTGTTTAGTTTTCATTAGTGCAATTGTTTGTATAAAGACTATTGTGGTACTGCTGCCACGGGTGCCTGGTTTTGTGCTCACATTGCTTCTTATGTAGTACATCTCTCTGTTACATGCTACAAATTTGGGAAGCTCCTAGAACTAATTTTGCACTTTCGTTAAGTAAAGTACTCACATTCCCACAGATCCAAAGCTGCAAGTGCTTTTGTCTCTTCTCAGAAAGAAAAGCTTATAGCAATGTCTGCAATATTGTGGCAGTAAAGGCATTTTCTTTTTTCCTTAAATGAGGGGTAATAAGATAAATTCAGCTGATCTAATAAAGTTGTTCTTTGGAACATCTGCCAACCAGCAGCCCTGTAGAAGACTTTCAAATGAATGTGAATACAGACAAGATGGTTAAAAGTTTTAGAGGTACCCTTAGAAAGTGAGAGGATCAGCAATCAGAATAATGAGATTAAATACTCTAAAGTATTGCAAATTCTTTTTGTTTCTTGGAGCTCCCTAAGGAGTCACTGATATAAGCAAAAGTAAATGATTATTGGTTGGGGAAAGCAATTTAAACCACCAGCTGCTTTCTTTGCGATGGCTTCTTAGCTACACTATAATATTTTGTTTATGAAGAGCCTTTATGACAGGAAAAATTGTGTTCTGATGCTTTCAGTCGTTATTTTATTAAATTGCCTCTCTTGCAGAATACTTAGTATCTGTCTCCTTGGTTTTACTGTAGTGAGTAAACCCACAGAAGAACATTTGCTCCTAGACAGAAATGAAGAGTCAGTTTTAGTAGCAGAGGATGAAAGAGCGAGCTGGTAAATCCTCCTCCAAATTTCCACTTCAGTAGTCATACCGAATCATAAAACAGCCCAGGTTGAAAGAGACCTCCAAAACATTGTCTGGCCTGGCCTTTCATGGAACATGGAGCTTAGACAAATTATCTGAGCACCCTGTCCACTTGCATCTTAAAGCCACCACTAATGGGAACTCCACAATGTCCCTGGGGAGGCTGTTCCAGTGATAGCTCTCACTGTTTAAAAAAAATGTTTCTTAGACCAAGATGAAACCTCTCCTAGCCCAGCTAGTTCCTGTTGCCCCTTGTCCTGTCAATGTCTCTTTTGAAAAGAGCAGCACAGCCCACTTTGCAGATACCCTTTAAGGACTGGAAAACTGTGGTGAGGTTCCCCAGATCCTTCTCTTTTTCAGGGTGATCCCTGTGTCATTTTACAGCTTTGTCTCTGGCCTTGCAAAGTGTTTTTCAGTTAACTCTGTAGTAGGGAAAAGCAGCTAGGAATGTTTTAATATTGTATCTTACATATCTGTGCACATAGAGACAAACAAAAGTCTGTTTCTTGCAATATTTACAGTCAGAGATTCATGGCTAAATCCAAATGCTCCTTTGTGCTCCAACGTCACAAGATGAACTTGAGGTGCTACCACTGCGCCCTGTGCTTACCCTTCTCAAAGGCACCGAGTGAGTGTAGTTCCTCAGTCCATGGCAATACAGCAGCAGGGAACAATGTATTCTAGTTTTAGCCACCTACAGAGCCTTCAATGGCACTGTTATGGCTGTCACAAAGGTTTTGTAAACCCAATTCCAGTATTGTCATTTCAAATACTCTAGATGTAACAAAGGAAGATATGAACAATAAAGATTATTTGCAAAACAGGGTGACTACATGCTGTTAAAATCCTAAAAATATTTGTCAGACGAGTAAAGAACTGGAAAAAGAAACATTCTCTCCTATTTCTCCCCAATGAATTAAATTCTCATGAGGTATTAATGACCAGACCCCTGTTACAAATGGCTTTTTCACAGTGGCATTTCACACCCCTTTGTAATTCATGCTCTGTGTACATTTAGGGCAAAGTTTGATAATTTGCCTGTATACTTCTTAAAAGAAGAACAGGCTTGGGATAGTAATTTGGAAAAAAAGTAGTGATTGGGGAATAGGTCTAGATTTTGCAAGCAATTCTCCAAACCATAAAGAAATCTTATTTAAAATGACTAAGTTGTGGCTTAGGATAACAAGAGAGATTATCACCTTCCTAACCAGCTCAGACAATTCGTTTAAGGGTACTTAGTTTACTATTTTCCTCTGAAATCTGATAGTGACCTTGAATTCTGGTAAAGCTCCTTCTTCTTAGAAAAAATAATTGCTTTGCTACTGCTGTGAAATAGCCAATGTGCTGGGCCTTGCCTTTGAAAAAACTATTGCATTCTCTGCACACTTAGATTTGCCATTGAATTAATTTTACCTACCTCAGCATATCCCGTTTCAGAGCCCTTCATTACTGCTGCTGCCGTGCTGGCGAGTGGACCAAGCAGAGAGAGGGCCCAGATGTCTTCTGGCTGTTGTGTTCCTCAGAGCCTGCTGCTAAAGGCCACAAGTAGAGTTTCTGTCCATGGTTTAAGCTATAACTAAGATGAATCCTTGACTCTGAAGATAGGTAGGTAAACAGAGGAGGAAAGATGTTGTAAGGAAAAGTGATCTCTGTTTAACTCAGAAAGGCTTTTAATAATCTTTATAAATGTTACAGCACTTTCAGAGACTGCTTTATTCAGACCAGGTTTTTACTTTTTGAAGTAAGCAAAATAGAACTGTAGTTTCAAAGGTGTAGGCTGTATTTGACTATTCATAATCTCTACTTCCATGGATGTTGCCACCGTACAGATGAGTGAGCCCCTAGGGGATATTCTCTTATCTTTTATGCTTGTTCTTAGCAAATTATTGCATCTATAGCATGTGGCTCTTCAACTTTTCAGATCTAGTTTGGGGAGTTTGAGGATATCACAGTTTGGAAATCAGCTGTAAAGATCAACAAGTAGATATCGATAATGAGCCCTTTATGTTACTTCCACTCACGTTGTTAAGAACTTTGGCATTCCTCTGATGTTAGCAGCCCAGAGCTCTGCCGTGCTTCTGCTGCTTTTTCATTCCTCGCTGCAAAGTAATCGATAGCCCAACCTGGTTACCTTGCAAATCCTGTCGTGTCATGTTAGCCTCCTCGGATCCATATGTATGCATGTGGACTTGCTCACAGGATTAAGGATTCTGGGTTTGGCCAGAAGTTTTCTCACTCATCCGTGCTCCTTCATCTTAACACCTGGCAACCAGATAAGCTGTAGAGCTGTAGCAGAAACAAGCCCTAGAGAGCTGTGAGGTTGTGCAGTCTCAAAGGTTTTACAGAAACTGTGAACCCTGGCTGCTAGACTTAGATCAATATAAGCAAAGCCAAATGTTTGCGTTAGTGGGACTACTCCTGTGGAAAGGCGTTTCTTGGTGGATGGAGCTCAGCCTTGTGCAGCAGGGGTGTGCTAAGGCATGGCTGATCAGAACTGAAATGACCTGCTGTATGGCCTAAATTGTGACCAATACAAGTAAGATGTTGTATTCAGGTGGTGGAATTGTCATTCACTTCAGTTTACTTCTTAGCAAGTCAGAGGGGATTACTGAAATACTGACTGCCTTTCATTTCAGTGCAGTTTGGCTGAGAAGTTGAATGTGCTTTTGGTTTGCACTGTTTTGCTCTTACAACTATAATTGCCAAGTATTTTTTTTCTTTTTTTTTTTTTTCTTCCATGACCCTAAAAAATCAAACCGAATCGTTGTATTGATCTGATGAGCAGGACAGCCACGTCTAGGAGAACAAGCTGTACTTAAATGTTTGATGCCAGAATGTTCAGGTGGGGGGGCACACGACACATTAAAAAAGGAAGAGGCAGACTTCTGTATGAAATGAAGCTTCCAGAACTGACAGGGCGTGCTGCCAACCCGAGGCAAGCTGTGTATGTAGGGTCTACCTACGTGTCCTTTTGTATTTCCAGATTGTTCACATTGTAGATCTGCTGGAGCAACAGCAGTAAGACTGTAGAGGTGGTTTGAAGTGAAGAAATGAAGAGAATTCTAAAGATGGTTAATCCTAGCAAAACTAGAAGTCTTTCAGCTCACCTAGTTTTCTGTTGGAAGCTTTTTGATTTTACTGGTTAAGTTTGGGTTATTTATGTTTCCACTTCTGTCAGTGCATAGAAATTAATGAGTAGAGACATATTCCAAGTGAGATATAAGATCACACTTCAAAATGAGTAACTTACTGTACACTTTATCATCATCGACTAATCTATCAGTCAAAATCCAAAGTACAACTCATGATTTTGTATAGGACGGCCACATCTCTCTGATCTTATAATAAATAGACTTGTAAACCTTTATTGATCAACATAGAGGTTTCCATGTGTTTATCCAAAATATGAGTGTTTATCATGAAAAATGATACGCTAAAGTGTAATTTTCTCTATTTCTACAGTCATATCTGTGTAGGACATCCAGTTTCAATGAACTTGACAGTGTGCAACCTCCATTCAGTTCATGCTGAGTTGACTCAGTTTCAGTTACAAACATTGCTGGCGCAGTAAAAAGGGCAGGCAGCTGTTAGATGCCTTTTAGAACAAGGAGCCTGGTGAAAATAACAGATCTGGTTGATTGTATCAACAGGAGCATTACTGCAGCTCTTCTGGCTCTGTTTACTGCACGGACTTCAGCACGAGGCTAACTCATGTTACACTGAAATAGCCATTGAATTCTCATGCCAAGTCAAACAGCAGATTTCAGGTTTGAATGCAAAAAATTTTGCTTCAGGAGGACAGTTTACTGTGTATATTTTTCTAAAAAGTTTTAGATCATGTTTTTGTTATGTCGTGTTTGTTTAGTAGGTCTGGGGTGGTTAAGGGATGCCCTTTGGAATTTTGACTGTTCCAAAAAAGAACCAGCAGTTGAATGAGGGGGGAAGGCAAACAATAAGACAGATTCACAAAGAAACTAAGACTACAGAGAGTGTTCAACACTGTGACTGAGTGCTTAGGAACAGGTATCTATTACAATTTGAGATTGCCAAGGATGTTAAAATCATTCATGTAGAGCTGGCAGATGGTACAAGACCTAGAAGAGGTCTCTGCTTTCCTGCAGTGAAATCTGGAAGCTGGGCAGGAGTTCTTAAAATAGCTTTAGGTTGTCTAATTGAATTATAGCAATAATATCCATTGGTTTCAATGAGAGATGGATATCCAAATGTTTAGGGGCACTGGGCTTCAATTCTGGCTGTGTGGACGTGCTTCCAGAGTTTTGTTCCAGCTCTGGAATGCTCTTACAGTATGTTACATTATGCTGCTGCAAGACAAACCTGTATAAATGATCACAATTTCAGTTTGCATCCATGGGAATAAGCTTGGTCCCTATCTGAGGTATTTATTATTAATTATCTAGGGGAAATAAAGAGAAAATGGGCTTAGGTGGAATATGTCGACCATTGCTTGCAAGATTGCTGTTTGATCCCAGATGGGAATATTAGAAGATGCTGTATTTTCATCCAGTGTGAGGAGCTATTCACCTTAATTTAAGATCCAGAAAACTTCCTTAATATTGCATAGTTATTGTAAAAACAGCATTAGCCAAGCTAATAGAAAACTATCGATGTAGCCGCACTTTTGTTCCAAGCACAACTGATCAGTGTAGGATAGTAAAAAAATAATACTATGCATACAGAATTCTTAAGTCAAGTCCTACTTGTTTCCAACTGGTCCACGTTTTAAATAATAATAATAAAAAAAAAATCATTCTGAAAGTTTAGTCATGCATGCACCCTGGAAGTGCTGTCACAGCAGGAAGAGCCTAATTTGAACAGCTCGAGTAGCATGATTGCTCACAGCATTGCAGCAGACTGCAGGTCAGTCCTCTCAAGGTCTCACAAAAGCATTTTGTTTATTTATTTTCTTCCAGGGAATTATGAAGTGTAAGCTAGTTTTTCTATATTGTCTAAGTCAATAGTATCCAGAAAGCTTAGAAAACTGATTTTAAAATGTCTGTTGTCTTAAAGTCCTTTAAAAACTACAAAAATTGTGAACCAGAGTCTTCCAAAGCTCATAATGGGAACATGGGGATATTCTGAAAATAATGAAAGAATACAAAAAATTATTATAAGTACTTAACCTTCTTTCAGCTAAATCACTTCTGACCAGCAGTTTTATCCATCAATTTTATTTCTGCCTAGACCAAGACTCCAGTCTGCTTTCTTTACTAGCCAGCGTAACATGTAATATCTGTACATCAGAAATGCTGAAAATAGTGCCACTAGGCTCAAAATAGACAGCAACTGATGAATGAGAGAGGAAAAAAAAAAAAGTTTGCATTAGTTTCTGACAGCTGTAGTTACACTTGTTAATTTCCAGTCAAGTTCTACAATGCATAAAGTCATGTTTGCATGCAGATGAGATGCTTCCTCCATCCCCCATTGCTGAGGAGTGTACACCACCAGCACTTGCAGTGCTTGTAGGGGCTGGCTGTGGGACTGGGGGAGGAAGTCAGTGTAAGAAGCACCGTGAGTAATAAATGATTACTGTTCTTATCCGTTTTAAAACAGATATCAGTGTCCCTTAGGATCCTACATCCAGCCATTGGGCTGCCTTCCTGAAATAGGATTTTTTCTGTTTTAAATTATAATTTTTTTTGTCTTAGTCCAGCACCAGGTACATGAGATAGGTCAACATTGCAGAAATAATTAAATGCAGCTACGTCAGTGATTAATGCATAAATTACTGTATCAGCAGTGATCACAATTATGTAGTATTAAGGATGTGTGAAGTCACAAGGTTGATAATTAAATGGAAATTATTTTCTGTGTAATTAAATGAGCAACATTAATTTTAATAAATAAAATTTGAACCCTAAAATAGTTGGAAGCATTTTTTCCACCACTTTGATTATACAACTTAACAAAGCATTATTATTTTGCTTCTGGAAGATATCTGAATATGTAAATGACAGCAAATTACAGCTTAATTATTTAGCATTAGAAAAGCAATGGTCTGATTTGGGTGGTCTTTTTACTTTGGCTTTAAATACCAATATGTTATTTGAATAATAACAGGATGATCTAGGTTATGTTTACCAGATATAAGGAACTGTAGTACAATCAAGATGCAAGTGTACAGAATACATAAGCAATGTAAACTTTTCCTCTAGAACTTAATCTGTTTTGTTTTTTTTTGGTGGTGGTGGTGGTTTTGTTTCTTTTTGTTTTTAAATCCTTCCTGGGTATTAATTTTCTTCCATAGCATGGCTCACAGGCGTGCATGTTATTAGTACACTCATTTCAGTAATAGCAGATGCAGCTCTTTATGCCTCTTAAAAACTTGCTTTCGTTGCAGTGCCAGCACTGCTCTACCATCCTATATATATTCCTACTGTATTTCCATGCCTCTCAGCTCCTTATAGAGGGCATCCTGCAGAAAGCTGAATAGCCTGTGAGGGTGGAAACAGCGGGCATCCTCAGGTTTTTCTTTCTGTTAAACATATGATGTAGATAACCTGCTCTGTCCTTGTATTATGCATGCATTATCTTTGCAGGCAACGAAGTAGCAAATAGCAACAAAGACCCAAACACTAACTGTGCTGTCAGCACTCTAAAGAAAATATGAATTAGAGCTATTACACAGTAATATATTTCTAAATTACTATTCTGAAATCTACATTTCTAAGTCCAGTCTGTTCCATTTAGCCCACCTGGGACTGAGGTTGCTGGGAATAGGAGTTAGCTCTGTAGTAAAAAATAATGCCCTAGCATTTTAACTTCTTCTACTCCTCAGATAGGAAAGTAAATATATCATTCAAAACAGGCTGTATAAATAATATTCTATATACAAGTACTTATCTATTTTATATGTATAATATTACAGGTAACAATAGATAACATAGAAAATATCACAGAATGCAGGTTTAAATAAAACTCTGAAAGAAATTAAGATGGATGTTTTACACTTCTGAAAGGAAAAGGGTAATCCAGCTGGCATCACACACTTAACCAGCCATAAACATAAGTACAGATTTTTTTGTAAGTCATAGTTTAGTAAACAAAAATATTCTGTATTCTCTTTTTGATGAAAAGTCAGCCTCATGATATTTCATCTGCCACCCTAAATAGGTGTTTAGTGTTTTTTGTTTTGTTTTGTTAGTTGGGGCTTTTTCCTTGCTCTAGTATTTGATCAGAGACTGGGGAATGGATGTGACTCAGTAATATCAGTTTTCACGTAAGCCTGAGTTAGGTCTAAGTTTGTGTTGAATCTTTTTGTTGCATCAGCTTAAGACAGGATTGGCTTCTATTATCTTCAATTCTTAAATTATTAGAACTTCAAGCTTGTTTGTATTCTTCTGCCTCGTATTCACTCCAAGCTAAATCATATTCTTTATTGATCAGATAAAGGCCATAACTATAATTAAAAATATGGAGCTCTGTTTTCTAGCAACAGTGCTTTTAGAGCATGTGTTAATTGAATCCAGTTCAGGTGTGCTCAGCATCACAGCAGGAACAAATTCCTGGCCACAATCTCTACCCAGCCTATTGCTGGTGTAGCCACAGGTATGTTAATGGGAAGTTGAATAGTTCTCAGCTGTATTCATAGTTAACGATGGCTTGCAAATACTGTTTTTAATTGTTACCACAGTAAAACCAGGCAGCAGTAAAAACCCAAGATTTGCTCTTCAAGGACCATGGTGAGTAGAAACAGCAGTGAAGCTTCTGTAACTCAGAATTGCTTTGAGGAATGCAAAAGCTGGCCAGGGAAACCAACACGCAGAAAGCAATAATAATCAGCTCGCTCTGTCTTTAGTTGGTGGTTGTGTCCTTTCATTAAAAGCAAGCAGCTTGAACACTTAATGTGTCTGAAAGGCATATTTGCTGAAGATGTTTGGTTATACCATTACACCTTAAAGAAACGTATTTGGAGATGATTTCTGGCATTGGCATAAGTGTGATCCAAAAAGCTTTAATAACTTTCTTCTACGCAGCTTTAAAGCCATGACAATCAATCAACATGAAGACCACATTCATCTTTAACATAGGTCTGTATGTAGTGGTTAGAAAAGGGCTCTGTTGTTGTTGTTTTTTAAAAGCAGGTAACTGCTTACTTTCATTATGGTTATATACCAAGTAACACAACTGACCTCAAAGGAGGCAATATTGACAAATTTCAGATACTTGCTTAAAGGCAAAAGGAGGATCCAGGAGAAGCCATAGATTCTGACCAGGACTGGATGGACCTGGAAAAGAGGAAGCCTAAAAGCAGTGAAGGATAGCTATGTGCTTTTCCTCAGAAGTTGGTATTAGGAGTAACAGAGAAAGGCAGGTTTTCTGATATGTGGCTGTTCTGGTAGAATATGTGCTATGTGCAGTTCTAATCTGATTTGGCTGATTCCTAATCAATCTCATTTCAGTCCTCCTTCATTCACACTTAACTTTGACCTGCATAGCTCCAGAATAGTTCATTAACTGGGGAACCATTACGTGTGTGCCTTGTCCCTGTGATCTGGAGAATCTCTTATTGGTTATAAACGCACTGCAAATGATTTACTGATACTAAATCTGTTAGTTTCTTTTTCCCCCGTCGTGTTTGTCACCACCATACGATTATGAAAAAGAAGAGTTTTATGAAGCGTGGCAAGTCAGCAGTACTCATTTATCTGTAGTAAAAACATGTCAGGCACTGAATAGTGTGTGTGAAAAATGAGAAAATCTGAGAGGCTGGTCCATCCTGATACCGATGCAGTTGGATTACTGTCTAATCAGACACTTGCACATAGACTAGGATTGTGGTTTCTGCGCCTTGTATGTTGTAGGGTGGAAAAACAGCAACATGGGGTTTTGGTAGAACTCAGGGGCTATATTTCTTCGTTTCTCCCCCTGGTCAACTTCGTGTCACCCCTAACTCCTCCCAGAACAGTAAGGGAAAGACATCTCTCTCTCTCTTCAAAATAAATACGCTGAGCATGGAGGCAAAGAGTGAGGCAATGGAAATGGGCACTGGTAGGAGGCTGCCTGGGAAGACGTTCTAATATCTCCTGTTGGCTGTCAGCAGGTTGTCCTTGTTGCTTCCTTGATAAATAATTGCTTACTGAAAATATGTATTTCTACATGAATAACAGCTGGCTTCTTACCAGGTAACCTGATATATTAAGAGCTGAGTACTCCTTTCTTTTTCTCTAGTTTGTGAAAAGCACATCCTCCTACTAAGTTACTTGTTATTTTAGAGTTTTAGAGAAGCTGGTATGTCTCTCTCTGCTATGGTTCTGCTCTGAAACTGGAGCTATTTCCAGTGTGTTTTTTTTTTTTTTTTTTCTAACAGTATATAAAGTTTTTTAAGAAATATTTATTTTTGAAGACTCAGGGGGGGAAAAAAAGAGAGAATTTAATGATCAACTTCACTCTCATTAGGAAATACCATAAAACTTGTTAATGACACAAGCCATGCCATCTCTATTTGTCTTTCTACTCTATTTTGCTTTATTTTCCTGCAGTGCCCTAAAACCATTAATAAAGTTTTTTTTCCTGAAGAGTTTTTGGAAATTGCATGCATGATGAGTTTTTTTTTGTATTAGATTTGACAGTTCTATAGACAGTCAAAGAGACAGTCAAGTGGAAATCTATTATGGTCCAAAAAATATTTTGAAAGCAGAAAAGGAACACTTTATTGACAGATATTAACATCTAGAAAAAAATGTGAGTTCCTGTTTTTAAAACATTTGACTGACTGGAAGTACTGACGTGTTAATGCCTCACCACTTTTATTCAACCAGAAAAAGGTCATGAAGGAAGGATTCGAGTAGTTTTATTTTAAAGAGCCAAAGCTCAAAGGGGAACAACAAATGAGTGTATTCCCATTTTGATTAAATCTATCCCAGTGCCAAGAGCTTAACCAAGGCAAGTGTGCTACATGTAATCTATTGCAGTGTAATTTTTGAGACGTGTATGTGATGAGAGTTTGGAGTCATTTGCTGGAGGGGGGGGGGGGGAGCTGGTAATTTCTTCCTCCAGAAGTTCAAGATTTAGAAAGTACGCTAAGTGAAAGCAGCATAGAACAAAGTGCTTTGATACTGCACTGTTTTTTTTGTCTAACAACAAAGCAACACATTCATTGTGTATAATGAATTTCTCTCACAGTTCTGGAAAAGCTCATTGTTTATTCATGAAGGAAGGTCAGTAAGGCCTGGCTAATCCAAGTATTTTTATTTTTTTAATTTCTTTTCTAAAAGGGATGATTCTTGCCTCATGAAACAGAAAGATTCATAGGAAAATGTGAGTGGCTTGCAGAAGGGAAAATGAATGGGAGATGCAAAGTGGGTTATGTGTTTAGAGGAATTTTAAATCAGACCAGGTTGTATTTTTTCAATTGCATTTTTTGTTCTTCATGACCACTGACACTGGTATCACTTGCATTTTAATTCTCTTATCTGCTTTTTAACTAGCTTCTGATTCTACCAAATCGTTTAGATATAAGCCTTTTGTTTTGCAGCTGACAGGGCTGGGTCCAGTGACAAAAACCTGTAATTTGAATCTTCCAGGCAAGGATTCTGGTATAGAAACTGGCAAAACCCCAGCAGGATGTGAAAACCAGAAAGACTGGAAAAGTGTGTTAACAAGTGTTCAAAATATTGGGGGGTGAAGAGGAAAAACTTACACAGCAGGGGGCGGTTCATGTGTTTTACCATTTCAAATTGGGAGAGCTGGTTCTTGAAGCATTACTCTGGAAGGGTGACCTTGAGGCTACACAGATGTTATCTGCATCGCTTTAATGAGCAAGGAGCACTGATTCTGTCAAGTAGGAAGAAGGAGAAGGGCGTGCATGCAGGACATGCCGTGGCCTCCCAGCCACTTTGCACACTTTCCTGGGCTGTGACTCTCTTGACTGGTGCACACACATCAAGTGCAAATTAAAGGGCAGTAATTTCTCTAGCAGCCTGCTTTGGACTGCCTGTGACTTGTCTTTTTTTTTAACAAGTTGTTTCTTACATTGTATTCTGCCCTTGAAAAAAAATAAAAAAAAGTCTAATAGATAGTTGAAATAATTTAATTAGAAGCAAAAAAGGGTCAGGATTCCCTCTAATCCTACTGAAATGAGAATAAAATGTCAAAATAAAGGAAATTTCAGCTCCCCAGCATTTCATCCTATCCTGACAAGGTTCCACTCCACAAAGACAAAATTTTCCCTCCTCAATTATTAAAATCCACTTAAGCAGCAATTCACAAGCAATACGGTACGTTATCTGCTTTTAATAATCTGGTCCTAAGAACATGCTGCAAGACTTCAATGTTAAAGGAAGACTCGCCAATAAATGCTGATTTATTTTTTAAGGCAGCACTGAAGCCTTTTTCTTACTGACGTTGTTAGTGCAGCTGCCTCTGTTTTGATTTAGAGTTATTGTTCAGTGTAGCTGAGAGAGTGAACTGAGACACTGACAGTGCAGGAGTAATGCCTCAGCAGCGGAGATATCAAGTGAGCTATTTGAGCTGGTTATCAATTGTTAATTGTCTACTGATCCTTAAACTAGATACCTAAACTGAAAAGACCACTATCAGCGACAGATGCAAATTATATGGATCCTGTAGGTGTGCTGGCCCTACAATATAAGTGGGATACTAAATTTTTTATTGCCTAATTGAGCTTTCATATCTAGGCAGTTCTAGCGTGGGCCTCTGAACCCAATGTTGTTCTAATTTCACCTGTAACTAGGAGATATCACTTGGCTTTGAAGGTGCACTAACGGCTGCATATTGACCAGTTGCCCGTAGACATATTTATCTCTGGATTTCATAAAGCAAATCCACTTCCTCGAGGATAGCACAATCCAAAAGTTGATTTATTTGGTGAATACAGTGAGAGCAGTCTGTGCTGCTCTGGCTTGTCAGCGTTTCTCTTGAGCAGCCTGCCCATCCTTCTGCATGATTCTCAGTTTTGCATGTGGTGGTGGGTTTAGAACTTGCTGCTGGTACATCTCCAACCAGGTACTGCCTAGCATTTTTCTGATGTAGTATTTTCTTTCCCAGGAAAAGGCTCAACATCTTCAATCTGCAGAAGGCAACAAAAGAAATAGATTCCATCTGAATATCGCCCTTTGCAAGCAGCAGTCATACATAACAACCCCAAAAGCCAAAAAGACTTTTGTCTCTTTGGAGGTTCTGCGACCATAGTTGTTTAATGTCAAGTATGAGACTTCCTCAGGCTTCTTGGGCATTTCTTTCCCCGGTGTTTCTTGAGCCCCAAAATCAGCCCTGCTCACCTTGTAGTTACAGAGTTAGTTACAGAAATTTTCTTTAGTCTCTGCTGAGTGCAATAACTGGAAATCTTCAAGGATCTTCAGAAAACATGACAAGTCAGCCATATAACTATCTTTCAGTTTCTATAGCTTGTAAATGATTTGGATGGGGTAGAGAAGCAGAGCAGACACGTGCAGACTTGAGCCAAGTTTGGGCTTTAAGTGCAGCAGGAATGGGCAGGGCTTCTCTACAGTAATTCTGTGCCTGTCTGTGTGGAGCAGGAGGAAACATTTACTTCATGTCTCCTTCTATAACAGCCAGAATTATTCATCTCCTTACATGGGTCAGTAGCCCAAGTAATGGTGATAATAGTTGGGAAACATATTGCTGAAGAGATGGAGAGCTGGTAGATCTTTCCCTAAACTGGAAATTCTAGGTGCAATTTCAGCTATATTATTATTAATACTTAAGACAAAACAGTGCCTCTGTTGCTTGTAGAGGTTGCCAGTACTGTTGTGGTTGAGGTGGTGGTTTGGTGAGGGAGTTATCCATATTCAGTACAACATGGGTACTGTCATTAATGTTCAAACTCCTCAAAATGTCACCTGCATCAAGGGCGGTCCTTGACTTGTGTCTGTGTCAACTTTCCTTGGTTACTGAGTATGCCAGAGGGGAGGTGTAATGCTGGAAACACATAATGTAATCTTACGTCATGAAGAGAGGTAGTTTCCCTGAAGTGAAGCTGTTGTTTGCTTGTTTTTAATAAAATCTGAGCATTTGTCTACCTGTATGCCAGACTTTCTGGGACATTGGCATGGCAAAGTAGGAACTGTGACAGCTTAGGAGAACAATGGGAGTGAAGAGAACACCCACTGCAAGGGATGGATCAGGAGATGATCTGTGTTAGGGTGGAGTAAATCTGGGGAGTCTGAGTCAGTCTCAGGCATCGATGGGTGGACCACTTTCCACCTTTGGACATAATTCTTCTGCTACAAAGGGTGGTGGCTCTTCAGCAGTTCCTGAGGCGAAGACATCAAATTATGTGCCTTTTTGTCCCCCCATCCCACCCCCCACTCCCCTGATTCATTCTCTCAAATGATCTCTGAATTGTTGGCCAAAAATTTGGTGCTGTCACCTCACCTGTCCCACAGTAGTCTGTCAAGTATGAGCCCAAACGTTGTGTTTGTATTACACAGATTGCTGAGGACAGAACCATAAATCTGTAAATCCTTCCTGGGTGCAGCAGTGCTTTTCCTCCAGTCACAGCACACGCTGCTGTCCTGAGAAGCATGCTTTCCTCGTGGCGTGTTAGAAGTCTGTAGAAATACATAAGCACCATGGCCTAAATACAACAGCAATCTGACTTAAGCTGTGGGATGTCTATTTTGGTTTTTGATTTATTTTAATTAGTTAATTAGAGAAATCCTGGATGAAACATGGTGCATCTCACGTGTGTTGGGCCAGAAGTAGTACATATTTTTGGTCTGCTCTTCCACAGCTCAGGTATAAATGTGTTCAGTACTCTGGAAGTTACCAGCTGCCAGCAATTTGTTACGGCTTCACGCTGATAACATTTTTGGTGCTATCTCCCACTAAGTTAATACTGTTTCTCTATTCAGTTATACCTAGTATCATAAACTGTATTATCTGCGAGGGGTTCTGTTTGGTTATTTTTCATTTCGAAGTGTGATTCTGTGTTTAACTTGTATATTACAGAAGCCTGTTCTGGCTTTGGCACAAGAACGTTTTGCAGTGCCTGAGATTCCAAGTGCCAACCTCATCTGTCTTCTGCATTGCCTTTACCAGTCTTGCATAATGGCACTGCAGCAGTTTCAGCCATTCCCTTGTTGTTCCTTGATTCAGTATGTCCATGAGTCGCCTTTTGGAGACAAACCTTGGTTAGATAATTAGGCACTTAATCTTCATGCTTATGTTTTGAGATAAGGCATTTAGCTACTGAAGGGAAGTTGCATTTTTGCTTGTTTGCATGTTCTGTATTAACTGACTTGGCTGTGTTTTCAGCTTGGCCAAAGACATCCTTGAATCCTTGGAGGATAAACCAAAACTCAACAAAGACCTTTTCCTGGCTGTGGTAGCTTTGTTCAGCAATGATTCTAATGTCTTGTTTCTTATGCATCTGTTACTGCTTTCTCACTCTGTAATGCCCATGTTTAGTCAATGTATGGCTTTACATCCTCTTGTCTGTTCAGGGAATTACTAGAGAGCTTTTACTGCTTTAAAGAATTCATAAAATCCAGTAAGCTCTTCTCTGACCCATTGCCATTTGTATCTTCAGTCAGAAATGGGACCTTCAGTATGAAGCTTATTTCTTAGGCCCACCCTGGAATATGTTTTCAAGGGGGATTCTGTCAGGTGTAGTGTTCGTTGTTTCTTTGGACTTCCTTTGTAAGTGCTACAGTTAATATCTATGGTGTCCTTTATTATTTTTTCTTTCAGGGTTCCAAACTCTGTACAGTCTGCACTGTCCTTTTATGTTTTGTTTTTGGTTTTTTTTTTTTTTAATCTATGTTAATTAGATTATTGAGGCTCTTCCCTCATCAGAATGAGCAGATATTTCTCACCAATTAGGATTTTAAAATAAGCAGACATCTTTCACGAGCCTTACACAGATGCCCCTGTGGTTTAAGATAGTTTGCTAAGAGCCCTTTAAAATATGGTAGTAGATTTTTCTTATTAACAAAAGCTGCAAACTGTTTCTTTTGAAGAGGGATAAGTGCCAATCTGCTAATTGCCATCCCTGCTCCTTTGATCTTCCTGACCAGTTTTTGTTAGAACATCGCAGGACTTCTCTGAATTCAGAAATGAAAGGAGGTGTCTTCTAATCGGCCTTAATGCTCTGCATAATTCTTTTTCCCTGAAGAAGCCAGTTCATAGCTCAGCTGAACAAATGTGCTTGAAAACACAATCTGGGTCATCTAAACAATAAAGCAGCTGGATGTCAGGCAGTAAGTTCCCTTCCAGTTTTCTTTCAAAGACACAATTTAAGAAAACAGACTTCAGCATATATATTTAGGGTGTGTGTGAGAGATTTTGTTGCTCACTCAATAGTATATCCCGTTCTGATTATACCCTTGGTGGTGAAGATACAGGCCATCAATAGGTTCCACTAAGACATTGTTGACCTGCTTGCATTGGCATGGGAGTATGCAATAAAGATGAAGTTGCAAAGTTGCTGACAGATGCACCTCCTACCATTCACCTGATCTGAAGAGACACTGAATCAACAGAATAAAGATCTCAGGGCTACCTCACTGCAACAGCTACGCCCTTCAGAATGATACCTTTGTCCCTCAGTGTTCATTCAAGTGCTTTAGGAAAATGATAGCCTGAGCATTAAAATAGCACAAAGCATCCAAGCATCCAAGCCCTCAAAGAGGGTAAAAAAAAAAAAAAAAAAGAAAAAACAGGTTACCACAAAAGGATACAAAATTGGTTTCTTCTTTTGTCTTTGATTTCAAGGTGTTTTCATTTATTTACTTATTTATTTTTGATTGAGAAGGCTGTTTGTTCTCTGGCTGCAGCATTTTAACTGCTTATGGTTCATTCTGTATATAAAATCTAAATCCATGCAAATGCAAATCCCTTCTGCTCTGCAACTGCAGAAACACAGTCAATTCATATTTTATCAGTAATTATAAATGAAAACATGAGAGCTTATATGTAATAAGTTGTTCCTCTTAAATCGCTGTTTGGTTTGGTCCAAATGCCCAAGAATTTAAATAGTGACATTAAGTGCACGAATAGGAATCTGTTTCTATTATGCTTAGCATCTTTGAGCCTATTACTCATGTAAATGATGCATACGTTTATACGTTTGTTTTTTTTTTTTTTAAATCTAGTTCTGCAAATCAAATCATTGTAATGATTATAGTCCAATAATAGTTTTGTTATTCAATTTTTATTCAAACCCATTCACTAAACTTTCATGCACAATTGTTTTCCAGATGAGTTTAGATGTTTGTTTTATTTAGAACGAGCTGTAAATCCCAAATTATAAACCTGTACTTAAATTTTCTTAGGTTCTGCCTCTTTCTTTCTATTTTTTCATGAATGCACCTTCTTACAGGTGAAAGGCAATTCTAGGATTAACATTTTGCAATCTAATGAGAGGTAACACTGCTATGTGGTGTCTTCTCTAGAAACAGGGAATGCAAGTTTGACAAGTAAACAGTTGTTTTGCAAAATTCCTAAGTGACTGGCAATGAATGTTCCGAATGCAGCTGAGAAAAACTGGGTGCAACTTCCTTTGAAAATAATTATCATCTACCTTTTAATAGGCTATAGTTATCCACTGCCCTAACAGTTGCCCCATAATGTGTATTGCTGAGTGATAAGTTACAATGGCATTCTTATATGATTATGTAATCTACGTGTATTATATGTATCATATCAATATGTCACATCCAAAGGAATGCTTCAACAGTGGCATTTAATATAGTTTTAAATGGGATTTACCAGTTTGACATTTCTTGTATTTTATAAAAGGGAGCACTACTGAGATTGGAAGTGTGGAGTGGTTAATTCCCCCGGACATGTCCCTGAGATGTATATCTAGTAGTGCACGTTAACATATGTTTCCATGCTGGTCCCTAACGCTAAGCATTCCCGTTGTTTGTTGTCTCCAGAAAGAGTTGGCTCCTTCTAGCTCCTTGCTTGGGTATTATTTAATGCACTAAAAATTGTGAAATACGATTATCAGCTATCAAAAAGACTTCTGTATGCTGATAGTATTACCTAAATAGATTGAAGTAATTTGGCGTTTCCCGTTCTGTAGTGCAATCAGCATATCTCTAGCAGAGTTTATACGTCCCCCCCAGTACAAGTACTGGGGCATGGTTTTAAAGAGTGGTGTGGCGCTTAAGTAAATCATTTTGACAACAAGCATTTCTACTTGATACACTTTCTGCAGGATTCAGTCTATAAATCAGACTTTAACAGAAAAAATGATGCAAGAGTGAGAGTAGTGTTCCTTGCTCTAGGCATCAGTCTGATGAGTTGAGTTATTTAGGTACATAGTGTTTATGTGTATACTGTATGATGTTGGTAATGGATTTTAAGTTGGAAATGCAGTTTGTGTGGTTCCCTTGACTGAAGTACTGTATCTATTACTAAGTTATTGAGTGGAACAAATGAAATGCTGGGGTCTATTGTTGCTGTTCTGTTTTCTCTTATGATAACACATCCTTAAGTATTTCCTAGCTGATAACTAGATTTTGCTTTTGTAAAAACTGGGCAGTGGTTCATCTTAGACTGGACCTCAGACAGAATACTACGTAATTTGTGGTAGTGTTTTTTTTGGTCTTGCAGTGTTTTGAGGTTAAATTAAAGTTTATCCCTGCTATTTTGTTATGCTTCCTTGAGATTTCATTTGTTGAGTATCCACACATTTCTGTGCAATCCCTCTATAACTTCTCAGGCTTCTAAGCCATATTCACAGGGAGCATTGTTTTCCTGCATGGCTCAGTGTCTGCAGCGAGGCACAATAAGAATATGGCTTTGGTAATTAAATCACCAAACCCCCAGGATTCCTCATCTTGCATTTTGTCTTTCAAAACAGTTACGTGACACAGGGAAGAAGCGTGGCTGGTGCCCGTGTCCAGTTGTGAATGCAGATGAAACTTTGGTGCATTTGAAGCAGCAACAAGCAGGCGTGGTGCTGCCATTTCGTAGAGCTTTTGGTACGTAATAATATGAAAAAGGAGAAACAAGGTGATGGCAACTTTCTACTTCTGCAGAGTAATTTTCAGGAAAAGCTGTGCTTTTTGTGACTTGCAAAGTTCAGGCATGTGCTGGTGTAAGTTAGCAGCGTAGAAATGGGGTGATACAGACTGGTGTAACTTTTCGGTGTTCAACTCTCCTGGCTGGTTCTTTTGCCTTTAGTGGGTTAATTTTTCATTAATGTTGATGAAAGTTGAAGATAAAACTGTAGAAGGTTTCTGTACGGGACAATGCAATAGACCTGTGCGTCATGCAACATATTTGTGTTTTTGCCATCTTCCCAATGCCAATATTGAGAAAGGGCTCGAAGAGGCAGACTGCAGGAGAATGACTGGAATTCAGCTGGGTAAATGAAAGCTGCCAGAGACGTTTGGGGTCAGTGACGGCTGCCAGTTTGATAGGGCAGGAAAAGAAGTTGTATGCTGTGAGTCTCTAGAACCTGTTTTGAGCATAGTGTTGAGAAGGAGGGGGTAAAATGGTAAGGGGAAAGAGGCTTTTGGATCCATACGGTCTGGTATCACACAGAAATGGGGACTAGTGGTGTAAAAATACTTTTAACTTTCTCCTTATAAATGTGAATACAACATAACACTAATTGGTAGGCCTCTCTGCAGGGGCATTTCCTGGTTGGCTGCTGACCTTCCTTCACAGCAGCTTTTACAACTATCGAAACATAGTGATTGAAGCCCTCTTGAAATCTCGTGTTTAGAAGCAATGTCACTAAAGGGTTTTCTTAATAGATATGAGTTTTTGCTGTGACCTTCACAGCTGTGTGAGTAAACAACCCCTGCAACTTTCTTATGCTGCAGGATGGCACCACAAACATAGAGGGAGCCTGCTTGATATCTTGACCTCCAGTACTACAGGTAGAGCTCCTTTCATTGGGTTGTCATTAGAAGCAGCTTAGGATACATCAGGTATTGTGAAAATGCACAAGCAGGAAAAATACAAGAAGTTATCCTATGAAATAGCATCAGGCAAAACAGAATATCCAGGTAGTGATCTTCCAAAAGCTGAGGAGTGTGCATTTTTTGTATGGAAAAAAAAGTGGGATCTAGGGTATTAGGGAAATCTTCATTAATTTTATTAACTTTATTTGAAATCAAACATCAATGGCATTGTTTTGACTAAGGCACAACCATCAGAGCACCCACTGCAAACCTGTTACAAATACTGGATATGCTATGCCATTCTGTATTGACACTGTGAAGCGCTCTTGAGGAGTGCTTAGTGTTTCATTTTCCAAAAACTTCTGTAACTTGAATTTCTTCTATACTTTCTCAATGCATCTACTGGCTTTATGTTTTTAGGTTTATTCACCAAAACATTGCCAACTTCTATCTATAGCTTCATCACAGAAGAATGTAATTCTGGATGCTGCTTTCAGTAGAGCAGGAAATGTGAGTCTTGAATGAGTAGAGTCACTTCATGTCTGGTTTTTCTTCCTTCATTTCATTATTTTTGTGCCAAAAAGGTTGCTTAATCACCTTAGGTGAATGCTGTAATTTAAGGCAAGCTTCTCCTCAATTCAATGTTAGTCAAATGTTAAATATTTTCACAACCTCTTTGGCTTCTGTGTGCTTTGCTGGAGAAAAAGGTCTTTTGTGTTTTCTGTCCACTTGTGCTTTGTACTGTTCAGTACTGATTTAGTTGCCAAAAAATGGCTTCAATGAAATTGGTTTTCCATTCTTTTCTTAAATTAAGCTACATTTAAATAAACTCTGTGCAGTCATTTATTGAAGATGGTGCTGTTCTTCAGTGTAGCAAGAGAGAAATGCTTAGCATGCAAAAAATCTATATATGTGTCCTGCCTAGTGTCCAATAAATATACATAGAGCATAAGTATCAATTTCAGAAAAACAAGATAGTGCCATCTATTGTTAAAACTGCACGGTGCTTTGCATCCTAAAATGCTTTGTAGCACGTTATGGCATTTCTTCTCCCTACCAGTTTGCTCTGAAATTTTCCATCCATCTTTCCCTGCCTGTGCCTAATGACATTATAATTTTGGCTATGGTATCAAGGGCATTTGAAAAGACAGATGAAAAGGAAGATGAAGAAAGAGGAAGAATACACTATTTTCCTAGTGTTAAATAAACGTTAAAGATCAGTTGAGCTTTGCTGTCTCTATTCTGAGAAGCAGGAGTTTGGTGTTTGATAGAGGAATAGTTTATTGAAGGAGCAGATCTCAGAAACATCAGAGATCTGTACATGCTTAGTAGAGACTTGTTAGAGTTTGGAAGTTAAATTCTGCTAACATTGTGTGTGTGCTGTATATACTATAGCTCAGTATTGCAATCTTTAAGGAGATTAAATAGCAGGAGAGTTTCTAATAGGTGGAAGAGATTGTGATGCTGATTGTTCCTGGAGCTGAGAACCCCAGGAATCTGTTTCTGCCTGTAAATGTAGACTGCACTGTACTGCATGCATAAAAGGGAGCAAAATTTAAGTTTAGTGCTCTGTAATTCATCTTTGACTTTGCAAATTTAACATTCTTTTACCTACTTTTTGGTAGTAATTCATGTCTATTCTCAGGAATGTACCACTTCTACTCTATCATTATTATACTGGAGAAAGTGATTGAGAGAAAATGGCAGAGTTTATGAAAACCATCACGTACTCAAAAGAGGAAAAAGGTTCAAAAAATGATTAAAAAAAAAAGTCTGAGATCTTTCACTGTTATTATCAGTATCAGTCACTTTCTTGCTGGCATTCTGTAGCACAATTAATATCAGGACATTGGTGCCAGAAGCTCTCTTTTCCAAATGGAAACAAAAGGAAATTGAATGAGTACGTCACAGAATTTGTTGTCATTTTTGAGGTAAGGTTTACCTCTCATGAGGTGTTGCTAAGGAACATTTTTTTGGTGGGGTGTGCCCCAACATAATGGGTGGCAGTGGCTGTTCTATTGTTCTTCTCCCTGTCCTGCCCAGAGCTTTCAGTACTGTTCCCTGCAGGCTTGTGTGCAGTGTGACGTTCCAAATCCCAACTAATCCAACTGCAAGTAAAAATATAAAAAGTTAAATATATATGTCTACGGGTGATTAACTATATTTGCTTTTATAGGTGGGGATTTGAATTGAGCCTTTCTGTTCCTCAGTTGATATACAGAACAGAACTCAGAACAGGTTTGTCTATTTTGAAGTTAGGAGCATCTTCCAAACATTTACAGTGAAAGTACGCAAAACATATAGCAACGTGGTTTCTACGGGCAGGACAAAAGATAAGCTCATAGGAATAATGCATTCATAATGTTAGTTTCCTAGTATAAATTAAATGCTGTATTAACTGCACATGAACTTTACCACCAAATCACATGGATAGATTTTCTGCTATATCTTCAGAATTTGCAGGTGATGTCAATCTGTAAGCTATGTTTGCACTACAAGCATAGTTTGGTATCACCCTAGGAGCTTCTGTAGCCTGTGCTACATAGGAGGTCATACTGTACTTTTTCTCCAAACCCATGAGTAAGGAAGGGGAGGGAGAGGAATACTAATTAAGGTAAGAATTTTATGTACCAGAAACTCTGAGGTGCTAAGAGTTAGTAAGGAACGTTGGGAAGTCAGCCAAATTCACAACTTAGGTGGTTACTTTGAGAGGAAATACGGGATTTGCTGTTACCTGATTCTATTTATCTAGTAAGATATCACAGTATATAGGAACTGTATCATTTACCTGCTTGCTTTAATTTTTGTTGAATTAAACATAATTTTATTTAAAAGCAAACAAACAAAAAAAAAAAAACAAAAACCAAAAACCCCTGGTTCAATAACTTACGCAAATATAAGAGATGCTGCAAGCCAAGAGGAAAAAGGAAATTAAATGTGGAGGTCTAAATAGTGTAACAGTGGCTGAAAGTAACACGGGGCATGTCTGTACCAGCCGCAGAGGAGCAGACGCTGGTCTTGCATACTAGCTAGATGCAAACAGGCTGCAGCCTGGGAGCTGGCTCTGTTGCATCAGGAAGCTCATCCTGCCATCATGGCAGCACGAAGCTGGGCTCCACAAACTGCATCCTGCACTGCTTTAACTGGGTGGCTGCACAGGGAACAGTGTCTGCTAGCTCATGCTGAATCCTTGCTGTGCTACAAGAGTGGATGATGAAACCCCCGGGTTCCTCAGTCAGCCCCACAGCTAGGTAGGGCCCGTGTTAGGATAGGACTTTTATCACATAGCCAAAATGAGCTTTATTTTGTACATATTAAGGATTGGAAATCTTTCTACTTCCTTCCTCCCCCGTTTCAGTATCTGATATACTTACAGTGCTGAAAGATTGCACTCATCCTTAAACATGTCCAGTTCTGTAATTATGAGGAAAAAACAAATACCATTTGCATTGACCTGACCTTCAAAAGCATTTGCGAGCCACAGATTTTATTCAGACTGTACATGCTATTTGCTGTTTATAACATAATTGTGACTCATACAGTTAGCTTTATACAATCACGACCTGAAAACATACATGCATCATTATTTTCTCTTGGTCATTTTATTTTTTAGGTAACGAAATAACTGGAATTGTTCCTCTGAGTGGTGTGTGGCCCTCTTTTGTATCCCCCTAGTACTACCCTACATTGTATTCTGTTACACTATTGTATCCAGTTGAACTTGATGGAATACGTTATGCAAATCTGTGCCTGCTTCTTGTGTATCAGCAAGAGAGATCTCTGAAACGTAAGCACTGCTGCAGAGTTCCTGATTAAAGTCAGGCGCAGTCGAACGCTAGCACAGCCCATCCTTTGTGAGGGGAAAGGGTGATGTGGATAATATGGAGCCTTAGCTGCTAACTTATCCTTAACAATGCAGAACGATTAAAAACTGCTGATTCTGAAGAGCTATCAGCAGTTTTCAGTGACCAACATAGATAGGTAATGCTCTCTGAGAGTAGGTAATAAATACATAATGATGCTGAAGGGGGAGGAGAGAAACAACTAACAGTGTCAGAGGAGCAGACAGAGGCTGTGGGGAAAGCGGTATGATAGAGAAGCAGAGAAAACCTTACCATGCTACCTTGATCTTGTGTTCAGTGTCCTATTAGTGGATAAGGACAAAATGTAAGGACGGGTGTCATTAGGCATAGAGTAATACAACTGCAAGGTCAGAGAATGAGACTCAGAGGTGTCAGGCCTCCCTGGGAGTGCAGTAATGGAAAGAGCTGTCTTAGGAAACGGGAAAGGCAAAGCCAGGGCTGTGCAATGCACTAGAGCTGAAGTAATTGTTGGCTAGGATAGGCCTGCTTGATTTCAGCTGAACTGTGTCTCGAGGAAGATGGCAGGACTCGGACTACGTGCACAGCTGAGCTCACCTGAAACTCTGTTAGAGCTGCCTGTGATGGCTGTTATCAGGGAGAGGTGGCTGGGGGAAGGGGGGTGATGATGATGAAAACTAATCCGTACTTCTCATTTACAGACAGGTAAATCACAATTCTGCTGCTTTAGAATTCTTCACCCAAGCTTGATGTTGCAGGTTTGAGGACCTTGCAGTAAGGGATGTTATAACTGGATGCTGTTATAAGCCATAGCTTCACTTGATTTTAGGAGTACATGGCTCCCAGGTCAGCCATGAGCATATTGAGCTGTGGTATATGACTGCTCCTGTAGCGTCATAAGTACTTCAGGTGCTGTTGTCTTTGCAGATATTCAAGTAATATCTGCAGTCTAAAATCTGGCCAGGCAAAGTAAAACACTTGGGTTGCTGTAGCAGTGTTTGTACTTGATTGTAATCAAACACTTTGTTCCAGTCTTGTAGTTCCTACCCTCCTTGAGGTCATGGTAAGACAATCTGCAAAGGAGCTAGATTGTTCTTCATCATACACCTCCATACAGACTACACCTAGTAGTGTAAAAAGAAGAAAAGAGATTTCATAGAATGGTTTGGGTTGGAGGACACCCTAAGAGTCACCCAGTTCCAACCCCCTTGACATAGGCAGGGACACCTCCCACCAGACCAGGTTGCTCTCAGCCCTATCCAACCTGGCCTTCAACACCGCCAGGGATGTGGCATCCACGGGTTCTCTGGGCAACCTGTGCCAGTGCCTCACCACCCCTGAGTGACGAATTTCTTCCTTATATCTAATCTAAATCTACCTTTTTTTTTTTTTTTTTTTTCGTTTAAAACCATTTCCCCTTGCCCTATCACTCCACTCCCTGACAAAAAGTCCCTCCCCAGCTTTCCTGTAGGCCTGCCTTTTGGTACTGGAATGCCCCTGTAAGGTCTTCATGGAGCCTTCTCTTCTCCAGGATGAATTTGTGACTTCGAGGGTCTAGCGACTACCTTCCTTGTCCCAGACTGGGCAGTGAGTCTGAGCCAAACCTGCATTCTGAAGGCCACCGAGAGTACCATTCTGTAGGGGCTTGGTAAAGTTCAAGGATCCAGATATGAAGGTTATATCACTCTCAGGTGGTGATAAATTTTGAGATGACTTTCAAAATGAATTCAGGATTCTAAAAATAAATAAATAAATAAAATGACAGTTTGAGATTCTTACGAATGTTTTGGGGAGAGTTCTTGGCTACCACACAGATTAAAAAGATGTCAAAAGGCCCTAAATGTGTCATATTGAAAATGATCTGGAGATATACTCTGTAAGCCTTGCATGTTTTGTTTGCGTATTCTTTTTTTTTTTTTTATGTATTGTGAGATACTAGCTAAGTCCTAACCAGCACTGATTAAAAAATGAATAATTTTTGGTTTATTAACTTCTTGAACTCTTTAACAGAAATAAAATCCAGTGTTTGCATGGCTAGAGTAGAGTGCAAAAGACGTTTAGATGTAGAGCTTAGGGATATGGTTTAGTGGGGACTGTTAGTGTTAGGTCAGAGGTTGGACTCGATGATCTTGAGGTCTCTTCCAACCTAGAAATTCTGTGATTCTGTGTGTATTCTTAAGAAATGTACTGGGAGTGTGTACTTCATGATAAACTTGCTCGTCATTCAACTTGAAGTGTTTTTCCAGGACAGCATGCCTTGTTTTCTGAGATTTTACAAAATAGAAAGTACAATGCCAGAACTCATGATTATGAAACTCTAAATTGCGTGTCAAAGCAGACATGGAGGTGGCAGTGTTGAAAAGGGACAAATACAGATCAGGAGGCAAAGCTGTGGGTAGGTCACATTCGTAAACAGTTATATCACCTTCATACACCAAACAAAACGTAGGACAATTCTTAAAATTCTTAATATTGTATAATTGTGTTCTCAGTTTGAACCCTTCAGAGTTGTCTTGGGCCATGAACAACTGTTGTGTTCAGGCAAACAAATTCATTGGAAATTCCTTTCCTCCCTAGCTCATTAACTACTGTCAACAATTGTGACACGTTGGTTGATTCACACCTACCTAAGTGGTTAGCCAAAAATAGTGGGAGCGGGGAGCTGTACAAAAAAGGTACGATAAACTTGATGCCTTCTGTGTGGGCCAGATATTGTCATTCACAGCAATCATTGTCTGCTGTGCCAAAAGGTTTCCTTGGCTTTTGACCAAAAGCTGCTGAAATCAGTCTCCTGTGCCTTTTCTTTCATCTGCTTGGTTTGCTGAGCAGCTGTAGTACCAAGGAGACCCTTAATGCTCCGAACGTGGATAACGCTTTCATTTTTATTTTATATTTTCTTCTAGTGTTTATCTGTAAGGTAGCCAATGTGTAAGCACAAACTTCTCAAGAGTATGCAAATCTTATCAGGATGTAAATTAAGTGCTTGTGAGGAAGAATTGATTTTCTCTCTGCTTGTCTTAGATCTATTTCCTTGTGAATTAGGGAAGGTTTATTATGGCTTCAGAATCTCATTTCACAAGGAGGTAACGTGCCTGAGAAAGGACAGAAAGAACTCTTTGGCATTCACATTGCAGCACTGTCCTCATTCTGCAGAATCTATTTCCTTGAGCACAAACCAGTGCTGGCACTTAATGCAAAATGACATGGAGTGTCCGTGCTGGATGCGTGTTGCAAACAACCCCAAGGTCCCAGGGTGCGTTCTGTTCTGCAGAGCCCGCCGGGTTGCCACAGGATCAGAACAACGGAGCATGCTTCTGATGTTAAAAGTTGACCAGTGGTCTCAATAACACCATTGTCAAACCAAATATGCTTGGGGAAAGCTGGCAATGTCATTTTTGCCCTGAGGAGTGGACTTTATATCCCCTCAGAAAGCAAGTTTTAGATGTAAGCCCCCGCACTGAGGCCACAACCACCATGCTGTGGATGTAAGGGTGCCATCCCCATTGCTATTCTGATTCCACACAGATCCTATCCCTAGGAAAAAGAAATCAGTCCCGAATGTGTGGGGAACTCGGGCCAAGATCTCAAATAGTTTCAGACGGATTGCATTTGCATTTCCACACGCATGCTTGTGTGTGCATGCGCACACACGCAGGCTGTAGCTTGGATGCCTGTCATTCTTCTGCAGTTTGTTACAGTAGGCTGTAGGTGATGCTGACTCTCAGAGGCCTGAAGAATGTCTTAGCAGCATGCATTCCCTCCGAGCCAGTCGGAGTGGGCATTTATAGGAATGCGTGCAGACCTCCTCCTCCACTTCGTCTTTCAGAGAATACACAATGTCTGTACTGGGGATAACTCGCATACTTAGGCACAGCTTGCCTTTTTTGTAAAGGGACTGATTATATTTCCAAAATTTGTCATTTCCTTTAGGAACATGAGCATATATGTTGTTTGATGTTTTGACAGGCTTTGGATATTTTCACAACTGTTGGTGACAGTATCTTTTTTTTTAAGCATTTTAAAATGCCTTTTAGTAGTGTTCGTTGCCAGAAATGGCTGCCCACTGCAGCATGTAGGCTGCATTTTTGTAACTTAAAAAAAAAAAAAAAAAGAGAGAGAGAGAGAAATTATTGACCAGAGCTGTAGGAGTAAAGCTCTAAGCTATTTAGGAATAGCTGTTTATGAAAGATTTCTTTTGTTTACTAAAACAAATGTTATGTATCGTGGAGTTAGAGCTAACCGTTTAGGTCTACCGTATGAAAAATGAGGAGGTGTCCTGGCAAAGAGCTCTGTGTCGGTGTCCAGATTGGAGCAAATGAACTCCAAAAAATGTGAGTAGGCCACATGGTTATCTGAGGATTTGTTTTCATTTTTCTTAGTCCTTATATGTTGCTCTGTTGTCTGCATCATGTGATAAGATGTTCTTCTGTCAGCAGGATGAAATTTTCTGAACAGCTGACTTAATCACACATTTATTAGTTTGTTTGCTTCTTGAAGATGAGAGGATTAAGAAATTGTGGTGATAAGCACAGCAAGAGAGCCTGAATGGGTAAAATGGCAGGGAGAAAGGGAGGCAAAGGGTAAAGATAGATATTCCTGCCTGTTGCCCTGGGAAAAACCTTACCTTGGCAGTCTATACGCATACAATTCTATAGCAAATTTGAAGTTTCCTTTAGGACATCTGCCAATCTGCATATTTTACTGTGGTTTCTGCAGCTACACGGTTAATGTATTGCTGGATATAACCTTTGCTGTCACTCTAGCTGTCATTGTCTCATGGGGCTGGGGGGTATCTGTCATTGTCTTTCTTTTACTAACCTACTTACTCAATTTATTCTTAATGTCCCTTGACTGAAACCACCTGTGTCTTAAAAAAAATACCTGGAGGAGGGTGCAGTGGTTTAACCCGGCCGGCAGCTAAACACCACACAGCCGATCGCTCACCGTCCCCCCTCCCTCTCTGGGATGGGGGAGAGAAATGGGAAAGTGAAGCCCGTGAGTTGAGGTAAAGACAGTTTATTAAGACAGGAAAATAATAATAACAACAGTAATAATAGTAACAACAGTGATGATAATAGTACTACTACTACTAATGTGTACAAACAAGTGATGCACAATGCAATTGCTCACCACTCGCTGACCGATGCCCAGCCTAACCCTGAGCAGTCCGGCCCCCCCCCAGCTAGCCACCCCTATATATTGTTTAGCATGACCCCAGATGGTATGGAATACCCCTTTGGCCAGTTTGGGTCACCTGTCCAGGATCTGTCCCCTCCCAGCTCTTACTGCACCCCCAGCCTGCCTGTTGGCAGGACAGAGCAAAAGGCTGAGATGTCCTTGGCTTGGTGTAAGCACTGCTCTGCAACAATTAAAACATCGGGGTGTTATCAGCACTCTGCTCATCCTAAGCCAAAACACAGCATTCCACCAGCTACTGGGAAGAAAATTAACTCTGTCCTAACTGAAACCAGGACAGAGGGATAGGAAGAAATAAAGAAATGCTCAGTGATGTTCCTCAGCATGCTGTGTGTGGACCTCTAAATGGTGACACAGGGACCTAGCGGTGTCACACACTGAATTGTGGTTTCTGCTGAACTGCTCATATTCTGGTACTCCACTGCATTTCCAGGCAAGGGCCAAGGCTTAACTAGCTGTGACTCGTTCTGAGTTCATACAGCACCATTGTTAAGGTAGTTTTGATAGGAACATATACAAGGTTTAGATCAGGTATTTTTTCTGATCTTTGGTGTTTTGACGACCTTGCTTAACAGTCTGGTAAGGTCATCCACTGCTTCTGCTGCATTGTGAGGAACCGTACAACTTCCAATAACAAATCCCTTATTAAAGTAGATGTTAAGGAAATAAATACAATTGTACTAACACTAGAGCAAACAATGCTTTGAAGTAAAATGCTACAATTATATTAAATGGTGTGTAATTTAGAATGCTATCACCCCTAGTTGGGAAGTCAATTTTACTGCAAATATTTTTTGAAGAAGCCAAATCATATAATAGCTTCAGATATAATAATAACTTCAAATATAAGTAGAGACTGACTGAATAACAACCTATCACCCAGGATGGACACCCAAGTAAGAATTAAAAAGACCAAGGGACAGTGTTGGTGCTCTCAATCTTATTTTTTCCCTGGCTATAACTTGCCATGGCACTAGCAGCCCAAGGAGGAGACAAGGCCATTCCCTAGTGGTACTGTGTGGCACCAGCTGCGCTCAGGCACCGAGCTCAGCCCTTGTTCGCATGGAGGTCACGGCGCAGAGCACGTAAGGAGGTCAGATTACAACACACCAGGGATGCAGGCAGGGTGTGCATCCAGTCTCTGGAATCTGTGAGCCCTACCGAGTTCCCTAATCTGGGTGATGCCATAGGAAAGGAATGACACCCCTCAAATATGGCACAGCTCAAGAAAACAAATTACTGTGCATTTAATGCAGCATGTGTTACTGACTAAGATCTTCCGTTGAAGATTTAGCCCGCATGTATTTTCCTCTGGAAACAGCTGCTGGAAGTGCCAGAAATTTGCACGTGTCCTGTGGGTGTGCTTGTGTGTGCCACAGACTGGGATGTAGACCAACAAGTAATGGGCGGGGTGTTAGAAAGGTTGGTGACACTCGCAGATGTCAGAAGGCAACATGTCACAGACCAGCCTGAGAATGGGCACAAATCATGCCCACCCAAGAAAAAAAAAAAAAGACTGGTTTATGAATGCATTAGAGAGTAGTAAAAGGAGCTAATACAGCAACATGATTCTCTGGTAGTGTTACAAAACGTGTAATGAGCTATCCCAAGACTTGAGAAGCATTCTTATGTAGGAGGGAGAATTTTGACCTGCAACCATACCCCAGGAAATCATCGTTCACTATTCCTGAAACAATACTGTTGAAAGAAGATTAAATCCTAAACTGCTAGGGAGGGAAAGGGGGGGGGGGGGGGGGCACAACTTGGAGAAGCTCATTTTGTATACTTTTTGTCTATTTATTCTCTTATTTTAGGTCTGTTTTAAAATATTTATTTATTTATTTATTTATTTTTGGAAGGAAGAAGAATGTGTGAATATCATATTAATCTCTACATTGTTGAATATATGCCAGTTTCTACAGTATTTAAGAACAGGTTTGAACAGGAACCTTGAATGTTTGAGTTAGCTTTTTAAAATATAGTCTGCTAGTCTAGATATAAAAGAGTTTGTTTGTGTTGTCTCAAATGCACACACATTCTTCAGAAATGGCAGTGAGATACCTAGATATTCTTGCAAATCCTAGGATTTCCTTTACTCTATTTTTGTACACATTTCTAAATCATATAAGGTGTAGTTCCATCAGCTTATCAGAACTGCTGGCAAGCTTCCCTTTGTTAGGAAAGGGCATGCAAAATGCAAACTATTTGAACATTGTGCTAATTATGTCTGACTGCTGGAAAATGTGTGTGTATTTGTGTCATATGTGTGTTATGTATTTTTTTAGTCATCAGCACTTTTGTAGTCCTGTAGCTGGGATGTCCATTTAGAGTGTAACGGAACAAATCACATTGCTTCTGTCATTTTGTTTAATGTGGGGGGCTGTTCATGTAAAAAGGTAGATTTGAGAAGTAGTTCTGAAAGGGTTCAGTTTGCACAAAGGTTTTAACAATTTGAAAAATGATTTCCTCATTTCTGAGAACTGTTTTGTGTTGTGCATTGTTTCACAAAGAGGAGCAGACTCAGCGTCATCCAAGATGAGGTCTGCTATCACTACAGTAGATGACAGCCTTGAACTTGCTGAGCTTCTGGTAACCAAGCAGCTCTCTGTCTAAAAAGTGGAGTCCAATTGGTTCTCTACTTCCTGCCCCAATTCAGCCTGAATGTAGGAAAATGTTCCACACATGGGTAATCTGTAATCCTTACCCAGGAGTTCTCATGTTGGTGCAGACTGGGAGCTATTCTTGCATTGTTCTGAATTAATGTTTTGTGAAGCAAAACTTAGGTGTTGTGGAATGTAATGGTCAAAACCAGCCATCCTTTTCTCTTCCGTTCTTTGAGAAAACGATGTAACCGTTTGTATTACAAAAACTGGATAAACTCCGTGCTGTAGATTTCAGTGCTATGTATACTTGTCCTGGTGAATGCTAGGTATGATATTTGTTTTGCAGTAAAGTGAATGTGATATCAGCAACCATATGCTTCGTTGTGTTTAACATTTACACAGGAGGTGCTCCTGCTGAGGAGCTGTTTAACCCACTTGAAGCTTCAGTGATCAAAGTTAGGTTTGGTGTGCAGCGCTATAGCTCCCAGCACTCTTCCTCATCTCCTTCCACTTCATCCTGCCTCAGTGATATATAACTCGCTGTTTAAACAAAACAAAAATGACGACAAAGAAAAGAACACACACAAAAAAATCCCCTAACTAAAAATGATCATATCACATTTGTTTTAGTAGCAGAAGTAGGAAATTGGTGTACAAAGAACTTTTTAAAGTTTCCTTCATTTGGCACGTTCTTTACACGTGCAAATTATTGATTTACTATTATTAAGGGTAGACTCAGATGTATTTCTTGCACAGTCTCAACTCACATAAGTGCCCTGGGGTAAGGATGGTTTATTATAGGAAAATGTTGAAAAAAATGTCAAAAAGTATCTCAGACTGAAACAGAGTTATTGGAGGTGCTTCTGGTACCTATAGGAAAGCCCTAGAATCTGCTTTCAGACATAAATGGACAACATTCATTCCAAGATTACTTAAGAATAAAATAATGTTTTGATCCCGCTCCTAAAGAAGAGGATAGACTTGGTTTATTTGGACTTACTTGCATTATTCTTTTGAATCTATAAAATGCAACAGCTGTTTAATAAAGTTGAACCTTAAAGGAAGGGCTGGTTCAACTCTTGATTTCCAGAGTGAATTTGCTTACAGACAGTTTACATCCAGTCACAATTGCTTTAACAGGGCTCTGGTGTTTAAACAGTGTTGCTCTGGTGTTTACTGTATATGTGTCAGCAGAAATGCATTGTATTTTCAATAACAAACAAGAAAAAATAAAATTGTACTGATAAAGCAAATCAGCAATATGAAAATACAAAGTGAGACAGTTCATAGAGAAGACTATCAACGGTGACTCCGTTGCAGTTTCTGCTTCTAACACCTCTCCTTTAGCCTGTTACTGATCACCCAATATTTATTTTAATCTTTTTTTAAAATAATTATTTGTAATAGAGTATAACATCAAAGTCTGAGTTAAGCTAAATTAGGCTTACTGCATTTGTTTGATTTCATTTGATATTATCAATGAACAATTCTGCTTCATATATGCTACATTTACCAGGTTATACTTGTATCATGCTCCCATTTACCAGAGTTTTATGGCAATTTGATGATTAATTTCTTTCAGATGGTTAATTACAAAATACTGGAGTCAATCAAGAAAAATTATTATTTTTTTTTTCCAGCTTTCTGTTGATTTTGTTTGCTTTTTTAGATCCTAGAAAATTTCTCCCATATTTACATCTTTGCTTTGTACCCAGAATTACTATGTGAACATCTCAAAGTCTAAAACTATTTGCAAGTAGTAATGAATCCATGCTCACTGCATTTCTGAGTGGCCACAAATAGTGTTTCAATCTTTCCAGACCACTGTCACCAGCACATGTAGTAAGCACTGAAGTAACAGCTTCAATCCAAGTATTTACTTTGCTTTGCACTGCTGTCTTTATGACAGCTGAAAGGTTCACAACAAGAAATAGTGTCCATTTTTCACCCAAAAATAAACAGTAAGCAGTCTTTTATTTAATGTGCAGTTATCCTGAGGATACAATCTTCAATGCCTACGTGTACATATTAGAGAAGGATCTGAATCTGTAACATTGATATAAGGGGACACTACCATACATTACAATACTCCCCAAGTTTGACTTACTGTGGAGTATTTAAATATTTTCTTTCCCCGTTGATTGTCTATTCGGACAGTTAACTAAGCAATTTAGAAATGAGAAGTGTAAGAAAAATGTAGCTTTGTCAGATTATTGCAAAACCAGTGTGTTATATGTGGTTATACAGTTAGCCAGATTTCATTTTAAAAGGTCAGGAATGAACCTCATTTCACAATGACTCAGAAAGAAGAAAGAAAATTAAGTTACTTTAAAAAAAATTGTGACAGTGTGCATTAGAGACAGGGATGGGCTATATGCTGTCCAGTTGTACAAGATAATGCAGAAAATAGTTGACAAACTTGCCTGTGTTTTTAGAGTATAAGAGGAGGGGGAAGAAATTAATGCATAAATAGTTATATAATTTTTAATTGTAATGTATGCTTGTTATAAAATATGCATCCACTTGTGTATTTTCTTCTATAGTGGCTGTGATGTGGATTTCTAAGGTGTTTTTAATCACCTATTTTACATTACTTGTTGATTTCAACTGATCCATAAAACTAGATTCAAAATGACACTTGTCTGAGATACATTTTGCATAGTATTTTCCCATTAATCAAAGCATTAATTTGTAAATGGAGATGATGGAAAGAGGTGCAGTGCATCCTAAGTTGTGCAAGTATGAGAAAATACATTTGGGACTCAAAGTCTGGGCTTATGCATTTACCTCAAAATAGCATGATGGAGTAACTGTGTTTATGGATGTTTCTGTGTTTCTGTTCTATCTTTTCATTTTATGCAAGACAAGATAGCATTTGGAAAAAAAAAAAAAAAGAAATAAAAAGCAGTATCTTTAATACATTTTAAAGTTTGAAGAAATGATGGGACAGATCCTGGGATCCAAACTTAATTGAATTTTCTTCCTTTTAACTCATCAAATGGAGAGCACCAAAAAAAATAAATAAAACAAAACCAAAACCTTTTCACTCTAATACATAGGCTTCCTCATTGCACTGGGAGCAATCACTCTACCCTTGTGTTAGGCAGGGTTGAGGGATGTGCAGAAATATGAAGCCAAAAGGCTGGATTTCTGTCCCCAGCATGCCAGAGTGATGTAAGTCTGCATTTCATAGCACTCTGTTTTTGAACTGTGGTGGGACTCTTATTGTTTCATCAGGTCCTTGCCCAGCTTTTTGACCAAATTATAAAATTAAGTCTTACAATAACTTGTAATATAATTTAATCTAGGCTTCATGTGTAATTAGTTGAAAACCACTTCAGATTATCCTACGTGAGCTATTATTTCTACAGCGCTCTTGTACCATCACATTATTCAGGCTACTCATGTAGAAGATATGGATTTAGTAGCCCTACCCTGCTTTAGATTTTCAGCTCTGATAACTGATTGCTCCTTTTGTATTTTCTTGTAAATAACCGAGTACACACAGAGAATTCTCGCTGAGTAGGCTAGCGTGGTACAAAGTATACTTTTGGGATTTCACCAAGTCACAAATGTCAACATCACAAATATTCCACACCCCCAGACCACATAAAAGAAAGCTTGTTTGTGAGAATAAGTGGATCTATTTTACAATCGGTTTCTTGGAATGTTTTAGATATTCTGTGTTTTAGAAATAACGAGCAAGTTAAAATACTTGAGGTCTTCCAGTAAACTTCTGCTCTGTTAGTAGTAAGGATAATTAGCTTCAAAGGAATATAGAATGAAGTTCTGGCTCCTTTGTTCACTGATTATCTAAAATAGGTGTGTCCTTCAAATTAATTTTGAGTGACATTGAAGCTCTGTTTCCCTTGAGAGCACATGAGAAAAAATGCTTAGAATTCGTTGTCGTAGTTGCTTTTAGGTAGCTTTCTGCATATGCTTGTTAGGCGGTACAACAGTTTTGACAGTATTTAAATTGAGCCATATATATTTCAATGCACAAGGTATTTATCACCCTAACTGTCAATGACCTCTTGTTACAGAGCACTGCAATAGCCAGCAGTATGAGCCACCTCTGAAAAGAGGGATCAAAATCCTCTGCATTTCAAAAACAACTTCAATGTAACACCAGTCATGAGGTAGTAAGTGATGAAAAAGGGTTGTGGGTTCTTTTGGCTATCAAATTAGCTTTAGAGATCTGTCAGTGCACTATTTTTAATTTATTTATTTTTTGTATGTGTGTGTTTTTGTGTGTGTTTTTGATTTGAAGAACAGGGGAGGAAAAATAATCTGAGAACTATTACTGGTGTGATTAGTAATTTGCATGTCCTAGCAGCTTGCTTTTGAGGCAGTCTTTTAAAATTTGCGGTATTTGGGGGGATAGTCTGATAAACATACGTGAATTCATTGACAATTAAGATGTTCTTTCGGTATTGATACATACCTAGAAGGCAGAGTGACCTCAGCACTCTAGGTATATTTTCATGTGGTGTTTTCTCCACTTCCTCAACCTTTACACCTTCTCTCATATGACAGCCACACCGTTAAGTGATGACTTTTAGCAGTTTGAACCTTTCTAAAGGCTGAACACAGCCTTCACAGACCGTAATGTTTGCAGGGGCTAATGTTTCCATCTAGTAAAGCTGTCATTAACACTGAATGGTCACAACTAGTTTGCACATTCTTAGTCAATACTTGAATCTCGTATGAAAAAACATTGGTGCTCTTGTCAATGCCATGGATACAGCTGCAGGAAGAGCCAGGTCAGGTAATTTTTCTTAACCTGAAAGTTAACCAGATGTGAGGAAAAAAAAAGTGTTCGTTATTCAGCTGGGGGCCATGGTGTGATGAAGATCACCAGGAGAACATGAATGTCTCCACAGGTGAGAAGGTGAGCAGCAGAGTGGAATTAAATCTCGCTGAATTGCTCATAAAATTGCATGGAGGAAAAAGAAGGAAATGAATAAAAGGTTAAAACAGTTCTAAATTTTTCTGCGTCGTTTTGTGAAAGGGAAATGGCTTCTTTACCCCCTGCTCCCTCTTCCCCCAAACGAAACATTTTGAGCTGGAATGAATTGGGTTATTCTCAACTAACAAGTCCTGATATGAAAAATATCTTGACCTTTATTTGTGGAATTGCTTTGATGTTTTTTTTCTTTAGGTGGGACATGTAAACAGGGAGTGTAGAACTGTCAATAAAGCTAAACCATACTAATGCTCCTTAAGAAAGATTATAGTAAAGATGTAATGCATAATTAAGTCCTTACATTGAATTTTTTGTTAAGACATTTGGTACAAAATCTGTGATTTATAGTACTATATTACACTTTGTTGTAGTAGTCATTTTTATGACGAGAATCTGTCAGTATAACAGTTGAGGTTAGTTATTAAACAGAAAAAGAAACAAGGTTTGGATGTAGTTTGCATTATTTGAGTGATCTTTTATCAGCTTATTTGTCCTACCTTAAATATTTTATGTATCCCTTGAAAATAAAGTCATGAGAATCAGTTACCTCTTTAAAAAATAAAGCTGTATATGCTAATGTAGTGTGACATCCACTAAATCATTTTATTAACATCTCTATTAGAAGGAGGTTACATTTTATAGGTTATTTAGGAGCACAGGTTGTCATTTGTGTTGCAGTGACACACAAAAATCAGAACTGGGATCCTAGCATGCAAGTTCTTGTACATGGAGAGACATTGCCCCTACCACACGGTACCTCCCATCTAATTAAACATGATTTATGATTATGACACATTATAGATTGATTTGATGAGATTGAGGATGAGAGTAATTGACAGTGAAATCAAGTTAGGTTACCCCTGTGCACAGAGCAAAAGGCTATAATTATCATAACTCTTAGCAAACACAGGACAGAGGAATGTCCACCCCGCCACCCAAGAAGCAGGGAACCTGCCTGTATGCTGAAAGTCTGCCAGCTGACCAAGGCAGCATTTATTGCTCTTCCAAGCTTCTTGTTTCTCAGGTTGAGATTCCGTACTATTACGCCAGGGAGAAATGTCATAGCACAGAACAGTACGTCCAGTGGCTTACCACAACTGGCACTAGAAGATCTCCAGTGGGGCTCCTGCTGAGAAGCTACGAATGAAGCAAGTCTATCAGTGGGGAAGGAGGAGGAGTTAAGAGATTGAGATTAAGGCTTCAAATTCCAGACTGGCAAAAATGTTATTAAAATGATTATTGCACTTTCAGAGTTCAAAACGTCAACATTAATTAAACCTTATTTTCTCACACTTATTTTTTTTCTCCCGATGTTTTTGTATATATGAACTTCAAAAGAGCAGATGTAAGTTAATGGTGCTGTGCATCTCCTTTAAATGACTACTCAACTAGTGATAGTGAAGAACAGAGCGTTTCCAACAAGTCTGAGAAAATGGAGCCACCTGCTTGACAGGAACGGTGCTACAGTGCCTCTGATATTTTTGTACATCCTTGTGCTTTAGTTGAAAATGTCCTACAGAAACAGCTGTTTTCCAATCAATTCCTGTAGTATTGGAATCGGTGATTACAGAGGCAGTGTAGGCAGTACCCTTAAGATGAGTTTTGGCTACTACATCCCAAACGTGTGCCAGAAGAGAAAGTGACTTTGATGTCTGACACTTAGAAAGGAAATGAAATCTTAAGTAACCTTAAAGATAGCAATTAGTTTCTGTATAGAAAACACTGCAATGCATGTGAAAGGAGGACATTCTCTAAAATACAAAAGACAAAAAAAAAAAAAGGATTCATTAATGTTCATCAGCTCTTGATGGCCAAATAGCTGTAGTCATCAGATAATAACCCATGGAGACTGTTAGCTTTGTGGCATTTCCCATATCTGGCTTTACAGTCTTTAATGGCAGAACAAATTTCTGGACTGCTCTCCTTCCTTCTGTCTCTTCTAAATCTACCCTTGAGTACTCCTGTTGAAATTAATTCAGAACAATTTCCTATTTTATATCTTAATTTTTTATTTTATTTATTATTTTTTTTCCTTAAGCAGCTGCAGCATGGAATTTTTATTCTGTGGTATCCACAGACACCTTTGTTTGTCAGGCAGAGCCATGCTTTCAGGCTGATTTCAGCAGGGGCTGTTTTGAGTTGCAAGCAGTAAGGCAGGGCCAGAAATCACCAGTGTTGAAAGGGATTTTAAATTGTCTTCTGTACTGGTGATAACTGCTAGTTGGGGATATACCTGTGATGACCCATGATAGTCATTCTTACAATTGGTCACTTATTATGCAAGTGTGATGAGCAATTGTTCATGTAAGTGCAGAAAGAGAGATGTTATGGACAAGATAGGCACGAAGTTGCAGGTCTCCTGATGCCACACATCAGCGTAAGTCCTTACAAGACCTTGAAGTTGAGCAATTGCAACTTGTGGAGGACCTCTGGAGACCAAAAGTAGTACGTTGTCCTTTCTTTGGAGAGAGGAAATGAGTCATGTATCCTTGTTCTGTGTTTGTACAATACATGGAACAGTAAGTCAGGATGCACAGTACTACTGTGATAAGAAATTCATGGCACTGAAGGGCTTTTTTTTTATTATTATTATTTTAATTTTTATTTACATGGCAGTTGCACCTCTTTGTCTAAACCTGATTTTTATAGTTCATGCATTCATGCACATTTTAAAATTGTTTTCAATTGTCTGAGCTTGTAAGCAGCCTTTTCCTTTACTTTATATTGTGACTGTCCAAGATTTTGGACGTTACCCTTTTTCATTGGTACTTGAAACACATCCTTCATGTAGTGCGAAAATGTACGATATCTTAAGATAAATGTCTGAGGCTTTCAGTGAAATCACCACTTAATTAACCATTATCATCCAAATGTAGTTAGTCATCGACCAAATGTAGTTAATCATCGACCCTTGGGGGTTAAGAAGGATACATCTCTGCCATGGAATACTATCTTCTGCATCATGTATACAATCAAGACTGTTTATATTTGTTTTGCAAACAGTCACAGTTTACACTTGACTTTCTTTGTCTGACCTTGCTCAAAGCCCTAAGTAACGCTAGTAGTCTTTCAACAAGTTGCCAGAACAAATAACTACCCAATGGCACAACAGAGCTCTGAAAGGTTTGGCTGAGTATAGCTGCCAGATGTGAAAGCTTTTTTTGCTCTCTCTTTCCTCTGGCACGTTTAAAAGTAGGAATAAAACATTCAGGGAAGGATGAATGAGCACAAATGTAGGGGTTTTATTGGTTTTATATGGTGAGTGATTATTATGTAGTTTCCTCCTTGAAAAATAAGCAGATTAATTTTCACGCGCCGTCTTCATGGTCGTGCATTTTTTATGTGAACTTAGAACCTTCCAAAACACCCAAGCTTGTAGATTGTGTCATTGGAAATAGTGTTTTGTTCTGCTGTCAGCTATAAATTGAAGCCAGGGGTCAGCGATGACCTACTGTGCATGGTTGGGTTGGTTACTCCTTAGGGGATGGTCTGAGTCTGCGGGTCACCAACCTCATTAAGCATTAAGAGGAATCACATCATCTAAACAAGAAAGCCAACGGGTCACTCGATTCCTCAGCAAGGAGAAAACCACTGTTAAAAGCTTAAAGAGGTTTATTCATTTAAGCATTGTTTGTTCAGGCAAGTTCCCCCATGTCCTTTTAGCTGCCGTGGCACAGATGTGATGCTCCTTTCCAGGTGTGCTCTTCTCCCAGGTATTCCTCTACAGACTGCCCTGTGCTGCTAACACCCTCTGGTGGCTGCAGGGCTCTCCGATGGGAACAGTCTGCAATGTGCATTGTCTTGCTTTTTGATAGCTTTTTTTTTGATTTTGATACTATAAAACAAAATTATTTGTAAAAACAAGAGGAAAATCTCGAGAGTTTTTTTCATTTTGTAAAAATTAAAAATAAGTATCAGAACTTATTTAGCTTATTGGGCCATAAAGGTCAGATAAGATAAGGTAACTTTTCTTATATTTCTTGAAGAACTCAACTTCTCTTGAATCATCTATTACAAAGATCAGAGACATCTCTTATGTGCCTTCTTACACAATTAAAGCCTTCAAATCCAAAATAAAATACACCCAAAGTCCTTATTATGAAAACTCTATTATTTTTCCGTCAACATCTGCCCAAAGTGTCAGATAAGCATCTGTGTACTGTCAGTATCAAAGTCTGTATTGAGTTCTTTGGATACACTGAAGTTTGTGCTGCTGGACAGACACCGATTTGGGGATGAAATTGAATTTTTTCCCATGTAGGCTCAGATTTCAGAGGCTGTTCACATTCTGTTGTAGTTCCCCCTAGTATTAAACTAGCCCGTATGGACTTTTTGCTACAAGAGCTAGGTATCTTTCAGCACTTGTTCCAGATGATGCAGAGTCAGTCTGGGTATCTCAGTACGTGATTGTGGTCAGTCAGAATTGTGGAAAGTGGACACTAGTTTTGATGGTATGTAAATAAAGGCTAATGATCCCTTCTGGTAATGAAATCTACCAAATGCTATGAAACAGGAGGACAACAGCAGGACCTCAAAGACAGATTTTAGTTTACCTATCACCAATGTATATCCAGCATTAGTCTACCCACTTGACTTTAATTTCATCCAAATATAGAGAACATGATTTAAAAAGTTTATTAGTTTTCCTTTAATTACTTAACCTGTTTCTATGTTTTGCCTGCTTATACCAATATAATAAGTTGATTTAAAAAGAAAAAAAAAAAAAGTTGGCTTTCCCATAAGAAGTAACTCCTTTGAAAAATTTTCGTAAATAACTCTTGATTTTATTGACATTTTCTAGGATATTTTGTTAAGAGCTCTCATGTGCACCTGATTACAACATTACTCAAACCACATATTGAAAAGGCTGCAGGCGTTTCATAACTATTTTAACATTTTTAAAATGTATATCTAGATAGATATATTTCATTCAAAATAGAGAAGAGACAAAAATAAATACAAGAAAGTATCCTGCTTAAAGAATTATTTCTAATTTCAATGTTTTATATTCATCCCATTCTATTATTTACATACTTCAATTGCTCTTCCACCTGAAGATGTCAGTATTTTACAGTTGTTGAATTAGTGAATTCTTAGCCCAGTGAAATAGGTTAATTTTCAGGCTTTATTCTTTTACGTATATTCTTGTCAAATAAAGACCTATTGCTTTTTAATTTTAATATGTTATTGAGAGAAATTAGTACTGTTTAAATGATTTCTTTGATTGCTCTTCCTATATTTATTCCAGTTTTGTTAATTATTTGTTTTGCTGTAGAATAATACTTTTGATATCTAAGATACTTTAATATAAACTTCAGTTTTAAAAAGCAGAATTGAGGATTATTTAGCACCTGCTAAATGCCTTTGACGATCTAGAAAATGCATAAAACCTGAAGAAGCTGGAAAAGGAGAAGCAAATCTAGAAGGCTGTTATCAAGTATGTTATAACAGCTGTCAGGTTCCAGAAGACTGCCAGCTAACAGATAACTTGTTCCTTTGCTGAGACATCTGATGGTAAAGGTGACCATGATATATTGATGGCGATACTGGAGAGCAAAGACAATCTTGTTTTCTTCTGTTTTAGACTGTGTTTTTCTGTGTGTGTGTGTGTCTGTGTGTGTTGTTTTTTCCTGCTTGTGGTTCAGGGTACAAATCATATAATTGCCATTCCTGGGTAGCCTAGCTTTTAAAACCGAGCAATCATTATAACCTGATGTTGTGCATAGACATTGTGGCTACTCAAATTCACAGCAGTGGGAAAGGTGGAATAACCGTGGTGAATCCTAAGTAGGGTCTGCTAAACTAAAGGAGAATTTTTAATTATTTGATTCAGTGTCCAGGTGCTCTGTTTTACAAACAGTGCTGGTTTTAAGGGTATTGTATCAGTATGTGGAGCACCTAGTTGTTACCAGGTATGTCATCCATTTTTTACATCCATTTAGCTGATAACTGCAACATTCTTATAAGGATATCAAATAATGAAGTCAGCGTTATCATACCCATCTTATGAGTGAGAAAACTGAAAATCAAAATAACGGATTTAGCTGTTAGTATGAGGGCTTCAATTTATTTTCCTCCAGAACTCAACAGTGCTCTTTTTCTATAGTGTCATGCTGTTTATTTGCTGAAGATTGCACATGGAACAGCCAGATGAAGAAAAAATCGGATGTCACAAGTAAATCCTTTTTTTATCAAGCATATAGTTTGACCAGAGACATGTTGAAAGGTCTGGAAACAAAATCAAATATTTGGGACAAGTTTGCTGAATTTGTGTTACTTATGAGATGACTTTTTGATGCCTTATATATACTGAAGTTATTTGAGATATTAGCAGAGACTTTGTCCTTACTGACCCTTCCTTTTCAGTTAGGTGAATATCCAATAATACTCTTGCTGATCCAAGTGTACTAGCAATGTCCAGTAGATGACACCCCAGCAACACAGATAATGTCAAATCATAATCAATTTAGATACCGTTTTTATAGAATTACAGGAAATAGTAAAATAGTGCTGTTAAATCAAACATGATTATTTTAATTGATAAAATAGATTTTAAGTATTTTTCACTGAACTATAGTTTCTCATGCACAACTATTTTCTATTAAATGCATCTCTACCTGTCACAATAAAGTTTACAAAAATATTCTTTCCACTACTCACTTTAGTAGTTGAGAATTTAAAGAAAATGCTAAATTTTGTGAAAGGCCTTCAAAGAAGAGAATTGTATTTGTTTACCATAATAAACTTTTATAGCAATTTCTAAAAGAGAGGTTCATCAAATGGATAAATCAATCATGGAGAAAATCCCAAATGTAAGATTGAGAACCAACAGGTATCTTCTGAATTGCACTGTTAAATTCATCTCCTTGTGAGCAATACAGCTGCATAAGCCTGTCCATACAGTTTGTTGGGATCCATACCTAAGCCGGTTGACTTCTTTGTCCCTCAGGCTCCTGTGAATCACTGTAAAAGCTTAATTCAGTTTCACATATTGAATAACTTAAACTTTTTTTTTTTTCATTTCCAGCCTCAATATAATATAACCATTAAAAAACTTTTTTTTTTTTTTTTTTCCTTGTGTGTGCTTGGTTTTACACAATCTCCATGCTGCTTCATATTGTGTACATAATGAGTTATTCCCTTGAAGTGGTTGTGTTTCTTCTCAGCTTTGTTCTGGAAATCAAAACCAACTGCAACCCGTATAGAGTCCTCTTCCTTTTAGTTTCCCTTTACCGTATAAAAAGAGTGGCTTTTTCATGGTTTCCTATTGGAAGCGTTTGCAGAAGCAGAGTTAATACATCATTGACCCCAGAATGTTGTATCAGGTGCAAGAAATAAATTAAGGGTTGCAGCTGTGTAACAGGAACATAAATGCAGGATTGAATGTAAGAGAAAATAAGACATCTGCTATTCAAATACAAGCTGATTCCAAAATGTATCTGTGATAGAAGAGGAGAGCATCCAATTCCTCAAGTACCATGTGTATGCTGAAGTTTTGATGCCTGTGATTTAACTGGAATTTTCCAAGAAAATCACAGATACGCTGTGCTTACTCCCAAAGACATAATTGCTTTACATCTTGCATATGCCATAGCTAAAAGATTTCCATGTCAGCAATAAAGCCCATTTATTTTTTCTACTTGATGCTTTACTACCAAATTTTGTAAACGTATATGGTGGGACTATGAGAGTAAGGAAACCTAGCTACTGTCCAATAGAAAAAGTAGAAAAATGCACTTCCTAAATGTTCACTGTTCTGGTGTCAGAGACCAGACTTTACTAGTACTTGAGCATTTTTGAAATTACTCTAGATTTACACCAATAAAATTGTGAAAAAAGTTGTCCAGATTATAAATCTACTGTTGTTGGAGTGTAAAGGAATAAAAACAATATGCACATTTACTGATGTATATGTGCCTTGATGTAAACTCTCATTCAAGCATGCTGAAGCAAACATGATTCTTCCCATTCAGTTCCAAGGGTATCAGAATAAGCTTTTTATCCTATGTGTTTTGTTTTTCTTCAGTATACATTAAGAAATTGTGATGAGATGCAGTGAAGAAGATTCATCCTTTGTGAGGAAAAATTCTGGACAAGTGCTAATGATTCTGAGTCATGTAAGACTCATGAGCTGGCTAAGTGTTTTATGACATTGTTCACTTTTCTTTGGTCAGTGTTCATATTCCTTATTACCCTTTTTTGAGTGCTTCATGTAGGTTATTTTTCCAGACAGTGATCTGGGAGAAGAAAACATGTTTAGGAAAGGAAAAAGGACCTGGGTGGCAATTAAAATACATGGCAGCTGCTTTCTGGGTTTAGATAGAGTTTTAATTACTTTACCTGTTTGTGATAATGAGGTTCACGTGAGCTTCTGCTTACAGAGTTGACTGAAGAACCCAACTGCCTGTTTTACAGAACTACTACAGTTTGAACGAGAAGATGAAAAGCCAAAAAGTATAATATTTTCGTAGTACCAAAAATCCCTCACAGGATTTTGTTTCACTTCATGAAATCCTTGGAATCTCAGTGTTCCTCGAGCTGTTCAGATTCAGCTTTGCAGGGCTAGGTAGTGTGGAATAACAGGTTTCTTAAAATAAGGTTTCCTAAAATAAGCTTGCAAAATACAAAGTCAGAGGTTAATGTCCTTTTGTAGAAGATACAAGCAGCTTTAGTGAAGATCATTTGGGGTTGGTGGTGTTTTGGATTATTTTATTTTTGTTTGTATTTTAAGCTTTATCATGCAGGCAGAAACTCTTGGCTTTTATGTGTCAGATGTCATATTAAAAATAAAAACATAACGATCCTCACTATACACTTAGTGAGAGTAGATGTTTACCTCATTGTAGTTCCCTAGACTTCCCTTTCTTAGTATGGACAAACCCAGTTTGCACAAGCTACTTGTTGGCTTTCACCTCAGGTATCCATCCTTAATCAACAGCCAAAATGTATTCAGCGCAAACCTGTGAGCTTTTGAAATGTTTCCCTATGCTGTAGTTGCAGTGTTTTAGAAAAAAAAAAATTAAAAAATCTGGTGTATTAATTATGTAGACCTCCTTGTGTTTCACCTCCTTACTTTGTTAGATTACTTCGATACTTAAGTGACAGCAAAAAATAATAGTGGGAAGCAGGGGATTTAGAAAGACAGCTCACTTCTGAATTCACTTCACATCAGAGAGGAATGTTCCATCTATTCCTAAAAGAGAGAGCGCCTTTATAGGTTTGCTATGGTTTCTCAGCCCCTAAAACTGTGCCAGCTTTAAAGTCTAGGCAAAAATCAGCAGGGCTCACCAAAGAAGTACAAGTACCTTTATCTTTATCTCAGGTATGGAAAGCTCAAAATTGTTATCAGAGAAGCCTGTGGATGTTGTTTGAGGCTACTGCAAACTGTGAGGTAATATAGTGAGGAAATTTATAATTTATCTAGTGCATAAGATCATGTCAGGTACATCTCAGGGTAAATAAGAGGTCCATGGCCGTGTAGATTAAATACAGTTATTCACGTATGTGTGGCAGAATCTTACTTATGCATAGCAGTACCTCTGAAGAAACATTATAAATATTAAAATAATGTCCTGTTGTTTTTTTTTTTTTTTTTGTTAGTTGGTTGTTTTTTTTTGTTGTTGTTGTTTGTTTGTTTGTTTGTTTTTGTATCAGGATTCAGTGTTTGGTGTATAGAGAGTTCTGCTGGCACAGTAAGAACTAACAATTGCATTATATGACACTACTAATAGATTTTACTGCTATGGAATGGCCTTAGTTTACTAGCCCCTTTGATTCTTACACACAGGACTGCTTCTGAAAATTATTATTTCTCAATTAATTTTTTCTCTCTCTCTGCTCCCCAGCTGGTCTGGATGCAGCTCCATCCCCTTTGTTCGTCTGGTTTGGGAGTTCCTTTTGAAATGCTAATGGTACATACTCCGTGCCTCTGCTCTTCCCCTGTCTCCCTTCCCTTGGTACCTCGGTGCCTACCAAAGAAGCAGTAAGTGTGCAGGTAGCATCACTTCTACAGTTGAACGTGTCTGTCGAAAGTCACATTGACCAGGAAAGCTCATCAAGAATTCCTGTCATGTCAAAGCCCTGAGGAATGAGGTTCATGTCAGTTACTGAGCAAAGATTATGTGAAAATGTACCTTCCCAGAACATCCCCAAGCCTTAACGAGAGGAAGGATTCATTCTCAGACAAGTCAAGATGCTGTCAAGTTCAAGGAAAGTAAAATTCAGCTCTTTATTTGAGCTTCTCGGCTCCTATTTCAGACTTTGCTTTGCTGCTGGTCATGATCCCTATAACACCTCACAGGATGTATATGTTCTTAGCTAAAATCTGCACATGCTGATTTTGCATAAGGATCCAACTTCTGTAAAATAGGTTCTACTCAATCATAGGCTGAGGTGGAGAAGTCAAATAGTGAATCTTGGAATCTTTCTTTGCCCTGAGTCCTAAGGCAGGACAGGAAACAGAATTAGCCAAACTTCTCAGTGGAGAAAAAAAAAGATGATGATTTGCTACAGTAAAAGTATGATCAGTTGGCAGTGTGCTGTCCTGGGAGTCTGGTTATGTTGCTTTCTCAGTACTCAGCACATGTTAAAAAAAAAAAATTAATGGAAGAAAACATTCAAAATTGGCCTGAATTATGGATTTTGAATTTTTGATGTTCTGAGTAACCCTCTTGGCAAAGCGTTCTTCACGCAATGCAAATCTGTGTGGAGTAGGTCATATGTGAAAGTATATTCAAGGATGTACAAGTCATCCCCAACCCACATTTGGTTTCTGAACAGAAGAAAATTGAAAACACTGATTGAAACATCTGGACAGACTGCTTTTAAATGCCTGTTTGCAGGAAGGCAGAAGCAAGAATTTTGTGTATTATGGTTTTAGACCTGTTTGCAGACAGGAATAAGGTTGGCAAGAGTTTAAGACTCATGAACATTCTTGTCATTATTTCCAGTTTTAAGGTAAAACAGCAGCTAGCAGAACTGACCACCTTATTGTCAAAGCTAATTGGTCTCTTAGGCAGTCTACTGTATTTGGTTTTGTGTTTTTTTGTTTTTTTCTTCACAGTATGCTGGAAATTTTTATTTATTTTTTTAATAGAAGTGTTCTTCCTACATAGAAAAATCATTCAAAATTCTCTTCCAGATGGTATGTGTTATTTCTTCCTTGTAATGTATGACATTGAGGAGCATTTTTGAAATCATCAGTATGAAGAGAAGTAACACAATAGCTAGAGTCTTAAACATAGGAAGATGTGTTTATTGGACAAAGGATGTATGCAGTCAGGTTTCCAACATGAGGACTCTCCCCTTCTGCCATTAAAACTTACCTTACTTCTGTAGAAGTAAGCCTGTGAATCAAAACCTGTTGTTTGCCCGGTGATTCTGGTTGAGGCAAACAAAAATCTTCACAGACATAACAGAATAATTTCTTTCTCTTTAATTAAAGAGGAAGCTTAACAATAGCAGAAAATGTGTGCAGTATGAAATAGCAGCTGGGATAAATCTGATAGTTTAAATACCATTTTTTGAAAGGATTAGAGTTTAAAGCATGTGTACAGGAATGGTTTTGGATTGATTTTACTTTCTGTAATGACTTCACACTCAATACAAATGACTTTTTCTGATGACCATGTTCTGCTCATTAATGAGATGTAAGCAAGATCCAAAACAGTTCATGTATACAAAAACCATGAAGAAATGCTGTCTTGTGGGGTTGTTTAGTCTGGAGAAGAGGAGGCTCAGGGGAGACGTTACTGCTCTTCACAACTACCTGAAAGGAAGGTGTGGGGAGGTGGGGGTCAGCCTCTTCTCATGGGTAACTAGAGATAGGACTAGAGAGAATGGCCCAAAGTTGTGCTAAGGGAGGATCAGGTTGGAAATTAGGAGACGTTTCTTCTCAGAAAGAATGGTTAGGTGTAGGGATGGGTTGCCCGGGGCGGGGGGGGAGGTGGCATCACCGTCCCTGGGGGTGTTCAAGGAAAGGTTGGACATAGTGCTTAGGGACAGGGTTTAGTGGGTGATATTGGTGGTAGGGGGATGGTTGGACCAGATGATCTTGGAGGTCTTTTCCAACCCATATGATTCTATACGTAGATACGATATAAATATAATAAATGTAATATATGGAATTTATAAAGTCATGTGTTGCTCGCAAGTGACCACTGACACATGGGATAGTGGAGGCTGTGAAGGTGAGGTGAATTTTCTTTACTGCTATTGGCATAACGTTTTGTGTGCTTGCGTGAAATGTGAAAGAGTCACGTTTAAAAATCTGCTATGCCCAATTTGCAACAGAGTGTTGGATTCAAATACGCTTGAAGTATTTTAAGGAAGCCTCCTATTAAACAGTAACATTTTGTACAAGTAATCAGTTATGGATAGGAAAGGAAGGGAAAACAGAACTGAATATTTTAATGCTGCAGTCATGTTTGAACAGCTTGACTTATGTCGTTGATCTGGTTTATATTCTATTTTTTGTAGAGTTCTCTAGCTTCACTAGCTTTTTCCAGTACAGCCTGTTTGCCTGAGGTGTGTATATATCACCTCACCTTCCACTCAAGCAGATCCTCCTGTGAATATTCAAAGCGATTTGAGACAGGAGGGAGAGGTTTGCAGACTGCTGAAAAAGCACTGATACTGAAGAAGTGCCTAATTTCATGAAAGGCTCAGAGATAAAACGCCTGTGTGAAGGCAGGAATTACTTGCTATCACTGAATTAACTGCTGACTTGACTTTGAAGGGTAGGACCTAGCTCCACCTATTCTCCTTATCATTTCTTTTCCACTCCATTCTCAGCTGATGGATTTTCCTAAGGCATGACCAAAGAGTCTGGAAGTTCAACATGGATCGTGTTAGGGCTGGGAATGGCACACAAGCAGCCAGGTAACCAAATCCCACTGCCCCTGGTGTCTTTGTAGTCTTACTCTCAATTCCTACACATCAGACAGCTGTAAAAGAATTCAGAGTATTTGTTGGTTGTTAGGCTTTTTTTTTTTTTTTTTTTTTTTTTTTAATACGCCTTTGTATTTCTGTTTTACTGGAACAGGCTGCCCAGGGAGGTTGTGGAGCCTCCTTCTCTGGAGATATTCAAGGCCCATCTGGACGCCTACCTGGGCAGCCTGCTCTAAGGAACCTGAATTGGCAGGGGGGTTGGACCAGATGATCTCTCAAGATCCTTCCAACACCTACAATTCTGTGATTCTGTATTGTGTAGAGCTTTCCTTTGATGAGCTTTTTTTCTAGTTTCTAAGTAACATTCAACCCAGTCTTCTAAAATCATGTCAGATTGTTGAAACTGTGATTGAAAAATAACCTTTCTGCCTAATAGTTTCCACAATTCTGCTTTGTTTGTTTGTTCGTTTTCCAGTGTCTATATAAAGAAGGTTATATTTATGAGTGACTGGGGGAAAATTGTTTGCCTATTAAAACTATATGCATGACTGAAAATGGTAGTAATTTTCAGTCTGGGAAAGAGAGGTCCTTCTGCATTTGTGCTTTCTCTCATCATCCAAGGTCATCTGTGTATTCTACCAGCGCTAAAAGTGTTTGTATCCTGACTACTTAACATGGGTGCATTTGGTTCTCATGGGTGTCTTAAGCTTATGCAGTCTTGAAGGCAATCTAGTGAAGCCAGTTAATTATTTTATGAACAACAACAAAAAATAATTAAAAAAAAAAAAAGCTGGAATTCCAAATCGCACAGTTAATTGAAGTAAACTAAAACATTAGGGTTGTGCAAGCATCGCTAGGACAGCAGACCTTGCCTGTTTTACATGTTTTCTTTCCTCAGAGGCTCTTTACTCGTCCTGTTTTCCACAACATAACATTCAAGGTTATGCTGTTCACCCTATCAAAACTCCATCCTTGACTTAACTATAAAAAAACAAACAAAAAAACAAAAACAAACAAAAAAAAAAAACAACAAACAAACCAAAACTTTCTATACCAGTTCCAATGAATGGGATGAAGTTCCTCATGTTCTTTGTGTCACTGCCCCTCAGATCTTTACTTTGTCCTTTGATGTTTGTTGAAGACAGGTAGTTAGTAGTGGTTTTGTAGATCATCAGCAGAGAAGGCTTATTTTGATTCAGTTTAAAAAGTTTAAACCTTCCTGTTTAAATAATTGCAGAAACTCTACAAATGACTCAGAATAATGCGTTATATATGGCAAATTAATATAGAAACATCTGGTTATAGGGAGAAATTAACTTCCATTTTTCCTTTATATTCAGTTACATTGTTATTACAATATCTTGAGCTGTCAGCACCTACTCTCACCTGCTGATGCCAAGGGCTTTAGATTCTAAATGGATCTCTGTAGAAAGAAGGGTGTGGAAAATAGCAAGTGTTGAATTTAGTGAGGGGTCATTTGCCAAGTATGTGGGTTTCCACTTTTTAGTTCTTCAGTGTAGACATACCACTTCTAACTGTATTGCTTCTCATTCACTTACAGAAATAAATCTACTCAGAATCCTCCAGTAAACAGAACCATTGGGGATGCATGATCTGACAAGAAAGAGCGTGAAACTGTTGTGAGAAAATGCACTGCATGTTTAATGTTGACACAGATGCCTGTATTACACCTTTCAAGAACACTTATGTCTGCTTGAACATCTCAACCTTAGTGAGTTTATTCGCTCTACTGTTAATAAGGAGAAGATATACCACAAACCTTTTTTCTTAGGGATGGAGGAAAAGAAGTGAGAAACCATACGAGAAATTATTTAAGGGTGAAGTATTCTGGCAGGTAATTCTAGGTGGGTGCATACTAGCTGCTGTTTTCCTTCTCCTTGCCGTCAGAGAAACAGTTCTCATTTTGAACCTTTTACCTGGCAGCTACAGTAAAGCATATGATCATCGTTTAAGCTATCATTTCCTCACTCTTGCAGGTAGAATTAAGCTTCTATGCCCAGTTCAAGGTAATTTAGTCCCATCAGTCAAACACACATAGAGTACTATTCAACTGAATGTACACAGAATATTTAATTTGATGTGGTTTTGAAAGAATTTGTTAAACCTTTCACTTTCTCTTACATGAATGGTAATTAATTTCATATTAGCAATTAGCAGTACAGAAAACTGACATGTAAGAGGGAGTTGGGTTTTGATTTATCCCAAACTCCATGCATATATGGCAATGTTACTGTTTTACAATATATAGAGAGTGTGGATATAAATTGGCAAATCTTTTATTTCAAGTTGATTTTCCACCTACAACAGCAGTGAATCAGGTCTGCTTGCCGTTGTAATGGCTTCTGAGGTTTAGAGCAACACAAACTTGAAAAGCACCAGAATTTGAGATTATTAGGTAAAGCTTACAGATGGTATTTCTACGTGATCCACAAGGGCCAATTCTGTCAGCATACCTTGACCAAGAGTGCATCTTCTGTACATTGCAGAACAGATCTATCATATATATTTGAAAATTATTTTCAGAGTTCCTGTTTCTGTCTTTTGAAGCATTTGTTTGCTCCTGTATTCTTCAGCTGTTTCCCTGTGCCTCATTGTGGTAGTACTGTAAGCCTTCATTTTGCATTTGATCACTGCAGAGAATGGAGGGCATCTGGTTCATCCGACTGGAGGGAAAACAACAACAAACAACACATAAAAGACAAGCATGCTAGCTGGCTTTTGAACCTTTTACGTATTAGGAGGCTGTTTTTAAAAATCCACTGATGCTGATAGGACTGACTCTACTAATCTTACTGGGTTTTGAACTAGACTTCAGTATCTTTTCTTATATTAGCCAGTAGAAAAAAGAAAGCTGTATTTTTTAATGTGCTGCCAGCAGATGTCTCACACATTTTCTTACAAAAGAAGGATTAATGATTTAACTCACTTTGATCATGCTGTTCCAAGAAAGTGAAAGTAGATGAAATGTTTTTCATTATGTTTTGGACGTATCTTTAGTAGCTTCACTACCAACTATTTTGAGTCCTTGTGTAAGAAACGATTTTACTTATTTCAGGGGTTCTTTCACTGTTTTCATGCTCAACATGAAACTTAGTGTGCCTGAGAAAGTATTTATCCTTTTTTATTCTGAGAGTCTAACTCCTCACGTTGATTTCAGTTTGTATTTCAGGCTGTGAGAAGTGTCCTAAATCTCATTCATTTATTTATTTTTATGCCCTTCACACTGGTCATGCAAAGGGACTCCAAAATGGCCTGGAAATTACCATTTATTACAAATGTAAAGAGTTTGGCAGGGTGCTGTTGATGCAAATGAGGTTGGCTGCGCTCCTCCGTAATAACCGCTGGCATTAATTACTCCTCCTGCTATCAGAGGAACACTCAGAATCACATTGTATTTTCCGCTGTTTGGCATTATGCAGAAATCGCTACTGAAAGCCTCAGAGATCCTGTGCTGCTGTGCCACATCAGCCATTTTCCCAGGCTTAGCGTTTATGCTGTACGAGTGAAGTCTGTGCTGACTGCAATCTATTTAGTTCGCTTAGCCATGAAGCCAGGGAACGATTCCTAAAAATATCCCTGCAAAATCCTTATTGGCCTGATTAGTCTGATTTCAAAGATGTAATGCAGCAGTAGCAGTAGACCAAATAAGAAAAAGGGCTATATCTGTTCATTTGAGGTACAAGAGTGATTATACAAAATTGAGAGGTATTTTCATTTTCTATAGAAATGAAAGAGATCTGCCTCCGGAAGAAGAAAAGCCGTTAAGGTGCTTTTGTGCTGTGCTGTAGTAGTTGCAGGAGAGAGGCAGAGTTATTCTTCTGCATTCAGACCCAATAAGCCTCCTGCATACCTGCAAAAACCAAGCTGTGTAACATAACCCAGCTGTCTTTATTCACATGAATGCAGGTGCCACAATAATAATGATTACTCTGAATATATTACATTTGCTTGTTATTCCATATAAAGGGGGAAGGTAAATGGGAGCGTGCAATGAAAATGGCATCCCCAACAGTCAGAGAGGTGCATGTAGATAGGCAGACAGATAATACCTTTCAAGGCATTTCACAACCGACTAATCACTTTAGTCGTATTCCATACATCCCAAATTGAGTCCAGTGCTTGTAATAATGGAAAAAGGAATGCCTGGATCAGGGGGAAAAAAATAAAAATGAGAGGGAGGAGGGAAATACAACCATGTGCAGGAAAAAAAAAAAAAAAAGTGAGAATGCTGAGAATGTAGCTCTGTTGGTTTGCTTGTATATTAGTGTCCTTCTGTCTATCCTCTTGTATCTCTATTTACACAGTAAATTCTGTATTGTGAGCTTGATAAGTAATAACAATTTGACCTGAAGCAGACAAACAGAAGGCAAATAGACTATAGGCTGTCACTCTTTGCTAAGCAGCCTTGCCTTCTAAAACAAGAACAATTTAAAAGCAGCACAAAAGCTTACAGGAACAGTAAAGAAAATGGTAAAAATGCAGACAATAGGTCCTATATATTCCTCAAGGGCAGCAGGGAGCAGTATAAATTCAATATATAGTTCAACCATCACCTCTCAATGACCACAAGAGAAATCCTAGGTGTTTGTCTCATTCTTGTCTCATACTGCTATTTTTTTACATGTGCCACCAATATAATAAATCAGTTGGGGATTAAGTTTTTAGGACCTAAGACTTTGACACTGAGCTTTAAAATCTTAGCTTTTGTAAATATTTGCTTCTGGATGGAAGCATGCTGAGCTGCCTTAAAATTCAAACATTTGGGAATACAGCAACATCAACAGTTTGGAAGATAATTGTCCTTGCAATATTCTGGCTGGTTTTATAGGCAGCTGGATTGAAAGATTATATGAACACAGAGGAATAATATGCAACTTAAACCCTTTCCTTCATTCTGCAGCAAATTCATAGATATTTTATTCAAATGGAAGTAATAGCTTCAAAACTCATTCAAGTCTGTATCTGACAAATCCTACAGAGGTCTCTCTCACCCCTGTTGTAATTTTCCATCATTGTTTAATGTGTAGGTTATAAATAATTGTTACACGCTTTGTACTTCCCATTTTAATTTGGCATTCTTATCTACAATACAGCAGTGTTGGTGAATTCCTATTAACCAAATAAATCCCTTAAAAATCTAAATATTTTCAGTTGAAAGATTAAAAAATCAAAAATAAAACTGTCAGTTTGTGTGTCTCCAGTTAAAACACCTCTCTGTAGTCACCTCTCCTGTATGGAACGTGAGCAGTGCAAGAATGTAGATGTTTTTGCCAGTGGCAGGTGTTGTCACAAGCTAGGGTACTGGCTCACCGGTGTCAATTAAACTAATGAAAAGGAAGCATACGGTGTATAATGGCCTAATACAGCCCTTTGAATTTTATTCTGCTTTAATAAGGGTTATGCATTTTGTGGTTTGGCATCTAAGCCTCTCGCACCGTGTTAGAATTGCTGCTCTCCCCATCCCTGCCCTGCCCCTGGTGGTATGAGAGCTATGCTTGTGGAGCAGACACACCACATTTTCTGCCCAGCATATTTTCTAATAAATTTACTTTGGGAGAAGTAATTCATCATAAATACAGCCTCAGGTTTGTATGCATAAAGTCAAATATTTTTATCTTATTCTAGCATTTCTTTACTGCTCTAACCACCCTCCTTTTTCATGGGTGCAGCATACCTGAAAGCAGAACCTGACCTATAGACATCTCTGTTGCTCACGTCTCTGCTGGCAGCCAGGTTCCATTTGGGCTTTAGCAAGGCCTGGACATTAGGTCTCAAGTAGTGAATCAGTGACAGAAACAATAACTTTGAACCACTGAAATTTATTGGAATAATTGCTAGCTTTGAAAAATGTGCTGAAATCTCTGGATTTGGAACATGGTAGGGATTACGGCAACAATCAGGATATAGTGGCAGAACAATCCAAAACCAGATTTTTTCTTTTAAGCTATATATCCAGGATCTCCAGGTCTGAGGCAGTGGTAGGCACTTAGCTGACCAGAACAACTGAGAAGTGATCGGGAAGCCAGACCTACAGACCATACGTGCTAAGGTTCATAGCAGTGCAGTCGGTGTGGCTCTGCACACTGCCTGTTTTCCTCTGGCACATGGGTGCAGTACTCAGAGCCCTGCCAGTCTTTAAAAAACAAAACAAAACAAAACAAAAAATGGCTCCTCCAAAAAAAGGGCCAGCACCCTGGGAAGGGAACATGGCACGAGCACAGTCACGCTTGGCATGCATTACACCTGCAAGTGCCATCCCAGCTATTGCAGCCCCCTGCCCACACGGCTCAGCCTGGGTCAGCTCCGTGCCTCCTCGGTGCAGCTACAATGCTCCTGGCAGGGGCTGGAGCGAGGGAAAACAACACCAGACAGGCTTATGGCAGACCTAGCATGCAGTTTGCTTTGTAAATCAAAAGAAATTAAACAGTTCTGTCAAACAGAATTGCACTTCTGCTAATGATACTTTATTATGTTCTGCAAAAGAGATGAGACTCTGATAGGCTCTAATTAGGGGAGAAGGAAATATAATTTCTGCATGCCTTCTTCATTGTACTTCTGCACAGATGTTTTCTAGGGTGGTTTCTAGGTAACTGCTGAAATCATAATATAACTGTTGGATACTGATTACCTATATTGTTTAATTATCCTTTGTTTATATATCACCGAGGGCATATGTTATACTATGAAAATATGATTATAAAATATATGATGAGAAGAGGTGATGTCATATCCCTCATAGAGGATAAACAAACTTAACATTTGTCTTTCGAATGAGCGTGGATGCTGCCTTTACCTTTCACATACTTCCAGAGGCAGAATTTTGTTGTTGAAATGCAATTGTTATCGAAGTACTGTGTATAAGGCCAATAATGTAGATTTCCTCAATATTACAAATTCTTGCACTTTTGGCTCTAATTCAATATCCCCTGCCTCCCTTTATTTGAAAATCCATCATGGAAATTATTTTACTGAGGAAAATGGAAGGGAAAGAATCTGAGCAAAGTAACATTTTTGCAGAACATTCATAATAAAAATGCACTCAAGTTTTATGACAAGCTTTTTAAAGGCACAAATACTGTTATGCTGGTAACACCACTAATTTAGCAAGGAATCCTAAGGATCTGTTAGGCTTCTGGTTACTCCTATAGGCTTCCCATTATATGAGGGCAGTTAAAATTAGAATTTGTCATTTAAAAAGAAATACTTTTCAACTATGGTATTTAAAAACACTTTCCCTTCTCAGTCTTCCCAAACTCTTTTGTAATTTTGATGATGATCTCTATGGTATTTCTTGCTTTAAAAATCCCATCAAAATATATCATTTCAAAAAAAAGATAAAATAAAAGATTTTTAATAGACTTCCTCCAGGGGATTTCCTTGAAGATAAAAGTAGAAAATTATATCTTTGTTCTATTCAGGAACAACAGTATGAAATAAAACTTTTTAAAAATCAAATTTGATATATTAATGACTTGTGGGACTTATAAAATCATGTATTTTTCTTAAAAGCAGACTAAAGAATCTATTTGCTACTCAAAAGACGAAGGTGAGACATAATTGTTGAAACTCATAATTCTTACTGATTCAAGTATTTCATAAATATTTAAACATTGAATTTAATAGATATTTAAGCTGACAAAAACTTTAAAAACTGATGAAGTAGGAAACTGTTTTGAAGCCAATCTTTTTAGCCAGCTTTGCTGTGCAGTGGTATTATCTGTATGTAGCAGTCATGGCATCCAGAAGTCCCTGAACATGTAGCATCAGAGCTCTCTTCAGCTGCTACAGTAGCTGGTGGTATGTACCTTCAGAAACACCCTTGAGATAAATTCATGCCAAACCTCAGCTGGTCCCATAACAACATGACTTTACCATTTGCCTAAAAAATTGAGCAAGCACCAGGGGTGGTCAGGTCTACAAAACCCTGCATTTATGACAATGTTCCCCTCCGAGGGGATCAAGGACCTTTATTTCCTTCCTGTCCTAGAGCCTCTGTGAACCCAGAAGTTTAATTCTGGGAAGAATGACAGAATCCTATCTTAGCCCCACTGAAATCCAGTGGAATTTTGTCATCAGTTTCAGTATAGGCATTACAGTTACTGTTCAGGAATGTTTTGGATTCGTGTGGACCACACAGACCAGGCATACCCGGCATTTCAAAGGGTCAAATTGCTTGATGGGTACGTAATGCTCTGCTTTATCATCCAGCATATACTGACCATTTCGTATCGGAAAAAAAAGTACTGTCCCAAAGACCTTACAGTTCACTGGGCATATAATTTGCCAGTCAAAAGATTACATGATTGTTCAGCCAAGGATTTTTGGAATTTAGAGTCTCTACCAGATATTGTTTGACAAACAATATTGTATTGTTGGTGTTCCGGTAGATCAAAGGTAGGAATCCACCCTTCGGTCCTTTAAATGGGAGCCTTACTATAGTTTGAATGACTACAATATTGCTTCATGTTTCTTTGAAGTCATCGCAGCATTTTATTTAAAAACTTAATAAATTACTTTAAGTGTTGAGATGAAGCTATTCTGGAACTTTGTCTTTTCAGAAATGCAGAATGATATTACAAGCTTTCTCTCATGTTGCTATTATAGAAGACAGTAAGAAACAGATTATTATTTTTTTTAAGCAGTCCTAAATCTAGGCAATTCACATGCAGCAATTTTGAAGCAGTTGGCTGCAGATCCATCCATGCTGTTAACGTTCATGTGAATAGGTCTTGCAACACTCAGAAAGTTTCAGATAAATCTTTAGATAAGGAAAAAGAACTGACAGGTAAATCTAAAGCTGTCAGCCCTATACAGATAATAGAATTATCTATATGGAATTGCATAAAAGAGAGAAAAAATAATACAAGGAGTTGGGGAAGTAGTTCTGACCAAACTAACTTGGTATCTTGGTATCTTTATATGTAGGAAGAATTTTGTTGACAAAAGATAATAGTGGTAGAGTAATATGCTGAGAAACCGCATGTAATTTTTATGTTTAAGAAAGTGTGATATAGAATTAATATGAATTTTATTAAAATCATTTTATATTATTTCAAATAACTGCTAAGTTTGAAATTTGAATGAGGAACAATCACCAAAAATATATGGTGCTAGTTTCTCTGGGTTCAGCGATTGCCCTTGCAGTTGTGTTGGGGGTCCTTACATGCTTATAGAACACCAGAACAGAAAATATGTTTTATGTGAACAATGATAGAAATACTGTAATTTGGGGGTGATATTTTGTTTGCTTGTTGTTGTTTGCTTTGTTTTTGTTGTTATTTGAAAAATCTGAGCCAAAATAGTTATTTCATGGAGGAAGAATAATTTTAAAACAACAAAAAAAAAATTTTTTAAATGAAACATTTTTGGGGAAAAATCAATATACCTAGAGATACTGCATAAAGAGGGAGAGAAGAGCTGATTTTTACCATTTTTATCTATTTATAGAACTTCTCTTCCAACCCTACATACAGTAAGTCTGTACATAGGAAGTGGGGAGCAGGGAAGCTGGAGGTATGGTTGACTTGTTCAGTTGCCTTTAGTGAATAATTCTTCTGATTAAATCCTGCGCTGTGAGTCCTTCATTTCAGTCTGTGTAGGAGATGTAACTACTATATTCTCTATTTCAATTTTTTCTGGGTTTGCCTTGTGTGTCATAATTAAAACTAACATTATTTTTGAATACATTAACATGTCTGTAGGCCATTTTAGAAGTGCCTATTTGTTTTAAAATGCTTATATTGTTATGAAAATTAACATTACAAGCTTCTGTTTTATTTTTGTTATTAGGCAAACTCCAGATACCAGCTAACATTAATTGACAAAATCCAAATGTATCTCTAGTAACTGTATTTTCATCAGGTCTGAATCAGCAATCTTCAAGTCTGTGCTGAATATTAAGCAAAGAAAGGATTTTTTGTTTGTTTTGGTATAACAGCTCCACTGAAACAAGCAGGTCTTTTCTGTGTAACTATTAGCAATCTTTTCTTATATTTGAAATAGTGATAAATATCAGGTGTAATAAATCTGAGATACTATAAATTTTTGTCCACTTTATATTGTCCTGGGCAACAAAATATGATTATGTTTTTAAACACATTTGTAAAAATCAAAGGCAACTTAGTTATCCTAATTGCAAAGAACCAGTTATTTTGCCCAAAAGTAGGTAGGATTATCAGATGGTTATAATTTGACATGGTAGAAATTAAATCTCGTTTATGGATGAAATATTTTTTTTTAAGTCATTTTATAAGCGTTAGGGGAAAAATGCTTTTGTTGGGGGATCAGCAAATTGTGATGAGAAAGTTTTATCACCAGGGCTGGTAATGGTAAATTTAGGGGGCTTTGGGAGAACCAGACCAACTTGTGGTCACCAGGCCATTCTCTCCTGGTGACCACAAGTTGGACTGACTGAATCACTCCTTGTTTTATTCTAATAGCATTCTGGAGGCTTCACATGTCCGGCAATTGCCTTAGCTGCTTTCTCTCTACAGTAATGCATTTATTTTTATATCTTCAGTGTCCCCTCAGATATAAGGACCAGTGTTTTCAAAGTGATTTTTGAGTTTTAGTTTCCCCACGCTAAAGGTGTGCAGGACCACCTCTGTCTTAACCAGAAGCTCTGGTTGCCTGAGATTTCTGAAAATTGTCTTGTCTCCTGGCCAAGCCTCATGGTGCTGGAGAATAAAGATCTAGAACTCCTTCCTATACTCTGCATTGAAACCTGTTTTGGATGTCTTCTTGGTACCTGCTAGTAAGTTATAATATTAATTTAGAGGGTGTTAAAAGTTTTCAAAATTTAATATCCAGACTAACAAAGATGAAAAATATTTCTGCTACACATGATCATAATTAGCTTTTCAAATTATAATATAGATCAATGGCTTCTTATAAGAACTGATTCTTATCAATAATTGATGAATTAGTTGAAATCTGAAAAACAGTATGAAAATGAACAAGAATGGATGTTTCAGAAGGAAAACAAATCTCAGGCTTCAGAAACATCCTTATTCAGGTGTGGACAGTGTGTGATTAGAGGTAGTCCCATTAGAGGTCGTCTTTCTAATAAATAAAATTAGCAATTAGGAGGTATCTGACAAGCAGTTCATACATTAGGCATTAGACAATGCTGCCATTTATCTCACCCTTAATGCCCAGTCATCGTTTTATATTTTTTATTAGTCTCACATTTCAAACCATGACAAGTTTAAAAACTGAAACAAATACATTCAAAGCTTTTTGTGTAACAACTTAGACCCAGTAAATGGAATTAGCATGGAGAACGTTAGCACTTAAGCAAAATAAAACAATTTGATGCATGTTGATTTATGAGCTTGTCATCAACTAATATAGAAAACTGCAGTGATTGTAAATCATAGGGTGCTATGTATAAATTGAACTTCATAACTAATTTTTGAATTGTCCCCCTATCAAAAAAAAGAAAGAGAGTAAAAAGAAAGGGAAATGTACAAGGTAATAATAATATATTTTTGGATATGGTAGTGCTAACATAAAATGCTGCTGCTTTTCAGATGTCATTAACAAAAATGAAGACATTTTAAGATAATGCCTACATCACCAGTGCATCCATTTTAGTTAACATGGATTAACGCTTCTACATGCTCATATAGACAGCTAAGGAAACAGTCCACTTGATCCTTGAGGAGACTGCAGGTTTCCAAAATCATGGTGCCAGCAATGTCTGTGGTCCTGCCACGTATAGGGAAAGGCTGTTGAGACTGTTTGAAGCTTCTCATGAACTCTTAATGACCATCTATGTTCCTAGCAATCCTTACCATACGTAATCGTGAAACACAGCCTTTTCTGTCTGTCATCCTTTTACTTATAGCCACAAAGGTATAAAAGCTGTTGTTGAGGTGTGAAGCCATAAAAGGGACTTGAATGGCCATGTCCTGTTTTCAATTTCTTTACACCAGGTTTGCCAACAACTTTCTCAAAAAGCCTTAATTGTAAAATGCTTTGTTTCAGCCCCAAAATTCAGTTTATTCTTCCCTGAAATTGGATACAATAAAAAAAAAAAAAAAAAAAAAAAAAAAAAGGGGGGGGGAGACAAGGGAAAAAAAGAAAGTTAGAAAAAAAAAATGCCTTCCAATCCACCCAGAACAGATGGCATTCTCAGATGAATCCATTATTTGTAGAGTTTTCTAGACTCTTTCAGAAGACTAAATCCCTATATAGTATTCATGTTTCTTTAAAAACTAATTTAAAAGCAAAATTTTAATGCTTGACGACTTCTTCTTTTTGTGAGAGTACTGCCAGCATGCTTTGTTTCTTTTTTCCAGTGGTTAGTTTTGCCAGTCTATGACTTCTTATACGATTATTCTGCAAGTGAAATATGTTTCAGCATTGCCTCTTAAACTCGTCAGGTTGTTATGTTAGCCATAAGATAAAATGGAATCAATTTAACCCGTGTTGGACTTATAAGCAAATAGGTTGCTTTCAATTAATTGTTGGATCTTTGTGTCAGCTCTTTTGCCTAATCTCTTTTTGAAGCTTTTAGTGCTGCCATTCACTGGAGAATGACAGGAATTCCTGTGGGATTTATTGGCAGCAGCCAGCTGCTGTTGTCTGGTGGTAACTCTGTGATCTGTCACAGGTAAAGTGATTTAACAAATTGTGTCATGCAGTGGATGTGTTATTTAGGGGCTGTCCATAAATGCAAAAATCAAATCTTATGATTTCTTAATCGTTTGATTATGGGATCTTTTATAAAAGTGTGTGATGCCTTCTTGAGACAAAGCATGTTTCTCTAAACAGTTTGTATTTTATTTGTCTAACAAAGTATTAGGTCACACTATTTATAGGCAGATGTACTGATTACTACTGATCACTGCTGACATTATATTCAGGGGTTTTCACAAATATCTTACGAAAACATAGGCTGTAATCCTGGATGTATTTTTCCATATCAAACAACACAATACCTCTGTGTGAGATAAATTCTATGTTGTTGTTACCAACAGAGCTAAATTCATGCGTCATGAACTGAATATTCATGCTTTAGTATGGTTTCTGATAATTTGTGAGGTGCTACAGAACTTTTCATGCCTAAGATGTAATATTCAACATTAAAATGTAGAGTATGCTTCAGCTAAACAGTCAGAAGCAGTCAAAAGAACCATATATATATGTATCTATGCACACAGAGACAGCACCATATGTATATATATATATTTATTATTTTTAATAACGAGCTGGTAAACCACTAAATTTGATGTTAGAAGGTAACCATTCTGAGCACCAGGGTCTTCTCACAAATTAGTTTTATAGTGTTTCAACTTTTCAAAGCCTCCCTGGGAATAATACTGATCAATATTTAGAATCATGTCCCCATGTTGAATTTACGTTGTTGAATGTGGTTTTCATTTTGAATGATGTGCGTGCTTAATAGGAAACTCATGGAAACTCTATAGAAAGATCTGACTGACTCAGCTTGGGGTCAGTTCTGAAGGAAAAAAATGAGCATTTCTTGGAGTGTTCAGTCAGTGCTGCACTGGCTGTGTAATCATGTCTACACAAAAACATCACAGAATCGGTACATTCTAATACAGGCAAAAAAGTTTTTTCTGAAAACTAGCGAAACTGTTTTCTCAAGGCAAGAAAATGGAAGTCAACCATTTATTGAATCATAGAAAATGATTCTAAATTGATTGTTGTTGCCAAGCTGACAATAAAGAGAAAGCTGGACAAAGTCATGATATAGAAAGTTTCATATTAAATTCTCACTCCAGATCTACTCAGAATATGTAATATTCCAATTTGTGTCTGAAGCTCACATTCTAATCTTAGCTCTGGAAATTTTGCTTTGTCTGCATTTGTAGGGTAGATACAGAGCTGCACAAAGAATAGTTTAGATCATCCTGGGCATGTCTAGCTCCCAAAAGAAATCCTCTACTTGAACCTAATTACTGATTTCTGTTATCAAATGAAGATTAAAATTATTTGAATCTCAATTCAGTTTTTTTTTTTTTTTTTTTCCTGCATTTAGAAGTATAAAAAAGTGTGCTATGTGTGGAGTCTTATTCTATCAGGAGAAAAATCTCTCTCCAATTATGCACATGCATGGAGTTTCAATTTTTAAATTTCATTTCTACTGGGCAAAATATACGCATTTTGTCTTTTCTTCATGGAGTGCAGACATTTACTTTATAAAATCAAAATGTTGAGGACTAAGTCAAAGTTCTGGCTGAAATGGTTGCATGTCCTGCTGCTTTCAGCTGATTGACTTCTCTGCCACAGATGAAAAAAGCTGCATATGCACATCTCCCAAGCAGCATCTCACAGCTTTAGACAAAATTGAAGGAACACTTCATGTTAGGTAAATTATGTCATTGCCACCTTACAGTATGGAGATGGCTGAAATGGTTTTGGAAGACATTACTTAGTAGGAAGCACAGTTACTTTAAAGGCTGGAATGTGAGAACAGTTTGTGATCATGGGAGAATTCCCATTCATCTAGAAATACCAGGCATTTCTGGCCTATAACACTGTTAACATGCCTTACAATAGCTTATCTTTGAAAATGCCTGTCCTGCTATATCCTGTTACTAGTAAACGATATACAGATAATTTTGCTGTGGTAACTCCCCTGTCCTGTTCTTTTGGCATTGGGAAATGCCTGGATACTGGTAGAGGACTGCCCTTTCGTTTAATTTTTTTTTTCCCCGCTCCTGTGATTTGTCAAAGTTTGACCATTTTCAAGATACTGAATAATATATATGCGCTCAGCTTGTTTTTTTATAGGCAACAGGGGATTTATTGGCAATGAGAAGGACATTCAACTAGTTGGAAATTGTTGATAATTAAGGATGAAAAGTAGGGAAGTATCTATTTTAATAGGTAGATTATTAGTGCCGTTTATTTTAGGGGATTTATCCCTTTACTTGTGAGCTGCATATGTCTAGAATAAAAAAGAAAGAACTCAAACAAATCTCGCATTACTCAGGTTTTATTTGTATTTATATATTTAAATTTGACATCACAGTTCTTGTACTGAAATCCTTCCTCAGATAACAAGGATTTTCTGCATGTCTAAGCAAGAATGCCAATGGAAGCAGTTAGAACAGCCAGATGGAAAAAATTTAGCTAACCTAGGAATATCATATTTAGCAGCTGTAGAAATCAAGTGATATGATGTCGCCCAGGAGGTATGCAGATAAATGTCTAATCCTAACATATATGTCAACGCGATGCATGCATGTCCTAAAAAACAGATTTTTATTGCCTGAGTACAAAGATAGGCTTCATTGTCAATATGAGGTTGCTCTTTTCTGTAGAAACAATTACAGAAAAACTTAGAAAAGGAGGATAAATATGTGCATCTAATGCAAATCACTATATAAGCGAATCATATCAGATAAAAATTAATGTGGAGATATCTATCACAACTTGTAATTATGCTTTTTCAGAATCTTTTTGGCAACACTGTACAAAAAAACGGATACTCTCTTTATTTCTTACATGGCAGTACAGTTCTCTTCACTTATGGAATTCATTTGCTACTATGAATTATATAGTGTCAGATACGGTACAGTTTGGGATATAAAAGGTTTTCATTATGCGATAGGGGGAGAGAGTTAGAAAGAGATCAAGAAAAAAATGATGAAAGGGTAAATGCTCAAAGCTTGCCAGAGGAAATAGAAAAATGAAATGTTTTTTCTTGTAGTATTAAAAAAGACCATTTAGTAAAATGCTACATTGGGAGCTCCTCAGCTTATTCCTCAATAAGAGATCTCATTAAGCCGAACAAATTGTTCTTAAATGCTCTGTGCATGAGATCAGATTTCTCAAGAAATTTTGAGATACGACTGCAATAGTTTATATTTTTATGAAATATAATAAAGTATGAAAAGTATTTTAATGGATTGTTTTAATATTTAAAAGCCATCAATTAAAAATAAGTGAAATTTTAAGGAAAAGATACCAAGATCAAACTGTTCCCTGTTGAAGCATAGTTTTTAATAGCATGCGTGCAATTGTTTAAGTGGCATTAAGCAAAAGTTCCAAGTACAATTCAGTACCATCCTTATGGACTGAAAATCAAATGCGATTTAAATCTTTAAACTCTCTATGAAATAAATAGGTAAATAATGTTGGTCTAAGAATCCTCTTATGAGTTCAGCATCTGGGAGACCCCGATTAGTTATTTGCTCTGACTTGCTGTAAGCCTAGGGTACCTTTTGGTGGTCTTCTGCATAAACCCAAGCTTACTCACTTTCAGGACATTTGGCCATGATTACTCTAAGTAATTTTATCAACCTAGTATTCTGCTCAATATACATGTGCTCTCCAGTGATGCAGTTCTAGGGACTCTATAGTTTCCAGTGTTAAGTAGTTTATGCCTGGCTGGTTTGTTGCTTAGAAAGCGTGAACTCAGATTCATCTGCAGTAAAGTTTGCAAGCAGACACTTAGCTTCCCTATACATCTCATTTTCTGTCTATTACTATTAAGGATAATAACACTTTCCTTTCCCACTACTGTGTTGTACAGATAAGCACATTATTTGTGCAGCACAGGGGAAAAGACACCATAAACATTCATTTATCAATTTGCTAAAACACATCCAAGGCGATTATGCAGAATATAGATGCATTTCTAAATGCCTAGGGCTTTTTAATTAATTCATCTAATCTGTTAACAAAATAGAGCTAATTTATTATTTATTAAATTCTTAGAGCATATGTCAATTCAGCAATTTTATAAACATGAAGGATACAAAATACTTTTTCCACTCAAGGATACCTAATTTGAAGTAAAGAAGAGTTTTTAAAATGTCCCTGTGTTCTTTCAAGTGCAGTAATATTTAATCTAGTTAGCACAAGATACCAGAACCACGGAATATCCTGGAATACGTGGGACCCACAAGGACCACCTAGTCCAACTCCTGGCTCCACACAGAACCACTCCAAAACCAAACCCTGTGTCTGTGAGCATTGTCCAAAGGATTCTTAAACTCCATCAGGCTTGGTGCCATGACCACTGCCCTGGGCAGCCTGTCCCAGTGCCTGACCACCTCTGGGTGCAGAGCCTTTTGCTAACCCCCAGCCTGACCCTCCCCTGTCCCAGTTCCATTGCATTCCCTCGGGTCCCGTCTCTGTCCCCAGAGAGCAGAGCTCAGCACCTGCCCCTCCGCTCCCCTGTGAGGGAGCTGCAGGCCGCCATGAGGCCTCCCCTCGGCCTGCTCTGCTCTGGGCTGAGCAAACCAAGTGTGATTGATATATGGAGTAATAATTCGTGTCAAGAAGACAGTTAATGTTAATAAAGAAGGGGGAGATGTGGGAGTGCGGCCATGGGGGTCGACAAGCCCCATGGTTGGTGATAACATCAGACTCCTAATGATGAGGCCATCAGGAATGTAAAGAGTTTAGAGGGAACAAAGAAGGGTGATTCAGGAGCCTTTTATGAATATTACTAAATTCAGATTGAGTTGTATCTTCATTTATAACACAAGGGACCTCAGCTGCTCCTCGGATATCTTCCTTTCCAGACCCTTGTCCATCTTAGTTGCCGTCCTTTGACACTCCCTAATAGATTTATGTCCTTCTGATACAGTGGCAGCCAAAACCACGCACAGTGCCTGAGGTGAGGCCACACCAACACAGAGCAGAATACTACAAGATGTCAGAAGACAAGCAGGTACATATTTTTCAGTGAAATTTTACATTCTAGACCTAATCTCACTGAATTCAGTGGTAATACTGATGCTGACTTCAGGGGGAGAAGGTCTTCATTTTAAAAGTATTTATAGTATGCCAGCTTTATGCACGTGAATAGCATACTTAACTCAAAACTGGTTTCATATGTATCTTATATAAAAATACTTGGGTTCTGCTTAAAAGATCTGGCCTTTGAATTAACACACTCCTTAGTATCGGAGGCCATGCCTTTTTTTTTTTTTTTTTTTTATCAGCACAAAGCACTCAGCTTGATGCTAGTTTCCACTAACAAGTGAAAACACTTCAAAATGTATTTGGGGTAGAAATAGCATTTGCATTTCCTGCTAAACTTGAACTTCAGACTTTTCTGTTGATTGATTTGTATTGTTATAGACTACTTACACTTGTCAATCCTGTTTTTAAAATAAGAATGGTAATACACTAAAAGGATATTTTACAGGGCTATGCAGTGTGTGTCTTTTTGTGTGTGTGTGTTTCTTTTAAAAAATGCTGCTAATTCTATTTTCTTACTGTACTGTCAGTCACCTGCAAGTAGCAGATTGAAGTATGAAAACTCCAGAAAAATGTAATTTCTCTTTCTGTTACAACTCTTTCTCCACTCGTATCTCTTCCAGCAGAAACTTTCAACCCCAAATATATAAAGTTAAAGGATTTGTTGAAGGCCCTGAAGGTTATAGACAGAACGCCATTTTTGTTAGGTTTTGTCTGTCTCTACACTCATATTCTGTATTAGTTTCTTAAGTGACATTTTGGTAGCTGATTAGCACAATCTCTTGGTTTTCATGTCTCATATGCTTGTTTCATCAGTGATAAAATATTTTAGTCCGTCCATAATTATAACTGTTTAACTATTTTCTGGAAACCATACTGTGCTTTTCAAAGATAGATGTTTCACCCCAAAAGACTGTGTTTTATCCAGAATTCACAGTGGGTCAGTAGTAAAGCTAGGATTAGAACAAAATTAAAACAAATATTGAACTGTTTCCTAACACTGATTTTGTTCTAATAAATACCACACTTCTGTCAGTTGCCCTCAGGGTTTTTTGTAACTACCTGTCCTTGTCATCACTAAGTTTAATAGTAATTAAACCACTGGTATTTGTTCATGTCCCCATAGTGCTTTGTGCAAACTTGACATTTTCTAGAAGTAAAAGCGTGCAAAATACTTCTCCTGACTGATGATGTGAAAACCCAAGATTTGTCTTTGTGTTATTGACTGAATACAACCTCACTGGATCTCCCACAAAAATTATTGTTAAATTTCAGGAAACAGATAGGGAATTTCTTTGAACTGTTTTAAAGCTGAGAAGGACTGGAAAGAGGGAAAAATCCACTGGTGTAATATCATTAATTATACTCAGAAAAGTACAGCTGGCACATAGAAGCTGGGAAAATCAGTAAAAACAGATAATCAGAGTTCTGTTGAACTTCTTTAAGTAAGAATACAGTAAGTACCTTGAAAGCAAAGGTTTTTAAAAATAAATAGTTCAGAAGCATATAAATTTGTAAGAGGAAAGTAGCTAAAATAGAAAACATCCTAAAATTGAATAGATTTTTGTATTTGACCACAATCTGTTCCATAACACACATTTTGGTTCTCTTGTGTAATTCTTAACTTCCCAGTGTTTTGAAACTGCTGATTTAATACAGTGAATGTAAATGGAAAGGAAACTTTTGGCTTGAGCAAGTAAAAAAGAGAAGCCTACACAAAACAGACAGCTAATAGACTGCCAGCCAGCAAAACAGGCTGCAAAAATCCATTTCAAAGTAAAGATGCCATTAGATAACAATGCTTGACTAAAGCAAATAAATCAGTCCCTGAAGTTGCAATAAGTAGTGATAAACTTTTTGCCCTAAAAAAAAAAATAATCAAAATACTTTGAGAATATTTTTAGTGTGAGCAAAGTGCCAATCATTTAAGAAGATTCAGGCAACCTCCTCTCCTCTGCTCCTTTGCTGCTTAGCTTCGAACTTGCATGGGCTGTCTATGGGAGAGCCTTGTCACTGACTGTCAGGGGTGCTGCAAGTTTATTTATAGCTTTTAGCATGCTGCTTATAGTTAGTTTCTTACTTGTCCTTCTCTTTTGATATATTTAGTTCACTGTCTCGTGTTTTTAAATTTGGATATTCAGTAGAGCTGCGTTTATTAAGGAAAGAAAATTTGGTTTCATGCACATACAGACTGGTGCCATATTCATCCAGAGCTCAGTTTCACTATAAAAATGCCGCTGGTAGCTCATATAAATCTGTTGTTCTAGACAGAGAATAAAGCAGCATGCAAGAAGAAAATACATCTGTCATTGTATGGTTTGCTGATGCATGTTTTGATCTGTTTCTCTTGACTTTCAGCTTTATCTTTGTGCTCACAAACATCAGCTCCATTAATCTCTCCCTAGCACATGAATTAGGAGAAGATGTTTTCAGCCATGGCCTACGTATTTAAGATGGTGTGATTAGGTCTGTAAGAATTCATCTATAATTTACACAAGGCAACTGGCCAGACTCAGAGCTAAATGTAGTGTTTGGTGAGGAATACACTCAAAAATACATATAAAGGAACATATATCTCATCTTCTTGTCAAGCGTTGCAAGAAATACTTGACATGCTCACCAATCAGTTTTAACAAGCCATCCAAATCAGTCTGCAGTAAGCGCTGTGTTCATGCTGTAATTTGTGGTTTACTATATGCAGTGATTCATTCCAAGTTGCTACGTTTTCAAAGGCCAGCCTAGTTCAGTACTTGTGTGTTTTCTGACTAGTTTAATCTCTCTGCATCAAGACTTCACTAGCAAATACTATTTGCAAAGCTGACCGTAACAGTGACACTATTGGACAAGTAAGGTTTGTTTGCCAATCTGTGAAAATATTTTCAAAAGATACCTGTTATTTTTGAACAAATGTTATGCTTCAGATGATAAAATTTGTAAGATCATCTTGTTTGAAAAGGTAAGACTGGCAGTCCTCCCTCACATAAGCATTTATTTTCACTGTTCCTTCTGCATAGACATAGTAACTTCAGCAGCTTGGGAGTTACCTTGATGAAATCAGGGTTCAAAATGTTGCTGCCCAGTCTGTTGTGCATGAAAGTAGAAACTTGCCTGAAAATACTTTAATCAATGTGGATAAAGTCTGCCTTTGAAAGCATCACCCTAGGTAAATTTTAGCTGTATATACAGTAGTTGCCATCTAAAAAATAATCGCTTATCAACTGTAGTGCAAAATATTTGGGTTTTTCTGGCACATTCCTTGGAAAGAGAAGCACGTGTCGCTGAAGCAATTGCTTCATTTGATCTTGTTACTTTTAACACACTCTTCTAATCTATTTTTCCATTCCCCCCAACTCCTGTCATTAGCTTTTGTAGTGTTGTGAAGAGTCTTTTTTCCCTCATCTGTGTTTAAGTCCAGCTGCACTACTTGAAATGTTTATATCTAAATAAAATTCTCACATTAGTGGCATCTTTCTGTACTAATCTCTTGGAAAAAAAATAAAAAATTGCATGCAAGTGAACTTGCTCTGCATGACACTGAGTTGCTGATATAATCCAACAGCCATTGCCTGGTAATCTGTGGGTGAAAAGCCCAGCAAGCCTCAGCTTTAGCATGAAACGTTATCATGCATTCAGCATCCCTTTTCTGTTTTATTGATGCCGAATCATACGTAATTAACTGTAGTGTATAGGAAGCGTATTCATGTCTATATATCATTTTAATACTGATTTGAATGTGCATTTTAGTGTTTCTGATTGAATGCTGTTACTCTAAATGCAGATTTTTTTTTCTTCCAGTCCATAAGAAAGGATAAGTGTGATACTGGATGAATTAATCATTTGATACTACTACACACATGACAACATTTCTGTTCATTGTAGTGTGTTCAGGTCTTTGAGAAACACCCATTTTCAGCTGTAGTGCAATATTTCACAGCTATGAAATACATTTTCAGTAAAGTCCATCTCTAACCTGATCCACCTGTCTATGGCCTTGTCTCTTGTTTGAAAGTAAGAGCAATTGCACTCAGCTGCTGTCTATACGGTTTTGTGTCTGAGACACCAAGACACACTGCAAGGTTCCAAGATGGGTGGTCATAACCAACCTAAGTATCCCAACACTTACTTTGAAATATGAGCAATTTTGAAAACAATGAGGGTCTAACATCAGTGGCACAAATCTTTTGTTTTTATACATTGATGAAATTCCATTTAAAACAGATGATTCTTCTTTGCTTATGCCAAAAAATAGTTTGATCCAATGTAAATTCTACTTGTACTAAAAATCTAGATTTTAACTTCCAAATTATAATGACCTTTGAGAGAATTACATCTTTCTTACTCCCAGCTGGAGTTTATTATAATTTCTAGATTTTTCTCGAAGATAAGAGTGTGATGTGGTTTGGTTTTGCTTACATTAATATTTCTTAAACTGTCAAAGTGACCACAGAGTGCTGGAGGTTATAAGAACCAGTAAGCCAAGCTGTTACTCCTTAATACTGCCCCAAATACTAAAGTTTTATGAGGCTTTGTTCCTGAATGCCTGCTGCTGTTTTTCACAGGTAAAACCATGATTTAGTCATTAACCTGCTGTTTGTGTGTGGCAGTTGTTATTAAATGCAAAAGATGCTGAAATAATGAGAAGCATCTGTTAAATTGGCAGAGCAAGGAGCTCTACAGGAGGACACTGTCCTCGTTTCACCCTTCATACCCGTGCATCAAAAAAACAATTGCAAGGTGTGCTCTGTGTTACAAAACCTCCATGAACTAGCATAGGGGCACGAGTGTTTGATCTGGGGATGGCATTAAAACAATTTTCTCATAGCTACGTGCTTGATTTAATTGGAACTGTGACACATTTGGATTCTAAATGTGCACTTTGAGCAAAATGGCTGCAGCGCTGGGTTCTTCCCAACAGCTTGTAACTAGCAGAGTAGACCAAATTGGCTAACAGAGAGCTACATGTAGTGTACACGAGGCAGCAGGCATAGAGCACGTGAGAAAAGTGGCAGGCAGCAAAAGCCAAGTTACAAAAGGCTTGTGCTAGCTATGAACCACTCATAAAAGGGAAGAGTTGCACTAGAGAAGCTGTCTAGAAAGTGCTGCAGAGCAAACCCCATGGATGGATTATGACTGGGAAACGAGCAGGAAGAAAGAGGTACACGTTGCATGGTACTGCTGAGAAAAGGGCCGTAGTCCTGTGAGTCCCCATGTCTCATTCTCCTGCCTTGCCCCCCTAAGAGGCAGAACAAGAAGTCTTCTGTAAGGTATATTTCTAGGTAAGGTTTGGATTTCTCACATCTGACCACTAGTATTTCAGACCATCCAGTAAGCCAAGCAGAGACCAAGCAGCAGGCATGGGAATGATCACAACCTTTCACCTTTTCCTTCACCAGGGAAAATGCTTATTAAGCAGCGAGAAGTGCTTTCCTGCTAATCATACACTGCTGTAAAACTTTCCAGCACTCTTTCTTGTCAAGACAAAATGAAACAGCTGAATGGTAAAAGAAGGCAATTCAGAGTATTAAGTGTTGAGACGTAGGACCAAGCCTCCAGATTTCCTCATGCTGAGAGCAGAGGCACCCCAGGTATCACCAGCTAAAGCCCAGTCACCAGACATTGATCTGGTTTCCTGTCCCTTCTCACAGAAAGGAGAATTCAAACACCAAAGGGAAAGACCTGTCATCTAGGCTAACCGAGAACCTTCTTCTGGCAGCCTCTCCTTTACGTTCTCCTTTTAAGAAAACGCTGTGAGCAGTTTTCCTGTATGAAACAATGAGAGTGGGGGGAGGAAATCAGGAAAAATCTGTTTAGTTTCCACTGTTGTGTACCTACTACTGTGAGCCCTCTAAAGCCAAAGACACTCTGCGTAGCAGTCAGCAGTCCTGTATTTCACGGCCTCCTTTTAAAAAAAACAACACTCAAGCCACAGCTCTGTGCTCCTGAAGGTGTCAAAATCTGTCTTGGTCTCAGCCCCCAGTGCTGCTGCAGGCATCGCTGCATTGTCACTGGCGAATGAATGAGTACACTGCGCACTTTCACGGGGTCTCCTTCCTTGTCAGCTGATCAAATGGGTGTTTTGACCCTGGTTTGCAAGGGTGTATATTTAAGCTCAGTATATTTGTCTGGATTACTCTTTATTAAGAATCAGGGGACTACTAGGGCCGAATTGTGACAGATTGGATGGCTATTTATTAACATGCCCCGCTCAGTAATTTTTACAATCCTGACCTCAATGTGACTGTTCTTTTTGCTGTCAGCAAGTAAAATTGAAGTAGTATTTAATTCCTAGCAAAGGCCATAGGGTGAAATTAACATCTGTGGGGTTCTCTCCACAGGATGCTGTTGTAGCAAACAAATGGCAAAGCCTCAAATTTGCCATGAAAAAAAAAAAAAAAAAAAGCCTATTTTATTTTTTAAAAAGCAATGAGATTAATTAATTTCTTGGGGTCTCCAGACAGGGCTGCAAGCAACTACATGGCTAGAATTGTATGCATTTGTTATCGCTTTCGGGGTACAGAGTAGGCCAGAGACTTGCAGCTCTGTGAGGATTCTCAGGTGCCTTTGTAGCTTCCTTTGGTAGCACTTCAGCACTTGGGATTGGGTTTCTCATGTTTTCAGTGTCATCTGATGGAAAGGGATCATTCTTAACTTCCTCCCTAGCCCTATTTTCTAGCTATCCAGAAGTCTCTAAATCCTAAGAGGAACTAATGGAGGTGTAGTGGGAACTAACAACTTTTATTACAGACCTGCATATCTGTTCTACAGTAACCTAGTGCAGTCCTAGCCCTTCCTCCTTGCTTTCTGCCAATTTTCAGGGGGAGGTATGCGTAACAGCACTGTCCTATGACTCTCGGAGTGCTGAATAGTTCAGGAAGTTTCATTAATAAGCCATTCACTGGTGAGTGTTACAGATTACAAACTTCACAGATGTGTGGACCGTGCTTTTTCCTACCTTAGTCAAAGGAGATTTACCTGTTGAAGTCTTCATGAGATTTAGCAAGTGTTTCAACGTTTGTCATCTTTTCCTACCACACTGTGCCTCTTTCCCTCTTACTCTTGTGCCTCTTGTTGCTCTATTCTTTACATTATCCCTTTTTTCCTAGGCTTACTTAAGTTGTTCTTCATCTGCTCAAGTTTCTTCACTTCTGCTTTGCAGTTCCTTTGGGATCATTGTTACTTCAGTTCCTACACAAGCTTGCCAGCTGAGTTAGGACAAAAAACTCACATTTTGGGTACATCTTACAGTTCCCTACAAGTGTCGCTGTAAATCAGTCATCTGAATATTTTTCATGACTAGTTTGAGTTCCAGCCCAAGCACTTGACTTGCAGTCATGAGTGCCTTTCTCAAGTAACCAGAAGATCTATTCACATGCCAAATCAGAGGTCTGCCACCTTTTTTTTTCTTCCTTAAGCATGCTCCTGTTTGATGAGCCACTACAAATGTGTTGCTTTTACCATCTAGAATTTAAGGACATAATTGTGAACACTACCATGGCTTAGAAGAACACAAGATTTGAGCATAATGTAAGTTGTAAAAACTAATTGAAAAGATAATGTAGGAAGCATTGGGGTATTCATACATATTGTGCACATTTAAATAAATATAGAAACTATTCTTCTGAGAAAGGCACTCTTTTGGATTACTTAAAAGCAAATATTTATTTTCTGCTTCCTGTTTAAAATGTGCAGTATAACAATGAAATTACATTGGAAACAAAGCTGTTCTTTCATCATTACTGCATGAATAAAACAAAGATCATAGGAGACAAAATTCATACAAGTAGGGGCTTAATTTGACCACACAAAGAACATCTATTTTCAGTTTGGCTTATATATGCTATATAGTATATTGAATACTTGAGACAAGATGTAGATTACAGATTAGCTAATATGCATGCAGTAGGCTGCACAAGGATATAGCATAGCATAAACATGATGTGGTATTTATTAAATGTATCTACAATGGTATTTTTGCTCCGTATGAATTTGGATAAGCTTCTAAACATTGACATGTTTACATAATATCTGACCAAAAGTGTTGGAAGGAGAGAGCTTTTCATTATGCCGCAGAAAGGGCAGAACAAACAACTATAATTAAGATTTCTGTCTCTCAGGTTTAATTGCTTTCTGAAGTTTCACCTTTGAGTCTCAGATGTTCCACTCTGCCTACAAATGCTTGCATTTTTATTTTGCCTGGAAAGTCTGAGCAAAGGCAATTCAGCTGTTCCTGAATATGGTGAAATTGAGTGGTAAAAAAATCTCTATGCCAAAGTAAAAATATATTTGTATATGATTTATCTGCCTTTGTATTTATACAGAGAGTGACTTTTTAAACACTTTTACAGCCAAAACTACTGGGAGTTGAAACTTGAAATATGGCTTGGAAATTGCCCTCACCAAGAAGAAAGGCTTTGGAGTTCTCTAGAGAAAATTGGTTTTCGTCAGACTGAGTTATGGGCATATCAAATTGAATATTGAGAAAGCAATATTGAATATTGAGGCTTTGCAGGAGCTTTTCAAATGGGCTCACAAACTGAGCAGATAAGAATAACTTACACCGACAGTTGGCTCAAAGAGCTCCTTAAAGGAACTCTTTGCTCAGCAAAAGGCTCATTGGTCCACCAGGCTCTGGCATTAAGGTACATGTGGACAAATGAATAGCATTTAACCTAGCTGTGGTCAAACTTTAAGTTGACAGTGGCCCACTGACTTGTTCGTTATAGTTATTGGGAATATTTTTCGTGGAAAATGTTAACTAACAGGTGTTTCCGTTCAATTTACTTTTTTAGTCCAGCTAAATCCTTAAAACAACCATGACATGTTGTAGATACATGAGAAGTTGATCTCTCTGGTTTCCACCTCTAATGGAAAGCTTTAGATTTTTGGCCTCTGGTCTTTTTTGCTGAAGGTTGGAAGTTTGTTAAAGGAGCTAAAAGAGAAGTTTTGTCCTGTTCTCTAGGGACAATTGCTTTTGACTGCAGGAGACAGGAATTTTTTACTCCTGAGAGCTTAGGGGAAAACCAGGAACTTCTCTGCTGGTGCATCACCCCAGATGAATAGGAATCACAGCCTTTTGTAGGCTGAAACCTTTTTGTGCTTCCCACCACAGAAACTCCTCTTCAAAATTCATCTTCAAGTATTTTATAAATGACAAGGAAAATCCACACTGACAGGTGTCAGTTCTTTTCTGAACAGACATCACAAACTTCTTTTTTCTCTGCTACATCAGCATAGCAATGTTCATGCTACTTTGTCAATCAATGCTTCAGCCTTAAATCCAGTATAAACATGCACCAGGATCCAGTGAATTCACCATGACTAAAATCAGTTTTGCTTTGCCCTTTTTTCTTTTCCTTGTTTAGACTTTGATTTAAAGACGTTGAGTAAAATCCAGATCCTGATGCAGTCACAGGTAAAATTCCCTCTTGACGTCAAGGGAATTAGAATTATAGCCACTACATTAGCATTGTAAGACAATATGATTCAGGAGCCAGTAATGAAACAAGATAAATTAAATTTTCTCCTTAAATTATCATAAGATTTGGTATAAATAATTGAGAAATGTTGATTATCATGCACTGTGGTTTCTTTATTTAAAGAAGATAAACAATAATGTTAGAGATACAAAAGGGACCAATTCTGACCACAAGAGTGATAAATATTCTGATTTTTTTCCCCTCAGTTGGAAGGACCCACGTAGATAGAAAAAGAAGTTATATGTATTTTTGACAACTCAGTATTCTGTTATTCTAGCAGGTTCTCAGGAACAACAAACTTTAACAGGTACCACCTTGAATTTGACAAATCTTTCATGAAAATCGTTATTATCTGCTAATTTTTATAGCAGTCATACGCCCACATCCAAGAACCATCTGTTCTGCATAAACGTTTTCTAGCTGTCTGATGAAGGCAGAAGATCTTCAATCAAACTAGATGTTCAGGTAGTTTTCAAAAGCAGAACGCATCTCAAGAAAAACAAAGAGCTAATATACTCTTATTTTTTACCTCCTAAATAGTTTCCTGCTTAAATAAGTAAATAGTCATTAGGATAAATATAAAGCATCTGTTTAAGCTGTGCTCAAAGTAAAAACATTGAGAGAGCAAAGGAGACAGTAAAGTGCTTGCTGGAGCATATAGGGGATGTTTGCTGAATAAAAGTGACTAGAGCTTTGAATTATTGAAAAAAAAAAAAGAAAAAAAAGAAAAAGAAAAAAGAAGACCAAACATGGAATATCAAAACTCATGATATATGTGAACCAAAGGTCAATTCCTCTAAAGCTATAAAGCTCCATCAGATAAGAAAGAGGAGGAAATTGTTTAAGTAGGACATTTCAGCTTTGTCTGAGTGTGGTAATACTATAAGGCATGCGTAACTGTCTGTTCCACATTTACCATATTTGTAGGATTTTATATCTTTTTATACATTTACAATGTAGTCATCTTTGATCAGCCATTATGTGTAAACTGTAGGGCAGGAGTTCTCCTGCGTTCTTACCTCTGCTTTTACCTTACACTGGGGTTTGAGCAAAAGCACACCATGGCTCTGTTCTGCCCTGCAGGCTCAGGTTTCCTTCCCATGGGAACTAAATTGTGTGTGGACGGGCAAGAGAAGGAACCAGCGTGTGCTGAGCCTCCAGCAGAACACCGGGCTCTGTGCAATCGGAGCTGGGGCTTGGAGGGTAGACCTAATCCCATTTCTTAGACCAAGATGTTTCACTCTCAGTAAACAATCTATTTCATTCACGTGTTTAAAAAGTGGCCTTCAACTTAAATACCAGGAAGCAGAACGTTTTAGGTGACTGATGGTTAATAAAACAAACAAACAAACAAACAAAAAACACACACACAACTTTTCAGTCTTTAGTTGAACTGAAGAGTAAAGCCCTGCATTCACTTATAGCTTTCCTTCCTGCAGCCAGATACTGACCCTCACTAGACCCACGGGACCTTAGTATGAGAGTGCAATGCCTTCAAATCCATATGTTCAAAACCAGAACCCAGCTCCTTAAAGTAGAAATTTATTCACCTTCTAATGGGGACTAAAAATTTGAAGCTCAGCTACAGCTTAGTGCAATTCTTTGCGTTCCTATTTTGTTTATGCTGTGTGATTTGGTCATTTGGCTGTAACCTGTGTAAATGTAACTGCTCAAGTCACTCCATTCAACGGTAGCAGGGGAATACCGTGACAATTAATACCAAGTTGTGGCCAGATTTGTTTTTAAAAGCAAATCTAAGATATCACTCTCAAGTTGTTTCAAACACTGCAAAAATAGGGAATCACAAATTCATTTCGCCAGTCCCAAGACTCTAAAACTCTCTGTGAATTGTGGCTGGTAGGTGCTTTCCTGGTGTAATTTTATCCATTTAACAGGTCTCTGCAGTGGTATGGCATAGTCCTGTAAATCAGAGGCAGAATCACTCCACCTCCATTAAATAAAGACCAGACATTCAAATGTTAGCCTGCAACAGATAAAAAAAAAAAAAAAAGGACAGAACTCCATCCATTTTCAGGATAAATCTACTGTGATGATCAAAATAGATAATCGGAGCAAAACTGAGCAGGCTTTGTGAAGGAGCACCGCTTGGTAGGATGCCAAGAAATCCCTTCACAACAGCAGCAGGAGCTGGCACACCCAGGGCGCTGCGCGTCTGACGTTCTCCAGAGCTCATAAAGTGTGGAATTTGAGGACCTGTCAGACAGACGGCTTCGGAGAGGTCCCAGGGAATTGTGCAGCAGATAAATCACTCCCTGCTAACGTCTGCATGGTGGTTTGCAACTTCGACAGGAAAAGAGAACCTTCTCTAATAAATGCTACAGGGTTGTAGAGTTTGTCTAAGTTCAGGATAACTTTATTGCTTTCATCTCTGCTACCACTCAAAACAAACAGCTCTGTGCATATTACCATTAGGACCACTAGAAATTAGGGAATACTATCCATGCACCAAGTTTCTCTGTAATTAAACCCAAAGAGTCTCCCTGATTTGCACTTTCTCGTCCTTATTTCCTCACGAATAGTTCAGTGTCTGTCTGGTTCACTGTCTGGTATCTGCTGATATCAGAAACATTTGTGGAATCAACTGCAAACAGAAAAAAAAAAAAATGTACTCTTGTCGTCTATTAAGAAATTTTTGCTGCCTGATTTGTGTCTGAAAATTACCAGGAGAGCATCATATTTTGACTGCTGGGTTTTATTTGGAGTAAAATAGCAATAAAACCACAGGCCAGAAATCAGAGTTGCATTCTCCCCAGGTGTCAGCTGAACAAAAAGATGATGTTGATGCTATAAGCAAGCAGCTCAGAGTGCTGGGAGAAAACTGGGGAGGAATTGCAGTGTCTTCTATTACTGGATGTGGGTTTCTGGCCAGTCACAGTCCCTGACAGAGACAACAGTTCTGTGGTTGTCTCTTGCACAAAAATTGGAGAAGTGCGGATCTCTCAGTTTATTTTGTTATCCTGTAGCTACGTTTTTCTGTCAGTCTTCAGCAAATTGCCGCAGTTCCTCATGAAACTGATTCATTTTGCTCAAACAGCTCATAGCTATACGTGCCAGGGGATTTGCAGGTGAACAAACAAGATTTCCAAATAAAATTGCCTTACAATTAGTTTTCTGGCTTCCCACTTTATCAGCTGAAGAGTCTGTCATTAGAGTATTTCATTTGTTCAGGATCAGTTTATCAGCAAAGTGCTCACAGCAACGATGCTCTTTGTGCTTTCTTTTGCACCAGCATAGCAAAACCCACACTCAGAAAGAAAGACATTTAATTATTAAAAAAAAAATTAAAAAAAATGGAAGAGAGGCACAGTTTTGATGGTGCATCAAAACCTACACAAACAGCTTTTGGGTAAGGCAGGTGTTGGGCTCCTCCTGCTCCTCTGTACAGATGTGAGCAGAAGGCTGGTTGTGACTTGTGACATGTTGTTCCTCTTGCCTGTTCCTCAGTGTTACGAGAACAAAGATACCGGGACAGAAACTGGCATGCTGAGACTGGAAAGCAGAGAGGAAAATAGTTCAGAACAGACCTGTGCTGCTGGAATCCCAGGTAAGTGTGTGTACTCTGCAGATGTTTGCAAGCACAAGCTTCTGCCAAAGGCCTACATCTAAAGAAACAATTGCAGATCCTATTGCATAACTTTTGGGTGCAGTGGATTCAGCCACCCAGTTTGTACGAATTACCAAACACTTGCAAATGAGTTTGTGAACTGCAGAGCAAACCAATTAGGCTTGTCCTTCATCTTGTTTCAGTAATCTCCAAACAAATCTGTGGGTAGTTTTCCACTAAGAATTATTTTTTATCCTGTTTGCTTTCTTATTTTGTTACCGTTGTCTTTAATGCTGTTTTTTGTTGATGGTGGTGATTTTGCTGCTTTTTTTTTTTTTTTTTTTTTTTTCCTCTGAAATGATCCAAGGGAGAAAATGACACAATGATTCTCATCTTCTTTTACTGCCTTGGTGGTTTATTTGGCCTCCCGTAAATCCAGAATTTGTGTCCTCTGTGCTGTTCAGCCAGTTACGTAAAATCCAGTGGCTCACAGAGAATCTCAGTCTTGTCTCTGCTACCCTGTTGCTTCTAATTATGTTCATTGATACATTCTAGATATTCTTCAACATGATTTTGTCAACATAATAAAAGCATAGCTTATATTTGAGGATGTTTTATAACTGGCTACTGCTTCCAGCTAAAAGACTGACTTTCTTGCCCCTCTTTTGAAGGCCTAAAAAACATTTTAGATCCAAATGGCTTGGCACACAGCCCCACATTTTTGTTCTGTTGCACATAGTGTTCTGGGTGGCAGAAAGAGAAACGGTGACTGGTAGAATTCTTTCCATCTAAATCTTTCTTTTTTCATGGTTTGCCCTTCTTGTTATTCTGCAGTCATGATTTCTGTTACAGTCTAGACTAGCTGTAATATATCTCAGTGGAAGTAATCCTTTTTAAAGTCCAATAATAAACTTAATAAATTAGCTTTGAGAGTACTCCTCTATGCATTTCTGGGATCTGCAAACACTCTTCTGCAAGTAGCATAAAAGAACTTCCCTGCTACATTTTCTCTACTGTTTATATCCTTTGGGTATTTGCCCAGCTCTTTGGTGAATACCTTAAAATAAAACTCACAAAACCCAGAAGACACTATACTGCAACATCTTTGGCTCAGTTTGCACCAACCATTAGGGGCATAAAGACCTATGAGGAATGAATTACGCTTCTGTACATATATTTCTATCAAAAAGAGAGTTTATACACTTGAAATTTCATGGAAGTCCTGCTGCTAGCTGGTCCATAGTGGCTTGTTTTAATGCCATCGATTTGGCTAGGCTTTGGATGCTTTGGCCTTTTGTAAGTTCTGCAGCACATAGTTCTGACTAAATTTGTATTCTAAAAGGGATCTGACGAGCAGACAAAATGGTTTTTCATATACCAGGCTCTGATATTTGAAATTTCTGGTATTTGAAACAAGCTTCTTAGATAATTTGAATAATTCTCTATGTATGATATCTTAATTAAAGGTACCAACAAGTTTGAGTTTCTTTCATTGTGTAAAAACATTTTCCTTGGAGTTCTCTAGCAAACCGTAGATTTTGTTTCTGGCCCTTGAATTAATTTGCCTTTGATTCCTACCATGAGTAATGCTTTCTGCTGGGTGAGGAAGCTAGTGGATGTCAAGTGTTTGATTTTAAATACTTATGCTATCATTTTATATCTAGCACCTAATTTCCATTTTCTCTGATTTCTCCTTCATTAGTGCATGCAGGAGAAAGAAGGGTATTTCTTCAGGTGCAGGTAAATGTAGGAAGTAATGTTATAAAAGTAGAAAAGCCCTAGACATGGCTTCATGCAGTTAATGCCAGTTGCATAACAGCAGAGAGTTATGCTGCAGGATGATGGAGATCTGTGCAAGCCATGGACACTCACAGAGCCTACTGCACAGAAAAGCTATGATAATTTGTCCTCATGAAGGAAACGAAATCAAGTTTCAGTTTCTTTCTTTATCTTGCAGGCTAGTGTTTCATTGATTTTGTTGTTGTTGCTGCTGCTAACAGGGAAAAATGCATTATGATGAAGTAAGCACATAGCCACTGTCCAGGCCTTTGTACATCCATAGAATGCACCACACCTTCAAGAATAACTTTTGAAACTGTAGTTTCAAAACTACATCACATGCCTATATCTAGATAACAGGACTGACACAGGATGTGTGTTTTGTCCCAGCTTGGAGTATTTTCTAGCATCCTTCCTAAAGACATACATTGTAAACATGAGGCTTATATTAATACCCTCAGAACAATGTGCCCTCCCTGCAGGTCCACATGCTTTCAGCTCGTTTAAATTTTATCAGCTCCTTTGAAGCAAATATGCAAAAATGGATTTTGAAACTTAGATACTTAAAAACAGTTTAGGTAAGTAAAAATGGCTTGTGGGAGCAATTGAATAGGTTGTAAAATTGTCCCATTAATAGTAAAAAAAAATAAATCGAAGGAATAAACTATTACAAAGAAAGACAGGACTTTTTAAAAACTCATGAATTTAATGTTTGCTTCTGCAAATTGTTAGCTAGAATTTGCCAAAAAATGAACAGCAGTGATTCTATACAAAATATTAACCTGGCAATGTAGACACACAGTCAGTTATGAGAAGAATGAGTTGTGTGACATGGATTCACCTAAACTGATTCCTGGTGCGACTGTGGGGAGAAGTGCCCCTGCAGTTCATGCAGTACAGGCAAGTGAACCCTGCCCAGGTACGTGGCTTCTGAAGCACAGTACCTGAAGGGCCTGATGTGATCTATATTCAAATCAGTGAGAAGCTTTCCATATGAAGTATGTAAGATCACAACTGATTTACATTAAATGCTTAGTTGACATGCTTTGTTTCTCGTTTTACCAGAAACTCCTTTTCTGGCAATGGCAAGGCAGGAAGTGGGTTCTGTAAAACATTGCTTAAAGATGAAGAAACTCCATGTCAGGCAAATGCATTCAGGCAGAACTCTGAATAAATCAGTACGGTGAGCAAGGCGGGAAGAATGGTTTCACGTACAGAGCTCCTGCACTGGGATATCCCCCTGGGACAACCCTAATCTCTACATGAACCGTTCTTTGTGGATAAGATGAAATATTTTTGGTGTTTAACATACCACTACTGCTAACATGTCTTTAAGGCATACGCATAGTCTGAGCTGAGTCAAAGGCTTTGCCCTGCGCTGCTTCTGCTTGTTGTCTCTGTGCATCCTCAATATTGTGAGGATTAGGTATAAAAGCAGTTGAGGGATTGAACTGATATTGAGTTCTGTCACATGGTTGCACTGTTATATGACATGAAAGTCCATATATGCTACAAGAATTGGCCAAGAAATAAGGCATGAGGCATTCTTACTTACCTTGTTTATCTTAGTTATCTCATCTTGTTTCTCCTCTATTATATAGGACATACACCACAAAACACTTAGGAACAGGCAAGCTAAATTTTGGAACTGTGCTAAGACAGAGTTTCTTCTCGTGGAAGATTTAGAAATTTTGAAGTCTGTCTACAATAAAGAGTGGGGCAAAATGCTAGCATTTCAGAATTCTTCATGAAGAAAAAGGTTTAGTATTTTAATAATAAAAATATTTTCTTCTTACGGTGACATTTCAACCAGTTTTCTGCTTTCTCATGAAACAAAATGAAAGTGAAATTCATGTGTTTTCACAACGTTTTGACTTCAGTAGGTCTGCATATTCAAATAAAACATGCTTCCAGTGCTATTTTTTTCCAACAGACTATATGGAATGACCTTTCCTTCTCAGGTGGTTTAACCCAGCCCTATGACATTATGTGGTTTTCCTTTTTTATATCTAAATATGAGTGAACTTTTATATATCACATTTTCCTATTACAGGCGCAGGGACCAGGCTTCTCTGTAAGGAAGCCAAGGTCAGTTTTCACTTGCAGAGGCCTGTCAAGGTTGCATGGCTCAGTTTTCTACAAGAGGTCAAAATCCATCTGATGAAAAGCCTCATCTGCAAAGGGAGGTTGGCCACCCATCAGCGTCCAAGACCTGAGAGTCATGAAGCAATTGCAGTGGCCTCAGACCACATGCACAGACACATGGCATCTGCATCTATGTTTCTTTATGGAGTTCCAGGCTGTCTGGTCAGTTTTTGTGCAAGTTCCAGCCCAAGGCACCTTGAAGCGGAGGGGATGATTTGGCTCTCCACCTGTCCATTTTCTGATCCTTGCACAGAGCAAAGTGTATCTTTGGCTCTTGTCTCCGGTCCCCACAGACCAGGCATCAGCCAGCTGGAAGCACAAGTAGAAACTCTGATATAACTCAACTAGCAGGATTTTTAGGTTGTTATTAAACAGCTGTCCAAATACTTTGCAAGAGTTATTTAGAAGGATTCTTTCTCTCAGGTTATAGTGAAGATTTTCAGGCAGGTTCATAAACTCATGTTTTTATCTAAGAACAGGTTTCTTTTGAAATAATATTTAATTCTGTATTCTTGAGAAGAATTTGGGTTTATCGTTGTGAAGCTGTAAATGGGAAGTGAGTTTGGGTCATTATGTGGCATATTGTGGTTTATTTGGTAGAGATTGGCACAAAAGTTGCAAGTCCTATAAAGAGAAATCTTCATGCTGCTCCAAAATGTTACCTGTCCTTTAAAATGATGTAACAATTTTAATCTCTGCAAGGAAAGGTAATTATCCAAGGAAAATTCAGGCTCTTCAGTCAAGTCCTTCAGCCCCCAGCCATTTCGATGGCCCTCTGCTGAATGCACTGCTATCAACCTTCTCCCCAGTCTTCATGACGTTTCAAGAGTGACAGCAAGCAGCCTTGCAAAGACGCTGTCCAGCTCTCTCAGCACCCCTGGTACATCCTGTCTGATCCCACAGACTTGTGTGGGTGACAGCTTTGCCTCGCCTTATGGTGAAGAGCGAGGCAAAGAAGGCGCGGAGCAGGCAATGGCCCAGCTGAAGTGCATCTACACCAATGCACACAGCATGAGTAACAAACATGAGGAGCTGGAAGCCATCGTGCAGCAGGCAGGCTATGACTTGTTTGCCATCACGGAAACATGGTGGGACCACTCTCATGACTGGGGTGCTGCAATGACTGGCTATAGGCTCTTCAGAAGGGACAGGCAGCACAGAAGGGGTGGTGGTGTGGCTCTCTATATTAGAAAGTGTTTTGATGTTGTGGAACTCGAGGCTGAGACTGGGAATGATAAGGTTGAATCCCTATGTGTTGGGATCGGTGGGAAGGCCAACAACAAGGCAGGCATCCTGGTGGGGGTCTGTTACAGACTGCCAAACCTGGATTAGGAGATGGATGAGGAATTCTAATGGCAGCTGGCAAAAGTTATGAAATCAGCTCTTGTCCTCATGGGGGACTTCAAATTCCCAGACATATCCTGGACATGAAATACATCTCAGAGGAAGCAGTCTAGGAGGTTTCTGGAGAGCGTGGAAGATAACTTCCTGATGCAGCTGGTTAGTGAGCCTACCAGGGGAGGTGCCCCGCTGGACCTTCTGTTCACAAACAGAGAAGGACTGGTGGGAGATGTGGTGGCTGGGAGATGTCTTGGGCAGAGTGACCACAAAATAGTAGAGTTCTCTATTCTTGGTGAAGTCAGGAGGGGGATCTGTAAAACTGCAGCCTTGGACTTCCAGAGGGCTGACTTTGAGCTGTTCAGGACACTGGTTGGCAGAGTCCCTTGGGAGGCGGTTCTGAAGGGCAGAGGAGTCCAGGAAGGCTGAGCACTCTTCAAGAAGGAAATCTTAATGGCTCAGGAGTGGTCTGTCCCCATGTGCCCAAAGATGAGCCGGCATGGAAGAAGACTGGCCTGGCTGAACCAGAGAGTTGTAGCTAGAGATTAGAAAAAAAAAAAAAAAAAAAAAAAAAAAGGTTTAAGATATTTGGAAAAGAGGGCAGGCCACTCAGAAGGATTATAAGGATGTTGTAAGGAAGTGTAGGGACAAAATTAGAAAGGCCAAAGCTCATTTGGAGCTCAGTCTGGCTACTGCTGTTAAAGATTACAGAAAATGTGACGCCCATCTACAAGAAGGGCTGGAGGGTAGACCCCAGGGTACTATAGGCTTGTCAGTTGTCCTCTGTGCCAGGGAATCTGATGGAGCAGAATATGTTGAGAGTCATCATGCGGCACTTGCTGGGCAAGCAGGCCTATAAGGAGCGGCTGAGGGAGCTGGGATTGTTCAGGCTGGAGAAGAGGAGGCTCAGGGGCGACCTTATCGCTCTCTACAGGTACCTTAAAGGAGGCTGTAGCGAGGTGGGGATTGGTCTATTCTCCCATGCTCCTGGCGACAGGATGAGGGGTAATGTGCTAAAGTTGCATCAGGGGAGCTTTAGGTTGGATATTAGGAAGAACTTCTTTACCGAAAGGGTTGTTAGGCATTGGAACAGGCTGCCCAGGGAAGTGGTTCAGTCACCATCCCTAGAGGTCCTTAAAAGATGTTTAGGTTTAGAGCTTAGTGACACAGTCTAGTGGAGGACTTAGTGTTAGGCCAGAGGTTGGACTTGGTGATCGTGGAGGTCTTTTCCAACCTGGATGATTCTGTGATTCTGTGATTCTTCAGCCTTTTCCTACTGATGGAGCAGTAGGATCTCTCATTGTTATCCTTGATGTCCCTCCTAAGTCTAAACTTCAGATGAGCTTTGGCTTTCCTAACACAATCCCTACATGTCCCAGGCAGTGTTCCTGCATTTCCATCATGTCTTTGGTAGTGAACGTTCAGCTGTGCATCTCCCCTTGGTGGCCCATGCAGTGCCAGTACCAAGTTATTTCTGACACCTTCCAGAAGTCTGGACTGCTCGTGCTCTGCATTCTGCTCTTCCAGCAGATCTCGGGGAGGTTAAAGTCCTCCTTGAGAGCTGTGGCCTGCAATACAGAACCTTCAGGTTTATTTAAAGAAGACTTCATCTGCTTCATAACCCCACTTAGGTGGTCCATAACAATTTCTCACCATGATGTCCCCTTTGCTAGCCTGCCCTCTGATCATGACCCACAAGCGCTTACCCAGACTGCCACCTGTCCCATAGGAGAGCCCCATCTTTTTTCAAAGCTGCTCCTTCACGTGGAGGGCCTGCCCATCCGAGGGAGCTTCTCCATCTCCATCACAGCACTCCACTCGTGTGAGCTGCCCCACTGCATCTCCGTCACCTCAACAACGTCAGTTGTGTCACCAGATGCAGAGCTCTGCTTCCTGCTGCTGGTTTCCCAGCCTCATGTTCATGTGTATGTACAGTCCTCAGTCCTTGCCCTGCTTTCTTGTTTCTGACGTCTCTCGTGTACCTGTCTTACGCCTTCTTTTCTTATAGCTCTTTAGATCTAACTCATTTCAATTCTGAAAGTCGCTGCTAGTTGTCGTCAAAATTTGTAGCTTCAGACCTCTCTGGAGTAAGGTGTGAAATAGTCCAGGGAATGAAGGTTTGTGTGATTCCAGTTTTGTATTGATGAAAAAGGTTATTACAAGAAAAAAGGTTATGAATTTGCTTTTTATCAAAATGCCTTTTTATTAGAAAAATATAAATAGTCCTGCCTTATTAGAGTGAATTTTAATGAGTATGAATTCTGTAACAAAGAGCCTGCCTTCTTTCCATTTTGTTATGCCAGCACTACCTATTCATTCTGATGTTTCTTTTATTTAAAAATTCCCTAGCTATTATCTCTCTCAGAAGACACAAAACCAGAACAAGAGGTCAGACTCTAGTTGCAGTGTGTGTGTAGGAAGCATATCATGTTTACCTTACCTTTTATAGTTCTCTCTAAAAACAGTACTGAGGAAAGTGATGGAGTTTTGCCAAAAATAGAAGAAAATTTGTACCAGAACAGATTGGTTAATTGTATTTAAAGCACATCATCAGCTGGGGTTGATGCTAAATAAGACAAAGAAAGTCCTAGGCGTAAATTGTACTTAGTGTTTTGTGGATATAGTTATCATTAAGCAGGAAAGTTAAAAGTAGAAATGTGAATTTCCAAAAGACTAAGAATATGCCAAATGTTATCCACCAGTTCTGCCTCTTGGTGTGCTTTTTTCCTAGGAAGAAAAAAAAAAAAAAAAAAAAAAAAAGGTGCCTGCTAGAAAGCATTCAAAGCTGAGTACTTTTACTTTTAACAAAATATGACACTGCCTCTTACTTCTAATTGAAGCTGTCTGGCGTGCACACCACATACCAAGCCCACAGCAGATCATTAGCAGCAGGGAGCGTGAAGAGGTTTCTGGATGAGAAAGCTGGGGCTGGGTTCGTCCTGCACACCTGAGGGGTGTCACAGCCGTGTCACCTGCTGCAGCAGTTGTTGCCTCAGATATCTCAGTCTTTCTCCCTGGAACACCTCATTCTGTGGTGCTAAGGAAATTGCTGCTCTTTCTCCCGTGTATCAAAATAATAGCCTGCTTTGCTCTGCCCTCCTCCTTTCAGTTGCTAAGAAAGTCATCTGTTCGAAGCTAAAGTTACTGCATCTGGTTTGTAAAATGTCTAGAAACTTCTTGGCATACCGAAGCATTTTGAAAGAACATATTACCCCTTCTGCAGGGCCTCAGCACAGCTCTTGGTTAATGGAGGCTTCTCAGTTTGAGCTTCAGCCTTTCCTCCGAATTATATGGACGTGGCCCCTGTCAAAGAAAATGAGAAAGATAATTGCTATCTCTATTTTTGTTGTTTTACTTCTCTACATTTAGTGCAACCTAGATGCAGGTCTTTTTCCTCGTTATAATTTATAACAGCGCGTTGCAAGAAGGGGGAGGTCACAAACAGAAAAGGACAACGCCACTGCAGAAGGACACCTGCCAGCATGGGATAGGCAAACATAGCTAGGGTGGCTGTGAGGGTGTCTCCACTTTGTAGTGGAAAATACACAGTAAGTACTCGCAGGGACATTTTTTAATAGGGACTGGCTAAGTTGGTTAGTCTCCAAAAGTTTAACCCAGTATATATACAACTATCAGAGCTGGTTTTCTTTTCTTTTCTTTTCTTTTTTTTTTTTTTTTTTCCTTTTCAATACTAAATATTGCAGCGTAGGCTCCACCTTGGTGACTGCTTTGAAAACAAAACAAAAAATACCCCCTAAGAAGAATGGGCAGCCTGGCACAAATGTTTAGCGTTGTGTCTTGTGGGAGCAACTAAAATTAGCTGCACCGTGTGGGGAAAGTAGACCTCTAGAGCGAAATCTTTTTAAAACTAAAAGGAAAACATGACATGTATTTTTAGCAGTAAGACACTTTTTGCAATGTCTGCTCTTTCCCACTTTGTTGCTCTATGTGTGTGTTTCTGTGAAGTTTTTACTCTGGTGTTTGGCAGGACTAGAAATATTCTCTGCTAGTGTAAATAATATGGTTCTATGAACTGCTGTCTTCTACACCCACTGAGAATCTGGTCCATTTTTTTGAAGATATGTATGGGTATGTTAAAGTGACTAATCTTTAAAAAATGTCCTGTCCAACCATTGCCCACCCTTCTGCTCCTCGACTACAGACTTACACTTCTGAGCCTTGTTTTCAGTTCAGTTTGGAATAATAAACTGAATGTGCAAATGCATTCTGTCCTTCTGACCTGCTCCAGCTGCAAAGATTTCCCATACCGCTTACCCCCTCCCCTTTTTGAGCCGTGATTTAATTTTATTATTATTTTTTAATCACATCCCTTTTGCTATCCATTTTCCAGCTGCAAATTCCCAATGTTATATTCAGTGTTTTCACCATATGTTTAAAATAAAGAGTCGACCCTTCCCACCCCTTCGGAGAACAGAGTCAACCAATAAGGATTTGGGGAAGGACTTGCTAAATATTGAAAGGCACGGAGGGGAAAGGAGGGCATTCACAAAGATTCCCCTGTTTCTTCTCTCAAGCAGTGCTTGCTCATTGCAGCTGAGCATGTTAGGAAGTTACTCCCATGGGGCTGTGCTTTCAACAGTCATAATTTACATTATGCCAGCCCTTTTCCTTCCCACATGTGCACACATAAAGGAGAATATTTTATCTCTCGCATCTTGCAATGTAGACATTAGCAACTTGTCTGAGCAAACAGAAAGACGGCATTTCTTGGCATACACGGCTTTTCCATTTTAAAAAAGTGAAAAATCACTGCATTTGCTTACACCTTCCCCCTCGCTCTCGGCATATGGACACTACTCAGAGAAATGAAACCAAAAATCACATTTTTGGAGGTACTGAGAAACCCCAGGGGCAGCTGATGTCATTGGGTGATGTAGGTAATGGCTGCCTTTTAAATGAGAACTCCTCTATCTAGAAAAGTTAAACTACTGGCTCATGTATCTGAGCTCCATCAGCAATGCGTTATGTACTCCTAAGAGCTGTCAGGTAGGAGGAAACAAGGTATCTGGGATGAGAGCAGCCCCTGTCAGCCCAGCCTTTCTCCAACAGAATGGCACCGGCTTCTCCGGGATGGTGCAGCCAGATCACGAGCATCCATGGGCCATATAACGTCACCGGTCCCTTCGGCTCATTTACTGCCATTTCTAGGAACTGAGATTATCCGGCCAGCCCAGTGCCTCACGCAGGAACTGCATTTTAGATTGTTCCTGCAGAAACCCTGCAGCAAATCCTGCAGGATTGCTCCTCCTGCTCACTGTCATATGCAGTGAATCAGTGGTGTGCTCTATTGTTACTAGATTTCCAAGCCAAATTCACAAGATCTTTTCATCCCACAAGCATCAGAACAGGCACTTCAGGATTTTAGGCAGTGTGTGGTAGAGCGAGCTATAAGGGAATTGGGAGTGAAAGCAGATCACCCTCTTTATCTCCAAGTGTGTGCTTTACCATTGTCAGAAGCGCTGATCTATTGCTTTTGCTGCAGTCCTTATATTCCCATCTCTATTTCTGGATGCATTCCGATTAAAGATATTCTGAAGGACATATCTCAGAAAGGATTCTGCAGCAGCTAAAGTCACAGAGGGATTTTACCATGTATGGAAAACCTCAGAATCAGCAGAAAGCAGCTCTCCTTCAATATCCCCCCTGGCCTTTTCAACACAGAAGTTCAGAATTCCTAATACAGAATGTACCAGTTAATGAACCCAAATAATACGTATGGCCTGGGGACAGTTGTCCTAGAAGACTGGGCACCCCATACATCAGCAATGGTAAAAACAGTAAGCCTGATGTTTTTGCAGCTCATGATTAAATGGAATAAAATTATTTCTTTTTGCACCTTTAAAAAGATACATCCTGCTGTTGTCTATAGATAATGTATGGACATAGTGGATCTGATCCTGTATCAGAGACGTCCCTGATGAATTGCTGTCAAGAGCCACCCGTAGTACTTAGTCACATTGTTGGGTGACAGCTGGCTGAGGTTGCTAACGCTCAATCCAGCACAGTGCGAGGCAGATTTTTATTCCTAGTCCATAGGCAGCGAAGAGCAGAGGTTAACTGAGATTCTGGGAAGAACAGCTGACATTTCAGATATTATTAGGGCAACACTATAAGTGACTCACTGCCAATGTCTGCATGAAGCATATTTTCAAGAGCTTGTCAGTCTAGAGAGGGAAACAGGATTTATGTGCAGTTGTTATAAGGAAACAATGAACTTATCAGCAGGGCACCAGTATATTTACTTCATAGCAAGTAATCCCTGGAAAAAGCTAATCTGTGCATGCTGTAAAGTAGAAAAGAGCTGTAGCTAGTTTATAATGCAGAGCTGTATTCTCTGAAAGGATAGAGAAATGTATTCTCCTGCAGAGCTTACAGATGTTATTGAAAGAGAAATAGCATTTCCTTGGTTTTGTGAAATGAGGACTTAAAAATCATTTCAAAGATAAGAAAGAGTTACATCAGTCCTTGTATACCAGGAACGATTCTTCCAAGTCTTTGTAGTTACATCAATGTATAATTTGGACCAAGAATAATGAATTAGTGCCTCATAAAATACTAATAAACAAGAAAAAAAGGGCAGAAGATGTTGATTATTGTAGTAAAATTATGTTTTATGTCTCTCTGGCTTTCCTCTGCAGTCTCAAGTTATGAAAAAACAAATTAAGCCTTAATGTAGAATCAGTGATTTTGATGAGGCTGAATTAGGCTTTTAAGGGAGGAGAAAAGATGGATCATAAGTGATCCATTCAACTTTCTTGGCTTAAAGAAACTGGTAAACTATGTTTATATAAGAAGTCTGGAAATATTTTTCTGGGTTTTAATTTTTACATTGTGTATTTACTTAGCAAGTGTAATGACTAGAACTACTTTTCCAGAACACTGACAGCAACTCCTTTGGGTGACTGGGGAAGTGGAAGAAAGTTTATCATTTGAATCATTTAACTCGGCCCTCACGGACAATTACTGGGCTAGCTGGGTAACAGAAAGCAGACTGCCAGATAAGACTTAGGCAAATGTTACAGGTTGTAAGCTCAAAGCCTCTGTTGAATTGTTAGGGTAACTCCTAGCTGTGGGGAGAATTTTATGCAGAGCACAAATGGTGAGATCATGTAACCCCATCTGAGCTCAGCAGAGCCAAAGTAGCACAAACAGGAATAGAGGCTGATCCAGCCTGACGTTTATCTAGAGGACAGTGCATTGTTCTTCATCTCCTGTTAAACTGGAGACGTCAGTTTTGGTCTACAGCTTAGCAAAGCAGTGAAAAATCACTATCAGCTGTGAGTCTGGCCCAGAGTCTACTAAAGAGATCTAAGGGTACTGCGAACAGCTGTGAAGCTGGAGTTGTAATGGTCAGTGAGGTGGGAAGGTGTACTTGCATCTTTGGGGTCATATATAAAGTTGTCTAAGTTGAGCAATTGCTCTGGAAGAGTTGGAAGATACTCAGATACAGTTCTGGCAAGAATGCAGGTATTCTTATCTATATATATATCATCTAAATGTACATAATACATATATAATCTTATCTATGTATATATAATCTAAATATCATAATGTATTTGTAATGCAGCAGTAAAATGAAGGGCAATTAGGTAAGCAGTACCTTTTCCTTTGTTTAAGTCCTACAGAAATATACAAGTAAATCATTAACAGTTGAAGGTTGTCTGAATTATGATACCTTGGCTCTGACTTCTATGTTTTTTGTTTTTTGTCTTTTTTCTTAGAAATGTAGGAACTTTATTTTTGGTCGCTGTTTGACCAAAACCCTGGGCAGGAATAATGTCCCTTGTTATTAGGCATGCAATTGCCAAAAGCAATATTAAAGAAAGAACTGGTTGACAGGAACAAGATTTGCTTTCTCTTAGTACTTTTTTTTTTTTTTTTTTTTGTCCTTGAAGCTGTAGAAAGGGGAAGCAATTTCACTTTTATTGACATAAATGACAGTTCCCATTCATTTCAGTTGCCTATGATTATGCTGTGTCTCAATAAGATCGGAGGACGCTTGATGCTTTTCATCTGCATGCTGTGGGTGTGTTGTCTCAGCTAGCAGAGTCTTGCAAGGGGTAGGACCATGCTTCATGCGTAACCCTGGTTAAATAACCAATACTACCGCAGAATAAAGCACAATTCAACATACAAAGGAATGTCAGAAGTAGACCACTAACCCTCCTCAAGGTAATGCTTCTGTGCTTTTAAAGGTTAGGGGGATGATGACCCCGAGGACCGCAGAGGTCTTTGTGTACTGCAAAGTGTTTTCTTTATAGACTTAAGCGAATAAGCTATGGAATAAAACTATTCTCTGCATTTTGGTGGAAGCAGAACTGAATTTATATCCTGAAGAACAGAGTATGCAGTAAATTCTGAGCCACCAGAGTGTAGTTTGAGTGTGATGGCACGTATTAACCACATGCAATACCTAGTTTGCAAACTGAAAATGCTACTAAATGCACCAGAGCTTTCTGCCAGTCTCATTTACATTTTATTGAAACAATTAGAGGATAATTCACTTTTCTCATTTGCCAAAAACCCAGTTAAAGCCATACATTCCACCGTGCACAGTTAGTAAGAAAGATTTGGGTTATTTGAAAGCAGGACAAGAGCGTTTCAAAGCCAAAGAGACTTCCCAAGAAAATAGCAGCCTTTTGATTCCTGCCAGGGCCACCATCCATCAGCAGCGTCAAGATGAATAAAAACAGAGCATCTTTCCAGAAAGGCTCTGTAAGGGGGAGTGAAACCGAGGGAACTGTAATTGTGGTACGGTTTAAAGCAGTTCTGGCCACTGGAGGGCTCCTGGATTTTTCTGGCTGGTTGAGAGGCTGGGTCGTGCCTCTTGCTGCGGTGCAGGTTAGGACAAAAGCTCTCAAACAGCTGTCAGTGATGGTGAAGCCGCCTCCTGTTATACGGAACAAGCAGAAAAGAAAATAGAGTACTTTCTCACAGCGTGACAGCATTAGCACTTCCTCTACCTGCAGAAATTAGCTTCTAAAAGGTAAAAAGTCCTGTTCCTCTCCTCCCTCCATTGACTCTAATGTCGTCACGGTGAGCCTCTGTAGCCTGCAGTGGGAAGAGGATTCAGGCATGGGAATATGTGGCTGGGGAATTGGATGAAAGGTAACTCCAGTGATGCATTCTAGCTCCACACCTTCTCTTCAGTGAGGATTTAAGCATTGCCACCACTTGTGCATTGTGCTGAGGATCGCTCAGCCTGCTGTGCAGCCAGCGAGTGGAAAGGCATCTGTTTGGTGTGGCCTTGGGGGCCGTATAAACACGAGTCTGCACCAAATGCTTTTGTCCATTCATTACCAACAAAGATTAGAAGTGATCCCTTAGCTTCATAATGAATAATCATCATGTATGAAGGTATTAGCACAGTGACATATAAATTAAATTAAGCTTTTTGGAAATGGGATATGAAGTAAAAGGCTTGGAGCAGAGCATTTTCAAGAACTTCTGGCTACACTCCTCTTTCCAAATCAAAGCACTTAACATAATGAGGTCTTGAATGCATTACTGGCAGCAGCAGGTCTGCATAGACCTGAGCTGTACAGCTGGAATCAGGACTGCTTACCAGTGCCTCCTACAATCTCCAGGAAACTGTGGTGGGACTTATTTATTTATTTTTAAAGTCCTTTCATGCCATATCTTATAAAGCAGAGGGGTCAAGAACTGAACTGCAGCCTCTGAGCAAAGATGTGGCAGGTATGTGGCTCATGAGTTATTCCCTATGGAATAAGGAATTCCATTCCATCCTGGCTGGATGTAATTAAAAAGAAGAGCACCCACAGGATTGTTGTGAGGGTCTCCAAACAGCTTTAGTGATGGAAACTATTTAATATCAAAATAATAAGCACTTTGTAGCTCTGATTGAGATAGTTTTCTGTTATTATAAATTTGCATAACTAACCTGTGGCTATAAATCAGGATCATTTGTGTTACATGCTGTAGAGACTTCCAATAGCAAGACATTCACAAAGAATTTTGCTGTCTGGCCAGGAGATAATAAATATAAAGTTGTGTATGAAGAAGCAGTAAGACAATACTGACTGCTCTGAGAAAAGATTTGACACAGATACATTAGAAACTCTATTACCATGGGCTACCTAAATAAATGCGGGCAGGTTTTCCACTTACTGCTGTTTACTTTTTCTTATTCCTTGGTAAATCTGAAAATTCAGAGATCTTGGCATTGACTAGATGTTTGTTCAAAACTGGGATTTTCATTTGAACTCTTTATCTTATTGTAGATGATCTGTTAAGTTTCACATGACAAGCTCTTAGTAAAATGTTATCAGTGGTTTTCCAAAAGGCTAAGTGAGGTATGTGATGTGTCCTGCATTTTCTGTACTTTCTTGAATATAATCAGGAAGATTAGTTTAACAGCATGTTCCTCTGCTGAAGCAGCATTGGTTAGAGGATAACTGTACATTCACTCTATCTTCCCTCATCCCTCAGGATGTTATAATTTTTAATCTTATAAATATCTGGATAATAACTCAATGGTCTATTAGGTTTTCTTAAACGTTGTAAAGCATGGCATGATCAGAAGCTTCTTTGAACTTAGCACTCCGCTGATTTTATTTTTTTTTAAACAAACCACAGCCAAGTCTCACTCAAATGCATCACAGAAGCACCATAGATTTAGTTGATGAAAATCACAAGATCTAAGCGTACACAGAGATCTCAGTCTTTCTCTTCACGGACTGCAAAGTGGCAGGCTCACAGAACCACTCCCAACAGAGAAAACAGGCTGCTGTCTTCATTGCTTCTTTTTCTGAGTTAGTTTTCCAGTACAGGTGCTGATTTTCTGATGCTTTGTATGTTCATTTCAGTTGTTGTGCCAGGGGAGGTTTAGGTTGGATGTTAGGAAGAACTTCTTTACCGAAAGGGTTGTGAGGCATTGGAATGGGCTGCCCAGGGAAGTGGTAGAGTCACCATCCCTGGAGGTCTTTAAAAGACGTTTAGATGTAGAGCTTAGGGATATGGTTTAGTGGGGACTGTTAGTGTTAGGTCAGAGGTTGGGCTCGATGATCTTGAGGTCTCTTCCAACCTAGAAATTCTGCGATTCTGTTTTTGAGACTGTCCAATTTCTAAATTGAGAGAGTCTTTGAGTAGAAGCACAAAAAGATTTCTTCCTGCAATTATAAGATTTTAGGGCAGGTGTGTAGATTGACCTGTGCACTCGAGGTCTGTCCAGTTCCCACTTAGGCCATCCAAGTCCTAAAATACACAGCAGTAGTCATGTTTTTTCTGCTACAGTGCTCTGAAAGCACCTGAATCTCTAAGTACATTAGCGTTGCATGTCTGAACAGGTCTGCAAATGGCTCTGTCTTGACAGGAAATTAGCTGATCTCCTGTGGGGTCTGCCTGAATGGTTCAACCCAGTAGATGCAGACAGCATGAGACTGCCATCATCTTTTGTGTGAGGAAGCCTATTTTACATGAGGTATGTGTTGGAAGGACTGATATCCAAGTCTCTTCCCTACCAAATGAAATCCCTAACTGGTATTTTGTAGAGTCTCTACAATATTTCTCAAAATGAGACTTCAACAAGAGCCTACAGCTGAGTTCAGCCTGGTTGAGATACATGATAAAGGTTTTATCATACAATTTAAGTGATCTCTCCAGCATCTGAATAAAATCTGACTGTGTTAAAAAAACAAACCAGTTCCCTCTCTTTCTGCCTTTAAAAGGAAAGGCCAGTCCCTTGACCATTTTTGAGAGAAGAAGCCAAGACTTGCCTCAGTAGGGCTTTGAAGGCTGTGAACCTCAAATGAAGGAGATGTCAGCCTACCATAAAATACCTAACTTTTTATAAGGTAAAAGTCCCTTAGCTACTGCCTTTGGTGCCCTGTGAGCTGGTATGGTGACAGCCTTTGGCAGTCCTTGCCTCTGGGCACTGAGCAGGAGGAAATACAAGTGCTCAGGTAAGGGCTCTGAGCTCTGATCTGAGCTTGCCTTAAATTCAGGTGTTGTAACAATAGGACATGAATTACCTAGATCTCCAACATTCCTTATAGTGTTTCAAAACACTTTATCAAAAAAAGACCAAAAAATAGATGATTATGGGAGGATCTCCTATCTGGTACTATACTTTAGTTTTCTGAAAACATTTGCCTCTAAGCTCTCTTAGGATGGGAAAAAATATACTGATTTCTCTTGTAAACGTTGGCATCATTGTAATAAAAATGGTAACTTATCTGTGTGCTTTTTAAAGAAGCAAGAAACCAAATTGGATTTGGAAGGAAATAACGTATTCAGAAAGATGATGGCAAACACGTACTTCTGGCTTCTTGAAGAGAGATTCTCTGGTGGGGACTTAAGGGTTTGTCCTGGAAAGCCTCGGCCAATAAAGGAGGAACAGATGGAGATTGAGATTAATGACCCAGAGAAAAAAAGCAAATGTGGAATTTCATTGAACAGGAATGGCCCATACATGAAAAGTGGTAAATCTAAAACAATTTTCATGCTAGAGATGTTTGGAGAATCCCAGGGATGTGCTTAGTGAGGGCTGCAGCAGCAGTGGCAGAGTCAGGGAGAAGAGTGGCTAAAACACAACGCTCCCAGAAGCTCCTTCTGTAACTCTGAAAAAATACTTACCCCTTCTTGGCTTTTTTCTTGTCAGTGATCTCTGCATGGGGGAAATGCAAAAGCATTATGAGTCTTTATTCATAAATATTAGTAAAGTGCTTTCCATTTGCTGAACTGAAGATCTAGGAATTAGAAAAGATCAAGAGTAAAGGACTTCCTCTTTTTTTTTTTTTTTTTTCAGTGTGCAGTGCTCAGCCATTGAAAGGTTAAGGATTCAATGTATTTAAGATATAGCAAAAAATGATGCTGTGTACAAATGTATCCCAATTCAGTCCTTATGGGATCTAAGGTTTGAGGGGTAGTGCTCTACTCAAGTTTTCTGTTTGGGCCTGAGACTTGCATGGTGAATAGAGAGAAGCACCACAGGACTGGGGTGCAGAGCTAAATGCCAAGGGCATTGGGAAGGAGATGAATGTCACATTATTAAGCACACGCAGGCTAGCAAGAAATGGAAATAGCTATGGGTGAATCAGCAGTGGGTGGTGCCTTGCACTTAGGAAAGTGGTGTCACCTGTTAGGCTCGCAGCCACTATGTTTCAGAAAGATTTTTATTTCTTGGTTTTCATAAACACCCTGCAATGGTGAAACTTCACTTTCTGTTGCTGATGGATATAATGAAATTTAATCTGCACTCTGTGACTTCACCCGTTTGGCAGAGGAACCACTTCAACTATAGAGGAAGTATCAGTAGGAAATTGTGAAGTATTTATTTGAGTCTGTGCTATGAGAGTGTTTCCCGAACCACAGCTGTAGACATGGGCTCAGGGTTTGCACTGGTGAGAGGGAAATGGAGTTCTCCTGGTGGAAATAAATTAGTTGAATGTATATGAAACAGGAGAATTCCCCCTGTTATGATTCCCATTCCAGTTCTCCTCTTGCTATGGGTCATTTATTATTGCTGCCATGCTTTATTGAAAAGGGTATTTTATACAGGAATTTTTTTTTTTTTTTAAAAAAAAAAAACAACTAACTTGGGTTGTGGAGCACAATATTACACTATTTATAGTGAATGGACTATAATAAGAGTAAATAATAAGAGAAAGTGATATAATTCCTGAGAGAACCACTATAAACAGTAAAAAGCAGCTCTGTGGTGCACAGGAATGTACCATGAAATCAGAGCATCACAAGGCTGGAAGTAACTTCAGGAGATCCTTTAGTCCATTCCCTTCTCCACCCTGCCTCCCCCGCCTCAGGATGTATCAGCTGTGTTTTTGTCACTCCTGATGCTTGTGTCTAGTGCTTTCTTAAAGTTTTCCAGTGGGAATAACCCACGATGTCCCATATCAACCTCGTCATTGCAGGGCTTTTTGTAACACAAAGATTTTCATAGATCTTCTTTCATCCATTTCAATCCTATTTTTCCTTGTCTTATCCAGTATATATGGGAAGAAAGAGAATTGCACCCATTTTCCAGCACTTCAATTCATTCTTTTCGTATGGGCCTTGTCTTACAGACCTGTCACCATTTCTACTGGTTTCCTCTCAGCTTTTTCCAGTTGTTCAAGTTTTTACTGCAATGCAGGATCAAAACCGAACCTAGAGCTCTAGTGGAGATCTTACCAGTGTTAAAATAAAAGATATTTATATGTATCTCATGAATGCCATGATACGATAGTATTTAAATTCAAGAAAAACTTCTGCTCTCTTCATGATCCCAGATTTTTTTCTGTTCTCCATCCTGTAGTTTTAGCTAAAAATTTCTGTACCAGTTACATTTCCTGCACTAGTCCCTGCTGGTTGACACAGAAGAGGAGGGTAGGTACTTTCACTCTGGTTTGAAGATTGTGCTTTACTTGAATTCTGTCCTCTTAGCATATGTCAGTCAGACTCATGTCCTCTTCAAAAACACATGGTCCATCTTTTATTTGTTCATAAGAATACCTTCTCAGAAATGTTAAAAAGCTTTTGCAAATTCTTCTCTTCCTACAGGACTTGTTACTTTGCTCTTTGAGTAAATTGCATGGGCTTGGCATGATTTGTCCCTGACAAATTCATACTGGCTTTCATTCAATTCTTCCTTTTGGCCACAGTCCCTGGTTATCCATTCTGAGATTTGGGTTTCTTTTTCCTAGTAAAATATGTCATTCATTTTTATTTGAAAGTTCTGTTTGCTTCTCCTTATTTATGCCCGTCTTAAGTAGAGCCACTTTTTATTTGCATCAGTATAGAGGAAAAAGAAACTACAGAAATACAGACCTCTGTAAGTACTCTGACAGGAGTGTTGGGTGGTCTCCCAGAGCTTTTAAAGGCAAAAGAAAGAGTAACAGAAGCATCTGATAGGAAGTAGACTTCAAGGCGTTTTAAAGAAAAAAATACATCTTCTGTCCAGCGGGACACTACAGAAATAAATATAAAGGAAGACTGGAATTTCATGTACACGGTAGAGCCTTGTGGCCCACATAACTAGCACATCAATCCTCAATAGCAGTTTCCCTCACTTTATCAATTCCTGACATGCAAACACCACATCCACTTACAAATCAGAGATAGTAGGTACACTTGAGATTTAACAACTCTTTTATAAGTATAGTGTTTTTTCTCCTTACTCTGCAGTTTTATTGCCTTTTTTTTTTTCCTTGTATCTGGCAGAATTGTCATGGCACCATGATTTTGCATGATTTCCAGAATGACCTTGTTTTTGTAGACATGCTACTGTTGCCTGATCTGACCATAGACTTTAGGATGACGTGCATTGTTTTCTTCACGGGAATGATAAAATGTAATGTGTGTCATCAAATCTCTAAAATCCGTGCAGCTTGATGTATTGTGCTCATAAAAAGATGAGACCACCTCTCCAAATATACCTGTTGGTTTATAAGGGTAACAGGTATTACGCGTGTATCCCTTCCTGAACTAGAAAAGAGAAACACAATCAAAAGGCTTTTGTAATGCATTGTGCCTGCAATGTGAGCTTAGTTTTAGGAGTATAAAGATTTAAAGTTTGCTTATTTTATGGCCTCTGTAATAACATAGGAAACTGCTACTTGTTTATGCGGTAGCATGATTCCTATTGTCAGGTAGGCAGTTTCTTCTCAATTCTGAATGAAAGAACATCTTGTTCTTTCTATTCCAGTGGTACAGTACCCACATGTTCATTTTCTAGACGCTCATTATAATTTACAAAACAAAAAAGATCCCTGTTTTGGATAGCTAGCTTTCACTTAATATAAATAGAAAGAGCTAAAGCTGTCAAAATTCATTCTTTGGGCAACCTCCCGCGGCTGTGCCAAAAGAAAAAGTAAGGGCTTAAAACCCACCAAGGAGGTAATAGTAATGAGTAATCAGAACTTTTTGAAATGTTTAACATTCTTGTGAGGAAACACACACAAGATACGTAAGTTTGTGTATTCAGAATAATTTCTCAGTGACTTCAAGTAGAAAAGAGAATGCAAAGAGTTGCAGCATAAACATAATGATGGTACGGGCAATGAGTCTGTATTAATGAGTAAGTGGAGAAAAATTGGGGGGTTTGTTCATATGTATGCGTGGTGTTCAGAAATTGATACCTACTTTGCAGATACCTGCCTGATCTATGCTGCTGCCTTTGGCCAATTATTTAAACTCATCCTGATTAGGTTGATAGCTTAGGTAGAGATATAGCACTGGAGTGAAATGCCTGCTGATTTGTGGTCTGACCGCAGATAAAGTCACCCGAAGGAAGCCATACTCTACTCAAGCTGGAAATTACAGCCATATTGCGGCTAAGTTTGTTGCTACCCTTACCTTTCTGCAGTTGCCTGCAATTTTACAGTCTTGCATACTAGGGTTTTTTGTCAAAGAAAGCGCGTACACAATAACCAAGGGTGTGAATTTACTGCGTGTAATTATTGTATATTAAAACCTTGGTGCATATTTTTGTTGTGCAGTAACATGAAGCGAACAGCGTTCATAGTGTGTGTTTGTGCCATATGCATGTGGTGTCGATGCTGTAAATGCATGCCAGCGCTCGTTACCTGCTGGACAAATTTCCTGTGTAGATTAGAGCTTAGTCTCCCCCAGGAGTGACATGTGTTGGGAGCACGAAAGCAGATCAGCAGTTTCTGAGGGTGAGGATAAGGGGAAGTACAAAACCTCCATTGTTTTTATTGAATCCTTTTGGAGTTCATTTTTGAACAGACAGTTAGATCAAATAAGCAAAGGCCAAAGGTAAACATTTGGTTACAGAAATGGCTTTATTCACACAGGGGTATTTCCAAAACAGATTTTTGACTTGCAAGGATATTACTTTCCTCTTAACCATTTTCCTCAGTTAATGGAGTCTGAGCATAAGGGACCCGCACTGCAGCTGGCAGCCTGGATCCCAGCAGCAAACAGGCTGGGACCTGCAACCAAAGTGTCTGGACCTCCTGCAACCAAAGTGTCTGTTTTCAGGACCCCTTCACACAGACCTCCCTCAGTAAGAGCTGCGATGCCAGGCACTATACAGAAAGTAACCTCTCCTTTCCCCATTTTCACCAGACCGCCTGCCAGGGCTTACCTCACCCATGCAGCCTGCTCTTGGTTCTGTCTCTGCATGCTTGGGCTGCCTGGGTTCATTTATTATGCTTTTTCCTACGCAGGCACGTGCAAACAGGCTTTAAAACTCCGGCCATGCTGCTACAAAGCTGGCCATGAATCAGCTCCAGTCAGCAAAATATATGGCCACATCTTGTGCCACTCAAGCTGTTGTTCTCTGCCAGTCTCACATTTATCTGCGTAGATACGGAGATGCAGCTGTGGCCTTGGTTCTCCCTCCATAAAGTGGAGAGAGTAATGTGAGCGATTTTTGGTTGAGGTTAGTGAATATACTAATGAACAGCAAGATATAACAGCTAGTTATTACAATTATCATCGTTATTTTGTTGACCTTTTAAATATAGCAGACAGCGCCTGCTGGTAGTGAGAGGGAATTAGGGTGAGGGAGATTTAATAGTCCTGAACGACCTAATGGAAAGCCTTATCTGGCCAGTGCCTGCTTTCAGGAGCTCAGGATTTCTGCCTGTTCGTGTGTGAAAATGTGAGCATGATCCTAATACAATTTTCCACACGTTTCTGTAAGATGTTTATATGGGCTTTCCTGATGTCTCAGTACGTCACCCAGGAATGACAACATTTCCTTACCTGTACAGAGTAGAGGTAGATAGTAATATCTATCCTTCATAATGTAGTTACTTTCTATCTCTTGCAAAGTCTGTCATTTTGCGATATATAACCCAGACACTAATACTGGGAAGCATGTATGAAATATGTATGTTGATCTGTATCAGCTATAATACATACATTTATCTGGAATCTACCTCCTTTGTGATCTGAGGAGATGCACTGAAATAATACAGAGCCTAAAATAGATGTTGTATTGAAGAGCAGAGTAGATAACCAGCGGTGCTTTTTTCTTTCCTTCCTAAGTAACTGCTGTATGAAGTGCTGCCTCTACTCAGTCCAGGGATTACTGTTTCAGGGAAGAGTGAGGTAATCTCTTCCTACTATCTGTAAATTATTTGCTTGTGTTCCGCCAAACCCGATCTGGCAGAAGGTAGGACTTTTCTATCTTCATGTTTTATGAACCTCTGAGTAAACTGTTGAAGATACTTTGGTGTAACATAAATATTTACAATACGATGAAGAATATTTGCTTTTATTTTCCTCTCCCTTTGTCTCAACCCCGCAAATACACTGTATTGCATAGATTGGCTGGAAACTATTAAACATATTGTTTGCTTCAGTCATTCAGGCTTTGTTTTCAGTGCTGGCTTTTAATGAGGAAGGTTCTCCTAGTAGGTGACTTGTCTGTTTTAACTACTAAACATAAATACTGGATAAAAACCCTGAACCCGAGGAGGAAAAAAAAATTAAAAATTAATATAACCTGTTGTTCTTCTTAGCACAGACATTACTATTTGTCACAGTTGGCTAACAAAGCAAGTGGAAGCAATTTGACCCGCCGGTTCTCAAATGAAACACTCTTCTAACATACCCAGTGGCCCCAAGCTCCCCCTCTCCTTGTAAAAGAGTTCAGTTATCTCCCAGATAATGAGGTCTCACCCCATGGTGCCAGTATTACACTTCAAGTGAATTTATAGAACAGAATTCTATAAAAGAAATCCGACTGGATAACAGGACGTGGTACCTTTTATAGGCTGAATCATTTTATCCCCTAGGGTTTTTTCTTCTTTGGATTTTGTTTTTGACAGCCTTTAAATCTGTTGATGCCGTGTCTTGCAGAAACACTAATGAAACCTGGTTCCAATAAACAAATGCAATGACAAGAGTTAACTTCCAACTTCACTGCTCAAGCAAGGTAATTGTTTGTTTCCGTGCAAAATGCAAAGTGTGGGTTACCAAGAAGAGAAGGTTATCAGGCGAAGTGACATTTTCGTCAGTGATTTGGAAGCAAACATTGAGTCACTGCTGATAAAATAGACCAAAGACATCAAGATTGGTGGAATGGAAAATGATGACAGGGACAGGACAGTCATACAGTGCAATCTGAAACATTTGGAAGCTGGATCTATGCATACAAAATGTGAATAAATGCAGCCAGATGCAATGCTGCTCATCCAGCGACAAGAAACATTGGTTGCTAATTTCTACAGATTTAGGGATTATCCTAACATTTCTAAGAAGTAGTAGGTAGAAGTTAGGAAGCAATTTTACTTCATAACTATCACCATGCCTTTCATTTACATTTTATTTTGATTTGGTTATATGTGGCCTGTTCTGTGTTTGCAAAGTTCCTAATACACCTCAGACACAATGTACTTAAAAGGGTTATGTCCCAAATGTTTTGCTACAAGACCGCAGTCTGTAAGTTTGGGTCCTTACATTAGACTGGTGTTCAAAAATATACATTTTAACAGGTTTCATATACATTCTGCTTCAGGAAACACAATAAATAAATTACAAGTTGGTTAAGATCTGATGTTGCATCATTTGTAGGGACTTCAGTTAGGATTTTTAATGACTTATTGTTGTGTGTCAGGCAACAATCAGTGGGTGGTATAGGACCTAGTCCTAATTAATTAGCAGATCACAATAAGCAGTGATTATACACTTACGGTAAAAAATAAATATTCTTGTCTGGTATTTGGAGGTTTAGAGTTTAGTAATGAGTTTGTAAATGTGAAATCAATTTTCTGTAAATTACCATCTTAATCAGATGAAGTCACTAAAGAACTAAAATGTTTCCAGTAGTATTCATAAATGAGCTAAATAGCCCATAATGTAAAATTACTGATTCTTTGTGGCATTCATACTATCAAAAAGGTCAAATACAACAGCTTCATACAGCAGGCAGGCTACTTTAATGTAACTGCCTAAAAAGAAGGAGCAGAAAGATGAACTTCTCTTCTGTGAGAGTTTGCGCTGTCACCTGGACCTAACATGTTCTTCAGGTTCTCCATCCCTAAAGCTGGAACAACCCTGCCTATCATTTTAAGATTACCCATGAAAAAATAAGTTTAGAAAAGAAATACATACAATCTAAGGGATGTGCAGACTTCTATTTCTTTCTCCAGGTCAGGTAATCTTCCTAGCCTAATGATAAGGATTGATATGGTGATATTTGATATGGTGTGCAATATAATCCCAGCAGCTCATATTGCCAAAGCCTGTTCTTCCCAGAGCGGGGGATTTGAAGGCAGAGAGTTGGGAGTCCTAATCAGCACAAGGTGAACCCAGTGTGCACCAACTTCCTTGCTCTGCCTCTGGGATTAGGAATAGAGGAAAACACTACCTCTCCTCAGTGGTCACGGACATGGCACAGGTAAGCAAAGGTGCAAAAGGACTAGGAAAGTGAGCCCAGAAGCTCCACAGCATTTCAACCAGAAATGTGGGCAGCCACAGCAGTAAACTCCCTGGCAGTGGTTTGCCCAGTTCCTTAATTCTGATGTGGGGACACTGATTTCCTCTGCGGTCTCAAGCAAGGAGATAAGATCAACTAGCTGAAAGTGAAATACGTCTGTCTTCCAGTTCAGGAGATGAGGTGAAATAATGGAGTTTCTGCTAAACACTGGAAACTGATTTGAGATGAAGACTGAATATCTCTGGCTGGAAGCTAAAGTTTTATATTTTTTTTCCCTTTAATCTTTTGTTATGGAATACTCTCAGTGGCTTACCGTCTCCCACTGTTTGCTTTTCCCCCCATACTAAACACACATTTTAATCTGTCAGAAGTTAGTTTTGCTGGCTAGAATGAAAATCAGAAGAGAATAGTGAATACCTAGCAACTGGAGTGATTTCTTGCAAGTCTCATCTAAGGCAGAAGATGCAATTTGTATGGCTTTCAGCTAGTGCACTATCTCTCTCTAGCAAAAAAAAAAAAAATAATTATCCTAGGCTTAGGGATAATTCTCAGTAAAACCTTCATGAATGTTTATCAAATTCCCCTTTCATAGGAAATTGTATTAACAAACTGATGAAGCATGGACTAGATAGGGGGTCAGTGAGGTGGACTGAAAACAGGCTGAACTGCTGTGCTCAGAGGGAGCTGGGTCTGTTCAACTGGAGAGGAGAAGGCTCAGAGAGATCAATGAGTACAGAAACGTGAAGGGGGGACTGAAGAAAACAGGCCAGACTCTGCTCAGTGGTGCCCAGTGATAAGGCAAGAGGCAGCAGGCACAAACTGAAATATAGGGAATTCCATTTAAACATAAAAACAAACACTTTTACTCTGAAGGCTGTCAAACATTGGAGCAGGTTGTGCAGAGATTGTGGGGTCTCCCTTGGATGCTTGACCAAACTGGACTGGGTGCAGCCCTGAGCAACCTGCTCCAGCAGGCGCTGCTTTGAGTAGCAGAGGTTGGACTACACAACGCCACAGGTCTCTTCCATCCACAATTATTCAAATTCTGATTTGGCTTCTACAGGCTGCATATATTCATTCACAAAAAAAAAAAAAGTAATAAAAATATTCATCTAGTTAAAAAACAAGAGCTTTTAGATTTCTTCATAACGACCTTACTTGCATTTCTGATGTAGAAATCCCCAGAATCAGCTTATTCCCAGCTTGTCTCTCTCTGTGCCATTATATGCCAGGACTGTCTGTCTGAGGCTATATTGGCCCCATACAGAAGGGTGTTTGATACCATTTTGTGGCACTGAAAGTCTCTCCCAATTTCACATATACATGAAAGAACCATCCTATGAATTCATTATTTCATCATACTCTTTCATGTAAAGTTAAGGAAGGATTATAGCCGAGGCTGTTCTCTTAAAATCATTGATCTTAAAAGGTCTCACAAAACACTTTAATCTCCTTTACAATTTTTTTCCTGTATTTCATTTACCCTGTACTTCATCATTTTTCTTTCTCTGCCACCATTCACACAAACAGTAGTTTTTCTTCCTGCCTTCTCACAACAGGATCTGCTGCGTTTAGAACACCATTTCTTCTCCACTACAGCCCCACTGGTTATAACAAAGGCTGGTTAATATCAGTGCTAGAGTGATGTTTCTATCTGGATGCTCTCTCAGAAAGGAATGTACAAATTTTATAGTAAAGTGTCTGTTACAGAAAGACCCAACCTGGATTAGGGCCCAAGTGTTCATCCTTTAAAAACAATTCAGGTGCTTAGCTCCTGAACTGGAAAATAACTAAGGTTGTAAGAAAGATGTTTTCATCAAAGTTCCATAAAACAAACAAAATCTCAAGGAAGACTATATCATATTTAAAAATATGAACAAGGACATACTGTAAAGAACAGGGCAAATCCTGTGAGGGTTTCATAAATATTCACTGCAGTAAAAACAGGAATTCCATTTGTGTTGTTCATTGCTTGTAGCAATGCATTTTTCAAAATTCTTCACTTACATGCTTAACTGCCAGACATTCATGAGCAACAGGTAGGCATACACAGTTTATATTTCTTTGAGGATGTATTTGTCTAAGAATGAGTCAATAACGAGGACAGTTTAAAAACAAAATGAAGCAAAAGGATGCTTTTAAATTTATATATATTAAATCCATAAATAAGTTTGAGTTTCAAAATCTTTCAGAAAGGCACAGCTCAGTCTGAGTAACAGCTCCAGACGCGGTGTTATTTGACTTGGATGATCCAAGCAAATTCCATCTTTTGCTTATCTTCTGACACATTTCTACCTAGGAGTTTACTTTGCTCATGAATATGTAGTTGATAAAAGAGATCTGGTTATACAGCTCTGACATTTTTGTGCTTGAACTTACTTGCTAGTTCGAACAGGTGAAACATGAAGCTTGTCACAATTTGTAATGTAAACAATGCCACTGTGAAATTATAGCAAAATACTTCTACCTCATGAATCCAGGATTTGAGCCAAAATCATTTTCCTATGCTCTTCCTTTTGATTTTGAAACATATTATTTACCCCTTTGAAAATCTCCCAGTGGTAAGGGAGATTGCTCCGATTGCTCCACATCCAAGCAAATTCAATTTGCTGTGACACAGTCAGAAACTTAGTAACTTGTGAAAAGCGTGGTTTGTTTTTTCCTGTCTTGCCACTGTGAATATTTCAGAAATATTCTTACCATTGAGTTCTGGCTTTCACTTTCCCAGTTTTTAAAACCATCACTCAAAACATATTCCATTCTTGCCACTGCAGGAATCTAAATGCCTGTGGATTTAAAGTATGATGAGTATGGAATGTTGTAACTAGATGTTAAGCATTTCTTTTAAAAATTAAAAATAATTAGACTTTTCTTCTTTCATTTTTTTTCTCATTTGACATAGCAGTGAGCCCTTCTATTAAAGCAGAAATGAAAGACCAGCTTCAATTCTACCCTTGACAGTCTTGCCACCTATTCTGCCCTCCAAACCTGATGCTATGTATCTTGTACTCAAATTACTCAACAAAAACCTGGGACATTTTTTTTTATGCTGCATTAGAAACAAAATATGATTGCAAGGCAAGCAAATTGCTGCAAAAATCTGTCTGCAGAAGCACAATGCCTTGTGGTTTGTTACTAAATATTTCAAAAGCTGCCCTCTTCCAAACACACCACATCAAGGCTTTGCTCACAAGCCATCCAACTACTTCGTTTTGGCTACCCATATTCTGGGGAACAGTCCCTGGGCTCCTAGGCAATGAGAGCAGTCTGCGTTCTTGGGAAAAGGAGAATTTCAAAACAGTTGTTCAAGTATGAGCTAAAACAACGTGTGATGTCCCCACTGAAGAAACAGCCTTTGCTTTTTGGTGTTGGCATTGCATTGTGTTTATTGAGGTCAATAGTTATTTTGACTAGTGAAGTATCTGGTTCATTATTCTTTCCAAAAATTTCAGAGTAATCTCATTACCTTTTAAAGTACTAATGAATGTGCACTTGGTAAAAACAATACACCATTTTGCCTAAACTAGGCAAAAGGTGAAAATAAAAACTGCAAGTAAGAAAATGTGGAGAGAACTAAGTTAAACAAAACATCGGTGTTCATTTGTACCCCGTGTTCCTCCCACTGAATAGATGTTTCCTGGCCAAGAGTGAATATCGGAGGTGCTTCTCAGAGGCATTTAGGCATTTTTCTCTGACTGATTTCAGCTGAGGCTGAAATGCCACGAGAGGTTGGTGAGCTCATCTAACCCTTCATTGCAGCAGAACTTACCCTGAGGGCCTGCCTTCACCCCTGCACAGCCCAGCTCTGCCCCTCACACTGCCTCTTGGGTCCCAACCAGCCAACAGAGAAAGCGCCCGGGATGAGGTGGGACCATGCAGCCAGCAGCACAAAAGCCATTTGTGGGGGCAGGAGTTGTCAGGCTGCTGCTAGTCTTCCTTGGCCATTTCAGGGACCTTCCCTGAACTGCTTGAAGTGGAACGCCTAAACACTTGAAGCAATTTGGCTTCATATCAGTAGCATAAACTCATCTCTTTCGTCTTATTTTATTATTTTTCAAGTGAAGAAACAGCTTGGCTGAGCTGTCTGGTTGCTACACAATTGTCCAGGCTTAGCCCTCAGCTTTTTACCACCCAGACAATTCCCAAAAAAGTTAAACCCGTTTTGTCTTCTTCCTCTCTTTCTTTTAACAAATCCTCTGCTGGATGCACAGTGGCAAAGCCCAGGTCTGAACAGAAAAGCCTCAGCCTGCTCAATGTCACCAGGGAAATGTGGTTTAGGGGAGGTAATTGCAGGTTCATTGTAATTTTCAAAGGGTTGTATGGGACTGACAATCTTCAACTCACAGACAATAAATCTTTTTTTGTAATATTTTACTGGAGAATCAATTTCAAAGGAAGAGAGCTAACCAACTGTCGTTAATGTCTGTTGGATTTCTGTACCCTAATTTTTTTTAGAAACTTGAGTCTCAGAATGAGAGACTCTTTTACTGAGCAATTTGTTGCTGCTTTTAATAAGAATCCCATTGCTAACGTTCATCTTAGTTATTCTTAATAGTTCATTAATCCAGTCATTTATTTACCAAGACATTTCTGAAATCTTTCAGAGCAATTAAAAGTTTCCCTAATAATTTGTGCAACACCATTTTTTCCCTTTGTTTCAACAGATGGGCTTCTGCTGTCTGTGATGAGAAGCACCTTGATAGAGAAGCAGCAGCAAAAGTTTAGGCCAGCTATGAAAGTACTGCAGTGTGAATAAATAGGAATAAAGGATGCACCCCAAATGGGCTCAAGGAGATGGATGTAGCTCATGGCATTTGTGGAACCAAAAGCTTTTGTAGGTTTTCCCTTTGTAGTCACAATTTGTAAGTGCAAGTGTAGCTCTTAACATAGACACCTTATTAGAGTTTTCCTATCAAGCTCTAAAACCCCAACAGATCTTTGATGCCTGCAAAGTGGGGGCAACTTTGAAAGGCTCACTCAGCTCTGTCTCTGAACTTCCTATTGCTTTTGCACTGTTAGGGAGCATGTTGTCAAATGATTCTGTTTGCTCTGAGATATAGTTCCACGTAAATTACCCCAAACAGTAAGTACATCTCAGGCACTAGTAGCATCCATCCCTTGAGACTAAAAAGCTGCCTGTATCCATATAACAAAATTAGGGTAATAACCACCATGGTCTTTCATATTTATTTGCTTTACTGTAGACCCGATTCACAGGAGTATCTAAGGTTACTCCCAACTTCATTCCTTATATTACTTCTCCTAAGATTATTCCCAACTTCATTCCTTATATTGCTTCTGTGCTTAGGTAGATAAGTGTAACAGGCTTTGTGATGCACCCTCCGGAAACTGTCTATAAAATGATTTTGCATATACTGGAAGTGGTAGTTGATATAGTGTTATTCTACAAGAGACGTAACTGGATATCATCTGAAAAGGCCAGTAAAAAATGCAGGTTCATTTGAATGCACTTTATTGTAAGATTTGCTTTAAAAAGTGGAAAAAAAAATCATTGCACAGAACTTACGTTTCACAGTAAAACTCACATTTAGTATATACACTATTTAGGACAGGCATTGAATTAAAAATGGCCAAGAGTAGGAAGTAATGTGAAAAATGGAAATATGAGCTACATGTGTTTTAAAAGATGCTTCATTTTTATATCTTATTAGTACAAGAGTGTACAAGAGTACAATAGCATTTTCTGTTGCTATAGACATGAAGACTTAAATGCTGTTCTATGTTTTCTGTAATATTTCGTATGCTTATTTTTTATATGTGGATGGACTTTATATAATATATACGTGTACACTTCTAATAATGAACAGGTTGTGATATTCCTAGGAGTAAGCAAGACCCTACCTAATAACAAAGTAGGTCATCTGTAATTCTCTTGCATTTCACCTCTTCCCTTAATAATATATTTAATAAGTTTCTTCTAAGTTAAGCAGTCAGTGAAGTGTTAAACCTAAAACTAGAAATCATGTCTAAAATCCAGCTTCTTAGCAACTCACAACAACTACTTTCAAAATAAGAAAAACAACACTGAGTCATTTATTTTTCAGTATAAGATCATCTCAGCAAATCAAATATCTTTGTGTTTTAGCAAGTTAATAAAGCACGCTTTGAAGTAGGAGTGAAATACAGAAACTTGAAAAAAACATGTATCTGGTATATGGTTTTCTTTTTCAGCGAATCAACCACCTGCTGTAACCTTCTAGGATGTTTCTGAAGGATTTCTCTGCCACTGGAAGTAAAAACAAAAGAAACAAAACAAAACCAAACCAAACCAAAAAAAAAAAACAACAAAACAAACAAACAAAAAAACCCACCATTCATAGAATCATAGAATATCCCGAGTTGGAAGGGACCCATAAGGATCATCAAGTCCAATTCCTTGCACCACACAGGTCTACCCAAAAGTTCAGACCATGTGACTAAGTGCACAGTCCAATCTCTTCTTAAATTCAGACAGGCTCGGTGCAGTGACCACTTCCCTGGGGAGGCTGTTCCAGTGTGCAACCACTCTCTCAGTGAAGAACCCCCTCCTGATGTCCTATCACTGGTGTTTACAGAGAACAGGTCACCTGCCTCTCCACTCCCCCTTGCAAGGAAGTTGTAGACTGCGATGAGGTCTCCCCTCAGCCTCCTCTTCTCCAGGCTGAACAGGCCCAGTGCCCTCAGCCGTTCCTCGTACGTCTTCCCCTCTAGGCCCTTCACCATCTTCGTTGCCCTCCTCTGGACATTCTCCAAGAGTTCAATGTCCTTCTTGTACTGTGGTGCCCAGAACTGCACACAGTACTTGAGGTGAGGCCGCACCAGCACCGAGTAGAGTGGGATATTCTTAAGGAGAGTTGTAAGGAGACACAATTAAAGGACATTTTAAAATGATTAAGATGAAATGAGACCTGTAAGCTCGGTGGTATTCCCAGAAAAAAAATACGTTTTGTATTCTGCTTTATTTCTTCCACTCAGCTTGGCATGATTTCAAGAGTATTTCTGTATGCAGGTGCTAACCAGCCTATAGCAATAACACAGCAGGAAAGTGAACACATTATGCTGTTCTTCAAAATTTAAGAAATCATACACGTATTAGAAAGCGGTAGGAGACATTTAGTGTTTAGAAAAATAAGCATTGCTATGATTAATGAACTTCAGTTCTTGGAGACGACATGTAAGTCTGATCTCTCAGAAGCCTCAAATCAAAAGCAAGACCGTATCATTTTGATTTTTAGCATTATTAACCTGGGTTCCTATATTTAACTGCATCCTCATGCCTTGGTAAACTACAGCTACCTTTCTGGTTGTTGAATGACAGAAAGGGAACTAAGGAAGTAGAAATTCCATTAAATAAACCTATGCTGGAAATGCTGCTGAATTTTGTTTAACTGGAAGGTGAGCCTGACTCTTCTATAAAAGGAAGGAAATGGCTTTAGGCTCCTATTCCAACTTGTGCCGGAGGAATCTCTAAAGGCTTGGAGTTTTTAACTGGATAAACAGACAGATATTTACATGCAAGCAACTATCTTTAGCACCTGCCAAAATGTAGTGGAAATCCTGTGACAACAGGTTCTTTGGCAAAAGTTGATATTTTTGCTTCCAGGCATGACCAGACCTAAAAAGTGCAGAGGTGCAGAAAAATATAAAATTAAAAAAAAAAAAAAAAAAAAAAGGAGAGGAAAAAGGCAATATGGTTTTTGAAGCTGAGAAAATTCTGCTGCTTGCTTTTTGTGATTGTTTAGATTGGTTTATGTTTCATTTTGGACCATTTTGAGTATTTTTGTTGTTGCTTTTAAGTAAGATGGTCTTCATCAACCTGTATGCTTGTTCACCTTGTCATCCTCAGGCCACCTAGTTGTCCACATTCAGCTCCAAACCAGCAGAGAAGTACCCCATGAAATGGACTTTTGGCATGATATCTAAAAGGAAAAAGAAGCTTTTGCTGAAGTGTAGCTCCTGAGGAAAAAAAAAAAAAAAAAAAAAAAAGGCATATAAATTAATAAGATGTCAAACAGCTTCTGTACATTCAGGGTTTGGGGAAAATGAGGGACAGTTTCCTCACCGGGAGGGTTTCTGAGAGCGTCAGTAATATGATGGTAAGAACTTGTGAACTTCCACTGCCTTCAGTGAAGTTCCTTGGACTTACACCAGCATAATTTACCAGAGCATTGATTTTCAAAACCCAACTTTGTACAGTTACTTTCTTTGTATTACCCTATGTATGAAAGAAAAAGTTAGAATACATATCTCTATTTTATCTTAGAAATACATTTTTTGAACAATTCTATTTTGTTCTTAAGTTGTTTTGTAGTTACTGAAGAGACTAGGGAATGGCACAAGAGGAGTGCTCGTCTTTGAGGCAAATGTGTGCCTGGGTGGGTTTTTGGAAAACATCTGTTTAACTTTCTGATTGATACTTTTGTAGAGCAGAGAGTTATCCACTGTGCTTGCAGTGAATTTGTGCCCTATAATGTCATCAATATAACACAACCATGATTTGTGCTGTTACTACTTTAGCTGAGAGATAAGTCATGCAGTGCTTGCGGTAACTTTCTGTTGTTGTTATTATTGTTTTAGGAGTAAAAACATTTGTGAACACTCTTTTATATACAATTTCAGAGCCTCAATTACTACAGTATTTTTCTGGGTTTATTTTGGCACCAGTTTTAGTGTGCTGGTCTACAGCATTTGTTTATTTGTGTAAGTCTTGTCCTAAATATCTGAAAGAAACACTCAATTTCCATTCAGTCACTCAGTTGCTCTCCTGAAAATTGATGCCGTTGTTGATTCTGGGAATATGGTGAAAATGAAATCTCTATGTTTACATGTATTTCTTTTTATTTCTATTGTCACCCAAAGTCACTGTAGCAAGTAAATCTCAGATGGGCTCTGAGTATCCAACATCTACCAGAATGTTGCAGTGGCACATCCTAGACTCTGCTGTAATGAATCCCATAAGAGGAGACAAAGATGATTTTACAGTCAAAAAATAAACAAATAAATAAAAATAAAGATTTATTAAAAATAAAGATAGAACTGATTGTAAATAGGTCTTTAATAAAAACTCAACAGAAACAAAAATAGTTTATACACAAGTGTTTTCCATCCCTTACTAGGTAGTAGCTTGTAGGCTTGATTTTGGTTGCCTCAGAAAACTTCTGACTGGCCAACAGTATGTGCAGAGGCCTCCAGGAGCTTCTCCAGCACTTTTTTTTGTTTCCTGTTGTGTCTCATTTACCTCGTGGCTTCTTGAACTTTGTCCTCTCAAGTCTGCTCAGTTAGCCTACCACAGTGAGGTGTATTTTCACTCACAGAAAAAAATACATGACCCTGTCATTTCCTCAAGGAATATTTGCGAGCATAAAGGAAGAGTTTAAAAAACTTCTTTAATTTAAAAAAACAAAACAAAACAAAAGCCAAAAAACAGACCCCAAACACACATTCTGTTTCATAAGAAACAAAGAAACAGGTTTTGTAAAGGCAGACTAAAAAATGATGGAAGCTCAGAAGTAATGCCCACGTTTCCTACAATACTGCAGAAATACATGTACATCTGCTGCAGGGTTGCAGTGTTCCTCTTTTTACAACTGTCAAGAAGCCTAGAGATGTAGAGATGTTTGCTGAGATCCTGAGAGTAATAGTCATGTTAGAGAATTTCCAAGGAATTGATTTCTGGTTGATATCACACAGCATCCCATTCAAAAAACAGGTGAGGGAGAACATTTCCTCTTTCTCTGGCACGACATCACTTGTTATTACTTTTCTTCAGGAAAGTTTTACTGCTTTCAAGTTACATTTCCTTCACAGCACATGTCTGAAGGAGCTCTGCCTCAGGGAAGAGCAAAATTATTTCCTTCTATATCCTGTGATACTGGCTAACATCTATATTGCGTGCTATTTTATACCGTGTTTTATAATCTGCTCTGATTTACCACTCAAAACCTTTTTCTTCAAGATGCATCTAAAGAGCTCCTGATCATTTTCATCTTTTCTTTACCACAATTTTGCTTGAAACCATTCCTAATTTCTTCAGCAAGAGAGGAAAATATGATGGCATAGTTCTCATCACTGAACTCAAAGCTGTGTCAGCCTTTCCATTATATAAACTCCTATTTTGAAGAGTTTCAAATTCAGCTATTACAATTCAGTCTAGGCTGGAAACTGGCAGATTAAGTCTTTGCGTGAGATGTGTTTCTGTTAATAAAAATACAAAAAACTGCATTTAGTTGCTCTTGTGTTTCATTAGTCCTTGAGAGACCTGTCAAGTAACATGTAGAATGCTCTTTATGTGCTTGGAAGACCAGTTTTCCAAGATGCTGTGTGCTTTTAGCTCGCGGTTTGCCACAACTGCTCAGTTAGTTCTTCAGTATTTTTCTAAAATGTTTTGTTCTACTGTGTTGTGGGTTTTTTTTGTTGTTGTTGTTTTGTTTTTACTGTGTAGACATTCCTATAACATTACTAAGAATGCTTTCTTTCCTTTCAGTAGCATGTGCACATTAAGAATGTTAATTCCTATTCCATTCTATTTCCATGCTGTTTTTTAATACAACAGTTAAAGATTCTTTGTATTGAATCATAAGTCGTACAGTTCTTGCTTTGATAGCTAATTTCTGCAGAGAAGGGGGACACAAAATATTAACTGACTCTATTGTTTTTATGGCCAAGAGCTCTTATTGCACCTTATCCTACTGCCGAATTTTACCTACAAGCTCCTTTATCAGAATCAGTAAGATATGGTCCAGTTGTTCTGGTAGATCAAAAATCAGTTCAGGTCAGACACTGAGAGAAATCTTTCCTGTTCTCCAACGGAAGAATAACAGGGGTGATTACTTTGGAAGGAAAAGGGAAGGTGCACTTCCTGGCAAAATGTGATTATTGATAATCCTTGTTTTCAGAGTTACAGGAGAAAATACATCTGTTCTTCTCTGTTGGACTTCTGTGTCGGTTAGGTGACGTCAAATTTGAAAAAAGTTCTTAAAACACAACCTTTATTATTTTATTCATTATTTAATACCTTTTGTTGGTATATCTATGTTAAGGGAGAGGTATTTTACCACAGGTAAGCACTGAATCCCTTGTAGGTGAAGGAAACAAACTGTGAAATTAACCCGGCAGAATGGGCGAAGTGCCAAAGGAGGCTAGGTCGCAATTCAGTAAGCATTTAAGCATATGCTGAAGTTTATCCCTTTCCACCAAAGGACTTATATAGGCTTAACTTTAAGTATGTGCTTACATCCCTTTGAAATCACATGATTGAGTGCTTTGGTGCATGTAAATTACTCAAAATTATAGCAGGACAACTAATGGAGATAATATTTTGAAAGAGCAAGAGATTAATAGTAGATTAATCTCTAATAATATTAATAATATTAATCTCTATTAATAATATTAATCTCTAATAATATTAATAATATTAATAGTAGATTACAGGTAAATACTTGCTGGCCCCATAGAATTCCTCTATTGTATACCTTTATACCATAACTGTTTTTTAATGACAAAACCCTACATTCTTCAAGCACTCATTGATTTCAGGTCTTTCCTCGCTTCCTTTCATATTTCAAAGCCGGATTTTCCTTCCTTCCTCCTTTCCTCCCTCCCTTCCATTTTTAGGGGAGAACTTGGCTGTGAACACATTGGCTTTGATCTTCAGATACTGAATTCCAGAACTTTTGACCCGACAAAATAGCCAAAATAATTGGACTTAGACTTTTCATCAGGAGAAACAGACACATTAACCTCCTTTTGTGTCAATATAACCAGGGAGCTTTCTTTCATTTTATTATAAATCTCGGCTGTGATAAATATTCACTTCTTAATTGTAAACTATCGTTTTTTCCAGTACAATGCTTCTGCTATTTTTAGGCTCAAAGATCTCTATTTCTTTCTTTCTTTTGCTAACCCACATTTTCTCCCTGGCAGTCTCTCTGTGTTCTACTATACTTCAAACAATTTGGCAACTAAATGAGTGTTTGAGGCTGATTTAATTCCATTAGCATGAGATGCCAATTAGATGTTTGTAGAAAGACTTTGCTGAATGCTATTTCTTGAATAGCTGAATGAGGCACACTGGCCCGCAGTTATTCAATCCCAGCCAGACTAACAATAATGTAAACTGAATCTCTTTCTGCATGGAGTCACGCTGCACCAAGAATAAACAGTTGATTCACTTTAATTCAAATGGTCTCTTGTTTTAATCATTAAAATAAGATAAGCTCTCAAGAAACGTTCTCATTTGCTTGTACTTTGCCTTGATTCATTTTTATATGAAGCCTTGGCAGACTGACCGATTTTGAAGATGAAAATTGGATAACTTGGAGCAAGGAACTGAGAGCCAGGCTCCTTGAATTCTTTTCCAGCTAAGCTATTCACTCAGAAATAATATATCACAAACTGTGTTTATCCAAGTTAGACAGAGATAATGAGCAAGCACAGCTCTCATGAAAGCCAAAAAGATGGACTTTCTAGTCAATTTCTACTTTTTATGCAAAGAATTTCAAGAATAGGATTGAAAGTGATGTCTAACCTTCATCTAGGCTGTCAAATGATAATGCTGTGATTGCAATAATGGCTTTTCTCCTACTAATTCCCAAAGGGCTAGAGAGTGTTCAACCTGGGCATGAATTTCCAAACCTTTCTATAGGAACATATTTATGAAATCTGCCCCAAGCAATGATAATGGTGCTGTTATTGAAGTGAGTCAGGGCAGCCTCTCCATAGTTTCACTATATTGATATAGTTCAAGTTTAATTATTGATAGGGCCATAAAGGTGCTTGGAGGCTTATTGAAATTTATGAATTAGAAAGCATTTTGGTAACTAGTATGAAAACTAAGGATGCCTGAAGATTTTATATACTGTGTTAGATATTATTGTTACTGTTATTCTTCAGTCAGGGGAAGTTTGTCTTTATAATTCTGCTGAAAGAAAAAGAGATTTGCACAGTGGTGCAAAGCAGAGCAAGGTACAATTACATAAATAGCAATGGCTTTTGTCAGTCCTTTGCTCTACTGCAGTTATACCGCTTCAAGTAAGAGTTTCTCATCTGTGATCTTCTGGCAATATCCTGCAAAGAGCCATACTATTGTATTTCACAGTCTGTTACTATGGAAACAAAAATATTTTTAGTAGTGCCTTTCAGCTGAAAATCTCCGTATTTCTAACGAACACTGACTGAGCTGCACAGCACCTGTGGGGCAGGTCAGTGCTCCACGAGTGGGAGTGATAAGGCAGCGAGAGCTAAATGACTGCTCTAAGCTGCAGATAACACTCCACTCGGATTGGGGTTCATATCTCTTGGCTTCATCCTTTGCTCTAACTGCCCTTGTGGAGCACTTTTTTCCCCATGAACGTGAGCTAATGTACAATTCAGTAGAAGATTTCATGAGCTAAAAAGATAAACTGGATTTAAGTAATAATGCATTTTCTTTTGAATTACTTCAGTTATTTTATTAAAAGTATTTTTAGCTATGTTAAATGTTTTTTTTTTGTTTTGTTTTGACTATTGACTAATAGACTATTGACTATTTGCTTCTGTTTACAGAAATGTGAAAACAGAGGATGTCTTCTAATGAGAGAAAAGAAATCATTTAAGGTATGTTATTAGTGGATTGGTCTGCTATCCTTTTTCCATTTTCTTAATCAGAATAACTTCACTTTTGTTGATAGTCTCTTTTTTCTTTCTACTTCTAGTCCAACCTATGTAATAAGTGCTTGCAGAAAAAAAAAAATATGTTTTTTTTTCAGTTCCCTCTATACAATGACTGGTATTCTTGGTACATGTAGGGTGCACCACAAAACACACAGCAGTACAATCACTGTTAATGTGCAATTTTGTCACCAGTTGCAGCAGATCATGTGGACTAACCTATTTTCTTATTTGTGAACAGTCTATCTAAAACAAAGCTTAGCTGATCTAGACTGAGAAACTTGTGCTGATGCTATTTCTTCTATTATTAGGGAATATACCTCATTTTCAAAACAGGATCTTGCAATACTACCTTAATTCTTGTTTCCAGAAAGAGCTGCCTGAATTTTCTCAAAAACAGGACTAACTGTGCTATAGAAGCCACTTAACACTCTTAGGAAAACGACTCCTGAAAACACTTCCAAAACTCCAGCTATGTAGCAGCACAATGGTCCAAAACATAGCAAAAAGCAATTATAAAACAGCATTTTGGCTAGAATCCATAAAATCTGTTAGCTATTCTGCAGTGATACGGCTATCATCCCAGAGCTGACTTAAAAAAGGAAATTGAGAAGATACTAAGGACTGGGAAAGTGATAATTTTATCTGGAATGTCATGGCCAAATTCTGAGGACAGCATGTAAATGTCTGTAGAGGGAGGAAAAAAAGCCCTTCAAAATGACCTCACCCAGAAGAAATCCAACTGCCATATGTCCACTTGGCCTGCACTCGGTGCCATAAAGACACTAAGATACATGCAAGGAGGAGAGGGGGTGGTTTCTCCTTTTTTGAGAAAGAAGTATGATGAAATAGCTGTCAATTTGCATCTTGTTTTGTTTATGCTGACTTTTAATCTGCTCCAGAGGCTTGCCAAGATGTAAAACACAGTAATTTTAACATGAAAAATAGACATGTCCTACAGGAACAGCTTACTGTTTCCCCTCTGCCAACCTGAGACTATTTAATATCTAGCAAATGAAGACCAATACATATATGCCCTTTTGTAAACCTGCAAAGCAGGGGCAAAACAATTTATTGATCCCCGAATAGTAGATTAGGTAATAGTTTTTCCACTGCTTTTGTGATCACCATTAATGAGCTATAGGAATGTCACTTGTGATGTTATTTTTTGTTTCAGTTTAAATCCAGCTACTACGAAAGCAATGATCAGTGGAATGCAAATTGAATCCCAGAGTATTTCTCTCATATGGGAGAGGCCCCTGTTCTCATACCCTTTTAAAATTGAAATGGCTCATTCAAAAGTGGTGCAGCTGAGAGGCTTCCACCCAAAACACATCAACACTTAATTAAATTGTGGTGCTATCTGAGAAAAGAGGTGCAGCAATTTCAGTGGCTGACAGCTGAATTTACACACATCGATTTCTATTAGCTGAGGCCACGGTTTCACAATGCCCAGAGTTTGGCAGTGACTGGGCTTCGTGGCATCGTGCCCTCACACCGTGGTTCACTACTCCCAGCTTCTGCCAACACAATCTAATTTGTCTGCAGGCTCTTTTCATGATATAGATGAGCTGAGCTGATTTTAAATCTATATTTCCTTCACCAAAACTTCTCTAAGACAATTCACAGCACAGCCTTTTGAACCATCAGAGGAAAGCTGCACTAGAACCTGGAGTCAAAAAACAAGTGCTGGGGGAAAGCTGGGAAACGGCGCCAAGCTAATTGTAACGTGAGAATGCAACCTGGGACTGCAAATACCGATTTGCTTTCCAAATGAGATCGTGCTCAAAGTTGCCTGCTAGGTCATCAGGGGACTTTCTATGCCCTGTTCTATCATTGAACCTAGCTGTCATTGTTCCTCTAAAAAAAGCCAAAAAAAAAAAAAAAAAAGCCAAAACAAACAAACAAACAAACAAAAAAACACCTCACACAATAGAAGTGCCATTTTCTTTACTTAATCTTAGGATGTGCCAAGGCTTGTTTTACTGTAGCAGATGAATCGTTTCCTTTGAATTCACTGCTTCATTTCCTTTCCTCATCGGTTGATACTGGAGTGATGATAAACCATTGTTTGGGATTTTTTTTTTCAAGATTTTAGGTTTGGGGAGGTGGTTTGTAAATAGAGATGAAATAATTCAAGATGTTCAACTTTGTGATCAAAGATAACCCTGAGAAAAATCCACAGAGGTGTCCAGTTTAGACTTCTGGGCAAGTGATGGGACAATGTCACCTAACACTTCAGTACTGACACTAGTGTGGGCCACAATAAAATTTAGAGCAGTGTCAGACCTCAGCGGATCCTCTTGACTGAAACAGCCTTTGCAGGATGTCCCAATAGCCAAGGCTTGCTGGCTTGTAGAACTGCAGTAAGCTTTTCTCCTATGATACAAAAGGCAGTAAGGAGAGACCGTAGTTCTGTTGTTGCAGGTTTATCCCGTCCTAGTTGGGGAGAGCTTCAGAATCTGTCGATAAATCAGATTTTCAGATGTGAAAACAGAAGGGGCTGGTGGGGTTAAAAAAGAATATATTTCTGTTGTGGTCATCTTGGAGCAGGCTGTCACGATTCTGCTGTCAGGTAAATGCTGTAGGGTAGGCCTCCTGTCTTTCAGTATTGCTGCTGAGAATGGAGGAAGAGATGTGCTTATCCGAACGTGATCCAGGAGCTTGGGGCTGGAACAAGACATGGATTGCACTCCCTCCTCTGCCTGAGGATGGCTGAGCCTTGGTGTAATTTGAAGGCAAGTGACAAAAGTGAGCTCAGGAGGAAGGGGAAGGTCTCATGCCCTCACCACGAAGCTGATTGTTTTCTCCAGGTTCTTTCTGAGTGCCCAAGTTCTCCTTTGTAAAGGAGTCACAGGCACCTCGGACCTGAGCTTAAATAAGGCCTGCGGGCTGCAAAGTTAGGTTACAGTACTTTTGGCTTGTTTGTTTCCTGTGATAACATCTGTGTATTCTCATTTAGGAAAGGTATTGATTTTGTTGATGTTGTTTGTTGGGTTTTGTGTGTTGTGTTGTTGTCTGTTTGTTTGTTTTAGTAGTAGTGGTATTTCATTTTATAAAATGAACTCATAATATATGAGGCTTTCTACATCTTATTTTGAAAATTGTTTTGAAACAAGAAAGATACAATGAAAACCTTATTAATTTTTTAAAAAATAGCATCTTTGATTTTAGTAGGATTATTTTCATTCTTCTTCCCTCAGAGAACAAAATATATTGTTGTGCTTCGTTGTTTTTCTTGCATAAAGGATTTCTCTAAAATGTTGTATCAAACAGGATAAGCAGCCAGATCTGCCCTTTGGATTCTCTTGCTGATAGTGCTCTTCCCAGTCCTGGGTTTAAAGAAACAAAACAAATAATCAACCAAGCAAGTATTTCCTTAGCACTTGCAGGTCACATTAAAGCAGCGTAGTAGTACAATATCTGCATCTGTGTTCTCACTCCTGCATACTTTTCACTCACATTTACTAGGGGTTTGGAATGAAAGAAATCTATGTAGGAGCTCCTCAAACGGTGTTGGCAAAGTGAGGTAGACCCTTTGTATCTTCAGTTTAATAATGTTTTGCATAACAGAATACGTGCGGCATTCATCTCTGCACTTTGTGAGTGTCATATATTTAATAGTTTCAATGAACAAGGAGCTCTCAGGAGCAGGAGTAGATTTGTGATTTCTCTCCTACAGAGAAAAAGGGGTTGTTAATGCTACCTAGGAGGAGAGACTTTTTGAAAGCTTGGTGATGGAGCTGTTCAGTATGAAGGCCTTTGCAGAGTGAAGTAAGAAGGAAATTTGAAGTCTATGGGAAGAAATTATGTCAGGAGGGCTAACCCTACAAAGTACATGGGAGTTATTGCAGTTGAAAGGAGAATTTGCTGTTTCTGGATGGTGCCCAATGAACCTTCCAGCCTCCCTCTCTACTTGTTTCTGGAGATCTCATCGCTCCTGTTCTAATTGAGGCTCCCTTTCCAGCAGTTACCTCGGTCCCCTTCCTTATGTGTGCTTTGAAGCTTTAACTTGGGCCCAATCATGGTTTTAAATGTACAGAACTGGCAGGACTGTACAGAACTCAGCCTTTTTTTCCGAAAAGATCTGATTGCTGGTACGTTTGTTAAAAGCAAAGGGCAATTGGGTCTTAAGTGCCTGAGACCCCCTTTCCCAAACGGAACAGAGGGCTTCCAAAACCACAGCTCCGGACATACCTTGCCAGCTCAGAGCGATGCAAGGACTTTATGGTTGTTCCAGAGCAGTATGGCAACCCTAATAAAATTAAAAAAGGAATGAGCCTTCTTCAAAAAAATCTCTTTCAGGTCAGTGATTCCCATAGCGTAGCCCACCCATGACAAATTGCAAGTTTGTAAGGCTCATTGGAACCCGCTGGGTCTCATGCAGTGTATTAAATATCCATAAAAGAGTGACACGGTGGGGGGAATGCCTGACATATATGAATTCAGTCTATTCCACTTGCTTTTGCTTCCCCTTGAAAATGGAAAGCAATTACTTGCGTTTCTAGCAGAATCCCCAAACAGTTTTTAACAAATGTCAGTACCAGCCAGTACCACTAATTCTCCTCTGGAGGCCCAGAAAACTTTGCAATTCTGTATTCATTTACTAATTCATCTGGCAAAGTAAAAAGCTCTCATTGTTTCCATAAAATGAACTGTATCAGCTCAGAAATTCCTTTCCTTTATAATTGATCTGCTTTTTCTCCCTGCATAGCCATTAAGCCTGGTTTTTACCTTTGCCTTAGTACTTCCTTAGCATCTGAGCATTCTTACGGTTCTTTTCTCTCATTAGCCATAAATTTTCCATAAATTTTGTCTGGGTCCCAAGCTATTCTCTTAGTCTATGAATATAACTTCCCACTAGAGAAACTTTGCCATTTTTTTCTTCTTCTTTTTGGTTTGCACACCTGTTCTTCTCTCATGTTTGAGCATCAGGATGTGTGCCAATTGGCTCTTTTTTCACGATTCTGCCAATTACTTCCAATCACTACTTCAGTCTTAAAATATTTAGAGCCCGGGAAACACCTAGGATTGCTCCCACATGTGGTTGGGTTTTGTTTTGATTTGATTTGATTTTTTTTTTTTATGGTATCTGTGATGAACAAAATGGTTCACTCAGGCTAATAGCAACACTTCCTGGCTCGTACAGTTTTAGTATCTCATGGCTCGCCACCAAACAAGAAGTCAGTATCAGAGCTCAGAAGCAAGCTCCTAAATCCCAACCCAGTCCTTCAATTGCATCCTCTCTTACAGTAGCATTGGCTGGAGGAATTGTAAAAGGAGAAGAGAAAGAGGGAAAAACAGGACTGCTTTTTAAAGGACATGACTCCCTTTTCCTTTTTTTTTTTTTTTTTTTTTTGCATTCCTTTCCTTCTCACCTTTGCCAAATATGGTCTCCAAGCCCATGTTTGGGAAAGCAGAAAGAGATCATGCTGAAATGATCTAGGCCTGCCAGAAAAGAATGAAGCCAGCGACTATCCAATATTTACTTCTGACTGTGTTATACAACTTCACATCTGTAACAAAGCAGAGGAAAGTATGATGTGATCTGTTTTAATTAGGCAGCACCGGCTGGACCTTTTCTCCTATTAGTTGTTTTCCTTTTTATTTATTTATTTATTTTTTTTTCTGAGAGATCTTTGTTGCTTAATGAGAGCACTGTGGTTGATATTTATTTTTGTGATTCAGATGTGGATTCTGCAATTCTCTTTTACCTCATCCTCTTTTATATTGTAAAATGTCCAAGGACTCGACCCATTTCTAACCCATCAGCAATTAGGTGGGAATCCTAAGATTCATGGTCTTTGCTTCTGCCAACAGCTGCATGCATCTTTTACCTGCTTCACACAAGCGGTGGGACTCTTTATGGTAGCGATTTTGAGCACGTGTGTACACCTTCATAGGACATGGGGAACAGTCGGTGTAGGACAAAGGAAATCACACAGAACACAGGCTCCATTTCATGATGCTCCCAGCTCCCATTAGGAGCCAGCAGGGAGAGAGTGCTCCCACATGCCTTGCGGCAGCTCTTGTACACTGTGAAAATCCTTACCATGCCGACAGACTTATCCTAGGGTTACTGATGTACCGAATTACGTGACCTTGCTAGCTTCCTGAAAATCAGAAACATGTTTTCTGATTACATCAGTATTTCTGCATTCCCGCTCTTTGTAAAAGGGGCACTGAAGAGGTTGCATTTGTGTATTATATTGCATGTAAGTTGTAATAGGTTTCTTCTGTACCTGCAAGAATTTCCACAGAATTGCATGTATAGCATTCACAGCCTATGTTAATGATGATTATAAAGTTATTCTTCATTGGATTAGACATATCCATAGTACCTCTGCCAGTTCAAATATGCTGAAACAGTAAAGCCAATTCTCCTGACATTACTCGCTGCAGTAATTCCCAAATAATCAGTTTGCCATACTAACTAATGGATCTGCGACGTATCTCAGTCATAAACCACATAATGCATCATAAGAACATAAAACACTGTTGCTTGAGAAATGCAAAAGCACAAATCAAACTGTCCAAGTTCAGCAAGGAGTCAGCTGCAAACATATCCTTTTTTTCATATCATGCTATCAAGTTTTAATTCAATTTTCTAGGAAAATCTAGTTCTTAAAAGCTTTACTTGGTAATCTAGATGGACTCTCTTTAGTGCAGCCTCATTATTTAGCCATATAGAAGTCGGTTAAAAAATATATATATATTAGCAAAATCATGATGTTTTGTATATAATCATACTTATCATAGAGTTTTTGCTTCTCCAGAGATATCATTAAAAAAAAGCTACCTGGCTGTTGTTAACTACGTTGTTTTGCCAACAGATTTCTATCAGACATTGCTTAAGTAGATTTCCTAGTTTTTCATTTCAAAGTGCTTATTTGTTTCTAATAAGCAGTTATTTATATGCATACTTGTTTTATTTTCCTCTCTTTACAAAAAGGAATATCTATGCTTAAAAGCAGGAACGTGGGTGGGTTTTTTTCCCCCAGTTTTACCTTTTGGCTGACTTTCTTCTATCCTGGCATAAAAAAACTTCCCAGGGTGTCGTTCAGCCTGTATGGGGTTGTACATAGTGCTCACAGTGTTCAGTGAGTCTTACGTGCATAGGAAATTAACTGTTGGAAAATAAATCATCCTGAACTGATTCCAAAAGCATTTAGCAAGTGTGTATGTGTGTGTGTTTGTGCTTGTTATTTGCCTATGTGAATTTAGTTTTCATATCCACAAACTGGTGCTCAATTACCATAGAAACAGCAATGTTCGTACGTATACTAAAATCACTTCAGTACATGATATTAGAGCAATTTGCATCAGTGTTCAATTACATTTTCTTTTTGAAGAATTGCTATAACAAAAGAAATACATCCTTAAGCAAATCTCTGATCAGTGCAATAACAAAAAAGCAGACAGATTGTTAGAAGCACAATGTGTCATGCAGTAATTTCCAAAGAGCTAACCATATTAACAGAGAAAATACTGGTACCAGTTTTACTTTAACTAGTGAAGTTTTACTGAGTTCTACTGTCCCTTCCTGCTGCCCTTAACTTCATCTGATTACAGAACCGTCTACAGTTTGAAACTGGGTTTATGGGTCACCCTTCTTACAGGTGAACAGCTGGCAAAAAAAAACAAAAAAACACTACAAAGTGCAAAATATGGGGAAAATATCATAAATATAAAACATATTTGGCAGAGTCCTCACTGGACTCTCCAAAAGGCAAAATAATGTGGATCTGTGAGACTACCTTAACAGTTCTGAAGGTAAGCAGAGTAACATCAGTCTCGGTCAAATCCTACTGGGAAAGTCATCTTCCTAGCTGGTTGGCTAGAGCCAATGATAAGCTGGGCTGTGGTGATGGTAGTAGGCATTTTTCCCCAAACATAGGAATTCTTACAGCTGTTTCTGTGCATCAGGAAGACAGACTGTTCATAAAATTGTCCAAAATGCTGTTGCCTGACAAAACCTTCATCAAATCCATCACTCTGTATCCATAATACACAGCTTTACACATCACAGCTATTTTAGATTTGTTCTTCTTAATTGTGTTGGGCAAATTACAGGTTCCCAGGAGCCTAATTAGTGATTAATGGCTCTCTACAAGGCGTAAAAGTGACTCAAAGAGAATTTGTGGCATGAAATGTTCGAGGTCCCATCACGTCTAATTTCCAAACCTATCTAGGATTGTTTTCTTGCTAAACTAGTCCAACTTGCCATGTCGGCACAACCTGTTTGATGTAAACTGACTAGGTAGGAGGAAAAGCAGAGATGATGTCTCTACTGCAGACAATTAGAAATGGGTTACGGCAGGGTATCTTGGCAGTTTTCAGATGTCAGTATACATCTAAACAGTCTTGGAACAATCTTAATCAAATTAAGGTCATTTTAACTTGGCCTACAAGTGACCTCACAGGGAATTTAGCTAATCTCTTTTAACATTCCCACTGCAATGACCTCTGATTGAATTTTCTTGTGTATCCCTAAGCAGGCAGCCCTCTGTGTGATATATTGGAATTCCACAGTTCAATGATCTGTGGAAACCATTGGCAACAAGCAGGTGAATAGAAAGCCTTGTAGTTCAGAAATCGTGGGACTTACACATGCAAACCTTCAGCAACCCAATGTTAAGTGATCTAAGAGTCTCCATTGACCGTGCATTACATGTTACCATGAGTTAGACCCAACGTTGCACGCTTAAATGTTTTTACCCACAATATTTTACCCAAGGGAGTCTTTTTCTGAGTATTATGCTGTACATTGGAAACAGGAGACTTGGTTCAAGGCTCCAGATCAAAGTTTGATCAGTACAATACCTTCCACTTGAAAATTAATATGTCCACAGCATTAGTCATACAATATGGAAAGTAACTCAAATTTCCTATTTCATGCCACTGAGCATATTCAAGTTACAGTTTCCAAGGAATTAAGGCCTGCAATGAAGGGTTATTTGTTTGGTGTATTTGAAATGAGCCATCTAAGAATAGAAGTGAGGGTTTGGTACATATTGTTAATAAGTCTGAGGGGTCTGCTCAAACCAAGAGATTAGTCTGGTTCTTTGTAAACCAAGACATTGAAATGAATGTCTCCAGCAGGATGGTTGAAATTAGACAAGAGAGCGATAGGACAATGGCATTGGTTGCAAGACATACAGTTCTGGAAGAGACCTAGGTTTTCAGATCCAGGTTTCTGCCATAACAAGCAATTTCATTTTCTAGTCACATTTATGCAGTTGCCAAGTCAGTCTTAAATCTGTAGCAGTCAGCACAGTATGCAAATGCAGGGCTCTTTGCTTTTCAGTAAGCAAGGTGTGTGTTTTGCCTAAGTACAGACCGTGATTTTAACAGATGACTTTGAGTATCCAAATAAATATTTTTAAGTTGTAATTTAAACCAGGTTTGGATCTATGCATTCTGCTAGTAAAATCAAAATATATTTTGGGGCAAGTATATATTCAATTATCGACGTTTATGCTTTACCTCGTTTAGCTCAGTGACAGGTCACCTGGCAAATCATACAGCATTTCTTCTGTTTATTCCTTGATTTTTCCAACCTAAGATCTTGCTTCTGTGTAAAAGAGATGTTTTTATCTGTTTTTATCATTAATACTGGCTTTGGATCCAATTCTTTGGATTTTGCTTCTGATAAGCATTTCTATTAAGAAAACTCCACAGATGGGAATGCAAACAGAAGGTGAAATACAGCTAAGTGCTGTGCTCCTAGCTCTTGCAATTTTATCACAAGCTGAAAACTTGCTTATGGACTCAAAGCCAATTGTGAGAGAAGGAAAAATGAATAGAGGTTATTCACGGTAAAATAATTTTTTTTTTTCTAAAAAATAAAAAGTTTTAAAAAATGCATTTAAAAAATAACTCAAAAATCAGAAAGCAGATAGGACCCAAAACACATTAGATAAATATCTTTTAAAATTCCATTGAAATTAGATGTCTGACCCATGATCTGAAGGCAAAGAGCTTTGGTGATATTATAAATGTCCATGAATACATATATTATTGTTTACATTGGAGATAATATTAGATGGAATTTCCCAGAGCCTTGGAGAGCTTGTAGATTACTATCTCTTTTTCTAAAACCAAGAGGGATACAGTTTTAATGTGATTATAAGTGTACATTTCTACTTGTGAGACAAAAAGGCTCCATGGTCCTTCCTGATTCTTGATATTTCTTGATATTTCACACAATTCTATTGCCCAAAATACAATTTATGTTTTTAATTTGTGAAGGTTCTGTAGTGGAAGCTTAGACAGCACCTGCCATTCCTATGTCCACACATCTCAGTTTTTGTGGTAGTATGAGTTACTGGTCTTACAGAGTGGACGAAAGAACTTGTGGAATAATAAGCATCAAAAATCAGTGGAAGCCACTGTTGTTATCCGTATCTTTTTGTATATATTCATGTGTGAATACATATAGCATACCTATTGTGTGTGTACCTACATAAACATTGACCTACCATCAGCTGGAATATATTTAAGGCTTAAGAATAAATTTTAACAAAAATATGTAGTTGAGGCATATTCCCAGGGAAGAAATGTAACTTGCGGATGAAATAGCTTAGGACTTTTTTTGGTTGATACTGAAACTGCTGATGCTCAGCTGAGGAAATGACAGTTCCTCAGGTCTTTTCCTCTGTTGCATGCGGTGATGGTTTCCATTTCACAGCATTTATGAGGCCTGTCACTGGGGAACTGAGAAAATAAACAAAAAGGCAAAATTCACTGCAAGTTGCGACAGTGGTTTTAACAACTTCAGGATCACGACACTACGGTGGTTTCTGTTATTCCGAGGGCTTTATCCACAGCTCACCAGAGAGGGGACCATTTCCACAGACCTCAGTGGGTTCTGCTTCAGATTTTTTCTAGACTAGGCTAACCAACCATTCCTTAGCCCAAAGATGTTCCTAGTATCTGTAGGATCGTGCAACAGTGTCTTCAGTTGCACACTGCAAAGGAAACAATTACATCTGGGAAGCTACCTGCAGCCGTCCGTGTGCCTGCATCTGCTCACACAAAGATGTTGGCACAAAATTTCAACTCATCTCCAATCCGTGGCACAAAGCCAAATATTTGTTGTGAACTCTAAGGGAATGGCAAGGCAATAAGAGATATCTGTTCTATCTTGTGAGGATTTCTACAGAGCAACCATTTCTTTTTCTGTTAGAAATATACACAGACCTCTAACAACAACGTGTGCTTTGAATGCTCTGCCCATTACTTTTCTGCACAGGATAGATATTTGCTTCCCTACATAACATGCAGCACCGCAAAACTCATTAGGTAGCATAAAAGTATTACTGTTCAGTGTATGAAAAGATTTGTCCCTGGTGGAGCTAAGCTTAATGACACTGTCAGTAGCACAGAGCTGGCAATGAAGTATCTGCATGGGTAATTCATCCCAAATGGGAAGGGAAGGAGACATGAGGTTTTCATTTCAATTACTCCCTATCTGTGGTGGAGGAAATGCTAACCCACCTGGGAGAGCAACTTGATTTTATTGCAGGACTGTGTCTATCTAAAGTCCTCTCCCAGGAGCCGGCCTGTGTATAAATGAGTCTTGTGCAGTGCTGCTTGCTCGGAGGATGAAGGAAGGAGCGGTTAACGGGGGCAGATAAGAGCTGATCTGTGATGAGGTTACAGGGCAAGGTAACAGACCCTATTGACAAATCTTAACTCTGTTTTTATAGTAAAGGAAATCTTTCTTTCAGCGTGATCTTCCTGAAACAGGATTTAAGCTTCCTCTTTCCCCTCCCAGTGTTTGCTCACTCGTGGAGACATTTCCAAATGCTTGAGTGTAATTGGAAAGAGCCTGGTGGGGCTCATTGCACATGCTTGGCAGGAATTGGGAGTGGGGGAGCTGCCTGGAAGAGAGAACCTATGAGAGTGGTTTCATCCATGAGCATGGGACAATACTGGGGTTAGACGTAATTAATCCAAGCAGCGCTGTGTGTACTATTACCAGTGCTGAATACTGAAGAAGTGTTCTTAGGAAGTTCTTAGGTTCAAACATATCCAGTTTGGGAAAGCAGGGGATGGTAGGGTGGTATGTTTTCATCAACTCTGGCAATCATCCAGGCCCAGCTGAAATCCTGTTTAATATCTGGAGCTGATGGTAACTTTCAGAATGCCCGCGAATTCCCGGAGGATGTTATAGAAACCCCCGACCTGCGAAATTTAAGCTTATTGTTATTACTTGCACTGTAATAGTGCCTTGAGACTCTAATTTGCATGACATGCTCCTATACAGCATTTAGGTTGGAACTTATTGCCCTCTGTAGAATCTACAAGGTCACATTTTATGCTTTTTAATTACGAGTGGATCTTAATCAGCGATTTTTGATTGTCCTAGTGTTGAGAACACCGCTTCCTCCAGACCTTACCTTTCTGTGTGATCTTAGAGTGAATTTTCTAAATATGAACAGGTTTAAAATATAATATGATTAATGAATTCTTTTTCTGTGTTATCTTTTGGTTCCTAAGCAACACTTATTTCTACCAAATTAGTTATTTCTTGATGCTCTGTGACATAAAATATAGAGGAGTTCTGCTGAATGCCTTAGTCGATTTGTAGTGTCGTGTACTGGTTTTGAGAATCCCAGACTTGGATCTAAATCAATCCAAAAATGGTTAGATGTCACTTACACGTACAGCTGCTGTAATTAATGTTGGAGTATTGGTGGTTTCATCCTAACTCCTGGTGGAAAAGGTGCTTGCATAAAAAAAGGCTCACACAACCATTATTCACAACAAGTGATTTACTCAGCAACACCAGGCCAGATAAAAGAGTAATTTTGGAAATGACTTTTCTGTACAGCTAGGCGTCCTTTCCCACCAGGCAATATATTAGGGTCTCACAAGGCCTCATATCTGCACTGCAACTTTAATGACGTTTATCCATGGCATATGTATCTCCAGTTATACTAACGTATGTGTCCTACACAGTCGGTTGAATAATCATAAGAAAGATAGGTAGCAGTGTCTCACCCTAGTGGAAGAACTGGCCAGAAAAGAAAACCCTTTATGTACACTGTATGTACACCAGTTCAAATGCTGCAAGCAGTGACCAGGTCAAACAAGCATACCAGGTTGTAGGTTTGGTGCAGATCAGATCGTGAAGGCACATTCTCCAATTCAGGTCTTACACACGTTACTTCAGTGGTATTACAGAAGAGGTTTCAAGTGGCATTGCTGTTGTCCCAGCTACAGCATTTCCACGGATAGATGAAGAGGTTGTGCCTACTACAGAGCACTCCTGCTGCTTTCTGAGGAGTGACAGAACCCACTTTATAAAAATGTGAATAACAACCTGAAGAAATGCACACCACAAAACAGCATATATTTTCAAATCCACAATAACTAACATTTCTCTTGACCTGTACTATGCTAGCCTGTGCTTAGATAATTTACCAAATTTTCACAGAATGTTATTTTATTTAAATATCGAAGAGAGATCTGTAGCACATTTCCCCTTAAAAGCCATGATATTTTTTCTTCTGTCGTGTTCTGTCTCTTACGGTGTTTTTTGCATATACATGTATAAGCAGACAGTGAATACAAATAGTTGATTCATGGGTGGGGCAGCATAAAATTCAGAAACGAAATAACATAGAGAAGTGTATGAGTGACACTGATTGACAACTGGAATAGTGCACCAGGCTTGTAATGGATACTCTAGTTTTTAAATTAAGTCTGAGGCCCTTTCTAAAGCATGCGCTCAGATGGTTGTAAGGGCATCAAGTCAGGAAAGTTCTATAGTCTGTTACATGAGCGCCTACATAGAAGATCATGGTGGGGTCTTCTAGCTTTAGAGTCTACAAATAACTTTGTTAAGTCAAACTATGTGTGCTTTGAAAATCCCACTGCTTAAACTCATGGTAAGCAAATATGAAAATCCTTACGGTATGTACTTGTATGTAGTCAAGGAGTATCGCTAGAATGTCCTATATCTCTTTTGCTATCAAATAAACAGTATTTGCATCTCAGCAATATAACAAGGGGATGTGTTCAGAAAAAAAAAAAAAAGATTAACTTTTTTTTTTTTTTATTAGCAGACTGTTTAATAGAACTTAGAATACGGAATGATTTCGGTATGAGGAGAGACTAAATAAACTTGGACTTTTCAATAGTCTCCTCTTCAAGACTGGAAAAGTATCATTGTTTATTTATATAATCCTGAATCTTGTGAGGAAGATGTACACTGAACTGTCATTCATTCTTTCAAGCAATATAAGAAAAAAGGGATGCCTTGCAGTCCAGCAGGTGGTGGTTTTAAAGTAAATAATAGAAGGGGATATTTCTCACAGCACATTAACCAAACCATGACATGGATGCCAAGAGTGGCTGTAAGATCAAGTCTATGAGCAGGTTTGATTCCAAACTATGTTATTTCCAATTTGGCCATTGGTTGTGATGCAACTTCTAGCTCAGGAAATCCCCAAACTGCTGGTTGCTAGAACAAACCCACTTCCTAGGCAAGAGGCATTTCGTACTGACTCTGGGTAGAGGAGGAATATGAAAGGAATATGAGGTAAGGAATATGAAGAAAATTCCTTGTTTTGTATTATACTTTGTATATATTTTGTATGTATTATATTTTATATATATTTTGTATATTTTAGCTTCATTGTTTTTTCCAGCACATGCAGAAGGAATGCAGTTAGCAGTTTTCTGATAGGACCGGTTAGTTCTGCTTTCAAATTTAGCCCTATTGTTTGCTGTGTGAATAGCTCCAATTGCTGAAATATGTAGGTGACATTTATGATTTATTTCCTAACACTTTCCAACAGTACTGACATTCTAGCAGCTAATAATTCTGAAGTAGAAACCAGATGAACTAAGTGGCCTGCTTAAAGCCACAGCAGTAAGGTGTTGGGGTATCTGTTTTCTGCAGTTGTTGCGTTTTCTATCCTTTTTTTTTTTTTCCCTAAAAAATATTAACAACCCGAGAGCATTTTCCTGTAAAATCTATGATCTTCTTATGATTTCTGTATTGACTTTGCTCCCTAAAATTATAGTTAGAGATGTCAGTATAATCATGTTGAAATAAGCAAGCAAAATCCCAGAAAAAATGCATCAATTGCCCATTTATCTTAATTTCATTCAGTGACTTAATGTAGGTCCCCACAACCCTACTGAGACACAACTCATTGGCAAGAATGTGGCGAGCTGATTGCTCTACCTACAGCTGATGAAAAGCGATAAGAATTGATATAATTTAATTATATCAAACAGAAGTGTCAATACTGAGCCAAAACCAAAACAAACAAATAGACCAAAAAACAAAACAAACAAACAGAAAAAACCCTGCGGCTTAGGGAAAAAATATGAAAAATCTGAATGAGAAGTATATTGTTGGTTTTAGCTCTCTACATTTGTACACTCAACTCATGGTCAAAATTCCGGAGAGATGTTTTCATTTGAGAAATCGCTGTGGCCCATGATCAATCTTGTGTATCCCAAAGGTAATACTCTGAAGGACTGCAGGACCTAGTGAGTTTAGATAACATTGTCCTGATGATCCATATGAATCCTAAGCTGGGACACTGCTGCCAGGAGTGAAAGAGGTGTCTGTTTGCTTGCTTGCTTTTTCTCCACTTGTAATAACTCTACTAAAAGAACTGAGAATTGGATGAAAGGAAGCACTTGGTTAAGTATTGCTCATGCAAGTAGTACGTTGTAAGAGCAGGAGCCCAGAAACCATTCTGTCATGCTTTGGTAGCATAATGAAGGGTTTTTTTGCTTAATCTTCCATGCCATGTACATAAAATAAAAATACTTCAATACTATTGTTTAGAAGACATTCCCCCCATGTATACTCACCCTACTATAAGTATGGAAACAGGTGTACTGATTTAAAATATATATATATATGCCAAATTTACTCTAAATTTTTTAGATTTGCATGGGAAACAAAGAACCAGTCTACTGTTCTGCAGAGCAATTTGGCAGACCAAAAACCCCATAAGAGCAACTGGAGTGTCAGTATTATGAAATAGGTGATTTCAGACTGGTGTGAAGCTGTTATGAGAATGCAAGCCTAAAGAAAAGAAGATTTATTATTGCTTTAAGCTTTTCAAAGTGGCATACTTTACATTCCAGGCAGGTATTACTGGTTGACAATATATTCTGTTAGCATAAAATGAATGTAAACAGAGGCAACTGCTTATGCTTTGGTCTGCTGTTTAATTTTGTTTTGTCAGTCAATTCATTTTCCAGTCTTATCCTCCTAGAATCAAGGAATTCAGCATGAATCAACCCAACTACTTTGGGCTTTTTTTTTTTTTTTTTTTTTTTTTTTTCACAGTACAAAATGAGGCCCAGCACAACCCCGATAGTTCCAACTGGATCTTTAAAATCTAGTCTTCCACATTATTTTCTCACAGTTAAGGAGTGTGCAGGGGGGAACACACCAAAAATTAAATGAATGAAATACAAACTTTCAAGCACACATATATGTAATACCAGTGTCTCAAGTTCCTTGCTCTGTTGTATGGAGCTTCAGGATCTCCCAAGACATCTGCATAACTGTCACCAGACCTTGTCAGGACACTAAGTAATGCTCAGCCATGTCTATTAATGACGACTGTCTTGGACACATTCATGACAGTTTAGTGCATGTTACCTTTCTTATGGTATTTTAAGAAGACTGCCCATTTCTCGGTATAAAATTGCACTCTGCAATCCCTTCCAGTAAAGTGCCCTTCCCATGAAATATTTATTTGCAGATCCTGAACCTCCAGCCATCCCTAGCTTTTTTGTTTGACCTTGTGATTAGTTTTTAAGCATCCACACTTCTTCAGTGACACCAGAATAAGTTTCTAACAGTGTATGTTTCAGTTCAGGTCCAATTGTTTTAATTTTCCACTGAATAAGATGTCAGTGCTGGGCAATTTGTGTTGCACTGGGGCTTTTGTGAGATACAGCGCTATTATATTCAATCAGATTTTTATTAGAAATGCTCTTTTGGGGTTTAGTAAGGCGTAAGAAGGATAATTATGTAGGGGTAGTGGGAGTGGTAAAGGCGTAAGAGAAATAAAACTTAAATATGTGCATGTTTTGCTCTAAGCCAACTTTTCCAGTAGGTGATCTGTAACCAGGAGCCATCTATAAGTTTATGAGCATTGCTTGAATATTAGAATTCAATTGACCAACCCCATCATTCTGCATCACTTATGAAACTTTAAAAGCATTTTCTGTGAAATATGGTTTTCACTGCCATTTCCCTGTTCTAGTTGTGCTAAAAAATTACAGCCTCTGGCTTCACACATTTTGACCATGGTGCACCTTCCTGGGCTTCAGCAATACAAAGCACAATGTGTTCCTTTCCTCCGATAACATTCCACTTGTGAATGCCCCTCCTGAGACTTTTTTGACTGGTTCATCAATTTGAGCTAACTGGGAAAGAGGGAAAGAACACCCTAAGTTCGGTGAGTTTGGGGGGCACCCAGGTACAGGAAGGAAGGAAAGTGGGGAGAGCCATTCCCACAGCAGCAGCTGGTGGACAAGGGATACTTGCACACTGGTGTGTCAATCGGTGTGCACAAAATTCCAGGCTCACCACAGTAAATGCTGCCCCGTGGGCGTATCAAAGACTGTGGAGATGAAGCTGGAGAAGAAAGAGAAAGGAAAAAGAAGAAACCAAAGACACGAGGTTATACCAGCACCGTGCAAACAAAATGATCCAGTTGGTTCAATAAGCGTCACTCTGCCTAGTATGAAAGAACAGCAGAAGAAAACATACTGCAATAGCATGCACTTGTAAATCAGAAATTGCGATGAATATTGGCCAAATTGGACGCTATTATGGTGACAGACTTATCTTTGATCTTTTTTACCTTTATCTTTGATAAATCTTCCATTTTCCCTCCAGGTGAGAACAGGACACAAGCTATAGGAACCACTCAACATGTGTATGCACATAGATTTGTTAAAACTCTGTTGTAACCTCCCTTGTGGTTAGACACAGCTGGTCGAACTATGGGACCTGAAAATTTATATGACCTGAAGCTTGTATTTTATATAGTAGTGAGTCATCCAAATGCAATTTCTAGTATTTAACAACTATTTAAAACATCCTGAGCCTTACAAGCACTTCATTAGCATTCTTCCTTCTGCACCCCATGCACGGTTCCAAGTTAAAAGCATCCCTCCCCCTTAAAGCTCACCCTAGAAAGGGACAGCTTTTTTGCAGCTGTGCACCCATAACCTTGAAATCAGATACTTCACGCGAGGCCAAAAGCAATACTTAGAATTATGTTTTGCTACAGTTGTACGCTTCTGACCAACCTGTATTTTTAACTTTACTGTTGTCTGGAAACAAAAAAAAGAAGAAAAAAGAAGAAAAAAAAAAAAGGACTGTTTTGTGAATGGCAGGCAGTTGGTAAAGTAGTTGCAGCAGGTTATCCCATTACTCCCCATAAACTATAAAATATTTAATTTACAAAGAGGAAGATTTCTCTTCCACTTCAAAACTGTAGTTATTCTGAAATGATCCTCCTATTTGAATTTTCTAGATTTATGTTGCCTAGTCCCAGTTCTCTTGTTCTGGCCTTTTTAATTGCTCAAATATTAAGACAAGTTTTAAACAAGACAGGTGACCTTGTGTATAAAAACGCGTGCTCTGGGAACAAATGAGACTGCTCCTGCTGTAGTATTTGTGGCAAGGAAACCATACTGAGGACTACAGCTGCTCTCTGAGAAAGAGATTTTAACAATAGCGGGCCAAAGCTTCAAAGCAGTAACAGACTGATGGCTATGGCAGCTTGTAATGTGCACCGTGACCTATTCAAATCATTTACTCTTCAGAAACTCGCTAAACCCAGAAAAATGTCCACGCCCCTCACTCGCTAACATCCAGACTAGCATTTAAAAATAATCAAAATTATTAAAAGAGAGTTTAAGTCCACATTTGTATCTGAGACTAAGGGGGGGGGGACGGGGACACCTCAACTGAGGACTGGCACTGTTGCAGCAGAAGCCCCTCAACACCGCTTGCACCTAGTGGTAAACTGAAGCCTTTTCCTGTCCAACGACACTTCCCATGGACTTCAGCATGATGATGACAGTATGCAAGGCCAGAGCAGCGAGATGCCAGATTAATCTTTCGAATATAGTCTCAGGAAGTCTGAAGGAAGCCCCACGGCAGGTAACAGGCATTACCGCAAAGCTCCGGAGGTGACAAAAGGCAAGTCGTGTTACTTAGGGCCATCGTGAAGAGAAAACAGACAGGCCAAAAAGCTAGAACACGAGAGAAGGATGCAGCCTGCTGGGAAGGGGGTTGTGTCACAAGGAAAACCTCTGGATTTAAAGGTGCTAAAAGGCCTGGAGTTTGAAGGTGATGATGTTTTGATGCAGCCAGTGCTCCAAGGCAGCCACAACTCTGCTGCCAAAGCCGGCCCCTTCCCTGCAGCCCCTCTGCAGATGAGAGAGAAGGGAAGGTGGATGTAGGGACAGCACAGTGACATGGCACCGGGGCAGGATCCTGGCCACTTAGGGCCAGGATCTGTGAGGGCTCCCCAAGGGATCCAGCAGGGCAGGATCTTGCCACCATGTCCTGTCGCATCACCCCAGCCAGGGAACAGGGCAGGGCAGGGTCAACCTCGGGCCCAGGCGCTGCTGTGGGGATGGGGACAGGAGAGGACAAGATGCTGGCCCACAGGTGGAAGTCGGGAGCAGGTCCAGTGAGGGGAACTGGGGTCAGATATGGACCCAGAATGGCCAGACGGGCCATTCAGCAGGGCCAGCGGATGAGATCAAGCCAGGATGTCTGCAGGCCCAGACCAGCGGGCTCCATGGCCACACACAGCTGTGACAGACCACCAAACTGGGTCCGTAAAGCTCACTTGCTTTTTAGTCCCTAGGGGTGCCTGGGGTGGGACTCGGAAAAACATGCTCCTCCACTGCCTGTCCTAAAATAAAGTGTTTTGGGACAGAAAAACTACATTTTGCTCTTGCAACCAAGAAGCCCTTGCTGTGAAAGGATGGTGTAAATGCATAAATGCAACAAATGCTGCTCCTTTGCAGACCAGGCTTTGTAACTGGTAAGAAAATGTATGTAGCAAGCAGTGGTGCATAGCCCCTTCCAGCTGAGAGGCCCTGCATCATCTCTAATGTCTTTGAGAACCGTGTGACACTTTTCCGTGAGGACTTTTCCTGGCATCTGCTATTAAACTATCCCTTTTCCTAAAGAAGTAGTCTAGGCAATGTATCATCCGGTTGCTGTTTCCAGAAGCAGTTGTTTCAGTAGGACTGTAGGAATTTAAGGAGTTTGGTTCTGTTTCATTTGGTATAACGAGCCCTGCGTAACTAGGAAATAGGGATCTCCAGGAAGGCAACTACCAGCTCTCAAGTGTTGTTTCAGTCATTACGGGGACTGCTGTGAGAGGTATATCTAAGGTCAGGTCCTAAATTTCCAGAGAAACTTCATTGGGATCAGCTGAGTAACTGCACATTTACATCACTGAAGGCAGCTGAGATCAGAATCTGGACCTCTGCCTATGAAACGCGGCAGGGAATTGAGGAAAATCTGTGTTAAATATAGACAAAGTTAACAGCAAAGATCTGGTTATGTCATCATAAACCAGGGAGTGAGCCACAGTGGAATCTGATAATTCACAAGTAGCACATCTGTGAATTAATTACCAGGTTCCACCAATGAAGGCAAAGGGGATGATCTAAGTGCCGTGACTCACCAGGTTTTTACTCATGTTTATAATATGCTGTTTCCAGCGATGAGCCCTGGAAAAAGCACAGCATCCACCTGGGAAGCAGCACACAGTGAAGTCCTGCTTTTCTCCTTTTATCTTAGCCAGGTATGCCGAGGATGTCGTGTACCAAAAAAAAAATGAATTATCAGGAAAAAACAGGGTAAAAGGAAATGCATGGTTACAGTTCCTGCTCTGGCAAATAGGAGGAATATTGTCTGTGCGTAGGCCAAAGTCTGCTTTGCTCTTACTATAGTTGTAGTTGTTAAGCTAAAAATAACAGTTCAGAAAGCTGTTCTTTAAACAGACAAAGTTTTCTGGCCTCAGGCATAACCAGGAAGAGCAGTGGAATGCACATCCTGAACTGCAGCCTGTCTTGTTACTGACAGCTTTGGCTGGAAGGTAAGAAGAAATACGTAGCCTCTGACGGGTAAGGATTACTCTTCTAAGGTTGAACCAAGCGTTCAAAGAGCAGTTAGAACATTATCTAAATAGGAGCGTCAGCACTTGGATCTATTTTTTCCTACAAACTGTCCTCCCAAGACCTGATTTGCCATTATTCCTTCGTCTCTCAAGATCTGAGTGAGATTCCCTCTGATGATGTGTTCGGGCCTGAGGACTGAGGGATGGCATCCTTCAGGCTCCGCACGATGCTCTCACTGGAGTTACGTGCCGGCTGCCTCCTGTACCAGCTGACGGGCAGGGCTAGGTATGGCAGGGAAAGAGAATACAACGAGGATTATCTTCTCTTCTGGAGAACATCTTTATCTGTGTTGTTCAAGGCATATCTCATTTTAAGATAGACTTTTTTCAAAAAACGCTTAGGTGCCCTGTTCCCTGCACGTGACTTGGTCCGTAGCACGGAGAGAGAGGAGGGAAAGGGGGGGAGCTGTGACTCACAGATGTCCCTCTGAGTCACAGCCCCATGGGGACATTACGCAGAGCCCTCACCCGGACTAATCCTTTGCTGTCCCCACTAGTGCCACCTCCGCTCTCTGTTGTGATTGCCTTTGAAGGAAGAGTCTCCTTTAATTTTCAGCTGCAGTTAACTTTCTAAAGCCGCTATCTTCTTTGGCTTATACTTGTGTGTCAAATATATATGGTTCGGAAAGCTTAGATGGCAGTCTGATCTGAAAGAAGCAGAAAAGGGCATGCTTAACAGCCCCGACCTTGACTGAAGATAATGGCAGACGAGCCTTCAGCTAAAGTCATCCTCCCTGTGCATGTTTAATTGACTTAATTTTATGGTCTCGATACACACAGAGACTGCATAACAAGTGCTAAAAATATATCATTTCCTAATGGTATAATAAATTCAGTTTTAACTGCTGTATATTTGGATTAATGTATTCACTGCACTCAAGTTTAAATATCTGTGAAGCTTCTGTATTTTTTCCCTAAGGGAAAAACACTTCCTACAGCTTTCACAACTCGCCTGTTCCTTTCACTGAGCATCCTGAATGGACTGTATAAACCGTGCTTGCAGCTCCTGAGTGTCTACAAACATTTTCTGAAGTGGAATATTAATAGCACGTTATCTTCCAAGGCCTCTTTACTTCAAGGTCAGCAGAGTATTTTGCTGGCATAACCCCGCTTTTGTTTTTGCAAAAAGAGGGGGTGAGTTGTCAGGCTGAAAAGAAGGCCAAGCTTAGGGATGTCTGACGGAGGCTGTCCTCGTGTGTTTTCATCTGCACTTGGGTGATGACTAACGGGGTTTGGTATGGCTAACAGGCACTGCCATAAGGCAGGACTGGAAAATTGAAGCTGTCTTCTCATACCCGTGTCTTCAGGGAGATAAACTCTGTTGCATCTGCATAATGATTTTTTTTTTCCCCTACCATAGAAACAATCTGAATTCCAAACTCTTTTATTTGCTTCTGTAGTTCTGCCCACTGATGCTCAGCTTCTCAGGAGTGGTCCTCTTTAGACAGCTGCCTGCCAATCTTTTATTTTGGATGAGTCAGAAATGTTTGATTCTATGAGGAAATCGTGTATGGATAGTTACAAATAATTATATGGATAGCATAGTGTATGGATTATATAATATCTTGTTAATAAGTGTGCTGTAATAATTTCAAAAACACAAAAATTAAAAATTAATGCAAAGTATCTTTAATTAAGAGAAAATATGAGCACTTTTTATCAGACATGTAGTGTGATGCTCATACATCTATCAGCATCCATGGCGCTATTACGGCTTTTATAAAGAGGACGTCGTATTTTGTTTGCCATTTGGCAGCGGACCGGTTAAAGTCAAAACAACATTGCTAATCCAATTTGTGTTTTACCATTTATAGTTTTAGGTTTCTATATGCATTCTTTCGGTCTTGCATATGTGGGGAAAAGCAGGAGTTAAAAAAAAAAAAAAAAAAGAGAGAGAGAGAATTCTTTTAAAGGGAATTTCCTTGGAGTATAATGAAGGTTTTAAGTTTTCTTCAGTTTAAGGTTTTGGGGGCTATTTTTTTGGAGCTTGAGTTAACATGCTGTAAAGTTATTTTGATTTCAGAAGAAAGCATTCCACCTCAGGACTTGAACTTAGTAGGCTTTACAATGCAGATGTAGATTTATCAATACCCCTTCCCAGTGTAGACAAGACCTTGAACAGCACATTAAGATCACCACTTTTACTTCCACGTTCTCCCTGCTGCAGAGTTGTTGAGTGCAGCAGGATGCTCAGCTCCTTCTGAATAACTCTTTTGCACCAGGAATGATAGAGTGGGGACATTTCTGCTCACGTTAGGTTGCACAAAACCGGTTAGATTCACCCCCAATTAGAGTTCCTTAAGACAGACTTCTTTTTTTCTCTCCAGAACAAGGGCAACAAGTACAGTTACGAACTGCACTTCATTTGTGGAGACATCTAGGCAGGCAAAATCCAGACACTTGCATTAGACGATGTTATTAAAGGTAATTAAAGAATATACATCAACGTTCGACACCTCATTACAATGTCATGCTCCCCCTTAGGATACGGTAATGCTGATTTAGGTATTCCTCATTTGAGAAGCTATTTCAGCTGTTGCCCAAGTAAGCACTGCACTCATATTCCAAAATATGAGTTTGGGGATGCTCCTTCGCTCTGCAGGACTGTTTGAGGAGACATTGCTTTGAGCTGTGGGAAGCAGTAAACTTTTAAGGGCATACCAAACTTTCCCTGCCAGAATCTGTCAGTTTTGAGAAATGAAAGGTGGAAGCGTTTCTCTGGGAGGAAGAGCAGCCAGCTTGTGTGCCAGCGGGGACGAGCCAGAGCTCCTCAGGTGTGGCAGTGACGGGCTTTGGTCTAAGCGGCTGCTGAAGAGTTAAAGCTTCATAAAATCCAGTTTGAGTAAAAGTTGTTCCTGTCACGATGACTCATGTTAGACAGGTCAGACCTGCACATTTACTTCAGTTTAGCGTAATCACGCATGAATGTAGTTTCTGCTTGCTTCAGTGTCTTTCGGGACTAGGGTGAAGTTGTATTTTGCAACTGCAGCACATTCATACTTCAACCCAAATTAAAAAAAAAAAAAAAAAGAAAAGATAGGACTTTGAGAAGGCACATTCCTCGCATTTGCCACAGCCTCACCAGAACTGGAGGGCTTGGGATTTGGGACCGGTTTGCGGCTGAAAACAAACCCGGTACCTTCATACCTTCCAGATGTTTGTGGCGATTGCAGAAACGCTTTAAACAGTTTTTAATTTTTTTTTTTTGTTTCCTTTGGGGGTGGGGGGGGCAAAGCGGCAGCTTTGGGAAGCAGCAGGGGGCCGGGGGGCGATGGCGGCGGCGGGGAGAGCGGAGAAGGGAGGAGGGGAGGCAGGACGAAGCCGCCGAGGGGGCCGGCCGGGGGAAGGCCGGGCAGGCGATGGGGCTGCGGGGGGGACCAGGGGAGAGGCGGGCAGGGGAGGGAGCGGCCCGGCAGCGCCGGAGGGGGCGGGCGGAGGGCGCCGGGAGGCCGCGGGGCCCGGCCCGGCCCGGCCCGGCTCGGCTCGGCCCGCCATGGGCACCGGGACGGGGCCGGAGGCGGGCCGAGGGTGCTGTGACCCCCGGCGCGGCCCTGCCCACCCGGCCGCCGGCAGCGGGCAGGGCGGCCGCACTTGGCGAAGTTGGCGACGGCCGCGCTGAGCCCGCCTCGGAGAGAGGCTGCTGGGTTTTCTTTTTCCTTTTTTTTTTTTTTTTTTTTTGGATTTTTTTTTTTTATTATTTTTATTATTATTTTTCGCTTCCGTCTCTCGCTCTCGCTTCAGCCAAGGTGAATGGCCCGCGGTGGGCGCGGCGGTGCCGGGCGGCTGTGCAGGGGGAAGATGCTGGCCGTGGGGGTGCTGGCCGGGCTGTCGGTGCTCAGCCTGCTCACCTACGGCTACCTGGCCTGGGACAGCCTCGGACTCGGCCCCGGAGGGACGGAGGCGGCGGGGAGCCGGCCGGGAGAGGAGCCGGGGGCCGGAGCCCCCAGCTCGCAGCCCCACATCGTCTTCATCCTGGCTGACGATCAGGGCTTCCGAGACGTAGGGTACCACGGATCCGAGATCAGGACGCCCACTCTGGACAAGCTAGCTGCCGAAGGGGTTAAGCTGGAGAACTATTATGTGCAGCCTATGTGCACACCGTCCAGAAGCCAATTTATCACTGGAAAGTAAGTTTACTACCTCGTCGTGCAGCTCACCGGCTCAGATGCCGACCCTCGTGAGCAGGGCGCTGGGGTCGCAGCCGGTCAGGTACTCCTCTGCTCTACCCCGTGGGCAGAAAGGTGCCTTCCCGATTCACTTAAAAACCTCCAGCAAAGCGGACTTTCTGATGTGTTTGAAGTAGCGAAATAGAAACTGGCACTCTGCGAGCCAATAAGAGTTCGGCGCTGTGAGCTACCCCTGCAGAGTGTTACAGGACATTTACGTTTACTGCATTGCTAACATACGTGCTCGTGGTCAAGTAATGTTGCTCGTACCGGGAAGCGATCATCTTGGGCTTTGCTGTGCGATTGCAGCGTGACTTACAGGAGGCGTCCGTGTTAGGGAAGGCGTTATGCTTTCTCCTGCACATCGCAGCCTGCACGCTGGGTCACTGGGCATGCTGAACCTTGCCTTAACACCAGTTCCCTCTGGGGGCTTTATTGAATTCGTGGCACGGTTCCTCATCCCCTCAGGTGTGGATGAGGGCAGGGAATCCAAATTCTTCCTTGGGATTCTCTGAGCTGCCCTATCACTCTTGTCATGATGCGGTTGCTGCTCTGCAGACAATTAGAAACTTTTCTCTTAAGCCACTGAATTAGATGCCTCACCAAAGTGGTAAAGGCAGCGGGTGGGTATTGTGTGGTTTGCTGTCTCAGGTAAATTGTGTGTTACTGTGGTCTGTTAAGCAGACAACCAGTCACCTAACCTAAGGGACTTTTTACATGCGGACGTTAATCAGAATTAAGGAGGGGGGACAACAACATGCGTTTGAGCTGTAGGAATGGTTCCCAAATAACTCCAAATGTGGACACGTTTGCTCTGGAAGAAGAATGCCTTGTTTCTGTTTAGCTTAACTCACTTTGACAGGAACAGGGAACTCTTAAAAGAACAAAAACAAAATGAGAGGAAAAAAGTTATTTAGTTTATTTTCTCATTTCTTTAAATATAAACAGGAACAAAGCAAAGTTAATACTGCTGGTAAAAGAAACACATGTTTAAATAAAACAAGCAACTGGCCTGGTGTCTTGCATCTCCATATGGTAGAGCTGGAGATAATTCCTGGTCTCGGTCTAGTTCCCAGACTTGCTGAACCAGGGAGATTTGCACTGGGGGCTGACACGTTATCTAGAGAAAGACTTCCCATGCTTGTTTTTTTTTACCCCCATTACGTGGACTGTACCTTAGAAGAGACGTTGTTCTGAGACACCTATTCGCTCATTCACAAGAACATACTTACCCTGCAGCAACTAAAATAACATCTTACGGGGGAAATTAATGTCAGGGTACTGTTTAATGCATCTTGGTTGTCTTTAAAGCCATGCAGCAGTTGGGAGCGAGGACCAGCGCCAGCAGCATGTAGTCAGCCAGTTTTCTGAGGACCGCGGTTTGGGAACCAGTGCGTTAGGAAGGGAATGTCATGCTGCACAGCAGTGACTCACTCAGCGGTCGGAGGAATGGGGACGACCGGGTTCCAGGGCAGCCAGGGTACTGTGTTGGCTCTTAGAGGCTGCAGAGGTTGTCTAAGGGCTAAAAAGAATAAAAGCAGAGTATGGAATAACAGTAATTCAGTATAATTATTTTAATCCTTCATTAAATAGAATTTAGTGTGTAAATATATGTTAACAGTCGGTAGGAACCCGTCTCTTTTCATCAGCTCGTCAGGCGGAAATAATTCTGAAAATCTGCCTGCTTTGGTTTTGGAACCTTTTATAGGAAAAAAGAAATTTGCTTATACTTCATTTTTATTTTCTTCGTCTGCTGATCTGAAACCCTGAGAACATTTTTTTTCATCTTGTTCTACTTTGGGGAAAAAGGAGCAGCAGAGAGAAAGGACAGCCTTGCACGACTGAGAAATAAGGGAGGAAATGGTGAGGGGTTAATAGGTTTGGGCAGAGCAGTAACAAGGCAGGTCCAGAAGGATGCTGTTATCTCTTCTTGCTGAAGATAAATGCTGGCGATAGCAACTCTGAATGCTTTCTTAGTAGAGGTACCTTAATTAAAATGCCAGGACCCAGAAATTTGTAATCCAGGAGAAGTGGTGTTATTTCTTAAATTCCAGAACGTGTTAGTTCAAGGCTGAGGTCCACTGGAGGCCCACCTGGATGCTGCAGGCCTCCCAATACACATCCCGTGCCTGGCGTGTTCCAAACGTTACCCGGCTGATCTGTAAAAAACAGAGGGACTTGTGTAAACCGGAGCCATTGGGGAGCACTGACGCACCTTGCCAAGTGGAAGTTAGGCTTCAGGCAAAGAGACTTGAGTGCTCCAAATTCTTAGCAGGTCTCCAGCAGTCCCTCTAAGGCTTTTGCTAGTAAAGAGACCCTTCTTCTGGTAGCTTTCCTAAGCTAGTGAGCGAGCATGGGAAGAAGGTTAAAGAAGCAGAGTTAGCTCTTTATTTTTTCCTTTTGTGCTACAGCACAGCACCTCAGCTGGAGAGTCTGTCTTGCTGCCCATTTCTGCTTCTCTCTGTTTCCTCACGTGCAGGGCTTGAGGCCTTGGCCTACTTTAATGTCTTGCTTCCCACCACCCCCATCAAAAGCTTTTAGGCTATCAGCAGGACTAACTCGCACAGCTTTTTATTTTGGGCCGTCTGTAGGGGCGTGGGGAGGGGGTTGCAGCTGAGCCGTGTCTTGGGAGCAGAGCAGAAAGGCGCGAGCCAGCGGGCCCAGTGCCACGTGTGATGCGCGCTCCCAGCAGGCTGCGCCGGGGCCAAGGCAGGGAGGTGAGGGAGGGAGGCTCTCGGGAAGCAGCTCAGCCCTTGCTCAGCAGCTGCAGCATGACCTGGGCGAGAGGCTGCTCCAGCGTGTGCCGCTCCTTGTCCCTGAGCCCTGCTGCTGGCTCGAGAGTTTGGTGGCCAGCATGTCCTGAGCACTTCTCGCTGTTGTTGCCGCTCGGTGCTGGTGTGCGCAGGGCAGTGGGCTGCGGATGCTCCAGAGGTTACTGACCAGCTGAAAAACTGAAGGCAAGGCTGGCTGTGTTTTCCTCTCAAGGCTGTGAGCGAATGTAAGTCCTCCAGACCAGTTCAGTTACATGATACATTGTTCTTTTTCATTTCCTCCTCCGAAGTAATAGACATGGCTCGGTAAGGACAGTGGTTCCAGCAGAATCTCTCAGGATGCCTGGCTTTAAACAAGTGCTGAGATGCACTGAGTGTGCTGAGTTAGGCATGAAGAAATCTGTGTGTGTGTGCGTACATCAGCTCTGATGGAGTGTCAATATGATCCACAGGGACAGGAGTCAGGTACAGAAGACAGCTAAACTAAAAGACTTATTTTTAACTCATCCTTGTCTTTCAAAAGAAATGAAGAAGAAGTGCATGTCCATTAACATTATTTATTGAAATTTACATAGAAGAACACAAAAGGTAATGACTCAGACTTCGAGTCTACCAAGCTCAGTTCTAGTTCACAAGTGGCCCCAGTCGGATGGGAGGAAAAAGGTGCAAGCATGCACAAGGATATTTGGTCTGTGCCCAGCAGGCTGCTGGTGAAGCACATCTTGAGTTAGCTGCTGTGTCTCTGTGCTTAATGGCCTTGGAGACTTTTCACTGCTGTAGTGTGTTTGGCCGTAGAGTTTAAGATGGTCTTGATTTATTGAGCACTAAAGGATTATATAACATAGAAAGAAAATTTAAGATCATGAGTGAAGTTTTTTGTATGCACGTGTGACAGGGAGTTGACTGAGATGGGATAGCATAAGATCAATCTCTTGCGATCAGATGCGGTATTGCTTATTTAGATAATTTGTTAAGTTATATTATCACGAACAGTCATCTCCTTTTTAAATGAAAGATTACGAAAACATTGTCGGTGTGGACAGTTTCCCAGAGCTTTTAAAGAAATTTTGAAAGATTATAACCAAAAGAAGTTGTCTTTTGAGTAGGTGAGACAAAAAGACCATAAGCTTAGGTGAACATCTGTTGAGGTAGCTGACCCACTTCTATGGAGGGTATTATACAATGTAGTTGTATTCATGGAATGATACTTAATTTAGTAAAGGAATTTGAAAAACAAGACATGAGAAAAGAAGGAAACATGAGAAAAGAAGGAATCTAGTCATAATATGCCATACGTTATTTTTTTTAGCATTATATAGGCAGCAGACAACTACTTTGTCTTCCAGGTCCCTGGTTTTCTGGTGACCATCAGGCTTGTAACCTAAGGACCATTGTATGCACTGGAATCCTTTTGGGCCAAAGGAAGGCTCCTGAGATACCCAAGAGTGTTGTTAGAAACTGATGCACAGCCAGGGTTACAGATCACTAAGGAATCTTAACTCCCTGTTACTCCCTTCCATGAGTATTTATGAATCATGGAAGCCCTACGCTGGTTTCAAGAATGAGCTCGGCAGGATGGATGGAATGTGGGGATGGAAGATGTTGAGATCTGTGGAAGGCCTGGAGAAATAAATCCTTTTTCCCCTCGGGATAAAGTGAAATATTGAGAATTTGCACATCCAAAGCCAACACAAATAGATTGCAATAATTTTATGTGAGTTAGAGAACTATATAAATATTACACATTTATATATAGTTTGTTCGTGTGCATACTCCTGTAGGCATGCCTGTGTAGCTATACGTAGTTCACCATTGAAAAAGACAATGTCTCTGCAAACTAAGAGTTATTTTGACAAACAGAAATAGAATAGAGGAAAGTTTAAAACCTTTTGACTCAAAAGCAGTACAGCTGACTTGCAGCAGACAGAAATACTGTGTCCTGAAGGTTCAGCTTCTGGTAAGCCTTCTCTTCCCTTGCCTCCTGGGTGCACAGGGGTCTTCTCAGCTGTTTGGTTGCTCTGAGAAGGATCCCATACAATGATGGGTGACTGGGAAGTTCTCTTCTGTGCTCTGGGGTGAAATGGAAGGTCTCAGAGACCTGCGTTCTGACCTCTTTTGGGGCGTAAACCCTAAACCAGCAGGGCATTGCTGACTTGTCAAGCAGAGGAAGGACCAGGTGCTTTCATCCTTGGGCCCATGGCCATGGCACGGTGGCGTGGTGGGGAAGAAGGGCTCTTGCAGGCCACCTTCCCTCCACCTCCCAACACATGCATTTAGCTGACAATCTGGTTGTGCAGAGAGAAATCTGATGTTATAAGCACATTCAGAAGAAGTTTGTTGTTCTAGAGGAAAAAATACTGGGAGTAGCACTCCATTATCTTTGTAGCTAACAAGGTATGAAGGATTGCAGTCCTTAGGACCAGTCCTAAGCATCAAGAGACGGCCTGATACTGAGTCTTCTCTGAAGTAAGGAGATTTGGCAGTCTTTGGTCCTCAGTTTAATTATGATTAGTGTTTTCATTAGAAACCTAGATGATAAAATAAAATGTGCTGATTAAATATGCGGCTAAGAAGGAAATGCCAACATTAAGAGACTGCAATAATACTGAAAATCATCTTGACAAATTAGAGAAATAATCTGAAAAAAAAAAAAGTGGAATTAAATTCAGGAGTGATAAATGTAAGATGCTGTGTTGGAGCAGGAGGAATAACTTCAAAAGCAGAGGATGGTCAACAACTGTGCTGATAGCGGTACTTTAGAGGAGTGGTTGGGATTATGGGGAATTATGCAATGAATATGAAGTCAGAAATGCTGTGCGGTTACAAAAAAGGCAGGCATCATATCAGTTTGTATAAACAGGGGAGTCTGGGGGATCTGTGAAGCAGCCCTTCTGCTCCATAGCTCGTGCCCAAACTTGGGCATTGCTCTCCTAGAGCAGCGTGCGTAGTTGGATCGAGGCCATGGACGTGTGATCAGATACATCAAAAAGATAACTGTGGAGAAGAGATCAGAAGTGGAGTTGTTTAGTCTAAAGAAGGGAAGAATGAGAAGGGATGGGATAAGTCTTCAGTGATTTAAGATCAAGACTAGAAGGCAAAGAAAAAGGAGATAATGTGTTTTCAGTGTCATGGTGGATGGTACAAGAAATAAGGGGCTTTCCTGAGGAAGAACAACATTTCAGGTTAGATAATAAGGGAAACTTTCAAATGGTAATTATTGTGAAACCCTGAATAGCTTGCTTTGGGAAATTGCTGAGTTTCTTCATTGGCAGTCATTAAGAACAGACAAGACAAATATGTCAGGAATGACATAATGTAGTTGTATTTGTCTTGAGGAAAGGGTTGAACTGGAAGGCTTCTCTTCCAGCTCATATTCTTCTGTGGCTCCTTTGAAGAACATATTAACTGCAGAAGGCGTTCTGAAGGAAAGTGTTCATAAAATACTTTAAAGCATTTACACTGCAAATTATTTCAGTGTCTGTTCAAAGAGAAAGTAGGCTTTGTGAAAGTTTTGGTTCATTTTTCTCCCAGAAATTCCTTTTTTCCCTATTCTCTTTTTCTCCAAAAAAATTCAAGACTTTTTCCCCCTAGGCCTTCATAACTCTCTCGGTATGCAGTTATTTATTTCTGTTAACTTCTTATAGGACCATTTGTGGGACTGCTGCCAAAGATGTTGAGGTATCTTTTTCCATGTTCTTGTTTTACATCTTGTGCTTAGGATGACATTGTCCATATATATGCAGCATACACAGAGACTGAATAAATAATTAAATGTGAGGACTTCCTTTTCTTGTTTCATTCTGCCTCTGTGCTCTCCTGAGATATTTCTGCAGAAAATTAGATCCAGTTTGTGAAATGCTCTGTAGTCTGAAACTGTAAGTTAAACTATAAGCTTGTTCATATCAGTTTAATTACTAATGTGCTATAAAAAGGAACATTTGGAGGAAAGAGTTGGAAAGGAAACTGCTTACAAACAGTAGAGATAAAAAAAAAAAAAAAAAAAAACATGGAGGGAGTAACAAAGTTTAGTACAGGTTGTGGTAACTTCACCTTGCATCCCTTTCTGGCAACATCTCTTACATTTCTTTTCAGAGTAATGCTTTCTAGTTTTGTTCCGCTGTGTATAAGACAAACATAGCGTTCATTATCTGACATGCATCATTAACTAGGTAATGGCAATAGAGCAACGTTTTTCATTGTCCAATATATGCATAGTGCAGCAAGTTAAAGACACATAGTTGGAAATAAATCTACAAAACCTTTGATAGTTAGCAGAACTCTGAGGAGGTTGAATTGAAGTTTTAACTTTTTTTTTTTTCTTTTTTTTTAACTGGAAAAGAGAGATATTGAAAGGAAAATTTAGGCTTACAATAATTAGGGATTTTTGCTCATTCAGCATTGTTCCTGATAGTTTGTTTTGTAATTGATGGTGCATATTGTTGCCATTAATAATAAGTTGATTGAATGGCAGTGGTGGACTGCTGTTATATCAGCTCTCACTTCTGAATGTTACATTTCCTTTATGAGACCAGTTAAATAAATCAATATGGGAAACTGAGCTGGATTTCTTGGAATAAAGCTGCGTCATAAAAAAATGGGTTTACTTTTGTGTTAAAGGTTTAGACTTCATCGTAATATCCAAATAATATTTCCAAGATTACCACTACCAGGTGGGACTGAAAATTTCAACAAATTAAATTACAATTTTTAATTAAAATGCTTTCTGTTTGATAGAAAGCTTTGTCAGATTTATGAGCTAAAGAAGAGAAATATCTGCCTACTTTTAGACTTTGTGACACCTTCCTGGTGGGAATGTCAGACCCAGTGGGTTGCTTTTGTAATTGTGTGTATCTTAGCTCTGGTTTTGAGTTTTTCCGCACTTCTGGATTTTAATCAATTTTCTATTTCGTTTGTTGTATCAGGGCCTCTGAACACATTAAAACAATATTGTTTTAAGGTAGTGGAGATATTTAATCTTATAAAGTGTTTGATCATTTTTGACTCTGATTCAAATGTGCCTCTAATTTTTGTTCTCATGATACGTCTAGTAAAGCAGTCCTCATAAAACCGAGCACATTCTTGTAGCAATATCTCATATCCTTGGAGTAATATTTCATTAATATGTGCTCAAGCACATAAAATACATACAGAAATGCGATCAATGAAAAATATAAACATTTGTTTTGTGTTACCACATGTCAAGAAAGATGAGTAGTTGAAAACTAAGCCATCAGATTTATGGAACTTGTGGTTACCTTTTGAGTTCTTCTTTTTTTCCATTTGACAAATTAATATAGTATTCTAGTTCATACCTCGGGGAGCTGATTTTTTTTTCATGTGTTGTAGCAATTCGTGTGAATTCATTTTTGTATGAGAAGTTTATAAGTTGTTGTGGAATCAGGTAATTTCCAGAAGAAGCTAAAATATGTTTCATAGTGGATACAGCTTGACCCAAGCAATTGGCTTGTAATTGCATGATACATCACACGGCTTTTTTCATCTTTTACTCCAGACTAGTACAGTTTCTTGTGGTGTGGGTAGGTAGCACTTCTCATTAACCCCTCATTGTAATTCTGTGAGACTTGCCAATGCTCCCCTGTAGTTTTTGCCTCAATTTGTATTGCTCCATAGTCAGGTTTTCTGCCATGGGGTGAGTTTGCTTAGTTTTAGAATGCATGTTTAAGAATGAATGAGGTTATTTGACCAACCTTACATTATTAGGTTAATATAAATAGTACAAGATAAACATTGTGTCTGTAGGAGATCCTGTGTGGGTGGGATGTGTTTGTTTTCTCTGTCAGTAGTCTTTTTATAATGGCTACCTAATTCATTAGTTTTCATACTGGAAACCCAGAAGATCTATTTGGTGACCTCAGCTTGTCTCTGTAAATCTAAATTGGTAGACTGAAATGCAATTTGGACAGTTAAGAAAGAAATCAAGGTAACACTAATGGCTAACAAAGTTGAGATATTAATATAGAAGATGTTTTAACCATTGAGGTTTGACTAAAATGGCTTTTGACTTTTTGTGGTCTGTGATGAAGTAGAAAAGTTTTAAATAGGGAACTTTATTGTACCTGCTGGTGCATAATAGGAAAGAAGTGAAATATGTTTCATGATTCTAGTTCAACTGCGCTTGTAACACGTTAATGAACTGTGTCAGCGCATTGATTCAGGCTGCTGTCACCACGCTATCAAGCACTAGGTTTTTGGGAGGGGGGGTGAAAAAAGCACTGCTATAGTTAGTAAACAAATCTGGCATAATTAAATGCTTTTTAATATGAGATTGTGTTCCCAAATGCATACATGAAGAGACTATATTAGATAATAAGCATGAACGTAGACATTATTAGTATCAACAGTGTGCTGTAGCCAAACCTATGTCTAATTTTTCTTACACTTGAACACCTGATTAAATAAGACTTCCTTCCGTGCATGGCATCATTCTCACTGCTGTGGCATGTGAAATTTGTGGTGGTTGCTCATGATCCTCAGATCAAGTGCATCTCACACCTGCATAGGGGTGTCAAAGGAAGGGGGGAGGCTGCTGAGCTGATGGCACCAGCAAGTGTGGCCTGGGGGATCCTCACCTGCAGAGGAGGGGGAAATGGGAGAAAGTGCTCAGAGTTCATCACAGTTGTCATCTGAGGCACCAAAAGTGCATTCCCACCCCACGTAGTGGAGGAAAAAGCAACGCAGTACCTGGTTTAAAAGGCATATTAGTAAGAAAGAGAAATGTATTTGGTTGTTAAGGTTTACAAGGTAAATATAGAAGTGTTCGTTCCAATATGTGGAAGCTTTGAAAGACATTAAAAGCAGTACAAAAGAAGGTCCCACAAATCTTGACTTGTTTAAAGTCACAAACCTCCGCAGATACCAGAGAATCAGAGCCGAACTCCCTTCTGCCTCAGTTTACTTATGGCACTGTGTGAAAGACAGTCTTTGCAATGCATCTTGTTAGGTTATGAGTTTCTAGCTTCTTTTGTATGCATTGCATCTTTGGATTATCATTTTGTGCAGAGATGAAGATGGTAAGATACTTCAAAATGTGATTAATTAATGCCATCAGGTTCTGTTCCTCAAGTATGAGTTGCATTATGGCACAGCGTGATGGCATGTGGGCAGTTTTCATGCTGCTTAGTGGAAAATAGAAATTTTTCATTTTCAAACATACAAATATTGAAAAGAATACTTCTTCTTCTAATATTTAAAAATAGTGAATGTTTCATACTAAAGTTTGGGTGGAGCAAATGACCTCCACACGTTACTTCGAATCTAAAGGATTTTGTGGCTCTGATGTACCACAGCAAACATCCCCTGGGGGTAGTGTGGAGGGAGAGAAAGAAAAAGGACCTCCTTCAGTGTTACTTCTACCTTTAAGTGCTCCTGGTGAAAAAACAAAAATTGTCTGGAGTGTTTGGTCTGTGGCTCTCATAACCAGCCTGAGCCCTCTCTGTCCTGAGTCAGCACTATCACAGCCCTGTTAAAGTTTTGTTTAAGAACACAGCATACTGGTAAGAATATAATAGCACTAAATTTAGCATTATGTCTGAAAGTCTGAACAGTTGCCCATACTTTTACCAGACCTATGCAGGAAGTATATACATTACAAAACCCAGAGGCTTGCATGTGTCAGGTATATGCTTCACTGGAGCTGCCTCACGATTTGTGAGATTTATTTCTGTCATCTTTCTTCTTAACCCCGCTGTTGCTGTTACAATATGGAATGCATTTCAAAGGGAACATGAAGGGAACATTTTGTTCGTTCTTAATTTTGCAACTGAACAGTTGTGGCCCTTCTGCATTGCAGAACATACAAGGCCTCGTTTGAGATGAAAAAGAAGGGGCCTCTGTGATAAACTCGTGACTATTTGGCCATCTTGGTCGTACGATGTGTATATGCTGTAAATGATGCGGTCTGATGGAAAGATTAAGAGCTTAGGTAATACAGTTTGGCACTGTTATAGCCTTGTTGAGTCTTTACTGTGTCACAAATTACATTTTACAACCTTTGGCAGTAATATGTTTCCGACAGTGAAACATCTCGTAGCATCTCTCAGGGTTTTAAGGTTCGCAGTTGATTTCAATATTTCGTATGTTTTTGCCATCTGAGACAATTACCTGGCTCATGTTTGGGGTTTCCGTTGTCAGCAGCCTCTGTTGCCTTGTTCTCTGTCTCAATTTGAAGTGTGGGCACTGCTTTACCTGGTGGTGGTGAGGCTGTGTGGGGCCAAGTTGGTCGCAGGCCCAGCAGCGGCTCTTCAGCCTCCACATGGAGGAGTCCCGTCTTGCCATAGATGCTCGCAGTAGAAATGCTTTCACTGACTTTGGACTCTTTCAGCCCAGAAAATGTAGTTCAAGTAGCGTGTTAATGGCTTCTGTACTAACCCCAAGGCTCTTACCCGCGTTGTCAGTAGAAGGCAAGTGGCTTCCTTTAGCATCCTTTTGATGCTCTGCCTGCTGCTGTTAAATGTGACCTTGAAGTGTACCAGAGCTTAAATGGTCTGAATTCATGCCAACTGGTGTCTCCTGCACTGCTTTTGTTAACTAGGCATAATCTTTGGCAATAAGTTGATTTAAAGGTTTTGTTTGTTGAGATGTGGCTTTTCTGTGCAAGTCCTTATAGTGCTTTTGACTCTGAAAAGCTGTCATATGAAAATGGCACTTTATTATTCAACAAGTACTCTCTGTGTAACTGAGTCACATCTACTCGCTTCGGTAGCAGAAATACATGGTTTGCTACCATTAACCATGGTGAGTCAGTGTAGCTAAGGCAAAATTAAGTTTGTGGGTTATTTTGTTTTGTTTTTCTTTATGTCCAAGCCTGAGGCATCTTAAAAACAAACAAACAAACAAAAACACACAAACAAACAAAAAAACAGAGTAGTGCATTTCTGTGTGAAATAATTCCACATCACAGGGGGTTTTATTATTATTACGGCATTGTGGGTTCTTGGAAAGCTATTGGTCTTCATAATGAATGTATTTAGGGTCAGAACCGGATACAGGGGGAAAAGACATAAGCCATTTGTCAGGATGAGTCTTGCTTGGTGGCCTTGGGTCTGTTGCCTGCGTTTGTGTGTTGGGAAGCCCTCCCTGTGAGGTGAGGGTGCCGCTCATGTAAGGGGAAAAACAGTGCACAGTTCCTCTTGCAGCCTTGCTAACTAGGAGAAAGCTGCTAACTGGTTTGTGTTTTTCTCAGGGTGTGTATGTGTTTAAGCAAATAAGGTGGGACTAGCATAGGGATGCTTGTGGGTGAAGGGATATTTTTTCTGATTAACAGTGAATGTAGCTAGGTTCATGGCAATTGTAAATTAAGAACAAGTATCCGCATTGGAATCATCGATTTAAACCATTATATGGAACATACAAGTGGGGGAAAAAAAACAAACAAAAAAAAAAACACTTTGAATGTTTTCAAATTCAGGTTTTCATGCCAAGCATTAATTTTCGTATTCATAAGGCAAAGCTTAGTGTGAGAAAAACAGTGATAGTTGAAGATAATACAGCTGCCACTATGAAAAGCATTTTTTTTTCTTTTTGTTCAAGTTCACCCCACAGGGAGTAATCAAGCCATTGCAAATACTTTGGGCATCTTACATGTAAATAAAAACACCAAAGTTGGGATGCTGTGTAGCCCGATATATCTGTATAGTCAGGGGAATTAAACGGACATCTCTGAGGAGGAGATTAAAAACACCTTAGTTAAATACTTAAAGTATATGACTGCTCCCCCAGTGTGTACATGTGCTGAATTAATTCTCTGAGCTTTGCCATGCACGCTTTCTGATAGCTAGAGAAAGAAGTAACAAATGAAAAGCTGTATTACAAAGTTAGGCTGGATAAAATGCTTTCAAGAAGGGCAATAGCAAGTTTATTTACTGGGGCTAGCGGAGAAGTGGAATAGTGGTTAGAGCATACTATAAGGATTACCACATCTGTTCTGGTCTAAATCTTCTCTTGAATTGCCTTTTTGCCAACAAGCAGACAGCACAACTTGTCCAAACTTCAATTTGCACATCTGCATCGGTGAACCTTCCTAGGACATTGCTGTTACAGGTTTGGAGTGGGGGAGATTTCTAAAATTTAGTCAACTTTTGTTAACTTGGCCCAGTTGCCAGTTCCTGCTGCAATATGCCGTCTTTCTAGGGGAAAAGCACATCCGTAGTAGTACTGGCTCCTTGCAACATTTTCCTCCCATCCTCCAGGATGCCTCTTTGACCTTTTTCACACTATCCCCCCAAAATACTTGAAGAGGAAGAAAAACCCACAACTATAACACCACAACTTGAGCCCTTCAGGTTGTCTCAGAATCAGCTTTCAACCTCTGCAGCCTCCCAAACATCTTCCAGACTTTCCTGGACAAGGGCCCACCAGGTTGTGCTTTTGGAGTCTTCTGTCTGCTTCCAAGGCCAATCAATTCAGCTGCCCAGACTTAATCCATTTTCTTCATTTCCCCCTTATCCTGCCTCCGGCACCAGGCTAAAGGGAAGCCAAACCACCTCGACAAAAGCATACAGCTTTTGTATCTGTAGGGCAAGAATATTTATATTTGCCTTATCAGAGTATTTTGAGGTTGGATTTATTCTCGTTGATGACAGGAGTAAATATGCATTAGGGAGTAGCATAGATAATAGTCCATGCACAGTTCTGAAAATATTTTTGAAACAATTTAAAAGCCTTCTGTCAAAGGAGATTTTCTACTAAATTATTGATATTTAGCCTGTGTACCCTTCTTTCAGTGTGGTATTTTAAAACTGGAAGAAAAAAGGTGATCCTAACAGGGAGGAGAGGGAACTTCACAAAGGTTGTGCTAATCCTACAAATGTCTTAAAAAGAAAACAAACCTAAGGCACTTGGAAACAGTTCAGGGGTTTCTAGTTAGATATGACACGATATCATGTGTGATATGAAATATAGGCAAGTTTATTCACCTTTTAAGTTCACCCTTCTGTTTTCAAACCAAATGTGCCTCACTGATCTCCAGCAAGCCCTGGAATTGAGTTCTGTGCTACTGCCTGCTGTTCGTCTTAGCAGCGTAGGAGACCGTGTCGCACTTTGGTTTGCAATCTGATACGAGAACAAGGTGTTTCCAGCAACGCAGAAGTTGAGTGTACATCTGCAGCGTCCCGGATTGAGCCCCTCTTGGCGACGGCTGGCTTTGCTGGACCGGGATGCTGGAGGTGCTGCCAGTGTTCCAGCAGCGGGGAGGAACCTGCCCTCTTTGCGCTAAAGGAACAGATGAAGCATCGTGCTGCGCAGACTGTTTTTCTCAGCTGTGCTCGGTGGATCCGGTTGCTTTTGGTGCACAGCAAAGCGAAGTGACTCTGAGAGAGTCTCAGCTGGACTGGCTGGCGTAGGCACAGCTCTTGGTACTTTTGTACGGCTCCTGAGCTGAAGCAGGATTGCTTCTAGCCAGCTGGGAATGGAGAGAGCAAACTGGCTTTTGCTTCTTCTTATCCATACAGATACCTCTAGAAAAACAGGGATTTAAAAAATGTTAATAAATTACCTAGCCCCTCCTCCTTTAGGAAAATGTAACAAAGATGTTACTGAAATGCCTGGAAGTATCTTGTCCCTAAAAACCTTCAACAAGGTGTTTCATAGTTTCCCCAGGCAGACTTAATGGTAATTTTGATTATATAGTTTTGCTGTTGCCTTGCTTCTGTCTTGCTGCAGTTTAAGCCTGTGATTTCTTGCTGATCCCCGGGTGAAGAACATCCTTTGCTACAAAAAGGTGATGAATCTCTTGGTATGTCCAAAGTCTGTCTCATATTTCTGCTCAGTCCTTCTCTAGCCTGAGTAAAATCAGTTCTTGCCATCTTTTGGCATAGATCTTGGTTTCTATACTGCTGAAGACTCTTGGTGTTCTCTTCTGAACTCTTTATCTTTGAGCCCATTACTCATCAAAAGTGACACCCAGACCAGGACACGGTGTTCCAGTTGAAGTTTGACCAGCACTGTCTCTGGTCAGAATATTTTGTTCTAAATCCCAAAGTTTCTAAAATATTTTCACTGTTGAGTAATTGGAGGCAGTACATCAGCTCCTTTACTGGCATGAGTTTACCTCATCAGAAAACCTGGCCAAAGCATCTGTGTATCAAAGAGCGTATGACTCTTCTTCCACTGCTGATGGGTAGAAAATGTCACAAGAACAACAGATCCTGTGCTATTTCTATCAGTTCAGCTGCGATCTGTGAATTGAAAGATGATGATTATCCCCATGGGTTTGTTCCCAGAAGAACACCCACACCCTGGTATAGTGCTGAGCACAGTGCTCTCAAGCCACCCCAATCCATAAGAGGAAAACAGCCAGGTTTGAGGCATATCCCCTTTCTGGCCCGAATGTTTGGATATGAAGCAAGTTAATTTCCTTTTCCTCTAGCAGACCCGAAAAACCTTTGTCAGCTGTCGTGTTTCCTTACTTTGAACAGGGTGTCATGTTTTACTTCACCAGTCACTTTTATGCATCCTAATAAGAGGATGCTTTTTTTTTTTCTTTTTTCTACAACATCAGATCTTTGCTGACTCATCTTCAGATTGGGTTATCAGTAAGCCCCAGATCTTTTTTTGCAAGAAGAAATGTTCTTCTGTTTGTGCAGTTGGTTATTTCTATATAAAAGCACGCTTTGCAGTTGTCTTTGAATTGCCATCAGTTTTAGTTCAGGCTATTCCTCCGATTCACATTCATTTTGAATTTTAACTCTCCTCTGCAAAGGGCAATGCGGCAGCTCTCCTGGCACATATTAGCAGTCTGCATGGCTAATGAAATTTACTATGTATAAATTTCACCTTAAAAAGGTGTTCATAGCCCACATGAAAATAAACAATGTACAAGTAACAAACTTAATTTTTTTTGCTTACTCCTCAAGGATATAGTTTAAGAATGAAATAGCCTGTAGCTTAAACATATTTATTCCAAATTTTTCATCTTAGAACTTGAAACTAAATTTCCTAAATATATTTTTGGGATTAGTTAAGAACATCGTATTGGCATTTTATGTCATCTTTTCAGCCACAGGTTTTTCAAGTCTTGTGTGTTTGTTTTAGATTTGATTCTTTTTTTTTTTTTTTTTCCTGCTCTCCCTTCTTCCTCTTTCTGGTTCATAACAAACCCAATGATTTTGGCAGGACAGTGTCGGAAGAACCATGTAAATGTATCCTGATATACTAGGGTACTACTGGATGTAATTGTTTGTATTGCAGATCAGGGTGATCATAAATCATACTCAAGGCCACAGAGCTAATACGCAGACACAGCTCCTGACAATATCCAACAATACAAGTACACTTGTACTCTTTAATATTCTCATTACTTCAGTTGCTCTGCTGTGGAAAGAACAATTTCATGAATTAATGGAAAGAGGAGTTTCTCCTCATTGCCATATGATAGCACTTTCTTAAAAGACCTCCAGAAACTTTCAGCTCTTTTGAAGTAGACATGTGGTGTTTAACAGCAAGGATTTTTTTCCTCTACAAAATGACTGCTGGGGCCTCATTAGGTATTAAAAGATCAGAGGTGGCCAATCAGGCCTGCTCCAGGTGTTTCCTCTGCTATGGCTAGTACCTGCTTTTGTTAGCATATGACCTTTATTTTCATTTGAATCACATTCAGCAAAATGGAATTGTCACCTATTATCAGGGAGTTGGATTTTCGCTTCAGGATTTTCGCTTTCAACCATGCATCTTCCTAATTGTCCTCTTCCTCCCAAGAACATGAATTATGATGAAGAAGGCAAGAAAAGTGATGCCTTACTAGGTTGGAACCATCAAGATTAATTCATTAAAATTGAAATTGGCAGTTTCTTCATTTAAACTCACATTTCTGGAAGAGGGCTACAACTGTTGCTCAGACAGTATTTCCTGGTTTTTGCATATCAGTGTTTCTCTTTGTCTTTTTCTCATTAATAACAAACAGCCTTGTGAATCGACCAGATTCTGTGCACAGTGCTGCTTTTTTTTTTTTTTTTACTGCTTCAGTAAAATTCAGTATTACTTGTTTTTCTCAGAAGAGAGTACTGAAGATTTTAAAACTTCAGTATTAAAAACAAGTGCTATAAAAGTACGCAGACTTTTAAGAAGGCTTCCTAGAAGAAAATGCACTATGCTAAAAAATATATTACTCTGAAGAAGAAATACTGTCGTTTTCCTCCAGTGATGTTAGAGCAGTCTGTAGAGTAGATGTCTCTTGGCATTCCTAATGTATTGCCTGACCTAATTTTTGTGAAGTGCTACTACTGTATTAGGAATCATCATCCAAATGAAAATGATGGCAGAAGAGTTCTAGTTTTAAAATGATTTGTATCAAACGATTGTGTATGTAATTGGAAGTAGTTTTTAAAAGAGCTATCTTGTGTCCAATTTAAAAAGGAAAATAATGGCATACTGAAAGCCAAGTAAAGTTTTGGTATCTAGAAAAAGATTAGCAAGGGAGACATAGAAGTTTGCACTTTTCTCTGCCACCATTCTTATTAGGAAAATAAAATTGCTGTCTCACTTGAACTTTCAATCTGCTGGCATCAAAGGTAAATGGCCACAGTAAAAAAAGAAAAAAAAAGTACCAAAAAACGCACCCTTGTCTAGTCTAATTCCCTTGGCTTTCACATGGGAAATTTTGAATTTAGCAAATGGAACAAGTGTGTCCTGAATCTGCTCTGTTTGGTAGCAGTTGATAACTGGTGTCAAAACAGTCCTGCATACTTGGAATTAAATTCGGCATGTTTCTGAAGGAAACACTTGCAAATATTACCATGCCACAACAGCATCTGAAACAGTTGGTGCTGATACAACTCTGGCCAGGCAGGCGTGGAATTAAAATATTTCCCCTCAGCCGTCTGCTCTAGGCTTATCAGCTGCTGGTGTCATACAGAAAACTGGGTCTGCCTATAGTGTGCTGATCCAAACTAAAAATATATTCCTGTATAAACAGTTTTCTTCTCAAAGAAACCTTTCACCAGTTTGAATTGTGGTCAACTTGTCTCACTCCAAAACTTCCAATGCATCCAAATCTCCTGCCCTTTGAAATTAATAATTTAGCGTCAATTGCCTTGACAGGAATGGAAATACTCTGGGTTTACAACAGCCCAGTGTATAGAGTAGCTGGTGACTTCATATTGGGAAGTATTCAAACTTTGAGTCTAAATGAACTAGACACAGAGCGTAAATTTAACTACACATCCGTTAAAAACATGCTAAAATATTTTATGCAAGTGGCCCAAACACTGCAGACTTCGTATCATAATTTTCAGTTATTTTAGGAACCATTAACAAAGGAAAGAGATCACATGCAAATGAAATCCAGAGAAGTTTACCATAAATATAAGTCAGTGTAAACAAGGACTTATTTTAGTGGTTCTTGCAATTCTTAAATGTAATATTAAAAAAAATAAAAAATATGTATCTGATTCTCAGCCAAAAACAACCAATGACTGTAGTTCATCCCCCCAGCCTGTGTTGGGTGTATGGGTCACACTGTGTTGATGCTTGTCCATCAAATAGGAACATGAGCTTCGTGTTTTCCTCTATGTTCTCGTTCTGTGGAGGTGATGCTTAGCCAGTGTCAGGGACTAGGAATGCAACATGCTCAGCCTGTGCTGCCTCCTCTCATGGCAACGTTCTCTCCATGCAAGTAGAAGGATAAAAAGGCAATTAAAGACATTTAGGAGGCAATTACATTTTCCGCACTCATCATAATTCCTCAGATGCTCACGACAGACTTACAAAGCTGGTAAAGAGCCAGTGATACAGTGCAATATGTTGATAATGTCAAGTGTGGGTCCATCTCTTGCATGGCACACGCAGGAAACAAAGAATGCAAATGACCTTAGCCAGAGGTAAAACTTCATCCATCTCCAGAGGTGAAATCCTGATGCTCTGATCTGCTAATTTTCTGAATGGTTGGTAGCTGCACTCTTCTTACTAATCGGGGTGCAACTCGGAAATGTCGTCTACCAGTTAGCGTATTGTTAATTAATTTGGCTCTGTTTTGTTAGATAGAAGAACCTGAATCAAAAGTTTAATACAGACACGTGATTTTGCTGTGGTTAATTAAGAAGGTGTGACTTGGTAAAATGGAAATACTTCGTTCAAAATGTCACTCTATGAAAGCCATAATTTGATACACCGTTTGGCAAAAACAGTGTGGATTTCCTTAAATTAGTTGTTTAGGTACGGGAATCTAAATAAACCCAGACAGCCCACTGAAATAAGTGGTAGGCGCTTGAAGGCAGGGAATAGGCAAAAACCAGAGAAAGGGGCGCAGTCGTGGAAGGTGAATGTGGCTTCGCTGTGTGTGCCCGCCCGACTGGTGTCCCCTGTTGGGACTGAAGGGCCTGCTGAAAAAGCAGAGTGTTATGGGTTCGTGTAGTTGGTGTGCCAGAAAACATGACAGAGAGAGAACAGCTTGCTTTCCTTCACTGAAACAGATGATTTAACCTATTTGCTATGTATGACATGCTCCATTACGGCTTGAGAAAGAAACGCTCACAGGCTGTGTGTGTCCGCTGATACCACTTGCTTCGGAGTTTGCACCTCATCAAGGCATTATTGAGGGAAGTGAGGGAGGAAAGAAACCACGTCCTAATCCACCTTGGTGGATGACGATGTAGGAGCCAGCAAAGCCAGAGCAAAGCTCCTCTGACAGCTGGGCACCCAGTGGGCAGCATGGTGCTGCCTGCGGCCTGCGCAGGCCGAAGGCACTGGGGCCGCCGGCAGGATGGCCAGTGGGACACCTGGGTAAGACACTTTGGTCTTGCTGAAGTTTCTGTCCCTTCTCTGAAGTCAGAGGTCACTGCACCAGTGCTAGAGGGAGCAAAAGGGAGCCTAATTTTTGTCTTTGCAAGATAAGACCGCAGCCTGGGCTTTTCGCTTAAGCTGTTGTTGAAAGAGGTTTCTGCTAGGACCAAGGCAAATTTTCTCTGGGGTGGCAATCTCTGAGAGGGCAGCCTCTCGGAGTAACATCTCAAGAGGACACCGCTGTTTGTTAAACGGTCAGAGTCCTGTGTACAAAGTCCTACAGAGTGCCAAAATGAACTTCGTAGGAAGTTTGAGATGGATCAGTAGACTCCATTTTCCCCAAATCCATATTTTGCTTCTTTAGCTGCCGGTTTGCTTGATGATGGAAAAGTGCCATGTGCAGACATAGTGCTACATTTTTATGTTTCTTCTCTAGAAAATAAACTATCTGCAGGTAATAAAAGGCCATCAAACGCAATTTAAACAAGCAGCTGAAAACATGGCCATAATTGGGAAGAATTTTGAAGTAGGAGTTATTGAGTCAGGGGAAGTGGAATTCTGTAAGCACATTCCTGAGGGAGTGAGTGGGAGAAATCATTTTTTCTGGTGAGAGGGTGAAAGACCGTATATGCATTTTGGGGTTTTATTAAAAGGTATAGTATGCTTTGCATGTTTCCACTTGTTCAGCAAGCTCATTTAAATCTTACTTTTCCATTCCTAAGATAACCAAGAGCTCCTTAATAGTCATGCACATGGAATTTTTAATGTTGCTAAATTGTTGTTTTATTTTTCCTGCCTCAGTAACACACCTTGGAAATTACAGATTCAAGGGAGAATTAGAATTTTCATTTATTTTTTCATCCCAAGGGGATACAGGAAAAAAAAAAAAAAGTCAACAAGAAAAGCAAAAGAAAAATGAGTAGCAAAATGCAGTATTTTTTGCTTTGTTATTTTCAGGATTCTGACTACTAGAATATCTGCATCTATATTAGAGATTGCATGAGTGTCTCAACTGTGCCTTAGTTAGTCAAACTCCTATTTTGCCATTTCTGTTTATGTCCTTCTGTTGTAGTTTAGCTGAAGGTATTTTTCTCATCTTTTTTCTCTGAGATTTCAAAAGTGTCCCATCTCACATTGATGCATGAAACCAAGAGAAAAACAAGTTTCAGGTGATGGTGTTTTCTCCTTTTTTTCTTCCTCCCCCCCGCCCTTTTTTTTTTCTTTTCTTTTTTTCCTTAAGGCAAAAGGCATAACAAACCCTTAACTTCCAATGATAAAGGACCTAGTTTTGAGACTGTGCTCAGAATCAGGAGCTTGAATGCAGGAACATCACTGTGTCTGTCTGATGTCCCTTGTAAGTCCTGCAGCTGGCAGAATAATGACACCTGTGGAGGATGCACTGAATTCCTGAAACCTGGCAAGAGAGCTAAATAGGTGAACTCAGGCAAAGCAGTGACATCTATGCAGGAAAAAAAAAAAAAAAAAAAAAAAAAAAAGCATAAGCCAGAGCTGAAGGCAATTAGCAAAACTTGTAGGTGAATCTCTGAAGCCCGTATTATTTGGGGCCCAGGGAGCCAGCAAAGCTTTGATTCCAATATTTCTAAATGTAGCTGATGCAAAGGATATGTATATGCTCAGCAGGAATACTGATGAGAGATTTTCTGGAGCAAATGAAATAAAAAGTAGGTTTCATCATAACAAAGTGCTTTAAATTGCAGTGAAGCTACAGTCTTAATTTTGAGTCCAACTGCAAAATAGTTTGAACTGTACAATTTAAGATCTCATACAAGGAATGCAGGTAATCTCAAAAGAAAAGTAGATATTTCCTTGTCAAACCAATCACAGTAGCTTAGATTCTAGAATTGCAATTGACTGTAATTTCAAGCATAGGCATTTTGATTCATCTAATGGGAATAAGAATGGAGACAGATGCGAAAAAGCAGAGGAAAAATACCTATTTTTTCTGAATCTGAAAAGTTTGAGTTATTCTAGAAAGTGTAGTTAATGCAGACTTACCTAACTAAGTTGAACTGAGGTACTTTGATAGAATGTATAAAATGCCCTGCATTAGATTTTTATTTCTCATCATGCTACAAAACCGTTTGCACTTTGTGAAGCACTGGATTTTAGCCTGGAATAGCCTCAGAGCAGCCTGAGTATCACTGGCACCAATAATTCCAGGTGTGCAATGAGATGCATGGACATATACAGCCATGTTCTTATTTGTATGGTGGAAATCAGGATTTATGTTAATCCACACTGGAAGAGAAGATATCCTTCCCTTACTCCTTTATTATTTGTATCTTTGGGAGTGGCTAACTTAAGGTATACAAAGAATGAGTTCAATTTATGCAACTTCTTGATATTAAGTGAAAATGTATTGTCCTTCCAGTTAAGCTGTAGCATTGGCAACAAAGAGGATGAGTTGGTTTTTGTTTGTTTGATAGACAAGGATGATGAATTTCTCATAGCACTTGGGATGCAATTTCAAAGAGACAAATGAGAATCAGTCAGTGGGTCAGGGCAACACAGTTCAAAGACCATTAGTGCATAAAATATTTAGATACTGCTATGAAAATAAAGGGGGAAAGGGAGCCAAATACATACCAAAGAACTGAAGAGCCAGCATAAAACTTTCTTTGACAGTACATAACCAAACCTAACTTAAATAGTTCAAGTGAAAGTGGCTATTCTGCAACCATCCCAGGTCCACTCTGATTCTAATGTAGTTTCCATGGATTTCTCATCTCTACATTTTTTCTGTCAACTCCTTTCCTCCCGTTGTGGTGCAGCAGTTGTTGTTCTTACAACCAACGGTGGTACCATGTGGAGCTCTCAGATGAGCATCAGTGTTGCTGCTCTGTGTTGCATCAGAAAGATTGGAGAAACTTTGTTTTCCCAGAGTTACTGTCAAAATATATGTTTAGCCCACACACTTCAGTAAGTTAGGAGTGAGCTAAAGCTTTCCAGACCGTTTGTTGCTATCCCTTTTTGTTGCTTCTGACTCCTTAGCCACATCTCTTGCGTTTTGATTTCAAGCTTGCATAAATGAATGTGGTTTTGAAAAGCAGTTTTTTGGTTTTAACACCAATACTAGCTAAGAAGTTGGTCCTGCAATTTATAGAGCACTGCTCAAGAAAAGCCAGGCATAAAATGAACTGTTCAGGAATTTTACATCAGATTGCCAGCATTTGAAATATATTATGTGCTGAATATTGAACAAGTCAACTGGGACAGCTAATGAAGAGCTGGTGCTTTTAGGCAGCATGGTTAAGTGGCAGGGGCAGATTCACAGAACAAATTGAAAATGTGTTTAATAGTAAGCGCCCACTCCTGTGAGAAACCTAGCTCAGTGCTCCTCAGTAATCTTTACTGTTTGCAAAGTTGGCAATGATATATTGATGTACACAAACGGAACTGAACAGATGTGCTCTTCTGTTATTACGCTGCTTTACCAATATCTTCACGCTCTTCTGAAACAAAGATAGCTCTGCAACATTGCCACAACTCTGTGTGGTTACACACTCGTAATGCAGACAATGCTGTACACTGACAGCAAGTCACTGTGCTCACTTTCTCCTCCTTTACCATCCTTGGCTTCAAAAGAAAAAACAAATGTTTTGTCTTCTGTTGCATGGCAGATACGACGGAGAGCTTGTTTCTCTTTCTTCTCTTCCCTTTCCAATTCCCATACTCCGTTCCCTACAGGGAGGTGAATGTTAAGACTCGAAGTGATGATGCTTCATGTTTGGCATTGCAGTATTTTGTTAATTTTGACATTTTTGTCATGACTGTTAGCCAGTGGAACCCATGGCTTCACGAGTTTGACAGGATATCGGTGACAAGTTATTGCCACTGGCTGCGTAACATTCCACTAATATTGCTAACGAAACAGGTGCTGATATCACCATGGAACGAGTGTTCTCATGTGGGGGGGAGAAAGCTCCTCGGAAGGCAGGCATACAACACAAACAGCATCAATACCCGGCTTCCATGAGCGTACTAGGATTTGATTGTTTAATGTATTGAAAGCATACTGCCAAAACTTCGTACACATCCCATTTCCACCTCGTTTGTGCTCCTGTCACTCCGTTACACGAGTCATTCTTGAAGTAATTTTGTCTGGGATCAAAATCACCTACTAACATCTTAAATAAGGCATGGTTTCATAAAAATGTTAATGTTGCATAGCAAATATTTTATGCCTGCTTTGCCTGTTTTTAGGCACAGTTGCTCTTGGTGTAGAGATGTGGTTTCTCATCGCTGTTGGGCTAGCACCGCATGGGTGCCGGCTTCCACTCCCGCCCAGTCCAATGCTCCACTTATCTCCTGGCCTAGCAGATGCAGCCTCGGTTTCTGTTAGGCTGTTGGACACTTGCACAGCACAAAAAGAAAAGCAGGATGTTACGGAGGAGGCACCTAAGTGAGAAGTTGCTGACTGTTAGGAAAGACGAGAGAGTGCAGCAGTGACATTCAAGACAGCGCTACTTGTTTCGCTCGGCGAGTACAGGAGGGAAAGAAAGAGGCATTTGTCCGCAGCACTTCATTAAGCAGTGGCAGGGAGGCTTACCCCACAGCTGTGCTGTTAACCTCAGCCCCCTGTTAACTGCAGCTTGTTCTGTCCCGTGGTGGAGCAGGATGAGGGGAGAGAATTTCATGGCACCCCATGCCCTGGCACCTTGCAGCCGGCACATGTGTAGGCTGCCAGCAGTCCCTGGTTTCACTGCAGTTCCTGCTCTGCCTTATATTTTCCTAGCCTTTGACAAAGCTGGGCAGAAGTGCAAAGATAGAAACTGGAATCTGCTGGGTACAGAAGCGGAAAGCAGCCCGATGAAGTGCCAAGCTCCAGGCTTTACACTGTTTTGTCATGATCTGAGGCAGCTGTGCGAGCTGACTCTTAGGGATGTTCTTGTATTTCCTTCTGTTGTAAGGGTTGTGTTGCTGTGAGCTGGATGGTACCTGCTGAAGTTGTGCTGCTCCTTTTCAGTCCCAACAGAGCTGTTCAGAGCTGTTTTGGAGCTCTAAAGAGAGAAAGAAACTGGTGACCATATTTAAGAATATGCGGAGGAAGAGTTCAGTCTGCCTTCACGCTTCCATTGGTTCCCAGAAATCAGAAAATCCCTTAAGTAAGACACTGTGTTTTGAATACAGACATTTGACTTTGCTTTATATGCCATGTTATACAGTATGAAATATCTGTTAGTTAAAAATTGCCATGTAAATGACTGACAGCGCTGTAACACTGCTCCCCACTCCTTCCTTCTTGTTACAGAAGCACACCTACATCTACATCCATTCGTTCAGATAATGGCAGCAGAAGCATTTGATTTCCATGTTCTGTCTCCCCTGTGAATAAACAAAGATGTTTCATTTCCCAGTGTTGTCAATCAGGAGCTTTTCATCTGGGACCCAGGTTGATAAAATACTTCATTATCTTAACACATGATTTCTTAGAGAACAGCACATGCTGCCTTCAATACCAGCCATTGTCTTAAGCAAAAATGGACTTGCGTGTTGTGGTCAGCTCTAAAAAATGGATTTTAATGCAATATTTCTCAAGTGAATCAGAAAGTAGGAAAGAAAATCCAGTAGCAGTGACAAGAGTCTGAATTGCATGAGGAGGTAGGATCTGGTTCAGTCGCCAGTGATACATGGCAGTGTGTGCAGAGTAATCATTTTAAATAAGTAGATGCTTGTAAGTGCTGTGTTTTAACAAATCCCGTTAATTTTAGCATCAGGGTGATGCTCCTTTGCATCCTTCCATCGAATCTCAGAGTGGCTTGGGTTGGAAGTGACCTAAAGGATCATCTCGTTCCAGTCCCACTGCCATAGGCACACTTTCCACTGAAGACTAAAAAGCCCATTTTGAATGTCAGTGATTGCCCTGCTGCTGCATTGTGCAAGGTGCAGGGTACCATCCATGCTTAAAGAGATGGGAAACACAAAAGACTAAGAAACTAACCTGAGAGTGTCAGGAGGCCAGAAGAATTAGAATTCATTCACTCAGGCTAAAAACCAGGCAGAACCCAGAAGAAGGCATGTGTCTCTTGGCTCCCGGCCCTCTCTTGCAAGTCAAGGTTATTCCTTTTGCTATTGATTCAGTGCCCCTGCTGTTGCCAGTGAATGTCAGCACAACAAACTATCTATGTTGTTGAAAAGTCAAAATGCATTTTTGTTCAATACAGATAAAACTGTACTTCATGCAGTCAGGGCTGTAGCTTTTCTTGGGAAATGAGTTCAGTTCTAGCAGAAGTTCTGGCATGGCATGAAATGATTGCTGGCAAGCATCTGTCCCAGGATACCTGCAGAGACAACATCAGATGGCATCTCTATCTTGCTGACAAGAATGTGGCTGGTGTTAAAGATCTTGAATGGGAGGTGTCTGGGTGGGCATTGCAGGCTGTGTAAAGCTTGATGTTGCTTAAGTGGAATAAGTGGATTGCACGCTCCCTTTTTTTTAATTTTTAATGTCCAGTTTTGGATAACTGTTTATCATTTCCTGATGTATCCAGCAGTATTAATTGCAAGTGTTTAGAAATGTGTAGTTAAGCCTTAGATATACATGCTCAGCTCTATCACATTGCTCCAGGTGGATGTCCTGCTATGTTGAATGCTGTGATACGTGAGAGGTGAAGGAAAAGATTACTGTTTTCTTTTGATGCAAGCGTACATGTTTTGTGATAACGTTATATGATAGGCTACATTAGGTGGAACACAAGATAGTAAAGTTGAGATGACACAAGCAATCATCTAAGAGTATTTCTTAATCAGCATTAACAATGAATCTGCAATAGAAAAGGGGTTTCATTCATTAATTCAGGGACTCATTTTGATATCTTGATGACACTGAGCAAAAAAAAAAAATCAATTGAAATTAATGAAACTGATCTTTCTGTTTAAGTAGCTACATATTGATACAGGGGGGCTAGAATCTGATCTTTATTTCCCATAATAGGTGCCTTGAGACATTTCACAGAGCAGGACAAGAATATTCTAAATACTAAAAAGAGATTATGGCATTATGGCTTGATTAGCATACTCTCAATAATCATTCATCTCTAATTTAAAGTCTTAAAGACTAATCTAAGGTTTTGAAAGAAACTTAATGGCCTGTGTTGTACTTAAGCTCAATAAAGCAATGAAACTGTGACATTCTCCAATGTCACGCTCAGAAATGGCAAGTTTATGTAGTTATTCAATGGTTAATAGAAGCGATATTTCCACGCAGATTAGATATAGTTTGAAGGTATGTAAAGTACTTGAGATGTCTCTGAATCTTTGAAAATAATCCTGATTTTTGCAGTGTCATAATGTCCTTTAATTATAGAGCAATTATTTCTCTCAAATGCTATCATATAAAAATGATATGGTCACTATTAACCTCTATTTTATGTCTTGTCATTTTGTTCTCAGTCATCCTTTCTATCAATTCAAGGTCATTTTACAGCACTTAGATTGATACAGACTCTAAGGGATATATGAATAATACATAAGGACAATATTAGTTCAGAAATAGTAATAAATGGTCAAAATGTGTTCTTTAATTATGTTTAAGAAAATAACTGGCTGCTACCTTAAGGAACGTTATCAGTATGCCATTTTTATCAAACAGTGGTTCTTATGAAAGGCGAGTTTGTAATGGATACCTTTCATGTTCCTTAGGTGCATTCACCGAATAAATTCTTCTTATAAAAAGATGAACTAATTTTCCTGAACTGTCACAGAATTGTAAGTTTCAATCTTGACATTTTTAGCTTAAAAATATTTCACACGGGTACGTGGCAATTATTTTTGTTCTAGTTGTGGAAAGAGGCCTATGATATTATCAATTAATGTATTCTTTTAGGCAGAATGCTTCAAGGAGACACTGAAATGCTGAAAATTACCCTACCTGCAGGAATGACTAGCACAGGATATCAATAGTATCCACGATGGCATTGTCTCAGAAGCACATGCAGGTTAAAATGAAGGTCACTTCACATGTTCAGGAGATGGGGGCTGTAGCCCAGACCAGCTTTTTCCAGCTGCTGTGTGCCATGTCCCTGTTCTGACATGCTGGTCTTGCTCCAGCCTTGTGCACTGCTTGCAACAGGCTCTGGAGACCATTTTATCTAAGTAGCTGAGGAGGGGATTCTTCTGCCCTCCAGTTCATGGCTTTTAGACTCCATTTATGTCATATTCTTCTGCTTTCCCTCCTGGAAAAATGACTGGAGCAAGTCTGAGGATTTCATCTTAGACTATTGAATTGGTTTTCCCTTCATACTTGCTTGCCTTAACTTCAGAGAAATACGTGGTGACAACCTGTTTGTGTGAATTTCTGTTCTCGTTCGAGCAGGTCCAGCATGCTCCAGGACTCAAAGCATTGTGTTTCTTTCCCATATAACGTGCTGATTAGCTGTAAAATCCAAAAGCGTCTATTTTTGCTAGGAGCCCGGAATTTGGTGGAAATGTCTGGATTTGTGGCTGGCATGCAAAGCATTTAGTCAGATTGTTTTCTTTTCATGTCACTTACATGTAGACATGAAACCAAGAGCGTTGAGTATGCGATCACACATTTTTTCCTTTTCTCTAAATGAATAATGTTCAGTGATAAAGTTGGAAACGTTGTGCTCTGTTTCCACAGCTGCAGCAGACGCCGAGCAAAGAAAACAATAGCTGCACACACACATATGCATTCCAGCTGCTTCTTACTCCCACATTCTCCTTTATCCTTTTTGTCCTCCCATTCGCACAGATAAATTGTCTCAATGACAGGAAAGGTTAGTAGCGGATGTGCTGCGAGTTTAATAATGTTTTGTAAAAAATAGGAATTAGTATATGAAAATACTAATTACACAGGGTGATTTCAAGTTGAAGCTTCTGCTTTAGTTTCATTACACCCTTTTTATTTTTTCCCTGCACAAAATGTCCCTTCCAACCAGGGAGAGTAACCCCAAGGAAATGCAGAAAGGTCTCTGCTCACTCCGGGCCCCTCTGATTCTTGCTCTCGATAAATGTTTATTTTTGTTAATGTAGCTCTGGGTGGCATTTCTAGGTGCCGGATGATAAAAATATGTTCACAGTGTAAGCAGTATAGTTGTGTAAGGACATTATTCAGATGACCGAATGCCAGGGCTTGCATGAGCTCAGAGTTTCCAGAAGATGCTGAGGTGGAGTTCAGGCATCAGGTTCCAAATGCCATTTGGTTAAACAACCTGTAGGTCCCTGAAAAAAGGTAACTGGAGGGAGCAAAAACTGTAAAATCATTAGTCCATGAATAAATCAATATTTTAATTTTTTTTGTTTCTATATTTGATGGAAAAGCCCTGGCTGTTTTTTGTTTTGTTTTGTTTTTTAAAAAAAGCTTGAAAGTAGAGCAAGATTCAGAATCTTTCAAGTGAAATAGTTGCAGTAACCTTGCCAGAGTGATAAAACAGTAAATAATTTCAGTTAGACTCTTTATGTAAACACTTGGTTTAGAAGAGGATATTTTTCTGCTATGATTTAAAAGCACAAAAATTCAAGCAATACAGCTGAATATGAAATGAACTTGAGCATATGTCTGCGTGTGAAAACTTCGGTTTGTATTCTGTGGGCCAATACGGTGGAAGCCTGCAGGTGTCTAGAGTTTGCATTTGCATCTCTGATCCCTCTACATTCATAGCCCTCTACCCCCAGTGAAATTCTAAAAATCTTGAAGCTATAAGCTAGAAGATAAACATGATTAAATGGCGGGTAGATGCATTTAGGCAGATGTTTACTTTGGAAAATGGACGGTCTTTGCCTCCCTCAAATTTCTAGGAAATTAAACAGCACTGGCAGGCTGTGGGCACAGTACTCAGCGTGTAGCTTGCTGCCACAGAGCTCCTCTGAACCCTCCAACCATAACTCATCGTCCTAGTGAAGAACTGTCTCCATACTCTAGAAGTAAGTCTTTGTTCCTTCTTCTGCCATAAAGTCACACACCTGCCATCTCAGAGCAGTAACCCTTTAGATATCCTACCATTTCTCTGTATCAATACAAGTAATTAATAGCAAATTAAAGCTCCTGGGAAGATACTGTAGATATGCAGAATGTCTTGGCCACGCTTGTAAGCAGATAGAAAAATAGGCAACATAAGCCACCACATCCTTTCTATCCTTAATTTGCATTGTTCATCACAAGGGTACGTTTTATGACAGATCATGTTCTCAGATACAAGGCAGTTCCTTCACTCCTTAGTGTTGTGTTGTTCACAATTTTAAGCAGGACAAAATGCTGCATTTGTGAGTTATTTCCATTTCCATTGAAGATGGTCTTAGATTAGACGTGATTAGACGTTGAATGTTTCTATGCTTCTCTGTTACACTGGTGAGAGGATCGAGCCTGAGCTGGAAAATGTTGCGTGGAACATGTGGAACAAGGTAGATTAGGCTGCAATTTGCAAGGTCCTGCGGTTTTGCCACCTAACCTAATCTATCAAGGGGGCCTAAAAGCAAGCTGGAGACGGACTCTGTCAGGGAGTGTAGCAGTGGAACAAGGAGTGATGGCTTTGAGCAAACGGAGGGAAGACTTAGATTAGATGTGATGTGAGGAAGAAATTCTTCACTCAGAACAAAAAGCGCACATGGAAATTAGGGCTGAAGATGCACCTTGCTTCTGTTCCTCTCTGTAAATTAATGTTAATTACATACAAATCAGTGTTAGACATAAACCCAGGGCACAGGATGGGAGGTGGAGGGCAGTCCCTGTGGCCAAAGGACAGCCTTTCTCCCTGGCAAGCCAAATGGCCCGGGGGACCCAGCCCCAGAAAAGGGGCCCTCAGCCCCCCCAACCCTCCTCCTTCCTCCACCTGAGGGTGTTGCCGACGGAAGGAAGACCCAGCACATCAATATGAGTGAACAGTGAACTTCAACTTTAATGGATAGCTCAGTCGTCTTTTATCTAGTTTGAACATAATCAACTCATACATATTGCAGAAACTAAGCTCAGGATTGGTTAACACTTCCCGGGCTTTTCAGTCTGGCCCTCCTTCTTTTGGCTACCTGTCCCACCTTAGGGACTTTCCCGATGGCCCAAGGGCATCGTGTCCTTGAGCCTGACTGGCTCTCAGCCAGCTGCATACGTGCCAAGGCTCATGTGAGTTGAGTACGGTGCTTCACCAGCCCATTGTCTCCCAACTGCTCAACATTCACATGTCCTGCCTCACTTAACGATTCCTCCACATGAGGGCATCTTCCAGGCTGCTCCCAACACAGCCGCCTTTGGCCACGCATGGGCAACTCCGTCACAGAGGCTGGCTGAGGTCACAGTGGCCACCACTGCCCCGCCTTTGCTCGGGACCCTATAAAAAGCCCCCCCTGCCACTGGCCCGCCATTCGCTGAGCTTCTAGGCACTCTGAGAGCCAACTTGTGAGGCGAAGAAGAGCCAAATCAGTGAAGCGAGAGGCAGCCCTTTTTGGTGTGAGCAGACAGCTATGCAGCCGCAGCAAGCACCAAGAAAGAAGGCAGCTGATGCGAAGGAGAAGAATTATTGGTGGAGGCAGAGCGCTGGCGGCACAAGTGACACCAGTGCCCGAGGATGGAGCTATGGCATGCAGCCCACAAACACCTATAAGCGCTACCACTGGCACCGCAATGACGCAGGGAACGGGCCGGCCCCTCAGCCCACAAACACCTATAAGCGCTACCATTGGCACCGCAACGACGCAGGGAACGGGCCGGCCCCTCAGCCATCCAACAACGGGGGGCCTGCGCCTTCCCAGCGGCACAACGGGGGCATGGGGAGAATGCAGCAGCATCAGGCAGGCGGCCGTGTGCAGCACAGCCATGCCTATGGTCCACAACAGAGTGCGGGACCCAGCCACGGCCGTAACAGAGATGGCAACATCGGACTCACGCGTGGAAACCAAACACCCAGTGGCATGGCACCGAGGCGTGAAAGTGGACAACCCTCCGGTTCAGCACCTCGGTCTCAAAACTTCCCCGATGGAAGGCACACTGTGCGTCCTGTGCCAAGAAACCATGGACTCGGTCATCAGCCACTCCAGGTCATGCACGGTCCTTCTGACAGACAGCACGGCAACAGCGGGTCTGCGCCTTACTACCATGGGCACAACGGCAGCACGGGGAGAAGGCAGCAGGACCAGGCGGACAGCCGCAGGGAGCACAGGCACGCGTATCGTCCATACCACAGTGCGGGACCCAGCCACGGCCAGAAACAAGATGGCAACATCGGAGCCGCGCACAGAAATCAACCTGACAGCGCACGTAGGCGTGGAAATGGACGCCCCCGTGGTTCGGCACCCCAGCCTGGAAACCTGACGCATGGAAGGCATCCTGTTTGGGCAGTCCCAGGCAAGGACTGGCTGAGCCTCCTGCCCAACACTGAAGAACCCATGGAAGTGGAACCTCCAGCAAACGTGGACGAACCAATGGAAGTGGACATACCTCGTCCAGAACAGGCATGGGACTACCGCGGTGCATCTTTGCTCTCTGCTCTCCGTGCACAAAAACGGTGTCGCAGGAGTGTCCGGCCAGCCCCCTACTTGTTGTCGCACAGGCTCCATGCCAAGCATTAGCTTGGAGCCCCCAGACACCATAGACATGCCGGCAATAAACCATTCTGTTGCCAATTCTCAGGGCTTGTGTGAGTACCTTTTTCCCATCCCCCAGCCCTTGTGCCAGAGGTGGCATCCCTTCTGCACAGAGCCTCGTGGAAGAGCACAAGAGAGGCCCCAGCTTCCTTTGGGCTGCTGCACTGGGGTGACAGCAGGAGCCCCCAGGGCCCACAGTGCGCCTTTAACATTTGTGAAAATAGACCGAGGGGTGAAAATAGGAGTGTGTCAGCGATTATAGGTGGCTAGTTTCTTCCATTAGCAGTGAGTTTCTGTATCTGAGTAATTGGTAATGACAGACATGGAGAAGTCTGAGGTACTCAATAACTTCTTTGCCTCTGCCTACACTGGTAGGCGATCTTCCCAAGTCTTTCATTTCCCTGAACCCGTAGATGGAGGCTGGGGGATCAAAGTCCCACCAACTGTAAGTGAAGAGCAGGTTCGAGACCACCTGATGAACCTAAACAGGTACAAGTCTGTGGGACCCGATGACATGCATCCCAGGGTCCTGAGGGAACGGCCTGATGTAGTTGCCAAGCCTCTTTCCATCATAATTGAAAAGTCCTGGCAGTCAGGTGATGTTCCTGGTGAGGGGAAGAAGGGAAACTTCATGCCCTGTACTCTTCAATGATTAGGAAGAAAAAAAAAGAAAAAGAAAAAAAGAATGGAAAAAAGAGCACTACTTTTCAACAATTAAAACAAGTAGGAGACGTTTCTTCTCAGAAAGAGTGGTCAGGCATTTGAACGGGTTGACCAGGGAGGTGGTTGCATCAACATCCCTGGGGGTGTTAAAGTAAAATTTGGACTTGGCGCTTAGGGACATGGTTTAGTGGGTGTCATTGGTAGTAGGGTGATGGTTGGCCCAGATGACCTTGGAGGTCTTTTCCAACCTTAATCTGTCTAGAATTCTATGACTTGATGATTCTAAGATACTTAAGATATTAAACATATAATACCGTGTGCCTGGATAAGAAAAATTTGCTATATCATCAAGGGGGAGAGAGCAGTTTCCCCAGAAGACAATTCAGAGGAGACGAGGAGACCGGTGTTCCACATCACCATCAAGAGAATTGCAGGGTAGCCTTCTAGGCATTACAGTTAGGTACTTCATGGTGGTCACTGTAGAAATATTTTTGCAACTGGAAAATGGACAACACCCCTTAAAAGTTGCTGAGGTTCTTCCATAACATGCTAATAGACAGACATTGCACAGGCAGACTAATCTTGTCCTTAAAGCATGTCTCCAAGTTAGCGGGATACCCAGGCCTCTGAAAGTGAAATAAGTCCAGAGCACATCAGGAGTCCCTCGGCAGGATGGGAAAAAATCCAAAAGAGGAAAATATTAATGTGGTACAAAATCTGCTTTCTACATTCCTTGCAGCACGGCTACTGTCTAATGGCTTTTGAACATCACAGATGCTTATGACCTTATTGCTCTTTACAGATACCTTAAAGGAGGCTGTAGTGAGGTGGGGGTTGGTCTATTCTCCCACGTGCCTGGTGACAGGACGAGGGGGAATGGGCTTAAGTTGCGCCAGGGGAGTTTTAGGTTGGATATTTGGAAGAACTTCTTTACTGAAAGGGTTGTTAGACATTGGAACGGGCTGCCCAGGGAAGTGGTGGAGTCACCATCCCTGGAGGTCTTTAAAAGACGTTTAGATGTAGAGCTTAGGGATATGGTTTAGTGGGGACTGTTAGTGTTAGGTTAGAGGTTGGACTCGATGATCTTGAGGTCTCTTCCAACCTAGAAATTCTGTGATTCTGTGATTCTGTGAATCTGTGATCTTGAGCCAAGATGACCTGACATGGGATCACATCGTGTTGGACATGGTCTTACTTGCTCCTTAGGAAGCATGGGCTGGGGATGATTGTAGCTCTCAACAAACAGCGTTTCTGAATTGTGAAATCTTAAGCGGTTGGCCGGGATGCAGCAGTCCTTCACGCATTTACGTTGCAGATAGAGTGACGTACAATTTCTTTCAGCCTTGCCCGTTGACCTTTTAATTTTCAAAGTAGCCTTTTCTCATCTTGATCAATACAGGTATTTTGGATTCTGGTGCCAGAGGTGAGGGAGGGGGCCTTTGTTCTGTTTCCTTGGGGGGGTGGATTGCTCTATTTCAAATGCATTTGCAACATTCACATGTCCTGCCTCACTTAACGATTCCTCCACAATTCCCCCGTTTTTATTTTGCAGCAACTATAATCAATATAACTATAAGTAGAAAACGAAGTTCCTCTTTGACGAAGAAAAAACCATCCACCCATGTTCCCAAAAACAGATTTAAACCAACCTTCAAACCAACTATCTCGTACTACAATTTTTTGCGTATGATCTCTTAACCATTTCAAACATAATCAACTCATCAACGAAAGGATCAGACACAGAAGCGAGGAATAGGCAAAATGAACTTTGTCCGGTTTCATTTGCCCAAGTGACCCACATATTGGTTTGAGGATCGATTTTGCTTAGGATGGCACTATTACGTCCAACCGTCATTGTCAAAGATAATGCAACCAGAATCCCTTGTGCCGTTAGATCAGCCATGGTTGCTGTTATTCGTACTTGATGACTTTTCTTCAATGGCTGGTTTAACACATCGACTAGGAACCCAGGTTGGCCCTGTAGGGGAAGAGATACACACATAACCTCGCCCCATATAAATCACATCAGCAGGCCCCAGCCATTGTCCCGTTTTTGTATCTCGGTACAGTACTCTCATAATACATTTATTATCATTTTCAGACTTAATGTAATGACGTGTCGCGGGTGGTTCCTCATCATCTCCATGCTATGAACCCCTAAACCCTGCTTAGCAGCGTCATTGTAATCACAGGTATTATTTGTATTTTTGGACCGGTATGGCCTTTTCCAGGTTCCTGTAGCAGGAATCATCTGATATCCACGGCTACGTTCACATTTGTAGCCACCTTTCAGGTTGATACAGATTTGACTACAGATACCAGGGTTTTGACATTTATGAAAATGTCCACAGTTTCTCTTGTCTACAAACTCAAACCCAGCTGGACAGTCACATTCATGTATGTTGCATTCCTTCAGGGGCTCATCACCCCAGTCCTTGCAGTCTCTCTGCTGGTTACACACTTTATTGATATCTATGCATTCTCCACTTCTGCACTTGAATTTGCCAGGTCCAGAGCACTGAATAACATTGTTCCAGTTTGCTTCATCAGTGCCATCCAGACAGTCTCTCACACCACTGCACTGCCTACTCCCATGGGCACAGTTCCCATCTTCCCATCTGAACTGGTCTGGCCTGCAAGTCTGAGAAGGGCAGTTAATTTCATCCCTTCCATCCTTGCAATCAGGATCTCTGTCATAGTCCTTTTCACCTGAGCCGCACTGCACCTCACTCACAGAACACTTCACCAGAGGTGCAGGCTGGCGGCCACACTGCTCCAAAGATACATCCGAGTGGTCGGAGCAGTCACCTTGACCATTGCAGACAAAGCTTTTGGAAATACATTGCCCACTACTGCATGTAAATTCTGCTGCACTACAAGTCACAATGCCGCAATTCTCTTCATCTTGTGCACTGTCACAGTCCTTTTCACCATCACATTTCCAGGACACTGGTGCCCGCCGCCCCGCACCTGTGTCACTTATACTACTGCTATTACCCGTGCCGTCAGTGTCAGTGGCATCCTCCTGGTACCGTTTCTGTCTTTGCCGCCCCTTACTCTCCCCCTTTTCTTTTTGCCACTGACCATTCACCACAAATGGATGAGACACATGATTACTAGTTAGGCAAGAGCGTGTAACATCTGCTATACAGCTGCAGGCGATCTGCTGGTTTTGGTAATACTCTAGCTGCCTCTCTGCCAGGTCCATGCGCTGCAGCAGGTTCTCAATGAAGTGCTGGAGCCTGGCTTTTCCCTGCAATTCTTTTTCTGTCTCCTCCTCGAACTTGCTGAGGCGCTGCTTTAAGGCCGCGATCATCTCCACTGCCATGTCCACCTGCCTGCTGAGCACCCGCTCCCTCCGCTGCACCTCCTGCTGCTTCTGTCGACATGCCGCTTCCTTGTGATTGTTCGACTGACAATTTGAGCACCATACTGCCCCAGCTTTGCAGTGTCATCTCACGTGTCCAAAAGCACCACAACGATCGGCAGCGGTGTGGTAATTGGTTACTAGGGGGTGGTACTGGACCACCGGCGGTTTGCAAAGGAGCAAGAGCTGCAAGGACCTGACTCTGTGTAGACTGAACATGCTCTTTCACAGCCTGTGCCTGTTCTCGCATGCTGTCACCTAATTGCTTTACTGCCTCTACTAACATAGCCTGTGGGCCTACTGGTACCTGAGCCATTCTTTCCAACCCTTCCTCGATTGTCCATGTCCCCGGTAACGTAGCTAATATACTATGAGTTGAAGGGTTGCAGTTTTGAATTGCACACTGCCTTAGAATAGTGCCCTTTAGATAATCAGGTACCCCAGCCGCTTCTATTGCGTTTGCTACTCGATCAATAAACAACCCAAATGGTTCCTCCCTTCCTTGCTTGATGCCCATATAGGATGGTATCCCCCCTGGCTCTCTAATTTGGTCCAAGGCTCTTCGAGCCAATCTCATTGATTCTTTAGCTTTGTCTGGACCCAGCAACGCTTGTGTCTCTAATCTATAATATGGTCCGAGTCCCATCAATTCCTCCAACGTGACACCATACAACGGATCTCCAGGTGCCCTTATCACAGCTACTGCCTCTTGACAAACACTTTGCCAATGCGCATTAAAAAGAAGCTGTTGATGTTGTGTTAGGATCAGCTTCATTATACCACGTATGTCCCCGGGGAGCAATAGATTAGTTCCCCAAATATAATCTAACATTTGCCGAGTAGGTTCCCCCTTTAAACCAGAATCATTTACGGTAGATCGCAATGGAGTTAATAGTTTCCAGTCTAAATTTGTCATATTAACGGTCACATTCCCCTGTGCATCTGTTGGCGAGTATACTACCGGAAAACCTTGTGTTAACTGTGCTGCCGTTTCATAATTCCCTTCACGCAGTGCCTCATTTGCTATTTGCCTCCATCGCTCCTTTCCAAGGCCAATAGGGCCTGGGTCAAAAGGCACGTTCAGGTCAACAGGGGGCGTAACAGCAAAGGCCTTCGATGGCTGCAGACCTTCTCTTCCCTGCGCCCCCGTTGTGAAGGGATTTTTGATGGAAATGAGTTAGCACTGGTCCTTTCACTTGCTCCTTCCTCACTTTCTATTGGAGCGGTTGGAGCTGCTGGTAATGACAGCTCCTCCTCTGTATCAGAGGACATTGTCACAGGCACCTCCAATTTTCCCGAGACCCCCTGTGTAATAGTAGAAGTTCTAACGGAAGGTGGCAACGGGCAATCTGTTCCTTCCATATTTATTTGCTGTGGATTATCATTATTAACCCTTCTTGGTGGTCCTGACCACTCTGTTGCAGCAGCGGCAACTCTTTGTTCATCTTTATGTGTGGCTAATGCATTAGCCACTACTCTCCATGGCCTCATCAAATCTCCCAGTAAACTTAACATCGTTCCTAACATCATCAAACAATTTATTTCCAAATTTACGTCACTCTGTTTGTTCAAAAACTGTATCAGGCCTTGTAAAACAACCCTTAGCTATCCCATATACTAATAACTCTGGCAAATCTTTTTCTACAATCTGTATCTAAAATGCTCCGCTTTTCTAAAAAGCATTTGAGCAAATAATACGCCGCTTATCTTTTCATACCTTTATATACGTCGATTGCAGCCTTTGCAAAGACCTCGGCGGCGCTTTTCCGGCGGGACCCTAAATAGGCTCATCCCGGGTGCGGGGACTCCCTTTCACCTTCCGAGCTGCAGATCTCGGCGACGCGCGACCGGCGGGATCCACTCCCGGGTGCGGGGGACTCCACGTCCTTTTCACCTTCCCGGCGCGGGTGCAGGGATTCTTGTCCTTTTCACCTCCTGGGCTGCGTTGCAGGACCGGCTTCTCCTTTATTCCGTCCAACCGTGGCCCTGGATCACTGCCAGCAGTGTCCAAATCCTGTTCAGACTTGTCCCTGTTCGGGCGCCAATTTGTTGCCGACGGAAGGAAGACCCAGCACATCAATATGAGTGAACAGTGAACTTCAACTTTAATGGATAGCTCAGTCGTCTTTTATCTAGTTTGAACATAATCAACTCATACATATTGCAGAAACTAAGCTCAGGATTGGTTAACACTTCCCGGGCTTTTCAGTCTGGCCCTCCTTCTTTTGGCTACCTGTCCCACCTTAGGGACTTTCCCGATGGCCCAAGGGCATCGTGTCCTTGAGCCTGACTGGCTCTCAGCCAGCTGCATACGTGCCAAGGCTCATGTGAGTTGAGTACGGTGCTTCACCAGCCCATTGTCTCCCAACTGCTCAACATTCACATGTCCTGCCTCACTTAACGATTCCTCCACATGAGGGCATCTTCCAGGCTGCTCCCAACACAGCCGCCTTTGGCCACGCATGGGCAACTCCGTCACAGAGGCTGGCTGAGGTCACAATGGCCACCACTGCCCCGCCTTTGCTCGGGACCCTATAAAAAGCCCCCCCTGCCACTGGCCCGCCACTCGCTGAGCTTCTAGGCACTCTGAGAGCCAACTTGTGAGGCTAAGAAGAGCCAAAGCAGCGAAGCGAGAGGCAGCCCTTTTTGGTGTGAGCAGACAGCTATGCAGCCGCAGCAAGCACCAAGAAAGAAGGCAGCTGATGCGAAGGAGAAGCATTATTGGTGGAGGCAGAGCGCTGGCGGCACAAGTGACACCAGTGCCCGAGGATGGAGCTATGGCATGCAGCCCACAAACACCTATAAGCGCTACCACTGGCACCGCAACGACGCAGGGAACGGGCCGGCCCCTCAGCCCACAAACACCTATAAGCGCTACCATTGGCACCGCAACGACGCAGGGAACGGGCCGGCCCCTCAGCCATCCAACAACAGGGGGCCTGCGCCTTCCCAGCGGCACAGCGGGGGCACGGGGAGAATGCAGCAGCATCAGGCAGGCGGCCGTGTGCAGCACAGCCATGCCTATGGTCCACAACAGAGTGCGGGACCCAGCCACGGCCGTAACAGAGATGGCAACATCGGACTCACGCGTGGAAACCAAACACCCAGTGGCATGGCACCGAGGCGTGAAAGTGGACAACCCTCCGGTTCAGCACCCCGGTCTCAAAACGTCCCAGATGGAAGGCACACTGTGCGTCCTGTGCCAAGAAGGGATGGACAAGGTCATCAGCCACTCCAGGTCACGCACGGTCCTTCTGACAGACAGCACGGCAACAGCGGGTCTGCGCCTTACTACCATGGGCACAACGGCAGCACGGGGAGAAGGCAGCAGGACCAGGCGGACAGCCGCAGGGAGCACAGGCACGCGTATCGTCCATACCACAGTGCGGGACCCAGCCACGGCCAGAAACAAGATGGCAACATCGGAGCCGCGCACAGAAATCAACCTGACAGCGCACGTAGGCGTGGAAATGGACGCCCCCGTGGTTCGGCACCCCAGCCTGGAAACCTTACGCATGGAAGGCATCCTGTTTGGGCAGTCCCAGGCAAGGACTGGCTGAGCCTCCTGCCCAACACTGAAGAACCCATGGAAGTGGAACCTCCAGCAAACGTGGACGAACCAATGGAAGTGGACATACCTCGTCCAGAACAGGCATGGGACTACCGCGGTGCATCTTTGCTCTCTGCTCTCCGTGCACAAAAACGGTGTCGCAGGAGTGTCCGGCCAGCCCCCTACTTGTTGTCGCACAGGCTCCATGCCAAGCATTAGCTTGGAGCCCCCAGACACCATAGACATGCCGGCAATAAACCATTCTGTTGCCAATTCTCAGGGCTTGTGTGAGTACCTTTTTCCCATCCCCCAGCCCTTGTGCCAGAGGTGGCATCCCTTCTGCACAGAGCCTCGTGGAAGAGCACAAGAGAGGCCCCAGCTTCCTTTGGGCTGCTGCACTGGGGTGACAGCAGGAGCCCCCAGGGCCCACAGTGCGCCTTTAACATTTGTGAAAATAGACCGAGGGGTGAAAATAGGAGTGTGTCAGCGATTATAGGTGGCTAGTTTCTTCCATTAGCAGTGAGTTTCTGTATCTGAGTAATTGGTAATGACAGACATGGAGAAGTCTGAGGTACTCAATAACTTCTTTGCCTCTGTCTACACTGGTAGGCGATCTTCCCAAGTCTTTCATTTCCCTGAACCCGTAGATGGAGGCTGGGGGATCAAAGTCCCACCAACTGTAAGTGAAGAGCAGGTTCGAGACCACCTGATGAACCTAAACAGGTACAAGTCTGTGGGACCCGATGACATGCATCCCAGGGTCCTGAGGGAACGGCCTGATGTAGTTGCCAAGCCTCTTTCCATCATAATTGAAAAGTCCTGGCAGTCAGGTGATGTTCCTGGTGAGGGGAAGAAGGGAAACTTCATGCCCTGTACTCTTCAATGATTAGGAAGAAAAAAAAAGAAAAAGAAAAAAAGAATGGAAAAAAGAGCACTACTCTTCAACAATTAAAACAAGTAGGAGACGTTTCTTCTCAGAAAGAGTGGTCAGGCATTTGAACGGGTTGACCAGGGAGGTGGTTGCATCAACATCCCTGGGGGTGTTAAAGTAAAATTTGGACTTGGCGCTTAGGGACATGGTTTAGTGGGTGTCATTGGTAGTAGGGTGATGGTTGGCCCAGATGACCTTGGAGGTCTTTTCCAACCTTAATCTGTCTAGAATTCTATGACTTGATGATTCTAAGATACTTAAGATATTAAACATATAATACTGTGTGCCTGGATAAGAAAAATTTGCTATATCATCAAGGGGGAGAGAGCAGTTTCCCCAGAAGACAATTCAGAGGAGACGAGGAGACCGGTGTTCCACATCACCATCAAGAGAATTGCAGGCTAGCCTTCTAGGCATTACAGTTAGGTACTTCATGGTGGTCACTGTAGAAATATTTTTGCAACTGGAAAATGGACAACACCCCTTAAAAGAAGCTGAGGTTCTCATGTGAGTTGAGTACGGTGCTTCACCAGCCCATTGTCTCCCAACTGCTCAACATTCACATGTCCTGCCTCACTTAACGATTCCTCCACAATTCCCCCGTTTTTATTTTGCAGCAACTATAATCAATATAAGTAGAAAACGAAGTTCCTCTTTGACGAAGAAAAAACCATCCACCCATGTTCCCAAAAACAGATTTAAACCAACCTTCAAACCAACTATCTCGTACTACAATTTTTTGCGTATGATCTCTTAACCATTTCAAACATAATCAACTCATCAACGAAAGGATCAGACACAGAAGCGAGGAATAGGCAAAATGAACTTTGTCCGGTTTCATTTGCCCAAGTGACCCACATATTGGTTTGAGGATCGATTTTGCTTAGGATGGCACTATTACGTCCAACCGTCATTGTCAAAGATAATGCAACCAGAATCCCTTGTGCCGTTAGATCAGCCATGGTTGCTGTTATTCGTACTTGATGACTTTTCTTCAATGGCTGGTTTAACACATCGACTAGGAACCCAGGTTGGCCCTGTAGGGGAAGAGATACACACATAACCTCGCCCCATATAAATCACATCAGCAGGCCCCAGCCATTGTCCCGTTTTTGTATCTCGGTACAGTACTCTCCTAATACATTTATTATCATTTTCAGACTTAATGTAATGACGTGTCGCGGGTGGTTCCTCATCATCTCCATGCTATGAACCCCTAAACCCTGCTTAGCAGCGTCATTGTAATCACAGGTATTATTTGTATTTTTGTACCGGTATGGCCTTTTCCAGGTTCCTGTAGCAGGAATCATCTGATATCCACGGCTACGTTCACATTTGTAGCCACCTTTCAGGTTGATACATATTTGACTACAGATACCAGGGTTTTGACATTTATGAAAATGTCCACAGTTTCTCTTGTCTACAAACTCAAACCCAGCTGGACAGTCACATTCATGTATGTTGCATTCCTTCAGGGGCTCATCACCCCAGTCCTTGCAGTCTCTCTGCTGGTTACACACTTTATTGATATCTATGCATTCTCCACTTCTGCACTTGAATTTGCCAGGTCCGGAGCACTGAATAACATTGTTCCAGTTTGCTTCATCAGTGCCATCCAGACAGTCTCTCACACCACTGCACTGCCTACTCCCATGGGCACAGTTCCCATCTTCACATCTGAACTGGTCTGGCCTGCAAGTCTGAGAAGGGCAGTTAATTTCATCACTTCCATCCTTGCAATCAGGATCTCTGTCATAGTCCTTTTCACCTGAGCCGCACTGCACCTCACTCACAGAACACTTCACCAGAGGTGCAGGCTGGCGGCCACACTGCTCCAAAGATACATCCGAGTGGTCGGAGCAGTCACCTTGACCATTGCAGACAAAGCTTTTGGAAATACATTGCCCACTACTGCATGTAAATTCTGCTGCACTACAAGTCACAATGCCGCAATTCTCTTCATCTTGTGCACTGTCACAGTCCTTTTCACCATCACATTTCCAGGACACTGGTGCCCGCCGCCCCGCACCTGTGTCACTTATACTACTGCTATTACCCGTGCCGTCAGTGTCAGTGGCATCCTCCTGGTACCGTTTCTGTCTTTGCCGCCCCTTACTCTCCCCCTTTTCTTTTTGCCACTGACCATTCACCACAAATGGATGAGACACATGATTACTAGTTAGGCAAGAGCGTGTAACATCTGCTATACAGCTGCAGGCGATCTGCTGGTTTTGGTAATACTCTAGCTGCCTCTCTGCCAGGTCCATGCGCTGCAGCAGGTTCTCAATGAAGTGCTGGAGCCTGGCTTTTCCCTGCAATTCTTTTTCTGTCTCCTCCTCGAACTTGCTGAGGCGCTGCTTTAAGGCCGCGATCATCTCCACTGCCATGTCCACCTGCCTGCTGAGCACCCGCTCCCTCCGCTGCACCTCCTGCTGCTTCTGTCGACATGCCGCTTCCTTGTGATTGTTCGACTGACAATTTGAGCACCATACTGCCCCAGCTTTGCAGTGTCGTCTCACGTGTCCAAAAGCACCACAACGATCGGCAGCGGTGTGGTAATTGGTTACTAGGGGGTGGTACTGGACCACCGGCGGTTTGCAAAGGAGCAAGAGCTGCAAGGACCTGACTCTGTGTAGACTGAACATGCTCTTTCACAGCCTGTGCCTGTTCTCGCATGCTGTCACCTAATTGCTTTCCTGCCTCTACTAACATAGCCTGTGGGCCTACTGGTACCTGAGCCATTCTTTCCAACCCTTCCTCGATTGTCCATGTCCCCGGTAACGTAGCTAATATACTATGAGTTGAAGGGTTGCAGTTTTGAATTGCACACTGCCTTAGAATAGTGCCCTTTAGATAATCAGGTACCCCAGCCGCTTCTATTGCGTTTGCTACTCGATCAATAAACAACCCAAATGGTTCCTCCCTTCCTTGCTTGATGCCCATATAGGATGGTATCCCCCCTGGCTCTCTAATTTGGTCCAAGGCTCTTCGAGCCAATCTCATTGATTCTTTAGCTTTGTCTGGACCCAGCAACGCTTGTGTCTCTAATCTATAATATGGTCCGAGTCCCATCAATTCCTCCAACGTGACACCATACAACGGATCTCCAGGTGCCCTTATCACAGCTACTGCCTCTTGACAAACACTTTGCCAATGCGCATTAAAAAGAAGCTGTTGATGTTGTGTTAGGATCAGCTTCATTATACCACGTATGTCCCCGGGGAGCAATATATTAGTTCCCCAAATATAATCTAACATTTGCCGAGTAGGTTCCCCCTTTAAACCAGAATCATTTATGGTAGATCGCAATGGAGTTAATAGTTTCCAGTCTAAATTTGTCATATTAACGGTCACATTCCCCTGTGCATCTGTTGGCGAGTATACTACCGGAAAACCTTGTGTTAACTGTGCTGCCGTTTCATAATTCCCTTCACGCAGTGCCTCATTTGCTATTTGCCTCCATCGCTCCTTTCCAAGGCCAATAGGGCCTGGGTCAAAAGGCACGTTCAGGTCAACAGGGGGCGTAACAGCAAAGGCCTTCGATGGCTGCAGACCTTCTCTTCCCTGCGCCCCCGTTGTGAAGGGATTTTTGATGGAAATGAGTTAGCACTGGTCCTTTCACTTGCTCCTTCCTCACTTTCTATTGGAGCGGTTGGAGCTGCTGGTAATGAAAGCTCCTCCTCTGCTACAGAGGACATTGTCACAGGCACCTCCAATTTTCCCGAGACCCCCTGTGTAATAGTAGAAGTTCTAACGGAAGGTGGCAACGGGCAATCTGTTCCTTCCATATTTATTTGCTGTGGATTATCATTATTAACCCTTCTTGGTGGTCCTGACCACTCTGTTGCAGCAGCGGCAACTCTTTGTTCATCTTTATGTGTGGCTAATGCATTAGCCACTACTCTCCATGGCCTCATCAAATCTCCCAGTAAACTTAACATCGTTCCTAACATCATCAAACAATTTATTTCCAAATTTACGTCACTCTGTTTGTTCAAAAACTGTATCAGGACTTGTAAAACAACCCTTAGCTATCCCATATACTAATAACCCTGGCAAATCTTTTTCTACAATCTGTATCTAAAATGCTCCGCTTTTCTAAAAAGCATTTGAGCAAATAATACGCCGCTTATCTTTTCATACCTTTATATACGTCGATTGCAGCCTTTGCAAAGACCTCGGCGGCGCTTTTCCGGCGGGACCCTAAATAGGCTCATCCCGGGTGCGGGGACTCCCTTTCACCTTCCGAGCTGCAGATCTCGGCGACGCGCGACCGGCGGGATCCACTCCCGGGTGCGGGGGACTCCACGTCCTTTTCACCTTCCCGGCGCGGGTGCAGGGATTCTTGTCCTTTTCACCTCCTGGGCTGCGTTGCAGGACCGGCTTCTCCTTTATTCCGTCCAACCGTGGCCCTGGATCACTGCCAGCAGTGTCCAAATCCTGTTCAGACTTGTCCCTGTTCGGGCGCCAATTTGTTGCCGACGGAAGGAAGACCCAGCACACCAATATGAGTGAACAGTGAACTTCAACTTTAATGGATAGCTCAGTCGCCTTTTATCTAGTTTGAACATAATCAACTCATACATATTGCAGAAACTAAGCTCAGGATTGGTTAACACTTCCCGGGCTTTTCAGTCTGGCCCTCCTTCTTTTGGCTACCTGTCCCACCTTAGGGACTTTCCCGATGGCCCAAGGGCATCGTGTCCTTGAGCCTGACTGGCTCTCAGCCAGCTGCATACGTGCCAAGGCTCATGTGAGTTGAGTACGGTGCTTCACCAGCCCATTGTCTCCCAACTGCTCAACATTCACATGTCCTGCCTCACTTAACGATTCCTCCACATGAGGGCATCTTCCAGGCTGCTCCCAACACAGCCGCCTTTGGCCACGCATGGGCAACTCCGTCACAGAGGCTGGCTGAGGTCACAATGGCCACCACTGCCCCGCCTTTGCTCGGGACCCTATAAAAAGCCCCCCCTGCCACTGGCCCGCCACTCGCTGAGCTTCTAGGCACTCTGAGAGCCAACTTGTGAGGCTAAGAAGAGCCAAAGCAGCGAAGCGAGAGGCAGCCCTTTTTGGTGTGAGCAGACAGCTATGCAGCCGCAGCAAGCACCAAGAAAGAAGGCAGCTGATGCGAAGGAGAAGCATTATTGGTGGAGGCAGAGCGCTGGCGGCACAAGTGACACCAGTGCCCGAGGATGGAGCTATGGCATGCAGCCCACAAACACCTATAAGCGCTACCACTGGCACCGCAACGACGCAGGGAACGGGCCGGCCCCTCAGCCCACAAACACCTATAAGCGCTACCATTGGCACCGCAACGACGCAGGGAACGGGCCGGCCCCTCAGCCATCCAACAACAGGGGGCCTGCGCCTTCCCAGCGGCACAGCGGGGGCACGGGGAGAATGCAGCAGCATCAGGCAGGCGGCCGTGTGCAGCACAGCCATGCCTATGGTCCACAACAGAGTGCGGGACCCAGCCACGGCCGTAACAGAGATGGCAACATCGGACTCACGCGTGGAAACCAAACACCCAGTGGCATGGCACCGAGGCGTGAAAGTGGACAACCCTCCGGTTCAGCACCCCGGTCTCAAAACGTCCCAGATGGAAGGCACACTGTGCGTCCTGTGCCAAGAAGGGATGGACAAGGTCATCAGCCACTCCAGGTCACGCACGGTCCTTCTGACAGACAGCACGGCAACAGCGGGTCTGCGCCTTACTACCATGGGCACAACGGCAGCACGGGGAGAAGGCAGCAGGACCAGGCGGACAGCCGCAGGGAGCACAGGCACGCGTATCGTCCATACCACAGTGCGGGACCCAGCCACGGCCAGAAACAAGATGGCAACATCGGAGCCGCGCACAGAAATCAACCTGACAGCGCACGTAGGCGTGGAAATGGACGCCCCCGTGGTTCGGCACCCCAGCCTGGAAACCTTACGCATGGAAGGCATCCTGTTTGGGCAGTCCCAGGCAAGGACTGGCTGAGCCTCCTGCCCAACACTGAAGAACCCATGGAAGTGGAACCTCCAGCAAACGTGGACGAACCAATGGAAGTGGACATACCTCGTCCAGAACAGGCATGGGACTACCGCGGTGCATCTTTGCTCTCTGCTCTCCGTGCACAAAAACGGTGTCGCAGGAGTGTCCGGCCAGCCCCCTACTTGTTGTCGCACAGGCTCCATGCCAAGCATTAGCTTGGAGCCCCCAGACACCATAGACATGCCGGCAATAAACCATTCTGTTGCCAATTCTCAGGGCTTGTGTGAGTACCTTTTTCCCATCCCCCAGCCCTTGTGCCAGAGGTGGCATCCCTTCTGCACAGAGCCTCGTGGAAGAGCACAAGAGAGGCCCCAGCTTCCTTTGGGCTGCTGCACTGGGGTGACAGCAGGAGCCCCCAGGGCCCACAGTGCGCCTTTAACATTTGTGAAAATAGACCGAGGGGTGAAAATAGGAGTGTGTCAGCGATTATAGGTGGCTAGTTTCTTCCATTAGCAGTGAGTTTCTGTATCTGAGTAATTGGTAATGACAGACATGGAGAAGTCTGAGGTACTCAATAACTTCTTTGCCTCTGTCTACACTGGTAGGCGATCTTCCCAAGTCTTTCATTTCCCTGAACCCGTAGATGGAGGCTGGGGGATCAAAGTCCCACCAACTGTAAGTGAAGAGCAGGTTCGAGACCACCTGATGAACCTAAACAGGTACAAGTCTGTGGGACCCGATGACATGCATCCCAGGGTCCTGAGGGAACGGCCTGATGTAGTTGCCAAGCCTCTTTCCATCATAATTGAAAAGTCCTGGCAGTCAGGTGATGTTCCTGGTGAGGGGAAGAAGGGAAACTTCATGCCCTGTACTCTTCAATGATTAGGAAGAAAAAAAAAGAAAAAGAAAAAAAGAATGGAAAAAAGAGCACTACTCTTCAACAATTAAAACAAGTAGGAGACGTTTCTTCTCAGAAAGAGTGGTCAGGCATTTGAACGGGTTGACCAGGGAGGTGGTTGCATCAACATCCCTGGGGGTGTTAAAGTAAAATTTGGACTTGGCGCTTAGGGACATGGTTTAGTGGGTGTCATTGGTAGTAGGGTGATGGTTGGCCCAGATGACCTTGGAGGTCTTTTCCAACCTTAATCTTTCTAGAATTCTAGAATTCTATAGCATCACTCATGTTAGTGCCACAAACTTTGATTGCTTTCTTTGGTCCTGTTTCAGCCAACTACCTGACTGAAATCACATTCAGATTTAAGCTCTACGTTGAACTGAAGCCTTAGCTGTAGCTTTACTTTGGAAGCAAGTATCCAGAACCTATTGCAGCAAAAACCCTCACTTTTTCCTGCACTGCTGCAGTAGCTGCTGTTATTGAAAGGCAAACTAACTTCTATAGTACAGGCTCAAGGGTCCTCAAGATTGTTTCTGAGAAGACCGTGTTGCATGAAAACCAAAGCTTTTATGCTAGCATTTACAACAAGTGTAATACATGGTCCATCAATACTGAAGAGAGGGAGGATGTGACTGACAGATTTTAGTTAATCTGGTCTCATCTAACACAGATATTCAAACTTGCTACCATGAAAAATGCTGAGATGCCTGCTGCCTGCTTTTTCTCTCACGAGAGCATGATAAGTGGAAATCAGCAAAGGCAAGACTTGTTTCCCATCTCCAGGTTAGGAAAAGACTGGAAATAGAAATCATGAAAATTTAGAAACCATTTTGTTTATAACTAATTATACTTAATACCAATTGAGAAAGAAGCACTGTGGCTACAGGCGAAGGCTTTCATCTTTGTCAGTCTGAAGGCTTTGCAGCAATTTGTGGCAGACTGTCATAGGTCTATTTGCATCTCATTTAAATCAGCTTAGCTCTTTCTCCCTGCCACAGTATCTCCTGTATCAACCTGCCCCTTTTCCAACTTTGCCCTCCTCTTTAACTCGCAAAAACCTGAGCGGATTCAACATAAAACATTTTGTTTTTATGGCAAATATTTCTGATGCAAAGTCATATTTTTGTGTGGTTCTTTCGTGTTGGTTTGTGTCTGGTCAGGTACTTTGCACATCTCTGCCATGCAAGGAAATGCGTAAAGATCAATAATTAATTTATTATCGTAGCATGCATACCTCAGGACTACCCCTCTCCCTTTTATATATATATATATATATATATATTTTCTAAATCCTAGCCTAGAATTTATTATTTTAAAAATTGAGAAAATTTGTTCAACATTTCCTGAGATATGCAAGTGTACTAAAAATAAATTTCCCACATGCTGTAACTAGAATTGTGCTAGCAAAAGTTCCTGAAATTAGGAACTTCACACTGTGGTTTGTCAATCTTCAGTGAGCCTAAAAAGAGTCTCGGTTTGAAGACAATTAATCCAGTGTTTTAAAATTATGAAAGCTTCAGATTAATGGTTTTGTGCATGCACATTACAAAATTAGAAACATCTGAGCTTCTTTCTCAGAGGAGAACCCACCCTGAAGTTAAGGGGAAAGTATTGAATAGAAAACTCCTTAGGGAGATGTCTTTAAGGAAAACTGTTTTGGCTTACGCATGTTTAAGACTGCATAAGCACCATGGGGATGAGGCATGCCAGGAGAATCTTTTTCCTGTACAGACTTTAGGTCTTGCTTGCTGCTTTGGGGAGTAGTAGTGAAAATGTGCAAAGATCAGTGTCATTGATCCGCTTCTTCGGTTTGCTCTTCAGATGAGAACTGGGAAAGTAATTTAGCTTTACGAAGGACATCAGAAGTGGGAAATTAGGTCTCCAAACGTTAACACGTCCCTCAAGCTCAGGTCAAATTGACTTTAGTGTCCCTGTGGTGATTTGCATCCACAAAGATTCTGGCACCCGAATGCCCAGTTGACTTTTAACAACTTCATGGACAGTGCACCTTGAGACTGGGGGTAGGAGTAATGTCAAAGCCTCTGGCCGAGCTTTGTGTCCTTGTAGGCTGAAACAGGAAGGGAAATCATGTTGAAAAACAGCACTGAACTGAGAATGGAGGATTTATTTGTTTATTTATTTATTTTAAGAAACCTCCAAAATATTTCTCTCGGCATCCAAGAGCCAGAAGGACCCATGAAGTCACCGTAACACTCTCTCTGGGAATCCGTTGCTTTAAAGTTTCCACTACAAACAAGTAAACAGAGCGGTGTAACATTCAGCTAGCGAAAAGCAGCTGCCTTAGCTGGAACAGTTAAAACTGTTTTTCCTGCAAACAGCTTCCACACTAATAAAATAGAAACGAGAGGACAAAATGTGCATTGAAGAGCCGTCTAACAGAGACAGCCAGGATCTAGATCCTGGAGGGGTAAGGAGAAAGGAAGAGCAGTAGATGTGCATCAGGTATTCACAAGCCCTGAACACCTATGCTTTAGACAGAATACTCGCATCCTTTTGCCTATAAAGGTCTGTGGACAGTGAATACTGTCCGTGAAGGTCAACGTCTGAAAAGCTATGCAATTGGATTCCTTGGTCTGTCAGCATTTGTTTATAGTGACCCGCTTACTAATGTTGTGATTACGGTGATGAGGTCCAGACAATTCATTATCAGAATTTGCTTTCTGCATTGGGGATTAAATCCGTGTTCTGAAGAATTAGCTGGTGAGGGGTGGAAAGCCACGGAATCTCTAAAACGTATTTCCCAGCAATTTGGTGGCAGTTGGTGAGCTCATACTTTCATCTTCCAAGAGAACTCCCCTCAAATCAGCATCTGCCTCTTATTTCCTTTATGTTTTGCTGTGATCATTTTTTTTCTCTTACATAGTCTAAATACAGTTTCAAAGCAGTAATGTTGAGAGACTTTTCCTATTGCTATTAATGCCATTTACTTCCATATAATCTCAGTCTTTTGCTCAGATTGCTTTGTTTTCCCACGAAACATCTGAAAGTCCTTTGAAAATAAAATACTTTCACTGAAAAAAAGTCATATCAGCACATAATGGATCAATTACGAAGGCATGTGGCACAGAAAAGTAAGCAAATCCTGGCCATTTTTGTGATAGGGAAGAATATCCTGATCCTTACAGGTTGCTATTTCTTTGAAACATTTTTGCAGTTGGAATATTTTGGCTTAAAATTGGTTATTTTGCAGGCCCCTTTTTACATGTGTGGAAATACATATACAATCTGTATGTATGAGTGCGTGTATGTATATTCAGGAGCTATGCCATAAATAGCAGCCACACACATGTGGAAAACATACCAAGGGCACACGAAATCAGACAGAAAAGAATTTGAGCAGGGCTGTGTTTGTGTGTTGTAGCCAGCATACTGAGTGGCTTACTGAAGGGACTGCTCCAACAAGATGCACTGCTGTATTTCGGGTATTATACTGAGAAGAATATGTATAAACTGAGGCTAATCCATGGTATTTTTTGGTTCAGTATTGGTCAGATTGCCAGTGTAGGAATTTCATGCTTGGATGCACAATTGTATCCAGCCTTAGCTGGGGAATCCACGTGTGGGTTATGAATTCTTTACGAGAATTAACTTTGTATGAATACCCAATTTGCTGTGTAAGCTTTGTCAAGAGGCAGCTTAGTCTGCAACGTGTTGTTCTGTTGTCCGTTCCCTCCAAGTCCAGCTTCTGTGTCAAGGAGGAGGATGGAGGGGTCTCCATTACCTCAGCGTCACTGCAGAGAAAATTCCGACTTCCAGCAAAATCAGTGCAGCTGGACAGAAACTGCCCTACAGGGCCTGGGTGCTGATCTCAAGACAGAAGAGGCTGTCAGGGTTCAGGAAGGCAGGAGCTATGCACCAGAACAGCAGGCTGCGAGCAAGGACTTTTACAGTCAGGTCAGATCAGAGGAATTTACTGAAGGAGTGTGACAAGGCAGGGGGAAAGACAAGGGGAAGGAAATTAAATGTCTTCTGAGCACAGTCCTCTGAGGACTCTCAAAGGAGTAAACTGAAGTATGGGGCACTGCCATTAGTCGGTGTGGTTTCCTTATGTAATTTACCTGTTCTGAAGAGTAACGTTATACTTGAATCATGGAAAAGATGTGGATATTTGTGTGTGTGTGACATTTCTTTTATGAAAGCAAAGAGTAGAGCTCAGAAGCCCATAATTTTGAGAGTACGCTGTAACTCTCCTGTGTCAGCACCAGCCCTTGAGTTCTGGGACAATTGGATGGTTGGGCTTCAGATCCCCAGGCTGGCCACGGATAGAAACAATGCCCTGAAAAAGTGCCAGGGAGACAAAGGGAAGCAGTGCTGCAGTGTGCTGAGTCCAGGCTAGCTTAAAGCAGGAGTGCAGCACCCAGAGCTTCTGCGATTAAGTAGTTAGGCAGGAGCTTCTGGGTCTGTTAAATGAAGTCCAAGAATAAAATGGAAGTTACACAATTATTACAGATTGGCAGGCATTAAAGACGTCTATGTTGCCTACTAAGGTTTTGTCCAGGAAGACATCGTAGGAAAGCAGACTTTAAGTTATTTATGGACAGGCAGAGCCTAATGTTTTTAATTTTCTAAATAGCTCAGGAGGCCAGTCAGATTGGCAGTACAAGCAAGATGTGTCAGGAAGTCCCAACTACAAAATAATAAAAAAGTATTTTTGAGGAAGATTCCCAGTAACGAGGCATCTTGCCGTTCGACTCAGGGCTGAGAATTGTCTGTTCCACACTCAGGGAGACGCCTTCTTTGGTTTGCAATGTGCTGTTACATTTGATTTTTAGTGACAAAGTGGTATAAACTGATTGGTGCTTGATTTTTGATACTTGCTACTGCCCATGCTGAATTCATTTTCTAATCATATGGATGCCATATGTATTCTTCACACATAGGCTGTACTGCAGGATTTATTACCCTATCCTTTAAATATGCTGCTGTTGCATGTTCAAAGTCCAGTATATTTACATGCTGCGGATATGTTTACCACTAGCAAATTAGGAGGTATTGTAAAAATTGTGTATATCCACATAATTTCCTACAATCATTATGAAATGGTGACATGAGAAAGCTTTCTGTGGGGAAAAATGGTACCTCAAAAAAAAACGGTACCTCAAAATCTATCCTGTTTATATAGATACTTTGACTAATTCAGTTCAGGAAGGGGAACATTGCAAAGCCATGTTAGTTAGGCAGAGACAGAAGATGAGTTCTGAGTAAAATTATGCTTTCAGGTGCTCATGAACATCTTTCAGTACACCTGCACCCTTAGTTTTGGCTTGAGTGCTTGCCCTACACACGTACTTAGGCCTCTCACTCAGGAGATAAATGCCCGCACGTGGGACTGTTGGTGTTGCACACCCCATGGGAGCAGAGCCAGGCCCCATAACATACATGCTGACGGCTGGCTCCGCTGTTATATTAGTAATATCTCTGCTAAGTCATAGCCCATGTGTGTTTTGCATGATGGATGATCAGAAATCAGATCATCAGGGTCTCAGTGCTGCGCGTGCTGTGAGAGCTGGTCCCGAGTCAGGGCTGTGCTACTTGTTCATGCCCAGAAAAAGTCATGCAATCATTCTGCCTTCTCGGTTTTGTATTATGCATAAGGAATACTGCCGGTGAGTTTGACTGCTGGCTTTAAAATAGTAATGCCTCACTAATGGCTCGCAGGCAGCACGTTGCATCTGAGATCCCCTGACATTGCTCACGCTAGAAGGAAATTAAAGTGCTAAAAATGAGGCCAGAAGGGAGGGGAGTATGAGATGCTGCTGTGTCATGTTACTCCTTTGGTATTGTTGCCCAGTGGCCAGAAAAAGGGGGGAGCCACTCTTTGTGAAGTAAAACAGATGCTGTTCTCCTGTTTCAGCAGATTTAACAGTAGAGCCTTGTGAGTTTTTGATAGATGCACTTTGAAATATCTCAAATGAAAGTTGCTTCACATTCAGGATTTTTCTTTTTCTGTTAGTTACGTGCATGGGTGTCCATGGGTAAGAGCCTGAGAGTTTCCTTTTTCCCCCTGCCTGATGCATCTGTCTGTCTCCTGCCTGCCTGCAGGTACCAGATACACACCGGCCTCCAGCACTCCATCATCCGGCCAACGCAGCCCAACTGCTTGCCTCTGGATAACGTCACGCTACCTCAGAAGCTGAAGGAGGTTGGTTATTCAACGCACATGGTTGGCAAGTGGCACCTGGGGTTTTATCGCAGAGAATGCATGCCCACGCAGCGAGGATTTGACACGTTCTTTGGCTCGCTCTTAGGCAGTGGTGACTATTACACTCACTTCAAATGTGACAGCCCTGGGATATGTGGCTATGACCTGTACGAGAATGATAATGCAGCTTGGGATCATGACAATGGCATCTACTCGACGCAGATGTACACGCAAAAGGTACAACAGATCCTGGCTTCTCATAATCCCAGGAAACCTATATTCTTATATATTGCTTACCAAGCCGTTCATTCGCCTCTTCAGGCACCAGGCAAGTATTTTGAGCATTATCGATCAATAAATAACATAAACAGGAGAAGATATGCTGCGATGCTAGCTTGTTTGGATGAAGCCATAAACAATGTAACCCTTGCTTTAAAGAAGTATGGTTACTATGACAATAGCATTATCATATATTCCTCAGATAATGGTGGGCAGCCAATGGCAGGAGGAAGTAACTGGCCTCTGCGAGGGAGCAAAGGGACCTACTGGGAAGGAGGCATCCGTGCTGTTGGCTTTGTCCATAGCCCCCTTCTGAAAAACAAAGGGTCTGTGTGTAAGGAGCTGGTGCACATCACAGACTGGTTCCCCACTTTGATCACACTGGCAGAAGGACAGATCGATGAAGACATCCAGCTGGACGGCTATGATATATGGGAAACCATCAGCGAAGGCAGACGTTCTCCACGGGTAGACATCTTGCACAACATCGACCCAATTTACACCAAAGCCAAAAATGGGTCCTGGGCAGCTGGCTATGGGATCTGGAACACCGCGATTCAGTCTGCCATCCGCGTGAATCACTGGAAACTACTGACAGGAAATCCTGGCTATAGCGACTGGGTGCCCCCACAGGCCTTCAGTAACGTGGGCCCCAACCGCTGGCACAACGAACGCGTCTCTTGGTCAGCTGGCAAAACCGTGTGGCTTTTCAACATAACCGCTGATCCGTACGAACGGGTGGACCTCTCTGCACGGTATCCAGACGTAGTGAAGCAGTTGTTGCGGAGGCTTTCACAGTTCAATAAGACTGCAGTTCCTGTTCGATACCCACCTAAGGACCCTCGGAGTAACCCGAAGCTGAACGGAGGAGTCTGGGGTCCGTGGTTTAAGGAGGACGAGAAGAAAAAGAAGTCAGATAAAAGTAAAGGTGCAAATAAGCAGAAGAAGAACAAGAACAAGAAAAAAGCAAATCGGAAAAAAGGGCAATCATTACATTGCCGTTCACGTCTTGCTGGTGGATAGACTCAAGCACATGGTCTTTTGCCAAGTCTAAGTCAGCTTGGCCCGATTTTATTGAACTTCTCACAGAGTATACCAGAAATGCCAGCTCTGCACTACAGATGGAAGCTGTCATCTTTTTACTTGTTCTCAAATTTCACCAGCACAAGATACCTTGACACTGTGCCTTGAGGATTCATGAACATCCACACGACAAACTTTCTCCTTTACAGGAAGAATGGTGCTCACCCATTACAGCTACATTCCAGATAACAACACAGATAACTACAGAAATCCCATTTTTGATGGACAAATGGTGGTTCCTTGCATAAATTAGTCGGAACTTTTGGAGACTATGGAGAGGTTAAAATGGCAGATGATTTCAAACTGACCGATGATTCATAGGGAGAAAGGAAAAAAAAAAACCTTGAGAACCTCTGTATGTCAGAGAGTGTTAGTCACCAACCTATGACATTTTTTGGTACAGCACAGCAAAAGCATGAAGCCATCCGAATAACTTCAGGGGGGAGGGGGGTTCGGGAGAGGAGCCTGATGGGAAGAAAGCTGCTTTGAATTAGACTGTGTCTGTCATAGATAAACCAGAAATACTTTTTAAATTCCCTAAATGTGCTAAGCTCACCCCATTTGTAGTAAAACCAGAAGGCTGTTATTCAACACACATGAGCAGCTAGCACATGCCATGTATAATTTATTATAGGCATAGGCAAAAGCACCAAAAAATCACCAAAGTGAATGTAATATTTAAACACTTTAAGATAGCTATACTACAGTACATAAAAGACATAATTTATTTTACAGCACAATACTTTTTTGTCTTCCATTGCAACTCTAATTAGTGGGTGATGCAAGGTGCCCCTCCGGGTGCTAGGGTTGTTTGTTTGTTTGTTTGTTTCCTTTGATTTTTAATTTTATTTTCACTCTCTCATTCAGAGTTTTATTTAACAGATCCACATCCTCAGAGTACTGTAAAGCAAGAAAATATTTTAGACACTGCTAGGATGAGAAAGGAGAATGATTCAGGTACATCATTTCATTATGTATTTGCCTCCAATTACTTTGAATGTAACAAAGTGATTATTTGATTAAGTAGTCACGTGAATATTGTTCAGTTTCTGTACAGAAGCTAGGTCATCTTTATGTTTTTGGGGAGAATTCTACTTTAAACTTCTTATTTATGTATCTATTAAAATAGTTTATTTTTATGGCATTCAGAAAAGTAGTCTGTTTTGTTTTTTGTTGTTTTGGTTTTTTTTTGCATTGAAGATAGCAATTCAGTTCTTGTTTATTTTAAGTTAACTCAATAAGCTTTTTTATTATTTTTGTTGCTGCAGGGCTGATTTTGTGACATTTCCCCTCTGAAACAGCATTTCTCCTTCCTCTACATATATAATTAGAGGCCTTGTTCACCTGTGTGGATGATTAATGGATGTACCAATTTCATATTCTCGATAATCTGTGATAATTGATACAATACATAAAATTCAAGGTTCAAGATGAATTACATTAAACGAATTTGATGGTTCATTTGCTAACTAGCTAGAGCATAGTTTGGTAAATTTAAAATAAGCGTACTTCCCAACTATATCTCATTTGAATCAGAAATCACATTTATATAAATTGATTATGGTTGAAAAATTAAAACATTTCTAAAATAATTACACACTAAAATCTAGATCATGTCCAACACTCAAAAAAAAAAAAAAAAACACACAAAAAAACAGACTTTTTTGAAAAGAAACTAACTGCAGACATTACCAAAAACTGGTATATTGCAAATTTGCAGCTACTAAGCAGAATAAAGCTGTCATTAGCAAACACTTAGAAACAAGTTAGTCAGATTTTAGAGTTACTTTTTAATGAATACACTCAGAAGATAATAAGAATGGGCTTCTTGAGTAGTTACCTGTAAATAATTGTAAAAGGATAATGTGTATTTGCAGAAGTGTTTAATATTGTCACTACTCTTCTTCATACTGTGTGGTCGTAAGAGGAATAATTAACTTTCTGAGAAGTCTTTCTAGCTTTACTTGAGATCCAGAATATTCAATGACCGAGCAGGAACTCAACTGTTCTCTACGTGGTCAGTTCTTTTAAATGTACCATTAATGTATTTAAAAGAAATGATAAAAACATCCTGAGATACTATTCTCCAAAGTGGCATGTATAAAATAATTTCAAATTCTTTGAGAGAATTTTTTTTTTTTGTCTTTGAAAAATGACCAAGACTTTAACAAGTAGTCTGGATCAGTTATCAGTACACAAATGTATGTACCAGTTGGACAAATGTAGAGACACTTTTTGTGATGTACCTTTCTAGTTTGGGAAAGATTCTACGTTTCCGTAATAAATATTAGCAGAGAAGTCAAGGAAGCAGGAACTGGTTTTGAAACAGTATGCTGTCCGGTTTACATTTTAACACACAAGTCACTATGTTTATGTTTGAAATATGCCTGTGTTGAACACTGAGTTCAGAATCAGAAACAGTAATGTTTCTGACTTTCTGAGGTCATTTGGAAAGGGATGAAATCAGATGTGTAAGCTAAACTATATATAAAAAAGGACTGAGATATTTTGATATATTTTGGCATAATAGAAACAAAGGCATTGAAATGAAGTGTTATGCTCACAGGATCTATGATCACCTCTTTCCAAGGAATGTTTCATGGTTCTTTTATTGGTCTGAAGCAACCAGAGAGCATTATTCTCTGACAATGTTTTATTTTGTAAAAATTTCTGTTTTTTCTTTTTTTTTTTTTTTTTTTCTCCTCAGGCAAAATGTGAATCCTTGAAAGCAATCAGTGCAAAGCAGAACAGTGGATCAGATCTTGCATGACTGTATATTAAATATACATGCCACAAGTGTTTGTAGAGCATGCAGTGGGAGTACATTTTCTAAGGCTGCAGTGGCTGTCAGTTAGGTTGATTCCCTTAAAATCAATTCTCTGATCTGCTATAGGGCAACAGTTGGATTTACAATGGGATAGAAAATATGTACAGTTTGGAAGCCTTCCTGAATCTTTTGCTGAAAATACCCTGATGTGAAAATACCACATTGCTATTTTCCTGTCTACTTTCACTCATTAGTTCTCTTTGCATTCCAGCAGTACAATGGTCTTGAGGTTTTGGTGATACTACAGAGCTCTTAAACCCGGCTTTCTGTTTACAGAGTAGTTCATTCACCCACAGCAGTGTTTCACAGGCTTCAGGATGTGTTACTGTCCTATCCCTGGGAAGGTAGGACAGGTACCTCATAAGAAGGTCTGAGTTCAAAGAAGGCCACCAGACTTACTGAAACTACACTCCTATACTCTGAATCATAACCATCAGTCATCCTAATTGCTGGACAGACATACTGAGACATTTAACCCTTTGCTCAGGATGATTTATTGTGCAAGGTATCTTGAAAACAACCTGATATTTGGTGTAAGTCACAGTAGCGGGTCTCTCTACCCATGTTTTGAAGAGATCTAGAAAAAGTCTTTGGGGGAGGAAGGGCAGGGAGGATCTTTTATTATTTTTAAATTCTCTTGACCCTTTTATTTAACAAATGCAATTATGGATACAAGAAAAAGGCAGCACTGAAAGTAGCTCTCTGTTGTGATCTTAGTGACAGCTACACCTTTGGAAGGACCCACCTGAGCAGGGAGATAATATTACTTGCTTTTCCATGTGTTGTTGATAGCTGTGATCCTGGATAATCATTCCTAATCCAAAGCATCCTGAAGAGTGAGAAGCATAACTGCAGGGAAGGAAGAAAGAAAAGCTTGAAATAAAACAAAATGGAAGAACAAAAGCCTTTCCTTGTGATCTGTGCACCCTGAACATAGTATATCATGCTGTATATCTTAAAGTATATCTTTTTAAGGTCCTGTAAGTGTGAAAAATATTTGTGTTACCCTTGTCAGGATTTCTCAATCTTATTCTAAAGCTCTTTGAATTATTTTTTCAAATGCTTAAATAATTTTATCATCTGCTGTTACAAGATAGCTTTTTATCTTTATTGTTGTTACTCAGTTTGACATAAAGTTGGAGAGAAAAGACTATCCTGACTACAGATAAAGACCAGAGAAAGGAAGTGCCAAGAACAGTAAGTAAATCTATAATGGCAGTCCTTCTATATGGATCATGTTGTAAGATGTCCTTGAGGTTGTGAAGCTCAGACATGGGAGATGAGTTATTATAACTAAAGGAGTCATTGTCTGGAGCCACCCTATAGGTTCCTGTATCTGCTGAGACATGTGGCTGTTTTGGAAAGTGAATTAGGCGATTAAACCCAGCAAATTTCTCTCTCCCCTGCAAGTAATGGATGCTGATTGGATTTCAAGCTGATGAAAGAGCACTCACGTTCCTGTCTGTACAGGATTATGCATAATGGGTTATCTGAGGTATTGTCTAGACAACATTGAAACAGTCTTTTTGTGGTCTCACTGCACAAAATAAGCTTCTTTCTTTTTCTCTCACCATGTTTCATGCACTGCTCAGTCGGCAGCCAACACTCACACTTCTATACAGCCATCTACATTTGAGAGTTGCCTTTTACAAATATTATTAGCTTTTTGCATCAGAAAGTGAGACAGCAACAAAAGTTAGAACTTACGAGGTAAGATACTGGGCAGCAGCATTTGGGAATTAAACTAGGAACTAACATGCTGTTAAATTTTATTTCAATTAAATAGCTTCAGATTTGGTTGGTGGCAAAGAATAAGTAGCTTCCACAATGCAATTAGACAGAAGACATGGTTATGTCTGGATTTTTTAATTATAAGGAGATACTGAATTTCTTCCAGTAGTATTCTTGAGTAAAAATGGGAGTGCTGGATCTGCCAGCTTCCATTCCAAAGGTCATTCAGAATGTCTCCGAATAAAGAAGAAGAAGAAGAAGAACATATGGTATGCTCTATAGGATATTTTTCCAGATCTGGAGATCTGTGACCAAAGCACTATACCTTTGCTGACTATTGTGCATTATACCTGAGTCCTGGGAAAAATAGTTGGTAATTTTCCATGTGTAGCATTCACAGTCTAACATGCTTCTTTGGCCATCTTGCTTTAAATCCAGTGAATATCCATCAGTGATGTTAAAACAAAGTAAATAAAATAAAGCTTACTTCATGATGCATAAATCAGAAATTATGCTATCAGTGTTAGGTCCACCATTCCAAAAGGTAGCGTTAGCTCAGAGAAGGACACTGAAATACACACTTCTTTATCAGTTGACTACTGGCTTAATGAACTGTACTCCCAGGACAGCAGTAATTTTGCTCTTTCTGCTCTCAATCACTTATTTTCTAGTTCCCAAGAAAAGGCAGAGAATGCACATTCCCACAAAAAAATAAAAAAATAAAAGAGGATAAGATTTAATTTAGCAGTTAGATAACATAAGCCTCAGTGCAGCGTTCCATTTCTGTTCAGCAAAGTACTCAATAAAGTACATCATTTCATTTCTGAGGAACATATTTCAAGGTCTTGATGAAGTGAAGGAGTCATGTAAAAGACAGGTCAGTGTGAAAAGAGAAAAATGTTCCCTTTCTCTGAATTATGCTTGTTTTTGCCTCTGCCAAACAAGTTAATAGTAGATATAAATGTTGTTTAGAGCATGAAAGAAGATCGAATTAAGTGCCTAGATTTGAATTGGAGTTGCAGGAAAGGTATACTCCGCAGTGCAGTTACAAGCTATTTCGTAAATTCCATGTGTTTGAATTATAATCAGAGCAATGTTGCTAAAGTTTAGCTTGTGGCCACAGTAGAATAACTGATTAATGACTGTTAATTGTGAATTTCCAAAATGAGGATAGGGTCCTGAAATGTCATACCAACACAGCTTGAGAAATATGTTTTTAAAATTCCTAATAAACTTCAGTCTCAGTAAAAGTCAAGTATTTAATCACCTAAAATTACTGCAGGCCGTGATGTTTGTTGCCATTCCCAAGATTTGCCTAAAAAAATCACTTTTGAGAGTTACTTGACAAGGCCACAATTATTCCTCTTTTAAATGCAGCTTTGCTTCTGCTAATTAAGATTATCTACCACGGAACTGCATGCAAGAAAATATCAAAGGGCCCTAAAAGTAGGAAAAGTATCTAGCATGCAGTTTGGAAAAGGACATAACTAGTGTCAGAATCTAGCATTTGCCAAAATCCAATGCAATAGAGTAATTCATTCATTTTGGATAACAAAGATGTGCTTTTATTTTCTAATGTGGTTAGAGAAGAAGGGAAAACGTGGCCCTGTGAGAAAATGAAGATACCTAGCTGTGACTAGTATGGTACATGGAATGAAGAAATGGCAAGTTGCTTAAAAGGGTCATTCTGGGAGGGTAAACTGAATGTCATTATAGAAACACTTAATCTATCATCACCCGTTCATGTGTGTGTGTGTGTGTGTGTTTTCCTAAAACAAACAGCCTTCAGAGCTCTGAGTACTGGCAAAACTTTAAGGCCAAGGGTGTAACTAGTGAGCTCGTATCTTTGGGTAACCTTCTTAAGTCGTTCCATGACAGCATACCATTTCTTATTGATGGGTTCCAGTTTTATTTCAGTTTTCATTACCAGATTTCATTACATTTTATCAATTCGGATGGATTGAATAGAATTAGTTTTGATGAAGAGAACATTGCAGCTTTTTTGTTGGTACAGTTTGTCCTTACCAGATCTCTTAGGCTGTCAAGTAATCGCTAAGCAATCTCTTACCCAGATTGATTTCTAGTATACTCAAATAATTGATCTCTTATTATGTGGGTAGCTACTGGGGACTTGAAAATTACATTTACATCATCTCCATTCTGTTCTGGTGGCAGAGGAAGTTATCCCTCACAGGCATGGGGATAAAATAAATGTTAACCTCCAAAAAGAAGGGTTTGCAGGGGTATGGAAGGAGCACACAGCCCCAGCCTTCAGCATCATGACTTCAGCAACAAAAGCCTTACAGCTGCTCTCTTTGACATTTTTCTCACTGTGATATCTTTGAGATTTTAACTGCCTCTAGATTTTTTGTGTTCCCTTTGAAAAGGAAAGGCTAAATGATTAATTTTGCTTTCAAGATCAGATGTGAAAGTCAGCTTGGCACCCTCCTGTGTCAAACGGCAGCACAAGAAGAACAAGAAGTGCCTGGTTTGCATCAGCTCCCTCAGTTCTTCTGTGAAGGAGGAACATGCCATGCTGCTTCCACTCCCACCACTCTCCTCAGCCTCAGGTCATGCTACCGAGTCATTAACAATAAAGTCATTAAGCTTTTTAGTGTGTGAGTATGCCAAGCTCCAATAATTATCCCCAGATAACAAGCAAGTCTAAATGAAGCAGTAGATGTTTTGGTTCCTGTGCTTTCTTTCCAATCACTTTCTTCTACATGCTGATTAAACTTGTGGGATGGTTACAGCAAAATCAATGGAAGATTTTCTCTATTGCAGATCTGACTGGATGGGATCCCACTGACATCTGTTTCCTTCTCCTTCATGCCTACAAAGACCAGCATGAGGACTTGCACTTGAAGACAGTCCTTAAAGTCCGTATAAAATCATGTCTTTCTCAGATATGTCATGGTTGCTCCTCAGAAGTACTCAGGCTTATATAGTAGACTTATTAAATACAGTGTCTTGCTAAAGACACAAGCATGCTGGGTAGCCATTTCCTATACTTTAATTCCCATTTCATTACTCAAACCTAGTAAATTTTAACGAGAAGATAACAGTTACTTGGCTAAACTTCAAAAAAAAGCATCCGGTTCTGACTTAAAGCAGAAAAATATGACTAATCTATCAATTCCCATTGTAAATCTCTTGCAATATTTAATATCTGAGTTAAAAATATGTATACGTTCTTCCTAACTGCATTTTTTAGTCTGGCTACAGATTCCTACCTTTTGATGCCTTTATCCCCAAGACTAAAGAGTCCTTTGGCACCTGGTGTTTTATTATTATACATCTGTATTCCAATATTATTTATTTTTTTTTAAAGCTGAACAGATGGGGTCCTTAGAGACTCAGCATTGTGTAGCACATTCTCCAGTTCCAGAGTAGAAGCCGAGGCTTTTTTTACACAGCTTGTCCAGTTTTTCAGTAGACTAGGAAAAAAATAGGAAAAATGTGGACATCAGAAGTGGATACAGCATTCCAGTATTAATTTTATTCAAGTTATATGAAGGAAGAGGTAAGGAGTACTCTTCTGCCTCTGACAAAGTACATGTCCTCTGTGACTATCAAATTGATTTGACAGTTGTCACCACACCAGCCATTCACTCTTCCTGGTACACCTTCATTTCTCGTTATATATGTTCTGTGCATCAGTCCAGGGGTTCAGTAAAACACATTTTGTTGAAGAAGCTGAATTTATCGAGTAATCTGCAGCACTCCGTGGTTGCCCTGTCCCCCTTGTTGTATACCAACCATTCTACCAGCCTTTGTGTCACCTGCAAATCTTGTCTGCAGTCACCTTGCATGGGCTGGACCCAATACAGCTTCCTATGAAAGCATCGCTCTTCTCCTCCTAATGATGATTTCTCCCTGTTTGCTACTTTGGAGGCCTACCAGGTAGCCATTGCTAGTGCAGTTTGCTGTATGCTCTGTTTGCACCATCGAACTTATTTTAACCTGTTGATTGCTTGGTTCAAGTAGCAAAGTAGTTAGGCATCTAGGAGTTTGGAAAGCTCAAATCTTCTGTGATGGACGGTAGCAGCAATGTTCAAACTCTGTCCTGCAGGCAGCATTGAGCCTAGAGCATCCCCTGCTGCTTCAGTCTCGGGATGGCACTCCCAGCCTGCCCTGAACAGGCTACATACTTGGTGTTTGTTTTTCTCATTCACCGTGTGGCAATCTCTCACTCGTTAGGAGTTGTTTATTCTTACTCTGGAAAAAACAAAAGCTTGTTTGAAACTGAGAAAAAGGATTGTGATGTTTTCTCCCAATTCCGTTCTTTTTTTCAACTTCTGTAGCTGTTTTCTAAAAGCCCACTGTGCAAAACAGAAGGCGAATCTGTATTAAATAAAGAGGATATAAAATAAGCTCTCTCTTTATATTTTATATCCCAAAGTATCCTACCAGCAGCTATGCCTGTAATTCAGGAAAGTTATGGAGACCCCACTCTAGGGAGTAAATTTTCAGAAGTCACGTCTTTGCATTTCACAATTCCATGAAGTGGGGTAATCACTGTTTAACTCACACTTATTTAGATCAGATATACGTGTATTATATTTACGCAGATATACCCTTCAGGGTAACATGCATAATGAGTGTTTTAACAGTTGTATTCTCCAAACTGAACGTGTTGAAGATAGTGTAGGTGAGTAATCAATGAAACAAAATAGCTGCTTTCCATCACTGTGGACAAGTATTTGTTCTGATTTTCCTGATCCTGAGTATGACGTGCTGGTTTATCGTTGCTGGATAGTGAAACTTGCTTCATCTTACTGAAACACTACTGTGATATGCATACCTAGTTATTTCTTCCACTGTTTTCCTTCACTGTGTGTATTCTTGGTTTTGAGCAGTTCTTGTATGTCTTCGTCATTTGCAGTGGTGGGCATTATTTTTGTCCCTGTTTCACATACAGAAAATGAGACATAGGTTGTTTCAAGGTGACAGAGGAAGTCATTAGCAAGGTCTGGCGAAAGCCCAGATGTCCCGAATTGCAGCCTAATGTTTAAACCATGATGTTAGCACTCCTCACACACTTGATCAGGTGTGCTCTGCTGGAATTTGGTAGCAGCAGTAGTTAAATCAGAGTGCAGCAGTACCGTGGTAGCCTCTTGATTGCCTAAGTCAGCTGCTATATATTGAATTTGGAGATGAAGAGCACTAGCTAATGCTCTCATCATTAGCCCAACAGGCTGGGGAGGTGGGGGTTACATTCTAAAAGCTGCTTCTACCTTAGCTCCCTGTTTAACTGGGAGGAGCCGGGGGTAGAGGAATACAGAGGTTCACTTAATAATTTGCATCCTAAAATCTTCTAATTCCATACAACAAGATGAGTAATATTTTCCTTTGGGTAATATCAAATATATTTGTAAAACTGTCTTCTAATTCCATAATGTTTTCAGCCTGTAATTGCCTTGTGGTATTATTCCCCCCAAACCGTTAATTTTATTATTTGTTCACCAAGTATGTTCTGAAAACATAAGCACAAGTACAGTTGCAAGGGCACCAGTGCTGACAGAAAACATAAACAGCTTTAATAATGAACATGGGGCGAGTCTGGGAGGTTGCAGTTCCGTTGTTTATAGGCCTAGGTGAGATGCTTACCGGCTTAAATGGGCATTTCATAAATTATGGAGGTTGATGAGACAGCATTAAACCAAAATTACTATTTATTTGTTTAGGGAGTGCAGCTGGAAGAAAAACACTGTTGGTGTAATGTTGCCAACAATCTCTTTTATTCCCAGAGGTAAAGACGTGTTGATGACTCTCTTCCAAATTCTCTTCTGAGACAGAAACCTTCTCCAGGTATGAACGTATGTTTCTAGTACTGTTGTTGAGATTTATCAATCCAGTACTGTAACTGTGTCATGATATTATGCCTCCTTAATTTACTTTAAAGAAACAAAGAAAATCTTACTTTTAAATGTATATTAAATGTACTGCATTATTCAACGTTACTTTAGCTATCTATTATTTATTGCAGTCACAGTAGGTTTTTCCGGATTCCCTCAACCCTTAAGCTCTCGTTCTTTTCTATTATTGTATGTGTCTTATTTGTCTTTCTCTTCACTCACAATCTTAAATTATTTTCAGTATTTCCATTAAAAACAGTAATGCTGTTTGTAATTCCAATCTGCACTGGTCCTGTAAGCATGTTTCTCTTTTAAAGCAATGCAGTTATTTCCTGATCTGTAATACGCAATAAACAGGTTACCCTGTGCAACTAGATGGAAGATTAAATCGGTGCTTTTGTTAGCTAGTTGAAGCACAGGCTTTTGCTAAATTATCCAGAATGCCTTTGCCTGACCATCTGTTTCAAACGGAAATGAATCTTTGGCTTTAATTATAAATCTCTTATGAATATTATTTTTCTTTTCTTCTTTTCTAACCCAGTCTGCCCTTTTGGAGATTGCTTGAAATCTCTCTGCATTGTATGAAAGGTGGGTTGGGATTTCCTGAGTGGCTGATAGTATGATTTCATTATTTTTTTTATTACCCTTCCTGCTAATAACTTTAAATCTATTTATACACTTGCTGCAAGTTTAAGCAAAAATCTGCGTTACCAAACTGTGTTTACAAATTTGTTACAAGATACCATGTTACGGAGCAGCCTAAGTATAAACATGTTAAACCATATGGAAAATCCCCCACAATCTTGCTAAATTGTTCCAATGTTTAATCACCCAGATCATTAGAAGTGTGCACCCTCTTTCTAATCTGTTTTTCTAACTTCACTGTCTGGTCCTCATATCGTACTATATTTTTTAACATGTTCCCCATGGAGGTGTGTGTAGATTGAGACCAAACACAAAGAGCTCCTACTTCAGGTGCTGTTCTCCAGTAAAAAGGATCTCAGTTGTTAAAGTGTGTAAGGCTCTCAGTAAGTGTGTAAGGATCTCAGTAAGGATCTGTTGTTAAAGCATGTTGTAGATACTTTTTCAAAGAAAGACTGGAGTCATGCATTTATTTTAAATTAAATGAGTGCGTAGGTGGAGGAGGAAACAGAGGACTTTGGGCAGGGGTGTCAGGGAGAGTCCTTACTCTTTGCCTTGATTTTGTAAGGAGCGGTAAGGGGAGCTCTCCTTTCCCTTCTCTGGGCAGAGTGGCTTCCCTTTCATTCACATTGTCAGCTAACCATTCTCAGTTAGTTCCTCCTAGCTGGGTTGGCCAACATGCCTGTCACATCCAGCACATCCTATTCTCTTCCACCTACCCAGGCTGAATCATAATACTGCCCTAACTTGCATCTTCCATGGTGCAGGGTAGCAACTCCTTTTTATGACCAAGACAGAAAAGAAAAACAAGCCGAGTTACACTTCTTGGCACGTTTTCCAGCTTCGCTTGAGAATTTGGCCACAGCTAGTCAGTAAGAAGACCTTGAGCAAGCAGAAGAATCTTTTTCCTGCCAAGCTGTCTTCCTGAGCAGAGGCCAACTTGTAGCAACTCAGTGTGCAGATGAGTCAGTGAAAAATGGACTTAGGTAAACACTGTTAACTGATGTTACAGAAATTCCTGCAGTCTCTCCAGAGACAGCTGCATTTAGTTCTTCATCCAAGAACCACAGAAGTGGGGAGGTGTATGAACACTCCTAATTGAAATCCTAGGCTATGACATATCCTAAGTCTTCTCATAACTTTTACCCCTTCAAGTTTCAGTTCTTGTCCATCTTCATCATCAGCTGTTTGTGCATGTCATCACAACACGGGCCTACACATAGCAGTGTTTATGGAAAAAATATAAAGAAGTAGTTCATTCTCTTCAAATAAACTCTAATTTAGAAAGTGACAGGTTCCTTTTTATCTTCTTGAAGGCATTTTCTCTCCAGAATGACCCGAGTAACTTACCAAAACATACTTTATTCATATGGTCCAAAATTCTCACATTAAAACAACATTTTTTTGAAAATAAAGATTAAAAAAAAAAAAGAGAGAGAGAGAAGTATTTCTTTTTTTATATAGCTAGCTTTCACTCTACAGAAACTGATCCAGACAAAGCATACACAGGATACTTGCTTTAAATAAATACATTTGCTTTTCAGGAGAGAAGTTTCTCCACTCTTACCCTGTGGTCAGTTAGCCTGTAGTTGTTAGGCCCATTCTAAATGTAAATTTTGTACCACTGTAATTTGTTGATGGGATTTTGCACCAATGTATTTAAACCAATACATCTCCACAATCGTTGCTATTTCATGCAGAATATAAACGTATATACTAACATGGGTTCATTTGGTCGCCTCATAGGGAGAATTGTCTTACTTTACATTATGCTTGGCAGAAGGTAGAGAATCCTTCCTGCACACTTTGGAAGTGCTTGACTGTAACACTTCTTCTATTGTGTTTGAACTATGTTGATCTGCCTGACTTGTGATTTCACCAGGTGAAATCACAAGTATACTCCTTCTCCCTCAGCAGAGCACCCAGACCTTGGATGCCATGGTCTCAAAGTCTGTCATCTTAACGCTCACTGCCACTGTTAAATTAGCGTGGTTTTATTTTTCTCATATGCTGTCCTTTTGCTAAGTGTTTGCACAGAAAGTAAATCCGCACTAAACGTTTCACACAGCTTTTAAAGGAGTCCTGAGAAGGTTTGGCTGTTACTTTACAAAATGACAGAGGCAAATGTCTTCACACTCCTCCCTTCTCCTCCCCCTACCATTTCTGTACTATATTCAGTGAGTGAAAATGATTCACTATGATTCATTCTCATTCCCTCCCAAGCTGTGTTCTTCCCTGAAAAGTACAGTATTTCTTTTCATATTCTCTATGAATACTGAGGCTGTGACTTCTTTCTCTTGTGTTTCTAAGAGAGAAGTTTAGCAGTAGCTCCTGTAAAGAAGAGGCACCTGAGGAGCATGAGAGAAAAGCTGGTATTAAATCTGGAACCAGCTCTGTGTACCTCTGGAAGAACAATGTCAGCTCTTGGCAAAAGCAGACGTTCCTAAAATTGTTCATCTGGACCTTAATGTTTCTAGGATATGAAATGCAGAATAGGATAAAAGAAACAAGAGATGGAGGCCATCTACAGAATTTTCTTTGTTTCCCTGCAAACGAAGGCTATGGCTTTACACACTTGGCCTTTGAGAAGTATATGTCAGTTGCTGGACAGATTAATTGTTCTGTGTGAAGCAAGAGAAATGTTGATGCTTCATCCAGTTTTCCGTTTGTGTTTGAAGGAAGACCTCCAAGCAACAAAAGCATTCATTTGGACTTTTACACCAGTAGATGACTGTTGAACACATCTCCGTCACTCTCTCTGTGTGTATTTAGTACTAGGCAATAAAAGATAAGCTGAGAGACTTGCAAGCATTATCACATGATATGAAAATCACCTTATGAAGCAAACTGATCCTGGAATTTGGGCATCTTTACATTTCCATTCATAAATCTACCAAGTCTTCTAAGGCCTCTGAGTGTTTACCACTCGCATTATGTCCTCTCTATACATATGGTCCTTAGAAAATGAAGCTCTGAGTATTTGTTTCAGGTTCCAGCTGCTCCACTTTTTGTTGTGAAAAGTGTGCTCAGACTCATTAAATCTGCAGGGCTTGGAAGCTGTCCTTGTGGTTACACCACAGACAATATTGCATGCGAGACCCAAGTGCTGTAACACTTTGGCATGAGGCACAGCGCATGCAAGAGTTTAGCAGCAGTCCCAGAAATGACTCTAACACGTCTCCTGTTTTTCAGCTGCTGACAAAAGGTGCTTTTTAAAAAAGTCAGAAGCTAAACAGATGTCCTCGGAGAAGCTGAAGATGGAAATATTTCTCAAGTGAGCAATTTCACATGCAACGTGGAGGCTGCTTTGGTAGGTTTCTCGAGTGACCAGCAACTTTTCTACAGGTCATGGGGCGCAGAGCTGCCTTGCTATTTTCTGCCCTGAGTTACATGGGTAAAACATGATACAGGGCTTGATGCTGAATTCTTAAACACACAGAGGATGAAGTCCTGTGGGCTAAATTCCTCTAGGCCAAGAGGGGACAGTCCTTTTACGAACATGCATAACTCAGCCATGGTACTGTGCCACTTCAGTTGTTTCCAACTATAAGCAGAAATCCAGAGGCTGTTTGAAATTCATGAACCAGATGCTTATGAACCTTTTTTCAGAGAAGTAAGTTGCAAGTGCCAGTAAATAGCAGATAAAGTAGAAGCAACTTCTGTGCACTGTTGATGGATGGCAGGGGAAAGCAGAAGGAAATATTAAGAAATTAGTAGTTGGTGAAGGAGGGGAAAAAAAGAAGGAATCTTTTCATTTCCTTTAAGCTTGCTCATTTCTTGAATTTAACACAGCTAACCTGAAATATATGTTTTTTAAACTCTGCTTCTCATTTGCTTTTGCATTGCTTTCATCTTGAGTGTGAAATTCCAAGTTACTGTGAAAAAGCTGCCCTAGGAATATTCTTGGCAATCCTGCAAGCAGAAAGTACAGGAAACCTCACAAGAGAGTTTGTTCCAGCAACGCTGCCATCCACGTTTCACAGCTGCAAGGACATTCAAAGTAAATCTAAACACCCTCCTTTCCCTTACACAAAATCTTGCTGAAGTAAAAGTACCTAGGACCAGAAAAGTTTAATTAAGCTATGGCACAATCACAATCTGCTGAAATAAAGGGGGGGAAAAAGTCATCCATGAAAAAACTTTCACAAACTAAACTGGGGCCAAGATAGTATAACCCATTTACTGCATGTCATGCCGGCCAGCAGGCAAAGCAGGAAAGCAAAGGGGAAAGATTTTTATAGGCACACATTTCTCTGCCATTTCTTGTAGCCACTTTTGGCAAATATCAGTAAGTGAAGAAGAGCCGGGGCAGTAATGACTGTTGGAAAGAGGAAGGCAGCATTGTCTCTCATTGGCCTCAAGTGCTGCTTCAGACCATTACTTCTGTTCTGTTGTGCCAGTGATGTTTTTTAGGATGCGCTGTTTATAACTGATCATGGGGTAACTTTCTGAAAGTGTACATAAATGAAGAAACAGGGTATACGTTTATGGGGTGGTTAACCCTTCAGTACTCCTACAGGAGGCATCAGTTAGCTGCTAAGTGTTACTGCACGGGTATATTGGATTCAACAGGCAATAAAATGAAGTCTGTCTCTGGTTCAAGATCTTAGCTATCACCTTAAGCTCTATGTCCCATGTAAAACATCCGTGAGACAGAAGGGGTCCTGACACCCCATTTTGACCTGGAGAATATTCCAGAGAAGACAGCACAGAGGACACATAAGGTTGTATCGTGAAAACCTGGCTTCAAGCCCTCTTGAACAGCCAAGCCATGTAGATTCTGCCATTAAAATACAGAAACCTTCCGTGCTGAAACAGTATGAGAGTTTAAAGGGAATAAATGTGATTCAGAGCTTCGTTAGCTGATTTTACCTTGTGTTTAACTGCTGTCTTCCTTGAATGGCACAGAAACTCAGCTTTGGCTTTTATGTAGTGTGCTAGTTTTCAATATGCTCCTCAGGCTTTCCCTAAAGGAAAGGTAATAGTGCCAAAGATATATGGAGAAATACATTGGTATAGTTGCTTTTCTGTTTGTTTTTAATGTCAAGTTTTGCTTCAAGCTTGCTGTGTAACTAACACTTTTAAGTTCATTATTTTTAGAATTATTTTGCTTTTAGGCAGTAAATATCTTATTTATTTCTTGATAGTAATGACTTTCTCTCAGTTATTTATTGGAATTGACAATTATTTGTTTCTAATCCTAGCAAATGTAATAACCACGTTATCCTGAATTTGCTCTTTAACCCATTTGTGTTCATTTAGGAAAAATTATCCAAGAGGTCTGCTACAGTTAAAAAAAACTATATAGCAACATGAATGTGTATACGTGTGAACAGTGAGACATACCAGAAATACTGTATCAGTCATTTTTAGGTAGTGTTATTTTGTAAAATATAATATTGGAATAATTATTTGGGACCGATGTCACCAGTCAAATTAAGTTCTAAGTAAAACTTATGTGAAAATGCTGGATCAATACATTGGATTGCTTTACTACTAACAAGAAGAAAAAAAAAAGCAGTAAATGGACAATTCTAGGCTGGTGAATTTACTGTAAGTAAAATGTAATTTCTAAGTAAGAATGACTGCTGATGGGCTAGAGTCTAACTGGCACAGTGCTCAGAAATAAAAAGCTGGCCTCAGTGTTAACAGTAAATCAAGTATAGAAATACGATTTTGGTACAGCTCTGTTCCAACTATGAGAATAAAGCACTGACTCCAACAAGGCATCCTGGAGCCTGCCTTCACTTTGTGATGCCTCTGCTCCAGTTTGGTTCAGAGGGAAGTTAACCAATAGCAATGAATCTAACTAAGCTAGGTGAAAGGATTGTGTCAAACTCTGTAGTAAGTATAAATGGAAGAAAAGTGAACCAATATGCTTCTAAGACAGCGTGTGCAAATATTTTAAACCTAAGAAAAAGTGTGAATATGTTCTGGAGGTGTTACAAGAATAGAAGATAAAATTTTCTTGCAAAAAATGACTTTCAAACAGAAAATGGTAATCATGTAAAAGGGGGAAATATTAAATTCTTGATTGCACTAAATAATCCTCTTTAAGAATTTTCCTGATTATCATGACCTTTTCTTTTTCTCACTTAGCTGATGTGTGATGAGTTAATAGTTGAATTGGGTGTTTAATAAATAAATAAATAAATAAACTGGCCAACCAAAAAAAAAAAATAATAAAAAAAAAACAAATCTCTCAGAATTGCTTAAGAGTGAAAACAGATGACAGAAGACAGCTATGCTAGAGAAAAAAATACTCATGATTAAAGTAATATTATATAGCAAGCTATATAGGGCACTGGGGAAAACGGGAAGAGGGAGTATACATTTTTTCCAGTTGTTACATTATCTTCACACAGTCACACATGTTTGCAGTAAAGTTGACTCATGAAAAGAAAGGCCCCTGTAAAAATGCCTGTGTTCAAAGAAAATCATTTCTTGTACACTGCATGCATACACACAAATCACTAACAGTCAATGTTTGTAGTTTTCCTTACATTTTCAGTTTTTTGTTTGTTTGTTTGATTGTTTTTTAATGCAAACGTAAGTATGAAATCTTTGAATTATGCCATATTGGTCAAACAGTTAGAAAGTAATATTCTGTGCAGTTATATTTTACATAACTGGGCTGATACGGTAAGGAAAGTAAGTAGAGGTATGTGTTAGGGGGAAAAAGGAATATATGCAATATTTTATGCCCTTCTCATACTCATTTAACTTCAAAACTCAATTCTACTCTTTGTGTACATCTGTGCCAGGTGCGTCAAAACAAGATGCAAGAACGTACCTGTACCTTTTGTGCTGTCTCTTGCCGTAGTTTCCAATAGTTACGTATTGGCCTAAATCACTGTACATGGCACTTAATTGAGAAGAACTCAGTAATCTTGGTGTCGTTATAAATATCATGTCCCTCCTTGTAAGTTTTGTTGCTGGATTTAGTTATTTCTGGTAATACTGAGTTTCACAGTTCAGTTACTATGGAGAGGTATTTTTGTGTTGGTTTTGATTTTCGTCCCTTTACATCTTCATGTTCCAGGGCTGTGAGGTACCGAGACAGAGGCTGCTGGGGTCTCTTAATCCTTCTGCAGCGTGCTCCAGGACATTGGGTGGCAAGTGCTGCACAGGCTGTCTGCTGTGGGCTGTGTTGTCACTTTGTACAAAGGCATTACACCTTTGTACACCTTTGTACTGTTTTATTCATCAGCATGTTCCTCATGCATCCTACTATCTTGGTAATGCTTTTTTCTCAGTTGCATATTTTTCAGATACTTCAGTGAAGTTTATGGTGAGGTATCAGTGAAGTGCGGCAAAGGGTGAGCTGATTAAAAAGTGATTTAATTTATTAAATATATTCAAGATAAAAGAGATTTAACCTTTTTTGCTCCCAAAGTACGTATAAGATCACACAGGAGAAATGTACAGTTTTGTTTTTTTTTCTTATTCCTTTGTTTTCCTTCTGTGTAAAATAAATCACCCATGCTGAAAATGAACAGTGACAGTGAAAGTACTAGAAAATCTTAACCGTATAAGAGGCAGTGGGAATAGAGACCTGTCTGGAGGCAGATGATACCCTCAGCACTTACTACATACATGTATGCCTTGATTATTTTGTTTTCAGAAACTGCTTGAGTGTCATTTTTGGTTATGTTGATGTAACTGTCACGCTTGATTTGTATACATATTCTTGTGTTAGCAACTATACAAAATTATAGAGAGATGAAAAAGATTCCTGGCACTTCCTCATAACTATAGGACAGGTTTGTTATATATCGTTTATATCACCGTGACTTCAAAACTACTGGAAAGATGCTCATGAGACAAATACCAGATCTGGGCATGGTGTATCTCCTCTTCATAACGCTGGTTGCTGGCTGTGACTGCCCACTTCAGGTCTAAAGCAAAGGTTTGGCAAATGCAGGAGCAAAGAGATTCCAGCTGCAGAGTGAGAGCAGCATCTGAACACAGCAAAACTCCAGGTAGTGAGGAAGGACTTGGCGTTATTATGTGCAATGTCCAAGGGAATGAGTTGTAATAGGTGAAAGTTACCAAATATTTATATCCACTGCATATGGAAAACATATTCTAATATTGTTGCATATATTTCATCTAAACAAGTGTTTGCTGTTTGTTTTTTTTTTCCAGAAAGTATAGGAATTTAAGTTGGGAGTGGTGATGGCTTTCAAAGGAGTCATTAGTTCATAGTATAAGAAGTATTTGAACAAGTTGACCTATCCAGTTGAAATACTGAGAAACTGGTAGGCAGGTAAGAGATGTAGAGACATCCAGAAATTTTTCCTTTTCCTACATCACTAAAAGGTGGCAAGGCTTCTGGCTATTTAGGTCCAGCAGGGTCAAAATGCAGTTTTACATATTTGAAAGATTCCATTATGCTTTCCTACAGCAAGACCTCATCATTACACAAGAGCAGGCTCTTTCTGCCAGCTCAGAAAGACATTTTACCTACTGCAAACATGAAAACCATTCACAATAAACAGAACTACAAATGAGTTCTGCAGACTTTGGATTAGGTACAAAATGCTGGAGTTTGCAATGGTTATCCATACACTTAAACACAGACGGCAAAGAGTTCTCTTCAGCTTCACTGAGAAACTCTTATCTATAAAAAGCTCAAAAAATCTCCATTATTGCTCAGAAAGTGTCAGTATGGACTAGTAAAACAAGTGTGGTGTGGGTTTTTTTTTGCATACCTTGGCTGGAATCACCATAGTGACTGTCAGTATGCAAACCTATTTTCCCCTTGGAGTTTGGAGAGTAAGAGTTAAGAGAGCTCAAATCCTGTATTATTTTGGGTAGCTGTAAAGGAAAGTATTTTGCATTTGGTCAAGTGAAATTATTTGAGCATGTATTTGAAACTGAAAGAGTTCAGGAAAACAAAGTGATCTACCTTGAGACTATCATAGTTGTTCACAAGCTTTAATATTTCCCTTAATTTGATCAAGGGGGGAGGGAAATTATTATTAAACAAATGTATTAAAAATTTAGTTGACTGTAGTTCCAGGGGTTTTTAGGAAATTGATTATTGTACATTTTCAATGAACCTGAAACAATTTACTTCTAGAGAGTAAATCAAAGACTTGTTTAATTCGTGTAGTGATTTGAATATAAGGGGCGCAGGATTTTCTATCAAATTTCAGTGGAACAGCTATTGAGTTTATGCAAACTGTCAAGGGTTATTAGGCTTTCTTGTTTTCCTGGTATTGGATGCTGAGCTGTTGAAGCCTAAAGCTAAAGGGAACTTTTACACATGGTCAAAAATAATGCAAAAGGAGAGTAAATGCAAGAGATTACATAATATCCAGAATGTCATAAATTACAATATTTGAGAGGAGATGAGGTGAGTTAAATGATGTATTGCTTTGATTTCTACGTGTAAATTGAAGCATGTATCTACATACTGCTTTTACTGAGACTTAAACATATGGGCATCTTCAGTAGAGTTAGAGGCCAAGAATTTTGTCTAGAGCCACAGTATGAGTGTGCTGCATTCAATACAACAAAACATAATGCTTTTGCTTCCAGCACAGAGTGATCCTGGAGATTTACTTGTTCCAATTTTACCACAGCTGAAGTTTTCTTTTGATTCTTGTAATAAGAAACACGGGAATGGTGTTTATCTTCTGAATAAGACACAGCAAATGGTAAGAAAGAACATCCATTCTGTCGGGTGGTGGCTATGGAAATGCTATCCTACCTGAAATACCACTAATCTATGTTTTATGACTCAGTGTTCAATTTATCCTTGTCTCAGGCAGAGAGTCAGTTTCATTCTTTCTACCAGAGGCTGACAAGATGATTCGCATTTCTTATGCTTTTACTTTACCACTTCTACAAACAGGCAGCGAATTTCAGCAGCTGGCATGGCTGTTACAGTCTTTCCATTATTCACATTAAAAAGAATGGAGAGAAGGGAGGAGGGAATGTTTGAGGAGAAAAAGAAAAAGAAAAAGAAAAAGAAAAAGAAAAAGAAAAAGAAAAAGAAAAAGAAAAAGAAAAAGAAAAAAAGAAAAAGAACTTTGAAGCCATAGAGGAAGTAATTATACCTTTCTGAATACAGCAATTTAAATGTATAATAAACTGGGTCAAATAATGCTATATGTAAAAAAAAATAAACCTAAATAAGATGTGCACTTCTTGTTCTGTAATTTTATGGTTTAATCCATCTGGCTTTTTCTGGGAAGTACCCCATAAGCAATGGTTATTACTAGTGACAGCTGTCATTTTGTTGGTAGTTCTTCCCAAATTGCTCAAGGCAATCAGATAAACAAGCTTGTTTGCCTACTCTTACCAGTTATTACTTGTTCTGTTGTGTGTTTTTCTTTTTGTCAGAACTCCCATCTCTGACCAACACACTCAAGTATTAAATTAGGAAATTCAGACACAGTTTGTGAAATCTTTAGAGACAATGGAGTATTGACTCATTCATGTTTTCTACTTTCAAATATATGCATTAATGAGATGTAAATTCTCTTAAATATCATCATTATTTTTATCCAGAAGCCTATGTAACAATTCTGTAGAAAGATCCCCCTGTCAAATAGGGAATGGCTACAGACCTTTTATCTACCATTTATCTGCTTTATCTACCTAGTCTGCCTACAGCAGAGGGAAAGTGGTGATACTTAACATTTCTTTCATCTGTTACTTTGAAAAATAAGAAGTAGTAGTTAATTATTTTAATAGCAATTCCCCTTTGCCAGGTTCATTAGATTATGCTATCCGTCCATATGGGAAAAAAAAAAAAAAAAAAGTATCAGTCTGGTAGAAAAATGCATTGCCTTTACCAAATGACTCATTTATATTTCATTGTTTTAAGAGGTTTCCTCTGTATCTATTTAATATATAATGTATATATCTAGAGCATTATTGAAATAGAAAACTTGAAAAATGTTGACTGCAAACTTTTAGCTTCAGATAAGATAAACTGCTTTAATCAGAAAGGAATTAACAGCTCACTCTTAGCACAAGCTGATCAGATTTTTACAAATCATGAGTAATTGCATAAATACTAACATCTGTTAACGAAAAGCAAGTATTTGGAAATGCTTGCAAACAAGATTGTGGCAGTGGATTCACTTGTGTTCTTGCAAGTGAGTCTTACTATTCAAACCAACAGTATTATGCACGAGTTCTCTGAAATAGAGCTTGCATTGTGTTATATAGAACAGGGGACGTGCCTGTGTATTTCTTCCATGCTTCTACTGCTTGACAGCAAAAGACTTAACTGACTACGTCTTGGTTGTTTCTTTACACTTTAACTTGTGCAGAGACCAGCCTGCTTCAAGCTTACTGTTAGCACAGAGGATGGATCCATCTAACAAAGTAAGTGTAGATATAGCAGCTCACAAGGTACTGCCTCAGAATAGAGTCTCATATGGTAATTGATATGAAAACTAAACATTAGACTTGTAAGCATCAGTGAAGTATGCAGAAGCCATCAAAATTAACTGTTCTTGAGTGTAAACTGTTGAAAAGCTAAATCTCTTCAGGGAAGGATTTGTGCAAGTGCAGTATTCTTCAGGGAACCATACAAATCTGCATTGCAATAGCCTGTTTCCTGAGGTTTCCTTAGGGATCAGAGAGAGTTTATAGAAAAGTTGTGTTTCTTGTAGCTGTACTGCCTGTACCAGCTGCACAAAATTCCTTCTTGAATGACTACATTCCAAAGAAGTAATTGCAGAAAATTCTCAGATTCTTATTTTCATTTCCTTTAGTAGTTCTGTAGAGACGACTTTTCTTTAATAAATAACCAACCACTGCACATGTAACGACAGAAAATGATGTGAATGTATCTGCATATTTATTCTTTACACTGAGGATGCGTGCTGTATGCTACTTAATTGCAAGAACGTATGTGGTTTTTATGAGAAGTGCTAAGAAGAGCATCGTAAGATTGATTTAATTTGTGCATGTGTTTGGTGAAATGCACAAAGGGAAACGCTGGAAGCCTTTAGTACAAGCAAGAGCTTGCTCTGTGAGGAGGGACTGGATACCTAAGACTAGAGAGACCAGGGATTTCGTTTCTCCTATTATCTTTTCTAGGGTTGCTGCTTGGGAGTGCTTACCAACATAGAAAAAAGGTCTTTTCTTTCAAAGCAATAGCACAATAAAAGAAAGCAAAACCTGACCTCATTTGTTGGCAGCACTGTCGAGATGAACTGCAGCTCTGACCTATTTCTCCAGCGGTACAATTATCTGCTGTAATGGTACCACTTTACTTTTCAAATCCGGGATTACAGTACTGTGAGATTTAGAGAAGTTACTCTTTCTCTAGTTGCAGGCCTTCTTACTTTGGGGACAAGCTAGTGTGAAGGGTGAATGGATGGAAGGAGTAAAGACAAAGCATGTGATCAGGTCATTGTAATGTCTTTATAATTTTCACGTGAATGCATTTTTTTAATTTATATGTATGTGTACACTCATAGCATTTTGTTTATATACACATTATCTCTATATACAAATGTGCATGTATATATAGAGAGAGACAATATCCTTGTATATACGTGTGTAGCAACACAAAATGTACTAAACTGAGTTCATGTGGTGAGGGATTTGGGTTTTGTTCATTTGTTTGGCAGATATGAGATATGATCAGCCTCTACACAACATGGGAGCTGTAAGAAATCAAGTTCTTATATACTCAGGTCTCAACCCCTCTGTGACAGGAGTTGACACAGCTGCCTTAAAGTCAATTTAATACCTGCTTAAACCAATGGAAGGAAACCGAGTTACATTAGGAACTGGTGTTTATAATCTGATATTTATCTCTTTGTTTTAATAGCAGTGTATCCAATCTTACAAAACAAACTTCTTTTCTCTGAGCTTCCTTTCTTTCTTTCTGTGTCACCAAACTGAATAGAAAATGTTCTTATGAAGTCAATTTTTCTTAGTAAGGTTTCAGTCTTCAGAACATATTCATATTCTTTGTTTTTTCACTTGGGATACTGTTCACAGTGTTCACAGCAACACTGAGCTGGTAACAAACATTGAGTACTGCCAAGCCCAGTCATGCAGAAATCGTGAATTAGGATCTCAAAAGCATATGATTAGCTTGAAAACCATGTTTTCAGGAAAAAAAAATATAAAAAAAACTTTTCATTTAGCCTCTGCTTTTTGGTACATTTTAAGCTTTGTCCCAACTCAGAAATGCTGATAGAATACTTAACACAATCATACACAAACTGTTGTGAACTTAACTGTCCAGTCTCACCAGTATAATGCATAGTTGAGTCAGGCAATTAATTTTGCAAAGGTTGGACTTATTTCATGTGATCATCCTATTTTTGTCTGCTTTCAGTTTAATGGAAAAGTGTTGCTTTTTTTAGACACAGATCTACTCCATGCAGGGTGCTCAAATAAAATGGTTGTTCAGTGCTTGTTTTTGCCCCGTTGCCTTTCATCCCTGTCAGGATGATGCTAGGAGCACCGTCCACAGAATACATGAATTTTAAAGAGAGAAAGCCTTTCAAGGGTTGCAGAAGGCTGAGTTCAAGCAAGGATAAGAAAGCAAACTATAACTTGAGTTCCTCTTAGAGAGGGGCCTCATTTGTTTTTTGATTCCAATCTGAAGTCATTAAGTTTTGCTGCAAGGGGAATGGTACTCAATGCAGTTTTGAGGAAGACATTTATGGTTCCATCCCTGGAGGGCTGACACGCAGGCTAAGCATCTGCTGCCATCAGCTAAATATGCAGGGGAGAATAAAAGTATTTGGAGGACCATTAGGATGAGTTTTGGCTGAGGCAGCTAAGAAAGATGAAATATTGCTGTTATTTAAATTACTCAAAGAAATCATCTCCTCTCCTTTTCCATCAAGGTGGCGAAGAAGAGATTCATATTCTGCTAATGGAAAGTTTTGGAACAGAAGTGAATGGGAAATATCGCCATAGTTTGCTCAAAAATGAGACAACACATTTTCATTATTCCTCAGGGACTTTTATTCAGCACATGTAAAAGGTGGGTGTATTTAAAGTGACAATATAGTTTTCTTATAAAAGTAAGAAAGTACACTAAAATCTCCAACAGGAAGTTTAATAATAAAACAAACATTTTCCTTGTTCTCTGAACAAAACAACTGAGAAAATACATCAGAAGAGGTAAATAAAGAAAAATACATTCAGTCTTGGCTCTCACCTCTCCAGGGAATTTCAATTACTCAGAATCTTGTGGATCTTAGCATATAATACTGTGCATTTATTAGATAGGAGTTTTCTATCGTTTTCTTCTTCTTTTATGTGCACACAGCCTTTTTGTGGGAGCAAGTAATATACATTATGATAACAAACAGTAATAAATACGTAAATGATTATATACAGTGGAAGACATTGTAATCAATTACTTTTTTCCCCAATAAAATAGTTGCTTTCAAAGTCAAGACTAGTTTTAAATGTCCAATATTTAGTAATTATTTATTCAAGTAATTATGTATTCAAGGAAAAGTCCTAATAATGTCATTAGAGATCTTGATAGAGACAAGATTGCAAAGTTTATCCTAAAGATTTTTATGATGATAACAGTTTCAATGAGAAAAAATACACATTTAACCCCATCATCCAGTTGGACCAAGTTGGAGGCCTCATCAGACACAGAATAAAACAGAGCATCGTGTCAGCCACCCTATGGAGTCTGAGTCCAATATTTCACACAGTGTACTCCTTGCATGAATTCACAGAGGAAGACACAAATACCAAATCAGAGGTTGAAGTGAAGGTTATTGTAACTTCTTTCCAAGTTCCAGTCCCTCAGAATTGTCACCCATTTCCAAATCATACGGGGCTTCTTCTGAGCTAAATTGCATCCTCAAATCTATCATTTCATGTCTGCAGGAGACTGTATTTTTTGATTGTGTTTTCCTTGGGATATCTTCTATCACCTGTAATGTATTAATATATATTAAAAAAAAAAAAAAAGATGAAAATGTGTCCATTAATAGAAATGCAATATAAGTACTAAGTATCTATCAAGTGATGCAATGTTTAAATAGTAGGTAATATTTCTAGACTATACATAAAATTCTGCATTATGAAGTGTATTCCATGGATCTTTTTTCATCAGTTTACATCATCTTCCCAGAACAGAACAGTTTGCTACAAGAAAATCATAACAATGGTAATACCTTACTTAAAAAAAATCTAAATGCATTTTTTGCAATGTAGCTTAATTTATTTTTCATGCTTAAAAACTTAGAAGAATGTACCAATTTTATTTTGACATCACTGTCTTAAAGGCAAAAGCAGATTAACTTTATAAAACAGTAAACAGTTTGTCAATTTTGAATAGATTTCATAGTATGAAATTTTAACCAAAATAGGGGGGAATAACACTGTTAACTATAGAACTGGTAAGGTTTTAGTTGTCAAATATGATTAAAATAAAAAATAAAATGACTAAAATCAAATATGATTAAAAACTGAAGCATGTGTCCAGTCCTCCCCTTATCTATTTATTTTTTTTTTTTTTTTGGTAGATTTTAAAGGAGGGGAAATAAAATTGTGTTCACCATCTGTTATCTGACATTTGGAAAAAAATAAAAATCATTGTTTGACCAGTAATGAGATGGTTAGCAGCATTTGGGTCCCTAATTTGCAAAGCTGGTACATCTTTAAAGGCACAGCAGATAATGCCCTATATAGAAATGGCCAAATCACCCAAAATACAGAACATCATCGAAGCATTAAAATACAAAACAGATGGAGGAAACATTTCAAGGGAATATGGGGGGGGGGGGGGGAAGTGCTGTGAAATATAAGGAAAGAAAACTCTGCCAAGCTCAACAGGACTATAGAAAGCATTAATAACCCAAGGATTATCTTTTTCAAAACTAAATAAAAGATGCAGCTATGAAGAAGGATGTTCTCCTAACACAAGCATCTAAACAGGAAATAGCATTTACCAACATGGGATTATCCCTGGGAGATGAAATTTGAAAGGATTTCCCATCCTAGTTGCATCAACTTGCTAAGGATCCAGTTAAGAAAAAATACCCTGCAGCCGGCTTGACAATTTCCTAGAGTAACTAAAATGAAAAAATAAACATATACTTACAAAAAAACAGATGTTCTATATTACGGGAGACTTCACATTAATGAATCATATGCATTATAGAGGAAAAGGATTAAAAATAAAAGGCCAATAGATCGATCACAAGCATGCTAGGCATTGTGAAAACCTCGGGTATTAAACAGCTCCTGCCTCAGAGAGTTTAAGCTGTAAATAGAAATTAGGTGGGGAAGGTGGCAGAGTGCCAAGTCAAGGAGAACCATGTTGTAGCAGTAAAATCAATGAGCAGTCCTGATTGCTTCCTTTGCTGCAAGGTGGTATACCTGGGAGGGGATTGTGCAGCGAGATAGAATGAAATGAGAAAAGGTGAACCACAGAGGAATGATGGTATGCGTGGAGCAGGAGCGATGAGGGATGACTGTGGGAGCTGCAGAGCAAGGCTAGAGGAAGCTGATCTTCCCAAGATGGAGAGAGTTCAGTCAGTGCTACAGAAAGTTCACTCAACGCCCCCAGGTCCTGGTTTTTCCAGGTGTGTGGCTGCTCCAGGGGCTGGGCCCTCTGGTCTCACTCACATTCAGGTTTTGCCAGGGGCTGCACAATGATGATGAAGGAAGATGCTATCTGGGTCCTACCTGGTGTGAACGGTGTGTTAATCAGATGGTGTTTAGAGGGTTTTGCAGCATTATGATATATCACAAGATGATGGCTAGATGGACAGGTAAATGGATGGATATATTCGTATACATATTCTTTTTTAGCAGAAATAGGAATGGTAGATCTTGTCTGTGACTTCAACAAATGTAAACATTTGGATAGGAAATCTTTAAATATTTTCTGTTGATGTTTCTGCTTCATTTGCTGTTTTTAAGAGATTAACGATATGTCTCAAAGTTGTTGACTTAGAGTCTGAGTACATACTCTGAAGGTAACACTTTGAAGTCTGTGAAGCTTGCTTCTAAGTCCATACTTTCCACATACCTAAGCCACATGTGAATGGACCTTGGTGTCTTTCTCTGCTGTGCTGTGGGTGTGCAAACATACCCTATTTACTAGATCAGTAGTTCGCTAATTGTCAGTACCTTATAAACAGGCTTTCACAATAAAGACACTTTTATATTACACGGAACACAACATTTTTTTACACGTGTAAGAGTTAAATAGGCTCCTGAACATAAGAAGTGACTGTCTTTCTGTTATTGAAAATGAGTCTCTACACTACATGAGTCCAAGAGGAGTGTGGTTGTTCTTTAGACATTCAAATCTGATAAAGTGGGAGGGAGAGAATGAGCAAACTTTACCCTCAAGGCTGTGTTAAGAAGGGAGCAGGATTCAGTGACTGACAGAAAACGGCTGTACAAGGGGGGATCCCTTCTTCAAGACCATCACCTCACTCTCTATGTCTGATAGAATATTCTGTAAAGGGGGAGTCTTAGTTGTTTGGCTCTGGGCAGAGAAAACGTAGTGCATAAGCTGTGTAAATTTGTAAATGGTTCAGAGACAACCCATGCTTTGCTTAATCGCAGTGTTTTAACTGTCTCTTGCTCTGAAAGGATAATTTTCTACATTTTTTTCTTTTTTTTTTTTTTTTTTTTTTTTTTCATTCTTTTTTGGCTGTGGCTGTCCTCTTTCCTTCCTTGCTACAGATTTTATTTGCTTGCTCATGGGAGGAAAGGCAATAGGTAAGAAAAGCCTAATTGAGGCCAGATTAATGCAGTTCCACAGGGAGACTAAGGAAAAGATTTATTCTCTCCTGCCTTTCCACAGATGTCTTATTAGGGGCTCAGCCTTGCCTTACATATGCACCTTTATTCATATACTTCCTTCTTGTCCTCTGGGAAAAGCCTATCTCATGTAATTTACAGACTTGGCTTCCTTATTTGTATTTATGTTAATAGTAAGATGCATTGAACACTCCACATATTGGTCTTATTCTCAGATGAGAGTGAAGGGGTTTATCTATCTGGAAAAATATGTCCATTTGGCTTGCCGCAACTAGGAGTTACTGTAAAGAAAATGTTGAAATTGGAGCCTCTGAGCTGGCAAAAAAATGTAAAGGTTTGAAAGAGTGGGATCCAGTGGAGTTGCTGAAATAAAGCGTCAAGTTCAGAAGAAGTGAGCGGCCTTGTGATCCTGCTCTATGATTTTCTTTCCTCTAGCTGTCTCTCACCTTGGGCTCACAACTTCAGCTAATGCTGAAAAACATTAGCAGGTGATGGAGGAAGGAAATAAATTTTTTAATAATTTTGATGAAAGGCTGTGAGAGGAGACATGGAGAACATAGTGGTCCTATTTAATTTATACGTGACTGACTCAGGCAAGAGGAAGGAGCTTGGGCCAAACACTGTGTGCATCACTTACTTGCTAACCTTATACTTAAGACTCTGGTATAACAGAAGATCCTTTACAGTTCATTCAGGAAGGGAACAGCTTCAAAGGTCACCCCATGGCATCAATGTAAAATTTCCCATTGTCAGCAGGAGGGACCCTTACATCAACCCAGAAAGGGAAAGAAGGATATATTATTTAAAGAAGCAGCCTTACTTTCAAGGAACTGAAAGTGGCAATATTTATATTGCTTTATCATCACTTTCATTTCTTTCAAAGCCAGACCACTTTTTAACCCGCAGTTTTCTTTTTCAGCCAAAGCTTGTGGTTTTGGGTGCATCTAATAGAAGGTTTTTTATTAAGTTCTCATTAATCGGTCTCTTTATTCATTTTAATTCTTTTTCTTACATCTCATTTTGCATAAAACTGGTTTTGGATTCTAAAACTCTCTCTTCAACGCCAACTAAGACGTAACATTTTTAAGTATTATAAATGGATTTTTGAGTTAGGGGACTCTTCTGTAACTTGTAGAAATTCCAAGGCTATGTCAGTACTAGAGGCCTGAGGTTATAGGTTTAGAGGCCATTCAGTTTATAGGTGGGTACTTACTCCTGCTCAAGGATGTACTTGTAGGAGAAACTAGTGATGAATTCCTCTTTGTACTTCCATTGGTAGAGCTTTGGTCAAGACAGTAAGTGTCTAGTTTGTCAGCTCCTCAGAAAGGCATTAGCTGGATTTTTTTCATAGTGTACTGGACTTCCCTTTTTCTACCTTGATTCTTCATGCAACTACTGATAACCAGTTCACTTCAAAAAAAAACAACAACAATACAACAACAAACTTTACACCATATGTGATACTAGCTAATCTGGGTGCATGCTAATCAACATAAAATTCTGATTGTTTTTATTTTACTGCTGCAACAGAATTAATGTCTTCACTTCTGCTAAGTGACTCCTTAATATTTTCCCTGTCATCTTGACTCTTGCTAAGTGATTTTTGATATTTTTTTCTTGTTTCTGCTTTTCCATTCTGTGTTGGCTTAAGGGTTTCCTTACCAGTCTACCCTGAGTTCACCATAGCATGGGAGCTATCCAAGTTGTCTTAGAACTTTTTAAACAGACAACAGCGCACTTTTGGATCTTTTCTTTTCCTGGAAGGAAACAGGAAGGGTTTCTATTAGGATTCTTTAAATATTCTTTTCTTCCATGTCCTTCTGCATTATCTGAGATTGTACTTGGTAATTCTGAGGTCATCCATGCCAACAGGCACTGTTAGCAATAGAGATTTGCCTCTTAGCTCCAGAAACAAAGCACTCCTGATATACCCTGATCAAGTCCTAGTTCAGTGGAGACCATTCATAGTCCTGCTGGTTTATTTTCTACTTTGGAATCTAAAATTAATCTCAGGTTATTGTAAGACGTGCTTAGCTCTCAGGCTGGCCTGGGGCCGTGCATATAAATCTGGTCCACCAGCTCAGCTTTCTGATATACTTCCTGCACAGCCTAGAGCCCAGTCAACACAACAGACTTGCCCTGTGCATTTTTTCATTCCCTTCAAAAACCCTATTAGTCAGTCTGTTTGCTATGGGCTGATATATATATTATTATTTTTTTATAATTTGGTTGATTCCCTATGTGAGTACGTTGATCACATTAAATACCTTTTGAGGAAAGCAAATGAGATGGTAAATTGGGAGTCAGTTCTGAACAATGATGTTCATTTTAAATACGGAAATTGTGCTGCTGCAAGGAATTAGCGATTGTTTTCAGCTCATGAGTAATCAGTAGAATTTGAAAACTATTTCCACTGATCCATATCCAAATATAAAGGTGGCATTTCTCCTTGCTGTCTTAGATCAGTGCACAGACTTTATCTCAGTCTTCCCTAAGCCATCCAACCTCTAAAACTTAATGGAGAGTCACAATTAGATAGTTGGCAGGTCACAAATACCAGCTCGGGGGTGGGGGTTGTCATGACTGCACGTAAGGAATTTTACTGCTCAACAGATCACCAAGAGACGTTTTAACCTTAGCAATTATTTTTCTCAAGGTCAATGGCATCATGAAAGGAGCCAGAAACTTATTTCTTTGGACAATTAGATGCAGAGATTGCTCTTGACCTTGATATTTATAGGGTCCCAACAACCAAGGGGCTTACAGCTAGAGGTTATATGGGTCTCCAGAGCAATCCTGCCAAAAGTTCGGAAAAGTTCCAAAACAGCAATAATCCATGATTTCATTGTGCATGGCTAATTGTTTTTCCTGAAAGATACTCTAACATGTTTGGCAGTTAGCTTTGTAACAAAGAGATAGCAAGGGCTGTAAATCCCCAAACAGCTATTATTGTGCAATCAAACTTCATAACTCATATGTATCTCCCCTGGAAATACAGTAATACGCTGTTAAAGTCAGAAAAAAAATAGGATTTGGGACCATAGTATTTCATTACGAGCTGTACAGTGGAAACTTGAGACCCTATTTTTAAGAAATGATTAGTTAGAAAATATATCAGTCTGATACATATCAGTATATATAATGTACACTTTCATTTTCACTCAGTGAAGTGATCTAATAGTTCATGCCTAACTAAAAAAAAAAAAAAGAAGAAAAAAGAAAAAACACCCCATACCACTTAGATTTTATTTTTCCAAACAAAATGGCAGACAGAAATAAAATTGTCCTCCTAAATAATAATTATATATATGATTAGACATGTAATTATAAATAATATGTAGGATCTGATTTAACCATACTTGAAAAAGAGAAAATCAAATCCGAGCAGCTATCAGGCCAGGTTCAAGGATGACAGGGAAAGGGAAAGTTATTCTCTGATCAGAGACTAAAGACAAAGACTGAAAAAGAATGCAACTGCACTCTCAACGCAGCAGTGATATTAAACAGCATTTAGGGACAAGCATAATGGAAATTAAAGGACAACAGAGGAACAGAACAAATGGCTCCAAGTTGAAAATGAATACATATAGGCTGGATATTAAGCAAAGGCTTCTAATTAATGTTATATTGGCATGGAGTAGAATTTCAATCTAATTACCAAAGGAGGAGAGGTGAGGACTGGCCGTATGATAAAAGGCTAAATGGCTCGGGAGCAGCCGTGTAGTCCTACATTAAATTTCCATGTGCGGCATGCCTTGTTGAAATACAAGACCGGTAGGTATACTTACCTGCAGAGGAATCGGATAAACAAATTGAAAGAATAGTAAAAACTCATAAATTTCTTGCAGAGATTTCCAGTTTGCTCAGATGTTGTCATCCATGGTACAATTTCAGATTCAGTCCATTCTGTGTGTTTTTATGAATCTGATCATAAAGAAACAAACTAGCTATTATTCAGTTAAGAAAGCGTCTTTCTAACTTAATGGAAAATGGGATAGTAAGCAAGTAGAGCCTGTTGTTGATAGCAGGAAATAGAACCACTTTTGTTCCGCATGGTATGTGCTCTCACCAGCCTGTTTCTCATTTGCTCTCTCAGAGGCCATTAATTTGGAGGCATCATAACTAAGCTGATTCATCTGTGCCTTTTAGATGGCAAGTCATCTTTCTGTTTTAGTCCACTATAGCTTATCATAATCAATTTATTCATGCTTTTTCAGATTCAAATGTGTTAGAGATCACCAATTTTTTACTCCCCAAAAAAAGCATTTTAAAAATTCTGTCAAGCCTACTTGGACAATTCTTTGCTGAGAAAGCTTTTCTGAATCTTTGCAATGAACATAAAACTCACAATCTGAAAATTGTCCTTAATGAAAATATATAGTGATCTCATAAACGTGTTTTCCTTTACAGCAATACCTTCAGTATTTCTTCAATTATTTCAGATATTTATCACCAAAAAAGACTAAACTTTCTCCTGGCTCATTAGGAAATGGAACCCAGGGTTTTTTTTTACACTGTTCGGGTTTTATTTTATTTTTTAAACTAAAATTGTTGGCCAGAAGCTTAACATACCAATCATGTTTTGGCTGTGTATCTGTTGCAGAGGTTATCTGTTTCCTACATGATTAACCTTGCAGGTTATATACCACAGGATTGCATATTAACTGGATTGTTTTTCTCTGATCCAGGATTTCCAACAGGAGCCCATTCACTCCCTGCAGCTATCTTTCTAAATGAGCTCTTTCAGTTTTAATGATGAGCAGGTAGTTTTTGAGCTATCAGCAGATAATGTCTCCAGAAGGCTTGGCTGGAAAGCCAGCAATTAATCACAGGCAGGACTCAGCCCAGGTTCCCCTAAAAAGCCAGCTTCTCAGTGGCAAAGCCATTACCTGCTGGTAACGCTTAAAATCTCTGGTCCCAGCTGTTAAATCCAGAAGAGATCATTAGATCCCTGTGCCTGACTCCCTCCATAAAGCATGTTACCTCTGAACTAGGCCCCACAACTTCTAAATGAAGGAAACGTACCTTTGAGAAGAGCACTCAGCATTGTCTTAGAAGCATCAAAAGGTAAACAGTCAGCTCTTGAGCAGGTTGATCATTAGAAAAACTGGGCAGTACTTCTGCCTTGAATCTCCCTTGTTGATATTCCATTGTTAATACATTAATCTTATGTTAATCTATATATTCAATTTGATCTAAGATTTTAACAGACACGCACAGAGCTATAATGACCATAACTTCAACTGTAGCATTTGCTTGGAAATTATTTACATAAGGGGAAATTATTTACATATTTCCCTCTATAGAAATATGAGATGGATAATTGCCATTGGAGCAGTTCAGTTATAAAATGTATTCATCCACCTTAGAAAAATCTAAAAGGCAAAGCAAATGTATTGGAAAATAATAGGGACTGCTGTTCAACCCTACTTGTTAAGAAAGCACACTGAGACAAAGCACCAAAGTCTTAACTGAGGCCTTCCCCTTCTTATTATTAGCATGTGTCTTTTTCACATCAGAAACTTGTGTTTCCGTGAGTTTCCAAAAACGTCTTTAATTGTAAAGCCAGCACCATTACTGATACGTGGTATTTCTAATCTTTTTTTGTTTGTTTGTTTTCTTTTTTCTTTTTTTTTTTTCCTTTGAGAAGAAATGAGGAAAATGACTGCAAGGAGAGCAGAGAACTGTGTAGAACTATTTTGCTTTAATCATCTAGAAAATGTTTTTTCCTTATATCAGAGGTTTCAGGGTCAAAAAAGTATCTTATTATTTTTCAGCTGAGATTGAGATGGTGAAAGCAGCAATACAACTGGAGTCCTCTTTCCACATTCTGGCAATCTTTCTGCCATGGATGAACTTCTTCTTTTACAGATTGTGGGTGAGTTTATTCACAAGCTATTGTTGTTCATACTTACAGAGATTTTAAATTATAAATGCAGATGAGAGGTGTACTTCAATGCTCAGGAAGCAGCCTTTCTAAACACTTTGGCAGGGCTGTTGAAATAAATACAAAGCTTTTATATCTCAGAGTCTCATGGGGCATATTAATCCTTCACTTGCAGGTTTGTCAGATGAAAAGCTGCTTGAATAGTTTGATATTTTTTAATTGTCTCTGCAATACTATCAGTGTTGTACACATAGCAAATAAAGCCAGCTTCAAGACACCAAAAATCTTACATGGTACAACTTTCATTTGCAAGATACCCAACTGAGCTGCTACTGCTCAGAGAAGTGCTGTTTGAGACTGAGGAACAGCCCGTGGATTGCAGTTTCCACTAACAGGCCCATTCATGATGACTGGCAAACAAGACCACTTGTTCTGGAAATAAGAAGCTTGTCAAGAGGGTGTGCCAGACAATCAGGTACATAATATATGATGGCTACTACAGGATGCGTACATTAGTGTGTTTTACCAAACTGGCAGCTATAACACTGACTAAAGTCACCTGTGTATCAAGAGGTCGGTAGACTAATGAACCATTTGAGTGCTTTCAATGCTTTCATTTAAAGAGACATCTTCCAAGATACAACATAGCTGATGGTGAATGGGAAAATGTCACAGACTGATCCCTCTGCTTTCTTCCCATTCCCTTTTGGCGATTTATATGTGCAATATATAATGTGTACTGATATAAAAGTCGGCTGTGCATGTGGTTAGAGGGTGGCACGTAAATCGAGAAAGCAGGCAGGCTCTGTGCTCCCATACCTGCCTGGCATTTCCTTCTGCCACTGAGAGAGACAAGCTGCTGGTCTGGACAGACCACTGGTGTGACGCAGCAGGGCTTTTCTGATGTTCTTATGCTAGTTTGATCCTACAAATCCTTACTTATAAAGCAATCTTCTCACATATAAATAGCTTTGAGCACTCAGGCAATATATGGTTCTTTATCTGAGCATCACAGACATGTTTTTGATAAAACAAAATGGGTCACAGTCATTTTTCTGTAAGTCTTTCATTTGACAGATCTACACTGAAGGTGAATCTGCTTCACGGGCTTTAACTGGGAAGCCTGCTTTTCTGAGCCAAGTGCTTTGCCAGGCATTTTTAAAGCTTATCATACCAAGGCATTCCACATGCCCTGTAGACTCTCCTTTTTCAACAAAATGGGGGAAATGGCAGCCTAATATAATTATCTCTTTTGAAACTCAGACAGGAGTCAGAGTTGTTCAGATTGTTCCAGTTCTGAATGGCTGGCTGAGTTTTGAAAATCTATTATTCAAATCTTTGTTTTCACTTAGATTAGTTTCTCCCTCCCTCCTTTTTAAATGAAATTCATCAAAAACATGGCAGTATCTTTTAAAGTATCTCAGCCAGTGTGGTATTTTCAGAAAGAAACCTTGACAGCAGTTTTCTTCCCAGTTCTGAAGTCAAGGAGACATAAATATGTACAGCGTGCAAGAAGTCACGCACTGCAGCACTATTTAGTTCTTTTCTGTAAGCGGTCAGGGAAGTAATTTCATGCCACAAGGAAGTTTTACCTCCATTAGATACCAACAAGCACCGTTGCAGTAATGGCAATATCAGATTGTCAGATTGCCATTTGTACAGAGTTCATTTTTAATACATTGGAACTGTTGTACCTTCAGTCTGAAGGTACAAAAAGGTTTTAACTTCTTACCATTTTTTTCCACTTTCCCACCAGACATACAAAAGATCCACAACTTGCTCCATGAAGAGTTAGCCATAAATGTGAAAGGTGAGTAGGCAACATATTCACCATCATTGTGTGTAAGTCACTCGGGAATCGCATGTATTCTGTAAGTGTATAAATATGTTGTGAATTTCACTGAAATAGATGATCGATATGTGAACATATAAAATTAATACGTTGTCATGACAGCAAGAGAAATACAATAAAAATAGAATATTTATTATTATACTTGTGCAGAACACTAAAGAGATGATGTAAGGCATTTTACATTTTCATGTTTCAGTTTTACATTTTATATTGCATATTAACTTTAAGTAGTTGACAGTAAGAGAGAGAGGAAAGCAATAATATATAGATCGGTGTAAGAAATAAAATGAAAGACCAAGGAAAAAACATTGTTAGCAATTTACAGTATACGGTTTAATATTCCCATGAAAGAATCTGTGTGTGCATTGTGTTTTAACTAACTCACATGGTGACAGGAGAATTCTCTTTTTTTTTTTTTTCCCTTCAGTGAGAATACATATATCTGTAGGATAGGTAAAAAGGGACTAAAGAACTCCACAAACAAGAAACACATAAACGAAGACTTGAATCAATACTCACTCATGCCCATTAATTATGCACTCATTTTGTACTAGTGTAAGTAGATCCTTATTTTTAAACAACTTGTGCATAGGAAAAAGGTACGGAAGAAATTGTTCTGTACCCATAGGCAGCATCTGATAGGGAGTGTGATACAATGGGAAGCTGGAGAGCGTGACTGAGAGACAGAAAACCTCAAACAGTCTGAAATTCAGGAGCAGGGGAGATACCCAAGGAGAGGATAATACAAACCTCAGGAGAAGAAGTAATTTTAGAAGCATGTAACTAGCTAAATCTGCCCCATCTTTATATTAGATAGGGGCATCTAGTAAAAGAGGAAACTTCTGTGATGTAGAGTGAAAGGTTGTCAAGGCATGGAAAAATCTCTTCGTAAATCCAGTGCTTCCATGTTGGGGTTTGGGAACAGAGGAATTTAAGATCAAAGCAGCTCACATGCTGCAACTCTTAAAGTAGCTTTTTTTTTTTTTTTTTTTTTTTCAGTAGAAATCATTGTTGAACTCTCAGAATATCTTTTATACAAAACATTCTGGTTCAGATTCTGTGGTCAGAAGCTCAAGCAGCTTCTTAAGATCAAAAATCAAGCCTATTTTATTCAAAGGAGTTCAGATTCCGCTCTGTCTGTGCTCAAGTGGATGCAGCATGACAAACGTCCCCAGAAATAGCTGACACTATGAAGTAGCTGAAAAAGAAGACAATGAAAACCAACTTTATATTATGGGGCAGGGGTCTAGTTGATCCACTGTAAAACATCCTCATCACTGGAGAATTAGGTACGTTCTGCCAGTTAATGTAAACATAAAGTGTAATGCCAAATTACAGATGCTATTTCTAGGAAAAAGACTTGAGAGAATTCCTGGTTTCAGACCACCTCAGTCTCAGCTCTGCCTCTGGTATCCTTCTGCTTGAGATGTACATAAAATATATATACATATTAGGCTCACATGCCTCAATCCCTGATTGAAAGATACTGGGAACATGAATGTTAGACCAGTGCTCAATGATTGTATTCGGTTTACAAATAAACCCAGCCTCCCCACTCCCAGTTGTTCTCCTGGCCTGTCACATAAAACAGCTGTGACTAAAACTCCTGAGGTACTGGTACTTCAACAGACAAATTGCACTGGTTCTCAAAATCTCCTGGGAATCTGGAAAGGTAAACAGCCTTTTAATACACAGCAGCCTGGCAGCTAATAAACAGTGCATTATTCTGCATCTCATAAATCTCCATGAAGTTCATTTATTCTCTTCAGAGAATGAATAACTAATATGAAGCCTCCTCTTGCCAGTTATTGTCGTGCTACACAAAATGATTTAGATGTGGAAGCTGCTATTAATAGCATTGAATGAGCTACTAATTGGATGGTTATGTAATGGCATTGTTATAAAACCTAGTTTGGGTTTGACACCTTCTGTTTTCTAAAAACAACATTAAAAACCCAAACAAATCCATAGTTAGCAGTACATAACACAAAACAAAGACTAAATAATTACCAGTCTTTCAAAAATCAAATGGGATTAAAAAGAAAAAAAAATAATAATAATCAATTCACTTATCTGAATTCTAGTAGAAATGAGCTGGAAGTGAATCACTCAATTGATCTGCTGTTCAAAGGGATACTTTAAAGTAACTTTCTGTAATACCTGCCCTGCAAATCCTGACAAAGAATTCTAAGTGGGCCTGTTTTTGTGACTTGTGAAATCTCAGAAAGTTTTTTCTATTGAAAAATGGCCTTTGAATAAGATCTAGTATGTACAGCATGTAGTTTAAGGAGAAAGAACTACCAGAAAGTATCTCTGTGACACACACTGATAAAAATAATGTACTAGTATTAGGCATGGATCTGTACATTATTATTATTATTATTTTTAATACAGATGTACCTATACAGTGTGACATTTTTAAAGAAACATATAAAAAAAGGGGAGAGAGAAACAAATGGGGATGGCATTTTATTCCCTGCTGCATGGAGGGACAGAAAATTGCAGTCCATTAGGAGAGAAGCTTTTATCCAGGGTGGCGCTTTGCAGTCCTTCTATTCTTGGTTGTTCTGAAGGCTGGAGCATCACTAATGTAATGTGCAGCACCAGGAGCTTCTGAGGATGAAACCCAACTACTGGCCTCTTGTGCGGATATTTTCCTTTTGATACATCAAACATGGCAGCATACCAGAGCCCATAAGAAGAACCTCTGAGAAGGCTCATAGTTATATGTATGTAATTGTATTGAAAGAGATGAAAATTTGTGGTCAACCCTGCACAGCTCTAATGCCTTTTAGTTTAATTTTTGACCGTGAAATTACCTCTCAGCATGCACTGTGGCAGCTATTGTTAGCTGATCACTGTTACCTACAACCTTTTGTTCCTGAGGTAAAGCAAGGCTGTCACGCCAGAACTGCTTCCTTATTGAATCAATCAGCTCAGGATTCTTGCACAAGCAATCAAACGAACACTTCACGTGTCTATCTACAAACACACGTCCTCATGTTTTTGCAGAGAAATGCAGTGGAAATGCAGTGGATTGCTTCCTATTGAGTCACCTCTTCAACTTCAGGAAGTTAAAAGAGTGATAGTAGCAGTGTAGGAGGAAAGACGGGTGTAGTGGTGGCAATGTGACCTCCATGTAAAGGACTTTAGCCCCTGAAAGAGGGGGTGGGTACAGGAGCATGCCTCATGCTGCAGGAGACGAGGCACAGCTGACATAGAGCTAGATATCTATGTACCATCAATCGGTTCACCTCTGTCATCTGCAGCCATTCTATGACTGGTAGGATATTTTGGGTTGTGCTCTTTTTTACTGCTTTTTATTTGGCAAGCGAGGCTCTACTCAGCCATGCTGACTCCATGTTATTGTCAGCTCCACGTCATTTTGCATGGCCTGGATGATGATATAAACCCTGATTTATCCAGAATAGATGAGGAAGGGCTTACATATATAAAGGAAAACATTATTTCAATTCTCGCATTGTTAAAGCACACAGAGGAAGCAGCCAAAGGGCTTACAGAGATGCTATTTGATGCACAATGTACCAGCACCGCTGTAATTATGGCAAGCATGCCTAAAAAGCTGTGATAACTTAGGAATCAGCAGCTGTTGAAAGGAACAAGACATTACAGAAACCAAACAGGAATTTGGGTGGTCCAGATGTCTTCCACATGTCTTCCGCTAATTATCAAGAACTAGAATCTCTTATCCATTACGTGCATGTAAATAGAGAGTATTAATTTCAGTAGAATATTTGAGTCACAGTGTGGCAAATAGTACCAGAATCTTCTCCTTTAATCTTGTGTCAGCCTGCTTTTCCAGTCCTATGCATCAGATGAATTAAGTTTCCTCTTAGATGCATTTTTTTCAATGATGGTATAGTTTGTCTATGTTGTTACTGCTCTTTCGTGATTTTGCTTGTGTGAGAAGGAAGAGGTATGTATCAGTTCCTCAGAGCAGTAATGCTGTTTCATATTTCTGTTGTGGTAGTACCAAAGGGTTCAAACAGAATGCAAACTTTCTTTGTCACGCATTCACTGTAGAACAGAGTTCATCAGAGATACAAAATTAATTCACAATCCTATAACATCTCAATTCTTGATAATCCTGAATTTATACTGGTATAAATTAATGCTTTAAAAATACTTCAAAAACTTTTAAAATAATTTAAATATTGTGTAAATCTTTACATGCTATTTACATTTTAAATACCCTAAAATATTTGCAAGTTACCTTTAAATGACATTAAAAAAATCCCTACATCTGACATGCATTTTTTACCTCTGAAATCACGGTTTTCCACCATTTGCATTGCTTATCTGTCTCCAAGATTAATGCCACCTGCATTGAGCAATGATGATAGTACATCTAGCTACGAACAGCTCTCTGTATATACAACTGATCAATGTTTTTCCTGGGGTATGATAAACTGAGCTTTCTCATTGGTAAGTGCATATAATTACTGCCTATCTCTTGTCTACTGATGTCTATTGCCACTTCCTGCTGGGTTTACATACTTTATTTCATGTGCTGGACCATATTTTAAGTGATTCCTGGAATGTTATGCCAATGACCAAATTCATGTGAGAAAAGAGAATTGAGAACTAGAACCTTTGGACGAGTAATTTGCACTGATAATTTTGGAGCTGGACTATTTTTTTGCATGTAGAAATAGGTTATGTGTTTGTGAGATCATTTTGATGATATTTTGGGAACCTGTTTTACAGAGTTAAAACAAACAAACAAACAAAAACCCACCCTGCTCCTAGGCCTTATGATATTGCCAGGAAAAGGAAGAAACACTTAGCAAGGTCATGAATGCAGAGCAACTAAGGCTGGGAGGGAAAAGCTTTCCAGTGTGATTAAGCTATTTCGGTGATCTTTTCTCCTTTGTGGTGCTTGGGCTTGGAAGGAGGAACCACAGAGGAAAAATAAAGAGCTGAAAGAAAGAATGTTTTCCAATGGAGAAATCGAGAAGCTACTTCTCTGTAGGATATCATCCAGGAAATACCATTTTTTGTTTTTCTTTAGTAATTTTGTTTTAAATAAGTGGAAAGACTTCCCTGCAATTCTGAATCCAAAAGATTTGTTGGATAGAAGTCGGGATAGGGAAGCAGATAGCTACAGCTTTGTTAAAAGTAGGACAGGGTCAAGTAGCACTAGGGGCTGTGTTTAACACATTGAGAAGAAAAAAGAAGCAGACAAAAAAAAAAAGCTGACTAATTCTGGTGATCAATGCATAAAATCTGTATTTACAGACAAAATGACTAGTAAAGGTATACATAAAGCCTATGCAAAAAATATTGCAGATGTCTAATCATTAGTTGGGGTATGAATCACTCCATATTTCATAATAATTGCTAGAAAAATATTTACTTGAGCCAAAGCTTAAATATCATTAAGGGGATGAATCTAATTCAGCAGGTTTCTATGCCCTCAATTGGCCGTCAGTTTTGCTTGAAATATATAAAATGATAGCAGCCCATATATCATTTTTCACAGTTCCAAGAGAAAAAACTGCTCCAAGTGTGAAAAGTTTCTGCTGGTTTGTGCAATATAGTTGGTGCTAATATACTGAAAGACAGATAGTGCTGTAACGCTGATAAAGACCCGGGCTAAGTTAAAGATCCTTCCTGTAAAACAGTATTTCCCAAAGCTGTTTGCAACAACTTTGCTGGAATCTCTGAAACAAGGGATGTCGATCCCACCCAGACCCCGTGAGCTCTAGACTCAGCTTCTCAGATCGCGCTCTGCATGTGTGTGCCCTCAAAGAGTGGCTGTAGGAGCTAACTATTTATTATTTGCTCTTTCCAAACAGGCACCCAATAAAGCTGCCTATTAATCCTAATTGTGATGGAGGCTTATGTATGCCATTCCCTTCTGTCTGATGGGAGCGACGCGAAGGTCACGGTTTGTTTAGTTCCAGTCGGTGAAGGGCCATTACATAAGAGTTGCTTCAGTCACTGTCAGCACGGGCTATATTTGGACGACTGTAACCCAAAGGCCTGTCTTCCTTCACTCGCTCTGTAAGCCATCCAGTTGCTCATCCGTGCTTATTCTGAATAATGATGATGAGCAGAATAATTAGTGAAATTGCTGGGTTTGCCCCATGCCTGAAAATGCTCTCATTTGGTCAGATGTCTCGCTGTGAAATTCCTCTCTCCCATGCAAGCAAGGGAACGCTGCAGGACTGGGCTGCTGGACGCACTTGCCCTCGAGTGACCCAAATGGGAGCAATATGCAGCCACTTGGCACACTGGGTATGGCTGGAGAGAACGCAGGCAGCTAAGTTGAAGGACTGGTGGGATCATCTTTAATTTGCTCTGTAAACAGAGAACAGTAAAGATCACTACAGTAGCCTTTTGTGCCATATAACCAGTGAGAACAAATATCATGTTACATACAGCTGATACATAGTGGTCGCATTCCCAGCTGTGCCCTTATCAAGATGGCTGTGACAATAGATGTTCTGTGGAGCTGGAGATAACACAGTAAGGAAATGTTGGGAAATGCTGGCACTCTTGCAAATGATTATAACAAAACCAAAAGGAAAGAAGAAAGAGTTTCTTGTACTACTGATTTACATTTTGCAAAGTAACTCTACTTGGAAAGGAAACCCAAACTTCCCTTATTCAAATAGTTTTGTTCCAGTGAACTGCTACAGACAATTTGCACTTAATTCAAGGAATCACTTTTACTTGATATTTTCTGGCCAGTAACTAAGTGTATATTTGTTGCTCTGAGTATTCTTAAGTATGCTGAGTGCAATGTGCAAAGACATAAGAAATAGCATTCTGACAAAATTAAGTTGGTCTGATGACTAGGTGCTTGGAAGTTTTATGTACCATTATTCTTACTCATTTTTCTCTTACTATTAGCACTCCCTGCTGTCTAGGTCACTAAACCAGTTACTCCATTTCTCCTCCACTTATATTTAACCCCTCCACAAGACTTTGAACTGTGTTCTTCTCAGAAGTCAGCCTTTCCAGTCAATGTTGTCTCAACACTAGCCTATGCACTGGTTGTTTCAAGATGCCCCCCTATTCTGACCAAACCTTTTCTCCCCTCTTCCATTCAGTCTGTCCAAACTATTGCCATCAAGATATTTTCCATTTCTCTGAGAATGTTGTCCTGCTTCTAAAATCTCAACGTTGACCTATTTCCACTCTAAAATTCAAACATGTTTCTTTTCTCAGCTCTAAATGACTTCATTGCTACTCGGATCTGACCTCATCTCCTCTTGGAAAGCCATTTAGTCTCTGATGTTGGGAGTGTCTGTGGTGGGAAGCAAGGGATGTTATAATTGATTTCCTTCTTTAACTTTCTTCATTAACAGGGTGCTCTGAATCTAAACGTACTGAAGATGAAATTACTTTCAGCCACCTCCCTCATTTGTTTTGGAAGTGTCTGGAAGTATTTACAGAACGATCACCAAAAAGCATTCAGAGTGAAGATTCAGCACTACTTAAATGACTGCACACAATTTCTACCAAATTAAATGCATCTTGAACTATATTCTACGTCCTTGAACCTCTGTTCCTGGTTAGCCCAGCCTGGGGTTGTCCTCCGTTGTGGTAACTGGCAGTAATACCAGTGGGCATTTATTTGGGTGACTTAGGAATAACTGAAGAGCATCATCTTCTTACCATTCCTTTTCACTCTCCTCCCATTCAACATCTTGTGGAGCTGCAGCATCTTGTGGATGAACAGAGTGCAATTAATTCATAATCCTGGAGATATAGAGGTTGTCACAGTCTGCTTTTCCAGATGCATATATTTCTTTTGAACTTATATGATAACATGAAAATAAGACCTCTTTACCATTGAACCAAAAGTAAGAACCCCCTGGGAACTCTGGAGGCAGATACATTTACCCTGGGTCCTGCCGACATCTGATCACACAGGCCCCAAAGCTGATGCTAAAATTTCCAGAAACATTTGGGAAGCAACCACAGAAATCAAACAAACAAACTGAGCCCTCGAAGAGCAGTAACAGGAAGCTACAGAAGCCCATCTGAGCCAGCACTCACTTGTCAGCATGGCTTTTCTCCTCCCTTCCAAGCTTCCACTGGACATGCTGCGTCCTCCAGCACAGCACCTCCAAAATTGCTGGGCATTTTGTTCACACTTCAGAGGCCTGAAACCTCCTGCAACTCTGCAAGATAGATTGCAATGACCCTGCAGCAGTGTCTCACCGAAATGACTGATCTACCTGTATTGGTCATCTCTAATTTCCCCAAAGTGGTTTAATTATTTGTGCACATGAAATGGGCATTGTCAGCAGAAGCTTTATACAGACAATCTAGAGTCTTACACAGGCAGGATTTCATGAGCCATTTTCCCCCCCAAAAAATGTGTAGGGAGGTTACATGCCCTGACCAGATGGGTTTTGTTGTTTCTTGTTCTTTACCTTTCCTTGGAGGTGCTTTGTCAACCTGATGCATCTCCCTGACATCTTCCCAGAGCTGGCTCTTCTACATGGGAGACTCACTCCTTCTCAAAGAGAAGTGGGGAGGAATTTAATAAGGTCTGGGTCTATCTTTCTTTCAGGGAAATTTGTAACAGATACTTCTGTATTTGTCACATGTATGTTTCAGACCAGAGCTTTTTTTTTTTTTTGTTAATGTTGGAAGCTCTCAGCAAAGCCTGAAAGTTATTATATATAAACTATAATGTTAGCCAGCTGATTGGGACAAAAATCCAGGCCACTTAAACAGCATCTTGGAATCATTCAAATTTAGTTCTTGAAATTAACATCAAAGCCATTTTTGATGTCTGAAAAAAATTATTAATTTTATTTCTTTTTTTTGTGCTTATCTGTTCCTCACTGTACCCTCTAACAACACCATAATAGTGTGCATATGTGTGCACACACACCCTGATATATCCTTAGTGGGATATCAGCTCCTAGATCTTGTATGTAGCACATATGTGTAAGCAGTCTGCAGGCTAGTGATGTCTCGCGTAAGTCGGTCCGGGTGCTTTTGTGGCTCTCATGCCCAGAAGAGAAATGTGGTCTGGAGAAATCCTGTGTTCTGCTACTAAATGACTTTTGAGATTCAGCAGTAACCTTGGCAGACTGGAAGTTAGCCTGGCTGCTTAAGAATATTTATAGCTCAACATGTCCAGGCTGTTATCTTTACCATGCTCACCAGGTGATCCACTGAAAACAGGGAAAAGAAAACTATTAAATTTAGTAGGTATTAGGCTAAGTCCTTATTCAATTCAGAAGGGAAAGGTGATTTGCCTACAGAGGAATGTAACTGATGATGAAAATAATAAACCAGCTGCTAAATGGCTCAGTTCTGAGATGTATCCCTTCCTCTTTTTCAAAAATATATTGTATTTATGCAGCAATGTTCATGAGCGTTACAGCTTAGAATACCTTTACTGAAGCATTCTGCACCCTATCTATAAATTCTTTTTTAGTTAGATCTGAGGATTCAGAATGTTCCTGCTTAGAGCAGTTGTGTTTGCTGACTTTGTCACTGGATCTGAATTCCTGACTTGGCGTCCTGCTGACATGGTCTCAGTCATTGTGTATGATAAAACAACCTTCTGCATGCTCTCCTGTGTTCTGCTCTTCCCTCTCACCTTCCAGTCCTTGCTCTGTTGACTAATTCATCCACAGCTTATAGCATCCTTTTATTTTATTTTTTTCTTTTCTTTTTTCCCTGTATCTATCATTCAAATCAATGCCATGCAATTCAGTGGCAAAAGGTATAATTCTTGGAGCACTGCTGTCTGCTATTTGCTTGTAAGAAAAGCTGTATAAATAATATTTTATTTACTAGCTGTTCGTAAAAAATACTCAGCTCAAAATGAAAGTTAATTTAAGAGAAACAACCCTTTTTGAAAGCATTATTTTAAAGGAACATTTTAAATAAAAATACCCTCAGAAAAAGAAAAACATTATTTAAAATTCTGAGATGAAACATATCTTATTAGAGCATTTTTTCCTTTTCTGATGGAAATAAATAAAAACATTTAATTTTTGCTAAGCCTGTGGTTTTTTGTCCTTGACAGAGAAAGAAGGAGGAGAAGAATGAGAAGAAGAGGAGGAGGAATAAAAAAAAAAACATTATTTTTTCACCTAGTTCTCCCTTTGGTGCTTCTAGGGGTAGAAGGTAAATGGCCAGCAATGCCTCCTAATCTGTCAGAAGTAATGCTTTTTTAGGCCAGAGAGAAGTCTTGGTCCCCTGCATACCAAGAGCGTGACAGAATCACTGAGCTATCAAATCAGTTATTCTGCCAACATCTTTCTGGTTCACTGAAGAGTAAATTAATCCTATGCAGGAACACTCCAGCAGGAGAATAAGGGAGAGCACACACGCTGCCATAGTCAGGTAGTAATGGTGCTTGCCAGGAGTGTAAATAATGGGTAAATAATTAATTTTCTTTGGGGAACCTTCAAGGATCGACTTCTTGCGCACACATGGTGGAACAACAGCAGCAAGGGGTTGAGCAAGAGAGCTTCCCCTGGAAAGAAAACAAGCCCTAGATCGGGTCTCTCATTGGCTCCATCTCGGCTCTTAACAACTCACTGGAGACCTGGGATGTGTAGGACTGGCCCTCAGCTTCTGGAGTCAGCGCCTGGGGCTTTTGACCAGCAGGCGTTTGGGAGGGAGCTGCTCCTAGGTGAATCCACTAGGTGAATACATGAGGACACAGCTTGGACCCTCATCAGTGCATGGACATAATAGCATGTAGGCTGCAATGAGCGAGCCTGCCACACCGACCAGCTGACGTTCCCAGTGGTACTGCCTGCTGAAAACATTATTTAGGAAAGTGCAACGGCTCCAAAGAGGAAACAAGGGAGGTACAGCACGTGGCACGGCATGATTTACTGCTGACCTGACATCTGTTGCCTCTGGTTCACTCTGGTCTACTGGACTTGAGGCCAGTCTCACGGCAGAAAGAGCAACTGAATGTCCCAGTTGCTGCATGCCTCCTGTTCCAAATCAGTCTTTCTGCAGCATGTAAAAGCACTGAGGTCCATGATTACAAAACGGCTTCGTGTGCAATCTTTTATTAAAGGGTCATTATGGAAAGCTGAACCTTGGCTTTCAGCAGAAACCCCAGAGCAGAGCCCTTTGGGAAGAAACTGCATTTTCTTCTGATGGGGAGCTCTCTTTCCCCTTCAGGTGCCCCTGAGCACATCTCCCAGCATTGTCTGCAATTAGTCATGGAGGGAAAGCAGGATGATTTCACACCCAGATGCAAAGGTGAAAAGGCAGCAGTGCACCCTTTTCAGAGTCAGTAGAAACGGTTCTCCAATAACAAATGGATACAGAACTATTGCAATGAGCTGCAAACCCAAGTACCTCACCCTGTGTTATTTCTTACTATTGATCCTTTCTTCTGTTCTTACACCTGTTTACATGCACTTATATGACCTTTTGATTAACCTCTCTCTGTTTTTCCCATCGCCTTTGCATATTCATTTTCCTGTCCACTTTCACATCGATTATTTTAGTTGCTGACTCTAACAACTGTTTTACTTTCTTTCAATTTCCTTTTACTTAGCCCTTCCTTAAGAAAACAAGCAAACAAAAGAAAACCCAACCTTTTCTCTCTCTGCTCCCTGTCTTCTTCCTTTTGTTATGTTTCTGTGATTCTCCACTCCTATTATAAAACTCATTTACTCTCTTTCTTCTCATCTCTTGCTACAGAAGCAACGTAACTCCATCAGCCTCGGCTCCCTTGGTCTGATTTCCTCTTTCTCTCTGCTGTCTAATATCTTTCCCTTCCTCTCTCACACAAGCAGCGCTTTCTCTTCCTTTTTTGTTTCTAGTTCAGTACCTCTCCTCTGACTTTCCCACTGTGCTCCTACCCAGTGCCCTCTCCCTGCTGGTCACATTAGCAGAAATGTTTAGCTTTGCTGCTCTGTTCCACAGATCTCAGCTTCCTTCACCTCCTCCTCGCTCGTGAGATGCAGCCCACAAGCACCTTCTTGGTCCTCTCAGGCGGGTGTCACACATTATCAGCACAAGCCTCTCTAGAACGGTGCAAAGCAGCGATACTTTTCATGTGCTAGTAAGGAGGTGATTGCTCACTAATCAGCGACTTCTGTCAGTCTGGCTCACACTTCAGTTCAACAAGATATGGATACTCTATTGATCAAATTACAGTTCTTCAGCTTTACTGCAATAATGTACCTGTAACTGCTTCAGCGTTTTCAGTCCGTCGCCCAAGGCAGTAAAGAAAAGCCTTGCCACAAGAACACATGAAACCTTGGGAAGGACCAAGGGCTGCTAGCAGTTCTCAACCATCTGGTCATAAAGCAGCTATTTCTCTAAACTTAAGATTAGTGAGGTTTTGAGGCCATTTTCTGTCTAGACCTCTGCTGTAAATGGCTTCTGAATTTGTTCATGAACTAAATATACAATATTCCCAGCACTGCTCATAATGAGCAGGCTACACAAATGACCTTTCAAAAGCTTTCTGACTCCTTCAAAACACAAGCAAATTGAAAATCTGTATTTGCAAGATCAGAAAGAAAATGAAAACCTCACTTTGGCTGTCTAAAAATGAAGCCATATAAAGGAAAGACCTTGCTGAATAGCATACTTTAAAAATAAATACAATTTCCTTTGCTACCAAAAATGTTGTTTCAGATTCTGAAGTTAAATAACATTTAACTGAAGCTATCACATTTTGTTAAACTTCAGAAACTTTAGAGGAACAGCTATTCAGTTTCTTATAGACTTCAACTATTTACAGGTTTTTTTTTTTTTTTTTTTTTTTTTTTTTTTTTTTTTTTTTTTTTTTTCCTGGAGAAGAGACACACGTTCTGGGATTTTTTAAAGCCTGTTTTAGTTCATTATTGAGATCTGACTTTCTGTATCCATGAGATCAACCACAGATTAACTGTTTCTGTGGTCTCAATGGAAACCTGAACCTTGAACCAGGGTTTGGAAGTTAACCTAGAGGGCCAGGTCCTTGGCTGCCATTGTGGAGGCTTTGGCCTGTTCAGGAACAATTTGGAGAATTTATGGAGTACTTAAATGGCAGCTACAAGCTCCAGTTCTGCCTCAGCTCAAGAGTGAGCTGCATTTGAGAGAGGATTGTTGCAACAAGAAGAAAGCCTCCCCACAGAGTGTTTCCAAGGTATTCATCATTTCCCTAGTATCTGTCCCTATAGACAATCTCCAAGTCCTATGATACTGATCTTGTAAACAATTATTTTCTTTCCTGAACTCCTATAATAAATTTCATGCTTGATATTTCTTTTAGGACTCCTTGGCCTCCTCCTGACTTTCTTTTTTTTTCTTCTTCTTTTTTTCCCAGATTGGGAGGGAGGGGAAAAAAATAAATGGAATTTTTGTTTGAATCTCACTTGGGACCATGCATTCATGTAATGTCATTGCTAAACAAAACAGTGACAAGAAAAGAAAGTGAATGGACTTTAAGAATTTCTACTGAACATTTTATGATGAATTAAATGTATGGCACCATCTTAAGAAATACTTTGACCAAATGCTTGTTGTCAGAATGCAGTGTTACAAAAAAAAAGAGATAGGACAGGGGAATATGTTTAATTTTTGCATGTCTACAAATACAGAGATAGCAACCTGCCAGACATGCCCCTGTAATGTAAATACTTACAATCGTCAGACAACTCAGAGGTTTCAGTACTGCTGATTGTGTTATTTATGCAGATTTATACAAAATTATGCACAACTTGTGTTATAATTTTGTTAGAGGAGACAAGGAAATAGTCTACTGTTCTGTATGCTTTTTTTATGCACGTTCCCTTCAGTGATGTGAGAGCAGTTTCATTCTTGCTCCAATGTAAATTGCTGGTCTAAATTGAAACATCCTCTGGTCTTTTTGCTCTCACATTGCTGCACATAAGGGTCCCCTGGAGAGGAACCGGGCAGTAAATGCTTTGTGTGCGCTCACACGGCTCCAAGCCTCCCTCCACGGCCCCCTTTACGCCACGAAAGCCGCCTCGCAGGCAGAAAAACCACCTCACAGGCAGGCTCACGCGCTCACGTTGCGTGCACGTTAGCTCAGGGAAGAGCTGGCAGATTTTTAACGCTTGCTATGAGGTCTCGATTCGGGGATCTCGGGAACTTTGAGAGACCTGCGTGGATGCATTTCGTGGCTGTATTTCCGATGTGGGGCTTCTCGTGCATCAACATAAGGATTTCGGTGCTGTAGATGCGTGCTACAGGCTGCGATTCGTAGCACAGCTCTGGCGGTAACGCAAGCTGACATATTCGGTGCTTTGAGTGTTGAAAGCGCTGTGCAGATGTTAATTTAACTCATTACTTAACTCGCCACCGCTGAGGATATCGGGAAGGAATACCCCAAAAATGGTACGAGCTGTGCAAAACGGGGGAAATAATCACTGGCAGAGGCTAGGCCAGAGACATGATCAGGGTTATTAATTCCTGCATTGGTGGCACGTGCGAAAGTAGCTGTGTTCAGAGGGTGTTTTGTTAAAGTGGCAAAAACTTCGAAGTCGGGAGATTGGATTTGGGGCTAGAAGGTTGCAGTTCGAAGAGGCGCTTCTTCACCCGCTGTCATTACCTCGCCACTAAATATTTTAGAAAAGGAAACCGTCAGGTTAAGATGAACACCAACACGCACACATTCCACTTCACAAGAACCCCCCCAGCGTGTAAAAGCTTTATTCCCCAGCGTGTCTTTCGGGGAGGCGAGGAGAACGACACCCCGGGGGCTGCCTCCCCTCAGGGCTCCCCTCAGGGCTCCCCAGCGGCGTCCGCGAGGCGGCGACCGTTGGCGGCCGTTGAGCGGCACCGCCCCGCACGTGCCCTCCCCTCGCCGACCGCCGCCGCCCCCGCCCCGCCGGTGCTGCGGCCGTGAGGCGAGGCCGTGAGGCGAGGCGAGGCGAGGCGAGGCGGGGCGGCGCTTGACGTCAGGCGGCCGCGGCGGAGCGGGCCGCAGGTGCATCCGTTTCCTCAGGGCTTGCAGCGCCGCCCTGCAGCAGCCCCCCCCTCCTCCCCTTCCCCTTCTTCTCTTCCCTTCCCCGCTTCGCCATCACCGCAGCGTCCCCGACGGGGCCGCGGCTCACCGCGGTGGGGGGGGGGGGGGTGGAGCCGGCGGCGAGGCGGCAGCAGAGAGCCGCGACGGGGCGGGCGCGGGTCGCTAGGGGGAGGCACGGCACCGGGAGAGCGGCACGGAGGCGCCGCCGCTTCTCCCAGCCGCGGTTTTGCTTTCCGTTTCGGGGTGCCGCCTCTGCGTGGATACATTTTTTTATTATTTATTAAATAATTTATTTTTTTTTTATTATTTTTCCTAGGGGGTGGGAGAGAGGGGAGGGGAGAGCCGCGGCGGGAGGACCGGGCGGCAGGGAGAGCGCCGAGGCAGCCCCGTCACGGGGAGGAGGAGGAGGAGGAGGAGGAGGAGAAGCCGGCGGAGCCTCGCCTCGCCTCGCCTCGCCCAGCCCTGCCCCAGCGCGCAGCCCCTCCGCCGCCCCTGGCCGCCGGAGGCACCGGCGGCCGGCCGCCCGCCCTCATGATGGCCTCAACCGCCACCTGCACCAGGTTCACCGACGAGTACCAGCTCTTCGAGGAGCTCGGGAAGTAAGCACGGGGAGACGGGGGGGTGGGTAAGGCGGCCGGGAGCCCCGGGGGGTGCCGTGGGGTTCGCCCCGCTCCTCCGCCGCCGTCGGTTGGGGGCTGCGGGGGCCGTTAACGGGCGGCGGGGGGCCGCCAGCGCCATGTTGGCGCCCGGCTGGGGCGGGGGGAGACGGGGGGGGCTCGGGGGGTGGGGGGCGACCGGGAGCTGCACCGGGATGGGGACGGGGACCGGCAGCGGGCAGCCCCCGCTGTGCGGCGGCCCCGCCGGCTGTGGACGTGGCTGCCGCCCCGCCGCGCCGCTCCGACCCGAGTTTGCCGTTGTGGGGAATAAAATCGATATCAAGCGACGCCCCAAAACGCCTCCCTTCTCTGTCTTTTCTCATTTCTTTCTTATATTTTTTTTATAAAAATTTTCGGCGTCACGCCGCTCGCTGAAATCGGCGAGAACGCTTCTGCCACCGTATCCGCAGGGAGCCCCCCTTTTCGGTGCCGCTGACACTTTGTCCGCTTCTTGGTTTGCAGAGGGGCGTTCTCGGTCGTCAGGAGATGTATGAAAATTACGACAGGACAAGAGTACGCTGCCAAAATCATCAACACCAAAAAGCTCTCGGCTAGGGGTGGGTATATTTTAACCGAGTGCTTACGGTGCCTCCTCCCTGTTTTGTGCGTTCTTGTGGGAAGCGCTAAAACCGAACCAAATCGTGATAATTAAAGTTATTAATTTTCATAACGTGCCTTTTTTCATCTCCTGTAAGACTGTGGCTTGGCTTTTAATATTAAACGTTTTGTGGATTGATGCTGGAGGTGTGTGGTTGTTGCTGTAGTGTTTAATGGAAAGCTGTACAAATTCTCAAGCAATTGAAAGTAATGCACTTCTTCCTTCTTTTTGTATGTAAATAGCTTGAACATCAGTCTGGAAGCATTTTGCAGACTGATTTTTTTTGGGGGGGAAATAATAAGTTTCCATTACAGCTTTTATTTTAAATGTATGTCAAAGCTCTACTGAATTCAGTGCTTCCATTGCATTTAAAAATGAAAATCAAGGCCTATCTGAATCCAGGAGGAAAAGTGTAATCTACTACCCTGTACTAAACTTCGAGATGAGATGCTATAGGAAGGAAACTACCATTTTATGAAATAACCCTTTGTGAACCCAACTCATTCTGATTAAGTGGTACAATGTTTCACTGTTACAGCCCAACAGTAATGCCTGCTACACCACATGTTTGTACTTTCCCCATAACGTGTATGTTTCCTATATACTTTCAGTGTCAATGCATAAGTCTTTGTGATATACTCGGGGAGTTATATGTGTATTGTGGGTTGTTGCTGTTGAAAGCAAGCCTCAGTGGTGATATGTAGATTCCTTGTTAAATCCACATCAAAGTGATTGTACCAGGATGTCAGGGATTATGGATTATTCTCTGTTAACGTTATCTATGTTTTGATATGAATTTGTGGTGTGGTAAAGAACATGGAAGTGAATAAGCAAGCAGTGGCACCGTGTAAACCTATGTTTATGGTCTGGTTTGTTTTTAACACAAAGAAGTCACTGCAGGCAACAGCAGCCTGAATTAATTCATTAAATTTACACATAAAGTACCACCTATGATCCTGTGGCACGTGCTGGTAACAGCATGCGCAAGGGATCTTTCAGCATCACATTAATGCTCTCATTTTCAGCTGATGAAAGGGATGAGAAAACATGCTTTTTACCTTTTGCTGAATTTTAGTCTTCAGACTTTTCTGTTATTTTTCAAACTTAAATTGAGAATACTTCTTTGTAGAGTTTACAGGTTTAAAAGGAGAAAGGTTCAGAAAGTAGTGATATATGAGATCAGGTATTCTCAGAGTTTTGCTTGAACAAATTAACCTTTTTCTTTTGTCAGAACAATAACGTGATTTGTTGAATTTTGATGCTTAAAATATATCTCCGAGGTCTATATGACTTTATAGATCAAGGTGTCTTTCAACACGAAAAGCTGTAGCAAGATAAGCCCCAGATTATTCATGTGCCATAGTTTTTACGTCTAATGGGATAAAATATTGAAAGCTAGGCTAAATTAATATAAATGTTAAGTCTACCTTTGAATTCATCATTTGGAATGTACTGCTTCTCAAGTTTCAGTTTTTGTACTTCTCTGACTGTTCAGGCAGGACGAAGTTAGTCCTTGGTGTAATCGATTCATGAGTGGAAGCAAGTTGGGGAGAATTTAGCTGATCAGATGGAATGAGGCACAACTCAAACAGAGATTTTTCTACAGGTTTAACATGTAAGCCCATAAAGTAAGGGGCTATACTTTAAAGATTGATAACTGGACTGCAAAATATCATTTCTTCTCTTCACACATGTGATGCCAAGTCCATGAATACAGTGAATCCATTCCCATGTTTGTTTCACATATTTCTGGATTATTTTTTTTTTAATATAATTATTCATTTACTTTGTTGAGACATCTGCTAAGCACCTTTTGAAGAACAAGCTTTGTGCAGAGGTCTTCAGATTCCTACTAGGCAGTTCTTCAGTTGCAGAAGGTGATCACTTACAGTGCAAAAACTCCCAACATTAATAATCCTCTAACTGTGATACCTTGCCAGGGTTGGTAATAGCTTACAACTTGCATTACATTTCACATTTCACCTACTATCTAAATTGTAAGTTTCATTCTGTTTCCATATGAACTGCTTTATGATGAGGTAGCAGTTCATTTTTGTTTCATATTTCTTAGTTGAAATACAGATTATAATGTGAATATGAACAATTCATTGGGTGAGCTTCATCTGTGAACAGAGTTGGAGGTTCTTAGCTTGAAAATGTGCATCCCGTGTACAGGCCTGGTTCTGTGTAACTCCTTGGAGCACAATGCCAAGTTTGAGCCTTCTTGCTTGCAAGATTGAAGAAAAGCCATTTCGATGTGTGATATGGGGGAGTCAAGACTAAGGAAAACTTCATGTGCTTATCATTAAATCATTAAAAATGATTAAAAATGATTTAATGGGAAAAAGCCCAGTCATAAAAATATATTTTTCCCTAACCAAGAAGGCTTCACCTCAGCCACAAATGTTCTTAGAGATCTATTTGTATCCTTCCCTCTAGTAGTCCTCCTAAACAGGAACTGAGCTCATCGTAGACTTATGCCAGTGAAGGTGTGTTCTCTTCTGTTTCCTTGCATAGCTACAGGGAAATTTCAGAGTGATTGCATGCAGAGGTGCAGGCTCTCGTTTTAATTTGGAGGGAAAAGGAAGCTATGCCACCCATTTTTGCAGAAGTAACTTCTGTGCTTTTAAATTGATGACCAGTTACTTACACCTGCTGTGCTCTGAGTTTTTCTTTACTGAGTCAACTTAAGTATTAAATTCATGTTACAAAATTAGCTGCTGATATTCTATCAATAGGGTATGTTCAAGACAAGATTGCATGATTTAATTATGCTGCTGATTTTAGGAAGTGTGTGTGGGGAAGTTACATAGCATACCCTTGTAAAATTAAGTGCAGTAGTGAGCAAGCACACAGAAAACTTGGAATAGGGTGAAGAATGTATGCCGGTTCTGGGTTTGTTATCATTTTGGCTGATGAAGTCATGGGAATTATCTCATGACTCAGTTTCTTAATTGTGTTGTTTTAGGCTCCTTTTTAATGTTTTTCTTGCGTAGAAAGCAATATAGATAAAAGTGAAATGTGAGGTGACTTTTCCCTGTGTGGACAAAATGCAAAATAATGCTCTTATTTTTATTATCTGTACACCTTTTATCTTTTTTTTTTTTTTTTTGAGAGAGAGAGTCTTTTGGCTTTGATCCAAACAGATTTCATGAACAGACCCATTTTCTTAACATATTTGAATCTCTTCTTCTGACTGGAAAAAAAAATAATCCCAAAGTGTTTGTTTCTCTAATCAGACTTGAAAAGGTCAGTTACTAATGTATTTTGAGTGGCTGTAATTCTGCTACTGCTCGTCTTCGGATTTGCTTTGTAGTGGCCAAAAGCCCCATGCCTTTGATGGCAATCTGATGGCATCTGTGAGAAGTGGGTGATTTTCTTTTCTAGGGTGCTTCTGTAAATACTGCTTAGACACACCTCTCCCAGCCCTTGGATGGCTGCAGCAGAAATGTGAGCCATTTTGTTGATGGACATCCGCATTAGTAAGAGCAATGTAGGAATCAGCCGGAGGTTATCCCTTTTTGTCCACTGCTCTCCTGATCTTTCAGGGACCAGTCTTTCCATTAGCTCCAGTGAGCTTTTGAGCTGTAAGCCTTGGAGGCTTTGCTGGTTATTTATCTTCCTTCTTGGTAGGAAACTTCCCAAATTGTTTCAGCATCTTGTTAGGCAAAGAACAGAGTGTTTCTTTTAAGCTGGTGACTGCGTATGACCTCCTTTGTGACAATTTGTGACCAAAAAAAAGTGACAATTGCACTTCCTTGCAACAAGCTCTCATGGGTGAGGAGGCTGAAGACCACACACGCAGTCCCCTTTTTTTTTGGAGCAGTATTTTAGTGGCAATACTGACTAATTTTGCTGTAGGAAGGGTATTTCTATGTCTAAAGCAGTCCAAGTAGAGCACCTCATGATCCCTAAAGTGATTTAAAATACACGGGGGAAGTGAATGGCATATGAAATATACAGGGTAGTATTTTTCAGCATGTTTTTTTTGTGATACAGAGAGAAAAACGTTTTTGTTGTGTCAGTAGACTAACATTTCATGGAGTCAGCCAGGTACTGTGTGTTAGGCAGTGCCATATGTTTTACAGAAGGAAAGATGTATTAAGGCTGCCTGTACTCTACAGCAGAAGAAGGCAGTTTTGCATAATCCTGCAAGGATTCCTAATCTAGCTAAAGATCTTAATCTCTGAAACATTTACCTGTACAAGTTTATTATAACACGTGTATTTTTTTTTTTTAATGTTAATTTCTGTTCTTAAGTACACTTGAAGTTTTTCCCACACATACGGTATGCTCCTTGAGGGCATTTAGTTGCCTGTGAAGCGCATCTCAGCTTTGTGAGAGCAAGATTTCCAGTCTGTCAGTTTAATTGCACGTCAAGTAGCATTATGGTCACTTTTCTCCATGTATTAAAAGTACGCTTTACAATATTCTTCCGTAATACCTAAGCCTTACCTACTGATGCGGTTGCCCTTTGTTAATGGTGGTGCTCTTTCTATCTTTCAGCTTAGTTGTGACGTTCTTTTCAGTCTGACATAGATCTTCTGACTTAATGTGGGTACATTTGTGTTTACCTGCAAGTATTTGTTTCAGTTGCAGATTACAGTAATGTAACAGTCTAGTGGCTCTCTCATTGTTAAACGGGTATTCTGTTTTAAAGGTTTGGAGCTTTTGCAATTTCTTGCTTTTAGTGGAAATCTGAAAGAGCTTTCAAATACTGATACAAATGAGGACTTGGAATTAATTTTGATGAGTGTTAGTTGGTAGAAAATTATTCTAACAGTTTACACTAGATTTCAAATTATTTTTTCCTGTTAGTTGATATGTAAATTACCCATAGCAAATATATAATTTCTATAATATCAATTCTCTTTTTCTTTGCAAAGTCTTCATCTTCCTTCTGTCAGGAAAGGAGATTCTTTTTATAGCTCATATGCTGATGGGCTTTAAATGAATTGCATTAGAACTTAAAGATGCATGTATCGCTCTTGTTATCTTTACAGCTTGTTGTTGCTGTTTGTACTGGGAGGTATGTACTCAAAAAGGTGAAAACTGCAGTGTCTTTAAAAGACTCCTAGGTGTGGGGAGGTGGGGTGAGAGGGGGGGGGAGTTCTAGTACACTACAGTGCTGTTCTCCTCGCACACGTTACAGAAATGTCCTGGACATGCAGCTTCACAATTTGAAGTGAAACTCTAAAAACAATATTTACAGATTACTTTCACACGCTTCAATTTTCAGGTTAGCTATTGACTGCAATGGAAACATGACACAAATCCAATATGTAAAATAACTCGGGGGGAAGCAGAGGGAGTTAAAAGCATTGGCATCATCTATCATAGTTTGACCAAGCTCAATAGGGAAGAAAAAAAGGGAGAGTTTTTTCTGTTCCAACTCACAAGATTATTAAACATGCCTACAATTATGAATCAGCTGAATGCATCTGGCTCTCTTGGGAGCTTCCTATTTTCTTTCATTGTGTTTCATCGCTGCTTTGGCCTGGACCCCCTGTCTGCTTTTAGATCTCTTCCACTGAAATGTTAACAACAAAGGATCTCTCTGGAATTTATTTGGCTACCTCTTTCCTCCCATTTTTTGTAAAAAGTTGTCAATTCTGGCACTGACCTGTGCCTCTACTTTGTATGTTCATTTACTGCAAACTAAAGATTTAACTGCATGTCTGAATAGCTGCACTTCCAGAACTGCTTCTCATTCCTTCTGTTAGGAGAGGGAGGAGAGCTATTCATAGGGGGAAAATATGGACTGAATGGAGGTATGGTAGCTGAGTGAAGGCATTCAGATTTTGAACCTGAGTAGTTCTGGGGTGTGTTTTTTTCTTATTATTATTTCTTCCCTTTCTCCTGGTCTGAGAGAAACTGTGTTCTCTGGAAGTGCTTTGTGATTTTTCTCCAAATTGTACTTCCAAATTAAGTATTTTGGTCAAAGATGAAAACAAGGAAATAATCAGAATGGTAAACACTTCAGCTTTATTGTGCTGTCTGTTTGCACATAGGACTGTACATAGAAAACACTGGTTTATGTGTACTGCAGTTGGAAACCACAGGTCAGCTGAGGTATTTAAGTAACTTACATCTGTTGTTATTGACAGCAACTTAGAAATATACTGGTTTCTGGAAGATCTGAGACAAAATTTCAAATATTTTGTTTTAGAAATGTAAATAGTGCCAAGATACTGCTTTTCATGTCAATGTCCTTCATTTGACCTCTTTAGAAATGTAGGCCACAGTGTTTCAGTGGGTTTATCTATGTCAGGGTCCAGCTTCCTCCTTCAGATAAGTTTATTGCACATTTATCAAATGCTTTGTAAGGATAATGTGTGGATTTTAAAAGATTATCTGGAAAGCATAACTTACCTGTTGATTGAAAAATTATATAGAGATCAAAAAACAAACGTAAAGATAGGAGCTCCTTTTGTTTAATTCTTTATTAAAAATAATTGTGCCTTGAATTTGAAGAAACATCTGCTATGTCTTGGAGAGACACAGGAATCCAATCTGTCTGTTTATTCCTCTATGTGTAGAGTTCTGTGTATGTCTTTGTGTGCATGTTTGTGCAAACTCCTTCTCTGTTTAATCCTAGCATTATGAGAAATGTCTTGTGCATGGTTATTGGAGAGAGTGGAGAATCTGTGTTACGTGGTTTTGGTATTTTCTTCCAGGACAGATAGTTGTGCTGTTATCCAGTATAGTTCTCTACGTTATCAGCTTGTAAAATTCTCTGAGTTTCGGTTGTTTGAGTTGTAAAACTTCTCTTAAAGTTTTGCAGCCCCATTGATTTCTGTTGCACTTGATTGGAAGCTGCTGGATTTATGCTGCTCAAGTGAGAATTTACTCAATTTCTTTTGAATCTGTTGCTTCTATACATGCCACAGGTTAAAAGCATGAGCTATAGCCAAGAGTAATACACATCGGGAAGAGAAGGAACTTAATCAAATTTGCAAATACATCTGATTCAGCTTTTATCCTAATCCAGGGCCTCTTTAGTGGAATTTGAGAAGCATAAATTGTGCTACAGCATGTATTTGTTTTTTGTAATTAGGTTTTTAAAGTCTGGAGAATGGCAGTTAATATACCGAACAAGCTATCACAAATCAGTCTCTGCAGCTGTTTGTTTAGGTTGGTTGTATTTAATAGAAAGTAACTTTTCCTACCTAGTGACTTCTCGTAGCATTTATGACATGAATTCCTGACTTGCTGTAAATAGCAAATATTTCAGAGGAAACTGGGAAAGTAAGGTATGCAGGTTAAAAAAAAAAAAAAGTAACAATATATTTTATTTAATAATGGGAACATGCTGCTGTGGATATTTGCTGGTCAAGATGAAACGTTTCATCTTGTGATAGGAGGCATCTTTTTATGCTTACAACTCTTTATTTTTACAACTATCCAAGAGTTTATATACTGCTACAAGAAGCTAACATCTTGGTGATGCTTTCCAAGAGAAATGTCTGGCATCCATAAAAAGAGAATTAATTTATGTTTTGGCAGTCTCTTTCACCTTGAATGTAGAGCATGCTTGTTGAAAAAGTTAATGACTTGCCATGTGGTTTCTTTTGATCGGTTACAGCCAAATCAGTCAATTGGGTTGTCAGGAGGACAGCCTTCCCCTTATCCCAAATGCTCTCTTCCTGTCACTCTTTATTCTGCCAACACGCGGTTGGCAGGGCAGTTGAAAGGATGGCTGCAGTTACTACAAGCAAATAAATGTAGAACTATGCATCCTTAGTCAGAGATTTTTATGTGCAAAATTGAAAATTTCAGCACCTGATCTATAAGCAGAAAAAGAAAAAAGATGGGGTGAACTGAATACTTGCTGGATTGAGAGAGCACATGTGTGAATTTTGGCAGGTGTGAGACAGACTGAAGAATATATCAAACCCTGATAAGAAAGTTGGTTCAGGGTTGTTTTGTGTGTTGGCTGCAGGCAATGTTTAGAACAACTCATCTAGCCCAGTAGCCAGCAGCCTTGGAGACCATTAAGGACACACACATAGATTTGTACAGCATTAGGGGGAGTGCTCTGTGTCATGTGGCAGAAGGTGGTTTTCCCCTTGTTTTCCTGTCCCTGTGCTGCAAAGAATGGCGTACCTTGTCCAGGGAGGAAGATTAACAGCCCTCAGTGTAAGTGGAAAGGATAACACACCTCTGCTATAAAGTTTCATCATCTCAACAGGTGAGAGGAAGAGAAACATAAACCTGCAGTGTTCAAAGCTCGTGTTTGTAGCAAGAAATCTATTGCATGTGTTTTCAGAACTTTGTTCCTGATTTAATTATAGTCGGGAACTGCTTCTGCTTACTTGTAAATTTTCCGCAATGTGAATGCAAGCGTTGCAGCAACAGTCACGTTGCATATTCATGTAGCTGCACGAACAGATGGGGTTCCTACATAATATCCATATTTGACATTCTGATGGGATTTGCCAAGCCTAAGCTTTCATTTAAATTTTAACCTCTTGAAGAGATAGGTTTGTGATTTAATCAGTCAAGGGAGGTCTTGAAGTTATTTGTATTGTGTAGCAGATTCCAAGCCAGTGATTAGGTATGGTTTTGGTTTGGGAGACCCGCTGTAAGAATGGTTTTAACAGGCTATTGCTCACTAGAATAAATACTCACCAAATTCAGAGGTTTCTTGCAAAGCCATATTCATTTGGCTGATTATATTCATATCCTTCAGTACGTGAAGACAGATTTTATGTTCAATTAAAACATCAAGCAGCATTGTCGGAGTTCTGTTGCTGTGGTGCTGCATTGCAGGGAAGACTTTGAACTACAGGGCAGATGACCTTCCATTTCAGTTGGGGCAGCTCCGGGTGCTGCTGAATGTTGGTTTTTAAAACTGGGTTAAAGACTTCTTTTCCACGTTCTTTTATAGAAAGATGTCAAAAATATTAAGCACTTCCAAGATGCAAAGAGATAGCAGAAAACAGCCCTCAAACCTATATGCACTGGTTATTTATGAAACACTAGAGCCTAGAAAATATAAATACCACATTCTTGGTGCTTTTTGTACAGCATATACTGCTTTTAAAATTAAAACTGAAACTCAGGTATAAGGTAGATTGCTTAGTAGATGCCTTCTTTATGCAGTATGGACAGCTATGAAATAGTGATTAGGATTGCATTGATGTATGCACGTGGGATTCAATGCCCTTCTGATCATGACATAAGAAAGCATTTTTTCCAAGGCTGTTTTTAGTATCACTATCCCAAAAGGGAAGGGGGGAAAAAAAGTTTTTTCTGTTAAATTTCTGCATCTTTCCACGGTGCTCTTGCTGATACTCCTCATTTATAATTAGTAAATTTTAGCATGATAAGAACATTTCTTGTTGCTCACTCCATAAGGAAGGAAAAAGGAAGAAAAAAAAAAGCCAGTGGTAAAGGGGTGTGTACCTTAGATGCAGAAAAAGATCCGGCAGAGCTTGGCAGACATTATGTGTACCCAGGCAGCTTGTTTGCTGTAGGAAAATGTTTCATGCTAAAAGACTTATTAACTAATGTAATTTTACTTGTAATGAGGGTAAGAATAGATGTCTTCAAATTTTTGTTTATTTGTGGCTAATATGATTTATCTATCTAAATTAAGTAATAAATTGCTTTCAATGTCATGTTAATCAAAACATGTATACTAATGAGATTCATTTTCCCAGAGTAGAAGCTGCTTATGTGTGTTCCATCCATCTTCCTGGGAGATGTGCATTAACCTTTCACGTATTTGGGGGTTCAGGTTGGTAACCCAGCTAACCTTGTGCACAAATAGTGGTAAGCTCAATAGGTATCAGAGATGGTTTGGGGAAAACATCAGGGGATGTGGACAAGGACCTACAAAATGAGTGTGTTTCTAATCTGTAACAGGCAGAGGGAGGCTTTTTAGTTGTTAGATCTCAACAACTTTCACATTCCTTCAAGTACAACATAGTGGAAAAAAACATCTATTTTATTCACTATAAATGATTGATTTTTCTCCATCCCCAGCTGTATTTTTGCTTAAACTGAATGAGGCTGGAAGAAAGTTTTGAATGGTAGGAATTGGTCATTTAGCAGTACTCCACATGAAAGTTCCACTTTTTGACAGATTTTTTTTTTAATCAATGGTCTATTTTTGTTTTCCCTGTTCCAAGTGACAGATTCAGTCTAACTAAAGCAGATACCTTGTACTTTCAAAGCACGTTTTTCCACAGGTTTCTACAGGATAAGAAAACATGAGCATCAGACCACATGGGGCTGGAAAAAAACAGGGAATAAAATTGAAGTGATATCTGAAGTGAAGTTGAGTCCTTCAGCAGAATAAACCATCTCATTAAGTAATCAAGCTCTGTCTCAACTGGGGAGCCGAGGGGCTTATTCCTTTTTGCTTTACTGAAGAGATAATTTGGTACTTCTAACTTTCAGTTAGAAGTCTTCTATAGCTCAAATATATTTGTGGATGGTGTTTGTTGTCTGTGCCTGTATTGTCCTTCAGAAAATTCTTCATCTTTCATCTGTGTATTTCTGAAGGGCTCTCTTGTTTCCATTATTTCTTTCCTTAACAGCCACCTTCCTTTAGCTTCCTGCTTCCTCCTATTTCTGAAGGGCTCTCTTGTTTCCATTCTTTCTTTCCTTAACAGCCACCTTCTTTTACCTTTAGCTTCCTTCTAGCTTCCTTACTTGCCATTTCAGGAGCCATTCTTTTTACATGTGGTTGGAGTTGACTTCATCTATGTATTCAGGTGAGGTCTCATGTGTGGCTTGAGTAATCACCTGTATCTCCATGGGAGAATCTCGTCTGGTAAATTCCAGGACTTGTGTTCACCGATGCATTTGGTAGATGTACTTTGGTGGTGCTTTGTGTTGTTCTCCTGGTTTAGGGATTCCTTGTTGTTCGTCTCTTTTCCCCTGAAGCTGATGAGCACTCCCTGTAATAGCACAATGTTTAGTCCCCAGAATATGAACTGATAGTCTGAGCTTCTTGCTATTGAATTTTCTCCCACTTATTATGATTTCAGTCTTTGGATTAATCCAGTTCCTACTGTGTGTTAATAGAGTACTTCTTTTTGCAGTTGTGCTTATTCACCTTAGTAGTGGAGCATACAGAATGTTAAGGTGGATTGAGAGATTTGTATTTGTAGGAACTTTTTTAGCAATTTCACTTCAGTGTTCCGCTTCATCACTGTGCTTTCTGTCACCCCTTTTACCAGTTACCAAGAGTTGCTTTGAAATTGGTAGGAAATCTCCCTTTTCACTAACCCCTAGATTTCACATTTTCTTTGTTCCTACATTTTAAGGAATTGACCCTTACAGGAGTAATTGATTCTTGCTTGGAAAATCCACAGAATGTTTTAAATGTCTTCCTGTACACAACAGGTAACTGATATGCATTGATATAGGTAGATCCTTTTTAAAAATAAAAAATAAAAAAATATGCTGTTTCTCAAGATCATGAGTATTTGAGAGGTACGTCAAAAACTAGTTCTTTCCATCACAGGAATGTTATTCAGTTTCTGACATAATAGCTTTCTATAGCCTGCCATTACTTTCACCTCTGTGCAAGGTCAAGTGGAAACTGCTATGAAAATAGCTACATGAAATGAAGCTAAATTGGGAATAGTTTTTGTTGAGCGTTGACTTTGTTTCTGCAACCACAGATGCTCATCTATTTAACATAACAGCTGAAGTACATGAAGACAATCTCTGTAAATAAAACAGCATTGTTTTTGTTGTTTTTTTTTTTTAAGAAAAAAGTTGTCTTGATTCACACCCTAAATTGAAACTTAATTTCAAAATGTTGCTAATTGTTGAATGGTTCAGTCAATAAAATGTACTGTGTAAAAAAAAAAAAAAAAAAAAGCCTAATTAGCCCAGTGTGGCTTTTAAGGTGTGGGGTTTTGGTGGGACTTTTTTTTTTTTTTTTTTTTTTTTTTTTTTCTGAGTGCATTGCATGTCCATTATTTTCTTAGAAGTAACACTGCTGGAGTGTTTGCTCAGAGCAGGGCTGGCAGAGACTGGGCTGAGTGAGGCGTCTCACTGCCCTCTACTTCCCATGGGAGCTGGATGCTCAGTGTCAGTTCCACTTCTAGCATAAAATATACTTAGAGCTTCTGACAAGTGGGCTAGTTAGCTGGTTATAAAAATTTGAGCTGTGGTGATGATTTATTTTTTTTGAACAGAAATGTTTATTGTAATTGTATCAAGCCTCTGCAACTTGATATTGTAAGTAAAGTAGTTTTATGTAAATGACCCAGGGCATTTGTTTAGCAATAGAGATTACATGACAACTAACGTAATATTACAAACATGTAAGCATTCATGACATCGGTGCCTGGGTTGCATATGTCACATTTACTTTCCTACACGGAAAAATAGTCATTTTATTAAATGCTATGAAATAAGTTTTCAAACAAAAAAATATTTAGTAATAACAAACTAGAAGACTTCACATAAAGTAGTATTAAAGTGATGTGCTGTTTGCTTTTTTTAAGCTTGAGTAACTTTTATTTTTAATATGGGAGGTATGTATTTAAATGGATGGAGTATTGAGCTTACTTGCTTTTGTAAATATTTCTAGGTCAATTGATTTCAGTTTCTAGCAGCAGGAGTGATTCCCTTGACGTTGGGTTTGTTGTCTAATAAATCTAACAATGATGCTAGACATTAAAAAGCAAAACAACCAACTCCCATTATTTTTGGTAAAGTGTTTTGATTAGTCTGTTGAGATTCTCGCTGTCCCAGATGATCCTTATAGAGGAGGAGGAAGGGAAAGAGATCTGTACAAAGACTAATGTTTCCTTTTAGGACATGTTACAAACTACAGGACGTAGTTTTACAGATGGGGGAAAAAGGAGAGTAGCTTGATTCCAGTATCGAGATACAAAACAGATGTGAAACAAGCCTACGGTGGTTTAGAATTAGCACTGAGTCCTTTAGTAACCAAGTAATTGTTAATATTACTAGACTTTGAGAGCAAAACAGTGAATTGAACCAGATCCATATTCTTTACATCTCTTAAGTATTGTGCAAACCATGCAAATTCTGCGTATAAAACAGGACTGTGGGAATGTGAGCAAAGCTATGTACCTAATTTCATTACATGTGAAAGTCTTAGTAACTCACTGAAGGTCAGTGATCTAAAATTGACCTGAGTCCGGTATTTCATAGCACAGTTACTGAATAATCTGGGCTGTGACTGGAAGTTTCTCTTTGGTTATATTATATTAGTGTATTTTCAGCATGAGAACATATACAACACCTACCAAATTTCTCAAAACAGCCCCCCAAATCAAGGCAGGTGTGTAAAACAAACCAACCAACCTGCAGAAATTGTTTATTTGTCAACTCTTTTGGGAATTCTACTGCTAGTTTTTCCCCAGAAGGTCACTAGGTTTTCATGCCGCTGATATGTAACTATATAAAACTATCCATGTGAATTTTAGATATTTGCAGAATAAACGTGCTTTTGGTCTTGCCTGCTTGCACAGAATGCAAGCATTTGCATTTGATGTTTTAGGTAGGTCTTTGATGGCATTTTGTCTCCATGTTCTTAATGTAATGATTGTTTCTGTGCCAAGAAGAGAGTGTATGAAGGAATGCCAAAGAAGCTGTGCATGTGCATTGGTCTCAGAACCTCTATAGACGATGTTTAAGGTAACGTTATATTTTGCAACTGTGGCAGCATTAACTGTATGCAGTGAGGAAGTTCCACCCATGGGCAATAATTTTCTTCAAGTGCTGTAACCTGATCATGTTTAGTCTAGTACCTGTATCCTTAGCAACTTCTGGTGAGATAATAAAAGGATACAGATAGTTTCAGATTCTGTGCTATTCGTACATCCTTCTCGGGCAAACCTATTCTACTAATTTTGTTAAGGTGTTAAATAGCTTCTAGTTTGAGAACCATGGTTAGCAGGTATCCCTTGCTTGAAAAGGCTTATAAAGGCTCTGAGCTTGGTATGTCCAGGTTTGGTGTTTTGTTGTTGTGGTTTTTGTTTGGTTTTGGATTGAAATTGTTACTAAACCTCTTTATGAGATGGGGCCCTTATAACCTCATTACAGGGTAGTCTGACTACTTTATACCATCTTTTTCCTATTTTTGCTTGAAGTATTTTCCTTTTCTGTGTTAGAAAAGATCTTGTAGTTAGTGTCAGAAAAGACTTATTTAAAATAAATGTTTACGTGAGTTTAACATGCTTAGGTTTGGATATACTTCAATTCTTGCATACATTTTGACCAAAATAATTTCAGGTACAGCATTTAAGCACCTTAAATGTGCAGTTAGTAACACTGCAATTTGTATGCTTATACCAGAACTCTAACAGTTGTAGAACTACGTGTTTCTGAATTTAGATTTACTGTGTTTTTATTTAACACTCATTCCTTGAACTCAAGTCTGCGCTAATACTGTAAACTTAGCCTTAGCATGTGGCGGTGTTTTCTGAAGGTCAGTTTTCTTTCATGGTCACATTTGCCCATTCCTAACAGAAATCCATACCACTTAAATTTTAATTATTCTTTCTGAATTTGTTTTAACCTATCCCTGATCACACCAAAAGAGTATGTGTGGCCAGCTGGGATCTGTTGGTGTCCTGGGGGCTCTTCTGTTTTACAGTGTATGCGGTTGGGCTAAGTTTCAGATAGATGAGGCCTTGTTAAAAGGGAGCATTGGCGTGATGGGTAGTGATCACCAGGAGAGAAGGTCTTGGTGTTTTTTTTTTTGTTTTTGTTTTTTCAAGAATTGAAGATCTGTAGGGGGAGGAGGGGGAAAGCAGGTCATTTTATCTGGCAAGTGTGATGGTTATTTAACCGGATTCTTTGGTGGCAATTTTGCTTTTTCAAGAAGATAAAATATTATTCTAGCATCCCATTATCTGGTCATTCTAGCATGTGAGCTACAGAAAACTGCACTGAGGAGAAGAAACATCTGCTGCTTGTATTCTGTAGTAAGCTATTGAAGGTTTATCTTGAAAGATCTCACATCATATATAAAGCAGAATAAGATTTTGTAATACTGTATAACTTTCACTTGTATATTTACAGTGATACCTTTACCTTATTAGAATGGGAAGACTTTTCAGGTTTTTGTGAGACTTTCTCTGAAACAGCTGAATAAGGTGGTTTGTCACTACTTCATATTAAATAAAGCGATATTTTGAGGTGGATTGCTGAGTGCTGAGAATTGCAAATGCACTTGAAGTTTTCCTTAATGACTAAGCTTTCTTGCTTAATATAAAAATGAAAGGCTGCGCAGGAGTGAGCGATGTTGTCAAACCTGTCATCAAGTTCTCACAGTTGGTTTGAATACTTGTAATGTTCTTCCTTTAATTGACTTGGAAATCTGAAAAGGTTGATGATAAAAGGGGAAAAGCCATTTTTAAAGATGGTGAAAAAATTTAGCTCTGTGCAAAGGCCTAAGTAATTAGTTACAGATTTGTTGCCTGCTTATAGCATTTTAGTGGGCTCTGAAGTGCTGTGTGTAATTGAAACATCAACCTTTGTCACTTCATTTAGTTTTAGCCAAAAAAGAAAAGCAAACAAACCAAAAATATTGAAAAGTTTACAACCCTTTGAGAGTATTTGGAAATTTAGCTAAAAACAAATCTTCCAATCATTTGTTTCATCTCAGTCTGTTGTCATTACCTGGAAATCACTGTTTTTCTTCTCAAAAGGAAAAACACACACACAAACACACACTACAACAACAATAACAAAATAAAAACTCACACCCCAGGAATAAAAGTCTAGAATGGCAAGCATTAGTGTTTTGACAAATAGCAAGCAGTGATCCTTATAGCAGATCGGCGACAACAGGTTTTGGGAAGAATGTGCCTTAGTGTGTTTGAAAATCAAAGAATTCAGAAATGGTTGTTCTTTGAAATCCTCTTTCTCTGCTGCAGAGGTAGTAGTTGGAAAGCTGGTTGGTGTGCAGCTGCTTAGTAAAAACTTTTAATACCCTTATAATCATCTATGGCAGAAGCCTGTGAACCTGTGGGACAAGAACAAGGTGGAAATCTGAGAGGAAACCCTGATGAGCAGCGCCTTTATCTGATGGCTGAATTACAAGTTTCATCACAATCCCCCAGTCTGTCAGGGCCCAGGGTAGGGCAGTGCAGTTGTTTACTGTGATGGCAGCTTTTTGCTGCGTTGATCACCGCTGTCATGGCCAACACTTGCTAATGGATTGATGTTGTGCTCTCGTGGTGGGCTGCTTGATGAAAACTTAATGATACATAATTCCTCCTCTGAGTTGCATTTTCCTGATTCATTTTCTCAGTAGAATTAACTTTAAAGAATAACTTGTTAAACTGTTCAATTTATGCAGTAGCACAGTGCCAAGGACAGATGGGGAAGCAATGGTATTAAAATGGCAGATGGCTGTCTTGTACCCTCTGCCAAAGAAATTACAATGAAAGATCAAATATTTCCTTTAACTTCTGATTTTTGATGCTTCTTTTAGGAAATAGCATGTTTTATTTTTCGGTCTTGTGTGCTTCTCCAATGGCCACCCCTTAAACATCAGGAGCTAAATCAGAGAATTGTTCCTGGGAAGACTACAGAAATTCCAAGTACGATGGGCTGATTTAAGAGCTGTCTTCCATCTCCTTATAATGAGCAGATGATTCAAATGATGTCAGTAATTCTGTTGGTATGTTTGTAACTCTGCATCCTGGGCCAAAACAAGCAGAGGATTTTGAGGGTGATACCTTCAACTAGCCTAGGCTGAAATTCAGGGAGAGTTCAAGTTGGTCAGGACTTGTGGATGAAATCTGTACTATGATGTTGGCAGGCAACGATCTGTCCCTTGCTGAAAATGTGCATCTAATAATTGCTTGTGCTGTTTTTTTTTCCAAATTTGGAATGTTGTTGCACCAGCAGTGACCACTAAAAGTAGTCTCAGTGTTTTATTCTCACTAACATAGGGGCCAATAGGAAAATAGCATCGCTGCCACTCATCTAGACAATGTTGAGCCAAATAAAAATAGCATTAGTAGCTCTGATTAGTAGAGCTTCGGTGATTCTAGTAGGTGGGTGATGGAAAGAGCTTCCAGAAGGTCTACTCAAAACTCCCTTGTCATTTTCCTTTACATCTAGTGCTAAGTACAGTTTGTCTTGCATGGATAATGTGGGCTCTGAGAACAGTTCCACAAGTAGCCTTGTCAGGTAACCATTTGGTTATTACAAAACCAACTTGATGCATTTAAAATAACACTTGAAACTCTGTAATATGCTTCCATGATCTAGTAATTGCAATGAAGGTTTCACCTAGATCTCATTTACACTTGGAAATGGACAGCAACACCTTTTTTTGCTATCCTAAAGAGGGAGAAAGTTATTTTGCAGACAATATTTATGTATTTAGAAGCTGGTTCACCTTCCCTGGGGTGGAAATTTTTGCCAGTATATAAAGCTTTCTCTTTATGAGGTATGTTCTTTGAGGAAATCTCCAATGTCTTATATTCTAGTGTAAATCACGCAGCTCTGTTAGATGGATGATTGTTGCAGTGGTGTTTTTTGTTCTCGTTGAGGTCATGTTGGTAGTTTTGAAGTGAGACATCTGATTTATTTTATGCAGTGATCAGATTAGAAGTAATTGTCCCCAGGGACACCTCTTCACCAAAATCTGATCTAGATAGTGCTATACACTTTCTAATTCTTGAACTGCACTAGGTTTTACTTTTTTTTTTTCCTAAAAGTCTGTTTGATTAATAATTTGGAGAGCTTTCCAATGAGGAGTTTTAATTTTGATGTGAAGAGGTAGAGCTGATATTCTTCCCATTTCTATCAATATGGTAATCTACCATGCTGAAAGGGGCACTTTATTTTTATTTATTTTTTAATTTTCTACTGTAGTGGTAGCTTGGAAAGGACACTTGCTTCAGCAGAAGGTACACGTTCTCAATTTACCACAGACTTTGGGCATAGTGCTTTTAGTATTAGTAAAATGTTAAATTGCATGGTATTTTTTGAAAATCAAGCTAAGTTGGTAAAACTGTGTCATTTAGGAACATTCAGGTCCTGGTTCAGCATGATAATTAACTACGTATCTTGAAACCTGTGAATAATCTGTGGGGCTAAACATAGCTGAAGTCTGCTTGTGTTTACATACTGTGCTAAATCATGATTTCAAATCCATTTCAAACCCAGAAACAGTGATCATCTTGGTTTGCTCAGTGATTGCTTAGTTCTAAAAAACAACAAATAGTATACTAGTAGCACAGGTAATTAGTGTATGTGATCGATTTGACAGATAATGCCAGACTGTAGCTTGTTTAACTTGAAATGTAATCTTCATTTATATTTTTATATGTTAAATATGTGGAACCATTACCAAGATAATTTTGACTAATATTTTGTTTGCTATAAAAAACAAGGAGCAAAGAAAGGGTGCAGTTTATTATGATATAACTGAGCATCTTTATATTTTTAAACTATACTGCAAATCTCATTAGAATGTGGTACTTGTGAAAAGAAGCACAGACATTTGCTATTGTGAAGAGGGGAGGAAGAGAAATGAGATTTCCATCTGTGGATCTTAACGCAGTTAGTTGTCCTCTCAGCATGCTGTTGTGTGAACAATTTGTGCAAGCTGTAAACTGAATGTTGGTTTGCTTTAATCATTCTCTTGTTAAAATTGAAGGGGTCTGTCTTTCCTCTCCTTTTGGGAGATAGATAGAGGGGGAAATTGCAGGCAACACTCAGAAAACAGACTAAAAGATTTTTTTAACAGCTGTGTATTGTTTAACAGAATAATGAGCAAGATATGTGTTTGGCATCTTCCTGTACTGTTTGTCTATTGCTGCTGTTTGTCTTCAGCTGTAAATATTTCTACAGCTTCAAGTGTAATCATGCTGAAGATGTTCTACAGTGATATGACCAGAAAAATTTTCTCTTGCTGCTCATGTGGCACAAATACGATGATCTCTATAAACTTTTCATATAAACTATTATAAAAAATCCATCAAAAACTTAAAAGCACTGAGCTATAGTACAGAATGTCTCGCTTTGATGTAGTATCTCTGAGTTTTCATGACCTGCAGAAGGAAAATGCAGGCTTTCCTTTAGTGTAAGTTCTTTTTTAAACCAAGTGATTTAAGAGGTTTATTTGAAGAAGTGAACTAGTTCTGAGGTTAGTGTCATGTTATATGGACACGCGTTACTTCTGGTCTTGTTTTCACATGCCAAAGTAAAACATTCTGTAAATAGAATAATTTTTGTGCCACTAGTTGACTAAAACTAGCCTAGAACAATATTCAGCATTTTAAGACCCAGAGGATGGAGTGTCTGAAATGGTATTAAAAGATATTCCCGTTGAAAATAATAAATATTTTTCTATGGGATGGGGTGGGAGAGGGGATGGAGGGGGCATAATGGTGACAAAAACTTGTTTTGCTTTTTATCCTTGTTTTGTTCACATTTGGCACAGTATATTTAAAATGATTGATCATCCAATCATAAAACTACTACAGTATACTGTAAACAACATAGTTCCTGACATTTTTTTCTTTTTTTTTTTTTTTTTTTTGAGAGAGAGTCAGGGAAGGATATTATGCATCTTAACTGCTGTAAAGTACTAATGTGAGAAAGGAGCCATCCTCCTGTCAGGGATGGCGTATTCTTGTTTGCAGTGAGATCTGGAAGTGATGCAGCTGCTGTTGGTGAAGGTGTCATGTACAGGAGATCACCAAATTTAGCTTATCTCAATGAAAGTCTGAAATAGGATGCTTGCCATGTTTCTGAATTTTCAGATCCACTGATGCAGTGGTGCCACATGTTCTCCATGAACTCTAGATCTTGCAATGCATATTCACCTTTCTCGGTGTCTTTGCATGTTCCTGAAAGGGATTATCTCTGTCCCATAAGCTCCTTAGTTGCTCTGCACAGGCCTCTTCCTTCACAGCTATTCCCTCAAGATATTTATAGGTACAGCATTAACAACGTGTGCCTTCTTAGAGTGTTGGAATAGATATTTAGGTAGGCTTTTACAGGCTTATTTGGCTGCTAAAGAAATTCAGCTTTTGGGTTTCTTTTTGCAAGACGCTCATATACAGACTTAACAAGGTGTTTGTTTGTGGGCAGCGGCCCTGCTAGTTTTCACCTGCATTTCTGTGTTCCTCTTGAGATAGAAGTGGCTTGTGAATGTGAAGATCACGCATCAGGAGAGAAGAGCTATTAGAGGGAAGAGGATGGAAGAAGAATGTTTGTTACAGTTTTGTGCTTTTTGTTATTGCTTTTAAACTTAGGGTTGGGAAAACTGAAAGCGTGTCAGCTGTTTCAATTTCCTTATGATGCCTTCCTGTGACACGGACTTAACCCACAAGGGATAGAAAGTGTCCCTGTGTGGCACAGAATTACCCACAAGTACACATTCCATCCAGGTGGCAGTTTATAATATGGAAAGGATTTTTTTTTCTGCTAGTTACCTAGTGTATGTTTATATGTACCATCTCTTTGAGTGGAGAAAAAAAAACACAAAACTATTTGAAAAGATGACTGCATTCAAGTGAAATAGTGCTTTCTGGATGGACAGTAAACAAACAAAACACACACAAAAGAACAATAAGCCCTGAAAAGGCTACTTACCTGAAATGCAGAAATTATCAGTATTACCGCTTAAGTTTTCATTGAGAGGTGTCTCTCATGTAGCTTATGATCATTTTTATGTTAAATATTCAGGCTACTGTTCCTTCCATCCTTAAGCGTGCCTGTAAGCTATCATTAGTTACTGCATAGATGCACATATCTGAGAAGAAGGTTCTGCAGCTATTATTTCTGTGCATAAACAGCTTAGCAATGCCTAAAGAACTATAGATATGAGGTTATTTAAAAATGAAAAGATAGATATATCATAGCTCTTTGTACTTTTCTGGCAAAGCTAGGAAATGCATTGTCTTTTTGCCAAAAGTAAAGTATCATTGCCATTTAACTCATTTTTAAAAATAGCAGTGTAAGAAAGTGATGCTACCTAGTAAATTATTTTCTAAGTTTTTAGATTTCTAATATGCAATTTCTTTATGCGGCTCTTCCCTGTTACGGAAGTGGCCTTAGTCTCAGTTATTTATGATAGAATAACAGAGTATCACCAGGCAATGGACTAATTTCAAAGAATGATTAGCAAGTCTGGAAAAAATAGTTCTGTGCAGTACCTTCTTAACAAATTTCAATGTGGATAGACAGAAGAGCTTATTTTGGGGTGTGATTAGGTGAAATAGGATTAAGTGATGTAGAATCTTTTTTCTGAAGAACTTGTGAGAAAGAAATGAGAGAAAGTTACAAAAATTTTAGAAGCACGGTGAAATGTTCTGAGTGAGTTCTGATGTGGAAGGGAAAGAGGGGGGTTCCCCACTGGGGGCAGGGGAGTGATGGGCAACAAAACCAAAAATAACGGTTCCTCTAGAAGAAAATGGGCATTTGATAAACTTCCTCAAGAGACTTTGATATCTTTGGCCCAAATTCTGAACCGAAGTGTTGCTGACCTGGAGACAAATAAGTGGGAAACACTGTAGTTCTCATGTACCGTGAAGGAACTGAGGTTGCTTCTGTAGAGCAATATGCATTTCTGCTCAGACAGAATAAGTTACTGACTCCTTTTAAACTTGTAGAAGAAGCTGCTGTAGTTTTTGATTAATATAATGAGCTATTTTTTATATTCATATTTTTTTCTGTATGTTAGAGGAAATTTTACTTAGACCAAAGGAACTGAATAATATCTCTGCATAGTCTGTCCTTTACTTAGAGTTAAGCTACTGACTTTTCTTACTCTATGGGTACGTTATGCTTATAGGTTGTAATGAAGCCTCAGCCAAATACAAAGCAAACTTAAGGAGAGGAGTAACATTTTTAAGTATTGATGTGGAAAGGAATGTAAATATTTTTTGAATTTGCAATATAATTATTGAGCTGTGTGATTCTGATACCCAGTGATCTGAGGATCTGTAATATTCACTACAGCTAGGTGGTTGATGTAGCTTTCTATATTTTTATCTATTGGAGGCCTTTTTTCTTAATTTGAATAAATCAAATTTGCACCTTTATATTTTCCAGGCTTTTTTATTCTACTACCATGCCTGTTCACTACTAGTGGCTGTTCAGGTTGAATCAGGTTGAATGGCAGAATAAATGCCATTAACAGTATTATTAAAAAAAAAAAAAAAAAAGCCCCCATCTCTGCAAAAGTTTAGTCAAATGCAGGCAAAATTAATAAGCTATTCATGATAGTTCATAAGCAATAATTACCTTTTTATTTAAGGATTTTTTTTTTCTTTTGGGGTATGATCATAATGTGATTTTCTCAACAAAGCTACCTTAACAAGGCTTCTAGACTTAATGAAATACTCTGAACATGCCCCCTTTACTGGCTGTTTACTGATCTGCTAATCTCTAGAGTTCTCTAACGAGCCAAAGAATTCTAACACCAAGTGAATACGTTAGATCTGCTGTTCTGATCAGTGGTTAACTTCATCTTTAAGATTCCCTTTCTCAGCCTCCTCTTGGCTGTTTGTTAGCTGTTTTTGTTGTTTATTTGGTTGGTTGGTTTTTTAGCTTAAAATACTCCATTTTTTAACTTGATCTGAATCCATGAGTGACATCCTGTTGACTTAACTTCCTTTTAAGATTTCCAAGTGAAATCTTTTCTGATGATCATTTAATAGAACACGACAGTAAGATACCCTCTTCCTTTAGATATGTAGATACTCTCTCTCTCCAAGCCTAGACTGGGAGAGGCAGGTACGTTCTATGTTAATGGGGTATCAGAACAGTTTCTGAAAGCCCGTGTTATAGAAACACAGGTTTTCAGAACTCCATACTGAAATGAATTTTCATTCCTCAAAATCAGTGTAGCAAACAGACTGTTTGTACCAAAACAGACTGTTTGTACCCTCTAACCTTGTTAGAGGGGTTTGTGCCTGCTGAAACCCAAATTAGACTGGCCCAGCCTGCTGAAAACTAAACGTGGCCATTTTGTGAACATCCATTTCAGAGTACTCTGTGCTGAAGCCCTGGTTCACAAATAATTTGATAATAGATGGAAAGTTTTCTAAATGCATTGATATGCAATGTTTAATTGCTATCAGAATATATGTTATACTTTATGATAGATTTTAATCTGTTAAATTCGCTGTATTTTTAGAATCATTAGAAAAGAAATAAAGGAGTAAAAGCTCACTGTTAATGATGAATAAACTATTTTATTTGGTTTCAAATATCTTCTGCATCCAATTAGACCTTTTGAACTGTCAAATTTGATCTATATGGAGAAATATGGGCACATGACCGTTAACTGCAGCTAAGTTAAATTGAGATATGAGTGGGCAATTAAAAATGTGTCTTTAAATAGAAGTGCTATCTGTACAGTACCCAGCCCATTAAGCAAACTGTCAGACTGTAGCCTGGAATTATTTTTACTGAGGGGAAATTGGAAATTTAAATTATTGAGGGAGTTTCATAGTGAAGAAAATAAAAATGGCAATAAGGAGGATGGAAGATATGGGCTTGAAAAATGTAAGCAGGTATCAGTGCAATTTCATGTGTTTATTGAAGTAATTTAGAAATGAAAGGCTGAATTTAGAATCTCCTGTGAGAGATGGCTGACATTATCTAATGTTATTATACTCTGAGCAAATATTTAAGGGTGAGGGAGAACTTCTATTAGTTTTACACCAGTTTAATGAGGAACAATGACTTCACACTACTCACGTGCTGCACCAGATTTGCAGCATCAGCATCTTCTGTGCAGTGAATTCAGTCGTGCTTTTGGGATGTCTCATGACATTGGGTAGTTTAGCTAACTAAGCAGTGGGGAGGTATAGCTGTATCCTGTGTAATGTTGCAGTGGTTCAGAGATCAGAAGCAGGTGGAGGATGTTGTTTTATGTTAATTGCTACATAGGATCTGGTGAAATCAGAGGTATTCAGGGTGAGACTGTATTTCCTGTATAACTGCAAGTCAAAGGGTTTTTCTCCTGTTAGGTGCAGAAGCTTGGTTTGGTTAATTTTGTGGAGCTTTGTTATGTGTTTTTTTTCCTAGTGTGTGTTTGTGTTTGTTTTTTTTTTTTCCTAGCGGGGTACCTGATTCAAAATAATGTTGACTTACTGTGGTTTTTAAAGTGTTGATCTAATTTACTGCGGTCTTCTATCAAAATCATGAAAAACTGTGGTGACTGGCTTTATAGACTGATGTGTTTACTGGTAACTTGGTACAGTGTGTTTCTATTAAAAAAAAAAAAAAAAGCCTCTGCTTTGCTTTCCAAAGCTATTCTAATGTGTTACATATACTGATGGTTCTTTTTTTCAGCTGTAGTTTAACGGAGTAAAACCAATGTTAATAAAGCCATCACTTATTACTGGCACTTAAGCATACGCTGACATAAAGTTGTCCCAAATTCTGGTGGTACTGAGTGAAGTGATCTCTTACGTGTATGCTGCTCCAGCTGTTGTACAGCAGGGCATAGTGAATTCAAATAGGTTGTTGCTATGACCTGGATATGTTGCTATGACTTGGATATGTCACCATATGGATTCGTATACCAGAGAGCTTAGATTGTCCTGAAGGATAATGATCTTACTCCACTGAAAAAAAAGTGCAGAAGGAAATCTCAATAAAGGTTTGCACAAAGATTTTAGAGTCCTCTTTGGTAGTAGTAAGCAAAGACATGCAGAATGTGCAGAACTTAAAGCTATTTGAAGATTTGACCCATTGATCTCGCTTTGCACTAAGTTAGGATGGACAATTAATTGGCGGTAGAAACCTGATAAACTTCCAGTTGCTTAACAACGTCAAAGCAAACAATAACTGCCATGTGTTTTCCCTAAGCTTGTTTGTATTTAAAATAGCCATGAACATGTCAAGTGGGGACATGAATAAAATGGTGTGTGCAGATAAACTACTTAGATAATTAAATTGAAGTGTAAGTACTCGTTTGTTTCATTGGATGATGCTGCATTTGTGTAAATCTATTAATTTGTATTTTTGTACAGCTGTTTCATTTACACAGGGACCAAAAGGTGAACTGATGTTTCTTTGTGGTAGCCTCCTGTATATGTACAGAAAATAAATAGATCAGAAGCTGAAAGGCTGGTGCAATGCTAAAGGTGCCCAAACTTGTCAGCTTTTGAATATCTCCTAATAGCGTGGGAATGAAGAACACCAGTTGTTTAATAATGTCTAGTTACATACAGACTTCAGAGTATTGTGTAATCAAATTGAAGATCATTTGGCTTACAATAAATTAGAAGTATTAATTTTGCAAATAAGGCAAATATTAGGCAATGCAATGGGATTACTGGGTCACAAACAGTATTGGATGGGTATATCCAAATTAATTGGGACACCAAAATGTGCCCTTAAAATAAAAGAAAAAGCGACACTAATTGTAATAGCAAGCAGAGTCTGTGTGGCCGAAACCTTTGACAGAAATTGAAACTTGTATACCCTTGTTTTGTTGCATTGTGTTACCTACGAACTGTAGTACAGCAAAGTAATACAGTTACTGTGCTTCAGCTAGATGGCTCTGGGCACCAGCCAGCAACTTGCACCCAGTTCTATGTTGGAACGAGTTTCAGGCGTGTTCTGGCATGCAGGCAGCTCATTAGTGCCCAGTTGCTGTTTTCTCTTCCAGAACTGTTGATGAAGTCAAATTATGAACCTCCGAAATGATAGCCCTAAAAATTTCTGATGTTTACTATGTCATAAAATAGTTGACTAAAATAATTTTGTGACTTTGGAAGCAGTAAGCATTTTAAATGTGCTGTTTGGGCTCATTTACTCCATCTAGAGAATCAAATATTGACAAAGCGTATTTAAGACAGTATGTGCATAAACTTGTATCTGTATTTACTCATTTACTTTCTAAGTCTACAAGGCAATAGAATAGTCGGACTGTTTATGGCATTCATCCAAGTCCATTCTAAAATTACAAGTACTGGACAAACTAATTATCGAGGAATGTCCTTTGTATGTCTTTAAGTGATCAAATCAGATACAAAGTACTTCATTGTAATCCAAACAATACATAGATGGCTGGTTTTGAAGTTTTCTGATACTTCACCAGTGTTACAAATGTTTCTGTTGCTGTAACAAAAAATGAAAAAAGGGCAGTATGGAGACCTGAATTTAAATGTTAGTTTTAATCTGTCAGTTAACCAAGAAATCTATTTTGACAGCAAAATCTATGTAACTTGCAAATTAGCAGCTTTGACAGAATTGCTGTCTCCAATTGAATGCTTTTCTGGGTTCTACTTACTTAGTATAGTTAAGTGCTTTAGCACTCCGTAAACTTAAGGTCATTATTCACTCTAATTTGTAAATTACTCCAGATAATCTCTGTAGTGGCATACAAAAGTACATCCATACTGTAATTGTTCAGAAAGGTTTTAGCCAGATTAAGTATTTTTCTGAAATGCTGAGAAACTGCTTCATTTAGTTTAACTGATGAGTAGCAGTTTAATGGCTATAGATATCGTACTTACCTGGTAATGTATTTGTTATTGTGAAGGATTCCTCCCTTTAGTTCGTTAGCGGTTGTAATGACTAATTTTTCCTATAGCCTGAAAGTGTCTTCAGGTAATTAAAAGGTCAGCAGTGTTGTTTTTCTTTCCCCTGTATGGATTTGAAGGCTTTCCAAAGGAAGGATCTTACACTAAGAGTTACTACACATAGCAACTAAATAGTAGTGATCAGTCTTTAGAACTGGTATGTTACTTCTAGAAGTTGAGCAAAATTTTCTGCATGTTTTTCTAAGGAATGATACTGATGTGGATCAGTCAGAAAGCGGCTGCATGAGGCAAAGAATCGAGCCATTCTAACAGAAGAACCATGTCTTTTACACACTGAGAAAGGAGTCTTTTATGATTGTAGCTTTTGTCTGGAAAATTTCAGTATGTTGAATGCTTTTTGGCCTAGTTCAGGTCAAAATAACTTGTTTCCACATACTACTTTCCATGGACCTTGTCTGCAGAGTGGTCCACTGCCAGCATTGCACAACTGTTTTGCTCTATCGTGCCTTTGTTAACAGAGAAGTTCATTTTATGTTGCAGTTCTGTCTTTTCAGCTCCCGATTGTTGGCTTGCCTTTTCCCCCTCCTTTTTTTAGTAGTTCATTTTCATCTTCTGCCAGAATAAAGTGATTTTTAATAGGTTTGGTTATTACATATGTAAAAATCTGTCTGCAAATTACAGTTGACTAGGATTTATGGCTTTTTTATTTTTATTGGATTACCTTATTTTACCATAAAGAAATGACTGAAATCTATGTTTTGTTACAGCTGAATATACAGCTTACTGCTTTCTAAATGAAATCAGACACCACAGTTCAAGTTACTGTATTACTCTACAGTGGTAATCCCTTAAGTAATAAAGTTTGGATTAAAGCACTTATTGAAGGTTAGCTCTACTGATTTATTTTTTTATTCAATACAATGGTTTAAAATTGATTTGTGGCAGTTAAGATTGTTTTATATAATAATATATGCTATGGCATCAAGTAAGAGTCTCATCTGCTATACTAACGCTTCTAGGGACTAAGAGAAGAGTTACTGGACAGTTCTGATTTAAGTTCATGGTTTATACCTAATAGTTAGCCACTGAGCTCTTCATCTACCTCTCACCCCTCTGAAATGTAGGAAATTGTGTTACAATCTTCCAAAGTCTGCTGTATGTGTATATGTTGGTAACAGTTCATGTGTTCTGTGTTATCCTTTAGGATAACCTAGGAAATCTGTCACTCTTCTCCAGTGGCTTTGTAAATGAGCATTAATGAGGTGAAAGAGAGAACTTCCCTGCCACTGTGGCTGGAGAAACCACATACTTGTACACATATATACAGACATGCTTCTCATTCCTGAAACTCTAAGGCTGTACAGTTCCATTGTATTTATACCTAATTTGAAATATATGCGATATAGTTAGGCAGATCATAGCTTATTTATGTCAAACTGCCTCTTGTAAGGGGCCTTCTTAAGACAAGCTATCAATTTTCCTATCAAGTAGTTGAATTACTTGAGTTTCAAGATGCATCAACCATGAGGCAGTCCAGAAGGTTTTTTCCCCTCTGCTTTCTTAACTTCAGTTAAATTTTATAATTACTTAAAGAGGTTTTATTGCTTTAGTGAGATGACAGCATGCAATGTGTGGAGAGAAATTTACGTGATAAATAAACTTGTTTCTTGCTTCAGCTCAAGATCTTGAGGGTGCAACCTGTCATAAATTTGTGTATGATCTTTTTTTTTTTTTTGAGAAGGTGTTTGTTTATTGAAAGTGTGACAAGTTTCTGGTTTAAAATGAGTTTGTATTTTTGAGAGGCAGTTTATGGCTGAGGCATTCTGTACTACTGAAAGGCAGTGGTCTATCTCACATTGTCTTGTGGACCTGGTGTAGGGGTAGGGGTGAGGTGAGGAGAATGGACCCCTTCCTTTTCCTTGGCAAAAAAGCCTGGTTCCTCCTAGGCATATTTTTACAGGCATATTTTACAGCTTTAACATTAAAAAAAAAAAAAAAAAAAAGGGGGTGGGGGAAGGAAGAGGAGAGCTTTTCCCCAGCCCATGCTTCTCTCTTACCTGCACGTCTGTGCCTGTGTTCTTAGCTGAATCTTTTTTATGTGTTTCTTTATTTTTCTTTAGTGACCTGGTAACTTCTGTAAGTATTACCTTAGAATTCTGCCTAAGTTTACTGAGCTTCAAGTGTCAATGTAACAGCTGTCAGCTGAAGCTTTTAAATGTAATACATCTGCAGAGATGCTGGCAGCAGGAGAGTAAGACTGTCTGCAAGAGAGTGGCCAAATGCCTTTTGCTTTTTCCTTGTCAGTACAGACAGATAAGAACTTGTGTATCAGCCATGGTGCAGTGCCAGAAGTTTCCTCTGTACACGTTGGGTGTGTTAATTCTCAGGAAGGGAAGAATGGCTGGGTCAAGCAGCTGCGAGGCATGCAGATGGAAGTAGGCAGGGGTCTGATGTAGTTCCTTAGAAATATTTGATCAGCACTCGTGACTGAGCTTGGTGCGCTAAATCAATTGGTCATGTGGTGCCTTTGTCCTGGAGGTGCTTCAGATCCCTCTTTGGTGACTTAAGGTGGTCAGCAGGATGGTAAACACTATCGAATAACAGCTATGTAGAAATGAGAGAGAGCTATGAGTAGTTATTTTTCAAATGGAATACTTTAACTGGGGATTTGATGAGATGAACTGAAGATTTGAGAGATGCTGCATTGAAGTAATGTATCTGTTTGGACCTTATCTCGCCTTTTAGCATCTCTTAATTTTTTTTTTTTTTTTTTAGAACAGCCCTTCTAATGGCTCACTGATTAGGTTATTGAAATGGAGACTTGGATTCATAACTCATTCTGAGCATGTTTGAAGTTGAGATTAGTATTAGCTATGAATAAGCCATGATACTTCACGGGGCAATGATACCTCTTCAATGCTTTTCATTCCTGTGTTCCACTGCAAGGAATTATATTCACAATTTCCTGTCTTTTATTTTCTTATGTGCATTTATCATAAAAATACTGGTCTAATTCCTTACATTGCAAAGAGTCAATTACACAGAATGTTGTGTGCAGGCAGAAATATAAGTAATGGCTCGTTTTTATTTGCTGAAATTCTATTGTTGGTAATGATTTCATCTTAAAAACTTGATTTTTTAAATTCTAGAATGAGTTTAGATTTCAGAAATTTATAAATTCTGATACAAAGACCACATGGATATAGAAGCCAAGTGAATGCCAGTTATTTCCTTTCCATTGTTTTTATAAATTTCTTCTCAAAGTAGGATCAAGTCAATAAAGTAAAATATACCATAATTATAATCAGGTGGATTAGCATCCTGGTTATATCCAACATTTATCTGGTTATATCCAACATAAATAATTAGTCCATTGAATGCTTTATTTCCTACATGAAATCTGGAATGTATTTTATATGTAACTTTATTTATAGATAAAAATCTGTTGTACATAAAGGTACAGTGCTGTAACTACATGCCATCCTTTATAGACCTCTAACTTGAGAAGAGGCTCTAAATGCCTACCTACTCTTACGGCAAAAAGGTGATGTATTGCAAGTTTTGAAGTGATACGTTCTGTTTACTAACACCTATAAATTAATCTTGAATTATGTGAGTCACGGCGTATGTGAGCGTTTCCATGCCTAGGCAGGTGTCCTTGTGAAGGTACTATCAGCATGCCTGTATGAAGCCACAAACTTATACTTGTTCTGTGAACCTCCATTAACTACAATGTATATTATAGGCTTTTCATACTGTGTTTTTAACCACCTCATGGACTAAATTCTACAACATGCTCAAATTACGTAGAAAATGCTGAGAGTAAATGGTTCTGTGCTGGAATTGAGTGAATATGATAAAGAATATGGGGACCCCCCACCCCCACAAAAAAAAAAAAAGGTAGCCTCCCTTCCACCTCCACTTTTTCTTCCTTAATTTTGGATGGTAGGCATCAAGGAATAGAACACTTTTTTGGGGGGAAAAAACTTGATTTTGTGAACGAAAATGTTGAATCTTACTTGGAGATTTATTCAGCAAGAGAGCAAACATTAACAGCAGTTTGAGATACAAAAAGGTGGATGGAGTGGGAGGAAGAAAACAAGGGTATCCTAAGAGTGGGAAGCAGTGCTACCTAAGGATGCTGTAACTGGTGAGAATTTTATGAGCAGTTGGTATTTTTTCTGAAATCTCATATTGATTTCTAAAGTAGCGGGTGTGGAGTTTCAAAGACCATTTGCAAAATAGCTAACTAACTTGTCTAAAATGATAAACCAGAGAATGTATCAAGGTTCTTGAAATTAGGCTCAAGTGTTGTATTTTGGTACTTCCCTTGCTGCAAATGATACTTGGTCTCTGCCCTGGGAACTCAAATGGGTTTTCTGTATCAGAATACTCAGCAAGGACTGTGACCATTGATTTCCCTTGATTCGCTTTTGGTTTGATTTGCTTGGCACTTCAAGCTGCGAGTGTTTAGTCCTGCTGAAGTGTTTTCGTGCTTTTGTTTCAGCCTTCTAGTGTATTAAAATGTTCCTGTGGGCATATAGTTACTGAAAACATGGGCTTCATTAACACTTTTTTGCTTTGCTTTTTGACAAAGCAATCACACATTTAAGTAATGCACTACTTGCAGCCAAGCTGATACTTCTCATAATCCATTGAAGATACTAAGTGGATAAAAATAAACATCTCCCTTAATCTTAAAGGATGAGGTGCTAAAACGGCACATACTGGATGGCAGCTTCTTTAAACACTTGTTGCTTACACCTGAAGCTGTAAAATAGCTCTTCTCAGGAGCACTGCTTCTGAATTCAGGCTTACACAGAGCACTGTAGTTTACAAATTGCACATTTTGTTGCAGAACTCACATGTTCATGAATACTGCAGTCAGGTGTTTGTAGTATGGAAATTCCAATTTTAAGAGTGCTGCGATTCATGAAACATATACCAAAAGTCCATGTCTAGGGAAGGACGCGTATTTTATTGCAAAACAATGAAAGACAAGGAGGAAAGAAACCTCATGGCATTACCAAAACTGAATTTACACCAGGGTTGCTTAAAATGCCCTTGAATCTATGTGCTAGTTTTGACCCTTTTGTAAAGGACCACTCAGTGCTGTAGGCAGTCTGGTAGTTTGTCACTGAAATTGTTCAGCCTTGCAATTGCTTTTTGTATTTTTTTAAAGTTCTTTGCTTAATTTCTTACAAATTATTTTTCCCTAAGAGAAAAATGTTTAAATTTCTAATGGTCAGGTCTTCATGATTATATGGTGCTATGTATGTCTGTGCTGCAAAAACACTGCTGTGTTTTTGCAAAAAAAGCATCGTTTTTTTATATAAATATAAAAATAAACATATATAATCCTAGGTTTTTCCCTTCCCTTCCCTTTCCCTTTTGTAGTTTAAAGAAATAGTCTGAACTTTATTATGCATAATTTATTTCTGAGGTGTCTCTGCAATATTGGAGGCAGGGGCACATTCCTGGTTATACATACCAAGTGTATCATGTTAGAGTACTGATGACTACCTCCAAAAGGGCTGGTTCAGCCTGGTGGCTGGGAAGACAAGAAAACCAATTTTAATAAAGCAGGGAAACTTGCTGTACCAGATGGTTGAAACAGAGTTATGCTGTTCTTTCAGTCCAGCTAAGTGGATTTCTGGAATTTGCTCTCAGTGAACCTTAAGTTGTAGGATGGGTTTAGTAACAAGTTGTCAGACTGGCACTAGATAACTGCAGCATATCGCTTTCATTGCAGATAATTTCCAGTATTTAAGCTTACAGAGATAAAAGTCAATTTCACAGTTGATGCAGAATCTGTAAAGCCTGAAGATACTTTTTTTTTTTTTCTTTTTAGACTGTACCAGCTCTAGCTTAAGATGCAGAGGTTAAGTACAAGCCATTTAATGGTTAGCACTTCAGCATTGCAGTCAAGCACTCCTTAGATTTGTTCATGTTCCCTGTGCTCTTCACATACCTCTGGTGTTCTTTGCCTTTTCCTGTTTCTGACATTCAAATTTGCACTTCACCTCTTCAGTCATTTTGTCTTTGTACGTTCACCATCTCTAGCTGTTTCATGCCTGTCTTACTGTACTGCTTTAAAATACACTTAAATGGGACAGACTTTCCAAGGTTGTCTTCTTTCTTTTTTCTACAGCAATTGATATTACAAGTACAAATTACTAGATATCGGTATCCATTATTTTCAGACTATAAACCTAAAAGTTGTATTACTGTGTTTGTTTTTTTTTTTTTTCCTTCAGGAGAAAAATATCTTTTCTTACCACCTTGAATATGGTAAGAAAAGATGACAAAGACAAACTGCTTGTTCTGCCTCTTCCTGCCTTGAGAGTAATTGCCTCTATGTAACAGAAGTCTTACTTTTTCTGGGTTGAAAATGGTTCATGTTTTTTGTTTGTTTTGTATTTAGAACTGAAACTTTGAAACAGTTACAGGATTTGTTTTCTGTTTTGCATTACCCTAAATTTCCCTGGAGAGCTGAGGAAGGGAAAAGTGTAAATTAGTACTTAATTGATGTATAGTTCTCTTTGCATCCACATCTTCTGCCTACTTAAAGACTATTGATGAAAAAAAAAAAAAAAAAGGATGTCTTCTTTTCTTGTCATTAAAATGGCAATAACAGCAATGACCTGTAGAGGAGGGTTGATGACTTATTTGTTTTCAAATGATAAAGGAAATAGTTCCTCTCTTTATTACTACAGGAAGAAGGAACCAGTATGTTTTGCAAATGGAGCACACTTACCTTGTTATGCAGTTTGTCCAAAAGTTAACATGAGTTTCTTTATTGCCTTATTTCCTATCTGTTATCTTGCTTCCTATCACCAGTACTTTCAGTGACTATATAGAAAATTGACTTAAAAAATCAGTGTCTAGAAGTGCATATTTACTTAAAGTGTATGCCTTTATTATTGTAATTTGAACTTTTAACTAGCCTGAAGCAAGTACTGCTGTTGTCTTTATGTAGCTTTTTTAATGTATCTTAAAGCACTGTGTCTCTTGAGTCAGATCTGAATTTGCTTCATCTATGTACCTATGTATTTTTTTATTCTTTGTGTAGGATTGTTTACCGATATAGAACAGGGATTTCTAAATGCACAAAAGTGGATGTATGCCCAAATCCTACACTTGGGAGAGGGAGGCCCTAGGAATGGGATAAAGAATTGTGCTTTGCTTTTTATAAACCCATTCCGTGTTGAGGATTAAGAGGAAAATTCATATCTTGCATCTGAAACCTGTCACTTCACATAAGAGTTTTGCTGTCTGTCTTGCTCACTGTTTGCTGATACTATGGTAATATTTTCACACTTCATCTTGAGCAACTGGGATCCAAATGAGAAGCATCTTTCTCCTTTTGAGAGAGATTTTTTTTTCTGGTACTTTACTTTGTAAAGAAATTATAAATGAGTTACGTTGGTTGTGGCTTCTTTCTCGTGTAGAACATCAAACTTTTCACACAGAAAGCAAGGCACGTATAGTGCACATGGTTGCACATGCATTATACAACAAAACACTTCATGGTAGATATACAGGGACCCGACTGTTTTGGACTGAAACCTACTAGACTGAGGCTTGGCTTCTGTACATTTAAATCTGATTTGCTGCGAAACTACAGAGTGACCTTTTCACTAGATTTTGTGCTCTTCGTGTTCTGTATGGACTGTGGTTTTCTTGGCCTGTAATGATTGATAGACAGTGGTAGGAAACAGCAGTATCACTGAAAGCCTGGGAAAAGTATTTCTCCTCTTACATGACCCTAGCAAATATGAAGCCTTACCGTTAGTAAGTAACTTCTGGTAGTGACAATACCTAAATATTTTGCATGCTGGCATAGTTTCTCATGCAGCTGAATTGAAACATTGCCAGGGAGATTGGAAACTTTATAGGGCTGGATGTGTGATTTGTTGCTACTGGTGCTACTCTTTTAACCTTAATATAGCCTCTGTAGGAGACCTCGGCACCCCTGCAGGCAGCTTGTTGCCTGGCTTGCATGGCCTCTGTCTGAGCCACAGCTAAGTTAATCATTTGAAACTGCAGTTCCCATCTTATGTATTGAAAGCTTCAGTTGCAAACTCCAGCACTTTGTGGTCCTATTCATCAAATTCTCAAATGCGTCTGGAAAGTGACAAGCCTGTGTAGTGATGCCTTGGTAGAAAGTTCTGCTGAAGTGACAGGGAAGACACAACCCATCCTGGTCGCTAGCCACATGACTTTGCTTCTCTAACCAGGTACTGAAAGAAGATAGACCTGAGTAATTATGTGACAGAGATCTATTTGTTAAGGACTAACACTGGGGAGTTCCCTTCAGTGCAGAAGTCTCAGAGAGCAGTTCAGAGCATCTAAAACTAGCTTTCTGCTGTTAAATGCCGACTTCTGTCAATATTTTTGGTAGTAGGAGTTCATTGAGATCAATCATTTTTAGCAGAAGTTGGCCTCTGTGAGTGCATTTCTTCCTTTGATTGATACCAATCAGATCTTCCTATAATGCAGCCTGGCCCGTTGCTGAAAGTTGTGTAGCTACAGTAAGGTGGTTCTCTTTACAGGCTGCTCAACTAGATCAAGCCCAACTCTTGGTTAGTGATTTTTCAAAAATAAGCTTCCTTGTGTTATGTAACTTGCAGAAGGAGTGTAAACATCTCGTGTTTTTGCAATGCTTTTAGTGGATAAAGCTTTTATCTGTTGCTCTCGTCACGTTACCTGAATTGGGTGTTGAGCTAAACACAGTTCACGTTTGTCGTCTTATCTGGAGATTTGCCTGTAGTTTGGTCTTTGTTTAGCCAAGCTTCTTCCTGGGGCTTGTGAATCTTACAGGCTTGTGTGTTGGGGGCTGGCGTGGCTGGGAACAGCAGGGGTCAGGAATGAGAATCACAGAATCATGGGCCAGCTTGGGTTGGAAGGGACCTCAAAGCCCATCCAGTTCCAACTCCCCTGCCATGGACCGGGATGCCACCCACCAGATCAGGTTGCCCAGGGCCTCGTCCAACCTGGCTTTGAACACCTCCAGGGAGGGAACATCCACAGCTTCTCTGGGCATGACTGGATGACTGTGTCCAAAGCCTTGAATGAAATGTGCTACTGGCTAATCCTTAGAAGGAAATTAGTACTGTTATTTCTCAACATCTATGATGTCCAATATTTTTGTTCCAGAATGAGATACTTGCTAGTAATAGGAGAGTCAGTTTTCTGCCTCTGGATTTGCAGAGATTTAAAGAAGGTCTAGCAGAAAATTCACTTCTTTTCTTCTTCGGTTTCTGTCTTCCTGCTAGCCTCTAGCTCTGGCAGTATAAACCCAGTGCACTGTCACCCTGCATGTCAGGTGTGACAATCATTAACACTGTTCACGTACATGCAAAGCACAGAAGTTAAGGGATGTACGTGTGAAAAAAAGTCTTCCCCCCTCAGTCATTAAAGTGGTTTAGCTAGCTCAAGTCACACGTTTCAGTAGGAAAAGACGTAGCAGATTTCCTGTCTTCTCAGCATGGTGTGTTTCAAAGTTAAGTGAAACAAAGCATGACTGAACGTCAGTGGCTTATGCGACTTGCTGAGCCTTCAGCTGCCACTCACCTGTATAAAGACTGGAGGCATGATCCAGTCTTTATACATGGCCAGGCCATGGAACAGAAGGTGTGACTGCCTTCTGTGTGCTTCGATAAATTGCCTTCTGTGTTTAGGTATATACCATGGATTGGAGTGTATTAACTAATCCTTTGGTAGCACAGAAAATTAAAAATAGCATAACACTGATCTTTTTTTTTTTTTAAAAAAAAAAGGCTAGACTGCCTTAGCACATGGCCTTGTAAAAGCAACTTTTGTTAATTTTTAATTCTTTCATATTTTGATTGCATTGTAGATAGTGTTTAGTTTATTGGTTTGTTTTTTTTATTCTCAATAAGAATGTTGTTATTACTTTTTATGTATTCCTACTGATAATGTCTAAATATTTTTCTTTCCATAGACCCAAGATAGTACTGTTTTTTGTTTTTTTTTGTTTTTTTTTTTCTTAGGGGTTAGTGCCTGCTGAAGAAACTGTATGCAAGTATGTGAGGCCTTAAAGTACTTTTAGGTGTAACTTTTGTTTTAGGAGCCATCTGACAATCTTATGTGACAGTGACACCCGATTTGGTTGCAACATGATATACAAGGTTGCATAAAGAGACAACAGATACAAGGAGTCTTTTTTGCAAGAAAAAAATCTCGTTTACTCCTCTGGGCTTGGTAAAATGTTGTGGTATTCCCATATACCTACTAATTGTACAGGCCACCAAATCTTCACTAGTATGCTTTAGAAACAAGTAGCAATTGAGAAGATTGTCAAGAGAATTAAAGCAGAAACTAAACCAACGAAGATAACTGAACTAAACATTGGTTCAAAACATCCAATTAAAAATAGAAGGTAGCAGAAGGGTTTTTACAAACCCTGTGGGAGGAAAAAGTAAAGGCAGGCTGTGTTCAGTAAATCTTTTAGGCTAGCCTATAATATATGGAAACAGTTTACTTAGTGCATATGTGTTTCTTTTACACAGTACTACTGCTGTTTTGATTGATTCTTTATGAAAAGGAAAAAAAAAAAAGCAGCTCAATTTCTGGCTGCAAGTAACTGGGTCCCTTGAGGAGGGAGGCAACACAATAGATAACTTTCGGTGTCTCTTTCAGTATTATTTGTATGTGCTACCTCTGGAGCCAGCCTGTGGTTCTGAACTGTGTCTTCTGGCAGCAGGCAGAGATATTGATATTGTTATGGTAAAAGCCAGATTGTGGGATGTTTGAGTGAATTTTAATTAGATATGAAACAACTACAGGAGCCAAGTTTTTGTAGCATGACTCATAATTTACATGGTGTAGACCAGTTCCATCAGTGAGAGTTCTCCCAGAATAATGACAGAAGTGACTGGCCTCCTGCCAAGGAAGGGTGCGAGGATCTGCCTTTGTATTTTTATTGAGGTGCCTGTTAGGTCTTCTCTGAGGAAGAGCTCCTTTAAATTCGTAATGTTAAAAGAAATGTTCATCCTTGTTCAGGATTAAATTCAGGAATGTGCAGACACAAGTAGACAGTGTTAGGGAAGAGATAACTGTTACTAGTATTTCCTGCAGTCATCGTGATTCTGGCGCTCTGTCATACCTCCAGGCCATGGTTCAGTTCCTAGTGTTTGTCTTTCGTAGTGCAGGTTTTACTTAAAACATTGTAAGAAACGGGTGGCTGAAGACTGGAGACAACTGTATTCATATGTGATATGTAATAACGTTGCAGACAGTTCAGCATTGATACAATTTATGAATCAGACTTTAAGAATGTGGAAGTAGGCAATTCAGAGTAATATTTTCCATGGCACGATGGTGATTCTGCTGCACAGCGTAAGGGAGTTTGTCTCGCTCCTTGTTCTGTACAGAAGTGAAAGGGTGGTGCAAGGAAGCTATTTAGCACTTCCTGATTGTGAAAGCTGCTTGAGCTCTAGAGTGCTCTAAAGACAGACAGCTAAGTAAAAGTGCATTCATGCAACACTAGTGCAGCACAGCATACTAATGCTCCCTCGGTTTAATACTTTCTCGTCACTGATACATTCATGTAAGTGGGAAATCTGGGGCAAAGATGGAAACAGAGACCTCTCTTTTTAAAAATGATTTTTTTCTGCTTATTTACAGTCTGCCATGTATGTTACCTAAATCCAGAGGAAAAATCTGTTCAGCCATATTCATGGTAGATGTTGTGTGTTATATTCAGCAGGCACGATACAGTTCCCAGAGATCAGTATCTGTCCACACTGTTCTTCAGAGGGTTACAAGATTTTCTGCTATCAGACTAATCCTGGTTTCCTTGGCAGTGAGGCTCTTGTCCTGCTGGACATCCTGTTTAGCTAGCAGCTAGTTGCCTTTTGCATGTAGTTACCTAACCAAGCAGGAAATCGTGTGATGTGTAAAGGTGTGGAGTGGTTACAGTTAATTTGGGAATCTCAGAGCAGTAAATTCATCGCAGGTAATTCAGGGGATTACTGTGCTCTGTCACCTGCACAGTAAAGAAGTGCTTCCTAATGGCCAGAGGGGACCTCCCATGTTTTGGTTTGTGCCCATAACCTCTTGTCCTGTCACCAGGAAGCACTGAGAAGATTTGGGCTCTGTTGTCTTTGCACCCTCCCTTTCAATGTTTGTTCATGTTGATAAGATCCCCTGTAGGCCTTATTTTCTCCAGCGCTTCACTTTGTCATCATCAGCAACAAAATGGTTTTGCTATTTGCTTTGTTTCTCTTAAGCCCAATGCTGATTTTTTTATTTTTGTGGAATACTGAGAAAAGTCCAGCTTAAATAGTGCATTTATACTAATTGGTAGAGAGCTGTGAATGCGTTTGATCTGAAGAGGACAGTAAATTCTCTTTTCCTTTGGGAGTGCCCTTGTTGTTAATAGCTGAAATACCAAAGGAAAAAAGTGAAAACATTCACAAAGACCTTTTAAAAATTGGTAGTTGTTAAAAATACTCTTGAAAATAAAGGCGGATCAGATTCATGAGGTGGCTTCAGAACCAGTTTCTAAAGCACCACAAGCATTAAGCAAGAGGTCAGGGCTTGGTGCCTTGGTCCTTGCTTGGGCTTTTTAAATTCTGCCACTGTGCAGATAGGGAGGCGTCTGGTTGTCCCTCTCTTCAGGGGTGGCTTATGTAGTGATTTGTGTGAGTTAGCAATGATGCATTAAGTCACCTTTCTTTCTGGCCCAAACTTCCTTGGCTGGACCTCAAGGGCTTGTGTTACTTTGACAGGCAGAGATCTGTCAGAAGTGGTGTTTAGCTGGCATTGTGGGCTGTCTGCAGCTGCAGTCTTGCACAGAGCTTGTTTACATCTTCTTCAGAAGGCAAGCAATGGATCCTAGGTGTCTTAAACTAGGTAAGAAGGAAAGTTGCTGAGTGCTTTCCACTGTGTGAGAAGACAGCAGAGGTACATTGCAAGTGATTTCATCTTAGGAAAAAGCTGATGAGAAAACATCTAGTAATAAAGAAAGCAAATTTTAAATGAAATGGCACCTATCCATTTTTGTAGCTGACTTCAGCAAAACTCCTGGTGTGATCCAGTGGTAATTTGTCTTGGAGTAGGGCTGATTTTGAAGAAATCTGTATGAAATTTTCCTTACCCACTGAGCTTACTGGTAGTCTTGTGCACATCTTGGTCCAGTGGCAACTCTGACCTTAGCTGTATCTTCAGCTATTTGCTGTTATGAATGCTTTCTAGTTAAGAAATGTTAAAATATGCCTATCTATTCTCATTGTAGGGGTGTTGGTGGTGATGATAAAACATAAGAAAAGATGTGTGCAAGTGAAAAGGGGAAGCGGAAAGATGGAAAACAAAGTCTGTAAAAAAAAAAAAAGTCTAAAGAAGAGAGCAACACTAGCATCTTGCCACTTTGAGTTATGACATGATTGTCTGTAAGGGAACTTGGAAAAACATGCCTCTTTCAGGGCACATTTGAAGATTGCGGCCCAGATCGTAGTGTTTATCTCCTTTCCTCATGGTGCTCATTAGAAGTATTAGAAAAAAAAAATCTGTTAAATACTCTTCAAGGAAAAAAAAAAAAGATTGTTTTATAAGCTACCTTCCTGTCACAGGCTTATTCTCTCAAAGACTGTAAGGAGGCTGGAAAAACACTGCAACAGGTTTCTGTGCCCTCAGAACTGGAAAAAGCCCAGCTGTGTGATGGGTGGTGAAAGGCACTAGAATGCACACTTGGTTTTGAAATTGATGAGCCGTGTTGGGAAGAAGCAGAATTTGCTGAGATTTGCCTTTGTGCGTTACCAACACTTTGTGTGTCAGTTCTCATGGACGTTTTCAAAGCAAAGTGAAAGTGCTAAGAACTTGTTTCTTTACTTAACTACAAAGCCTTTCCATCTCACAGAGCTGTTCAGTACGTGTACTGGATGTGAGCTTTTGGAATTAACAGAAGCAGCTATGAGCTAATACACTATATGGGTAAAGAAGTTCTGTTTTATAAAATCTCCCTGGTGCTTCACCAGCAATTTAATTAGAACTGGCAGTTTTAATTAAATAACACAACTGGAAGCTGTTATTTCTCTCCTCCAGTTCCCTTACCTTGGTTTCAGAAGAGAGAGGTTTTTCTCTGTAGTAGATAGAGTTAGTGGAGAAGTATGTAGATAAAGAAGAATGCTCAGCGGTACCATGGAAACCACACCGAGTTTGGTTTTTAGTAATAGTCGTACATAATATTTATAATGAAGTATTTCCACTAAATAACTTTCTCACATATGTGGCAGATGCTAGAAAAAAAGGTGACAATGAGAGTCTGATTGTTGGAGGGAACAGAATTTGAACTACATGTCAGATTTTCTTGTTGAAAATCAGCTCTATCCAGGATGGTTTTTCACACAGTAAATATAAAATCTTCTGTTTGACTTTGGATTGCGTTTTGTTGTTATTTACGTGGGGTTTAGGCTTCTGGGGATCATGGGTGTTAGCTATCACAGTACAGGGCTCTGGCAAAAAAGCAAAAGGCACGCTTGCATCAGCGACCAAGGTTTGGCAATAGAACACCTCACACATGCTCTCTTTGATCAGATTAATAGCACTGCTAATTAAAGTGATGGCATGGATATTTTGAACTCATGTTGCTATAAATATACTCTTAGGTTTTTATTCTCTCTAAATCAGCAGGCTAATCCAATAACTTCCCAATTATATTGATCACTTTCTTGTCTTCTGTAATGTCAGTCAAATGCCGTGTGATGGTTCCCACTTAAAATATCCCAGTTCTGCCCTTTCAGACAGCTAATCCTAGTCACCATGCCAGCATTTTCATTCTATTGAATATTAGAATATCTTCCCTAGTGTCTGTCTTTGCAGGAACAAGGGATAAAAATTCATGATATAGAATGGCCTGTTGTCTGGGTTTGCTGTCCCTGGAAGCTGTGATATCAGAAAGCTGCATGTAGCTTTATAAGGCTGATCATATCTTAAATGTTAAAGTTGTACCAGTGATTAATCTGGCACCGTGAGAAACTGAAATGTGTCAAACAATCTTTTACATAGTAGGGTGTACTTTTTCTTCTGACTGCTTTTCCTTACAGTTCTGTTCCTCTCATGCTTCCTGTAGTCCAGGATCTTTTTATTTTCCAGAGGCAAAGAATGATATACTTAACTTGCTCCTTTTGCCAACACGGGAGAGAACCCAATTTTTATAGTATTTCCCAAGAAGCTCAGTAGATGGGTAAGGCTAGCAGTTTGGGGGATTAAAACGACAGCTACAAATACCCAAGTTTTAGTTGCCCTAGCAGTGGGAAATCCTTCAGTCCCTTTAGGCAGCTTCTGTGCACCCAATGACTGTTAAAGAGGATAGCGTGTCTCATGGGACTTCCTGCAGTAGATGGCTGTGTCTGATACAGAATTTCCATACACTTACAGTTAGTTTGATTATCTTCTGGATATAATGTATGGCACAGAATCCAGAAGCTAATGAAAGCATGCATTAAAGTGAGAGCTTGTTTACATGCAAAACCTGAGACATTTGTCAAAAGCAAAAGTTGAAATACCTGATAATGTTTTAGTTTAGCTTTATTTGTGACTGTTGTTCTTGAAATCCTGTTTATTAAATCCTCAGCTTATTTAAAAAAAAAAAAATCTCAGACTTGTTTGGAAGCATCTTAATTATCTGTAGAAAGCGTGGCAATTGTGGCAACAGTTGAATTTAGGTATGAATTTCTTACTGAAATCAATGGGACTTAAGAGGCAAAACGCTTGGAGGATATGGGCCTTTATCCTCTGTTTTAGGTATTAGAGACTTGTATTTTCATGGTTCAGTCACCTGTGGTAGGTTTGAATTGTTGTTTAAAATTGAAAAAGAAAGAATGAGATCTTTTCAAACTCAGGGATGAAATTCTAGGTTAAGACAAATCAACCTGTTAACCTTCAATAAAGGATTTACTGGTTAGTACTGACTGAAATTACTATGGTGATACTTTAACACTAATAAGAGTAGCCCTCCGGGTTTTATTCTGTATGAGAGAGAACACAAACCAAGTATTGTTTAAAAAAATGAAAATAAAAAAATAATAAAAAAAATCTTTTACAAACCTAGTGAATTGAATTAAAAGAAAATTATTTTTAAAATGTCATGGTGATTGACTTCGAACCTAGGACCATATTCTTGTAGCTTGGAGGTTATGGCATCAGAATCCTGATACCAAGATAACTTCAAGATAAAGCTTCACTTAATGAAAACCTATTCGTGCACATGGTATTTGAGGAGAAGAATTTTTATTCCTATGAACAAAGACTTAGTGTTTTGGAAGAGCAGCAGAAAAAGTAATGTTTCGTTCACTGGGTTACTCCTAAGCCACTTAGTATAAAATAAGTTAGTGGAAAGAAGGTAGTAAAATTATTTAATATGGGGCCCTTTTTTGAGTTGATTGTTATTACTATTTTAGCTTTTTTATGGGCCACGTAGAAATAGATATCTTTTTTACTTATGACCTACTAGTCAGTAAATGCCAAGGTTAAGTCATTAGGATATTTTTATTAATGCAGTAGTATCTTCAGCCCTATAATACTAATACAGCCTACTGTTTTGTTTCTGAAGATGTTTTCCTGTAAGCATGTGTTTAAGTATTCGTAGCATTTCTTTTTGTTATGAAAAGCTGAGGCTTTGATGTGCTTAATAAATTTCCTCTGAGTCATAGCAATAGTTGCCAAACCATTATTTTTGTTCTTTTCAGACTTGATGCTGGTTCTACAGTTGTTTCCTTCAAAGGGGTTAAAGTCCATGTGCCTTTATTAAGATAAATGTCAGTGATTTCAAGTGGATTTGCATAAAGGAAGCCCTTAATCTCTGGTGGAATAAGTCGTGTGTAATGTTCAGTTTTAAAGTAACAGTGACAACAGGAGATGTTGACCTTTTCGACACAGTGGAATTTCTACCTTTGACTCTATTCTTTTTCCCATTCTATTAAATACCAAATATTCTGTCATCCATAAGCTACTGGTGAGCTGAACTTCCACACTGCTCTACATCTGTAAAAACAAAAATGTTTCTCCCTCACAATTAATGCAATTACCTTGTTCTAGAAATGATGTCAAAGCAAAAGATGATCATTGATACACTTTCTAAAAATAAACGTTTCAAAAGTGGAAACTTACAGTTCAAAAGTTGTTCTTTGCAGCAGCTTCAAAATCAGTAACTTACTCATGTCGTAACTTACTCATGTCTGTCCAAGGCAAGCGGGTATCCTAGGCAGTTATCATGTCCCAGTGTCTTACATGTAGTAATTATATTACAACTAGTTACTATCAGTCAGTAGCTCATGATTTATTTCAAGTTTAAAAAATAATTTGCTGACATGGTTTATGTATTCCTGTGCCTGACAGGGCTTATAGAAAGCAGCACTTACTACTTTTTACTATTAGACAGCATTGTTTTACCAACGTTCAGAAGGCAGATGAATAGTCTCCTTACATCATCATCTGTGTTCTTGGTTTGGTGAGTGCTTCACTGAGAATTCAATATGCCATCATGCTTGCAGATATTCTGGCTGACTTTTGGAGTAAACAACTCTGAAAGTAGTGGTGAAACTAGTCATCCTGCATCCCATATCCCTGGGGATGAGACCTTATTGTGTCTTTAAGTTTGTATACTGAAACTTCACTTCTTGAAGCAAGTCTTTGTGTGATCAATGATTCCAACTATTTTTCTCAGCTGTGATGAAATCAGTCCAATAAAATGCTGCAATCTTTCACATATCTGTATGACACTTAAAATGTAAATTAACATAGAACATTAGCAATATGTTTGAGCAGGATGTTAGACTTAAAATAAAACAAACCCACAAGCCTGAGTATGATTACCATAGGTTTTTTTCCACCTTTCCTTCACCAGGATGAAGTAATGCCTGAGAACAGCCCTTACAGTGACTGAAGTTGTTTAGCCTACCCATCCCAAATTCGTGTTCACACCTCATCTTTATTTCTGTATATAATTTGGGAAGGCCCAGCATTTTGAGTCAGTTGGGTGATTACTCAGCAGCAGCATATTGCCAACATGCATTGTTCTCATTCCTAAAATAGGCAAAGGGAAATTTGTTTTTCTTATTTAGTTTTCTTACCACTTCTCTTCCCTTAAGAATTTAGAACCATTAAAAAAATCACCTGAATTACCTTCCCTTCAGATTACTAATTTTTCAAATACTATCTGGAAGAAGTACTCAGAGTTACTGCACGTTAGAACTTCTTTTCCTTCATCTGGGCCTTTTCCATGAGAAGATATGCTTAAGTGTTTCATGCAAATGTAGAAAAAAATAAAAGAAAGAAAAAACAAACCAAACCAAAACTAGACATATCCAAGTCCAGTGACAAAAAAATAAATCAAACACATTCATCTGAGCCTCAGTATATTTTTATTTTTCTTGGTTTTAAGCAAGCTCTTGAGATGCTGGTTGGGGTCTGGAGGGAGTGGAAAATAGTTTTTTGCTTTGCAAAAATCTTAAGTATCTTACCTTCACATAGTAACCTAAATCAGAATAATGTTTAGTATTAGCTATGCTGTTTTTGTGGCAACAGTTATAGGAAGCATGTATACAGCGATGAAAATCCAGGATGCTAGCTCACTTTCAAATACTGTACAGGTGTGCTCAGAAGCATGAGAATTAACCATAAGCAGCAGTTTAACAGTTAAAGATCTGGATCTTGAAAATTTGGGATTCACTACTTTGTGTTCTACTATAAGCTAATATGGAAACAGAAGCTAGGTACTTGAAGATGCCTTCAAAAGTTTAGTCATCAAGCATGTACCTGTTCAGAGTTTATAATGCTATTAGTGTGGATTTGATGTGTTGTACTATTCCTTTTTAAGATGGGGTCTGTAGGACTGGAGCTTAGCAAGGCATTTGAGTATGTTTGTAAGCCCATCTTTCTCCAGTGAAGTATTTGAGGGCAAAAGCAGATGCTGTGGTGCTTGGTAGACTGACTGGTTGAAACACAGGACTGGAAAAGAAAACCTTTTGTTCTTAATACAGTCCTTTGCCATCAAATGGCTGCATTTTATAAGTTTTCTAATAAGTTTACCAAGCTGCATTTTAAAAGCAGGCAGTTACTAAGCTGTTTGCCAGGTTTGAAGCATCCTCTGCGTGGGATGAAGCTGTCGTCTCCATTAACTATACATGCCAACTCATTTGTGCTGCATATACTCCTTTCAATTCAGACGTTTCTGGCTGAATGAGGAAATCAAATTGTGAAGTCTGTGAATACATCACCTAGCTTTTGCAATTATGAGCACAAGGGATATGAAGAAAGGCTTTCAGACAGTCTTCATGGAACTAAAGTGCTGATTCAGCAGCATTTGCAAGTACAAATGATTTCAGTATTAGTTTTAGAAGCTCAGTCTAGGAGGCATTTGGGATTTTCTTCATATTACTCCCCTTTAATATAGTTTTCCGCACCTGTCAAATTGTATGATGCAGAAACACCATAAGCAAACTAAAACTCCAGTTGTTGAGCTGTTAGATATTCCTCTGTAAAATCTGAAAAAATGGAAAATGCCACTTGGCTGAAATGCATCACACTAAAGCAGTCTCGGCACTTTTGCTCTGTTTAGCTGCTCGCTCAGCTTTAACTCCTGCTGAGACTAAGTGAAATAAGATCACATATTTTGTAATCCAGCTTGTGTTTAATACCTCAGCTACTTGGATATGAATCATCATTGGGAAGCTTAAAAAAATCTGAACAAACCATCAGTAAAATAAAAGGGCAAATTGAGCAATACTGCGTATGCACACACGTTTATTAGCATAAATTCAAAAATTAGAGGTAGAGGGAATGCAGTGTGAAAATGAGACCCAAAAGTGAATGAAGGGCAGTGAAGTAAAGGAGGAGTGCCCATTGTGCAAGCTGAAGGATGTCCATTTGCTTAGAGGTAGAAGAGGAGAATGCAGAGAACAAAAGGACACAAGAACAAAATTAGAAGAGCTTTCAAAAACAAGAATATAAACTTCATACAGGAAGCGACAAGTCCATGAAGGGACTCTGGGAGGACCTGGTGGCAAAAATTATGGAGAACAGCTGGTTTGAGCTGCCAGATAATCAGAGAGAGAAGTTCTGGGAGGCCACAGTTTGAGATGATAAGGTTCCAGCCAGAAGTGGGAATCTGAGGTTAAGGCAAGAGAAGAATCAGAAGTCTCAGAAGAATTATTTATTTTCTTATTCTTCTGTTTCTCATTGTTCTACTTTTAAAAATGTGCAGGTCCTGCATGTAGAATTCCTGCCAAAAATAAATTTTGGTCCAAAAAGAGGAACAGGTAAAATGATTTGGCTGACTATCGGTTATAAGAATTTGGAAGTTTGAGTCACAAAGGCAAATATACTGCAGTATGGGCACAAGGGTAGTAAGGAGAAGATTTTGGATGAAAAGAGCGTTCAGGTTTTCCTGTTAGGGCAAACATAGGTCTCACATGAAGATACGTTAGGGAGGTGGTAGAGGATACAACCCTAAACAGAAGATCAGAATAAGGGAAGTAATACAGAGCAGGGGTGATGGGACATGCTAAGAGTTAAATGTCAGGTGAAGCTTGGTTGACAAAGAGTTGTAGGTATCCAGGAGATCAATTGTGCACTTGCTGGCTCTTAGTGCCTTTCTGTTTACATTGGCACTGAAGAGATTTACAGCATATTACTCAATTTCAGTAGATATACTGTTTTATATAGTATATATAAAAACTCTATGTAACTATGCAAAAAAAAATAATATATATATATATATATAAAAAGACTTATCTACTCAGACATGAACAAGGTACTTAACCCAGGAAGAGTCAAAACATATTTAAAGGATATCTGTGTGTTCTTTAGGAACTGTTTAAAGTCCTTTCAGTTCTGCCAGTATGGCTTGCTGGGATAGTGCAGTCATTTCAAAGTTCTGCTGATTTTTTGCAAACTTACTGCATTTTTGAGTCTCTTCTCGCAGAAGGAGAGGAGTGAGTAAATCACCAGCTGGCTGTTTATATCGTAATTTACTGTGGATTTAAAAGGGAAAAAAAATATTAGGACTTACTAGCTTCAAGTCAGCACTGTGCGAATGCTTGCTTTTAAGAAGCATTTAAAGGTTTCAGATACTAGAGTAAACCCAGTTTGAATTCCTAACCTCTTTTTCTTGATCTATTTGGATTGTTTAATGATTTTAGACATTGTTAGACAAATTTATATACGAAAAAGTCTTTTCAGCTCAGTGCTGTGTTATTGCTACGTTCTCTTCTTTTGTGGTCTCAGTTTACAGAAAATCATCTGCTCCTCAGTTTCAGCAGCGGTGCTGGAAACAGGAAAAACAAAGGAATATCCTACACTTTTTTGGGTCATATTTGTCATAGAGACTGGGGCTAAAGTATCTTGATAAAGTGGCCTGAAAACACTTGTACCATCTCTGGCTGTGTAGCCCATGCTCTGTAGGTAGGAATGAAGGCTCTGTGTCTATCAAATTTGCACACAGTGTGAACGCTAAAATATTAAAATAGAAAGTGGGTGGGAAGTGGAAGAAAGCCCTACAGGAACATTAGCCAACTGAAAACTGCTATTGTTGGCAGCCTTCGCAGCTGAGCACAAATGTGCCTTTTGTTTTCTTTATGCCCCGGGGCAGAATTGTGAAAATCAACAGGTGTGGTTTTTATTCATTATTTTACAAAGTGTCTTGGATTAGTACATTTTGCTTTTCCTCGATATTCAGAAGCCTGATTGAATAGAAGTATATCTATGAGCATAGCCACAGAAATAACTGGAGGCATACTCTGTGCCCTAATTTCTGGACTGCTGATGCTTTTGACCAATGACCTAATAAAAGAATTGGCCCTGCTTTTCTTGTTTCTTGCTCTTATTCATTACGGACCTGGGTATCCATGGAAAAGATGCTTTTATAACAATGAACACCTGGCTTGTGCTTCTGTTCAGGAAACCTTAGGAGGGGTGGGCCAGTTCAGACGCTCTTAGAGTCTGTAATCATCTATTATAAGAATGTCCCACTTTATTAGTTATAAGTGGTAGGAAGAGAGCAGTAAATACTGTTTCTGATGTAGTGAATACTAAGCCATCCAATTTGAAACGCTGCTTTGGGGAATTAAAAGGCCGTATTTCTTAGCATTTGCCTTTTCTAAGAAAAGCGGAGGGGGTAAGTGAGGTCTGTCTGTAAGCATTTCTGTAGCATGCACTCAATAATGCAGAACTGAAAGGGCTGCACGATGTACTGCTACATGAACAAAGGTGGTGCTTGTTTTCTGTGCTGAAAATGACTTGCAAAGTGCTGTAAGTTATTTTTCATAAGAACCAGCTCAGTCAGGGGCTTGGTAATGTTGTTGGTCTCTGTTAATGACTTCATCTTACAGAAATGATCAGTTCTCAGAAATAGAACTGGACTGCTTCCAGAGCCTTTATACTCCTTCAAGGAGTTTAAAAAAATGTATTTGATGCAGTTATGTTGTGTATAAACCACATTCCTAGACTTAAAGCAAAGCACTGTTGTAACAGCATTCCTCTTGCACAATATACATTTAAACCACAAATGTTTACATTCCCCAATAACTAGAATGCTTCATTGTGCTCTTCGTATTCGTTAGAGAAGCTGACAAAATCAGGGTGGTGGTGGGAGACACTGTTGCTTTGTTAACCCGTGTACCCCCACTGCGTTACAAAGAGCAGGTTTGCATACCTGGCAGACAAAAATGTGTAGAAAGGTTATGGCTGCTGTTGCAGGTCACTCAGCCATCGCATTTGGCAACATTTGGATAATGCTGAACTACAAAAACTTTCTTTGGTTCTTCTGTGGTTAGAATGGAATAGTTCCAGTGTAGCAGCCAGACCCCTTCAGGGCTAACCAGAAGGTAACGCCTATGATGGAGGGCACCATCCAAGTGCCTCTCCTCCCAGGACATGCCTTTGAGCCCTTTTCCCAGCTTTGTTGCCCTCCCTGGGACACGTTCAAGTATCTTAACATCCTTTTCATACTCTGGAGCCCAGAACTGCACACAGTGCTCAACTTGAGGCCACACCAATGCTACGTACAGCGGGAGAATTGCCCCTTTTGACCAGCTGGCCCTGCTGTGCTCAATGCACCCAGTTTTTCCCAGAGGAGTTTTTGCAGCTCTGTGTTTTGGCCTAGGAGTTACGCACATGGAAGGGGGTTTCTTATAATCTTGACACTTCAGTTTTACATGTTTACTACCTGTAGCATATTTATTATTTCCCAAGGGAGAGCTCAGTTAACTTTTATCTCTGCCAATATCACTGTGTTGGTATTGTAGCAGCATCGTCCATAGACTGGTTCCAGCAAGTCCTTTTTGTTCCTCAAAAATCAGATGGGAAAGCCCGTTTGGACAAAGTGTGTTCCCGTCAAAGACTGTGGTCTGCCTGCTGTTCCCCTGTGTGGCCGATGGGATGAGAGCAGGATTGTGGGAAGTCTGCCTTTTTCTGGGCCTTTTCTGGTGTAGATGCATGATGCACTTAGCCCAAGCTGTGGAACCAAACCCAAAACTATTTAAGAAAGATACGTTCTTTTTGAATAATTAAATAATAAAAATGAAATACAGAGGACCTGTGTAAAGCAGAAGTCCTGGTCTGAAGTCTGCTGCAGTTCTAGATGCGCTTGTGGTCTTGGTGGGACACCTTTAGAGCTGTGTCCTCATTATATTGCTTGGAAATGGGTTTTATCAAACAGTGCACAAGTTGGTAGAAAGAATCTCAGCTTTTTCTTTGCGTACCTCCTCCTTGCATGGAATTTAAAAAATAATTTGTTTCCATAGAGCAATCCTGTGATAAAGGGGAGGAACAAAAAGAAGAGGGTTTGGTGCTCAGGGAAACATTCATGGACCTAAGCTGTTTTGAGTTCCAAACCCCAAATCTTGCAAATAACCCATACATAGTGAGTTAGGGTCACATCTGAAGCAGGGTATAAGCAGACCTCAGGTGCCTCACACCTATGTTGTGCTTGCGAAAATTGCAGTTTAACAGGAACCTGCCTAAATTTTCCCAGGATTAAGTATCTCTCTGCATAGGTCAGCACCGCCGAAGTGTTGGGTTGTTAGCTGGTAACTGATCTGTCTAGGAAAGGTGGAGCAGGTCTTACCTTCCTAGCAAAGGGCTTCATCTCTTAAGCAGGCTCAGAGCTGTCGGACACTTGACTCACTATCAGCCCAAAGCCCTTAAACACCTTTTGTTTCACAAAACAGTCTTTTGATCTTTCTCGGGAAGATAACAAGGGCTTAATCTGGTGAGCTCTTAGGTGCCTAGAGGTCACGTTCTGTGACAATGCAGCTTTGGGTGTTTGGGCCTCAGGACCTGGGCTAGGCTCTGGCAGCTATTCTCCTCTGACTGTGAATATGGAGGGTATAATGTATCAAAAAGGTGGCTGAAAAATGCACAGCTGATTGAGGAAGCTGGCTAGCAGGTGAGCAGCACAGAGCCCAGCAGTGGGTTCCCGGTGCTGTCTGCACCTTGGGTGTCTTGGCTCGGCGGTGTGGGGATGTAAGGCAGGCAGCCCAGCTTGCTCCCAAGAGCTGGTAGTTAGCTGTGCTGAAAGGGCACCTGCAAACCCCATATGCTTGTACTCATCTCTTGCCCGCTGTGAGCAAGTCCCAGAACTGAACTGCCTTCTGCCAGCGGAGTTGTCTGAGCCAGCTTGGCAAGAGGGCAGGTGAGCACCTGGGCTGGCACAACAGATGATGGAAGGAGCATCTGCCAGCTATGGTGGAACTGTTTCTTCTGGTGATGGCTGGCTGCTAGATTAAGTTATTTATCCTAGAAATCATGGAGAGGCATCTCTGTGTACTGAGAATCAGGATCCCCTGAAACACTTTGTGCTCTTTCCCAGATTGGAATGAAGAACAGAAGCACAGAATGGCCACTGTTGTTTTCTGGTGGCTAGTCTGAGTGCCTAGAAGCCAGACTGCTGTATAGTACTTAATAGAAGACAAGCACAGTCCTTTGTTAGATTTGGTTGCAGGAACACAGCAACACTACCCTTTTTCTTTTTTCTTTCTGCTTGCATGCAGATAAAATTCTGTGAATTAATGCTGGTAAGGGTGTTCTTGCTTAGTTGGAGGTTTGCAGCATTGCATTTAAAAACAAAACATTGTTTAATACTTCATGCCTTTGTAACTTCGTAAAGGAATAACTGCAAATATTCTCAAAGAAGAGCCTGTTCCTCCTGTCAGCCACCCAAGTGAAGCTTGTTTACAATATTTCTGTCCACATAAGTGGTGTTATTCACTGTGTGTAGGTGCTGTCAATGCGTTTGCACTAGCTGAGTGTTTTGTTAGCTTCTGGGTGGAGAATGAAGTTTTGGTTTAGTTCCTCAGAATCCTAAGTGCCGTGAGACCTCCTTGTTTAATTGCCCTTGTTTCTTCTTGTGTGGTATTAGAGAAGCTGGAGTCATCGCTGGTGTTCTGTGCTGGCCTTCTCTCAGCATGAAGTAAAGCAGGTGCTGGTGGTGTGCTGCTCAAGAGACCTTGACCGTTGTCACTCGTGATTCTTCGTGGTTAAAAGTAACCTAATTTACCTCCCCTGGGGGTGGAGCTGTGCTGATTTACATGCTCCAAGATTGTGGCACTCAAGTTTTGCCAAGCTCTTTTCTTCAGCAGAACATACTAGGTAAAGGTTTTGTACTTTCATTGAAGATACCAGTTTTAAACAGGAAACTTCTGTTTTAAATTCCAGTAGAAATCAAAATACCTAAGATGAGAAAGATTTTAATGCATCATAAGGTTTCCTTTTAATAGCCCACACACACACTTTTTTTTTTCTTTCCTTAATGTTAAGAAGAGTGAGCAAGTTACAGTCTTTTTTTTTTTTTTTTTTTTTGTCAAAATAATACTGATATGAGAAAGAAAGTACAGCTGTGTCCTCATGCATCCAGCATCAGAATTTCTGTGATAGTCTTGAGATTTCTATGTGAGACTGTAACAGGGCCAAGGTGTTTTGGGGTAGGCTTTAAGCTTTTAATGATGTTTTGAATCTGAAGAGATTGGGACTTAGAGCTCTTTTTCTCCTAATTTTGCTGTATAAAGAAAAATGTAAAAACCTGAAAAACTGTACTGCTGCTGAAGAGCTGTACTGCTCTAGGTAAGAAGCAGCTTGTGAAGACCATCCTCAGAAAGACTGAGCGAGCTGAGCTGTATTAGACAATATATGTTGACTCGCATTGAATAATACTATTTCCAGTCAATACTGGAAAAAAATACATAACTGACTGGCAACAGCAGGAGACAAAGATATAAAAGAGTACTGGGGAAGTACTCTTCAATTGTTCGCTCTGGATACAAGCTTTAATAGTAAACAATAGAAAACCCACAATATTTACTACAGGTTGTTGTTAGGAAGAGACAGCTTTGGAGAAGTTTGTTCAGTTTTAGATAGCTGTGTTGATAGGAGGTGAGCCATGGACACATTCCAACCATTGTGATAAGCTCAGTATGGGTGTCTGCGCAGGATCAGTGATTTGTGTTAAAAGTCATGGTACAATATTATGCTGAAGACTCAAATCATATCCCTCTTAATCTGTAAAACAAGACTTCAACCAAGAAACAGTTTTCTTCTCTATATGTAAGTTTTTGTAAGAAAGTAGGCTTTAATATTTCTTAATTTATTTTATTTGCCTACCTAATACGAACTTCATATAAATGGTCTTACTTTCTGATCTAGACGTTGTAAGTTATAATATGCAATTTTGGACTGTTAGACTATCTGATTTTAGTGAGAGAAGTTACAGATTGAAATTTCATGTGAAATTAGTTCAAGTCTTACATTCATACAGTCTCTCAGTGGTCCAAATTTTGTGTTTCTGCATTCTGTTTGCTTCAGGTTTCAGTCTTTCATGAGTTATGGTAAAGGCTGAAACTTCTGTAGTTTAGTGCATGCCATTTTTTTAATTTTTTTTTTAATTTTTTTTTTTCCCCTTGGCTGCATGTCACAGATAGCTGGCTGGAAGGTTGGGAAATTTTGTTCATCAGTAAAACTTCGTTATTCTCATTGCTATCTGTCTGGTTGTATCAGTGTTTCACAGACAATGGTCTTTTTCTAATCTTGATGACCCCTGTTGCTGTCATAGATACCATAGGTCATAAACGGAGAATTGCTTTCATAAAATAATACTGAATCCATAGAAATTTATTCTGCCTTTCTTGTGCTGCTTTATGAGCTTCTTATTTGTATGTTTAATTTAATTTTCTTACTGCCTATTATATAGACTGTGTAGAAGACCTTTTGTAATCAAGTATAGGCAATTAAATGATAGCAAAGGAACTAAGTATATAAATCTGTTCTTATCTGTTTCTATTTTACTATATGTTTGGCATTAAAACTTGGCTTTCTCTTACAGATAATCATTTTTCCCTTTTCATACTGACAAGTGTACACAGTTCTAGCTGACAATTTATATACTGTTAAAATGTGAGGAATTAACTTTTTGTTTTTAGTAAGTGACCTTTTATTGAATTTCACTTTCAGTGCATTTTTTTTTCAGAGATTTTCCTGTGGTATTATTGTAGCATAAGCCTTTTATTAGTCACTATCAAAAACTTTCTTAGGATTTTTAGGGTTTGGCTGTCTGCTAGGCCATTTCTCTGGATCATGGCAGGACACTTCTTTCCTCTTCAGCTCTCCGTGCAGTGGCACACCTTCTAGGCTTCAGATGTCTGCGAGATGAGTGCTTCGAGTGTTTCAGTTTGACCTGCCCTTTGACATTCGCCTTCAGATCAACCGTAATTGAAACCTGGCTGAAAACAGTGTAACAGAAATAGATATTTATGTACAGCATTCAGTTAGAAGTGCTTGTAAATATACTGAGTGGAGGAGGGAAGGAACACTGTTTCCTGAAACACATAGAAGAAACGTGGGCTTGAAAAGCAGGTCTCCTTCTTGGGTACCCCACTGTGGTAAATTGGCATTTGGTTCTCCCCACAAAACTTACATTCTTCAGACTTACTCAGACTGTTTCTGATTCTCTTCTAGCAATTCTAAAGATTCAGTTATTTCTGTGGAAGTGCAGCTGTCATCTTCGGGACCTTAACATCCACTTAAGTCCCAAACTGAAAAAGTTTTAACCTCTCTTTCTGCTGTCTCACGGCAAAATGTGCATTTTAGGAGGTATCTCAATTCACTTAGCATTGCTTTTATAGCAGATGTATCACAGTAGTAGTTGTTAAAAGCAGCTAAATGCAGTGAATGCAGCTTGTTTTAGTATCACGTATGTGACACCAGACCCCACCTAACTGGCAGCAGCCAATATACTAGTTAAGTTTGGGGTGAAAATCTGTAAATAATGTAAGGCAGTCATTCATAATAATAACAATGTAGCCTTCATACATTCCATTGCATCCAGCAGCATATCTGAGCATGATGATTTTATTGTGATTTATGACAAGAGATGGCTTGATTTATTAATAAGCAATTGTTATCAAAACATGCACTAGGATTTTACCCTAATGGTCATACCCAGCAAATGTTCGGCTCTGGTATTTGTCATTAGAGCACACTATTATGTCTGTAAAGAAAAGCTTCATGTTAACCCTTCCTCAGCATGGTGAATAACTTCAGAAATCATTTTACTAGTGCAAGAGTACAATTCACTTTGTCAATTACCCTCTTGTTTTGCGGCACAGTCTGAAGCAGCCTGCATGTACACAGCTCCTGACTTGGAACTGATGACTACTGAATGGGGGCAAAGAATAGAGGAGGCCCTTTTGTGAACTGTGTGTGTGCAAAGCAGTTAGAAACACTTGTATTCACTGGGTGATTTTAACTGGGAGACCTTACAATATGAAGTTTTAGGTCTAAGAAATTGTATTATTTTTAGAAGGCAAAAGTATATTTTTCAGAGGAAGGTACTAGGTGAAATATCAGAGTTAACAATATGAAGTTCAGTAGGCAAAAAGAATTTAGGTATGGCATTGAATAAACTCAAGCAGTACATTGCTCAGTGGCTGTGATTCCAAAGTATTTCACTAGATGAACATGTGCAGCTACAATTTGGTTGTCGCATTGTTTTCTTTGTTTTGTTTTTTAAAAAAGGCTTGTAACCTCTTGGTGATATCAAGACTCTTGCAGGATCAGACTCGTTTTCATTTAAATGAAAGAGCTCCCTCTAGTTTGTGCTGTCATTTGACAGTTTTGTTTCTCATAATAAATTGTACAGTTTACTTCTTCTTTAATTTACTCTCAGTCCACCAACATGGGAAAAACATTTGTATGTTTTTTATTTGTTTATTTGTTTTTTTTGTTGTTGTTGTTTTTTTTTATATTTGTAAGTTCATCATGCATCCTATGAGCTATGCTCAAGGCTGCCTTACTCAGGTAGTACCTGACGGCTCTCTGTAGCTTCACAATGCTCTCAGCTGTAGTATGGTAACTGTCCTACATAAAAAGAATTTACTAATCAAATACATTTTATTTAATTAAATGACCAATGAAAATGTTTAGTGTATGTGAGAAATTAATCATGTACAGTGTCAATTCAGAAGCCATTGTATAGCAACTACAGCAAAGAAACTTTAAACTCTATATTCAAAGTCAGAGAGGAAGTAATTCCCTTTATTGTATGTTATCCTATGTTATCCCTGAAGAGTTGGCACAGAATGCATTTGGCACTTCATAGAGGACTCAAGCACTTTCCAGCTTTCTAGCTATGCTGGCTCATTCTGTAAATGTAAATGGATGGAATACAGAACAACATTTTAAAGTAGTGCTAGTGAGAGACTGGAGATACAACATCTTGTGCCAAATGACCAACAGTCCCTTGGAGTTTGTTTTTACTAAGGCAAAGATCATATTTCCAGCTTTCTTCTAAAACAAGCTTGGTTTACTTTGCATTTCAGATAGTTTTCCCTGTGTGCTGTGTATAATATTGCAATTGATCAGCCCAGGATTAAGTTACAGCCCAAGCTGAAGCAAGATGCTATAATGTGTGCTTGGGTCTCAAACCTGCTGCCACTGAATTTAAAAATCTTAGCATAAAACCTTGGTGGAAGGGTGTATGTTTCTAAAAGAATTTTGAGCTTCCTGTGCTGACTTTTAAAAATCTTTTCTATATTTTGGACTTTCAAAATATTAAATTACATTTTGACTTTTTATTATTAACAAAATCAACATAAAAAGAAGGATGAGCTAACAATTTTTATCTTGGAACATGTGTAGGCTTTGAGGCCTCACAGAGAATTCTGACTATAAGGAGTATAAAAACTATATGAATTGTTAACATATGTAGAAGTGATTCAGTTGTTCTTATTGTTAAAATTGAGTGAAAATAGTGGGAAGTACAAATTATCTAGAAAAAATAATGAAATTCCCTTTCATGTTTTTTCCTCCAGTTTTAAAAAGTTTTATAAGCCTTTAGTGCTAACTACTTTAAAGAAAGAAATCACTTCTAATATTTTGTTGTAAATCTGTTATCATCATTCTTTTAAATATGTATATCTAACTACAAGTCAGGCTTGTTTGTTTTCTTTTATTTATTTCATTTTATTTTATTGTAGCATCTGATGCTGAATTATTGACCTAAGAGTTGTCATCCTATAGTGGTTTAACCCAGCCGGCAGCTAAACACCACGCAGCCGTTCACTCACCCTCCCCACTCCCTCTCTGGGATGGGGGAGAGAAATGGGAAAGTAAAGCCTGTGAGTTGAGATAAAGACAGTTTATTAAGACAGGAAAATAATAATAACAATAATGATAATAACAACAATGATGATAATAGCACTACTACTACTAATGTGTACAAACAAGTGATGCACAATGCAGTTGCTCACCACTCGCTGACCGATGCCCAGCCTAACCCCGAGCAGTCCGGTCCCCCTCCCCCAGCTAGCCACCCCTATATATTGTTTAGCATGACCCCAGATGGTATGGAATACCCCTTTGGCCAGTTTGGGTCACCTGTCCTGGGTCTGTCCCCTCCCAGATCCTGCTGCACCCCCAGCCTGCCCATTGGCAGGACAGAGCAAGAAGCTGAGATGTCCTTGGCTTGGTGTAAGCACTGCTCTGCAACAATTAAAACACTGGGGTGTTATCAGCACTCTGCTCATGCTTAAGCTGCATGCTATTTGCTTTCAGAAGTTTTTTGTTTGTTTGCTTGCTTGGTTTTGGATTATTATTACATTCATATTGCAGGATAGTGTTTATTTTTCTATCAAACAGATGACAAAATTTCTTGTCAACATATCAAGTTAGATTTGCAATGTAGAAACCAAATACTTGCATTTCTATGAGCAAGAATATTGCTGTATTTCTGTATTAAAAAAAAAATAATAATCCTGACTATAAAGGCTGACATTTTTTACATTGTGGCTGGTTTACCCCGTTAGTCTAGAGAAGATGGCTAGAGCAGCAGAAGTTAGTGTTTGTCTTAATCTCTCGTGCTGAATCAATGCCTACTTCATCACTATTTGACTTTGGAAATCTCCTTCACTTTTCAGAGAATGCAGAAGTAAATTCGGTGCCTTTATAGTTAGTTTTATTCAATATATTTCTCTATTATGCCCTCACGTTTTCTTTTTATTTTGTTACAATAGTGTTCCTTTTAAGAGTTACATGGCAGCCATGTCCAGGATATTTTGATGTTTCCTTAGCTTTCTTATCAAATCAAGCTTATCCTGTCTTTTTACCCTTGCACACAGTCCTTCTCTGTTTCAGGTTCCCACCTGATTCATGAAAAGCTGCCACACAATTGCTACTTGTAAAAATGATGTCTTGGAGCAATCTGATTATGGTTACTGACTGCTTTCCCCTTTTATTTATTTATTTATTTTGTTTTTCTTTACGCTTCAGGTTGTGTGTTGGTTGAGTTGCCGGCCAGTTTGTATTTGCAAACTGATGCTCAGTTCCTCTTGGAAGAGTGCTTTGGCGTTTCCATCCTTGCTTCCCTCGCGCTGTAGCTGCATGGCAGTGCTTGTGGCACAGATCCAGATTTGCTTGTTTTTAACTCAAGAAGTGTAGTGGCTACTCTCAGCATGTCCCTCCTTCCCCTTACTTCTTGAAGTCTTCTACGGACTGTTTGTCCTACCTTAAAGTTTGTAGCAGTAGCTGGATAGCTATAATTTTTGCAGGACTTCTCGTACTAAAAGTCATCGCTGTTTGTCATTGACCTCTCTGTTGATGTAATTAGTTGTGCTTTCTGATGTCTTTATTAAGTATGCCTTAAATGGTTGGATGAAGTGAATCACCCAAAAAAATAGTGTTCATTAATCAAGGACAATTACCTGATATTAAGCTGTCAGGATCTGTCAGGAAAGCACTCTTAATGTATCTCTTACATTATTATTTGATATGATTTAATAGTTTGCTTTCCAAATGCATGTAAAATAGGCGTGTCTGCTTCACTTCACCTATATTTGTGGGAGCTACATTTGTGGGAGCTGGTTCTGAATGTTTCAGACCCTGAGTTGTCTGCCAAGCACCTCTCCCTTGGATGCCTATTACGCCTGAGACAGCTCCAGCAGGAGAAGGGTAGGATTTTCCTGCCCAGCTTGTGCCTCTGTCCCCACACTCTCTGAAACATTGTAGTCAGAAGACATCCTGCAGGGTGCATTGAGGAAGTGTTTATGTTTTCTGTCCGACTTCCATACAGGCTGTGCTCTTCAGGCTGTACTCTGTCACTTTCTAGAGGTCAGTTGGTTACAGTTATTTATGTTCAGAGTTCCAGGCTTATACTTTACTGTATTATGACACCTGGGTCTGCATGGATAAGCCTTTAGTATCCTGTCTGAGTTTTTAAGAACATACTTAGTAAGTACTGCAGGCAGGCAATTAATCTTAGATATATTCTTCTAGACTTTTTCTTGTTTTCTTTTCTCTTTCTTTTTCTTTCTTTTTCTTTCTTTTTTCTTCTTTTTTCTTTCTTTTTTTTTTTTTTTAAATAAACTCTGCAGAATCCCGGAGGACTGGAATAGTTACTATTTGTCTTTTTATTTATGTCATAATCACACTTAAGAGGTTGTGCCTGAGATCAGGAGGTAGCTGTTCTATGTGTTTTGCAAGCCTTGCTGGGCTGGGTATAGGAGCAGGGACCATCAGTGGCAGGAGAAACAGCACTCAGGACCCTAGCCCAGGCCTTAGCACTCAGTGCTGTTCCACCAGCCAGGATATGTGTAAGGAACCTCCCGGCACCAGCCTGCCCGGAATATAACTATGTTGTGGTCACTGCTCCCGTCACAGCTCGTGCACTTGGTGCAGGGGCTGTTGATGCATTCTGCATGAAGCAATCCTGGCAGCAGGGAGCTGGTGCCTGCCCGCTCCATGCTAAGCACCCAGGATTGCTGTTATGCACCCGCTGCGCCGTCTGCCCCACTGCTGCTGCTTCTCTCACCCTGAGTCTGCCTGTCCTGCTGACGAGCAGTGGGTAGAGCACCTCTCTAGTGGGCAGTCTGGAGCCAAAGTGATCTCCAGGAAAATGAAGTTGCAATTTCATAAGTCTTTTTTGGCAGCAGCACAGGCCACCGGCCACCCTCGCTGTTGCACTGTGTTGTCCTGGCTCAGTTAGGCTGGCACAACCATCTGTGTCACCATGCTGTGAAGTTGGTTTTCTCACTTTTGGGGTAACTGCCCTGATTCTGTGTTTTTGTTAAATTCTCTAAAAGGTGGAGTACCTAATGCTTGATTTTAAAGCCCAAACTGCCTGTTTGTCAAAGGTGCCTGCAAATCTTCCTCAGGCCTCACATAATTTTGAAAGGAGAGCTTTGGGATTGTGCACAGCTTGATTTGGGGACAATATGACTCTGCACAGAAGAGAAAGGTGAAAGGAAGAGTGCCAGGCAATTTGTGGAGTCGAGCACCAGCTCAGAGGAGGATTTCGGGTGCCTGCACTATTGCTATGCGGGCACCTAAGGTGTATTTTATAGTGTATTTTTCTTGAACCTTATTTGACTCTTTTCCAACAGGCTCCAATGTCAGACTTGAATCAGAGGGACTATGATGTCTTTGAAAGATAACTTAATAACACTGCTGGTGTTCTGAGGAAGAGCAGATGCCATAATAGACCTCAATATAACAAGAGTTGTGTTACAAAATCAGCAAAAATGTGTTACATTCTTGCTGTGGTATTGTGATACCTAATGTTCTTTTGTAGGTTAAGCTTTTTTATTTTCTGAATGCTAGTTATTCAGCTCAGAAATTATTGGTTGGACTAAAGTTTTTATGGGGTGGAAGAAAAGAATTTCCCCTTTCAGTTGTTAGGAGTGTTCTCAAATGTAATGCAGATAGTTAGGATTGCAGAGATGGCACAACCCAGATTACTTGCATAACATCTGAAGTTTGAGCTCCTGTGAAGGGTGGGTTATTGTAACATACTTGGATATCCAAGTGGAGCTGGTTGAAATAATAGCAGTACAGCCTCATCTCCAAGAACATTTTACAGTTTATTTCTCCTCAAATTTTGAAAAACTATTTTTAGCTAATATTATAAAATTGAATGTACGCTGGTCTTCTGCCTCTTGACAAAAGCTTAGCATTCTTAGCATCCCTAGAAATTATGCTGCAGAAAATGAGGATAAATGGACTAGAAGTCAGTTGGAATTACAGAATCACAGTAGGCAATAGCTGGCTGTTTTAATTATCTCCAAATTGCATATTTTATTGCCTGAGTTACCTCTGCCAGTTGGGGGCTAGGGAGGTTGTTACTGATTACAGAATCAGGAAATAATTGTATAAATTGGGCCTACCAAACTCATGTATATAATTCTGAAAAACTGAGATCCTAAAATGCTACTTTTTTTTTTTTGAGTCTGTTGAGTGTGTTGGCTTTGGATTGTGATATTGTTATGGAAGGTAACAAAATGAACCAATTTTTACAAGGCAAACTGAAGTATGTTAAGAAGATACAAAAGTTAATCAGAGTTAGAAAGCATTATGTGTTTAATTTCACTTAGCCCAAGGACTCTAGCCTCATATATAATGCAGACATTATAGGTGTAGAGGTGATCTTCCTTGTATCAGAACAAAGAGTAAGGTATTTCTTTGTACCATATTTAAAGTATTTCAGGTTAGCAGTTCATACTCAGGTAATCAGGTTCTGATCAGTGGTTCCAATGTGTTCTGTCTTTCTGTCTTCATTCCCCATCCATATTACCAAAATAAATCTTTTTGTCTATTAGCTTGTGTTGCGAACTGTAGGTTCCTTTGTGTGTCTGTGATCTTTACTGCCTCACACTAGACATTATAATATACCTGTAAACCTCCATCTATTTCCAGTATAAATAATTATGCACCTTCCCAACACTAGTATTTATTATATAGAACAAATACTGTATTACAATACTACATTACTTAATGTTAACCAAAATGCAGCAGCAGTAGTATTATAAGTGGTGGTATTTGGAGCAAATACAACAAAAGCGTGCTACAAAAAAAAAAAAAAAAAAAAAAGCAACTTAAGTAAAATGGACCTCAACATAAATTTTATCTCCAAAAGTGTCATTTGGGCCTCAGTGGTGTACAAGAAAAGTTCAGACCTAGAAGTTCAGAGCTGCTTCTGCTCAAAGTTTTAAAAGAATGGCAGGGGAATTGGAGGGACCAAGAAATGATAGACCTGGACCTAAGTGTTCAGGATATGTTCAGGTTAATGACTAATCGGCCTGTGAGAGAGATTAGTCCTGCTGGAAAAACAGTAATTGCTGGTCATTAGTTATTGGAAGTTCCTGTAGCATAGTACTGCATGAGAAAGTGCCGTAGCAGGAGTGCTGGCATTGTGTCACTGTGATTGCCACGTGTTGAACTGTATACCTAGTACAGCCGGTATCATTAAAGCAGTTAGCAGGTAGGATTTAAGATAGCACTAGAGATTCAGGTTGTTCTTATTTTGATTAATGCTGTAACATGGTTTATTGCCTGATAATTATAGGTCATGGCATGAATATTTCCTGTTCTGCCCATTACATTGGCAGCTTGATTTTTCGACTGGAACGGTGCCTGCCATACTCCATCAAAGAAGTGGCTGGATGCAGTAACCTAATTTCAGTATTGCACGCAGATTTAGTGTAAAGTCTTAAATGATCTAAATAAATAAAGTATTTTTTTAAAGAATGTATCAAATAATATACTTTTTCTTCATAAAGCAAATATGACAAATTGTGTTCATCTTCATACTAAAAGCAACTTTCTGCTTTCTTTTGTTGCAGATCACCAGAAACTGGAAAGAGAAGCTAGAATCTGTCGTCTCTTGAAGCATCCCAATATTGGTAGGAACATTTAATTGCTTTATACAGTAGACACCAGATTAGAAAACCGAGGGGAAAATACAAAGTAACAAATACAAATAACAGCTCAGAGAAATCAAACAATAATATCTTCAGGCAAGACAGTTTCTTCATACTCTGGTGCTCATCCATGATTCTGTGAGATGTAATATCCCAACAGGTCACCTAGAGCAGCGTGTACTGTTCTCATCTTCTTTGAGCTATTGCTCTGCCATCAATGAGCTGTCTGCACCAGGTGTTTGGGGTTTTTTTGAGCAGTGTGTAGGAGGAGTTATTTCCAGTGCTGCTCATGACTTTTTGAGACCTGCAGAATTTCATGTAACAGCATATGTTTCAAAAAGAGACAGACGAATGTCAGTAAAGTTAGTGTTGTTTTTACTGAGATGATTATTTTATCCGGTTTTATTTTGTGTATGAGATTCCGTTCTGCTGTAGGAAAGACAGGTAGATGCAGAAAGCTCCCCTCCTTTTATTTCTAGAACTGTGTGTTCCCTACATTCATGGAAAGCATTAAAAAATGTGGCTTTTCTTTTTTATTCTTATTTTTTTCCTGTGTTTTCTGTTTCCTTGTTTTTAAAAGCGAGTAGAAAAAGATAAGTGCTTTGATCTTTAAGTAGATGGAGCTGTTCTTTTCAGACACTGAATTAAATGCCAAGGGTGTCTCTGGTACAAGAATATTTGCCATACCCAAGCATGCCCTGTCCATCTTGTTTTTCTATCCCCGTGCACGGTCTTAAAAGTTGACGTCAGAAAAACTAGTAACCTCACTGTTTTAAATAAACACATATATTTGGTACAGAAACACTTGGCAGTCTGCTTGCTTTTTCTTCTGGTTAGTTTTTCTCCTTTTCATTTTTAGCTAATGTAAGTTAGTTGTTTTGACCTTTTTAGACTAATCTAATTGTTTTATGTCTGGGAAAGAAACAGCTCTTTCCTTTTAATAATAATTGTAAATGGAAAACAAACAAACCACAGTTCAAAATGAAATACTGAATCTTTGAAAAAGCTCTCTTAGGCAGTCTCAGAGGCTTAGATAAAGTTTCACATGCAAATTTGGTTAAACAGGAAGAATAGAGTTATGGGCATTATTTTATCCCAGCCAACATTTCTGCATTGTGAAGTGATAGAAGACAAGGGAAGAGGTGCAGTTGTTGAAAGCTGTGGTTATGTGTACGGTGCTAATCTTTCTTTAGAGTAGTTCACCTGTATCTCTCTGTAATTATTGTTAGAGTACATTTGTGAATTTGAACCTCCCAGGGAAGAAGAATAAAAACCAGTAATAAATTGATGAAGTGGAAGAGCTGAAGTACACAGAAGAACTCTGTTAAAACAAATATCTAAATTGTTTTCATATGATCATATTTCTTAGCTTTGTTGAGTAATTCAAACCAATATTAGGGTCCAGATCCTCTTTGGCAAACCAGCTGTTCCATATATGGTGTTTATGTTTGTGAATGTATGATTAGAAATGCAAGCAGACAATTGCAGCTTTGCTGACAGATGGGTACAGTTACGTAAATTAACACAAATTCCGTGCTTCGTTACCAAGGTGTACAACTGAGTCACAGGATTATAAAGCAAAATCTTTTACCCTCGTCTGTGAAAAGATGGCATGTTCTAGACCTGAGAGAAACTTTTCATGATACGGAAATAACAGGCCAGGAGTTTGGCAACAGGCACAAAATTATGTCCTTGTTCAATTTCTACTATCAATTATTCCACCAACCCTGCCAGTGTATCTTCCTGAAAAAGATTTTTCCAATTAACTTCGCTGCAAAAGTTCCTTGTTTGCATAATTGCAGTAGTGAAGGCCACTTTGTTTCTTGTTTTTGTGTTGGAGAAAAATGGTAAATGTGGTCTGAAAAGGAGAAACTGTTTTTGAAACTTTGCAAAGGTAATGATTTTAGGCCTGCAAAGTCATAGGTAAGCTACTGAGCTGAAGAAGTTCCCGTTGGGTGCCTAGCTGGCTGTCCAGGCTCAGCCAGGCGCCTGTCCTATCCTTCTGGCCTCCCCCTGCACCCCGAGACGTTCCCATGTGGGCTTTTTCAAGCCCTGGCCAAGGTTTGCTCTCATCCCTTGCCACCACTCCTGCAGTCATGCCCTGCAGCTGTAACCTCAGGGTTACAGCTGCAAGGATTTCATCTGTAACCCTGAAATCCTTGCAGGGCATGCTGCCCGTTCTCCAAGCTCAACCTCTTATTCTCGCATTGCTGTCACGTGCCTTTTCTGAAGCAGTGATCTCTGATGGGTAGTAATGCTACATCGTACTAGGAAGTACTAATAGTGAAAAGGGAAGTGTACAGAGTAAGGTAATTCAGCTGTAGTCACAGATGATAGTGTTTTGTACGTGTCAGAATGGTAAAGATTAACCATTATAAACAAATTTTATTATGTATGATAAAGAGTATATGCTTAAAAATATTAACAAGTCCGTGAATATAAAAAGTTAGAATTCAGTAAAACTTCCTCTTTTCTTTCAGGCTTCTTTCTATTTATTCTTCCTGGTTAACTTGATTAAATCTCATTTCTAAAAGTGACTAGGTTTAAAGGTGTCAGTTTTAGCTTAGCTTTATTTCTAAGGTAATACATATATAATTCTTTTCTAGAGTGCTTTATGGTCTCTTCAGTTATTTTTCTCTTGTGTCTTGAGACTGCCACCAGATACTTTAGGGTGAAAAACCCTTTGAAGTTACCTTTTTTATACTTTCCCCCCAGTCAGAGTAAAGCAGCAAAGCTGTAATGAATCAGTTTTAGATTTCAGTCTGTGAGTAAACACATCATAGCTATTATGTGAGCAAGTTCGTTCTTTTTTTCTTTAGAGGAATGGGGCTTGAAAAACAATCTAAACCACTGGAACTATTTTCCATTTGTCTTATCAGAGAAAACAGAACATGGTCAAAAAAAGAAAAATTACAGATCACTGTTTTTGTAGTTCCAGGGCAGGTGTCCAATTAGTACATAACCAGTAGAAAAATTTAGCATTTAGTTATTTCATCAGGATAAGAAAGAATTCAGGGCTAGACTTTTTAACGATCGACGTACCTTTTCATAGCTTCACAAGAACACCATTTTTATACCTATTTTATATCTGACTTGGTTTTTGTTTGTTTGCTTGTTTGGTTTTAGGTGAGTGCCATTATGCTGTTAAGAAATCTTAGGATGACATTTTAAAAAGTCTTTCAATTTTAATCTGTATTCATATAAACTTAAGAAGTTCTGGTATTGGCAGAGGAGTCTTGAAATTAGTCATGAATGTTTTGATTTTTTTTTAAATGTAGATATGGAACCAGAGCTCTGGAAGAGCATAGCATATGAAAGAATTAGTGGAAGACCAAATTAGAATTCGTTCTTTCAAAGGGATAGAGCTCTGAAATTAAGGAGGCATGAAAATATTTTCATCTCATTTCTTGATTTGAATCTCTGAAAATAATCTCAGTGAATTACTAAGCACAAAATTGAGAAGAAATGAATGTATTTTCTACTGCCTTTATGTAAGTATTTGAGACATGAGATTATTGTTTCAGGAATCGACATACCTACAGCAAGTCCACAGATGAAGCATTTAAGTATCTATTGAGGGAGCTAAATTCTTCATCTGAATTACCTATTAGGAAATTCCACTTGAAGAATGATTTCGAACTAAAGTAAGATAACAACTTCTGAACTCATGTATGAGAAATCTAAACTACTGGTGATTACCCTCACTAGTCAGGTGTCAGGAAGGAAAGATAATTAAATCAAAATCCAGATATCTAGCTCTTTTAAGTTCTTGCAAATTAAAGAAATCCATCATAATTCATTTTGATACAGAGATGTTGTATTGCTTGATATGGATACATTATTTTTACAGGTAGCTAAGCATATCGAAACATAGTCATTTGAAAAACACGTTTTGGGTGCAGCAGTTTGTTTTAAGACATAGATTTTTCCAAGTACACTTGATATCCTTTTAATGAAGTCACAAATCTGGCTCATAGCATCAACTGCCATCTGTAAGGCATTTGTTTTACTTCTGTAGTATGTGCTCTTTTTTGTTGTTGTTAAGGAAGATCGGCATATTTTTTATTAGCAGTACTAGAAAAACTGATAACCACAATCAAAGTATAAAGTAGTAGTTATCATGTGATGGGATTTTCTGTAGAGGAGTTCTAAAGAAGTCTGGTTCAATATTTTTATCGACAGACTGAAACAAAAAATAGGTATCAGGCTGATGTTTTGGGACTAAGGAGCTGTAGAGTCACAAATTTAAGGAAGACTGTTGGTCTTAAAAGATGAGTGCCCGCATCTTGGAAAATACTGACTTTGAAAAGCCTGTGATGACAGGAAATACCTACTTGAACACAAATCTCATTGAGACGCTTTAAAACAAGGGAAATACCATTCTCAGATGCATGGAAATAACAGTCAGAGACAGGAAAATAGTATTTATTTATTATCTGCCAACAGAAGTCACTTCTAGAGTACTCAAGGCTGGCTTTAACATCCAGATGTCAGTAGGTATGATCTATGTAAAGGAGGAGATTTAAGGTCTAAAAGGATAACCAGGCAATGATACTTATTAAGGAAAAAAAAATGAAGTTAAGCACAGAGTTAATTTTCTGGCAGTGGAAGTAATCAAGTGTGAGAATTTTTTATGGATATGGTGTTTTCCGATTTGAAGTGTGGATGATTTTTTTTTAAAGCCTTGTACTGAGAATGGTTGATGCAGATATTCCTGGTATTCAGAACTGAGTTCAGGCCATTATTTTTGGAAAGCTGAGTATTGTTGAAGAAATATTAAAATGTAATGATTCTTTGTCTTAAGCACCTAGGGAGTTGGACAATCCTTACTGGTTGTGTTCCTATCTGACACAGAAGTGTCATGGAAACTTACAGATGTTTTCATTTCAAACGCAAGTGTAGCTCCAGGATATCTCTGAAAGCAGAGTATCTCTGTCCAGATACTGCTTTGCATGTAATTAATTCAGTTAGTTTTTCGTGATCTTTTTGGTTTACTCAGTTTTTGCTCCATGATTTCTTCTCTACTCAGTTATCTAGTCCTAATGCCTAGTGAATGGTGTAGGAAAAATGCCTAAAAGAAAAGTGGTAAGAAATGGTATTTTCTGTTCTCCTTTTTTCACATCTTTAACATTTCAGACTTGATGTATCCATGAAGTTTTACAGACTTCATATATACATCAAGTTTTATTTAGAAAATACGGAACTCCCTCATCATTTTCACCTACAATTATTTCTTTGCAATACTTATTGATTATTTTCTGATTTATGACTCTGCCTGCCTCAGCTCTTTGTATTAGAGTGATTGTAGTAAAAAGTCAGCCATTGACTTTTGTGTTTAAAAGAACATAATGTTTGTTTCATCTTGTATATCTATTTTTTTTTATAAGTGTGAAGTTGTAAACAATAGCTATTTCAGCATATGTCGTGTTTGACAAGTGAGTTTTATCCCTTTTGTTTCTTTATAGAAAACTATTTATTTTTTATTTGGTACTCAGAAATACTTCAGAAATATATCAATGATGTCTGCAGCAACACTAAAATCCTGCTTCCTTCATAGCCCATACATTTTTTTTCTCATAGTATACTAATAAACAGACAAAAATAAGAAGTGAGATCAAGTACCCTTCTTTTGTGTAATACTACTCTGCTCAAACAGAGTAGTTTCTGTTCATTACTGCCAGTCCAGACTCCTGTACTCTCAGAGAGAATTAAAATGATGCAAATACACTGGCTGAACTTCAGGCCTTATGAGGAAACTCTGAGTCCTTCCCCCAATCAGTCTTTGGTAATACTGGTACTTTCTTCTTCCAGCAGTAACCTTGAATGCCAGCTTCCTCCTTTTCTAATATTTCTTGAGTGATTTAAACTGCTTCCTCTATAACATTGTGGTAGGAAATTTTGGGCAAACAGCTCATGCTCCTTTAGTAACAAAGCTCTAGTAACAAAGCTTTAGTAACAAAGTCCAGTTTGTTCTGGACTGCAGTAGTTTGCACAGTTGTCTGATTTTCAATGTTGATGATTTCTCAGATTCTTACCATAATAAGATTACTGCAATATCACCACGTATACATTTTCTTTACTTACTACAGCTGGTTAACATAATTGAGTTTAAAATGGAAGACATAAATGTTGGTTAAGCTTTCTCTTTGCAGAACCTAGCACTTTGTATGATTACACATCAAGTTACATTAAAAATTTACCTCTATTACCAAATACCCACAGAGGATTTCTGTCATCTTAAGAAACTATTATTTTTACAGCTGTTCCATTCTCTAGTACTTCCGATTTAATAATATTTTTTAAAATAACAATAAATTTTATAAATATTTTTTATTAATAATTTAGAAATTTGTAAAGAAAAAGTGAAAGGAAATTAATCATCTCTTCACCACGAAATCCATTGCCACTGACCTGATTTCCAGCTTTACCTTCTTTTGTTAAACTTTGATTTGTTGGTCTTCCTTTAACTTTGTGAAATTATATTTTAGCAGTCTGTGATTTGTAGTCTAACAATCTATGTATTTTTGTGGGTTTAACACTGCTATACCATCTGATTATGACTCGTTTTGATGTTGATTTAGAGCCTGCTGCTGTGATTCTGGTTTAGGAGGTACCAATAATTGATAAAATCCGTATTAGCCCAACGATGCAGGTCCTGACCCAGCCTGAAAAATTGCTGAGCCAAATGTTGGTTGTTTTTTTTGTTTTGTTTTGTTTTTTTTTTTATTTCCTGGTTGAGTTTGTTGTTGCCGGGTTTAAGCTGAACTGAGTAGTGTTTTCCTAAATCCGACTTCCCACTTTTTCTCCCTGTGGCTGCTGCAAAGGCTACTGCTACCTTTATGTTCCCACTTGTGAAAAGCTATACATGGCAAAAGTTGGAACAGTTTGTGCAGTGTAATAGGATCACTGTATATAACCAGAACCTTCTGGTTTTCACATGGTGGTGCCAACACATCTGGCTTCATCAGTGCACATTATTCCTTCCCTTTCTGCTGCCACCACCTCCCCCCTGCAGATGTTGTATAAGATATGGCAAGCAGGCAGGATCCGCTAACCAGCTACATCAGGCTCAGGTCAGACTGATGAACCTTCATCTCTTCCTGAAAGGCCACAGCAGATTTTACTGACATGTGGCAGCCCTTCGGGTGATAAATGAAGTCCTCCTGGCAACAAGACAGGTTGTCCCTGAATGGCTTTATAAGCCAGGATATTTAGAGGTAAGTAGGACTGCCAAGCAGAAACTGTGCCGTGTCAGCCCTAATAGGCCTGAGCCAGTCGTGCGCGGATCTGTTTGCATAGCTGCTGTCAGGCTGGAGCTGTGACACTGCTCACTACCATGAGTTGCTGAGCTTCAGGACAGAATAGCAGAAGTTGTCTCATTTTTAAAGAACGAGAGCTGGACCAGCATATGGGAGTGTGGAGCAGCATCTTTCCAAGGGACGGTGGCTTTGCAACAGGTCAAGAGGCAGGCTAGCTCTAGGACAGCCTGCGACACCAGGCAGAAACAAATCTCTGAGCTGACTTCATAAATGTGTTGGTGTCTGTTTGCAGTCCTCTCTGGTTTCCATACTTCGAATTGGGAACGTCCCATAAACTGCTGAGGAAACTGGTAGCACCCAGACTAGGTGCTATTCTTCATCAAACTTGTTAACTCTTGCGTTCAGCTTAGTTATTCACAAGTGCAGCTTTAGGAAAAAGCTTTCCTTTTGTTTTTTTTCTCCTCTATTTCCGTGGTAACACAAAACATCAGCATAGAATTTGTGAACTTCTGGGAGAATTTGTGGGGGAAAAATAAGAAACTTCGTGTTATATTGTCCATTTTAGACAAAGGGTATTTAAAGACATGTGGGTCTTCAGTCCCACTTACATGAGTCCTTTATGTTTTACTCACCACGTTTGTGCATGCGATTTCACATAAATTCACAATAGTGTTTCTCTTAAGATTCTTGATAGACAACAGATGTGGATTCAGTAAATCCTTTCTGAATTTCATTTGATGTACCATGGCAAAGTTGAGAGTAGCTCAGCTGGCATTGGTTAAGTTACTGTATAAACCCAATGTGGAATAAGAATCAGGCCTGTTCAGGTTTGCTGGATATACTTCTTCAGCACAATATTTTTTCTGAGCTGAATTTCAGTTTTCACTCTTTACATAAAAAAACACACACACACAGAAAACCATCAAAAAACAAGCTTTAAAGGTAATAATGCAATTCTTTGATGCAGTGAAAATCAAATACTCAACTACGTGAATTTATGCTCAATAAATATGGTCCTCCCTCAGGAATATATTAACTATAAATAGAAACCAGAAATTTATGGGTCTGATATATAGATCTCACATTCTTTAGTAACGTTTACTGCTATGATGAGATAATGATTTCAACAATTTAAAATCTCTTCCTTTGAATTGAATTATTAAATTTGTAATCTCCATGATGAATAAGGTGAACCACAGTACTTGAGAGAATTAAAACATCAAGAAACCAAATAAACCAGTGATATTACATGATTTCATACTTAATGCAAAAGCCCATTTAAAGAGTATTGTAAAATAAGATTCAGAGCTTAAACTCAAAAAGTGGTTACAGGTTGTAGTCAAACAGTGAAGTGCAGCAATAGAATATAGCAGCTGTTTTTGTGATAACTAGTAGTGTCATTAAATGCACTGGGATGAGAATGAAGCAGGCAGGAAGGCACAAGGGGGCTTTTTATCTTTTTTTTTTTTTCATTGCAGCTGACTTTTCTGCAGTCTTCATTCTGAGAAGTTTTTGCTATTTCTATGCATTTGATTTCTCTGATTGTTGAAGTAGTTGGGAACGCATAGGTGATGTTTAAGGTGAAGAGACTGAAGATTTTCACCCTTGATATTGTAAGAATTTTGTGGGGAAGGGGCTGTGTGGTATCTGTTTATTTTCTGTAGACCTTCTGGTGCCACTAAAAGGGAGTGAAATGTCAAAAAAAAAAAAATCATAGCTAAATTATTTAAATTTACTGCCGGTCAGTGAACCAGTAATTTCCAATATGTAACATTAAGTATCAGATAATGTGGTCTGTCTGTGTGCCAAAGCAAAGAACTCTAAAGGCAAATTTATTAGGTGTTATACCTTTTGTCCCTGTTTCAGTTACAACATAATCCCTTTATTCTGTTAAAAGTGGCGTGGAGTCTTTTGGTTTTACTCTTCTGGGTTACTGTAGAGCATAAAAATGTATTTTAGCATAGGTGATAACATTACTATGCCACACTGGGCTATTTTCTTTCCTTTAAATGGAGGGTGAGATTATTCTAGCTCAAGTGAAACATTGCTGGTTGCAACGTCCTTGCTAACTGTACCAACATCCATAATATACTGAGGAAATAAGGTTTCACTAAAATTTGACACAAAAGTTGTCATTTTTTCTGCCTCGGAAAGTATATGCATTATTTGCACCAGAATGGGTAATGATAAAGTATAAATCAAGCGTGAGCCAGACCTTGAAGGTTTTTCCTTGCCTGCTTATAACTGGTTTTGTACATTTTCTTAAACATATGAGAATCCTTTTCATGCTGTGTCTTGCAGCTTCTAAATAAGCTTTCTTTCCATACAGTCAGTTATGCTTGTGTAGCCAGGCATTTTAAATGTAAAATAGAGTAATCCACAGAAAGGGGAAGCAGAATTTGAATATCTCATTTGAGGAACCTGCTGCAAGGGGTCGGTGCTAGGATAGCCACTGCACTTCCCATTTGTATTTTGATTTTTTTTTTATTATTATTATTATTTTTGCTTAATGTCAGCACATGCTTTCTAGAACAAAGAGTTTCATAATTGCTCTGCTGACTTCAAGAACCATATAAATAAACCAGATTAAAATAAATTACTCTCTTTTTACGGATTAAGTTTTGAAAACTTACATTTTTTTGTTTGAAAGCTTTGTTTGTTATGAATCTGCAACCACATGTTATACATATGCAGAGACATCATGACTCCCAGCTAAACCACAAATATGTAATTTTCCTCTGGACCCTTTCCTCCAAAAACATAGATCTCTACTAAAGCTTAAATATTCTTTTATTTCAGTAAAACGAGCACATATTTTTGGAGCATTTTTAGGGGATATTATAAGTTCTGCTGCCTTTACTTTGGGCAGATAATGTTGTTGTTGACGGTTTAGTTGGTAAATGCTACACTGGTTCTCAGGTTGATACCCAAATGCTGGGAAAAAAATCATGTGAACCTCCTACTTGAGTTGGAAAACAAACTGAAAAAAGGTTAAGAGTGTATTCACTAGCATGGCTGTATGTCACTGTTTGGATGGCTTTAGTGCAGCCCTCATGAGAGGTAGGATTGTTGACAGGTAGTTTCCATTGCAAACCCAGCTACAGTCCTGAAATCTGTAGCTGTGGGCTGAACCCAGTGGGAGACGTCTGTCTTGGCCTGTTCACTTTTCCAGGAAAAAAAAAAAAAAGAGAGAGAGAGAGAGAATTAACAGTCAGGCAACATTTGTTTCCCAAGCAGCCAAAATCAGCCCATTTAGAGGATCTTGCATCTTAACCCAAAGGGGTGAGTTGTCACCATGGCCAGCAGGGAGGCTGGGAGGAGCAATCAGTATGTACCTGCTTGCCTGTTTGTACCACTTCTGAGCTGTGTCCCATCTTTACCCCTCCCCGCTGCTGTCACAACTTTGGCTCCCTGGGATGTGGGGAGAAGCATCATTTTGGAGGTGGGAGAAGAAAGAACAAGAGAGAAAAAGCAGTAAGGGTGGCATGGCTGGTAGGGAGGAGGAGGCACTTGAGTGAGGGAATGGTTGAAGGCTGGGGATGTGAGCTGGAACTGGAGAGAGGCTGAAGGAAGGTCTGATTTTCAACAAAGGATTGTTCTGGCTGAAGTGATCATAAATCAGGAGCTGTGCTCTGGGAGCTTGCTGTGATGCTTAAGAATGACTTTTCTCCTCTTCCAAAGATGGTGCAAACACAAGGAGCTTATTAGGAGACACAATCCCAGGGGCTACTACATCTTCCTAGACATTCTGCTTTAGTTACATATCCCACTCCCTGACAAGTATCATAGATCATGGAATCATGTGAGTTGAAAGGGATCTCTGGAGGTTATCCAGTCCCAACCCCCTCCTCAAGCCCTGTTCAGTAAAATCAGGTTATGCAGGCTGCTGAGTTTGGAGCATCTCCCGTGAAAGAGGTTGCACAGTTGCTCTGGGCCCTGCTCCAGTGTTTGACCACCGTCCTGTCAACATAAATAAATAAATAAAAGTGTCTTTATGCCCAGCTGGGGTTTTTCCATAGTCCAGCCTGCATCTGTTGCCTCTTGCCTTGCCATTTGCATCCTGGAGAAGACTGCCTCTGTCTTCGCAACTGCTTCCCTGCTGGCAGCAGTGAGACGCGTAGCATCTGACCTGGCCCCTCCTCGTGTGCTGCCTGCAGCCCCCTCATCATCTTGGTGGCCATCTGCTGGAGAGTGCAGGGGAGAAATCAGAGCTAGAAAGAAATGAAGCTGTCCTTGTAAGTTTTTACAGTGGGCTGACACAAGAAGTTAATTTCATGAGTTACTTTAGATGCACAAGATACCATGTAAATCCATGTGTCACATGTTTTTATGCTTTTAATTCTAGATCTGAGCATTGCATTAGACTGTTTTTAGGATGCTTTCCCAAATGAGATTTAGGGCTATTTTTTCAGTAAATCAGATATTTAAAAGTTGGCAGAACTATATTTATACAGTAAATGAACAGGAGCAAAGTGTTGGCAATATTGCATTCCCTGAAATCTTGCCTGCTGATCAGTGAACAAGGCACTGGAAAGAAAAGTGGATGTTCTTGAATACAGCTGCAACCCTGTAAAATGTTTCTACTCCCTTTAAAAAAAAAAAAAAACACACATCCGCTTTCATGTTTAAATATTGTGACATAATTTGTTAATGAAAGTGGAATTTGAGTAAAAACTGTAAACATGGCCTGACTCTTTGGAATGCAGTTTTTAATTAGTTCCAAGTCATGCATTGGGAAGTACATTTTATAGGTTGAACTTCGGTGTTGTGTCTTGTGCAGAAATTTTCTTGACTACTGAGATGAGCACACAGGAAAACTGGTTACTTAATAAAAATGTAAGATTTGACATAGGAGATAATGAGTAATGTACAGTGAAACTGTGCACTGCCGTGACAGTGGGAGGCTGGCCAAACACTGGTCTTTGACTCTTCCCTATTTAGCAGTGTAGACCTAGGGCGTTTTCTCTATTTATGCAAATTCACTTTAGGAGTAGTGGCAGTACAAATTATCTCTGTGTCTTGTCCTGGAGAAATCATAAGAGAAGAAAAGTCATAGCACAATTTGTTTCCTTGCTCAGATTGCCATAACTGTGGTGATTTTAGTGATGAGGGGAGCCACCTCAGTTAGACTGCTGGCCAGTACCCCTTACAAAAACTGAAAGCTTCTAGATTTGGAAGAGCTTCTTGTTTACTTCTGTGTTTCCCTGAGAGGAGTTCTCTTCTAAACTACTTGCCACAGCGAGATTTAATTATTTATTTTTAAATAACTGTAGGTCTGGCCTCACCGGAACCCCAGGCAGCCTGCTTAGCCTATTATGTCTGAAACTTTGCTGGGATGTTGCCTTCTGGTGTCCCCCTGCAGGGCAGCAGTGTGCCAGTGGTTGCTGCCAGCCTGGCTAACCTCCCCCCTTGTGCTCAGTGGCTGCAGGGACAGAATCGGTCGGTCCAGATTATGACAGCTGTCCCCCAACCATCCCCTGTCATGGTCTAGCTTGTAGCACGTTTCAGGTGTCCTTTAGGATTTTCCTCACTCCTTCAAATGTTTGCCTTAAAATGGTCACAAATTCAGTTTTCATCCCGATGGGAGGCTGTCGTGTTGCTCTGCTCCAGGAATTACGTGTCAAAGCCGTGGCATACCAGAAGATGTTACTGGGACTGGTGTCTCAGCTTTTTATATGCTGCAACCTAACACAGAGAGCACAGAGACTGAACGCTTTTTCCCCTCTAATACCACTGTGCAACATCACTGGCATTAGATAAATACCTTACAGTTGCTCAGTTCAGCCTGTTTTTGCAGATTTCTACACTGGAGACTTTTACTCCTACCGAACTACTGATGCAGGATTTTTTTCCAGTTGATAGGGGTTTAATGATACCTCTATCCTCCCAGTCACCTTCCAAACTTGGAAGTTCTATTTTTAGTGGCTTCAGCAGTGTGTTAGTATTCTCATGGACTGCCCATGCGAGTGTGCTTCTAATTTTAGTTTGTCCTCTAGATATCTGTCTTCTTTAAATACATCTACCTTCTCATTACAGTCAGCCTGGGCCAAGCGTGGCACTCTGCTCCTTGTGCATGTAAATTGAAGATGTTCTGGTATAGTACTGTAACGAAATCCATAGCTCTACTATGTGCTGCACAGCAGTGAATAGCAGTCATATGTATCAGCAATTGTATAGTCCAAGCAATGGTTATTTAATGAATTTATTTGTGCATCTATTTAGCAGGTGACCTTGAGAGTTACTTAACCGTATTCCATCACTGCTTGGTATAATATCAATTGTGTTATTGCTGCTGCTATGTTGAATATGGCTATGCAGCCTAGCTGGGATAGACTGGTTGATGAACTAAAGACATAATTGCAGCTGACTGGCTTGCAACTATCTTCTGTAGCATATATATTGTGGGAGTTGCTGGATGTGCTAAACAGGCTGCCTAATAAGGGGATTATTTAAAGAGGTGTTTCAACTGCAACTAGTAGTCTGGTTTTATGAGTACAGACTGGCTTCCTGCTCTTTCTTGCAGCTTCTCTTCCATCCAAGACTGTGGGTTTCCACAGAGCTAATTAGCATCTTACAAATAGTCCTGTGGGACAGGACAAACTGTCTAATTTCCATTTATTGTGAGACTGTGATTAAAAGACAATGGCGGTTTTTCATCATAAGCCTCAAGTTTGTCATCTATTAAGTTAATATGCATTCCCTGCCTTTTGTAAAACAAAACCCTTTCAATCATTTGGAATGATCATTTACTTGTAAACTTGCATGTTATGAAAATCATAGTAATTTATAGTTGTCCTCTGTTCTGCTAGCATGGCTTACTGTGATGGTTAATTGATAGAGGGGAAACAATGTGCACTGAGAAATTAATGCAAACACTTTTAAGTCCAGCTCTTGAGATGGAGTAGGATTATTAGGGAAATGCTCTGTCTTGATATGGTACTTTGCATTTCTCTGTCTCATGCTCTGTCAAGTTATTGAAACTTTCAACTGCTTATATGTCATCTTGATTAGTTGTAGCGTTTGGTTATCTAGGCTACTGGAAAGTTCTGTTCACTACCATTTGACATCGTATAGAGGTCTGCACCATCATACTGATAGCTAGAAACAAGAGACCAGTTACAGTAACCTTGCTTTTCCCTTGAGACTGTTCATATTCAGTGCTTTTTCAGATTGGCAGTGAGTGTAAGAAACAGGTTTCTTTTGCGTGTTCACTGCAAACTGTGGCATAGTGTAAAGATACCTAGTCTTGCTTTTTGTTTTTGCTGGTGTCAAAGAGCAGGTTAAGTCAGTCATGCTGTTAGAATTAAATTAATACAGGTGCACACACCAGCTTTTTTTAAGTTAGTTTGGGTATCTCTAAACTATGTCACCATTTGCAGGACAGACATACCCTACGAAGCATTCTCTAACTATAACAATTACAAGTGAAAATATTTATCTGTAATTGTGCACTAAATTATGCCCTTCTAAGAGAAGGAGAAGTAGGAGTGGAAGTCCTTCTGCACCGTCATTCATCATTGGAAATACCATGATCAATCAGTGTTAGCTAGACTTTCTGGGCTGTGAACTATGTGGGAAGCTCTAGCCCTGCCACTTGCTCAGAGGAGGTAAGTTGTTTCACCTTCTGTAACCTACTGCCATTTTGCATGCTAATAGCATCATACTCAGTGTTTTATCTCTGTTTATATAGGAGAACTCAATGGAATAGCTATATTTTAATATTCAGAAAAGTAGTATGAGCCTATTTCCTCCCTAACTGCAGGGCATTCAGGGAGTTTTTTATTGTGTAATAACCAGTATATTGTCATGAGAAGCTAATCACATCCTAATAAAACCTGTGTAATTTTTGTTTTCCACAACACTTACAAATTCCTCAGGAAACTGATAAAAGAAAAAAATGCAGTCCCTACTCCCGTCACCACCAAAAATGTGTTGCATAAGATAGGAGTCATGTGAAGTCTGAGGGAATATCTGTAGACCACAAACCACAAAGAGTCAATCTTTGGGTTTATCATATTACTCTCATTCAGTATATTTGGGACTGTTTTTGAAAGTTGTCACCAGGAACATGTGATTGTAATTATGTGCATGTTACAGTTCTCTTGTGTCTATTTTAGGTCTTTTTCCTTAAAGCTTATAACACAAAACAAAAAAGTGGGAGACCCAATCCTATGAAGGTTGCTATAGCCTTGTTTTCATGCAGTGGTATAAAAACAACTATCAGATAAAATGACAGAGGGTAATTTTACAGTGGTACTGTGTAAACATTAGAAAATAATAAGTTCATCCCGTAAAATAAAGATTGTGTAATGATAATAGGGCAAAGAAATGTTTCCTTTTGCTTGTGCAGCTTAGCTGATTCAAGTCAGTTGGAAAACAATATTTTCATTCACATTTTGTTAATGAAAAGGTCTTTTTCTAGAAACATTTAGACGGGCTTCATCATCTACAAAGAAAAAGTATAGTCAGTAAGTAAGTTTCCAAACTATATGGTGAAGCAGTGCCCAGAACTGAAAGGTTGGCAAAGTGACTACATTATTGCATAGCAAAATTACTACATAATAATTGCAAAATCTGAAACGGTGGGAGTGTTTTGGGTTTGTGGTTGGTCCTTTGCTCACAAGTTGTGTAGGAATGGTTGTAATGGATCAGGCCAAAAGCCAGCCTAGTTGGTGTCACCAGTAGTACCTGTGGAGGCCTAACACATTGTAGCAGTATCTTCCCTGAATGCTTCCCTAGTCTCCAGTAGTTGCAGGTCAAGAGCTTTCTAAACAAATGAAAGTTTTTATGTATTTTAGTAACACTGCAGATCACTTCCATGAAGTTGACTTTATTGTCCTTGACCTAATTTGTTGCTGGAATGGGTCCATGGCCTGCAAGCAGTGCCCCTGCCACATACAGCATTTTCTGATCTCCAAGTACTGTTGCTCATTAGAATAATATTTAGCAATATATGCCAGAAACAGTTTAGAGATAATGTTGACTTGGTATCTTAGCTTTTTTACTTATGAATTTAATTTATATATCACCATTTTTGCTGCCATATTCTGATATTAAATATTGCAATTAAAGGTGCCTAGAGTCTGTCCTAGTGCCTGGAGTAGAGGATAAGTGATTTGGTTGTCTCGTTGTCAAACTAAATAAATAGTCATTAAATTCCAGATGCCCTCAAAATGCAGTACTTCTTGTGATTAAATGAATCAGTGTGCACTGTTGGTGGTTACTCTGCATAAATATGTGTAGGTCTTCAAAAAATGAGCTCAGATGTGTTTGACTCTAATGTTTGTAACCACTAAAAAGAGTAACAATCTTTATAACATAATTAATGTCTTTTAAACTTCTCTGATTTACAGAAAAGATAATGATACCATCATGCATGATCTTCACTGCAAATCTAGAATATTTCAAGGTCATGCTGATTTCTGTTGCCCACGATGATGATGGCTAAATACATTTAATATGTATTTATGTATGGACTAGTAATAGAAGTTGCATTTGGTTTAACACTATCATTCTTCCCCTATTAGCACAACAGTACCTAAAGTTGAAGTTATTCTGTAGGGAGTAGAATTTTAGCTCTGTCTGCTTACACAAGTTGCTCCAACTTAAGCAAAAACTGATTTATTTTTAAACTGATGTAGTTAGTTTTTGTGGCCATCTTTTGACTCTTTTTTCTCTGTTATGTAAACTGGGAAATTGTTTTGGTTTAAATTAATTGGTGTCTTGTTTTAGGCTGAATTAAAAGAATATAAACTTTGTTTTTCTGCCAACATAACATAAACTAGAGCATTTTTCTTTTGTAGACAAAGGTCTTAATAAGCAATATTGTAATACCCTCTCTACAGCCTTCAGTAAGAAATAAGTAAAAATAAAATTTCTTGTTATATTCTGTTGACATCTTCCCATAGAGTGGGATGCCAAGAATTCCCCAGGACAGCCTTATTTGAAAATAAGTTAAAGCTGTAAAGGCAAAACAAAAAATACAGCAAACAAACTAAATCCTTTTTATGTCAGAAGTTTTGGACTTCTCAGAATTAAATGGGATGAGGCTATTCAATTTATATTCCCCCTAAAGTGTAACTGGTCTTAAATAAAGTCCCACTTAATCCTTCTTCTACCTGACAGTCAGCCAGCCTTTATATAGCATTTAATGTGTCCTACTGAGTTGTGCAAGAGAGATGCACAGCTCCGCGTGCCTCAGAAAAGCCTGACCTCTGCACTCTTCTCTCACTTGGTGGCTGTAACACGCAACCTCTGAGCAGAGGGCTGGGGATGCTCCTGGCTGGCAAGCACGAGTGGCTGCCCTCTGCCTTCTCCCTCAGGCTGGGAAAACGGTAGGGTTAAAATACATTGAGGCGTCTTTTGGCTCTACGTGGTCTATATTTTGTCATAAAAGGAATAGTAAAGTTTTCATTTTAAAGGTTATGTATCCAGTTTAAGGCAAAAATGACCTTTATAGTTAAAAGTTAGTTTTTCAGGAAATAAACACGACGATAATGGTGATGATTTTGAAATATGTATCTATATATTGAATAAGTACATTTAGCCTATCTTGTGCATAGTGTTTAACATATATTAACACAAATGTAAGGCCAGAGGCTAGAGGTATTTTATAACCCATCCCCACAATAGCCAAGAGCAAGAGGAGCCTGTCTAGCACACTGTGCTAGACTTACCTGCTTTACACATAAAAGCTCAGAAGTAGTTTGTACTCAAGAATCAGACAGGCTCCCTATTCACAGTGGTGTGTGGGCTGTCTGTTGCTTCCTCTTCTTGAATATTTGTCTTGACTGAAGGGGATAAGGATCCCAGCGTATTGTCGTTTCAGAGATCAGTCAGGGAATTGTTCCACGTTGGTGTTAGGCTGCGGTTCCCATGTGGTTTTCCTTTCTCTCCCTATACACAGCAATCAAGTTGCAAGCGCACAGTCTGTGCCTGGAAATGGTTTATTCCAGAACATTTGCTCCAGCATTTCCTTGCTTCTGGAAAGGGCTGCTGCTTCATGGCCAGCATGGGGACCAGCAGAGGAAGTTGAAGCAGACAATCCCTGTTGGCCTGCATTCTCTCTTCACTAATACAGCATGTTTTAGCAACAAAATTCAGGACAGGGGATAACCGCAGTTATTTCCCTGAGGAAAAGAAGGGTTTCCAGCCTTCCTCATGCCAAATAATCAGATGGACTCCAGCAGCCTGGTACAACCTTATAATAAACTCTTTCAAGCCAGCGGTAGCTTGACTGTCCAGGTAAGGCCTGAAAGAGGCTGCCTTGCCAGCTGGGCTGGTAGGCCACACACTGAAGTAAGTGTTACACCTTGCAGTACAGGGGGAGCAGCCTGCAAATTTTGAAGGAATTTGTGGTGTTTGTTTGTTTGTTTTCCCTCTCCAAAAAGTATATTCTTCTTTAGGAAATATTACACATAATGGAAACTTCCCATGGTTAAGCAGAGACATGTTTCCATGAGGTACTTTTGTTACAGCTGGAAATGAAATCTACCTGGATTCTTTGATCAAAAGTACTGGGAATTTGTTTGCATAGGGATAATTAGTTTTCCTCATTTACTTTAAAAAAAAAATGATTTTCAGAGGAGTTTTTGTTGAGTGCAGCCCTGAGGAGAAGGACCTGGGGATGTTGGTTGATGAGAAGCTCAACACGAGGCAGCAGTGTGCAATTGCAGCCCGGAAAGCCAAGCATATCCTAGGCCACATCAAAAGCAGCATGGCCAGCAGGCTGAGGGAGGGGATTCTCCCTCTCTGCTCTCATGAGACCCCACCTGGAGCCCTGTGGTCAGCTCTGGGGCCCCTAGCACAAGAAGGACAGGGACCTGTTGGACTGAGTTCAGAGGAGGGCTGTGAAGATGATTAGAGAGCAGGAGGACCTCTCCTACAAAGGCAGGCTGAGAGAGTTGAGGTTGTTCGGCCTGGAGAAGAGAAGGCTCCAGGGAGACCTTACAGGGGCCTTACAGTACCTAAAGGGGCCTACAGGAAAGCTGGGGAGGGACTCTTAGTCAGGGAGTGGAGTGGAATAATAAAGGAGTAATGGTTTTAAACTAAAAGAGGGTAGATTTAGATTCGTTACAAGGAAGAAATTCCTCACTCAGAGCATGGTGAGGCACTGGAACAAGGTTGCCCAGAGAAGCTGTGGATGCCCCATCACTGGAAGTGTTCAAGGCCAGGCTGGATGGGGCTTTGAACAACCTGGTCTGGTGGCAGGTGTCCCTGCACATGGCAGGGGGATTGGAATTAGATGGTCTTTAAGGTCCCTTCCAACCCAAACCATTCTGTGATTCTATGATGTTTAGGAAGCAACATAAATGTGACATAAAAATGCATCTCTGTGCATCATGATCTCATCACTGGGATATTAAGAAGTAGGATTATTCAGCTATAGGTCTTTGCAAATTTGGTTATACAGAAATTAGAGCAGAGACCATCTTTGTAAAGGCAATGGGTCAAACTGCAATTGTATACATGGTCTTCTGATGGACTTCAGGGGGGTTTCCAATAGGTGAGCATCTGAGCTGCCATCTCCCGTGGCTCATTACAGAGCTACCACATTGTGTAACGGTGTGAGAGAGACAGGGATGAGGGATGTTAGCAGTTGTTAGAGGTCTGTGTGTCCACTGAAACCTAGTCATTCTTTGGGATGTTAGAATATAAAAGTGCAACATGAAAAATAAGTTTGTATACAACATTTCTAGTTTTCAAAGGATGTGCTCCGTATGGAAATAACTTCTGCAAATGCTTACGTGTGTTACTTTATTTATATATTTAGTACAAATTTTTATTTTGTTAAGGTTCTTAAAGTGGTTAAGTACTTTAATATAATGAGGTATAATGCTTTCTGTGACTGATTTTATTGTGGATGGAGGGAAATTAAATCTTTAATAATTAAAGTTCTCATACCATTAAATAACAAAAGACCAGTTTTCTCTTTATGACATTATATCATCATTTATTTATTTCTGTGACTGGAGCTTGTTTAACAACATTTTCACCAAAGTTTATTTATCATATTCCTCCAAAATGATCAGGAAGTTTTTCTAAATGGATTCAAATATAATTTTTTCAATTTTTTTTTTTTTTTCCTCCATAATATATCTGAATTGCATAGAAAATCCCTGTTTGGTCAAAAATCTGAAAACACTTCCTTCAACAAAATTTATGTTTGTATTTTAAATTAGTAGTTGATTTTTTTTTTTCTTTCCTGTAGGCCAAAAATTATTCTTTATTATTTTCTGTTAATAAAATGAAAAAACTTTATTTATTCAGTGTTCCCTCTGGTCAAATCAATAGTTCAGATTAATTACAAATATTCATTTTTAGGATAGTTATGTAGGAGTAATCACCAAAGTTGCATACAAGTTGCTCAGTTATTAAAATATATACATGTATGTATCAGACATAAGTATCAGTAACGATTATCTTTTAGCTTTCCTTACGTTGAAAGGTTAACATAGTTCTAATCGGTTTTCAAATTAAGCATTTTTTTAAGTTAGCTTGACTACAGTTGTCATCCTCTTGGTTTTACTTGACCCATCTTCAAATACATACAGATTGTGGCAAAACTGATGAAGAACAAGTAATGCCTTCCTTTAGAAATGCAGAATTTCTGCTTTTATTCATGTGCTTTCTGATTTTTATATGCATTGCAGCATTTAGAACCAATTTTATTTTTCATGTATTTCTCATAAACTGTTAAGGTTGAAAAAAAACTAAAAATGAAAAGTTTTAGAAAATTTAGCTACAGTAATTGTTGCTACTGACTGAAATAACTTGGCCTAGGTTTTCTGAAAGCATTATTAAAGGTGCCTTAAATACAGTGCTAATTGCTTTGAAAACATTGTCTAAAGCTGCTTGGTTTATGCTTTGCTCTCTTATGAGAGGTTCTGGTAGAATAGGTGACATTTCTTTCCTGTGTCACATCCTGACTCATGCCACAGGATTACCATTTTCTGCTTTTCTTTTTGTTTAAAATAGTGAAAGTAAGTGGCTTTGTTTTCATAAGCTGATGCCTTTAAATACCTTGGGGCCTAGTTGTCATGAAAGGGAAGCATTTAAAAAACAAACAAACATTCTTCTCTGAGTGATCATTATATAAATTGTTTATATTCCTGTGTTTAATGTGTTTTAAAAGAGGAAAGCCAAGAAGAGGGCTGTGTTCTGCCCAATGATTACAACCCCCCAATGTCCAATTTTGTTGCATTGTAGGTCCTGCATACTATCTAAGGTTTTGTTTTCTTGCAGTGCATCCAGAGTCTAGCTGAAAACTTTCTTCTGCCACATTTATGCTTGGCAAATGTATTTATCAAAAAGATACAGTATGTTTCCAGCAGGAGTCAACAGACTTCTTTTACTTCTCTAATCGAGATGTTAGATTTGGTACATTGCACAGATTTCATTCAGTTTTTCATTTGATCTGTTATATCATCCAATTTTCTTGAATTGCTGAAATTCTGTATGGCGCTTTTCATAAGGAATCTTGGCAACTGATGAGCTTTGCAACCATTGTGACAGTTTCAGGATAACTGGTCTATTAAGCAAACTTGCTTTAACATGAGAACTAGGCCCTTCTTTTAGAAAAAATAAATTACATTTCCTCCTTAAACTACGGTGGGTGGTTTTCAGAACCTGTTCATTTTACTTAATATTGTATCTCTGTGTCACAGCTTGTCCTTTTATTAGTTAACACTCCATGAAATTCTTGTATAGATTGTAATAATTCCTCTTCTTACATCTTTTAATGAGTGCTAAAATAGTTAAAAAATGTTAATGCTTAAAGCATCAACACTGGCAGCTGAGACATCCGTTTGCTCTTAGCAAAAATGTGTCAGGCTTGCTTTTAATCCATGCAGCTATCCTCATAAGGCTTACTCTGATGACATATATAAGGCTCTTTGTTGTGTTGTAAAAATCTTGTTAAACGTACAAAATCAGGGATTTAACTGCAAAGAGGAATTAGCTCAACTTGAAATACAGGATTTCTAGTAAGTGAAATGATTTTATACTAAATGAAAACAAAGATACATGTGTACATTTTCATCCTGTTCTTTTTTTTTTTTTTAACAACTACATGCTATTTTTCTTTTTTTTTTTTTCAGTGGTTAAAGATGTGTAATCTAGCTGTTCCTGTGTGTGTGTGTACATATAACTGCATTATGATGCACTGAAAAGCAACAAAAATCTATCGGTTAAAGAAAAACATGTCAGGGTTAGTACAAGTGCTCTCCATGGAGACTGCTAATACAGCATAAATTTCAGAATTCCCGTTCACATTTTTTTTTAATTGGTTAATTTTATTTGGAACGTTTATTTCTTACCAGATAGATTTCTGATTTTTTGGGCTATATCAGCTTCTGTCTTTTCTTTTTTTAGTACTCAGTGTGCTGAACCAGGCAGAGAAGCTAGAGCTGGAGGGTCTGTCTGTGCATGCACATCACTGGCTACAACTTGAGAAGCTGCTTTATTTTTTTTTAGAGTTAAGATCAGTAGCTCAGTGGGCCTCTTCCAGTCCGAAAACATTCTTTTTCTAAAATGTTCTTTTTTTGTTTTCTCTCCCGGACATTTCCCACAACGTGTACCTTACAGTGCACTTATGACTTGTTTGACCTGTGAGTCTTTATCCAGCAGGAAGAAAGTAAGAGCTTCCTTTTTTTCACCATGCCAAGAGTTCGCAATTGAAGGCCATCTGCTTTGACATCAGTACCTCAATTTACTTTCACTTCAAAAATTGGCCATTTATCTCCTCTGAGAAATATTTTTTTATTTTCTGTATAGCAAAGATCTTTTACCAAAGGTAAAGGTTTGACAAACTGACTTCTAAGCACACATTAGACTTAATGAAGGCATTGAACGTAAGTATTTCTGGCATTTAGTCAGCACACAGAAGCTTATTGTGTGAGGACATTGGTGGGAGAGCTTTGGTTTCAAATAATGTCTGTAGAATATATGGCATTTTGTTTACACTGGGTAACACTTAATGTTAAAATGCTTGAGGGACAAATGCAGTCTTTCCTAACATTACATTGCCTGATTATTTTTCCCATGATTTTTTATTATGTCAGTATAAATGCAGATTAATAGTTTTTTTTCTTCAAGTTGCTGACCCTAAATAGCCATGAACTTGCACTGTAATAAAAAGTTGTTTATCTTTTGAGTTAATTTGGAAGCTATATAATTTTCATTCACTGTTGCTGAATATAGAGCTGTTAATAGATGACACAGCACTGCTGGCTTGCAAAAAGCCATTCAATGATAGTAAGAATTACAGTATACCACCTGTGTATTTAACACTGGGGGGGGAGAATTATTTTCTTAGATACAGACGTATTACTGTCTAACATCTTTCAGAAATCAGCTGCCCTTGAGATCTGCTACTATACTAATCTTACCAGATTAGCCTCTAAATATTTCAGATTGTTGGATAATGGCTTTTATTAATATTTGCAAAGTTCTTTTCACTGTAACTGAGAGGCTTTATTGTAGAGGGCCCCCAGGCTTTCCTGGTCTCAGGAGAATAATACTTCACATGATGAAGTGGAAGTGTAAGGAGCAATCCTATCTTTAACAGTACTGCCCAATTTCTGGCTCTGTGAGCTCTTGAGAGGTGAGTGAGGGAAAGAGGACACTTGGCTGCACATGGAGGAGCAGTGCCCATAACCCCTGGCAAGAGCCAAGTGCTCCGTGACTTTGGCATCCCTCATCCTGTGCCCGAGCAGACGACAGAGGACCTGTATTCCACATGCTGCCGACTGTTTCACTCCACACGGGGTGCGTCTCTGCACAGCCTCGTCTGTTTTCATCAGCTCACAGACACCTCACCGGGACACTGTGCATCGGTCAGCCAGTGGCAGCCTGGGTCATTATCCAGCTTTTCTACTAGGTTTCGCTGATATTTACAAATGGGTGTTTTCAGAGCAGAAGGGAAGCTGATGGTATATGGTGGACAAACAGGAGCTGTAGCCATAGCAGTATATTTATAGCACAGACTTAAGCATGGTTGTTTAGTTATTGAGCTTAGTGTCCAGAGGCTACAGCTGTGACTGTACGTAAGATCTGCATAAAGATTTTTAATGCACTTCTGGAATTGAGCATTGGAGTAAAGCACATCTGTGCCTTTATTTCACTCTTTGTGCAGGAAGACAGGAACTTGAGGAATCCATCTGCATATTTCAACAAATACGGCACTGACATTTGGTTTTGTGTCCTTCAAACCCCTTTTAAACTTGTACTGCTGATGAATGAATCCCATAACTTACTAAAAATGCAGTAGTTAAAGGCATCGAGCTTCACAGAGTTACTCGATTGATGCTTCTGGGAATCCATAGGTCTTAATCTTTTAGCACCAAAGGGAAAATGAATGTCTTTAACTACATTACCATTAGATAGGTAGTCTCTTTCCATGCACTGTTAATAAACACAACAAGTGGGCTCACAAGGTCTTTAATGAGTGGCAGTTTGACACTTCCATGAACAATCATGCCGCTGCTGTGCTGTCCATGGACTATCACTTCTGTTTCATTGAGTCTTCTCAAATGTTTTGTCTCAGTGAACTGAGCTAATACAGATACAAATTTTATGAAAATCGTCACTTCAGCAGTTTTGCAAAAATAAATATCTTATGCAGTAGCTATTAGATATGATTAACTACATTCACCCAAAGGAATTTTTATATGACTTTGTATGTTTGATTTATTTCTTTATCTGGAAGAATTTGATTTTTGTTGCAAGTACACTGCAATACAGTGTTATTTTATATTTTTTCCTTTGAAGGCAGAAATCTAGAAAGGGCACAAATGTTGTTTGTTGGCATTATAGCAAGCAGTATTCTGAAAAACAGACAGAAAATATAGTTCAGCAAAAAAATCCTGCAAAGGAGATCATTGGATTTTACAATATGGTTGGACCTTGCCCAATTTAATGGGTAAGTACAAAACTAATACAGCCAATAGAAGTTCTCCCTTAAATTAACACAATGATTATCATACAGTGACAATTGGAAACTGCTTCAGATGAAAATTAGTGCAGAAGCTGCAGGGAAATATTCCTGATCTTTTGTAGGTTTGTAGTATTTCTCCAACAGAAAGAGCTGTGTGCTGTCTCAGTTCCTATCAGTTATTTCAAGTAGTTTGCTGAGGAGCAGCAACTCCATTGTCAGAGGTTTGTTAAATATCTTCTCTGTGCTGGAGAGAGTGACCATAGCACTGCAGCAGGTAGGAGAAAGAGGTGGGAGGAGAAGGAATATATTTATTTATTTATTTATTTATTTATTTATTCATTTAAAATATCCTTTCAACCATATAATGTGGCTGTTCATGACAGCACTTGTGAAACACTCAGGGATTATCCAACTCCAGTTGATAATGATTAGATGTAACTAATCTTTTCAAAAAAGATAAATGGCACCATTTTCTACTGTTGAATGCTTTTAGTGGCTCTGGAGGAATAGGAATTGCAGTGTGGGTTACTGATGGGAGTTCTTATATCAGATGAATAATCTTTGTAATTGCTGCCTTTTGGTTTGTCGTGCCTGAATCCTGCTTGATACGTGTGTGCAAAGAACTGTATATGTTTGAAATGAATACACGAATGCTTTTTGTAATGAATCACTTCTTAAACTTTGTGAATAGCTTCTCAGACTGTCACCACAACATCCCTTGTCTTTTCCACTGCAAAGCTGACTTGCAGACTGCTTGCAGGCAGGAGGCAGAGCCAAGGTCTGGGCCATGCTGCATTTGCCCATGTGCTGTTGTGCACCCTCTGCTCCAGCTTGTCAGGCTGGCATATCTTCACCGTGGGTTTTTCTCCATTGCCCATGCTTATTTGGGGTTTTTACCTAGCAGATTTACTGGCATAAAGCTGTATTTGAACTGACCAAAGAATCCAACATAAGCGCTTGCCAAAAGACAGTTTTGATCTTTTCTGGCTGCCGCAGGCTGTTTTCCTTTTCAGAGACAATCACAGGCATGTGATCCTGATTCAGAGAAGGATTTGTCCTGTCTCACTTGTGTGAGTCAGGCATTTGTGAGGAAAGAAAGAAAGAATGTGATTTTTGAAGAATATATCTCCACGGATATGTCAGGCTGCAGTTTGGCTATTAAGAAATAAGCCTCACTTGCCTGAGAAAAACGTTGTCCATAATATCAAACACGTTTTCTAGCTGGGAGGGAGCTACACTGGAGGAAGAAGCCGTCTTCTAGACAAGGGCATGGCCAAGTGAGAGCGCCTCCTGTTTTAGGCAGGCTGTGAAGCCCCTTCCTATAGTGCCATATCGGTCTGCTTAGTTAGAGGGTTACGACAGGTGCCTCTATCCAAGATAACACTTCTACTCCTGATAATTTTGATATGCTGTGTGCTGCTGGGCATGGTGTTCATCTCCTCTGACATAGGAATAAGCTATGGCTCTTTATGGTGCTGCTGCTAGCTATATGTAATAGCTCTAATAGTATGTCTACCTCAGTCTGCATATATATGAAGTATTTATTGCAGGTTTAAATACAGGTATTCCTAGCAATACAAGTGGTAGATGCAATTATCCACAAAAGAGAGAGAGAGAGAGAAAGGGATTTGCATTGCTGTGAAACAAAGACAATGAAATGCAGCTTATGCTTCTCCCATGACTTTGTTGCTTCAGGATCACAGTTTCAAAACTGTGCCTTAATGAGCATAGGGCCACACTGACTTCATTCTTACCTAGGAGATGACTTTCTCATAAATGCACATAAGAAATCATTCTTATTCTGTGTTAAAAATACAGTGATAATTAAGGAATACAGTCTTTGCTTCAGCTCGTTGCCAGAAAGCTTGCTGTAGCAGTGGAAGGGAGTGAACCATGAGAACTGAGTAAGTATGTGTATGAAATGAATATGTGCTGCTGACTACTCTGCAGCTGCAAGCTCAAGCCAAGACTGTCTGTTCTAATACTAAAGTAATATTTTAAAGGTGGATTTCATTTCTAAATTTTAAGAATTAATGCTTTTCTGAAATGTCTTTAGAGAATTGAAACATCTGGGTTTCTTTAGATGCTTCAGAGCTCTTTGAAAAAGCAGTTGGCAGCAAACATCTCACATAGTGAGAAGTATTTGGTAGCTCTGAATATCCATACATGATATGGGAAATCTAATATGAAGGCTTATGTCTGTCTGAGTAGAATGTTCTTACTGAGCACGGAGGAGAGGATTGCTACTTCAGCTCAGAAAGCATTCACAGAAAAACTGTGCTTTGAATTCTTATCTTTTTCAAAAACAGGCAGTTGCTATCAATATGTATCATTTTTTTGTATGTTGAAGTCTTAAGAAGTTTAAAACTTTCTCATAGCGGTGTATGCAAAATGTCGTAGCTACACTCAAAGTTCACTGGTTTAGGGTGATGTTACATCTCTGTGATGCAACCAGGGTCCGTACTAAATGCCATTGCTAATTTCTGAGCACTTGTTCATCACTAGTATCTTTGATGCTACTGTATGAAGTAGTGTACTCAAAACCAGATGTTTTTGTGGTCTCTGTTCTGAGCTAGAAGTTTCAGGATACTGTTCTAAGCTAGTACTTGGTGTCTCATCCCACATTTGGTTTGCTTTAAATAGCAGACATTTGGGGATATTGAAATTTGAACTCAAAGAAAACAACTCAAAATAAAGGTCAAGAAAAAAAAAAAAAAGACACAAATAAATAATGTGTGATGAGTGATATTCCCTAGAGTTATTTGGAAATTCACTAGTACAAAATACAAAGATCTGGACGTTTTCTATTTCTTGCTGCTGCATCACTGTTATCATCTGAATAGTTGTATTACACTTCTGGTGTGCTCCAGGTTTTCAATCCATTGCATTTTAAACTACTTGACATTTACACTATTTGATGCCGATATACTGATCTGTATGTCCCTTTAATGTCTATAAATATGTTTCATTGTAGCAGCAATGTACCATCTCAGTCTTTTTTTGCTCAAGGCTTGCACGTTGTAAAAACTAAGACAAATCTAGAATATAGAACCAGCCAAAACCACAAATTCTGATTTAGACCTACTTGGCTTTTCTGAATCATCACGAGCTCTGGGCAGAGAGTCAGCCAAACTGGTTTTCTCATCAGTGTTGTGTAAACACAAGATGTTTCCCTGGGCTAAATATTATTAAGTAAAGAAGTCATGTTTATTTGAATTTTTTTTTAAATGTCACACGTTGTGTGAAAAATGAATAATATATAAAGCTACCTTCTAGGGAAATCAGCTCAGGTTTGAACACAAAGTAGTTTAGAGTACCCTTATTTTTTTATTTGGTTCTGTAAGTGTTTTGGAGAAGGGTACTGACAAAGCTTTTTTGCATTGCAGGAGAATTAGCTTTGGGAATTGCAATTTCATTTCAAGTTACTAAAAGAAACCACACATAGTTAGTTCATAGCTCTACCATGCTATGATTTCAATTTTTAAAATTGGAAGTGAAGGTTCTGCAACTGCCTAGTGCATTCCTGGAGAAAACGTAGGATGCATAGGTGCAATTAGAAGTGGCACAAGGTTTTAATCATGAGAATGCTGTAAGTTTGTAAACACCAAGGACTGCTTCCTTGACATCCCGTCTTTTTTCTTCTGGCACCTCCTCTCTTGTGCCTTAAATCTTTCAGGAAATCACCCTTCATGGTGGTTTAATAAGAGTCAGTTACCTGGTTGAGCTGTCATATGCCAAGCACTCATTTCTTTTCTCTTCTTGACGGTCCTTGCTGCCTGTAGGTCTGGCCAAACACCAGCAGCCAGGCAGTGTGTGTGTAGGCTGTTCATTCTGGTCTTTCAACTGTGCTGTTGGCTGCCACCGTGGATATTCAGCATTGACTGATAGGCATCGATATGCCAGTAGATTCATCTCCTTGCAGCTTTTCACCACTCGTGTTGTTGAAGGGGTTGAGAGATAAGAAGATTAGAGGGAAATAGAGATAACACACAATAGGAACTGAGTGGGAATATAGCATATTCCCTTTTTGACCCTGTTTGGCAGTGTCGGTTAAGAGACAGAAGCTAGTGATGGAATCAGAAATGTATGGTGCAGCCTAGTATTACTGGTTTTTGTTTTTTTTTAACAGAAACGAAGTCTTTACCAAAGTCTGCCAGCTTTTCAATTAGAGCTTGCTTTCTTCTCAGACCAATGCAGTTTGTAAGTCTATAGGCTTTAGCTCCCTGACTGTCATCCATATTCCCATATTCCCGTTTCCAGCTGGCATATCCCTTACCACAGTACACGTCAGCTGAACAGCAAGTAAATTCTATTCTCATATAATTTTATTCTCTGAGCATCTCCACATGCATCTAGTTTTAGTTTGAAGGTTTTATTTATTTTAGCTACCTGCTTTCATAAATGAAATGAAATACTTTCATAAATGACCTAACTAAACCTGTAAGAGTGAGCTTGCCATTCTCAACATTTCTTCCCATGGATCCTTTCTTGGTCTTCCATGCTCAGACATCCCACGAGGAAAACACACTGCTGTTTGGTGTAAGGTCTGAATGACTGTGTGGACTCGGTATTGTATGGATTCTGTCATATAAAAATATTTGTGTACTCAGAATAGGATTTATATTTTCATAGCTGTGCTGTTATTTTGGTTAAGGAGTCTTAATAGGAAATGTGGACTTGAATTGTTTTTCCTGAAGAGTAGTCTCAAGAGTATGGTATGGCTATTGCTGTTACTCAGTTGATCTTATTTGATAGGGAAGGGATAAGCAGGTGTTTTGGTGAGTTTTTTTAAAGGTACTCTAAGGGTCACACCAAATTGTTCCATTTTCTTTACATACAATTGTGGTGTGTTGCTACAAAAAAAAGAATATGTTTCAAGAGAACAGAAAGCTGGTTTTCCAAGGAAGGATGTACTGTATTTCTGTGTAGTTGTGTTGACTGCATTACAGTGAAATTAGAATCATGGAATCATTCGGGTTGGAAAAGACATGCAAGAACATCTAGACCAACCCTTCCCCTACTACCACTGTCACCCACTAAACCCTGTCCCTAAGCACCATGTCCAACTTTTCCTTAAACACTCCCAGGGACGGTGTCTCCACCACCTCCTTGGGCAACCCATCCCAATGCCTGACTGCTCTTTCTGAGAGGAAATGTCTCCTCATTTCCAACCTGAACCTCCCCTGGCGCAACTTGAGGCCATTCTCTCTCTTTCTGTTGCTAGCTATCTGCAACTGTTTGGGCAGTGAACATGTTAACTGTTTGGGCAGATAACTTGCTTAAATGTTTGAAATTACTATTTCATCTAGACCAAAATTTCAGGCATGTAATTCAAAGTGAGACTAAGGAAAAAGAGAGACCAGAAAAAGCAAATTGGGCACTACATGCAGTGGTTTTATTTTTAATTGAAATTTATTTTTATTGGTTAGTTAAAGAATCTTGAGCTATGAACTGAATGGGCAGTTTTGTTTTCCATCTTTTAATACAGTCAAACATTTTAGCAAACAGCAAAGATGATGCTTTCACTTTCAAAATCAGCATCTATTGTCTGATTACAGAATTTGTTATTATAGCCCTTGAAGTTTTTTATTCTGCTGAAATCTATGGTTAATTGTGGCCTGCTTTTTTTTTTTTTTTTCCATTTTGTTTTGTTTACAACTTCTAGGATGTGGTGCTACTGGGAAAACAGTTGTATGACATTAAGAATACCGTTCTAAGATAATTCAAGTCCAGTGACTGGATACTCCTTTGTATGCTATTTAAAAGATTGATTGGAGGCTCTGCCTAGGAAAGAGGGAGTTGAATAATATTAATACAGTATTTTTAGACAAAGTCTGTCTGTGCTTTTAGTATTTGTTTAGCTATGATTCAGCATGAAGGGTAATGGCAAAGTGCAGTGTGTGTATATCCTATCCTATACAAGTAGGAGGTGATAGGAAATGACTGCAGCATTCCTCTGTGGTGTAAGTAAAGCAGAGCGCCTTTAAAAGTAACTGCACAATGACCTACACATCACAGTCTTTGTACAGTGATATTTGCTTAACTCACCTTACGAAGAAGACAGTTCTTAGGGTGGAGAATTTAAAACCAAACACCCCCCCCCCCAAAAAAAAAAAAAAAAAAAAAAAGAAAAGAGAGAAGACATGCATAGATGCAATACCAGCTCTACAGTCTCAAAAAAATCAAATTGAGACATTAAAGACATGAAAAAGGTGACTGTTTTTTATCTTTTTTTCCCTTTCAATAGTGCGGCTTCATGACAGCATATCAGAAGAAGGATTCCATTACTTAGTCTTTGACTTGTAAGTATGACTTTTGCATATGTTTAGCATGTTGGGAACGTGGTATTCAAAATACTTAGATGTAAATACAACCTCACAAGGTTAATGCATGAATTTGGTGCAAGGAATTGGACAAATAAATGTAAATAGAGCTAGTAACATATTTGGTCATTTGCATATGTAAAAGCTAATTTGTAAGGGTCACTTTGAGAATTCCACATTAAAAAAATATTTAAAGTAGGGATACTGTTGAATTGGATTTTAATATAAAATGTAGGTGTGTAAGTGTTGTGGTTTAACCCGGCTGGCAGCTAAACACAGCCGTTCGCTCACCCTCCCTTCTCCCTCTCTGGGATGGGGGAGAGAAATGGAAAAGCAAAGCCTGTGAGCTGAGATAACGACAGTTTATTAAGACAGGAAAATAACAACAACAATAATAATAATGATGATAATAGTACTACTACTAATAATGTGTACGAAACAATTGCTCACGATGCAATTGCTCACCACCCTAACCACTAACTGAAACCAGGACAGTAAGTAAAAGTTGCATGCTATCTGCCAAAGCTAAACCAACATACAATTCAGAAAAAGGAATTCACTGCAAACTGGTTGTCTGATAAAGGAAACATAAACAAATGTGGAGGAGTAGCAAATCCTCAGTGCTATGTTGACAGGTAAGCCTGATTTCACTAGAATGAAAAAGATCATATGAATTTTATTGCTGATTTATGGTTTACTGATATGTATGATTAGTTTCATTTTGACTCTTTTCAGAATACAAAATGCCCAGCATACAGAAAGGAATTGTCTTTCTCAATTTACTCTATGAATTTGAATCCTGTGAGCTGTTGGAGCATGTGTGTGTGGGAAGAGGATGGTTACAGAAAGGGATAGATGGGGACGAAACCTTGTTTCTTCCAGATAATGGTGTTTAGTAAAACATGACAACATGAACATAAATATAGCAGACTCCTACCTTTGAAACAAAAACACTAATATTCTTCACAATTCTCGGTGATGGGCAAACTCTCCAATCATGTGAAAAACTACCGCTTTTGGTTCTGCATATGGGCAGACATGAATGGTTGGTAATCTTCTTGCAAAACTGACATATTCAGGTAAAACAATTTGTTTCAATTGCATATTTTTCCATGGCAGTTTATGGATGTGACAAATTCCCACCTCCTCCTGCCCCCACTAAGAACTTTCTTAGGCCCGATACGTTTTTGCTGGTTAGAATGAGAATACATTATTGCCCTAGAACTGTGAAATAGCTCACTTCGAAGCACCCAAACAGAAGTGCATTCAGTTTAGGTAAGTTAGAACCCAGGTCTACAATCAGTTACATGCTTTCACATTCAGGTTACCTTCTGTTTTATTTGCTGACTTTTAAATCTCTGGGGACTTCTTCTAGACTAGAGTTTAGACTAGCAATACAAAATTTTAAATACATGGTCTGTCTGCAGTGAAGACGTTTAGGGTTCAGTACTCTGATCTGAACTGGGCACAACAGGAACTTAATATCTGATTTGTATATATCCCAGGTAAGTGTTCTGACTGTTCGCTTAAAATCAGCTCTAGGGCACGGCATGCATACTTGTTCTCTGACATACCTATTTTTGTTGTTGTTTTGTTTTTCTTTTAAATTAAGGGCTACAAAGGAAATCTTTCTGTGTGGTACTGCTGAAACGTTCTTAATCCTGAACTCTTCCAGTAAATGCATGTAGAATTGCTAGTTCTGGGGACAACATCGCTTTTATAAACTGATGGTATTTTAATTTCGTGCCATATTATTGTACCATTAGAAACTGACCTACTGTAATTGCATTAGTGCATTTTTTACCTTAAATTGAATATCTAATGTCTGCTATATCTCAGGAGATTATGATTGCAATATGAACTGGAAGGAATTTGAACAGAGTTGTAGATATCAGTATCTATATCTGGGTACTTACAGAGTAAATAGAAGCATGTGTTCAGTAATAGGAAATAATATATAACCCCAAGGTACTGTCTTGCCAAAAATAGATCGCGTACCAAACATTCTGCACTGGACTGGAACTTCCTCTATTTCAATGTCACTTCCATTCAGGAAAAACATACAAACAGACTCATACATCTGTTGCTCCTCCAGAGCAGTCTGCACATTTTTGTTTTTCAATTTCTTCCAATAAGGAAATAAGGAGGGCTTCAATATATATGTACAGATTTTTACTTTTTTTTTGGTCAGAAATAATTATTTTGCAAAAAAGAAAAATGTCTAAATGGTAAAGGTGGTAACTCTACTGACAGATACCAATCTTTGGTAGATAAGTATCCTAATTAGTAAGCATGGCTTTTCACAGTTTATTTTGCATTCAAGCTAAGAAAGTACTGCTTTAAATAAGAAATTATGGCTTTAATACTCACTAATACTATGGATTAGTGAAACTTCACCTTTAATGCAGTTATAGATGTGGTTTAGTGGCTTGTTTAAAAGAAGTACATAAAAGAGCTGCCACAAAAAAGGTGCCATATAGACTTCTTTAATATGAAGACCAAGTAATGTGCTTTCATTTTTTTCCAACTAAAGCTCGACTGTGGTGTAACACTGTCACTCCACCCACGCATACCATCGTGTTTTTTATCTTAATGATTTCTTTCAGACTGTGTGGGATTCAGTGCTACTGTTTCTTCAGAAATTTCCCTTAAACTGCATCCCACATAAAGTACAGAGGAAGAGTTCTTTTTCTTGAATAGAAAAAGATGATCATTGTCACATTCTATTTTGAATTTCTAATAATCTCTTTTTACTAAATGTCATAGAGATGTCTGCAATCTGAAGGAGAAGCCTGTTGCTTTGCTTCTATACCTCAGTGATAGTTATGCTTTCATATGGAGAGAGAAAAGTGATTAATGTTCCCTGCTACGGGCTTGTGTTTAGGTGAAGAGTTCTAATGCCAAAATGGGAAGGTGGAAGTCTTAAATTCCACTTGGAATTTGGACATTTAACATTGAATGAAGTGATTCCTGCTAGAAGGAGTGTTTATTTTACAGAGGTGTTCCTGTAAGAAGCACTGAATATAGGAGAATTAGAATCATAGAATCATAGAATATCCTGAGTTGGAAGGGACCCTTAAGGATCATCAAGTCCAACTCTTGACACCGCACAGGTCTACCCAAAAGTTCAGACCATGTGACTAAGCGCACAGTCCAATCTCTTCTTATTACCTACACTGAAGCTGACATGCCATATATATGTAATTATGCTTCAGCTGCTGACTCACTGGCCATGGACATACAATTGAAATATGTAAATGGCCAGTTAGTTCTGGAGCATGGGGGTTATTTTGTACTTTACTAGGCAAAGCAGTGATTATCAGTGTCTCCTTGGTGTCACTGCCAAGGAAGAGAGTCATCTTACTGATCTACTGACATGATCTTCCCTACTTCAAAAAAAAATAAATAAACAAGCCTTCTGCAATACTTCGCACAAGCAAAGGACTCGTGCCTGTTATGTTTCTCCCACAAGACACGGTGATTTCTGAATAATGAGGTGTGCACAGTAAGACTGGCAATGAACTCCATAAGTTTCTAATTCCTCTCCCCTTACTGATTAAAGCAACTGTAGTTAAGATTTTCATCTCTTCATCAACCTGTTTCAGTTGCTAAGCACATGTGAGGTTGTTTTCAGTATTAATGATGTTATGTGAGTTCAAATTCAATCAATTCTGTCAGTATTAATTGCTGTATCTGAATGGAAACAGCTGTAGCCCTTGAAGACTCTTGTGCAAGTCCGTGAGATTCTCTTTGCTCAGTGTCTCCCATTTTAATGCACTTGTTGACATGCAACAATTGGCACATTTAGAATCCTGGCGTTGCTGCTGAATTCCAAATGGAGGGACTGTAGTGTGTATAAGGAAAAAAAAAATACCCAAAAAAGCCTAGTTGCAGAACAATCTGCCTACAGTAAGTGTCTGAACCTTTTGAGTCCTTTTCAGGAGGAGAAAGGTCAGAAATAAATGTAAAATAATATATTAACACTGTCATTTATGTAGGACTGTTTCCTCCCACCTTCATTATGCTGTTTAAGAAATATGAAATGTAAGCCAAGAGGAAAGAAGGTTAATGTGATCATCAGCAGAGGCTTTTTTTTAGCTGGCTTTGCTAATTTGGGTTTTCATTTTCTTGTATTCAAAAAATTTCCTTACAAATTGAATATAGTACATGAGGTAAATATTTTTGTATATATTGTTCTGAATGTTTCCAACAAAAAAGTGGCATTTAATATTCTAAAAACAGTAGTGTTTTTTTTAATTGATTGTAGAAAGTGATGTCAAAAAGTCTGTGTTTTAATATACCTCTTTGTAAATTAAAGAGAAATAACATCCCTTGTACGTGGAATCCTTCTGCTTGCCTCTCTGTGGCTTTTCTGAAAGATATTCCTGGAGAGGCTTGTTATTTCTACATGGGGTTTGTAATTCTTTTGTTTGAACAACCCCATGTGCTTTATTTGCTGCTTTTTTAGCACGCTTTTCAAGAAAATTACACAAGAACAAGAATAATTAGTGAGAGCCCGTGGCTTTTAATTTGTACCCTGAAAGTCACTAGAGTCCGTATCCTGAAAAGTCCCATCATGAGCTAGGAGCTCACTGAAGTCAGCAATATATCTGTATCAGAAGGGCACTGGGATCCATATAATTCCTCTTTTAATCTTGTGGGGAGAAAGTAGCTTGGCAGCTGTTCCTGTAGCTTGCTAGTTAGCGCAGGACCAAAACCGGTTGGTTTTTATTTGGTTGGTTTGGTTTGATTGTTTTAACCTTCTGGTTTACATTCTTCATTTCTGTTGTGTACGGCCTGGATACATTAGAAGATCTGACTGTACTGGGAGTTGGCTTCTGAGTTAAGGACATAGACTAGAATCTATGTGTGATTTTTTTTTTTTTTTCCTGAATGGTACAATATATCAGTTTTTCGTTATTTTAGCTTAGAAAAGATGATGTTTAACTGAAGCAGCAGTCACCTGATAAATTACAAAAGGCTATAATATATATAATAGGATTTACTTTAATTTCAGAGATCAGCCTAAGTATTTCTGCTGATCAGCAACACCCCCAAAAGTTCTGATTTCAGCACACCTCTCCCCATAAGGCAATTCAATGCCCCTGCTGGTCACAGAGCAGTGCCTCTGAGCCATGCAGTCACCGAAGAGTACATGATTCCTTGATTTGGTTGATGCCCTTCACTAAGCAAGGACAACCTCATAACTAAGGATCTCATATTTGCGTATTTTTTATTCATGCTAGCTATCTCAGATCATTCCCTAGTCATCATGTTCTAGAGGGAAAAAATCAGCCTAGCAAAAAGATGGCTAATAATGAGTAGAAGGCTTTGAAACCACTTTGGTATTAAAGTATGGAGAATAAAAATAAAGTTATTGGTATTGTCTCTGTTCCTTATTTATAAAATTAGTAAATAACATCGGTTGGTAAGGATCCCTTGAGGCTATCTGGTCTAACCCCCTTCTTGAACCAGGTCCAACTGAATCAGGTTGCTCAGGGATTTGTTGAGGCTGGAACACCTTTGGGGATGGCTGTACCTCTTTAGCATTTCTGTTGTTCCAGTTTGTCTGTTGCCTTTCATGCTGTCTCTGTGTGCCCGCTCACTAGGGAATTGTAGACAGCAGCGAGATCTCTCCCAAGCCTTCCCATTTTAGTGGAGAATAAACCCGGTTCTCTCAGCCTCTCCCTGAACATCGTGTGCTACAACTCTAACCACCTCGGTTGCTCTCCATTAGACTCAGTTCTGAACGTCAGTATTGGAAAGGGCAGCAGGGCAGACTTGTGTGGTCTCATGAGTGCCCAGTGGAAGGGAAGAATCATTTCCCCCAGCCTGCGGGCTGTCCTATACTGGGACAAAGTTGACCTTTTTTTTTGCTGCATGGGCAAGCTGCTTGCTCACGTTCAGCAAGCAAAAGTTGCTAACACTGCTGTGACGAATTTTTCAGGCAGAGGCTCAGAAGATACACAAGTGTTATGACTTCTCTTAGTCCCCTGCACTACCTGCCTTTGTTACAGCCTTCTTTACGTTATCTGTCTTCTAAGAATTATTCCTAATGTATCCTTCAGAGTGACAGCATTGGAATTACTGAATACTTGTTTACTTGTCAGTGAAATTCATCTGCTCTGTTCTTGTTTTTATTTTTTCATCTTTTAACAGTGGATAGCAATGCTAAGCAAATGTTTAGTGTCAGCAACTAAGAGCGCATTTTTTTATTTTTTTCTTTCCTTGAGAAGAACATGCATCAGTTTGGTGTTCTCTCCCACTGAAATGCACTTTGATGACAAAAGGTTTTTCTTGGCTTGGATCAAAAATGAGTGTTTTAGGGAAGAATAAGATCAAAGGATGCTTTGTTTTTTCATACATCACAAAATAAGAATTAATCCCCTTTACCAGAACTGTAGTAGAAAACATGCATGCAAAAAAGAGGTATCAAAGAATGTCAAAATACGTGTCAATTAAGCATTTTGTGTTACAGCAATCTAAGTGAGTTTCTGGAAGGTAGAAGGCAAAGAGAGAGAAAGTATGAATTAGGCAACCTGCTATTTTACCTCCTACAGATTTTATTGCAGACTTTTGCACAAAATAGTTACCTGAAAGTAGTTATTTTCCAAAGTCAGTAAGTTATGAACTCAGAAAAAGGATGATATAGCACAAATGTACATGTAAATGGAAACACACGCAAATTAACTGGTTTTCTCAAAGCAGAAAGGGGTTGTGTTACTGGTTGAGCAGATCATTTCTGTCATCATCTAAGTGACTGAATAACTGAGATCTATGAGGAATTGTTGTTAGTATAGTGAATTAGAAATGAATGCCTTGGTTTTGAAGATTCCAAGTATCCTCATTTTTAATTTCCTAATTGTATTAAACTTAATTGTATTCAGTACAGATATTCACTATAGGATAGATTTTTAAGCATCTTAATATTTAAGCATCTCATAACCTACTCCAGCTTTTAACTTTGGGACTTCATTGGGATTATACTGTGTAATATGAAAGCTCACTACCTTCATAAACAGTAATGAAATATGACCATTGATTCCCCAATCTAGGAGTTACTAATGTTGGCATATCAGTAGGATCAAGGTTTTGGAAAGCAGGAATCAGGCTGACTCATGCGTTATGTTTGGAAGTGCTCTGTTTAGGCTGTGCCCAGGGGTACTCCACATTGTGTGCAGTTTCAAGCTTTGTATCAGTTTTCAATAGTTCAGCACAATGCTTTAAATATATGAAGATTTTAATTTAACTATGGAAATATACCAGTGAGTTCCATAAAAGAGAAATGTTAGAATATACTACTAGGAAGATCCTCTTGTTTCTTTGAGTTCATTCTCTTGTTGACGCAGGCAGACAAAGTTTTTTGTTGTTTTGTTTTGTGTTCTTTTAGACATTTTATTTAGAAGCTCATCGATCTTCATCTTAAAATTGAGCATCTATCTGTTACTTTACTAAAAACGTCTTCCTTACACCAGTTTTATAATTGTTACAAACCCTCTCCTGATTTTAAGCATATATTTATACACAAATGCTGGATGTTCATTTATTATTGTATCAATATTGCCCCCTAAAACTCTCCTCTATGGAGAACATGGTTTGTGATTTTTGTCTTCAGTATTTATTTTTAGCCCCCTTAAATACTGTTTTGCTAAGCTAAACTGACTTTGCTTCTGCAAGAAGGTAAGATGAGTAAGTGAATGGATAGCCAGGTAGCAGTTTTCTCCTCATTATGGCTGTTTCAATCCCCATTTTGAACACAAGTGACCAGAATTGTGTACAATATACAAGGAGAGGTTTTACAGCTGTATGTAATGACATTGCTGTCAAATGCAGTCCAAGACTGTGGCAGTATCCTGCTGGTGATTCATTATGGACTGTCATCTTTTGATTATAACAACACAGTTGTGTGTTTTTTTTTTTCTTTTTAGCTACTTCCTACTATCAAACTATTGGTTATCCTGTGAGATCCTAAGTATGCAAGCACACTCTGTTGCTTCTGTTACTTTATCCCCTGGCTTGTGCACTTCTTCCTTTGTGCCATTAATGCCTCTTAATTTACTCTAAGTGGCAATTTCACTAAAGTATTTCTGCATTCTTCGATAACTGAAAATATTTTAGGGGAAAAAAATCTGCCATTTAGCTGATTAAGGTACATCTCTTCTACTGATAAGGTTCCTCCAACTCAGTAATACTCCTTCTAGTAAAAGCATAGAAAGCAAACCAATCTGGCACATGGGTATACCTCTGTTGTGTTCTGACTTACCCTTTAAAGAGCCTTTTCCTTTTTTTAGCATTAGTGCATTCTCCTTTTATGTCTAATTTATGTTGTAATTCTCAAATTGTCCTGAACTGTTCTGAACTTCAGCCACAATTTTCCTTGCTGGTCAGTTCCTGTTTATTTGTGTAGTTGTACTACGTACTCTTGACATCCTTAACTGATGTATGTCATCCTGCCAAATAAGCTGCTGCACTTCGCTGTCATTTTCCAGTTACGATTGCTATTCCACTGCCTACTTTTTATTCACATAATAATTTGAATTGACAAACCTACTGCTTTAATTCCTTCACCGTGCTGGTCAAGACCTCTTTCATTTCTGTACAAATATTTCAGTTATTCTTTTCTGACTTCTCTCTGTCGAGCTGCCTTTAAGTTGCGCATTTTCACTTCTGAAATCTCCTTTCCCATCTTGCTTTTTCTAACAGAGTCACTGGAGGTGAATTGTTTGAAGATATAGTTGCAAGAGAATATTACAGTGAAGCAGATGCCAGGTAAGTCATTTATTTTTCTGATGTTGCCTTTAATAATTCCAGTATAGGTACTTAAATATCTCTTGGTGTTTGGCATCAGTTAGAATAGCAGTCTATAAGAGTCTTGGATTTCTCCTTGAGTTCTCTTAGTCTTTGAAGGAGGCACAGTTTGGGGTTTTGAGCTCAAAACTGTGTGGAGATAAACTCTATGACGTCTTGATGTCTGCAGATCTGAAGAAGCTGAAATTGGATCTAAATTTGATAAATCTGTGGAAACTACTGATGTTGATTAAAAACTCTATCCAGTTTTCCTCTCTGCAAACTGGACATATAATTGCAGCAATCTTATCTAGGGACTCTTGTATTTACTGATCAAAATTTGAAATATATATTGGTCCTGAAAGAAATTTTACATTAAATACCATTTTTGTTCTGGGTCCAGAAGTACTAATTTCCTCTTCATAATTAAACATTTTTTGTTGTGTTTCATCAATAAGCAATTATACTGTGCAGCTCATAGTCTGAGCTCGAATTTGAAATCTCTAGTAATTTGCTGCAAGTGCTTGTTGAAAAACTTGAAGAATAAATTGAAGATTATCATAATTTGCATGCTGGCATAAAATATCAGGGGCATTTTTCCATCTCAGAATCTGTTTGCCTTCATACAATAATAAACCTTAAACATTGTGGTCAGTTGCTTTCCTACCAGTACATTCTTCAGAGAAACTTTATCTCAGAGTAAATTTAAAGAATTTGTCATGTTTTTGTACATTCATAGTCACACACCATTATTGATACACATTTAGCATGTATAATTTTCAGTTATTTCTTTATATTTGGAATTAATTGGCAGACGACTGGAAAGCATTAAGTGTCCCTAACAACACTGGTAAAATAATAATGAACAAAGAAGAAGTTAATCTAAATATTAGGAAGCTTCCACTATTTATTACTCTAACTAATTTCTGGTGGAATAGTAGGAATGTCATTTCTGTAAGCATTTAACTGTAGAGTAACACGTGGCAAAACATGCTGTAGAAGAGCAAACAAGATCAGTAGTTTAGGTGAGGTGGAAGGAGACAAGCTATGTTTAAAAAAAAAAAAAAAAATCGCAGGGATTTTTGCCTAGTATTGATGCCAAAGGCCATATGGTGTCATTGTGTTTTAAGATTATTGTGATTTAAAAGCAAACAGTGCATTTTTTTTTTCCGTTTTAGTGTTATTGCGTATTGGAAGTTGCTGTGCATATATATACTATGAATATATGATATATATATGCATGTATATATTCAATAGAACTTGACCAAATAAGTGAAATTTCTAGTTATTATGCATCTCTATTTTTATATATTTATATATATACAGATGTGTGTGTACACATATATCTCTATATATATAGAGCATACATGTCTGTATATGTGTGATTGTATGTATCCCTTTAGAAATAGTTAATGGACTTTAAAGATGCATATCCTAGGATTTTAATACTGGTCTGCTCCTGCAAGCCCTTACTCATGCAAGTAGTCTTTACTCACATGAGCAGCTAGTTTGGTGAGTTGTGAACTACTGGCATAAGAAACGGTTTTCAGGTTTGGGCTCCAGTTACTGATTTATCACCATTCCTTCTCAATTCCATGGCCAAAACATTTTGGATGAGCAGAATCAAATCCTTGGCCCATGACTACTATATATTACTTCACTATATATCACTGACTTCTGCCACAAGGATATCTTTAAAAAGAAAACCAAACGCATTTATAAGCTCTTGTGGTGCCGAAAAACATCTGAAAAAGTTCCAGTGCTATAAAAGATGAATATTCTAGTTGTGCCTTTTGGCATGGTACACTGGTCAAAACTTGCAAACCTGGGCATGGAAAAATAGGTGCTAATTCAATTATTTAAAGAGCCAAAAGAAAGCATTTGTCTCCATTTTTGATGTGGATTTCCATTCCATGTGTGACTCTTTATTAAACTATTGTTCAACAGTACTTTAACTGAAATTGCATGCCACCTTTTTGAATGACTTGGCTTTATTCTGCTAATAATTTGTAAGAAACCATTAGATTCACAATGGTAAATGTTTTGCTTCTCCTTAACTTTTGATTTTTTTCATCTGTTTTCTGTATATCATTTCACTTTTGAACATTTTCTTGTTTCAGCACTTGTAATGTTAACTTCATTGTAAAAATGTTCAAAAAAATATGAGATATCACCAAATAATTTATTGTCTCCAGTTTATTTTTTCTATCACAGTTTTTGGAAGCTAGAAAAAGCTTCCATACTGCTGAATGAAAATGCAGTCTAATGATTCTGTTTAATAGGTGTCTTATGTCCATGTTTAAATGTTTTTTGGTTTTTTTTTTGGTTTGTGATTTTTTATTTTAATTTTTGGCTGTGTTAGAGCTGGAAATAACTCAGTTTTTAACACTGTTTTGTTCCAGTCCAACGTACAATCAGGACTTGTCAGGAGATGTACAATTGTTTTTGTTCTTTATAATTTTTTTAAGTTTTGTTTTATTTTGTATTTGATGTGATTATGTGCCTTTAAAATGTTCTCCCTTCCATTCTGCCCTTGTATCTTTGCAGTCATTGTATACAGCAGATTCTAGAAAGTGTTAATCATTGTCATCTAAATGGCATAGTTCACAGAGACCTGAAGGTCAGTATCTGGTGCCCATCAATTGGATAAGAGTTGTGTGGTTGTTTTTCTGCTGGGTAGGGGCAGAGGGCGGGTTGTGTGCGCTGTTCCCTTGCCTATCCTGCTCACCCTCCAAACAGCTAGATGAACAAATAATTAATGCATGATGCCTCTTTCCAGTTTGCAAGTCTACAGGCCTAATATACATCATGGCAAAAGGGGGAATGGTTGCCAAAACGCTGTCCCTTTTCCACGGCTCTGGATTTATCCCATGCTGTCGAACACGTCTGGTATTTTATTAAGGGTGTCCGTGTATCGCTGTGCACGCACATGGAGGTGAACTTTGGCTGTGATGTATGTCAGCTTGCAGATTTACACACCACTTCTGTTCTGAGCCCTGGGTTGCAGTAGCACAACAGCCGGTCGCACGCTGCTGCATTAGAGTATGACGAACCCTCAGGCAAGTGATGCTAATTGCTGACTAAATTGGACCGTGAGAAGTTAATAATTTACCCAAAACACCTCGCTTCCGATGGTTTTTTACCTCAGTGGCCGCTACAGTTCCTGATGCCTCCGAGAGAGCTGGCAGAAAGCGGAGGCGGAACAAGTAAAAGATACCAAATCTGTAATGCGACCTCGACAAGATTTCGATTGGCCGAATTTGTAAGCTTTGCCGAAGGCTTTCCTTAAAAATGGTCCTTTTTATTCAAAATAAATAATAATAATATAAATAAAAACGAGGTCAGAGCAAGCCAACCGAGGCAGGTCCCCGGGGCCGGCAGGGTGCCTGAGGCCGTCGTGCTCTGAGGGGCGGCGGGGCGCGGCGGGGCAGGGCGGGGGGCAGCGGCGCGGCGGGGGGAAAGCGGCGCCCCCCGCCCGGCCCCGGCCCCGGCCCCGGCCCCGGCCCCGGCCCCGGCCCCGGCCCCGGCCCGGCCCCGGCCCTGGCCCCGCCGCCTCCCTGCCGGCGCCCGGCTGCGGGCGTGCGGGCGGCGAGTGCACGCTTGGAACTAACACGCGCCCCTGGTGTTTGCATGCAGTCATTGCATTCAGCAGATCCTGGAGGCTGTGCTCCACTGCCATCAGATGGGCGTAGTCCATCGCGACCTCAAGGTGAGTGCTGCTGCCCCGCCGAGCCCTCCCCAGCCGGGGGCTCCGCCCGTCCCCGCCCCGGCGGCGCTCCGCCGTGCCTCAGCGGAGAGCAGCAAACCCTCACGAGCAGCCACGGTGCTCTTCTTGCCCTTTCTTTTTGCTTTTGTTGTCTTTCGGTTATTGGTTCGCTTCACCTCCGAGGAGAAACCCCGCTCAAGGCTTACCGATACCTCGCTGTCCGGGTCTGGGCTGTGGGGCTCAGCCCTCAGAGCCTGCCCTCACCTGTAGTCAGGACCAGGGGAAACAGCAGCCACTTTCCATGCCTTTGGTGTATTCGCTGAATACACGGTGTTCCTGTCTGTCATCCAGAGATTTTGGGGCAGGGTATGAAGGAGGGAACTTCAACTCTCTCATCAGCGTGATTGGAGTGCTTCTGGGACACGTGCTGGTGTTCGTACATCGCTGCGGAAAGGCCTGCTGCTGCAAGACTGCTGGCACAAGCCCTCTCTCTCCTCCGGATGACTGGGCTGTCAAACATGTTCAGAAAGATGGAAATGCTACAGCATTCTCACAGTGATGGTCCTGAGAAGTCAAGTAGAAAGCTCCTGTGCTGAGAAGAGCATCTGTCCTCAGACAGAAGGCTCCTGTGCCGAGAACAGCATCGCCTCTTTCTTAGCTGTGTACTCTTGCCTCCTGTGTTAGAAGCATGCTGGCGTGCAAAGAAACAGTTAAACATCCTTTTCTTTTACTGGGAAGCTCAGAGAGGCAAGTTTGTCTCTCAAAGCTATTAGTAAACTAGCCTCACGGATAAGGGAGAGGACTTTGGGCACTTGGGCTTCAAGATCTCAAGTAAAAGAAGACTTTCTTCTGAAAGCAAATGGAAATGCGCTATCTGAAATACCAGATCCTTTAGAAAGGCAGAAGAAAAATGGCTTGAGAGCTAAGGCAGTGAAACACACGCTAATTCTTTCTGGCACAGCTTCTGTCTCTTTACTTTTCTTCCAGAATGAGTTATAGGGAGCAGGAATTTCCTTCCAGGACAGGAGTTTTCTGGTGGTTAGTATTAATTTTTGGAATCAGAATGCTGTCTTCTTTCTTGCCCTTCTTCACTCCCAAAAAAATAACTGTCACAAGCATTGTTTGAAATAATAAAAGTATGTGTCATGTATGATCATGAAGGGTTACACTTGGACAGCTTAGAGAGCGTGATGTATTCTAGAGAGACATACAAAATCTTCAACCCGTTTTGCAATTCTGGATTTCCCCAGGTCACGGTTGTACAAAAAGAGAATGACGAATCTCTGACCAGTCTGTAACTCTTGCATGGCAGGGAGCTGGATAACACGTACCAAGTCTAAATGAAAGGATGTCAGATTTGTCCAGCTGCTCTGAGGGTTTCCTGTCCTCATTGCACATGCAGCATTATGCTTTTAGCATGAAAAGGAATAAAAAAAAAAAAACCTTGATTGTAGCCTTGTAAACTGACTTTCAGGCTACACAATAAGGAGTGCTTTCTAGTATGTTTTATACATTCACAAAAAATATTTTTTTCTTCGGAAATGTATTAAATGCAGCTGCTGCCTGCTCCAAACCATGTGTGGATTCCTTATTCTGGCAAATCCGGGATGAATTGGAAACAGTGTGAGAAAAACTGTTTCTGCCAAACTGTAGTACCCAGTTGCATTTCTGAAAGTGAAAACTTCAGGAAACACAAAACCATCCTTCTTCACTTACTACTTTCTGGCAAAAGAAAAATAAAAGAAGAGTGAAATGAAAGACTGTGGTAAAATTGCAGCAGAACTCTGTACAGAAAAGAAGATGCAAAGGCCCAAGAGCAGAACTACAATATGCAAAAGATGGTTATGGCCTGGCATGGATCTTTTAACTGCAAAACTCTGGATTTTTTTTTCGAGTAATGCAGACCACAATTTGATGGCATGTTTGGGGGTGTGGGCGGGCAATGAGAGGAGGAGATTTGAACAGTTGAACAATCTGCTTTTATTTAACCGACCTTTAAGTGTAATTTAGTAGCAAATGGGAGCTTTTGCAACCTCTTATGACCTGCAAAACTGTGTGTTGTTGCTCTTCTCAAAATCCTTGTGCAAGTCAGAATGGTGGCAGATCCTAGATCCAGAAAAAACTGACCTGTTAGTGGCAGCCTGTCTTTAACAGATGGTGGAAGTGCACTTCTGTGTAGGAATTTCAGCTCTTGGCAACCAGCAGCATAGCTGCTTTTTTAAACTCTATGCTTGCGACCCTCTTGCATTCCCCATGGAAGTTAAATTTAAAAACAAAAACAAAACCCCTAATTTTATTGTAGAGAAGAATATGCAGAGGCATATTACTTGATCTCTAAGAACAAAGATGTTTGGAAAAACAAAGCGTAAATCATGTTAATTTATTTGCAAGTAATTTCAATAGTTAACGCTGCCATTCTACATGCTTGACTGCAGCAGGTCTCCCCATAGTACGAAGTGACACTATTGAATCCAAAGTAGAGTCCTCAACGTCCCGGATTGAGCTATTAATGTTTTCCAAGTAATTGCAGTCATTCTAAGTTCATGCATGATAATTATCTGGTATGCCTTTTGTCGTCCAGAAGTGACAGCTGCGTGTTGTTTAAGGGCACGGTCCACACAACACTGTCCAAAAGGCTGTTGTCTTTGGCTTAGGAAAAAAACAGTAAATCTGCTTCATCTTCTGTTGAAACATATTCATCTCTGATGGTGGTGTTTCTCTAGAGCACTTTGGCAGATTAAAGATGTGTAGTGGAATTACAAAAAAAAAAAAAAAAAATAGCAACAGAAAACACAAAACTACTATTTTGGGTGGAATCATGTTGCTAAGTGCTTGGTAGGGCAGTAGTTCTGTTTCAACCAAGAGGGTGAGGCATTTCGCTGCTGTTGGATTGCTGAAGGTCACAACAAATAAGATCATTCATTGTTGTAAGAGGTTTACATAAGTGGTGCATTCCAGGAAATAATTACTGGAAACTTCTCTCACCCCAGTAGAAAACATGTAAGAACATATGTGGCTACATGGTGAAGTTAGTGTGATGAACCAGCAAGCAATGTGAAATTGCTTAAATCAGTATTGATAAATCTAGAGAAAAGTCCTGAGCTATTTGGTCAGTCTCTGTTTAGGTAATGTCCCTGAAGTGGTTACTGATAATTGAAATGAATATAAAGATCATATTTGATTCCCAGAAACCTTAGTCTTGGTTTTGAAAATTTTGGAAATGGGAGATTAATCATGTAATCGTTGATGAGAGGGTTTTAATGTGATCTTTTTCTGTGATATAGCAACTGTGGGCTGAGTGAGAGATGGTGTTTGTAAATGAAAAATGTTCCTTTGCAGTTCAGTGGAAGGGAAAAAAGCACCTGTAAACTAAATATTTTTGTCAAGGCCAGTTTGTTGTTAATTAATAGACGTGTCACAGTGGTTGAGGTCTTGATTACACTCAAGAATATTTGACACAGATGTATTAAAGATAGCCTTTCCTCAAAGAAGCTTATAATCTTACTTGTTCCCAAGATCAATACCCGCATGGAATTGACTGTAATCACATAAATAGTCCCTTGGAAGCATATATGATTGCTGCTGGGCTTAAAATGAAATATATATTTAAGAATTTGCAAGATTGGTTCCCCAATGCCAGAGTGGATGTAGTGAATTCCCTAGTGATAGAGCACTACAAAAACTGCTTCTGGAAAAGTCGCAATACCCTTGAATGAAAGGTCTTGATAAATGTATAACAAAACCTTTTTTAAATATATTGAATATAGGAAAAAAAAATGTCAAGAAAATATTATAGAGGTCAATTTTCTGAAATCATCTGTTGCATTCTACAGTATTTTGTAGGTTTAAAAAATAAGGCTTCATAGAATCAAGTTGTCTTTGGACGATTCAAATTTGATGTATTCACTAAATGAGGTTAAAAGGATACATTGTGAACACTAGAATGAACACCATTGTTAATGTTCAAATCCTTTACTTTTGATTCTGTAGGTATACTGTAGCATTTGATTTCAGATGTTACCATGTACTCTAAAAAAGCAAAGTGGGAACTTTTGCAGTCTTGTATTGTTATTTGTGGTAGGTTCTCTGCAAGCACAAATGTGGGCGTGATGTTTTTGCAGAAAGATTTGCACTGCAAATACACCTGCCCGCTAAATACAAATATGAAAATACGGCTGCTATTGCTATGCTGTCATGCAAAGCATATTTATGGTCCACAGCTGTAGATGCCTGATCCTGCTAACTGCGTAGGTCAGACTACTAATCAAATGAATACGTGTCTTTGGGGGATTTCAGCAGTGGTTTTCCAGTAGTGTGCTGTTAGGACTCTCCGAATTGTCCTATTAAAGAAAAAGGTATCACAATGTCATATGGCCATTCTGGCCTATGTAGTTCTTTGATAGATGTGCCCATTTGTCTTGCCGACATATGGGGTCATGAAGGCTGCTTACAGGCCTGGTGGTTCTTCCCATTAGGAATGGAAAGCACAATTTTTGTAATTCTATGGAGAAAATGCATGGTGTTTTTTTCATTTTCCACTGCTTTAAGTATTTGTTCTTTTCCAGACTACCTTAACTAAAGCCAAAAGGGAAAAACTGTTTAAAATACGTTTACTCATCTTTTCATCTCTATTTTTTTCTCTTTCTGAATAAAGCCTGAGAACTTACTTTTAGCTAGCAAATCCAAGGGAGCAGCAGTAAAACTGGCAGACTTTGGGTTGGCTATAGAAGTCCAAGGAGAACAACAGGCTTGGTTTGGTAAGTAAATATTTTTTATTTCTTACCATTTATGTAGTGTTACCATTCAACCTTCCAAACCTCCCAGTTCTCACTCTAGTGTAAAGTCTGTAGCTGTGTGACTGCTTGATTTGTAGCTTTAAGAGAGGGGTATTTTGTTCATAGTTCAATCAGATGGCTAAACTTTAGATCTTTTTCTCCAGGAAATACATTACCTGTAATTCTCAGCAAATCAGAGCTTGGCAGCAGACCTCATATGTTAAAAAACAAAAACAAACTACAAAAGTGGCCCATAGCTACATGTCCAAATCTAAGAGCTCACTTAGACAAGAAGAAGCACTGCTTCGTAACCTCTTCTTCATTGGCAAAGCTAATTCGCTTTCCTAAATGACACAAAATAAATTGGCAGAAGTATCTTCCGTTGGCACAGCTATGTTCATACTAGAGATTTTGCAAGCACAGCAGTACGTTGTAAGGGATAGGATGCAGAGGAAATTTTTTTTTTTTATTCATGCTTCTAGTGAATATATCTTTCTTTACAAAAGGTCCTTTTGCATGTAATCTAAGTACTTTTGATATTCATTGACCCTGAAACTTAGGTTTCCTGACTATGGGCTTGTCCCAGCTATTGTCTGCTTGTAAGTTGACTAAGACATAGGTATACAACAGTCCCTTCTTCTTAACTTTCTGTTTCATATCTTTATATCTCACTCTCTATATATTCATATATATATATATATATTTATAAGTGAAGGAACTTCAAGTGTCAAGGCTGGGAAAGGAGATGGCTAGTTTGCCTCCCTCTGGAATGGTCCATTGTTCTGTTGACCGATGAGTAACACTGCAAGCTAATACAGCTGCCCAGTGAGCAAAACATGTTGTCTGAACAGCTGTCAGTTGGAAATAATTGAAAAAATTATTATGAAGCATTTTGAAATAGGACTTGAATTAAAAAAAGAAACACACATGGGGTTTGTGAGTACCTGAAACTGTCAGCCATCATCCACATCCAAATCTTGCTGTGACAGTCCAGTTTATCTGCCCCAGCAGATTTATATCGTGGTCCTAGAGGTGACTGCCCCTTCAGACCTCCTAGTAAAGCTGTTCATGAAACTGTTCTTTGACACACAACGTTAAAAATAACCTTTCTTATAAGAATGTTCAATAACTAATATAGAAGCATCTCATATAGCAGATCATGGAGACCATGAATCCAGGAGGCAAGAGGGTGGTTAAATGTGTTTGGAACCTGGTGCAGCAGTCTGGAAAAGGTTTTCTGCCTGTAATTTAAAAAGATATTTTGAAGCTGAGACTGGAGTTTCTCAGCGATTTTGGTGACTTTGAAAACTTTATCTTCATCTGGGATGAATCAAAAGCACGCTTACTTGATAGTGAAGGTCACAAAGGTGTATCAGAATGTGGAAACAAACTGTGTGTGCATGCAGCCACCAAGAGTACAAGTTCCATGCTTCAGATCAGCTCACGAAACACTGGAAAGGGAGGGTTTCTGCCCTCCAGGAGATAGCAACTCACATGTAAACCAGATCTCTGGGATCGATACCTGGAGTAGTGTCCTGTACAATGCTTCACTTCAGGGTATGAAAAAAGGATGGGGGATGGTGCATTTCTCTCTAGTCCCACTAAAATATTCTTTTTTTGTTAATGATTAAAAAAATATATATATTACAGATTGTTACAGTTAACAGATGCCCAAAGGAAAAGTGTAGGAAAAAAATAATACTGATCATTTTAAATAATAAGACACATAAATATAATGCTTCTGTCTCAAATACCACCCCCTTTGAACAGATATAGAGCACAAGTCAGAAGTCATTGTAAATCCAAGGAATGAAAAAATATATGCATTTGTAGCAGCTACATATTCTCACTTACAGCAGATAGGAAGTGCAGCTTAAAATTGAACAAAGCATTTGGGAGCTTGCTCGCAAAGCTTAGAATAAAAGCACAAAGGATTTTGTGCATGCGGTGTGTTAAGAGATTGAGTTTGAAATCTAGGATATATCTGTGTGTGGGTGCACAGGCAGTACCATTGGGCATATGTTGGTAGCTTCATAAGCTAGCCTGTTGTTTTAAATCCCAGCCTTTATATAAATGGATTTCAATAATCCAGAAAAGACGGTGGAGATTGCTCTTGCACATTAACAAAACAGAGTAGTGCAAAAGGAGTTGAATAGAACTAAAACAAAATGCAAGTGAGGTGTTAAAATCACAGAAACATCAGGAAAGCAGGAAGCTGCTCAAGCAGCAGATAGAACTTGACTTCAGGGCTATTTTCTCCAGATGGTATGTCTGTATGGATGCAGACAACGCACATGAGACTGCAACTCCCTGTAAAATGTTGCGCTTTATTTTTTTGGTCAGTCATTGCTTGTGGAGTGCAGACTCGTAGCATCCTGAAGACTGCCATGCTGAACTTGGTAGAAAAGAGAGTGAGCAAATTGTCTTCAAAACACGTATATGTAAGGAACAGAGAGGCTGGCAGCAAGATGATGGAAGGAAGTAGTGTGATGTGTCTCTTTTAAAATTTGTAATATTTGATAAAACGAGTTGGTTCTGTACCTGTTTTGGAACTTCCTCTACAAAAGTTTTCCATAATGGTCTGTGTGCCTGCCTTCATCTTCTCATGACTGCTTTAGCAAGGCAAAAACATGATGTGTTCAGTGTTTTGAACTTTCTCTTGCTTCCTTCCAGAATATTTTTCTGCTTTCCAGTGGATTCTGCAGCACTTAGTGACTCATGGCATGCTCTGATTCTAATTATAGCCCTGCATCAGTATTTCTCTCTCCTTTCTCTCCTTTTTTCTTTTTTTTTTTTTTTTTTTTCTTTTTTTTTTCTCTCTTTTTTCTTCTTGTATTCTTCTGGTTTGATGGTTACTTTTCTGCCTCAACCAGCAGGAAACAAGCCATAGGACTGTGCGTTTGGATACTACAGGGATATTTCCCCAGTTTGCATGTTATAAAGCAAACCTGCTTCTTGCCTGTTTGCAGGAACTGTTACTCGGTTTAGCTGAAACTCCCCACACTCCTACCAGGTGTTGAGTGTGATGGGAAGGTGTCTGACAGGCTGCACTCACTCGCTGGGACAGACTCGCTGGGACTCACTCAAACTCACTCAGTGGGATGGCTGCAGTTTACTCATGGGTAGTCAGATTTAGTCCTAGTTATACCTTGTAGTAAACTAAGTCCAGCCTTGTAGATAGGACTGAAATACACACCATTTCATTCATTTGAGCAGCTCCTCTGATTTTTTTTTTGATAGTTGCATGAATGGCACTAAGAGGCCATAACTCTAGCAAGGTGATGAAAGCATAGGACAGCTCTTCGAGCAGTAATCTCTTCTGCTGTTGTTTAAGATACATCTCCCCATATTAATTTTAGTTTATGTCATGGGATTGTAGTTAACCTTCAGTGCAGCTTTGACTTGAGACATGCTCACCATTTATGAAGTTAAGTATATGTGTAATCTTCGTGTAAGAGGGTTTTGAGACCGTAAGCTATTTAAGGTTGAGTAACATGCTATTTCATATGTGCATGCACCACCAAACAACACAAGGCACCCTAGGCCTCTGAAATACTAATTTACATTGTGTGACAATAGGAATACATGGTGATACGGTGTTTTGTAGGTTACTGTACAGTCACAAAAAGTTTCCAGCTTTCCATTCTTTTTTTTTTTTTTTTTTGTTTGTTTTTAGCTAAATTACTCCTATTAGCAATAGATTTCTAAAAAACGCACTCATATTTATTTCTGACATGTTTTTTTCTGATATGTGTAGACCCATTCTGTGTCCTTGTTGAGAGACAAAGTTAGCTAAGTAGCATATTTATTTTCACTGTGAAGTTTAGTTTCAAGTGAGGTATAATCATGTTTATGGAGCTATGGTAAGGTTGAAAGTCAATACAATTTTACAACTTAAATTAATACAAAAATATGAATGTAGAGCACTATGCCAAAGAAAAAATATGAAACTACTCTTTTGAAAGCTACTTGGAGCATATATTTATTAGCTTCTCAAAGGAGCTTAAACTATGTTTCCTGTATGATAGGACTCTAACAATTCATGGCTCTCATATCAGGAGACTGAGAAACACAAAAATATTTTTATAAAAATATTTTAGATAAATTCTCAGTAGAATACACAGAATGTGTTCCTCCATTTCCTCCTCCCACCCCAAAATGATTGCCAGCTGCAGGGCAAAGGCTTCCTTTTTCTGTAGCTGTCCAATTTACATGTTATCACTGTCTTTCATAAGTTCCATGGCTTATCTTCCATTCAGCACAAGTTTTTAGGAATACAACGTGGTATTTCAAAAATAAGATGTGGTCCCTCATTAAAGCCACAAAATACCTTTCAAGAATTTTCAGCCGTTTATTTCAGGCAATGAAAGAGCAGATATACTAAGAGAAATGGTACAGAATGTTACTGGTCTTTTAAGTTTTTACCAAGTCTACATTTACACTTACATTTTTTACTTCTGTTGAGAGAAGACAGCACTGCTGTCAATGAAAAAGGAAGGAAGAACGTATAAATTTTAAAGGCTAGATGACTTCAGAGATGCTTTCCTGAACCTCTGTAAGGAGGTTTCCACAAGTGGTATGACTTCAAGGAAATGAGTGTTGCAATGGAAACATCTTATTAAGAGAAGCTGTGCGAAATAGGAACAGCAAATCATTATGGTTGAAAAATCATAATCATAGAATCATTATGGTTGGAAAAGTCCTCCAAGATCACCTAGTCCAACCGTTCCTCCAACCACCAAAAGAAGACTGAAACCCGAGCTGGTTGTCTTCATGCTGAGCAATAGCAAGTTGTGCTCTCCCGAAGGCATAATTTTTATAGTTTGGGGCTAGTTTAAAATAGACTAGATTAGACTAGTGATTAAAAACAAACAAACAAAAGCAAACCTCAGTGTTCACAGATTTGGGCCTGCGTGGCATGCATTTTCTGTTTTTCAGTTAGTATCTCCAAGGGGATCACTCAGTGTTTCCCCCACTCCCCCTGCTCCACTAACTTTTTTGACCTTGACCCCAAGCAGATGTATTTGCACTTTACTACTGGACGTCTTGCTACAGCTCACGGTAACGAACAAGTCACAAAGGAAATGTTGTCAGCTATCTTGAAGCCCCCCTGGAAGCCTTCCAGTGTTGTACTGTCACAAGACCTCTGACACCACTGTTGAGTCTGGAGTGCTAGTGTAGACAGGTCACTGCACCAGATCTGGTGTTAGAAAGGGAATGGGCCAGGTCTGCATAACCGTTCCTATTATTGTTCCTTCTAGGTGATTCACCGTAGAAAGGAAAGTTTCAAATTAAATGGTTGGTGCTGGATGATTTGGGAAAGTCCTGTGTGTTGTGGGCTGACATGAAAATTGCTTGCTTTTTGTGTTGCACATACAGTTTTTTGATAGTATTTCCCTTGTCTTATGACAGGCTTTGCTGGCACTCCAGGATACCTTTCTCCAGAGGTCTTACGAAAAGATCCCTATGGAAAACCTGTGGATATGTGGGCATGTGGTAAGGCATTATTCTGAAAGATGACATTTAGTGCACTGTAAAGTACTTTGAGGGAGAAAAGATATCTAGAATACCTTGCATTCAACATCAGAAAATAGGTATTAGTTAAAATTTGATACTAATTGTTAGATGAAATCATCAGGTATTTTGTTATTCTACCAGCTTCGTTTAATTTGGGATATTGTTTGTGAAGATATGTTATCACTGCATTCTTTACAATGTCTACAGAACAGATTTTTATAATACTAGCATGCACACAATGCCTAACTAGTTACAAAGCGTAACAATTCATATATATGGTCTAAAAACCAATGTGACCAAGATACTCTAACTACAATTTTTAAACTCTGAAGCTAAAGTTTTTGTTAAATGGAGTACAGACCAATTACTTTATCATCCAGTTCTTGAAACATTGTAATTTATGGTACCAGCAAAGGGATAGCTACCTACCTAAGAACAAATGGTACCTTTCCTTTTACTTCTACCCACACTTACTGGGTTTTATTTATGAAAGCATTTTTCTTTAGTCATAGTGAATCATCTCTGTAGAACTTGCAGGTGGACTTTTTAATTTCCTATCAAACATATATTTATGGAGATAAACTGAGTTGCTGAAATTTTCTTTGCATGAGATTAGTTAAAACAGAATAAAACAGAATTAGTTAAAACAGCAGTACAATACTTGATAACACCAGAGGTTAAAAAGAGGCATTTTTATAGAACATCAATCATCACTGAAAAGTGCAAACCTATTTCTCCAGTTAAATAGATATTTTCAGTGTGTCAGATCTGATTTTGTGTCAGATTCGTTCTTACCCACACTATTGGAGGTTATTCTGTGAACCCCGCATTTACTCTTATCTGCAGCAGTGTTTTTCAGGAGCTGGGATGCTCCTGTTGAGCTGTTTGTCTTACATGGTTGCCAGCTGCAAAATGATTTTTTTGTTGTTGTTGTTGTTGTTTGGTTGGTTGTGTTTTTTTTTGAAATCACTTAATACTGCTATGATTTCTACAGGTGTCATTCTGTATATCCTCCTGGTGGGATATCCTCCTTTCTGGGATGAAGACCAGCACAGACTCTACCAGCAGATCAAAGCTGGTGCCTATGATGTATGTGCCATATTCTGTCTTCTAAATTATTTATTATCGCTCCTTTAAGTAGGAGCTTTCTAGAGTGAAAAGTGAAACTAGATTTATTCTGTAAATTTTATTTTTATTTTTTTGTACTGACTATTGTTATGAGCCACTCAGTATGGTAAATGTCACTTTAGTAAAAAGAACATTATAAGGATGGGAATATCTATACTAAAAGAGTTTCACTTTACCTAGGGCTTCAAGCTTTCATTGTCTGGTCCTTGTATAAACCATAAAAGTTTATGTTATCCTGAAAAGCCTGTTAAGACCTCTGTGCTCCTGATAAATATTTCTGAACTCTTAAAGGCCTGTTGTTTTCCTTATGGTTTATCACTTCAACTAATTAGTTATTTTAAATTGTTTCTAAGAAGTCTTAAGCTTCCTAAATATTCTTGTATCGCCCACTTCTAAATAAAGCTCATAAATATGAGCTGCTCAAAAATAATAGTTTCATTAACTATATGTGTATTCCAACAATAAGCATTACGACTGTTGGTAAGCATCAGCTGATGATTTGGTGACATTATGAATTTTGCAACATCATCCATTTATATTAAATTAAACAGACAGAAGGCCATTGGTGTTCATCTTTAAGTCATTTGTGAGTGATGAAGAGGAAAAGACTGAACATTCTAATTTTTAAAAGCTCTTAATTGAATCTAGTCTTGGAGAGTAATGACTGAAAGGTGATGATTGTTATGCTAGATATGTTATGCCTTTTAGTGGAAATGAACTTAGGCTCTGTCTAGTCTTCTTCCAACCAAACAAGGAATTACACAGTAATAAACAGGGTGACAGTAGGGAAATACGGTTTCAGCTGAGAGGGCAAGAAATGAGTAAGTGCAGAGACTAAACTATACATCTGTGTTGCACATAACATAGTAAATACTTGTGAATACTGCATCTAGATTGTATCAAATTCCTGTGGCTAAGAATAAACATTTTTTAGTGCTGGAAAACAAAATGCTCAAGGTTGAGGTCTGTTCACAAAAGTATTTTAAGATGTACATATTTTTTATTCCATTTCAATTTGGGCAGACAGTTTGAGTACATGTGTAAATATTTTGCTGAGCAGGGAGGTGGTAAATCTAATTAGAGTTATGAATTTATACACTACATACAGTTAGCATTAATACTGACGTTGAAAGAAAGTGAACAAGGAGTTTGAATAATAATGATTAATATTTTTGTCTTTATTAATAATGAAATTAGTACTGCATTAGATTCAATATGGCCATATTCTTCTCGGTTGACTGGAGTCTGTTAATCTGTGTGCTGCTGCTAGTTTGCATCGTGTTATTGTAAATATATAAATACTTTGAGTCTGAACCAAATCAATAAGAAGTCAAAACAGTAAAGGACAAAAGCATTACTTATAAATCTGGCTAATGCAATCTGTTATAATTATGGAAAAACATTTTTTTTTCATTAGAACTAGACAGTAATATTACAGAACTAATATCAATAAATATATTTAGGTAAAATTGTGTAGTGATCATGCAAGATAATATACATGTACATATTTTTTCTTAAGTTTCCCTCACCAGAATGGGATACAGTGACTCCTGAAGCAAAAGACCTTATCAATAAAATGCTCACTATCAACCCAGCGAAACGTATCACAGCATCAGAAGCACTAAAGCATCCATGGATCTGTGTAAGTACTTTCTGTGCATTTAACAAAGTAATTTAATAGACAAATCAACTTATGGTATACTTCAGCTTACAGCAGAGGTGTTCAGACGATAATTTTTGTCCTTGTTTATGCTGTTCTTTTGCAGCTATTTAAGTAGTAGAGCGCACAATTGTGATTATATTTATACACTCAATAGTTTTGTACATTGAGGTCTCAGCCTGGAATAAGAAATTTTGTAGAAGCAAACTTCTTTGCCTTGAATTTGTGATGCAGATGTCCACTGCCGTAATGAGAAAGTTATTTTAAATTCTGCAGGAAAAACAATGTACAAGGAAGTAACTTTCAATTGCATAACGCTTTACATCATTTTCCTATAACCATTACAAGGAACATGAAATTAAAAGGCAGGAAAATAATGGACTTTCTGTAAGTCAATTTACTGTTAACAGAGGTAGACTGTGTTACTGGATTCAGGACCACTTTCCATTTCTCAGTGTATTCTATGCTTTGACTTTACAGGCAGTCTGAGCTGATAGTTTGAAAGTCACAGTGAGGTGTACAGCTGGTTGCCAAGTCTTTATTCATTCCACTAAGCTGCATTATTTGCCCGTAAGATTGTGATGCAAATTAAGTTGGGTTACAGAGAAAATGTAGGTACTGCTGAATTTTCTCTGAAATATTTCCTGCTTCTTTACCTCACCTAATATCACTAATGTTAAAGAAAATCAACCCTCTTGTTTTAAAACATATTCTCAGGAACTATAATTTAGTATATTACTTTGAGTATGTTTATACTGTGTAACCCAAGTTCTAAGATTTAGTGTTCTTCTTAGTCCTTATTAAGGAAACTGTGAAAAAATGATTTATTTCATCAGGACGTTACACATAGGAAAGACTGGGTAAAAAGAGACCTCGAGGTTTTTGTTGATTTGGAAATTTACCAGATGTGTAGAAGCCTGCAAAAAGCAATATTCACATAGGGTAGAAAATGAAGACTCAACCTAGGACCACATGAGTCAGAATATGTATGTTGTAGAGTAAATAAAAAGCTAGATGTCTGTCTGAGTGCATTAAAATAAGTCTTTTCTTCTTCCCTTAGCAACGTTCTACTGTTGCCTCTATGATGCACAGACAAGAGACTGTAGATTGCTTGAAGAAATTCAATGCAAGACGAAAACTAAAGGTAAGAATGAAAACTTCTGCAAGGATGAGTAGATAATTTTGGAAAGACAAAACTGTAATTTGGCTTGTGGTCCATGTATAAAATAAATGGACCTCAAGGGAATTTTTCTTGAATAGTCCTATCATGAACTATTAGATACATGAGCAGCTTTTGAGCATGAGGTTCTTAACTTTTAATGAAAGAGAATAGAACATAATATTTTCATGTGAGCTGTGCTGCTAAGCATTAAAAAGTGTATAATGCTGGAATTGATATATCCTTTTGCAAATCTAATTGTCTTTCTAACCAATTACAAAGAAATGTTTTAAGAAAGAAAATTTAAAATTAGTATTGCATAGTTTTGTTGGATTCAAAATCACGTCAATCACCTTCATTTATACACGTTAAAAATATTTTTTTAAGGAAAATGGCTTAGATTGTTCTTGTAGGTTATAACGTATTTTCTCCTGACCAGACAGCATAACTTTGCAAATATGAGCTTTGCTAATTAGCACATTGCAAATAATAAACTTCTCTTCCTATCAAAGAAAAATAAAAGAATCTAAGCAAGTGAGTGAAGTCTGTTTTATATTCAGCAATGTATTATGCTGTGTGTGTGAATACTTACGTTTTGGGCATTATATACTCACAGTCTGTAACTATGTGAGATTACCAGGATGACTAGTAGATGCGTAATTAAGATTCAATTATAATTTATACTCTCATACCATCATGAATGACAGTTAATGCTCAGACAATCCATTCTTTCAGGGTTAATTAAGCAGTTTATGTAATGCATGCTTGTTTACTTTTTTTCCTGTTGTGTTTGCATTCAATATTTTAAACAAGTGTGTTGCTAATTTGAGAATATATATGTATACACAGGGGGCCATTTTGACAACTATGCTGGCTACCAGAAATTTCTCAGGTATGTTCATTGAACTCCAGTTTCATAGAGTTTTTATATATGTATTTTGATGTCTGCAATAACTAAGGTGTAATTAGGATTTATTAGTACACAAAGATCTTTGTTATTAAGGAACACATAACATGTTCTATCTCACTTTTTTTTTCCATTGCAGAAATAAGCAAGAGAATTTAAGCTATTTCGGCTAAATAGAATCACTTGTAGCAGACATCAGTGGTGTAATTTTTCAGTAGAATGTGGGTTCCTTCTTTTTACATGTTTAGTGCTATCTGTTGAAAGACAGATGGAATTTTCCTGTCTTATTTTGGTGGAGGAAAATCGAAAATAATACATATAATTCCCTATGAGTAAGTATGGTCAAACAACAGTCAAGAAGTCACTTTTCTATATGTGAAATCTCATTCTAGAACTATTACATCTTGCATTTAAAAATAAAAAAATAAAAAAAAAATAAAAAAAATCCACTCTTTATTGCTTTGCTAAGAAATAAGAAATGTACTAAAATTGGCCCATCTTTTCCCTGTTTTCTGTTGCCTAGTTTGTTATAATGAGATGTTTCCTCTTTATGAAATAATTTTGTAGTGAGTGTACATGGAGATTTAGATCTTCATATTAAATAAATTTTAATAGCAAAAACTAGAATATGTTTACTGTTAGTAGAGTTAGAATTGTCCTCAGTAGCAGTATTACTGGAACTATGATGCTATGCTGTATTTTTCATTTTGCCTTTTAAGATCCTAAGGGCACAGTTAAAAAGAATGCCAAATTTAAAAATTAGTAATATTACATATCCTCCTACTCTGGTGATGTAACTGTTGGAGCGTAACTTAATTTATAGACAAAAACATGATAGTGCTTTGGGCATGTTTTGAATAATAATAAGATCTGAATCATCCAAAATAAATAATCATGAATGCAAAAACAATTTGTTCAATTAGCATAGTACTTGAAATACACATTCTTTCTTACTTAGGTTTCTATATTTAATATATACATTCAACACAGAAGATTACATTTATGTAAATTTCATTGGGTTAAGGCTTAATGAATTGCCAACATCTTTCAGTTCATTTCCAAGGTGGGAATGCGGTTGGCTGCGTATTTTGTAAAATTTAGTTATTTTTAAATATCAAACAAGTCCATCATTTTTCATCACTTTTCATACCTGTCACTGTCTGTACATGTAAGAGTTGGTTCCAACTTTCATGAAGGAAAAATGCTGAAGTCATTTTAAAATGTGATTTTGGCATGAAAAGCAAACAGGGTTTTGGCTTTTTTTTTCTTGAAATTTTTCACCTATCATCTCTGTTTTACACCATAATGACCCCATAGTATCCGTTGATGGCATTTTATTTTTCAAGTTGTTTATTCATTGTATTTCATTGCAAAGCATGCTTTTGAAGGTCATTTGTCCATAACAATGTGGTTATAAAAGTGTTTTATTTTCCTTTTTCTTTCTTCCTTTTATGTGGAATGTATATTTCTTGTGAGGTAAGACCCTCAGCACGTGAAAGGAACATCTTTTTTCTCTTCAAAATTGCTGTTTGCCCTAAATCACTTTAATTTCTTCATGTTGTCACAACGCCATTTCTCTTTAGTCTGCTTTCTGGCTTATTAGCACTGCCTTAGGTTTTATTTATAGCTATTGCTTGTAGTTGCAAAAAATCTTTCATTGTGGGCTTAATTTAGAATATGCTAATTGCTTTGCTACTGCAAATTATTTAAATATTTGATTTGTATGCAGTATCTGTGCTTAGAGAAAGATGAATTAAAATATAAAATGAAAATAAAAATAAAAAAAGCATTCCAAGCCAAAAACAACAATTGCAAAGGCAGCTGAGTATGAAATATGTCCTATAACATAAAATACTGCATAATAATCCATACCAGGCACATTTTAAAGGACATGCTGGCAGTGCCATAAACACAATACCTGTAGTTACTGCTTTTGGTGCCTTCATTTTACTGGCTTTTATTTAATTTTTCACATATAACATGTAATGTTGGTTAAGCGTTGAAAGAACTCAGAAGTTTTATGCATAACTGTAGTCAAAGAACCTAGTTGGTTATGGACAGCAGCCTATAAGAGTTAATGTATATTTTCCCATAATTTCATAAACTATCATGGTATAAAACAGGCTTCAAAAGCAATGAACTTCTGGGTTTTTTGGCCATAGGTTGTAGAAGTATCTCTTCCCCTTTGCTTTCCCTAAATGACTTTCTGGAGTGCCTGGTTGTATCAGGTCCTTCAAACACACAGGTCCTATCCTATCCCCCCATATTTTTGTAAGGCACTTTATTTTAAATATTAATTCACATGCTTCTGTAAATTAAAAAAAAATATATACACTGTTCTTGTTACATAATGCAGGCAAATTTATTGCTCTTAATTTAGTTGGAAATCACAGCCCTTGTGAGAGTTTTAACAGCAGTCTTTGCTGATGTCCATAGTTTATAAAATGCATTTGGAGGGGTGATGTATCCATGAAATTATAAACGGTAATCTGGCTTCATCATCCAGTTCTTTTTTTCTTTTTTTTTTTTAATGTAAACAGCACAGTAATGGATATCAGTTATTTCTGTACAATTTCTGAGGTGGTCTTACATTTTCTGTACCCTGTACAGAGCTAAATGAGCACTTAATGCAGATGGAGCCAGTGAGTAAGCCACAAATACACAAATGAACTTCAGCTTTAAGACAGATAACTCATTAACTCCAAAATCCTCAACTGATTGGAGCAACCTCAGTCTAGCAAGTTCCAATTATTTCTTTTTGTTTGGCTGGTTTGGGGTTTATCTTGTTTTGTTTTAATGGAAGGATACCAGTAATGATGGGAGCTCATATAAGGTCTACCTCCCTTTGGTAGTGCCAGCTTGTTAGCTGGAGCATTTCTCTTTCAAAAAAGTTTCCTACTTCTGAGTAAAACAGTGTAGATAGAACAGCACTTTCAACCTAAGCTGTGATATACTTTTCAATAGGAAGATTGGACCATAAACACCAATAAAACAAAAACCCACAAGGCTTGTTTTGTAATTTATTATTCTTCAAGAATTGGCAGTGAGTCATCAAGCATTTGCATTTTAATGAATAGTATATTTGAATTTAGTAGGTCTTCCCGCATATTGTTCTGCTGTAATGCTTGCAGGTTCTGGGCTGTGGTGTGTTTTCTTGCACATTAGCCCTCCAAATTGAGTAATTTGGAATAATTTGGCCTGGTTCTTCGTGCTAGTTTAAGTGGTGGGATATAAAGCCTAAGAAAATCATGGCAAGTGAGATTTTGCCCACCGCTTACTTCGAAGAACTTTGATCAGTGTGCAACATGATTGAAAAGTGGCAGGCAGGTTTTTCTCATTGGAGGCAAAGCTGCCATTCCTTATTATTAACTCCCAAGAAGCACTCCTCCAAATCAAAACTTCACTAGCAGATTGTTCTTTCGTATTTGTGTTCCCTGACCTGTCACACAAGGAGACTGATACTGTCCTGGTGGGAAGTCCCCAACAAACCATGCTCAGAGGTGATCTTTTAAAAATCAGTTCACTTTTCATTAAATGGAATAGGCAGTCATGTACCTCACTGTGCTTTTGAGATACTTTACTGATGTGATATAGGTTATTTCTGTGGCACTCTTATATTAATAACATCATTAAGATACCAGCTGCAACTGTTTCCTGTACGCCACCAAGAAAAGTTCCTAACAACTAGGTTTTGTATTTTACGGTTAACCATCAGCTTTAATCAGTGGAAAAAGAGATGTACCTGAGGTATTTGTAGTTTCTTAAACATTATCAACATTTAATTTCCTGTACTCAGAGCAACAAAAGGAGGAAATAGAAATTGAAAATGTATGTGCAGCAGGGAGTCAGTGGGGGTTTGCTGCACAGCTGATTGACCTCAGTGGTGACCGTCTGACACTGAAATTACTTGTCTCATTTTACAGCAGCCAAGAGTTTACTGAAAAAGCCGGATGGAGTTAAGGTAGGTTAAACACATGCTTTAAAATACATATTCTTAGTCACCACCTACCTGTAACTTCTGGCAATTCTTAGATTTGAGTATTGTTATTTCTTTTCATGATAAAATGTGATAATAAGTGCTTCTTATTATGTATTTGAAGTCATGAATGTTAGGTGAATGTTAGGTGAAACTTTAAAAAAAATGAAATAAAATATTTGAAAAACAAGCATTTTAATAAGTGGAAAATAGAAAACTGCTGGAGAAAATGTTTTATTGATGTTTCAGTGAAGGATGATTGTGTGACTCAATGTTATTAATTAGCTTATAAATATAAATGATGTTTTGGTGGTGGCCATGTTAGATGGCTAGGTATCAGTGCTTGTCTGCAGCTCTATTGCCTCCATATTTCTCCTCGACTTTTCATTAGATTCCTTGGAAGACCAAAAGTTTTACTGGTAGGCTTGGCTCCACATGAGGTGTATCCTGCCAGATATACTTGCTATATTTGGCAGAACTCGAGGGGTTTAGTATCTCAACAAATCAGCTCATCTTGATGAATAGATCTTGCTAAGAAGGGAACATTTTGGCAGCTTTCATACATGATTTAGAGCTCCTATTCTCATGTCACCAGATCCTGCAGGAGGAGAGATTCTTCACAAATGAGTGTTCTGGATAAATACTTTGAAAAACAGCCAAAAAAAAAAATTATATATATATATATCTCACTCAGTAATGAAAAATATTTTATTTATTTTCTCTGAGGACTCCTGAAGACTAAAATAAGTGCTTAAAGCTTTCATTATATGATTCAAAAGAGATCCTTCTGCTCTGTTTTCTCTCAGGAGTGTGTCTTAGATCTGAATTTTAATTTATTATTCAATCTTAACTTTTTATTTTAACAAAACATTGTATGCTTAAACACCAGACTCGTAGTATATTTGTCCCTGTTCTCCCAAATATGTACACTTTTCCTATAAAAACATCTTGGCACTGACAAAATGAAGTGAGTACACTATGATTTCAGTGCTTCTCACTTAGAAGCAGTAGGTATCTTAGCTATATGGAGAAGCACGCAATCTGTACTACTCAGTCATTTCTGTGGAAAATCCTTAACATGATTATTGTGGAATATATAGATTTTATGTACTTAACTGAACAGATATTCCTTTATAAATATCATTCCTCCTACAGGTCTACAATGGTATTTGTTATATCTCAATTTTAAATATAATACAGCAAACAATTGTTGCCAAAATTTTGCCTAAATTACACTTGCTGGGATACGATATTTTGGATTTCAGCACGCTATATATCTGCTTTTTGTCTGCATGGTCATGTGGAGCAAAGGGAGTAAATTTACATCGGGGGAAGTCTATTTTGGTCATTTCTTTTATAGTTACTATATTCTCCATAGCATTTTTCCACTTCTTCCTACAGCTTAAGTTTTTTCCTATTAAAAAGAGAAAAAAATATATACTGTACTCCATGCATTGATACTTTAAATCCAACCAGTCACATTTTCTTCTTTTCCTTTCTCTCTGACTGGTCAATTCAGAAAAGGAAGTCCAGTTCGAGTGTTCAGATGATGGTGAGGATCTTTATCTGACAGATTTTTCCTACGGTGAAACGTTCACACCTAGAAATCAAACAGTTGCATTTAGTTTTGTTAACATACTGCAAGAAGCTGCAAGACTTTACAGTACAATCTTGTGAATTTTAAGCCTGCAGTTGCTATATGAATTGTTCTGCAGTTCTTTCAAGCAAGATTTTTATATATTTTTTTTTACCTGGGGACATACAAAACCAAACAAAAAGTAGATGTAACATTGGCCAATGCAGCTGTCCTTGGTAAATAAAAATAGTAACAAAATAGTAATCTTATAACAGCCTTCCATTAATCTTTACAATCTCTTTGCATTTAAAGCTAATAGTATTACTATCATAAAATGTAACACAAACTACATTGTTGTGCACAATGAAATAGTATTGATTTAACTGAGCAACTATAGATCAGGGTGCCATGCTAAATGCTTAGGAATCAGGAAAACAATTTCACAGTCTGTCCTTACTACAGCCTCCCAACTAACTTCCTTCACGGCTCCAATTTTCATCACAAAGCATCCCAACTGACAGTCAGCCTCTTTCCTTACTCTTCAGCCTACTCTATAGCCATGTATTCATTTGGCCTCTGCGGTCCCAACAGACCAGCAACTTATTGTACCCTGTTGAATATGGTTTTGAATATGAATTTTGCGATATTCGTGATGATGTGCTGTGATGTCCCTGCCAGCTTCTGCTGCTGCTGTGGGTAGAGGAATGGCAAATGCTCCTCATCCACACCTATCACTGGGAAGAGCAACTCTCCTTGAAAAGCAAGAAGGTTCTGGTCAGGTGTGGACAGGCATGTATTTATATAGGAAAATAGTCGTCTCTTTGGGTGAACAAATATTTTCAGTGACAGAGGATCAGTGGTAACAGTGGCCAAATGAGGATTACTGGAAAAGCATGGTGAAGATATTTCTAGTAGCCCAAATGCGATGTGCTTTAACTTTTCATTACCGAAGTATAATGTGCAAGCTTAAATCCCAAGCTGCAGGTTTTGTTTCTTAAAATATTTTTATAATATTTTGACAAAAGACCTGTAATGATTCTACAGTCATGTCCAGATGTTTGGAGCATTTGTGTGTGTCCAGCCTGCACCATGATCAGACCTAAAAGAATGGCTCTTGACAAGTGGTGTGCTAGTATAAGTTTTCCTTCTTCACAACAAACAGAAGATCACCACTTTGGTATAACTGAGCTTTAGAATAATTGTTTAACATGATTTTTTCCCTTTTAAACCATTTCCCTCTTCTGTTAAAATATATGCACAATACACAATGTGTGTTAACATACAAGCAAAAAAAAAAAAACACAAGTTATGTGTTCTGTGGGAGAGAGAAAGTATAAGGCTTATAGCTGATTTCTCTCTAAGTTTGAAAGTTCAGAATAAATAATATACAGAAGTATATTATAGTATAAAAGTACAGAAGAAATAATTTTGAATTGCTATCTCTTTCTGCTTTTACTAATGAATGCTATATTCTCATTATGTTACTAAGAAGTTTTGAATATATTTCCTGCAGTTTTCAGCAGTAGCTGTAATGGATATTGTTTATTTTTATAGGACTTTCACCAAGGGAGTATGGACCCAAGCCTGCTCTCCTTACTCAGGCAAAATTGGAATTGGAATTTGATTAACCTGTTTTCATTATGTATTCAACAACAAGCTTTTGTTTGGCATATCACTTTTTTTTTTTTTTTTTTTTTTTTTAAGCTACGGGAATAGAACTGTATGAAATCTCGTGAAATATTCATTTCTTTCCTCACATTTTTGCTAATGTGTATCTGTGCCTTTTGTTAGGTGCTTTTTGTTCATAGTTTTTTCGATGACTAGGCTGTCACCAAAATAAGAACTTTTAGTTATATAACTGGACACATGATTTTTCTCCTGGTTTAGAAGATTTAGTATGCCAGCAAGCAGCGTTGTATGTATTCCTGATGTTCCATAATTCTGCTATAGAGAACTTCCTTTTACTGAAGTAGCTGGGTGTTTTTTAAGGTTTTTCCTGAGTAAGGAGTTCAGGTTTTGCCAATTTCACAGTCCCATAAATATCTAAGCAAGTTAGTTGGTATATAAAATACTCACTAACATGTATGTCTTCTTCAAATGAAATTATGCACCAAGGTATTTTTTTTCTCCCTGTCGTGAGTTCAGATACCCCTGAAACTTTTGGCTGAAATATCACTGAGTATGTAACAGTGAATAGATGAATGAAACTTATTTGGCAATAACTAAGCTAATTGGGGCCATAAAATAAACACTTGGAACTCAATAATAACTCATTTTCTCTTAATAGGTATTTCTGTAGAAAGATCATTGTTTAAATTAAAAAAAAAAAAAAGTGTTTCGTGTTCACAGTGCTCTACAGCAGGACATTGATCTTAAAGAAAATTATTTTGATCTTATATGGGAGAACGGGTCTATCACAAATATTACTAGATTACATCTAGTATAAAAACATTCCCTGACTTTTTTTTTTTTAAATCAGTTAAATATTTATTAGGGTCAGGAAGTTTGCAGTCTGTAATTAAGTAATGCAAACCCTGCTGATGTTTCTAGAACCTAGACATGCCTTCTGTAAGACTTCAGGTTAGCTGCAGGCTTACTTCCTGCTATACCTCTACCAAAGTAAAATAATCGTGAAAAATTGTCAACGATATTAAGTTCAGTGACTTTCCCCAGTGATGCCAACTTCCAAAGGTTTGAATTTCACAAAACATTGGCACAGACCAAACTTGAAACACTTCACAGCCTGCACCACTGAGAAGCTGAATACTTCATCCAAGGCTACGGTCATTGGGAAATTTAAATTAAAAGTCAGATGTTTACTGTACAGCTCTTTGTACAGCTACTATTCTAGGACTTACTCATTCCTTATGCTTTTTTGTATTTATTACGTAGCACATCTTAATTTTCTAATTGGTTTTAGAAAGGCTTTTCTTTTAGAAGAAAAAATACTTTACAAGCTGACCCCAAAATTGCTAGACTTCTTCTTTAAATGATGAAGTTATTTAAATTTTTACAAAAATTCAATAATGAAACAATTTTGAACTTCTGTTCATTTGTTTTGCAAGTATATTATTAAGCACTGTGACTAAAAGGTTCAGTAGAAGTTCATTTTTGATCAAAGTCTTTCCAGACTATATCTATGCACCCAGTTCTGCATGCTGCTTTGGATTGTTCTTGTTAAATTTAGACATAACTGAAATGTACATGAAAATATTTCCTAATAATTGTTAAAGAAAAATGACATATTTCAGACTAATTTTTACCTATACTTTAATCTTGCTTTCTAGTGCATGTAAAAAGTGGCTTGGTACATGACTTTTAGTATTTCTGTTCTTTTCATACCATGGTATTTATGAAAGCTGAATTTAAAAAATGGATTTAAAGAATCAGACAACTTCAATCTCATTGCTAAACAACTTATTTGAACTAAGAGATTATGTAAGTAAAGGCCAAAAATTTTGTAAAAGTGTGGTACTGTGCAAAGCTTAAGAATTAGTGTGGTGGCCTACGTGTAAATTAAGCAGATACGCAGTGATTTGTGTATTAAGATTACAGATGCTGTAGTGTGAAACCTTACACTTTCAGTTCATATTACTAAACTGAAAGGCTGATACTCAGTTACTGCAGGATTCTTGAAATCACAAAAAAGAAAAAAAAAATCACAGCTGGCAGTCGTTCTGTAGTAAGTGACACCAAAAAAGATGAAGGGGCACCAGTCTCTTTCCAGCATCAGTTTTATTTATTCAGGTCTGTTCCCAGAAGACAGTAGAACAAATGTGTAGATATTTGAAGAGCTATGAATAACCAAATATTATTTACGCTAGTGATTGGTGATTAGAAACTAAGTACAATTGGGTGCAATTATTTAATACTGTTGCATGACAAGAAATCACAATGGCTATTTAGTACTCTCTTCAAACCCATAATAATTCTTTTTTCTTTTTCTATGTGTTTAGCTGCTATTTAAAGGCTTTCTGTTCTTTTAAGTGTCACAGCTGAAGTCATCTATACCTCATACAGAACTTCTTATAGTGCATCTGAAAAGCGGTAGCTAGCATGTTTGGAGGAGTTGCAGCTAGCTATCAGATCTATTGGTAGTGTTCTTCCAAGTTCATAAGTTCATCTTTCTGTGATTCTTTATTTCCATATCTATATCTATATATAGATATCTATATCTGTATATAGATGTTCTATACAGAGAGATATAGATACGTTGCCTACCAAGAGTTCTAAGGCCTGTCTGTTTCTATTTTCTGCATACCTACAGATAAACAACAAAACGAACGTGGTAACCAGCCCCAAGGAAAATATTCCTACCCCGGCGCTGGTATACCTGGAATCTTCCTTCTCATGCTATCTTGAAGTTTTTGACTGTCTTCTGTTTGTTCTTCCCTCTTTTTTTTTTTTTTTCCATGCTTTTACACCGTTTGCTTTCTAAGAACAGGTTTTTGAAAAAAACTTTTGTTTGAATTATGTTTTTTTGTGTGTGAGGAAGACCATTGTTACAGCGTGTTTATTAATAGAAAACATTACGTGGAAGCTGGATGCGGTAGAGTCATAGCATTTGTAACTGTAGTTGGATTTTTTTGCATGCTGTGCCAGAAAGTGAGTAGAATGTGCTTTATGTTGCTCTTAGCTCTTTGCCTGATGATTGTTTGAATCTTTTTAACGCTAACCTTTTGGAGAAAAAAAAATCTATTATTTTCTCTGCTTTTGTCTTAGTATAAGTATTGATATCAAGGAGAGCTAACAGGATTATTGCTAGGCAACCATAAAACAGACCTTATTCAGATTTTCATTCCATATTTGCTAAGACTCAGCAGGACTTTGCAAGTCTTCCCAACGATCGAGAGGCATATAGTCCTAAACATTTTCACTACTTCTCTTGCATTAAAGCTGCAGCAGACATTACTCATTAATAAGCTCTGCTAGGCACATATTACTAATCAGTGCCGTTCACGAATGTTTCTGTTGCAATCTTGCTTTTATTAGTATCTCCTATTTCTTAGGCATACATGTGGCTCACAAATATGAATGCCAGTGTGTAAGTACCTAATTTTGTGAGGCATTGTGTCCCATATGCATGCATGCATCACTTAGGAAATGTGGATAATTCTTACACACATTGGGAGAGATTTTTCATCTTAAATTTTTGGGCAACTGGTACTGTGAAGCATACATTGCTAAGGAATTTCAAGGACCAGTTACCAGGTAGCAGGTTTCATATATGAGTATATGGTCTATGTTTCCAGACATAGTCACAAAGGACAATGGTCAGTGCTGAAAGCATGCTGGCTAACTGCCATTTCAATGATTATTTAATCTGTTTTATTATTAGTTTCCCCAAATCCTTTAAAAAAATAAAATACACTTTAAAAAGATCTCTTTCACTTATCCTGTGCAGCTCTGCCTGGGCATCAATTGGTAACAATCTGCACATTCCTAAACACAGTAGTGTTTGTAGGTACTTAGCTTATCCTTTATCTTTATCAATCCATCTGTACTTTCATAGACCATTGTGTTAATACTAATACAAGCAAACATGCTTAAAGAAAAGAGGTCATTCCTGGCCTTCTTGTCTGGCCTGGCTCAGACAAGAAAAGAAGCAAAGCCTTTAGTGTGACCTTGTGAAAAAGAGAGCCTCTGCAGGTCTCCGGAGCTTCAAAGCCCTGTATACATTGGTCATGAATAAGGTCTTTGCATGCTGCTGCATTAGGTGAGATGGTCTTTTTTTGCTGGCTTGCTGTTGAGGAAATATTTATTAGAGGCATCCAGTTTCATCCTCTGGCAATAGTTAACATTTGTTCTAGCTCTTGTCACTGTTCAGCATTTGTGAGCTGGCTCTTCTTGCACTCCCTCACACTAATGAGAATGTATTTACCAATGAGAACTCTTTCTCTTATTTTGTTCTTGCTCAGGAGCCCCAAACTACAGTAATCCACAACCCTGATGGAAATAAGGTATTCAGAAAGAATCAACTCCATCTTGCCTTTCCAAACCACACATTTCATCCACTATTCCACAACAGAGTAGGGCCGTTTCAGGAATTTATGGAGCAAAATCTCATTTCTGCATTTGTTACACCTGGCGTCTCTTGAGCCTGTCTCATCTGTGTTCATCTGCTGCATGTGTTCTGCTGGTTGCTGTGCGTCTCAAACTCTTGGGAGAGTTGGCAGCAATTGGCAGAGCTCAGTACCCCATGCAACCAGTCTCAGGGAGCATTGTGTACTAATTGTTCCAGCCAAAAATTCTCCATTTTAAGTTTTTTAAAAAAAAAAAAAAAAAAAAAGAATGCTGTTGTCAGAGTGTGGTGATGTTATAATGAGTTTTATGTGCAGTTGTCACCTTAGATAAAGACATAATTTCAGTTTATCCCATCTGCTGTTTCTCAGCATGTTTATATACCATGTTTTGCACAGGACTTTGGTTTTCTTCCATAACATCATTGAGCAGTTTCAAAAAAATTAACATTTCAAGCGATCAAGAGGTCTTTTGATTTTTATACATTTTCTTCATGCTGTTTTCCTTTTCTTGCGTATTGTGGTGTTTGTGTTTGGCAGCTGGTTCCTAAAACATGTTTTGTTTGTTTGTTTTTTTTTCATGCATGGACTTGAAAAGGGACAGGAAATATCATTTCCATATAACACATGTTCCTAGGTTTCCTGCAAAGAATTTACTCTTCGACAAAAATTTCCCTGTTTACAATGCTGACTTAAACATTTGTCATTTCATTCATCTAGTCTAACTACTTGTGATTATTTTATGGGAGAAGGATTGAATCTGAGTGAAAAAATAACGCATGCAGGCATTTCTGAAGCATGAACATGCTGATGGTGTGTATTGTGCTTGTGTTCTCCATTCCTTTATGTACCTCTGTAGAACTTCGAGCTCTTATTTTCATGTTACTACTTTTTCAGCTCCCCAAGTTTTAACTCAAAGGCAACAAACAGCCTGTTTGAAAATTCTAATCTAAGCTTTGTTGCTAAAGTCCACTAAAGACCAAAAAAAATAAACCACAAATACAATATTGGCATGACTACATCTACTTGACTGTAATATATAATCATAGCAATTAAAATGCTCAATGTCCCAAAAGGTCACAGCAGACAAGCAAATCACTTAATGCGGAGAGTTACTCCTAAATTTGTCTGATAAACTGATCGTTGTAGTATGGCAACTGGAGTGGATGCTTCAATATTACAGGCTACATCTGCCGTGTGAGCTTGTGCATGGTGTTTACAACTTGTTTTCATGTGGGGTTTTTGTTTACTTATAAGTACCTAATACTTGAAGTGAAAGAGCATGATACATCTGTGTAGAGTGAAACATCTAACACCCGCCAGTACCAGAAAGCATGGTGACTTGTTTGGTTTTGTTTGTGTGCGAGTTGATTCATGTAGTTTTATTTCTGGATGCACATGTGTTTTGTTTTTTAAGGTCCAAGTAATGCATTAACTGTTTGAACATTCTTTTGACTCAGCCTTATGAGGAGATGATAAATAAAGGGCACTTTCAAATTTAGATTTTATTATTTAATTGTAAAATCCTTTTGAAAGTTAAATACAATACCACCTCCAGATTCCATCCCTCAGTAAAAATCAGCCCAATTAGTCCCTTTGCTATCGAGCTGAGAGTTAAAGACAAAAAATACTGATCTTTTCAAAAAAAATACACAGATAAAAAAAAAAATCAAGGTTAAAAGCTAGCAGGCTTTCAAAAAATATTTACTTATTAGATTTGACAGTGCCCTGTTGAATTTTCCTGTAATATTTCATGTTTCTGGTAATTTATGAAAGACTGAGATGCAGTATTCTTGCCATTTTAACCATGTGGTGGTTTTAAGTATAAACTTTCTGATAGACAAGTCATTCCTCTGGATGGTTGCTTGAGGAATACTGCTACAAAGATACCTCAGTTTGTTATAAACTTACCCATTCACTGTTTGCTTTGATTCTTTTTTAATCACAAAAGCAACAGAAAAATGACAGAAATTTATCCAAATTCCTAAAATCACTGGGAAACTTAATTTTAATGCATACTGTGTAAGAGAGTGGAGAAACAATTGAGAATTGCAGAATGAAGAAATCTGCATATTTAAAAATTGGACTGGAATGACTTTACACAGTTGGTTAATCACTGGTTAATCAGTTAAAATGGCAAGCTCTCCTCCTACTTGGCTGAGGTAATTCATATAACATTTCAGATGGACTTTGTACAGTTGGATGATTAAGAAAAATGTTGCCTTTACATTCCTGTGAAGTAAATGCATTAGACAGCAGGAAATGTATTTATGTTCCCTTTTGTAGTGAGCGGCAATGTTTGGCATCAGTTTCAGGTTGGAAATGTCTCAACTGGTTTGTGACCATTTGTTTGTGAATTACATCCCACCCTGCTTCAAGGCTTTGCATGATACCTGTAACTAACTGTAATTTTCAAAGGCACGCAAATAAGACTTGGCTTGTTTTATACATTCTGCTTATATTTATTTCTCTACAGGAATCAACGGAGAGTTCCAATACAACCATTGAAGACGAAGATGTGAAAGGTATGATTTTCAGCTTGAAACATTTGGAGAAGCAGTAACATGAGTTTATGTGAAAGTATCTCAATAGGTCATTAAACACAAAAACTCCTAACTAATCATAAGAGAGGCTATTTTCCTTTTATAAATGAAATGATTTTTACAGTCTTCTGTACTATTTTTGACATATTTCCGACTTACCATTGGGTTTTTAGTTCCCAAGATGTTGTTTATCAGAATGTTTTGGAATGAAGAACATGAAATTACTGCTTATTAGCTCAGATACTAGTTCCAGTAATAATAGTAGTAGTGTAAAAATGCACCAGCACTTTACAAGTCTTCCTGAGTTTGTGTACTTTTTGCATACTTTTTTTTTTTTTGGAGGTCAGCATTTTAATTTTTATTCTGTTCAGATGCCAGTGTTTTTTTATGTTTCTAGTTTGTTCTGGCCATACAGTTATTTTAGCCTTTTGTTCTTCAAAATCTAAAATCAACAACTTTTTCTATATAATTAATTATAATAATAATCTGTAAATTCACAGATACTGGTTTTGTTTCTTATTTTTTCCCTCTAAATATTATACTGCAATGTTACTCATACTTATTTTAACAACATTTTCTTTTGAAGCTGGGTATTGGGTTTGTGTGTCACTGGTTCACAGAAATGGTCATCTTTCAGCCCTAAAGAAAAATGGTATATGTAAAAGTGAAATGCAAGTCAAAGATGACAGTAAAAATAAAATATAGAGGATGGAAAAGAGAATTATTGGATAATCATTATATTATGTGCATTGCTTGATTTTGTTAGTAGTATAATTCCTGTAGGAGTCTTAGAATGCTACACCTTAAAACACAGGCTTGAATCTGCTAAAGAGCGTCAGACAAGTATGGGAGCATTTAAGAATTCAGAAGACGTTCAATCATGAAGTAGTTAAAATTGTATCAAAACCATCTGGTGCTCAGTTTTTGGTTGGCAGAACAGGTCTTATCCATGTTTGATAAATAAATACCGGTATTGCCAGGGTAATAAATTGATAGTGTACTGTTTTAGAACTACGTGGCAGTTGCTAATCAAATGTTAAACAAGGAATACAAGAGAGGATAATTTCTGTAGTAAGGCACACCACTGTCTGAGCAACAGTTCAGACGAGCATCTTTTACCTGGCAATATTGTGCATGTTTCCTGTTCTAAGCAAAGAATTTCTGCGGTTATTCAGGAAATGGCACATTTACACAGTTTCTAAAAGCAAACAAATTCTGATTCCACTCCTTTGGTGTGCTATCAAATAATATCCAGTGTTCATATAGCATATATTTTATTATGCTGAGCATATTCTTACTTTTCAAATATTATCATTGCAGAAGAATCAATAGCAGAAAAAATAATTGTAAGAACTCATGTAATCTTGAGGAGATGTAAGTCCATATTCTGTTCCTGCAAATGTAGTGTAGCAAGGGGTCAGGAATGGCAACATGATTATAAATGCTAATCCTTTCCTTATGACCCATAATGGAAGAGCAAAATAAATGCAAGGATCGTATCCCCTGGGCAAAACTTACTCTGCTATCCAAAATTTAATTATGTGTTTACTAACTAATTGCCTTTTCTTTCTGATACGCGCTTAAAAGGGTGACATTTCATGTATCCTTATTGATCCCTTAGTTATATTCCACTATTAGTATAAGGAAACTAATGTTGGCAGAGGAATAAGTTCATATTCTGTACAAACTTGTGGCTTAGACTCGTTTTATATTAGGGAGGGTTTCTGCACAAACATAAGACCAACAAACAAACCTATGAATATTAATTGGAGAAAGAGGAAAGGGCAACCTTTCTAGGTAACAGTGTGTGTGGTGCAGAATGTTTATAGGCTTTTTTATTTTCAGCATTGTCATGACCTTTGCAAATCCTGATGTACCGTTTTATGGATTGGTTATATACAATATGTAGTTTATACTTATTTTATTGACACATAATTATCTTTGTTATGTCAGTGGTTCATTTGTATTGGCAATATCTCTGTAAAAATGAACCAAGTGACCCTGAACACCACTTATCCAAAATATAGCAGATAACATTTGCATTGGGAAAAAAAAAAGGGGGGGGGAGGGGGGGGGAGAAAGAAAGAGGCACAACAAAATACCATGTTGTATGTCTGTTTTTGAAGTACTTGAAACTTTGAAAATGAAGTTTATTTGGTGTTAGCTTTACTGGTATTTCACATTCTGAAGTCTGTTCTGGTAAATTTCTTGCTTTCTGAACTTTTATAGTCGTAATGCTCACAGAATGGTTGAGGTTAGATGGGGCCTCTGGAGGCCATGTGGTTTAACCCCCCTGCTTACAAAGCCCATGTCCAGGTGGCTTTTGAAGATCTCCAAGGAGATCACTGCAACCTCTCTGGGCAGCCTGTGCCAGTGCTCTGTCACCCACACAGTGAAGAAGCATTTCCTGAAGGTCAGAGGGGACCTCCTTTGTTTCAGTCTGTGCCCCTTGCATCTTGTCCTGTCAGTGGGCACCACTGAAAAGGGCCTGGCTCAGTCCTCTGTGTCCTCCCTTCAGCTCTTTGAATTCATTGGTAAGATCCCCCCTAGGCCTTCTCTTCTTCAGGCTGAGCAGTCCCAGCTCTCTCAGCCTTTCCACTTATAAGCAGGGAAAAATCCTTGGAGTTTAGCAAAAATTTGGATTGCTCTGTGAAACTGTAGTCTCCTGCTGTAGAGGCAGTCAAGGAGTACAGCATTGGCGTCCCAGTGGTGGAGGATTTTTACGCACTGCTCGTAGCAATGCAGCTATGAAGTGTGACTTACCTTACCGTATAAGCTGGATTTAGCTCTAATTAAGTCACTGATGTTGCCTTTTTGTTCTCAGAGTTTTAGTGAATCATTTTGCCTCCACTTGAACAAAGGCTTGGGCACATTAGCAGCCAATACCCACTCATCTTAAATAACAGCCTAGTGATAGCAGTTTGAGTTAATGCAAAGTAACGGCTTGGAGAACAATTACAGGTATCTGCAGCTGATGCAGAGGATAATACAGTGTAATTTACCTTTATTCATAAGACTCTGTATTTCTTTCTTCCAACCACCATGTGTAGTTTAGCAACTAACTTCGTTAAATGAATAATTTAATTATAGGGCCTCTTCTTGGTGATACAACTTGATGTTGTAACCATAGGATTTTTATCTATAAAATTTTGTTTGAAGCTTACCATGCAGAATTGTGTCTGAGCAATACAATTAAAAGAAAAACAACAATGAAAATATTTTGCCCAATTCTTCTACTTGATCCTGTAATATCACACTTAAAAACAGATTGGATGGCTATGATATACTTTATTTCCAAATTAGGAAAAAAAAAAAAAAGGATCTTCTAGTAATCACAGGTCTGAGAGACAAGATAATTGGATGTGTCCTTTTCTTTTCTGCATCTTAGTGAAAGATGTAAAATGAGGTAAAGAAGCTTTCTGTTGTTTATAGCTTCCTACCCCATTACTGTATAGTAGTGACACAAAGGGCATGAAACAGATGAGCCAGTAAGAGGATTTGAGGCTGTACTCCAGAGTGTTGCGTTGTGCATTTTCTGGAGACTGCAGGAGGAGGAGCTACACGTTACCATGCTTGCAAAAGGGGAGGCAGAGCAGTGTGCTGTTGCTCTTCACATGGTTTGGCAGTAAGGTGGGATGCTTTCTCCTCACCAAGAATGACAGCTTGATCTGTAACATCTGAGATGATCACAGTCACTTCATGCAATGATGCAGCTCTTTCAGCATCAAATCCATGGCATGAAGCTTGGCAGTACCGCTACCCTGTTCACCAGACACTGGGAGCTTGATTTATTCCACCTTATAGGGATTTCATTGTCCATTCATTTAAAAGACAAATATAATCTTCCTGTCATTAACTGCTTGCATGCTTGCTTGTTTTTCACTTTTGGGTGTTCTCTCACACTTCTCATCTTTCCAGCTGAGGTTGCTTTTCATAATGTTTTATTAGGAGTACCCCAAGGGTCCTCCTTTCTGCAGCTGGAGATAAGTCACTGATAGGGATGAATGGATCTCAGAAGTAGGAGAGGGAATTCCCAGATTAGTGACTGTCTGGCTCCTTACACAGATGTTCGAGATGATACTTGTCACCAAATTTGAGATCTAGAAGGAATGTTCCTCACCCTAGGTGACAAAGGATCTTAAAAAATCTGTTTGCTTTTCTCTGCAGCATGGTCTACAAGTACTTCCTGCAAAGGAGAAAGGTAATTGGGGGTGCCATTCTGTAACTGAAAAGTAAAATTAGCATGTTTTATGGCATTACAGTATGACCTACACCTTGCAGAGAATGGCTTTTCTTTATTAGGGTGTATTCCTCCTCCTGTTACTCTAATGTTGTGCACAGGCTGCACACACAGGTGCAAGGTTCTTCCCTTTGTGTGTGTTACCAGTCCACACACATTTAAAACATTCAGCTCTGTATCAAGTGATTTTCTTATTTTTTTACTGATGTGACTCTTTAAAAGCAGCATTAAAATTGTGTGAATCACATGAGTCTGTGTGGTATAGATTATGTGCAGGACACTCATGTTTTTTGTGTCCTGTGGGAGTGTGTGTGCATATGTATGCCCGTACAAATGTTATACATGTTACAATTAAATAAGAAAGGTATCAAATTAAACAAAAATAAATAAATAAGCATTCTAAATCAGCTATCACAAATTTATCTTTAGGAACAGATTCCTACCTCTCACGTCTTTCAGGGAAAGTATACAGTATTCTCCTCTCAAGTCAGGATCTCACCCTATTTTTACATTTGAAGGCAGGTATATTTATTTTGAAGGCAGTGAAATCAGTCTGTTTTTTCGTGTTATGTTTCACACTGAAAATTACTTTCAAAACAGCGTTGAGAATCTTCATGTCTGTACCTTTTTTTTTTTTTTTACTTACATATGTATTTACATCTTTTAGAAACAGAACATATTTCTTTCACTAGAAACATTACTTGGCAAGCAATGGTGAGTTTTAATAATTCAAGGAATAAGCTAATTCTAGAATTCGAGTCTGAAGTTACCTGAAACCATAGTTCAGATTCCTTGCTCACGTAAATTTCAGACATCAGCCACTGATCGCATGCTTTATATGCGTGACAGTGATCACTCCTAAAGATAAGGGTAGGAGCAGACAGAAAAAGTGTATTGAAAAATGAACTGTAATCAATGCCTTCTTCCAGGATTCTTCTCCTTCCTGTACTAATGAAATTGGAGCTCTTTGGCAGCAACATAAGATTGATATGTGTTTTTTTCAGTCACACTGTAAAATACCGTTGTTATTTTTGCCAGCAACACACACAAACTTTTGCAAAAATGAGTTGTTTAATTTATCATGGTCGGGAAGTCTAGACTTCTCGTGGTATTATTTTGCCCCTGGAAATGAATTAATGAAAATACCAGTAGGATTGATGATTCCCAATGGGCAGAATTGCTGAGCTGCAGGACACTTTGCAGATCAGATAAATTCTGGCTAAACTGTGCTGCTTAATACATCCGTAAGGTACACAGCTTAAAAAATTAACCATGTAGGAGGTACATATTTTCATATATTTTGCTAATTTATTTCATTTTACAGCTTTTTTTTTTGTGTTTGTATTTTATTTTTTTTAACCATAGAAAGAAACCAATGTAAACTGTTTAGAACATGCTTTCATGAGGCAAAACCTTTAAAATTCTAAGAAAGGTTGTTTGTTTTTTCTTAAGCTTTTTTGAAATCCTGTATATGTCAGTACTGGACAGAGGGCTAAAGCTGCGCTGGCATCTGAACAGAGTCATTTATGGCTACGACCTTTACTACTGTCCATTGACACCCATGCTTCCTCCCAAAAGTACATCACTGACATTGTTTGTGTGCTCGAAGATTTTGTTGCCTGTAATGATATTATCACAGTTTTTATTTTGGCCTTCTCTTTCTCTTCCTTTACATCTGCGTGACCCTCATACAGCTCTCACAAAGGAGGGTGACATGGAGAGGCTATGTTCCACCCACCACTCCTCCTCTTCCATTGCTTCTTCATCTCAGTGCTCACCATCCTTGCCATGCCCCAGCGGCCGCTCCTGCTGCCAGTGTCTGCTGAGGATTCTGATCATACTCTACCTCTTCATCTTTGTTTGTTCATATGTTGTGTTTCTTTCCATCAATTCAGCGGGCAAGTCCACGAAAAACGCAAACTCACAGAGTCATTCGCTTGAGTCTGAGCTCTCCCACTCCACTCCTTCCTCTGTACTGTGTAAGTTGAGACTCATCTGCTCAGATGATCTCTTTTGTCTCACCTTCTTTTCCCTCCTCATCATCTAAGAGTAGCACAAAAAATGACAGGTTTTTTTGTGATGTCTGATCTGGGAATGACACTTTTTTATGAAAGTGTCAGGGTGTCAGGCTTTTTTTTTTTTTTTTTAACCTTTTCATTTCTTGGCCAGGTTTTATTATTTGTAAAAAAGAAAAATAAAATAAAGATATATATATATATAAAACATCAGCGATAACAGCAGTATAAATAGGTATGTATTTCAGAAAAATATCTTGCAGAGGCCCTCTCTGCAGTAGCTCTCAGCTTAGAGGTGTTACTCTTCAACTCTGGCTTGAATCCTAGATAGGGCTTCCAGATTAATTACCTGTTATGTTTATGAATGTCATCGAGTTACTTTATTTAGCATCACCATTGGTAAACCAACCTTAAAGCTGCTGGAACAGCTGTTAACTTGCAGTATTAATCCATGGCAACTGAAATGTCGCATGCTTTTTTTAAGAAGAGATCTGTGATGATTTGTAACCAATAAACTAAAGGAAATTGTTCGAGTGAAGAGAGTACCTTTGAACGACTCAAATATGAGAGAAAATGGCATAGTATTAGTAGCTCATATACTGGTAAAACAGAAAAAACATCTATGTAGATGCATTTCATGTTTATAAATTAATTCAGAAATTCTATACCATGCTTGTGAGTTGAAATGGGGAATGATTTCCTAAGAACATACATTCTGCTTGCCAGATTCTGATCTTGCATCCTGTAAGGGTAATTCTGCTGAAACTAAGAATTGGCAAAGGCACTGTTACGGTGGCATCTAAATGGGAATTTGGGTGGAATTTTTCCTAGGAATTTTTCGTTGCTACTAATGCAGGTGAGAGGGGAATCAGCACTGTAGATGATGGGTTGTCCCAGGTCACAATTGTTGACAAGTGAGACTAAAATATTAGCTTTATTCTTAGGGAGGAACAGGATATTTAGATATTGGCAACCTGGAACCCTGTTGACACTGAGAGCAGAGCACTGCTACACAGTGAGTGGAAAAGCTCTTCTTAATTCTTTAGATAACTGTTTTGACAAGTGGGAATTAAGTTATTTTTTCTGTAGTTGTAAAAATAGTTCTAAATGAGAGATCGGCTGTTTCATGACAGAAAAGGAAGTTAATGGTGTATCTGTCAATGTGACAGTAGACTGATACAGAGGCTTTCTTGCACAGAGGGTAGAAGAAGTTGGTCTACCTGTATACCATGCTTCTGCAGGGCATGTTATGTTAGCAGCGTGACTGTTCAAATGTGAACTACCAGTGCTGGCAGTGCCAACTGCACAGAACCTTGAAGATGGGAGGCATGAATAGGAAAATCACACACTTATATAACCTGCAAAGCTGTCAGTAACACGTCATGAGACTTGTATTCCATCTGCAGTGTATATCCCAAGAAAATCCATTATGTACCCAACATTTTCAGATTTGAATTACAGCTGCCTCACATTTCCTGCTTCATTAGGTAGTTAATAGTGCTACAACCACTGTTAATGTTTAAATGTAGATGTTCATGCTAATTTTGTTACCAAATTTAGGTAACAATCTAGGTGTGGTGTATTAATAGCATAATATATATCATCACGTCTTAAGAAAGCAGACAATCTGGCATTTATTCTGTTCATTCTGTGACTTCAGAAACATGCACGCTTCTTATCCACTTTGTTCTGCAAAATAAACTTCTCCAAAATCACTATAAAAAGGTGCAGATAGAATTAAAACAGATTAAACAACAATCTGCTGCTTTGCTATGAGGCAGGAAAAGTATTAGGTGGAAATTATTCTGGTAAAGCTACGTGATGGAAACATAATGGTATTGCTACAGCTGGTACTTAGCCTACCAGCTGTTTTGTTTAAATCATTTACAGGTAAGAAATTCAGAGCTTGCCAAAGTCCTAGAAGGCAAAATACCAGAAATTAACCTAGTATCTGAACACGCACCAGACTTGCTTATATTTTTTCCTTCTTAAGCTTCAAAATAACTTTGTCCCAATAACCATCATATTTAACTCAGTTAAATAACTAACTTCAGTGACCAAACAAATTGTAAAGTCCCTGTAACCTTACCTGTCCTCAAGTAAGTTTTTAAAATGTCAGGTTCTGGTGTAATATGATTTTATAAATGGCCATGATAGTCTGCATTTTCTGTAGCTTTCCATTTAGTAGGAATCTGCAGTCCTGTGTCCTGAGAAAGTTCAGGGAACGGAGAGATTATTGTCTACCAAGAATAGGATTAATTCAAGAAAAGTAAAAAGAACTTAAGTAAGTGCTGACAGAAGGCATCAGTAACATGATTGGGGGAAAAAACTGCTCATGTGACTAACAGAAGACACATTTGAGTTAAAATAATTTTGAAATGGAATTTTCTTGGGGGTAGCTCTAATGATCTGTTTTAGACTACTGGGAACATAAATAAAAAAAGAATTATTGGGGTGTGTACATTTGGCAGATTTACACTCATCAGAAAAAAAGATTGGAAAGTAGTGTCTATAAACATCTGTATTCATGTCATAATGCATAACTTTCACTAGCAGTGAGCAATAGTAAAAAAATCAGTGGAAGTTAGTACTACCCTGGTATTAATACTGCTCTGCAGGTGTTTGGGGTGAACAACATGGGAGGTACAGAAAGAACGATACAGGCTCAAGCAGTTATGATTTTTAAATGCCATCACAGGAGCATTCAGGTCAGTGGCTGTTTTCAAAGGCAAATTTGAGAATGTAAAAGGAAAAAGTTATACGGTGAACTCAGAGTAGAAGACAGGACTAAGGACATCAAAGGCATGTGCAATTTCTTTATGACAAAAGTGTCTGGAAAATGAGGAGGGCTTCAAAGTTTACCTGGATGAATCATACCTGACCTTTGTTTCATGACAACACAGTGGTAAGAAGGTGGGAGCTAAAATAGACTACAGTGTTATCTCCATGTATTACAGAACTGAATTCACTCTGTGTTTGTTGCAAAGTAGCAATTACTATAATTGCACACATATAATTAAAAAAATAGAAAAATATTGATTTCTTAGCTTCATAGATTTTAATCGGCTGTCACAGACATCAGAAAGATGTGAGGTAAATGTGGTGTGATGAGGAAGGATTATCATGTAATTAAAAGAAAGTCCCGGAAAGTAAAACATCTAATAGCTGCTTGGAGTATTCAGGAATATAATTTTAAAGATAACATAGTTTTCCTATGAGTAAAATAGCCAAATACCACATTTCATAGAATTATTTTTCAGGAATTATTACCACAACACATCTCATAGCTTTTAAAACTTACTTAAATATTTAAAAGGAATAAGACAGAGAATTGAGGATTATTATTGATTTTCCATTGTAAAAAAAAAAAAAAGATTTCTGATCATATTAGGGTAATTAGTTAGAAGTATAATTTAAATTTAAAAAATCACAGTGTCAAAGCTTATTACTGTTTCAGTTATCAAGACTTCAAATGTTATTTATTGAGTTGGGAGCCAGATTCCATGATTAATTTAACATGTTGTGAAACTGTAGTGCACTATCTTGTAACTGCACTTGATACAGCTTTGTTCTGAGACTGTAGATGGTTTGTCAATAAAAATAAACATTTCCAACATATGACACAGTGCAAGTATTAGAGAGCATCTTTAGAAATAATTAACTACACATAAATAAAAGGAAGCTACTTACTGCATATAAGATTTAAATAGTCAATACATTTATTTTGTTGGATTTTTTTTTTGTCAGTGTAAACTAGAAAAATGATTTGTGGGGATGATTTTTCAGAATTTTGCCTCCATGCCTAATGAGTTAAATTTTCATTAGGCAAATAGTAGGCTTGAAGGGTTTTCAGAAGGCAGAAGACAGTCAGTAGCCTTAAAAACCCTTCCAAACCATCTATGGTTCAATCAGAGTGAATCATTATAATCAACCGGCACTAGGAACGAGGTGTTACTCACAAGATGACAACTCAAATATCATATTCAAAATCAAAGTTTAAGGTATTTTAGACTACAAGAGGTTGGCTGAGGTATAAACTCTGATCTTACATGCACTAAATTTTGATAGAGTTGTTGAAAAATAAGGCCCCGAAGCATGCTTGTCATTGAAGGTTCTAGGTGTTTTTCATGTACATTTAAGATTCAATCTGTCATTTGTCACACATTTGCTTTTTTTTCTTCACAGAAATTTAGTTTCTTGGATTATTTGTGGAATAAATTATAAGAGAAATTATCAGCAGAGAATTCTCAAGCGTTGGTGTGAATAGAATGATTCTGTACAACATTTGGTGACACTTGTTGTGTTCTTCTCTGCTTCTACGGTAGTAGTGCACGATGTAAAGTTGAGTGATATATCTGCTACATCCATATAACCAGAGTTCATTATACAACACAGAGAAAATCTGTAGTCTCTTCCACTGTTTTTTTTCCCCCCTCCAAATTTTGCTCATCTTCAGAGTACAGAAATAGTATTAGTGGCTGTATGCTTTTCATCTGATTGCTGTTTGCTGGTACCATATTCTGATAAGAAATTAAGGTAGGTCCTCCCATATTGTGTTATTCAGTTTCAGAAAGCCAATGTCACCTTGGTAAGGACTGTTCTGTATTAAAATGGTCGCATAATGGGTAGGATTTGTCTCCTCAGGTTTGGACTTCCACTGTGTAGTTATCTATATTTGAGCTAGTTGTCTAGGCTCCCTTTATAGTCAACGCAAATAGGTCAGATGAGTCACACTTATCTTAGACATCTATTTTAGGGTGAAATGGATTGTGCCCTGAAAGTGCTTTTTTCTTCCCATTGACTATAAGGGAGGGGAGTTGAGAGAACAAAATTGCTTGTCTGTATTTATACTTGTCTGAAATGTTGTGAGCTTAATGCAGTATGATGTGTACAAAGATATGCAGCTGAGAGTACAGAGTTGAAAAGTTTGGATGATTTTATCCTTGAGAAACAACATGTGGGCAAGAAGCAGAATCATTTTAATCGTCATCAAGTTCACATGCTAATTTATAAACCAGCTACCTCATTCTTTTGAAAAGGTACTTTCCTCCTTCACAGAGATTTCATCGCCATCAGTTTTAGAGAAAACATTTAGTAAGGAGCATGCAGTTCCCTGATTTGGGTGTTAAGGAAAGATGGGGGTGATTGGTCTTTGCTATGGATTTCACAGGCCCTCTTGAAGGTGCTGTCTGCACTGTGTTCATTTGATGAGAAACTGTCTTCTGAAAGATCAAAAATATAGCTTTATTTTTATGCTTTGCCTATATAATGGCTGTTCCTAGGGTTATTTTGTGTTAAAAGAAATACTCCAAGGAGTATTCGTGTAAAATCAGTGGGGGTTAATTGATAACCATACCAATACTGTAATAAGGTAGTCAATCATGTAGAGTATTAATGAAAGTAGAAAGAAACTCCATTATCTTAATGAAGCATAAAGACTTGAAAAAAAAATACTTTTCCAGAACAAACATACTGGTGTTAGTTTTGAACAATTAAATGGGTAAAATGCTCATCAGTTACCAAGGTTTCTTTTCCATGTTTCACCAAACATGTAGTTTCTGGTATATGTATTTTGAAGACTTCATTTGCACATATCTACAGCTCACTGCTATTCTACACCTTCTCTCCACAATTAAAATACCACAAATATTTGTCATTCATGTGTGATTCTTGTAGAGTGAATTTACTGACATTGTTTGGGGCTATGGGAAGGGAAAAAAGCCCACTTTATTTCAAGAATAAGGTCTTGCGTTTGGTTTTTAAACTTTTTTGTTCTGTGGTACTTTATTTCACAAGCTAGGGGATTGCACCGTGTAGGATTAAGGCATTTATAGTGTTATTAAGGCATTTATAGTGTTAGATGCTTTTTGAATAAATGTTTTTTATACTTATTGTGTGTTCTTTAGATATTGGTGTTAATGGTGTTCTTTAATTATGACAGATTATCCCTACCCTGTAGTTGAGAGAGAGAAAAAAATAGTTAAATACGCCTAGAGGTTCATAACCCATTTAAAGTCAAATTATGTACAACAGCACTGCTGCAGAAATAATTTTAGTCAATGTTAGAATATGTTCTCTTCTGTTCTTTTCCTATTATTTGATCTTTTTATAACTGTTCTTCATAATATTTTTGTTTGAACTGCCTTTGTATTAGTCATGTACCTACTCACTTGCCAAAGCAGGGGTCATGCTTTTTTTATTTTGAACCATTAATACCTTATGACTTTCACACACTTTCCCTACAGGGGAAAAGGTTATATTTAGAGAGCAGGTCCAAAATCTTTTCTTTAATGGATTTACTTCACCCATATTCTGAGCAAAGGATATAAAAGCTACCAACCTTTCCACAGAAGTTTGCCATTTTTTGCTAGCTTTCTGGTACACAATCTGCATTTTTTTTCATGATTCGTTTTTAGGGAAATGGCTCTGTACCTTCTGACTTCTTTTAATAACGTGTTTCCTCACACCTTGGTTATTTTAAAAACATTGAATTTGTTTTTGCTAAGGAATCTTTCCCTTACAGAGATTGTGTAGTTTTATGTCATAGAAAACCATTGCCAGACACTATAGAACTGTTACATAACATAAGGCTAAATATGGCCCTTGCACTCTGAACATGTGATGATAATTAAGCACTTTTCCTAAAAAAGCACCATTTAAAACCATCATCATTGCACCTGAACTAAAGGATTATTTTTATGGCTTAGGAGATGCAACACTGGACTGGTGATTTCATTATGCTTACAGAATACTTCCTTTCATTGGGTGCTTTGATGCAGTTCACTGACAGCATGGATGAGCTTATATCTTTGCAGCTAGTAAGTGAGTTTGACCCAAAGCATATCACTCTGTGGAAACAGCCATTTGAAAACTACCCCTGTAGTAACTATGCTTACATCTAGTTCGTTTCAGATTTCATTTTGCCCCTTTTGTTTTAAAAAGGTGCGATGAGAGTTGTAGTTGTGCCGCTGGGGTTCTTGTTTAGTTCTGTTGACACCAGTCTGTCCTTAGCATGGAATTAGTGCTAGCAAATATTACGGTCTTATCCTGCATACAAAGTCAGTGCTACCTGAGGTATAACAAATAGGGGATTCTTTAATTAAAAATCTGAACATGAAGAAAAAGTTGTAGGACTCTGTGGAACTGTAACACACACAGCTTGTAATGCCAGCGAAGCTATGCCGTGTGGTTTTGTCTGAGTATCTCATCGCACTGAGAGAGCGTACTGATCTCTGACCTGCTTTAACCTAAGTTGAGGTACTTTAATTAGGGAATTTGTACTGCACATTAAAAAGTATAGTAGCATCAAAGCACCACTGTACATCAAACAACGTAGTTCTCCTAGACTTCTGAACAAGCTAAGTTTATTAGATTTTAAAAAATAATAATCAAATGAAAACAGTGATCGTGGGTGACAGTTACTTGGCAGATGGGAGCTGGCCAGATGCCCATTCCCTGCTGCCTTGTTTGTTCGCTTGTCCTTGAGTAGTTTGTAGCTTGTTTAGATGGGAAAAAAATGGAGGTTTGAAAAAGCATACATTATACAGAGTCCATCAATTTTATAATTAAAATTTGGTAATTTTCTTCCCACTTTAATAGGTGGTAATTATTTCGGTCCTACCAATATCCATTTCACCTCCCTTCATCTCCAGTGCCCTCCAGTTTCTTCCCTTGCACTAAGAAAAAAAGCATTTGATTTGCTTCACATGTTCACCAAGCAACAGCTGAATTTTCTTCCTCCTCCTCTCTTCATGGTTTCCAGTCTCCTTCCAATTTTCTGCTAGTAGGTATTCCAGTTCTCCCCATTTCCCTGCCCTTCCTGTCTCTCTCTTCTTTCCTCCCAGGCAAAACTTCAGCTTCCTAAACATATTTATAGGCTAAAATACATTTGCTCTGTATTTGTACTGTCTCTCTCTGCCCACTCACATACCTACGCAAAAAGTATAAAATTTCATATTGCCTTCTTCTTGGCCATTCCTGCTTTCCGATGAGAAATGCTGAGAATGAGGGGGATTTTGCACAGAGGGTAAATCCTTTTGGAACTCCAGTTTTTGAATTGCACTGCCCCTTTGGCTTTTAGTCACTTTCTGCCTATGAGATTGCATAGCGTACCACTGAATAAGAAGAAATCTGATTTTCTTGGGCTGCTTATATACAAGTGTAATCGTCTATGTGTTACTGAAAGGAAAGCGTAGCATAGTTGCTTTCACATAGACTTTCATGTGGTGGTTGGAATTTTGTAGAAAGCTTGAGAGATGTGTTGGAAGGCAAATGACTTGGCAGCATTGTTCTGCTTCTGACAGTCCCCATTGTGAACTGCAAAGTTTTCCACAAGTACTGGAAGAACTGACGCTAGTGCTGGAGTTGGTCGGTGGTTGATTTGAGCCAATGATGCTGCCTTTAATCTCATTTACGTATTTTGCCAGCGTGTAGAGCTTCCTGTTGGATGTTCTTCATACTCCATGGATCAGTCAGCAGACTAAGCTCTACTAACTGTTAGTACTGCCCAGAGAAACTGTGCTGGAACCTATTCTGTAATATTAGGTGGCTCCTATAAGAAAACCTCATGAAAACGTATTCTACTGCAATTGAATTTTGGGATAAACAACAGAATAAAAGCAATTTGGCAATATGGTTCCATTTTTCCTTTCTTGGGTTGATGTTGAATTAAATCTTGTAATTCAGTACATCGAATATATGTTTTAAAATACATTTTGGTTGACCCAAAATATTTTTAAATGTATGTTTGCAAAGATTTCTCTGCACATTCAGATTGAAATCAAGGCTCAAAATCTCAGAAAGTCGCAGCAAGGAACTTATGTCATTCATAGAGTCACAGAACCTTTAAGGTTGCATTCCCGTGGCTTTAACTCTTACTACCAAAGGCACAAGCAGGTGCTAGTGAATGAATTTATGTAACTAAATCGAGTTGTTGCACACCATTCATTTAAAAATAATAATAATAAACAAATAATTAATCAGCCTCTCAGTTTATTTCACAGAATGCTATCTATATATTCAGATGTTCCCTGTCGTTTGCTGTTCCCTGTCAGAGCATGTGTCACATGCAAATTAACTGGGGACTTCTCATGATAGCACTTGGAAAAGAAATGATTGAGGTTAGTCAAAAAGGAAATACTGCCAATTGTCACTAGCCAAGTGAAGTGAAATCACAAGATGGCCATCTGGTTTTGTCTCTTGCATGTGGAAATTACAGTACCTTTACAACCACTTTCATTGCTTACACTGGTCTAACAGTTACCCAATAACACAATCTCAGGATTCTGTAGCAGCTCATCAGAAATTTTACCTCATTTTCCACTGTCTGATTTAATAATGTGTGATTTTCTAATCTCTGATTGGAATGTGTTACCAGGTTATTTAATCCGATCCTTCAGTTGAGTTACGTGCATATGAGATGTAGCATGTAAAACTTGTGATCCCCCCCTGCATGCAGTCTGCATGTTCTGGCTTTCGTTTTTTTCATTTTTCAGCCTCTCTGAACACTGCACCATTGTTTCTTAGCCAACCATCCTACCACTTGGCTTGTGCTGACAATGCAACACAAGGTCCACAGTTTCTTCTGTGTTGTTTGAGTGTAAGATGGTAGAGCCATTGCTGATCTACAGTCAAAAAGATCTCTTTATTAAAATTCTTTGTTGTTTCTACAATATTTGTGAAAAAATAATGTGATTTGTACACTAAATATGCTTCCCCAGCATGCTCTCTGGTAATCAAAAACTACTCACAAAAACTCTTACTGGACTTTTATATCCAGTTATTCCCCATTACTTCATTCCTTTCTGGCTTCCTTTTGATGCTTTCTATCTGAAAGCATTAGGTGTGCACCTAAATGCAGAATGGCAGAGCATAAAAGGAATTACGAGGGTCCAACACCATGGTGCCAGTTCTTGCAGTACAGCACTGGAGGTTTACATTCTGGCTATGCTCCCCCACATTTTCTTTTTGAAGAAGAATGAGAACTGCCTCAGCACTTAGGACTTGACAAGTGTGTGTGTGAATTGTCTAATCCATGTGTAGGAGTGTGCAGGACAATTAAAGCTATTGCTTGTATGAGATCTACTAAAGCCTGGTTGCCAACATTTTAATTTCCTTTTTATTTCAAGCTTAGTCTTCCAAATTGATTTTCTAGGTTTAATGAATAGTTGAACATATGTTAAATCCTTGAAAATGTACCAGTAAAATCTCTCTCCCTTACCTCCTTAGCATTAAACTCATAAAAATCTGTATTGAGAGCAGTGCCACTCTGGTTGAACTTTATCATTGTAAGGTTGAAGTTTTCAAATTACAAATGTGCAGTACAAAAATATAAACCTCATTTCCTAGGAAAAAAAAAAAAAAGCAAATTTTAAGTCAGTTTTCAAAGTGAAGTCAGTGAGGTTTTCCATCTTCTGAAAGTCTCGGTACTTAGCCCTCATAAAGTAACTGGTGCTACCAATGATCATACCACGTGCAGGATTCAGGATTTTTTTATTTTATTTTGTTTTGTTTTGTTTTGTTTTGTTTTGTTTTGTTTTGTTTTGTTTTATTTTTTACTTTGCACTGTTGTAGTGTAAGTCGTATCAAAATTAGCAAATGACCTGTGGTCTTTTCTTGACTGATGGATCAAGGAGAAACTGTTTCATAGACTTTGAAATCGAGGCATTTGCAAACTGTTGGAAGTTTGAATATTCTTACTGGAAAAATATGAATTCTGCTTGTTGTTAACAATGTTTTATTCTTCTGTTCCTATTTAGCTTTTATTAGTATTAGTTAGCAGTTATACTGTAATAGCTCCAAATGATTTGATTGAGGTTTGTTGTAATGTAAATGTTACACATTTTGCAAGCAAAAGATAGTCACAGTCACAGAAGTCTAGAGTTGAGAGACACTGTATTGTAATTAGACTTGTGTGGGTGTGTAGGCATTATATGTAATCCATGAGCTTTGCACCAGGGGATCTTGATTATAGGCTTAGGGCCTGAATTCCTCTTTGGCCAAATGTGTACATTTAAGCAAAGTGAACACCAGGTGTTACAAAGATTTCTGAAAATCAGCATTATATGCTTACCAGCTAAAGGCCCATCTGCAAGTAAAACATTAGACCATCACTTGTAAAACAATCATCCAAAGAAAAGAGCTGGAGATTTGGGTTTGGTTTGGTTTGGTTTTTTAAACAGAAGATCCTTCAGTGACAGAAAGAAGATTAAATCCATAGATTAAATCCATGGCAGGAAAGGGGACTGATCTTGACTGTTTAATTTCTTTGTGAATACTGAAGGCAAAATAAGGTATCGTAGTAATATAACATAGTGTCCTTTGATCATAGACAGTTGTAATAGAAAAGACAGTTGTACCAGCTGAAGAATGACAGTACCTTTATTACAGCTGTTGTTCTGACAGCTTCTCAGCTGTCACCTTCCACTTTACTTTCCATTTTAAGAGTTGTGTTTGTATCTCTCTCTAGCTCGTAAGCAGGAGATTATCAAGGTTACCGAGCAGTTGATTGAAGCTATCAACAACGGGGACTTTGAAGCTTACACGTAAGTGTTCTCATTTTGGAGAGACCGAGGAGAGTGGATGTACAGTTCAAAATGTATATGTAAATAAGCAAATGCAAGTGTGTATGTTTGCGTTTATGTATTGCTGAAGATTATTCTCAAATACCCTCAGGAAACATAGGAGTTGTTCGTTGCCACCTTGTCTTAGCTTTACACTAGCCTGGATGCCAGTTTCAGAGGAGGTGCTGGTGTAAATCTGAGGTACTGCTGTGCTGGGACAGGATCATCATACTGACACAAAACATGCAGTAGCCTATCTTGGTATATGAAAGTAAAGTCACGTTTTTGGTATTCAATCCAGAAAACACAGTGGAAACCTATTTTAACAGAAAAATTGCAGTGTTTGTAGAGACTGATAGTAGCTAGAATCCCATGTGTACTTTAAGGCATGAAAGATCATGTGGGATTCAGGCTCTACCAGTCTCTACTGAGCACTGTGCATTTCTGTGCAAGAATTTGCTGAGGGAAAGGTGACTGGCTTTCTTGGCTTTTCTGTGCTAAGACACAATTTCATCACTGCTTCTCCACTCCTGCTAACTCAAAGAAAAAGCAAAGGAAAACACTTCTCATCATTGCATTGGGTCTCCTTTGTTTCTCTGGGTGGATTCTGCCGTGTTGATGCACAAGCCACACAGGTCAACAGTGACGTTGCTCTTCCCATTTAAAGATTTGCCAACACTTTGGTGTGATCACACTAAAACCTGTATTGTACAAATGTCAAGTAGAAACTTATTTTGAATTCTTGTCTAAGTTTTATTAGATTAAAAACATCTAAAATCTTACCTAAACAATGGTGTGAGACATGAAAAATAATTTTTGGATCGCACAGAGGCAGTTTCCAGAGTCACAAGTGAAAACTTGTGATATAGCGTCATAGGATTGCCTTTGTGGCTATCTTTGGCAATCTTTCTTTTGGTCAAATAGTGACTGATGTGAAATCTAGTAGCCCTGAAGTGAGCTTGCCAAATTTTCTGATTTAGATGAAACCAGAACTCCATTAATGCTCACCATTTAAATTATGTTCTTTTCCAATATAATGTCATAGGTAAGTAAGTTTCCAATCGGAATAAAGGAAACATTTAGAAAGTTCAGTCCAGCATTGTTCTACATAACTGCATGTGTTTATTACAGAATTTCCTCTTTTCCACAGAAAAATCTGCGATCCAGGCCTTACGTCTTTCGAACCTGAAGCTTTGGGTAATCTAGTAGAAGGGATGGACTTTCACCGTTTTTACTTTGAAAATGGTAAACATTCCTTTTTCATCTCTGTATATCTTCATCTGTCCCTTGTGAATGTATTTCTCCAGTCTAAGCAGCATTTTTGTTTAGGAGTTGATTGATTGCAGGGGAAGGAGACATTGTTTTTTTTCTTTTGGAGTTTGGCTATGTATGATTTTTTTGTTTGTTTCTGCTGCACTCATTCATATGTCATGTAGCACCTTGGAAAGTGGAAGAAAATTTCAGGTATTTGGAGAGAGAAAATTAAGGTGTATAAAATAAATATGTAATAAAATAGTAACATAAATTAAGTAATTCTTATATAATTCTTGTAATTTTTTTTCCATTACAAAAAAGAGTACATCATGCTATGCTGCAAGTATACTTAAAAGGAAAATCACTAAATTGTGATTAGAGAGTGAGTGCAAGTAAAAATCAACACTTACAGTGAGTTTATAATGACTGCTACTATGTGCTGTTTTGGGGAAGATGTTGCTCAGTCTGTACTGCTGAGGATCTGATCAGTAGACCGTCTGAATGAGACAGGGCGCCTTGTGTGGCCACGCACACTGAAATACCTGGTGGCAGCTTGCATCTCATACCAGAGTCTCCAAACACTTGTATAGAACATGTCACCTGGAGGGTGGTTGTGCTGAAATATGACCAGGAACACAATTGGGCATTTTCAATAAAGATTGCAGATTAGAAATATGACATATCAAATTACTCAGTTGTTATTGTAAGCAGGTTTTAAAAAGGTATTTAAAAAGGTAGAAGTTATTGCTACAAGCATTAAGAAACTAATTATTGAGGTTCTTCCAACAAACTTATTGCCAGATCAAGGAGAAGGAAGTTACATATAATAGTATATCAATCACTATAAAATGCTGCTATTTAAGGTGCCTTAGAATTGGTCATGGTCAAATAATTCTGCATGGACGGTTACGGAAACTTGTCTGGCCCCTACTTGGATAAATAAGACATACTCTGAAACATTTGATGTTTTCTCATAGAGGAGAGAGGAGAGCATACGTTATGCTGTGACTGTGCCCATTTCTACAAATGTGTTTGAGCTGGCTGTCAGTAATGATTAACAGTAAACAGAGATTATTGCCTTGTACCTGCTAAGCTTGATGGTTTGATTTTGTATGATGGAGTGAGATGAGTTATTCTGGCTTACATAGAGAAAATTTAATTTGTCCTGTTTGTGTGTCGTGTATATTTGTTTCCTAGCATTATCCAAAAGTAATAAGCCAATCCACACCATTATCCTCAATCCTCATGTCCACCTTGTGGGTGACGATGCTGCTTGCATTGCGTACATACGGCTCACGCAGTACATGGATGGAAGTGGGATGCCAAAGACAATGCAGTCAGAGGAAACACGGGTCTGGCACCGTCGTGATGGGAAATGGCAGAATGTTCACTTTCACCGTTCAGGGTCACCAACAGTACCCATCAAGTAAGAAACAATTCAGACCACAAGCTTAAACTATGTATATCAGACCAGATAGTCTAATAGCTGCTTTTGGCCTTAAAACTATGAAACTGTCCTCTTAATAGTGGAATTTTTTGTGGTTATTTATGCAGTGTGTATTATATTCAGTAGTATGCCTGTAGTATTTGTGCAAATATTTTTTTTAAAAAATTATGCTTTGTTGTTGTTATTTTCAACTGTGATGCCCACTGATCCAGCTCTGTCCCTGAGCTGAGAGGTTGAAGAGAAAAGTGATTTAATACAGATAAGGCCTGACACAAGTCGCACAAAATAGGACTATAAAACTTGAAATAGGATTTTAGGAAAACCTGGACTGAAAAAAAATGATAGGATACATAGAGGTGTTAGAGCTGACGGGAAATTTTCAAGGAAAAACAGTGTCTGTTTTCTGAAAAACTGAAATTTGAATAACATTTTTCTGTGATTCCCAACCACCTCTATTCACTCAGGCCTAGCTATATTCTTTGCAAGTTGATTTTGAGCCAGCTTATGTATTTCCTTTGTAAATTAAGTCGCACAAGTACCTATCGCTGTCTTACCTCTTTTCCTACGCTCCCTTTGCTTGACTGCTGAACAGTCATTATCTGATAGTCTAAACCTGTGTGGGTAAGCCTGAAATCTCTCCTGTCGTCATTTATCTGTTTTCTTTCATTCGGACATCTCTGATTGCCCTCTTATACCCTCAGAGTCATGCTGTGACTCAGTGAGCACAAAGCTGAATTTCTTGCACCAGATTTCAGCAGAGTAAATTACAGCACGCTCACAGTTGCAGTAATGAAATAGGGAGTCATGGTTTCTTCAAGAGGTTCTGCTCAAGTTCTTTTCCTTTTTTCTGCTTTCAGTCTTCACTAATCTACCCTGTCTCTTGGAGCCCAAGCTTGTTGACTTCTTTAAGTAGACACACTTATATTAGACCATTTCTCAATTAGGTAGCACTGACATAGGTATTAGCTTGCTTAGGTGCAAGCCTTCTGTATAAGATGTAATTACATTTATATGGGGTGTCTTAATGTGGATAATGGCTGCATTTGCCAGTGTGGATGATAAGAGCTTAGATTTCAACTTTCTAACCTCAGTTTGTCCCATAACTTACTTCTTGCAGCATAATCCTCCTAAATGAAATCATATTCAATTAAGTAAGGAACACAAAATCATAGACTATCCCAAGTTGGAAGGGACCCACAATGATCATTGAGTCCAACTTATGGCTCCACACAGGACTACCTAAATATGATAGAACAAAGTATTAAACTTCATTGAGGATGAAATGTGTATGTATATATATATTTATATATGCACACACACACATATATATATATTTAGGAAAAATGTAATTTGGTTACCTAGCAATAGCTATTGTATTTTATTTAAAAATGAGAAACCAATGAGAGCAGGAACCGTGTCATCCTGGTTTTCACATCCCAGCTGCACTGCCAGTGTTTAAACAGATAATATTGATAGAGTAGTTATATTTTCCTGAAATGAAGTATTACAGATTTTTTTTATGTTTTTATAATGGACCTTTTTCTCAATGAATCTGACAGTAAAGTGTCTATCTGTCTACAGTAAGTCTGTAAGTGACTGATAGGAATTGGACTAGGGTATTATTTAATCTCCAAGATTAAAGAGAGTATTTGGAAGGTGGGGGAGGTATCTTTTTTCCTTTTTTTTTTTTTAGCTTTCTTAACCTAAACATATTGATAAGAGATAACCATTAAGAGAAAGAACAAGGTAACTTACCACACTTATTCTTAGACACCAAAACAAGAGGGCAACAAAATAGCCATCATATTGCAATTTTTGTGGAAGATTATGGAATTTGCTTAACAGTTCCTTAACAATAATATTCCTAATAATACTTTATGGAGCTACACTTCACATCTACATATTCTGCAGCGTGTCCTGTTTGAGTTTCAGTGTTTTAACAGGAGCCTCAGTACTTGTTCATGTAACGTGTAGCATGTATGATGGGCTGCTGCATCTTGTGACATGTACTGCTCCTGCAAGCACTCACCAAAGTTTGTTTCTCTGCAATATAAAGGGCATGTGCAGTGCATCTGGCTGCTGCAGAGTCTGCAAAATACAAATCTCATGGGAACACGGTTGCCCATACAGATCTGAGATACTCCTCACAGAAGCTGTGACAGTATTTCGGTTGGAAAAGAAGCTGAGACATGATCTTTTTGAGCCTGCACAGTTGTGTCTATGTCTGTGGGTGTTCTGAACCTGTTCTGAGGGTCAGACAGGAAATTTTAGGATTATGAGAATATATCCAAAACGAAAAGGCCACAAAAGAAGAGTAATGGCTCAACACCTTAGGGCATGACTAAGGCTTAAGGAGAGATGCTCTGAGATTGTAGTATAGCCTTAGAAAGATCCTATGTAGTGCTGGCAGCAATATCTTATAAATCCTTTACCTAACTCCCATCTTAAATTCAGAGAGGTGTTTGTTGTTTGTTTTTCTTTTTTTTTCTCAACTTGCTAATTATTACTGTCCTAAAATACCATTTCTCTGCTGGTTACTTTCCAGCCTTAAATTTCAGTCATACGCAATGTATTCCTGATTATTCTAATGTCATCATTGTTCTCCTACACTGGGTGGATAGATATGCAGACGAGGTATTTTATATAAAGGATGACTAGATCACTTCTCACCTCCTATTTTCATAGGGTAAATAAACAATAATGCCTTGGTTAGCTTTGATTGATAGGATCTCCATTTTCCTAGCTACCTTGATAGCTCTCCAATATGTCTTTTCTGGTTTGAGGTTTGGCTTTTCACTAGCTTGAGTCCTTCTGAAATACTGCATATAATTGTGGTCAGGGCTTTTATTTAACTTCACTATTTCTCTCTTTACCCTGCTGAGAGTGCCACGCCTGCTGTCTTCTGGCATGATTTTGCACTTTTGTTGTTTACGTCATATTAGTAGATGTGCCAGTCTTCTAAGACAGCCATGAATTTATCTGCAACTGGTATTTCCAACCAATGACTATATAGAAACTTTTCCTGAGCATTTAGCTTTGTACTTCCTGTTATTACATGTACTGTTTCTGAATTACCCAGACCTTAAGCTCATTTGGTTCTTCTCATACAAGACTCCTGTTTTCCTCAATATTTATAATGCCTTCCACCTATGTGTAAATGTATTACATGAGGTCAGTCCTGTTGCTTTTGCTTTGTTGTTGACAAAGATTACTGAATCTCCTCAGCTCCCCTTTCAGCTATCATTTTTCTTTTAGTTGTTTTACTTTGTATTCTTTCTTTAATCCCCATCTTCTCAAGTTTATCTGGTAGATTCCCACATAGCATCATGTCAGAACTTGCCATCCTGACTGTCTTGTCGACTGTCTTGAACTTCACATTTACTTTTACCTGTTACACCAGCAGCTCTGTTTTGGAAAACTATGTAACAAATTTAATTACAATATTGTTCCAGATGATCTGTCCTTTCTTTTCTTGCATTTGAAATTTATGCAGTCTACAACTGTTTATTTAATTATTACCAATACACAGTAGTTAATAATGGCACTTCTGTCATAAAAAAAATGTTACGCACAATTTCCAGTCAAGAATTTCAAATCTAATAAACTTGCAAAGGCAATTACAGCACCGATCTGCTTTTGCAAACATAGTATCCTAGATTATGTCAAATCAGTTGCTCTGTGGACAGTAGCTTACTTGTTTTCAGAACTACAGTAATAAGTACATAAATCTAAGGACCGTACTGAGCTCTCTGGTAGCTGTAGCTATATGGAGATATTTCTTGTAGCAGATAATTGACTTGGAGAAGAATCTGAGCACAAAAGTATATTCAGTTTATATATAAATTCTATTTTTTGCTGTGAGACAGTCCAAACAAGTTTGGGTTTCTGTCTTACCCATTGTTTTTCTCTGTTTGAGTGATCCGACTAGTGGTAGGAAATCTTTCTTTGTATTCAGTGTTCTTAAGAATTTGTGCTAGCATGTGTCTGCAGAACTGCCAGCATAACAAAGAGCAAACCTGCAAAGACAGTCAAAGAGCTGTTGGGCCTGAAACTGACTCCTAAACCTAAATTCAAACCTGTGATTCCCAGGCCTATATTTACTCACTTTATCACACATTGCACTTTCGTATACTATCATAAGTTAAATACCAAACAGCAAGAAACTTGAGTAAAGAGTTTGTTCTGTGTTTGTACAGTGCCTAGCACAGCGGGATCCCAATCATGACTTCAGCCCCTAGATGCTACGGTAATACAAACTATATTATAAGCTCAATTAGTTAACTACTTTCTTACACGTTCCTGAACTTTCTTTTTTTCTTTACATGTGGCTTTAGCATGTCTTGCATGTAAATGACATCTGACTCTTCTTTGTTACTCGGTTCAATTTTTGTGTGAGAATCTCACTCTGTGGCCATGACTGTAACGTACATGCTAAGGAAGTAAGTTTAACTGGAACAGAGATTCATATTTGAATTTTGCCCTTGCTCCTTTGAGAAGCTGATTAATTTCTACTTTGGCACCATCTCTGGCATGTTGTAAAGATTGAAATGTCTGTAAAGTGGTTTGAAAAATAAAAGAATGCTTTGCTTGAGCATTTGGGCTTTTTTTCCCCTTTTTTCCTTTGGTTTTCTTCGCAGTATTGTATTAAATGATCTGTAGAAGGATTTTTTTTAATAGTATTGGTTAACACTTGAGCATGTATTGTTAACTGGTGGTGATGTTACTGTAGTAATGGCAATCTTTTTTTTTTTTTTCTCCTTCCTCCTAGCTAAAAATATCAGCGGTGCCGCTCTTGCATTATCTGTACCCAACGCACCTGGTTGATTACCATCTTGGCCATCCTGTTCTCTTCATGCATGTTTCTGAGTGCATGAAGTTGTGAAGGTTCTTCATGTAACACATTTGTGATGCACCATTTTGCTGTGTATTCCATCTGTACACTGTTAACATTTCAATGAAGGTGATGTTCCATGCAAATAGAAAATAGCAAGGCATAAAAGACAAAAAAAAAAAGTTGATGTACAGCAGTAGATACAGGATACATTTGTCATCTTTTCTTCATTTATGCCAAGTTTTGACAGACAACTTTAAAAGCTATCCTGTTTATAAAAAAGAAAAGAAACAAAAAATACATTTTACCCTCTTTTTTTTTTAAGAACTGTTTTTTGACTCCTCCTTTTCCCCTGAGTCCCTGGATTTTGCTTTCGTTCTGGTAGGAATGGTTAGGATTTCCGCTGGCAGCTCTGTTACTGTAAAACAGATTTTTATTACAGCATGTAGATGGACGAAATCACTGATAAATGTGGAAGTGATAATATCTTGGCTCTGTCCCAGCTGAAGCCTTCTTAGTTTATTAGTCTATGTAAACTGGAAAAATCTCATCATTTGCTGGCTTGGCCACTGCAGAATTAACTGTCGATGTTCTGGCTAGTCAGCAGAAGTGGTTTTTTTTTCTTTTGAAGTCTTTACCTTTGCTTTCTTACTATGCTAAATGAAAATTTATATTAGATAATTAAGCAGAATTAAAAATTGTAAGGAACTAAGTGATGACTGAGAGGCAGGTTTTGAGGATTAAAATGAAAGCATAAAGAAAAATAGATTTTTATCACTTTTAGGATATATTGTAAATTTATTAAGGAGTCTTTAAAACATTTTAAAATTTTGTTTAAGCTATAGACCACTTCAGTGGTTAATATACTCTAGAAGTATTAGGCCTTAAAAGCTTAGTATGAAGAGTTTATTTACTTTCCAACGTTGCTGTTGCTTCTCTGGAAATGTATTATGACTACACCAGTTTTCTAGTAACTGTAACGCTTTTACCACAGATTTGTTTCTCCTTCCTCTTCCCCCTCAATCTGCTCTTTGTTTATTAAAATCATCAGACAGCGTACAGTATCAAGGACAACAATCTCTGCAGCATTACCAGCTTGTTTTGGCTCTTTATCCCTGGCTGCAAATGTCTGTACACTCTGAAGGGAATGCTCTCAGTGTCAGTTCAGAACACAAACTTTGTGACAGGGACTATTTTCGCTTCCTTTACGTGGCTGTGAAGTACATCCTGACAAGCATTTAGATTTGTTCCCTTCCATTTTTAATAGAAAAATGCAGGGATTGGTTATCTCTTTCTCATTTGTTTTATTACCAACAGGGCTAACTGTTTTCTGCAGCGCTGTATAGTGCATGGTATCTCAATCAATGTTCTTTTTAGCAGTGGAAAATTTACAACTCGACAGCCTGAAGTTTATAAGATGGGAAAGCTTCCTAATTTGTATAATTTCACCTTTCTGTGTTGATTACTAATCAAAAGCAGTTCTTAAACATTTTGATGTTGTTACTAGTGGATGTATGGTAGATGGATTTAAGCTTCTCTGATAATTATTACGTGATTTTAAACAATATATATTTAAAATAAGCATCTACAATAAATGTGTTGAGCCATATTAACCTGCCAATGGGATCTGTGAAAAAAAAAGTAATGGCCTCATTTTTTTCTCATTAATTTCTTTTTTTCTTTTTTTTTTCCTTTTTTTTTTTTTTTTTTTTGGTGAAGCGGCTATAAGTGGCATAACTGTATTTAAAATTAACAAATTAGTTGTAGGGTGTTTTTTTTTATACTTCTAACATAGCATGTGGTGTTGGCGTATTACCGTAGATCAAGTTTGTCTTCCACACCAAGATGGAAATTGTGATTTGTTCTCTCTACCACAATTGAATTATACACTTCTCTTCTGTCATTTGGAACACTGCAGTTTACCATGGGACACAGTGTACATATTTCTTGCCATAATGGTAAATGATTGATATATTTAAGGATTAATAAATTTGTGATTTCTGCTGACATTGTGCTTGCGTGTTAATTTCAGAATTAATTGTGGTTTTGCACTGGAAAATGTGGAGCATCTGTTTAAATTAAGAAGTCAGAGACACAGATACAGTCCTTACAAGCCAGATTTGCAATTTGAAAATACAAATGTTTGCTCTCATGATTTGTCTTTTGATTAGTTCTTAACTTCCTCCTCTGAGGGCCCAGTTATACACTGTTTACTTAGTACTTTGTTGATAGATTTTGCATGTACCTTGTGTTTGTAGGTCCGTATTTAGAAGTATTTTGGGTAGTTGCACATTTCTGTAGCTTTCTTACTGTTTTGTATACTCACTATGTAACACAAGATCCCGTAAAAGAGAAGTTATTGTATGCCTACAGTCGCAGACCTTAAAATGCAGTAAATACCATAAATAATTAGGATTTCAAATAATGTGTTAGTTTAAAAGCTTTCATATATTTCCATATCAGCCTGTTGTGATTTCTAGTCTCCTTAAACCTATCATGAGCCACAACTGAGAACAGCCCTTTTCTACCAGCAGAAAAGAGAGACAGAAGGGGTGGAGGAGAGGACACAACTTCCAGCTTCCCTGGGTTGTGAAACACGGAGCTGGATCATTTTTCTGGCTCTGTGCCTAGGGTAGCATAGTTGTGAGCCAGCCCTGTGGCAGTGGCTTTAATGTGACAGTCATCCAGGAGTAGTGCTTGTCGATGGAGCAGGAGAGTATTCCAGTGTAGGGGAAATGCCAGTGCTTCCCTTTTGGAGGCATTTTGCTATGTATCTGTATATATAAATAAATATAAATATATATATATAAATAAATAAAGTTATAGGAGACCTCAGAGGTTTGGAACATTTCGGTAAACCTCAGAGGAAGTAAAAGTGGTTTAGGCTGGGTGATTTTATATTTTTTTTTCATATCAGTTCTACCTACTTTGTCTACTTTTTTTTTTTTTTTTTTTCCCACTAAATGCTGTTCCAGAAATCAGACTGACTTCCATTTTAACTGTGTGCCTGCACTAAGCTGTTTGATAGCAGTGGATTCACTACTAATTTCAGGTATGTAGATAAGAAGAAGTGTGTAAAGCATAATAACTAGGAGAGGGGTGGTCGGAATAAATTTGCTAAATGTCAGATTGAGGATTTGGGGAGAATTGATTTTTATATTGTTCTGGATATCCTTTGTAGCACAAGAGTTTTAATATGCTGCCTCCTGGTGGTTTTCTTAACAATGTTTTCTATTTAGGAGAGCACAAGAAGATGCTATTTGTTCTGAACTCAATGCCTTCATGCAATGTAATGTGAGTAAGGAATACACAGTATTTCAGAGGTTAAAAATGCCCGTTTGCTTGATCTTGAATTTACACCGTATACATTCCTGAAGGAATCACATTGATTCCATTTCTTAAAAATGGGCTCCCAGGACACGGTTAAGAAAATATAGTCCTTATAGTCATACATATATAGTCATATAGTCTGTATAGTCCTGTGGTCATATATGAAACCCAGAGTTCATCGTTTTAAAGATAAACTTTACCATTTCTTCAGTGAGGTATTAATCTTTTGTAATGTGTCATCTCCATAGAAAGCATCCTTGCAGATGCTTTATTAATATAATTAATATTCTTGGGGAGGGGGGGATGGGGGATGGGGGATTCTTTCTTTTTAAATTTACAGTCATAATTTGTATGTAACTCATGTTAGGAAAAGACCATTAGTTGGATCAGTTCTCGGGCTAAAATATTAGCCCGAGAACGGATCCAAATTCCTTAAGGAGACTCAGCTTCTTTCTTCCTAATAAATAAAATACAGAGAAGGAGCTGTGGGTGAAATTCAGAAAGGATGCCGCAGGTTAAAGGTCCAGTGCTGCGAAGTCCACCTGCTAAATGTTTGTAAAGATAGCCACTGTAGCAGAGGCCTTACATGCCTGTACCAGGAGTATAGGGAGGTTGTGACGCCCATGAGAGGGGAGACTTGTCTATACTGAGGCCTATCTATGCCTAATATGAAAGGAATCCAGTGTATAGCAAACTAGAAGCCTTTCCTCTTTCCCCTCCCTCTCTTACACAGATACCTATGGCAGAGCAGAACAAACGGGAGTGTTGCAGGATCCACTTCCAAGACAGCATGCATGTAAAGTGAGGAGAAAGCAGCAATTCTGCATGCCTGTCCGCTCCAGAACAGCAGTGCGAGGCTGCTGATTTTCAGCATACTCCTGTCCAGGCTCTGAGCCCAGGGAAAAGGCACCAGAGAGAGTAAGTCTGGGGAAGAGGAGAACATCTCATCACACAGTGTGAGGGAAAAAGAACCAAGTGCAAAGAAGACAAGAGAAAACAGGATTTACAGGGTGAACAGATGGGAGAGCAGTTTATCTATATTTAAAGAAATGTCACATTCTTTCTCTAAAGATGTTGCCAGAACCCAGCTATGGGGCTGGACCTTCTTAGAAACTAATTTGGAATTTGTCCCATACGACTTTTTTGATTAATGCCCTCTAATTAGTTAGCAGAGTTAGATAGTTGAGTGTGGAAAATGGTTGGGACAAACTGTCTTTCCTAGGAGGTTACAATAGTAAGCGCTGAGTCTGTGTAGCCACAGAATATCCTCTGAAAAGTTGCATTAAATCACAGAATTTACCAGGAATCTGATTCACCTTTCATCAGTGAAAGGCTCTTGGAGCCTAGGTCTTATATTTTCTGTTCCCTGAACTCAGCCCATAGCAGAAAGTCACTGCCTCGAGTCAGGTCAGAAAAAACAGCAGCCAGCGTCACTAAGTTCCCTGCTCACTGTCAGGTATTGCCTTGTGTCCTAGCAAGCCAGTGCAGAAGGAGATGGGAGCAAAGTTGTAATAAACAGCCCACTGCATTGAGAGAGAGTTTGTGGCAAACAAAACAACCCTGAGCTGGGAAGGAAGAGTTCATTCCACTCTTTCACCACTCCTTTTCCCACCCTTCTCAGGCATTCAGGGTTGGCTCTCTGAGAAGACAGCTGCCCAGGACCGAGGCAGTGGCAGTCACAGATCGCTAAAGTAACACATGTAGTCAAGGGACCATGCGAGCAAACAATCAGCCTTAGAATGGAGGTAAGAGCACATGTTCCTGTGCCCAATGGCTCATTCTGTAAGTGAAGTTACTGCTGAATATTGGTACTTAAACAAAAGTGAAACCCTCAGTAAGGATGGAGACTACTCCCAGGTACACACCCCTGCGATGTTAAAGCAAGGCACTAACTTAAACATGATACAAAACTGTTGTCATATCCTGTGTCCTGGACGGGGGTAAGTACAAGAGCGAGAGACAAAAAGTTCAGCTCCAGGACGTCGTGGTAGAATTAAGAGTGCTTATAGTATCACTGAAGTATATTAACACATTGGTGAAAGATGTTCCTGGTCTACTGAGCTCTTGCCTCCCTTGCACAGCAGTTATTTTGGGGGCTTACCTAGGACAAAGCAACTGCAGAGATCAGATTTTGAAAGCTTATAGACATTGTGATTTTACCTTAGCTGCTGGTGATAGTACCTACATGCCCATTGTATATTACTGCCTCATTTCTAGTTGACACCTTGTTGATGTATGCACGCGTCTCCTGTGGTGACCTTGTGAACCTGGCAGCCACTACCTCAAGTACCCTGTACCACAGGATTCCCAAAGAAATCTCAGGATGCTCTGCCAGGTGGCAGATCTGCTAAAAGTTTTGTGGCAATCCCAGTATAAGCAAAAAGGCAGGAACCCCAGAGACTGGTGTAGGAAGTAGCTGATGACTGTGCTATGGTCACCTGCAAAGTGACAGAGGATATTAATGGGCATGGAGTGTTTCTCTAGTGGGTGTTGAAGAAACCGTGAATTGTGGCTTAAGTGAAAGAGATTGAACTGAGATTCATAAAACCCCAGTATAAGGGGTAGTAGACACAGGGTGATATTTCACATTTGCATTCTCCTTGATGCTGTCCCTGCAACTTGCCCTTCACCTGTCAACACTGTCCTGGTCTGACACTGTCAGTCCTACCCTGAGTACTCATGACTCTCCTCCTTTCTTACGATACCCGATTAATCCACCTACCCCTTAACCATCACAGTATCCTGTGATAACAGGATTCCCTTCCGGAATCTCTCTTTGCTAAGCCCCTTTGCAGTTGAGCTGTATTTCTTTCTGTTGTCAGAAAATCTGTCTTAAACTCAGTTTTCACCCTCTCACTGTACTGCTTGTGCCACCCTGTTTGTTTTCTGATGCTTGTAGGTGATGCCTCTGTCCCTCACTAACCTGAAACAGGGATTCATGAATTTGAGAGCTTACCATGTTTTCAGCATACTTAACTTGATTAAGTTCCTGGGGAAAAATGGGCATCTGAATATCTGCTGTCCAGCCTGAGCTAGAGTTTTAGCATGAGCTGTGAGCGTGGCTACTCTGCTATTCCACTGTGAGTGCTTCTCGGCATACACTGAAACAAAATTTTGTCTTTCTTGGACTCATCAAAAAACATGAAATGTAAGTACCACTGTAGGTGGGATAACAGCCAAGCAGCAATTTTGCAATCGCAAGTTGGAATGAAGCTCCTCTTCCTGAATCTTCCTCTTCCTTTTCCTGAATCGGTTTCCAGAGGCATTGCTAAGAGATGAAGCTTTTTATGTTTATTTTTCACTGGGTATGAATTCCTGTTAGAAGGGTTGCTTGGCAGAGCAGTTTGATCTCCACCTGGAGCACAGCAGCTTTTCCTTGGGATGCAGTTCATGGACTGCCAGTTCACAATGTTGAAAGTGCCTAAATGCTCACGTCCCCTTTGGTTTCAGAGGTCAAGTCTCCAGAATCACCGTGGTGTACTCAAATGTTGATGCTCATGTTGCACATGTGTTGTTGTTATTTTTCTACCTTTTCCCTAGGGACAATGCTATCTTAAAAGGTGCCTCCTCTCCTCACATCAGATACTTACTCATGCTTTTGATCACAGTTAAAAGCCAATTTTTTTCAAAGACTGTATTTTAACCCACTGGATAATGTCACGGTATAATGGTCATTATACCGATCTGGTTTCTCAAGGTTATTGGACAAGAAGCTGCATCAGCATAACAAAGGAGAATAAAAGAAAATAAGCTTTGGGTGGGAAAGGGATAGGATTCTTAAACCAGTTTTACCATGGAGAAGATGTTTGTGCAATTATTAAGTAACTGAACACGGTACATTTACCAACATACCAGTTTGCATTCAAGAGTCCAGAACAGGTGAACAATTTAACAAATTAACGTGTACATTTGCATATCTTCATGTAACGGTGATGAAAATAGAGGTGTGACTCCTCCCTCAGTTATTTACTCTCATCAAATCCAAGTTGTTGTTTCCCACGAGTAGGTTAATTCTTGTTTCCTACTGGTAAGTGTGAACAAAAATTTTTATATTACTTCCCACATATTTTCTTTTTAGTGGTTTGCTGTGCTTTGTTGTGTTTCTTTGGTTTTGTTTTTCTTAACCGTCCCTACAATACACATTAAAGGGGCTCTCTCTTACCAACAGTCATTCTGTGAATGTTTCATGCTGGACTATAAAGCCCTTTCTGGGGCGCTCTGGGTGCTTTCGTATTTTCACCTGGCAGTTGAGAAGGATCGATAGCTCTACGGTAGGTTTCTTCAAATTCACCTGGACTGTTTTTATAAGAGAGTGACAAGTTTGGTGCAAACAGAGGAGAGATGACTGTTACCTTTTCCAGTATGGGTGAGCATACATGACCCACAGAAGTGGAGTACTCCAGTTGTATAGCATTGTGCGTCTTTATTCTGATAGATTACTTTCGGCAACAGAATGGGGCACAGGGGAAGTGAGGGGAGAAATAGCTGGAATTTTGGAGTGTTTTCTTGAGAGTTCATGTTCATTCAAAACCCAAAGATGGTAGTCATTTTATGTTAATGTTTCTCAGTTTCTACTATGCAAGGATTTTTTTACCATTCATTTTTGATTTTAAGTACAGCATAATACTGGCATATTGCACGTCACTTTGTGGTGAGTCCAATAGCTGGTGGCCCATTTGTGTTACCTACAGTATTTACTGCAAGCAGATCAGCATCAGTACAAGTGAAATCAAGAGCTGGCTATAACGTAGGCTTACAGAAAACTTTACTGGTCTTTTAAAAACTACTTCATAGTAGGAAAAACAGGGCTAAGCTTACAAATAGACGTTCAACGTTACAGTATATAGTTGTGACAGTTCAGATGATTATGTAGTGGACTTAATAGTAAAAATATAGATGATCTTTTTCTTTGGGAGAAACTCTACACCAATATTTTTCTAATCTAAGAATGTGTGGTTTTGGACTGGCTCAAAAAACAGTCACTGGATGTCTCACAAGGATGGAAGGAGTATAGCACTCATCTCTTTTTTGAAAGCTTAATGTGATCCTACTCAAGGGCCATTGCAACGAGAAAAGGTGAGAATAAAACACAGCAGTAGATCTGAGAGCTGAAGCCAGCATTCATTCATCTCAGGGAGTGCCCAATCAACGGGATTACCAGATGTCATTGAGCAAAAGAGATCCAGCAGCCCTATGGATTGTACAGCGATGCCAGTAGCCCACCAGTGCTCAGCTGTCTGTTTTCTCAAGAGTGACTTGCCTCTACACAAGCAAAAACAAATGTTAGGCAACTGGGACATTCCCAGATTAAAAGTGTGACACTGATCGCCCACAGAAAACTAAACTCTACTAGAAGCCCTAATAAAGCATGTACATCCTTTTTTCGTCTCTGGAACCAAGTATATTTTGCTTTAAATATCCCCCAACATGCTAAGTGCTTCCAAGGTGGTGCTGTATCATTTTTACAACCTTTATGGAACTGAGTATCTTTGGAATTTGCCGTTCCATTGAACACGTATGACTGTATCTCCCTTTATTAAACATTTATTCATAATGGTAAAATGATGGTTTAAAAACACTGCTGGGAAAAGCGTGGTTCATGCTGCACAGCCTTCATGTGCAGCATCCTAAGTGTTGACATTGGTCAGTAAGATGGTTATAACAGCACTGAGTGACACAATGGGAGAAAAGGCTGCTCAGGAGGGCTCCTTAGATCAGCAAAGCAAATGTTTTTCCTCAGATACCTTATCTAAAACCAGGGAAAAACCATCTTTGCATACACCAGTCTCTGGGTTTCTCTTTCCCTTTTTTTGCATGCACACAAGAGAGGGGATGGAGACAGACACTTCATATCAGCAGCTCTGAAAATAACAACGGTACGCTTAGGACTACGAATAGAATCCCTGAACAAAACTTAGTAGAAGGTAAAACAAGGCCCTGTACTGGGTCTGGCTGGAATGTTAACTTTCCCGGCAGCAGCCCATACAGTGCTGTGCTCTGCACTTGTAGCTGGAACAGCAGTGTTATCACACCAGGGTTGTGTCTGCTGCTGAGCAGTGCTGGCACAGCATTGGGCCTCTCTCTAACCCTCCAAGGGGGTGGGCAAAAAGTGAGGAGAGAAACATCACTAGGGCAGCTGACCTAAACCAACCAAAGGGATATTCCATACCATGTGGTGTCACACTCAGCAATAAAAGGTGGAAACAGGAAGAAGAGGGGAGGGGTGGGCTCTCTTTGGGAAAACGTTGGTCCTCCTCCTGAACACCGGCTACGTGCGTTGAGGCCCTGCTTCAAGGACGTGGTCAATCATCGCTCATGAAGAAAAAGAAGAAAAAGAAAAAAGTCTCACAATCTAACTTTCTTTGTTGGGCCTTTTTTTTGCTGATTTCATGTGTCAGAACAATGACTACTCCCATGCTATATAAATATATATTTATATATATGCATGTTTTAAGAATTCTGGACTAGTAACAAGTTTCCAGAACCTGAGAGGGACCCTGCTTGACATCCCATTCCATTGATCACCTGCAGGAACTTTCTTTATGTCTCCTGGTCACAACCTCAACATTTTTACAGCATGGTCAAGGAAATTTCTGAGTGCAGTTTAAGGCATCTGAAATCATCAGCAATGCTTGGATCAGGTTTGGGGAATCAAAAGCAAAACCAAACCAAAACAAAAACCAAACAAACCTATGTGTACAGCAAGTAGTCATGTGAAGAAAACTATTCTAAGGAGCAGTGCTAGATTTTCTTTTAAACTGTCCTAACTACTTATTGCAGTGATTAAAATGAAAGAAGAGGAGAGGAAAATTTACTATGTGACCTATTCATCCTTCAGTGGAAGTGTTTAGCTGTTAACACGTCTCGATGCTCCAAGAACTGCAGGCATGGCAGGCGGATGTGTGCCAGCCCATAGTAAGAACCGGTTATGTGAAATGCCCCTCAAAGCCATCACAGCAGTTTGAAATGGATCTGTGAATTCATAACCTCAGTTCATTTAGTATGAAAATCGTCTTTCATCAAATCTGATTTTTGCATGTGTATATTTGGAGACACGCAGGCGTTGACACATCATTCTCTGACCTGTTTTCGGAAGCACTCTTTCAGTCTGGTTGGAACCAAACCACAAACATAAATAGTTAAATATTTATGTTTAAAAATATATAAATAAATAAATAGTTAAATAGTTAAATGTGACTGGGACAGACCCAAATACAGGAGCACACTGATTTTTTGGGCCTGGGTGTAGAGCACTTTGACTGTGATTTGGAAGACATGAGTAGGAGATTTTGCTCTTCATTCATGCAAATCTCAATCTGAGCATAAGTGTCCCTGGTGCAATGTCAGTGCCATAACCACTAAGTGAATATTTAAGACAGCCTTTCTCTGTTTTCTTCTCTGTTTTCAAAAACCCATCATAACCTCCCTAATGAGAACAGCAGAATGGATCCCTTTCCTCTGGACGTGTGTCAACTGAAGGTGCCGCAAAGGCTGAAAAATGCAATGAGGATTAACACAAAGCTAAAGGCAGGAAACAATACAAGTCACTTACATAAATGGATGTGTTTGGTGGTTTCAATACATGAACAGATACAAATAACATAGAGGCTTTCTGTGTAAAAGTCCTCGGTTAATGCTTCACTGATCTCTTCTTTGTAACGGGTTTCTCAAGATTAGGACCCTCAGGTACACCTAGAGGCAACACGGGAGAATACTTACTGTCTTCTCTGTAGGTACACAGGGGATCTTGGTGTTTGAGTCTTACTGAATTCACATATTTCTGTATTTGCCGTTTCCCAGCTCTTTGATACCTAAGACCAGCTTTTGACATGCAACAAGGCAGAGCTACTTTACATCCCTCAAGTCTTATGCTGGCTTCCAAAAAGAAGTAAGGGAGATTGAGAGAATGGAAGTGCCAGAGGGATGAGGAGTGTACTGCTTTTATAAAAGGGCTTTAGCAGTTCACACCGCTTAGCTCTGAGGACAAGTAGCTGGCAGAAAGATCTAAGTATTTTGATGGCAAGAGGAGAAAGCAGTCTGAGGCTTCTCTTAGATTCTTTCACTTCTCTGTCAATACACTGCTACTGCTCCCTGCTCCTCCACTCAGATGCTTATCTCTTCCCTCTGCTCCCCTAGTGCTCATTCCCTGCCTTCCTCCCATTTCCTCCCATTCTTTCTTGTCATTACATGTGACCTCTTCCAAATCATCTCATCCTCTTCCCACAAGAAACCCTGGGGTTATTACCACATCGCATTTATTGTGCTGAAAACATTGTGATGACGTGCCACTCCTCAAAATGAGTCATTTACTTTTATGCCTGAAACTGTGCTCCCTCCATTCTCCTTCTTTCTTCCACTGATGACTTGTCCTTTTGTCTCTTCCTTTTATGTGAGACCAGTTCCTGGGGCACAGTCAGTAACGGGAACAAAAGGCAGTATTACTAGGTGTAGTATTGCTGGTGCTGTGGTGTTAGATTGGGAGGCTTTTAAGTACATTAGCTAATTAATCCTTACTGTGTTGCTGTCAAGAGGTGGGCATCACCTACCTGGTTTTATGGCTAAAAAACCCGACAGTATGTAATTTACCCAAGACCACAAATTTGATGAATGACAAGAGTTTGTAGGTACAAGGGTAAGTTTCATCCCCTGAACGACGGTGATTACAGACTCCGTATGAAGGATTTATGGCCAGAATTATAAGGAGAGCTTAGAGGAGAGCCGCACAGCTCTTCGCTGCATTTCACCGAGCGTATCGTGGTTTGTAGCATTTGCTCAGTTTCCAAATTCTTGTCACAGAAAGCTTTCTGCTTTCCCAGTAAGTGGGGAAGAGGCAGTATCCCCAGGATTTCCCTCTGAAGAGCAAGGTTTATGCCAATCCCGAAGGGTGAAGTTGTGCAGCAGTTCCCAAATCTGAGAAAGCCCCATTGCGCCAGGCTGGTCTGAGGGCAATGTTTGAACCGAATGCAGCAGCAGAGCACGGCTGGTCTTGACAGCACATGCTAATACCCTGTGAGGTTTGAAGGTCGTACTAGTTAATCATATTAGATAAAACCAACTTCCTGCATCTGTCAAAACCAATGCATCTGCAAAATATTAGCAGTATTTTTACTTCACACATCTTTAAAAAAAGGGGTAGGTGGGTGAGGAGGGGGAGACCCATGCACACCAAAAATTCCTCCCAGAAAACTTTTTTTGGTCACAGGTACTGACCTACAAAAGCAAAAAGGACCTCATCTGATTTTTAGACAGCAAATAAATCTTTCTGAGCTGGCAGGACAAATGGAGGAGATTTGAGATGGTGATGATTGATGGAGAAGTAATTACAAGGTTTCAGTTTTACAGGGAGTTGGTTAAAATATAATGCTACATTGCACACACACGTACAAAGTCTGAAGCAGAACAAAAGGTTGTCTGTTACATATTTTTGCAAAAGTCACTTTTCAAAAAGTTCTTGAATAATTTATTTTGAGTTTTTCAAGCTTGCTGTTTCCAGGAACCTTCTTTGTTTCCACTGAAATGAATGTACTGATACTTTAAAAAAATGCTTCAATTTGAAAATATTCAGTGAGCAAATACAGTGAAAGATCATCCTTGTCATCAGTTCCCCTGACATCATAAAAAAAAATAATAAAAAAATTCCTCTGTAAAAAGGCAAGACAAAGGAAGACAGATCATGGCAGCAGTCTGTTTGCAGATAAGGGCTGACAAAGGAATGAGACCTATTTAATGGCCAGCCCACGATACCTCTACTACCAGTGGCCTGTGCGAGTAAATGATGCCAAATTTTCCAGATCTCTTTCCAGGTACCTAACCACAAAACAACTGTATTGCTACGCAGGACATTGCTGTGAGATTCTGTCATTTGGCCATTGTTACAGAGATCAGCCCCTTTCCTCTGGCTGAAAATGCTTGATGCAGTCCAGATGCTAAGACAGTAGAGGTGACCGGCCAAAGACGGTTTTTTGATCTGTAGTTGTGTGATTGAAAGGGGGAGCTAGGGGTGGTAAAACTTATATTCCTCATCCCTTCATTAGTATCTGTTTGCAGAGCTCAGTGCTGATTTTTTACTGCCTTTCAGAAAAATGGGCTGGACAAGATCATTCCAAGGTAGTCTTATTAGTTAGGAGGTGCTAAGACAGGAGGTAGGACTTATGTACACGTGATGTGAAATAAATCTCTTCAGTTTCCAACTTCCATTTAATCTGGGGGAGTGTGTGTCTTTGAGGTGGCTACAAAAATAAATAAATAAATAAAATCCATGCCTACTTTATTCCTGTTGCCCCTCAAAGAAAATTTAAAGATACAAATGAAAAGAAAACTGAACCAAGTTTGGGTTGGCTGTCCAAAACTTCTCAGGGTCTAAGTCCCTTTGAGACAAATCACTAGGAGGGACTCAGGGCACAGCCTTTGAGGCTCCAGTCAAGTCGTTTGGGCTATACACAAATGAAGTTGACCAGAAGTGCTGATTTTCATAAAATAATGAGTACTTTATGCTATGCTCCGTGGCCAGGGAATGGTGTGATCAGTTGTCTTGCCACATGAAAATAACCTCAGAGGAAGCATTCATCGATTCTGAGACAATTTATTAGAGTACCTACTTTTTGTTGTTGTCCTCAGTGACAGTTATGATGATGATGATGAAGGGGAATCTGTACACAACCTACATAAACGCATATTTATATCTATGGGAAACATTCGTTGTGCTTCAGTGCTGCCAGCCAGTCTGTCTCATCTCAGGAGTCAGCTTAGGTCAGATGAGTGATAAATAAGATGCTTTTGATTCATAACTCAGGACAATATTTTGAGAAGTTTCTAAACAGGAATAATTTTTTTCAGCTGAGCTGTAACTTCTCATAAGAGTTTGATTTCAGGGAATGAGACAGACTTTATGGAAGACAGACAATGGAAGTGTGAGAGAAAAATACTGTGTTCATATCTTCCATTTCCTCTTTAAATTTTCACTTTCTTTTCCTTTTCAGTCAAATAATAAATTTAGTAGCAGCTGACAGTATAGAGTTAATACAGCCACAGCATTGGCTTTCTTGTCCTCTTCAACAGCACATATCTTTGATTACCCATTTGAGGCCTATATAATTACTGGTAAGCTGAGGAAAGTTCTAGAATAAGGCAACCAACTTATAGGCATTTTCAAGAAAAAAAAATCAGCTTTATTTAGAAAAAGGAGACAATTTTCAGAAATGTTGAATGAATATAGAAGCATTTCTAGTGAAAGTATTGGACTTACTCTCCAAGTTTCTTTGAAAATCTGACCGTTTTTCTTGCTCCAGTAGCCTAAAGCTACCGGCTGGCTGGTAAAAGATTTCATTTATTTTTTCATTGGTTTCCATTCCTAATTCAAGAACTTGTGAAAGACCAGGAGAACATCCATCTCTATAGACTGACACGTTTAAACATCTTATTTCAGTGACCTTCCTCTGGTCAGCTTGACAAATAACTAAGTGATAACTGGGGCAGGAATTTGTTGCCTCTGTTAAAAAAGGAGTGGTTTTACTTTGGACCCCATCCAAAACTGCCTAAGGTAATTATGATCGTTGACATTTTCTGTCTGAGCAAAATGTGTTTGTAGTTTCTGTTGCTTCTGCAAAAAGTTTTATTTTTTTTAATGTTGCTAGACTAGTGCCGCAAGGTATGCATATAAATATATTGCATACTAGCATGTGGCAACCTACAGGTGAAAAAATCTAATGATAGATGTGAAAGTTGAGACTGGATCAGGAATTGTAACAAACAGGTAAAATGCATGATATAGCTAATGGACAGGGGAGGTGAGAGAAGTGCTCCAAATGAGTGATGTAGAGGCTCACTACAGTAAGGGACTTTCCTGCATTCTGCTGTGATGCCATCCTTGGTACAAATTTTGGGCTATGTGATCTTTTGATCTTTTCAGAACAAAAATCTTTTGATCTTTTCAGAACAAAAATTTCTGTGAAGTATTAAAGTCTGATAGCGAAATGATACTGAAGCTGCTTGCAGACTTTGGTTAAGAGCTTAAACTTTCATGACGGATTTAGAGGTCCTGTTGGTATCTAAATGGCTCTCAATTCCCATATGCAATTTTACCAGTCTCCTCCTACGTACGTGTTTCTGCATCCCACAGGATCAGTCATTTTCCTGGTTCTGTAGCATATTTATTTGTAAGTGTTGTCCCTACACAGGACTCTCTCTCTTCAGCACTGAAATACTATCTGTCTGGGAGACCAGCCAGAGAACCTGGACAGCGTTCAATATTCAAATGACTTAATGTCCAGAGTCTGCTTCTGTTTTTCTAATGCCTTTGAGTTGTCAGGCAGGCCCATAACTGCCACCACTCTGAGAAGTATATTTCAGATCCTCTGTTGCAGGGAGCTCAGAGAAAAGGTGCAGAGATTCTCAAAATCAAATTTTTTTCAGTATGGTTTGTGTAAATGCACTAAAACCACTGCTGTATGCTATTCAGCTGTGACACTTGGATAATGAAATAAGCAGGCCAGAGAAATTAAGAGCAAAAATAAAGACCTCTAGGCAACAATGTAATATAATACAGAAAAGATATAACTCAATTGGAAATAGCCAGCTGGCACTAATGGCTCATTTGTTTAGACTCATGTTTTTGGACTGTCTGGCTTTTGGTGAGTTGAGAGCAGGGAAAATCGTGCCTGCCTGCCAATGGCTATCATTAAAAGCACTATTAAATAGAGCTGTTGGTCTGCAGCTAAGGAGGCACTCAAAGCCTTCTTGATAATCGGAAATGGTTTTCGGAAACTGTCAAGTACCTGAGAAGACAATGCCCAGCTTCCTGCAGCTCAGCTCAGCTGCTGGAGGTGGTGTAAACAGAGCGGGAGCATCGCCGCTCATTGCGGGGAGAAGCAGCTCTGTGCTGCGTGGAGAAGAGTCCTCAGTGAGCATGCCAAATGAACAGAATATGAAGTAGAACAGAGGACCTGAAAACACACCTTGAAATTCAATCTCCATACTGTTTTTATTGTATGTTATGGGTTTAAAATTATTGTTGTTGGTTTTTTTTGTTATTGTTGTTGTTGTTTTTGTTTTTTGTTTTAAGAAAAAACACATAGGACTGTTTTTCCATAGATTGTACCATATATATTATGTTGAATGCCGGTGTTCTGATGGAAAATCGACTTGAGTATTGCTGAATTTGACCAGCCCAAATCAAGAGTTATGAAAAGTGCTGGTGGAAGTGTGAGAGCAGTACGAAGAGCTGGGTACTCGCCATTTGGCTAGGAGCGGGCTCCAACACACGTTAGCACGTTGTCTGTCTGGATGTTCCTGTTTTGGGGAGGGAAAGACCCTGCTGACCTTCCCCTCTCACCCTGGTCCCCTAGACCACAGAAACAGGTGTAACTCCTCTGGTGTGACCAAGAACGGCAGTTTTGCTTTATGGTCCTGCTCCACCTGCTGTGATCAGGCACAGGCTGCCTGACAGGTAGCCCTAGCTAGCCCTCCTCATACGCCTGCATTATCCTGCTGCACATTTCTTGACCCTCCTTTCTGCCATCCTTGTTCCAAACTTTCTCTGCTCCAGTCCCCCCCCCTCCCAAATAAATAATCTGTCCCCGATTATTTTTTCCCCTGATGGCCTCAGTTTTACTAAATACATACCCACACTGGGTATTTTGGGTATTTCTGATACTGTTACCTAAGGGACATAATAACAGCACCACCACCCTCAGAGGACATTACTGATGTGGTTAGCTGCTGAGGCCAGCATTACTGAGGCAATGCCGGCCTCACAAGGCTTTGGTTTGCCTGAGGTCCCCAGTGCTCCCCTGTGGCTATCTGGGAGCGCCTAATTCCCCCCGAAGCCCCTGTGAAATGTGGGCACCCCTGATGGCACCACCTGTAACTTCTGCCAGTTCCTCGCTTCCTGATCTTTCTCATCCAGCAATTTCTCGTGTCCAGTGCTTTTCCAGATGCTGTTCAGTTAGCGTAACCTCATGCCAGGGGCTAGTGGATGGCTTAGTCATTTGCCTGAAGCCATAACAGAGAGCCCATGTGTTAGGTGGCTGGGTGCCTGGTTAAGGATTACTGACTTTCCTTGCTGGCAGAGCTGTGGCACAGCCTTGCAGCTGTGCACATTGAGCAACAGGGAGGCCAGCTTCTGTGCGGGGGGGGTTAACTTGCTAAAGGTTGGAGTGAATCACCCAAAGCTCTTGAAAGCAAAACACAAAGATGGAGTAAATATGTCCTGCAGCGCCAGTTAGAAATGACTCAGTATATGAGTAAAGAATATTGCGCTATTTATGAAGTAATAACAATGGCACTTTCTTATCAATAAATATGCCCCCTGCGTGTACTCAGCTATGTTTTCAAGTGTAATTGGCTGCAGTATGTTCGTATATATGTGCATTTGGTGGTTTGTATTTTATTATTTTATTTTATTTTATTTTATTTTATTTTATTTTATTTTATTTTATTTTATTTTATTTTATTTTATTTTATTTTATTTTATTTTATTTCCCTGTACCATTTCAAAGAGCAGGTGTAGCTGCACCTTGTGCTAAGTGACTGCCTGCACCTGGAGCAGTCGTTATGGCTCCAGCTGCTCCTCATTCCCCAATAGGAGCCAATTACCCCACAGCCCTCGCAACCTGTAGCTGAAGTTGGACTCTGCTAAAAAGTTAGAGAGCTTCTCAGTTAGTGTGTGCCTTTGCTAGAGGAAAAATATCACAGCAAGGAGAGTGGAAACCTTTAGGAGTCCATTTTCATCTTTGTGCAGGTGAGCAGATTTTCCTGGGAGCTGTTTACAAATGGTATGTACCGACTGGGGGAGTCCAGTTGTGCACAGCTGAGCTACCATAGCTGATGAGCAGAAAATAGCATCTTTTCTGTAGGCAACGTGTGATTTAGGAGGGGGAGGGAGGCTGCCATGTGGAGGTGAAGACATGTGGATGTGTTGTTGAGAGCTGTTATTCTGTTGGTTTGGAGTCTTGCTAGGGAAAGCAATGGTCTAGTCCTGCCAGAGAGATTATTTCACTAAAAAAACTTAGATGAAAGGCTATATGTGCACTTATAAGGCATTAGTCTTAAGCCTTATTCAGCAAAGAAAACAATCTGAAAGTAAAACACCAGGAAGTGTGGTTTGGTTTGTTCTACTGCTTGTGCTGTTAGCAAGAGGCTTTCATTTTAAAAGTGTCTTCTAAGCATAGAAAATGGAGCATCTGTTTGCCAGGCAAGCTTCCGCCTGTGTAAGCCAACATCTGCACTTGATATTCTGCTGGCGTAGAGAAAGCTTTGTTTAAATGATGTGTTTCATTTTTTTGAAAACCTTCAAGTATATACAAGCCACGCTATGAGAGCAGTTTGTTTAAATGTACTGATTTCTTTCCTAAGGCTTAGTTAGATGCCCTTTCGTGACAAATGTGCCACTGCCTGTGTTTGTTGTTTGTGAAAGTGCTGTTTATAAGCATAATTTGTATGATTATTGAGACTTCTACTGGACATGTGCCAGGACTGTAATGTCTCAGTTCCCAAGGATCTTCAGAGTTGCACACGCTGTAACCCAACTGCTATATTTATTTTGTTTTGTTATGTGATTCATGTGAGGTGCTGATTGGAGCAAGTGTTCACACAACTTAAAGAAGTGGTGTGAATGCCCTGTCAGCCACGGATTACTCCCGTATGTTACACATGCTCTTCATACTGGTCAGACTACGTGGGGAACAAGAGTGTGAAAATCTTTCTTCATTTGTCATCAGACCGTTTAAAAAACCTTGGCGTACGCTTTATCGAAAATAACTTACTGCATAAGTGTCTTTCTTCATTTTTTTTCATGGATTAGTAAATATGGAAATCGCTTACTGAATTTCTGCGTATTTGAATTTCAGTTTGTGTCTCAGTTTTGTAATGTTCACTTAACGCTCCTCCCTACCGGCAGTGTGTATCGTGCCTGGGAATGTCAGGCCCTGGTACCCTGGTACCACTGTGGAGAGAGGGAACCACAGCTCAGTGTCATTAGTAACTGCAAATGCTCTCTCTGAGTGTCTTTAACTAGCTTTCTCAGATGTGCTTGTCCAGATCTAATTCTTTGAACAAATAACTACTTGTATAAATATTCTCTAAATGCTGACTTAGAGCACTGCTGGGTAATAGGATTGAGTCAAACAGGTGATGTGAAGTCTGCTCTCCCCTCTCCCTGAATTATTGTGAGAAGTATTTAGCCATAGTTCTTAAAAGCAATCCAGAAAGAGTGCTCACAAAGGAGAGACAGTGCAATCTGCCTTACTGAAATCTGCAAAAGAAGGTGTACGGAAAAACAAGATACAGAAACCTGAACCAAAAACTGAGAGGTACTACCTGGTATCGCTGTCCTGGAGCGGGAGGTATTCACGATGGAGGAATCAAGGCTGAACACTGTTGCTTATCAAAGGTTGTTCAGGGTCTGCCCTGGGGGGAGGCAAAACCTTTCCTTAAAGGCCATGCAGAATTCACAGCTCTGATAATGACTGCGGGTTTAGGTCATGTTTAAGTGTGCATTAAATAGATCAATCACGTTGCACAATTTCCACCATTCAAATACTACAAAAGTCATGCAGCATTGCAACTGAGTTTGACTTTATTCAGTGTTTCATAGAACAGGTTTTTAAAAAAATGTTCGTTAAAACTGTGTGCACCTAAGCATTAATTTCAGAGTTGGGAGGCAGGGATAGGAGGGGTAACCCTCACTGTGTGTTGATGATACGGGGGGAGAGATGTTTGATTTGTACTTCAATTTGACTTTCCCCATTAAAAATGATTGTGGACAAAACATTTCTCATCTTCTAGATACTTTAAGAATTCAGGAAGGCAGTGCAAAATGCTTTCTGAGTTTTATGAGCTTTTTCTAGTAGTTTCATCTTCCTGTAGGCTTAAAGAAAATCTCTGTGATGTGTGAAGTGTAGTTCAGCTTTTCTGGAATTTCAGCTGGGCTTTTCTACCATCATCATGTGCACGCACACACTTGTCATTTGTGAGAAGGAATAGCGATTTTTTTGGTAGTCTGTAGTCTTCCAGGGCCTTCCTGAAGTTTGCTTTCCTTTGTGAAGTTAGGAATGCTCTTTTTCTATGACCAAAAAGAAAGCTAGCTACTGAGCTGTTCAGTGGGTTGTGGGCCCTCCTTCCCAGAGAGCCTCCCTGTGTGCATACACATTGATAAAACCCTCCTGAGCTCACTCTTCTCCTATTCCTTCTTCCCATAGAAGGCTATCAAGCTGGTCAGGCGTGATTTCACCTTCCAAAATCTATGCTGGCTGCTCCAAGTCACCTTCTTGTCCTTAATGTCTGGATTATTGCTCCAGGATTATTTGTTCCATTACCTTCCCAAGGACTGAGGTGAAGCTAATCAGCCTGTGCTGCCTCAGATCATCCTCCTTGAAAACAGGTTTTCCAGTCTTTGGGAACACCCACTCATCATCATGGCCTTTTCAAATATAATCAGCCAATTCTTTGTGTTTATTTCCCATTCTATTGGACTTTGAAGCTGTGAAGTACTTGGTTATTGTAGAAAGCCACAGAAAATGTGACAACAAAGAAATGTCTTTGCAGTACTTGAGCCTTGGCCTAAACTCATGGGTGAAACCAGGATTACAGAATTATATCTGCTCATTAGTTCGCTTCCTAAGGAAACAAGGCTAAGCTGAGGACCACTGATAGATGCAGGGTACGACATGGATGGTACTCACAACTTCATTAATTTGTGAGGAGGAGAGGGAACGATAGTATAAAAGCAAAGATTTTTCTACCAGAATACTCAATAAGCACCTGCATTCCTATTCTGCTGATTTAATTTAAAGCAGATCAGGAATGAAAATAATCTATCCTGAGTCACCAAAAGGACTCAGGGTAAAGAACGACAGTAAAATGGCCACAAAAGTGATGTGCTTAGAGGTGGTGCCTGTGTGCCAGTGCAGAATTTTGCAGCACTTGCATAATGGAAATGTTTTATAAGTTGAAATAAAGAACGTCTGGTCTTAAGCTTGCAGCAATATATTGTGACCCTGATAACGTGTTTCCAGTTTTCCTCATTTATTGTGGGCTATCTGCATGCCCTCCTCTGGAGAGTGTGCTTCACCCCAAGATGTGGAAGTACAAATAGGAACTCTTCCCTCTGGTGCCTGAGGGGGCTGCTGCTTCTGTTTGTAACGAGGCAGGGAGGCCAGCTCCACAGCAAAGGCATGCTCAGAGGGAGAAATAAAAGGGCAAATGTAGTAATAAAAAGGACAGTGGGTGTGAATTTTGAGAAAGTTCTCAGTTATTTGAACTTTAGAACCACTGAAAGAACAGAGAGATGAAAGCAACTGACTTCTGTTTCCAGATGTGGTTAATATCTTCACTGACTGCAGGAAATGTGGCCTAATGGGGGGAACTCCTGAAGTGTACAGCTGAATTCTGTAGGCTTGGACTAAGCCCCATCCTGGGGGAACAACCTTGTCTCTTACATTTAAAAACTTCTCTGGGCTTAATCATCTGACTTAAACACTGTAGGGCAAATACATTTGACTTGGTTAATTGCCATCTTAATTGACTGGGGTGGGAGGGAGCCTTCCTGGCTGTAAGTGAAATAAATTGGACACTTTTTGTGTTTTACAGATGAGGAAGAAAGTATTTTACATTAAAACACCCACACAAACAAACAAAAACTACTTGTTTTGCTCTAGTGTACCTGGAAGTTGTGGTTGCACAGTGTGTGTATATCCTGTGGCTGTTATTCCTATAATAAACGGGTATAATAAACGGGTTATTCCTATAATAAACGGGTATTATAATTATAATTATAATTCCTATAATAAACGGGTAAACGACAGCAATGGTTGGGTGTCAAAGTACAGCATTGGTTTTAATGTTCTGTAGGGAAATGTGCATGCTCTGGATGCTGACTGCAATCCATCTGCTTTGGTACCCCTACAAAACGAGCAATGCAGCTTGAGCAAATACACTTATATTACATACACAAATATTCTCAAAATATTCTTATATCCTTGTTGAAACCTTATTTTGCATGGGTTTTACTGTTGCTACTAAAGGAAAAAAATTGTATATGTGTTTAAATAGAATATATTTTTATATATAAAGAGTTTTAAAATTTTGAATAAGTGGTAGGAAGTTTCTTGCAAATACCAGTGTCCAAAGAATTGTGGGGTCTTAGCTGTGGTTATTTTATTAAAAACTGGTGTTTTGCTGCACTCTGGTGGCTATTTAATAAAAAAAAAAGTCTCGCAAAGGCCCATTCTGTCTGGCCTCAGAAAGATTCAACTGGCTTTTATAAGTTTTACTTTATTTTCCCCAGTTTTGGATGTAGCACTTGTGTGGCTCTCTTCTGGACTTCTCAGCACTCCTTCAGCGACTGCACCCTGTTGGGCAGCGCTAAGGGGAAGATGTGTTCCTCCAGGTGCTCCTAATGCTCTTCTGTGTCTGGTTTGATGTGCCTGAACTCTCTTTTTATTTTGCTTGTTTTAGTTTGATTTTTGGTTGGGTTTTTGTTGTTAATTGCTCAGACTTGAACAGTGTAGGGTGTGGTTTTTTATTTTTTATTTTTTTTAATGCAAAATACAGATGGTTGGCAAATGAGAAAAACACTGAGACTGACTCTGTTTATTTACGTTATTTCAAGTAATAATGCTTCTTTAAATCTCTTGGGTTCAAATATGTCTTTGTACCTCTTTCCCTTCATGTTGATATTGCTCTAACTGGGAGAGTTTAGACAGCATCCTGTAGAGTAGGGGGGGCTGGGTGCAGTCTGTGTCTATGCATACCTGATATGAATGACTGAAAAAACATTTTAGTACCATGTCAACACAGTTATTTGTTGATGCGCTAAAGCTAGAGGGCATCCATGGTTCATATGTTTCTTTCCATAGCATCTTAAAATGTACCTTAAAAACTAACAGACTTATCTGACTGGTGGGGAAATGCACTGTTCGTGCACAGCTATTACAGCCTGACCCGGACCAATGCTGCCCAGCAAGCCCTGCTGGACACTCAGCAGCAAGCTGCCTTCCTCCAGCATGAAATGGCTGCAGAAATGAGCAGGTGGGAGTGGGAGGCTTGGTGTGCCTGGGCCTGATGTCTCTCCTACCGGGAGAGTTGCATTTTATCACCTGGCACAGGCAGAAAGCTAGAAAGGGGTCGTCAGCACCTTGTAGCTCACTTCCATTCAGTTCATGTGAAGTGACAGTCCCTGCCCCACGAACAAAGCTGGGAGGAAGGATTCACTGCTGCTGCTCAGGTCGGAAACAACTGGGGGATGCGGAGGCTAGGGGATGGATGTTGTCTCGTACCGTTAAACCAAGTAGTCCGTGTCTGATTTATCGGAGGTGCAAAGGGAAGCTCGAAAGAGTGTTTGAGGAAAAGTTGATCTTCAGCACTACTGGAGCCTTTTATAGACACCTTTTTATTTTTTCTTGTGACAGCTCCTGCTGTGAAGTCGTGCAGGCATAAAAACGTGAGGCTGAAATTGTAGTGTTACAAAGAGAGAATCCTTGTGGTCAGTCATTTGCTAAAACATAAAGAGCAAAGCAGAAACACAAGTTTAATGAATTGGTTTGATATAATCGTGTGTGTCTGTGTTTCAATATCCTTATCTTTATTTATTAATGCTTTTTGATATAAAGGATAGTCCTTGTTGGATCTTTACCCTGCAGGTATGTAGCAGCAGAGCTTCACCAGCCAAATTTAATGTTTTTTCACTTGCATCGTCTGAGAGGTCTGGATTTATTACGTTAGTTCAATACAAGCCATTGTGTTGTGCTACAAATCTGGCTGCTTTTGAGCACACCATGTGTTCTGACGCATTGCAGCTGGTAGTGGATGCTTCAATTATGGATGTTTAAATAGCGTGCCGTTTTTAGATCCATACACCATTATTACATGTTCTGGTGTGTTCTGTTTTATCCTGGAGCACAGCAGCAGCTCTGCTTAGGCTCATGCAAGGTAACTTGGGCATTGATTTCATAAGTCGAGAAAGTCAGCATAAGATTCATCAAGAGTGTAAGACTAACCAAGGGAGAAGCTGATCTGATGGAGTGGAACTGAAAAGCATGCAGATGGGCAGGGGTGTCGGTCACTGAACCGAAAAAGCATAAAGCTCATGGCTTCAGTGGGCACTCAGTGACCTAGAAACATTGTGTTAACTCCAGCTGAATAAATGGCTCCAGGTTTGTTGTGCAGGTGTTTTTGTGTGTGTTTTGTTATTTGTTTGCTTTATTTTATGTGTGTTTGGTGGCTGCCACGTGGATGTATTTGCTTGATTTTTAACAGCTGAACAAAAATCAGTTATGGGTACAGCCCTGGGTCTTGACAGCCATGTAGCATGTGTGCAGAGAGTGATATTCCTAGTATCCTTGCAGTGCTGCAGCAATACATTCCAAAATAGATCCTTTTACTCCCCCTTTCTGTAGGGACCTCATTAAAGCAAACAGCATTTGACAGTCCCTTAGATGGCATGAGTGGCTCTCCTGCTTACAGGAACAGGAAGCAGAGGTGGCAGGAAAAGCCGAGGTGGAGCTGCCTCTACCAAAAAGAAAAGGGTTAGATCTTGGAAGACAAAATAGATCTGTGCAAGGGACTGAAAAAGGATGGCAAAGGTTAAGGATATAGCTTCCTTTTCTGGAGTTGATGTGTCACTGGCAAAAAAAAAAAAAAAGGCAACAAATGGTGTTCTCTTTATTGGCTATTTTGAGCCCTGACAAATGTTCTGGCTTTGGGCTCCTCTGAAATGCTGCTTTCTATGCTAGCGTGGATGCAACAATAGCAAAATTCATAGCTGAGGTGTGGGGTGTGTGCTTTGGAGAAGGTATTAAGGTATACAGCTGAAGAAGCCGTCTATATTTATTTCCTCAGGGAAATATGTAATTCATTTAAATTGCTCCCTATCAAAGGCCTGAAATTATAGACTATGGTGTATGGCGTGTATACTTCGTACTATGAGAAACTTACTGCTTATGAATGTACATGATGAACTCGTGTTAGCTGTAAATTCAGTCTTGCTGGCTCTTCTGGCTCATTTAATTCTCTGAATAGTAAACAAAGGGGCTGTAGTTTGTGTGACTCAAAAAGCACCCATAGGTCCTGCCAGCGTGGTCCACTTCCTTACCCCAGGTTTATGTAATATGTCAACTACAAATCTCCCTGGACAGATGCAGGGGACGCTAGGTAAATAAGTGAGTTTATCCCCATTTCGCTGACGTGCTAGAACCTGTTCAATATAGGGCAACAGCCAGCACAGGCTCTGTGTTCTCTGTGTGGTTGCTTGTGTCAGGGTAATCGGAGACAGAGAAGTTACTTAGGGCACTTTAACATGGTCTGAGATACACACCTACACACCGTCTTCTTCCAGGGTTTGCTAGGGAGGGGAGTAAGGGAATAGGTACCAAGGGCTGTGCCAATAGTGTTCATCTTCTTTGGTCAGGTTTACAGAGCTTTACAGTCTGACTAAAAAAAACATGATAACATGAACCTTCTTGTTACAGAACTATTCGCTTTTAAAGGTAGGCTGCAGATGCTGAATCTTTCATGAACAGAAATGAACCCTTCTCTATTTTTCAAAGTGGAGGGGAGGAAGATGGAGTTGATCTGAATTGTTGCTGCCACTCAGTAGTCTACAACAAGCACTAAACTAGAACTTGGATTTCATGACTTCTCTTTCTTTTTTTAAAGAAACATCAATGAGCTCATAACAGGTTTGTACTTGCAGGTATTACTGAGCAGAACTGGCCAAAGTCTTTCAGAAAAATAGTGTTTGTATTGCAAAGTGCTAGTACAGTGAAGCTGAAGCTGGTCAGGCTAGGATTTAAGCACGTTGTACCACCAACAGCCTAGGTCTGATGTGTGTCCTGTTTCCCCACTACCTACTGCACCGCCTGCAGTAACTGACCGAGGCGGTACATTGAGGTACACTGAGACACAACCTGGGCCACTCGTGTTAGCAGAGGTGAAGCAGAGCTGTGGGCAATTGCAGGCCACCCCAAAACACACCCCAGTGTTCATGGGTGAATATCACCGTGGCCTTTGTGCTGCTTCTGCTTGCAGTAATTGAGTTGGTACAGATTTATAGTGGTGCCTCTGACCTGGCAACAAAGCAGCCTCTTTTCTGTATTTTCTGGAGGTAAGATGTGATAGAGATTTTCCTCCCTGCGTGCTCTGTGCTTGAGAGAGAGAGCGACTCACTAGTTGTTGTAGTAGTACATGTGGGCATTGAAGACATTACTGATTATAACAAGTGGTCCAGGCTGTATTTGAAGGAAAATCTTGTACTTTCAGGCCCGATGGAATAACTAGAAAACATAGCTAGCTACCCTTTGAAAAAATATTAATGATGATTTAAAAAAAAAAACAAAACTACATCTAACCCTTAATAAGGACTGACGTACTCATTGCTGAACGGCAGAATCAAAAAGATCATAAGGAGTGCAGTGTGGAGGAATTATAATTGTGACAGTTCGGTTAAGGTCCCCAAGTGGGTGCTGTTCCTTTTATGCTGCACTGGCAGTAAAAGAGAGTGAGCCATCATTGCTACATTTAACACTTGTACATTTTTATTTAGTTAAATCAGCCATTGTACACATTGCAGCTATGTATTGTTAGTGTTGTTTTTTTTTTTAATTTTTAACTAATACATGCCCTCATAGATATATTCAATTAGTGTTATCACCATGGGAACAAGATGCTGATTCGTCAACTTAAAATTCACTTCTTCTCACAGTATTCAAGTTCTTTGATAACACAGCAAAAAATCAAAATAAGAGGTGAATAACCATTATGCTGTTACACAGAACATCATCTGCACCGCAAATAACACAACAGAAATGCATTTCTTTAGAGCCCCATTCTTGTAGATCATCCTCTGCTGTCTTTGACAATAAGAAAGCCATGATGTATCATGAAATGTCTCATCATGGGTCTCGTTCATTTTGGCTACCAAAACACCTTTTTTTTTTTCTGCCTGCCAAAGAAAGTGTTAGCATGGCACCTCGGGTTGCTTTGCCTGCTGGAAGCCAGAACTCCCAAGATGTTTTTATGCTTTTGGCATCATTATCTTAATGAGAAGTGCCCTTGTTCTGAGCACTGAGTGAGTCATTAAAAAACAACCAAGCAAACTATAATCATAGAAGGCCTGATAAACTTGGAAAACTCTTACCACCTACAGGAGAGGATTTGTTTTTAATCTTTCTCGAATATACTATTAAAAAAAAAAAAAAACAAATAGCTGTTTAAAAACATTTAGTGTGTTTGCGTGTGTTACATATGCTAAAACACTACAGAGTGCCCGCCACTAAATATTAAGGTATAGAATACCAAAAATGTCAGCTCTTTGTTTTCTTTTTTTGAAAATAAAAGTGCAGATATGCTATCATGGTTCTCAGAGGGTTGGTTTAGAAATATATATCTTATATATAGATAGGTAACAAAATATGAACAGAAAGTGGCTTTCAAGGATTGTGAGCTTTCTCTTTAAAAAACACTTGATTGGAGGATAAAAACTGCTCGCTCAGTGCTAAGAGGGCCAACAAGTTGACATGATTACAGGAGGGTTTGCTTTTGACCTTCAAATGCGACATGCATTTATTGGATAAGAGGCAATCTTGATAAAATATGGTGAATTAATTATTCTCTTTGTATAGTGGTTAAGTCTTTCTCCCATAGTTATCTACAGTGCAGTGGCCAGCAGGACAGTGTGGTTTGCTAAAGCAGTGATGAAAACAGGAAACTACTGTAGTTATAATTGTTTAATACACCCTGCCACATGTCCAGATCTAAAAGATTTTAATACCGTATGCAAATGTGCCATAGATATAGCTGCTAGCAAGTTGGTTACCTAATTGGGTATTTTTAATTTTTTTTCCTTTTTCTGGAAATCTTTAAGTGGCTGTCCAAAGGTCTTAAAAGTATCGATGGCCACAGTCAGCTGTTACTTCAGGAGAACAGCTGAGTTTCCAGGTTTTTAGCCTGACTCTTAGAGCCTTTAACTATAATAGATCCCTAAACTGGAAGTCTTATGGATGCAGTGGATCTGCAGTGCTTCCTCCTCAGTCAGTCTGTGTTCGTAGTGTTAACATTATTTTATTAATTGCTGTTCAGCAGTGTCAATAGACCTTGTAATCCATGATGCTAATTGTATTCAGAGGCAGTGTGTTTTCTGCAGTCTTGTAAGTCCAAATACTCTTGCTATATACAGTTTACATGTTAACTCCCTTTTTTTCATGATGCATGTACATAGTCACTTGAAGAGGCCTGTAGATGAAGTTGGCTTGACAAATGCAGTTTCATGAAGCTAGTGCAGAAGCAAATGACCAGCAAAAAGTGGCAATGCTGACAAATTCCCAGTACAGCACAAAGACGACGATTCGGTGGATAAATCATCCTGAATGAAGGATGCTATCTTTGGTCACAAATTAGCTTACAGGGTAAAAAATAACAAAAACCCAAAATCAAATACAGGGGAAAAAAATGAATTCACTGCATCTGCACAAGTAGAAATGGCAGTGTCTTCCAGTGATTATGTAGATAACAATGTCTACACCTAGAGAAGATGAATGTTGCATACTGGATGGATGGTTACGTGGTGGTGTTGAGGGGTGGCAGCTTCTCATTTAGCATCCTGTTTCCAGTCCTCTTTGCAGAAGTGTCTAAGAAGCTGCTGGAGGTCGTGTTGGAGGTCATCCTGTGGTAGTGCTTCTGGTGTGTCATCCAGTTCTTCTATATGAACGTGTTTTCCATACCGATCCTTCATCACAGTCCTCTTCTGTGTGCTGGCTTTATTCAGCATTGTCCTAAAGAAAAAGAACGAGAAATCTTTCTTAGAGAGCCCACAGTTTCTGAAGGCTTTAAGAGATGCTCCTCCCCAGGTGGAATTTTAAAGTTTTCAAATTTTATTTAAAGTAAAACGGGAAGAATTGTAAGCTGGCAGTTTAAGCCGGCTACTAAGGTCAGATGTTCTTTATTCACTCTGTATTGAATGTAACACACATCACCACTTAACTGGCTTTTCATAATGTAAACTAGTGGCAGTTCATCTCCTCATGCTTATTACACGTACAGTTTTAGATGCTCAGCAAAAACGTGTTTTAACATTGGCATGCAACACACTTTGAAATTCACACAGCACCTTCCTAATTGCTGTATTTCGCTTCTACACTCAAAGTCGTCCTGTAGAACATTAACATAAGATTCCTGTATGGTACTTTCAGTTTCTTAAGCTAATGGCTTCTTCAACACTTGCTTCTGGGCAAGCCTGCCTTAAGACAGTCAGTAAAACTGTATCTACTGACCCTTAAGTGTGGGAGAGAAAATGTATGCGTATTTGACTTATATTTATATCCATATATCCTCTCATCCATTTTGACAGCGATCATCCCCGGTACAAAAAAGACAGGGATCTCCTGGAAAGAGTCCAGTGGAGGGCCACAAAGATGGTACAGGGACTGGAGCATCTTCCCTATGAGGAAAGGCTGAGAGACCTGGGGCTGTTCAGCCTGGAGAAAAGAAGACTGAGAGGGGATCTCCTCAGTGTATATAAATATCTGAGGTGTGGGGGACAGAGGGATTTGGTTTGTGGGGACAGGACAAGGAGTGATGGCCACAAGACAGAGCCCAGTCAGTTCCACACCAACATGACAAAGAACTTCTTCATGGTGAGGGTGCCGGAGCACTGGGACAGGCTGCCCAGGGAGGCTGTGGAGTCTCCTTCTCTGGAGATATTTAAGTCCCGTCTGGACGCCTACCTGGGCAGCCTGCTCTGAGGAACCCGCTTTGGCAGGGGGATTGGACCCAGTGATCCTTCAAGGTCCCTTCCAACCCCTTCAATTCTGTGACTTGAATAATGAGTCAACTGGTATGAAAAAATATTTTTGAAGTATTCTTGATTAATGTTGTTAACTGTAAATCATACTACTATTATTTTGTATCAGCTCCAAGGAAATCAGTCAGGCAGCGATACACCTTTATACTGAGTCTAACTAGGATGGAGTTACCTTTCGTCACAGCAGCAGCCTGTATGGTGCTGTGTTTTGGCTTTGTGCCCCCAACTGTGTTGGTAACAGACCAATGCTTTGGCTACTGCTGAACAACAGTGCCTGCACAGCATTAGGACTTTGGTTTTGGTTTTGTCCCTCCTGACTCTGTGCTCCTCATGGGTGTACTGGGGCTGGGCAAGAAATTGGATGTAGACACAGCCAGAACAGCTGACCCAAACTAGCCAGAGGGGTGGTGGATGTCATATAGCATCATGCTCAGCAATAATAACTGACGTAGAGGAAGAAGTGGGTGTGTGGGAGTGTCTGTTTGTCCTTCAGGGTGACCGCTGCCCAGAGACTGGCTGGGCATCAGACTGCTTATGGGAGGTGGTGAATGATTCTTTGCATCATCCTTTCTTCACTTACTAAATTGTCTTTATTCAACCCTGTACCAAGGAGAGCGGGGAAGGAGGATTAGCAAGCAGTTGTGCCCTACTTAGCTGCTAGTCCACAACACCCTTATTGACCAAGTCTTTTCAACTGATTGTAGACCTTTCCAGTGTGTATATCCCTTCCTGTAACAGAACGTTAGTAGTAATGATTAGTACTTTTGTAATGAAGCTTTAGATACTGCCAGTGGTTTCACTTTACACAATTAAATCCACATCTGTTCATAATGAGTTTGTTAGTTCTTTTCTAGTAACAGTTCACTGACATGCCAAGCCAAACCTTTTAATAATTGATCCATCCTCTTTCATGATTTCTTTCTCTACTAAAGCAGGGAGCTGGACTTTCATTTGGTTACCTGTATAGCTCAATGCCTCAAATTAAAACATAAACTTCCAATTAAAACATAAGAACAGAAACCTAGGACAGAAGGTAATTGCTCTTCATACCTTAATACTTGATATAAATGAAGCTGAATGGTGAGAAAATGATGAATAGACAATAGAGAAGCATCTGCCTGCCATTTGCATCCTTACAACCCTTCCCCAAACATACAGGTTAGTCACAGTTTTTTGGGTAGGATAGTGTCACTGTGCTAAGAATTGTACTGAAGCAATCTTAGTACTTCCAAGTTTGAAACAGCCCAAATCAAGGCCCTGGAGCACCACGGTTGCAGAACTCATCCTGTGTGTCTATTTACAACAGCCACTACAGCAACCCTTTTCCTGTCACAGAAAATATTCTCTTTTATAGCTGTCCCACCTGTCAGCTTGAGGTGCCTTGTTCTCTGTAACTAGACAGGCATACATAGAAACAGATGAAATGAAAGAATCAGGGAACTGGAGCCTGGCAAGCTCTTCCACAGAGTATCTACTGTTACTAATACTTAAAGAAAACAAAAAAGGCAGCATTTTTATTCCTTGTTGGCGGGGTGTGATCTTCTGTGTTTAAATTCTGTTACTGAAATGTCTAAACTCATCAGAAAAAGCATAAAAACAGGAAAAGTGTTAATTAGCTTGATAGCTATTTCTTCCTTTCAAGAGGAAAAGGAATAATTGTGAGACATCTGCCTACTGAGAGAGTAGACTTAACTGTTTCAAGTTCTAAAATGAGGTCCACGAGGGGCACTGTATGGATGGCCTTCTTTACGAGTAACCACACACACAATTTCTACCAACTTTACTTAAATCCTCTGTCTTATTATATATTTTTTTCATCTTAAAAAGTTTCACAGTTAATTCTGTAATGGCAGCTTCTTCCCCTGTGCATACCTTAATATATTGATCTTTTCATAACATGGCCAAGTATTACAACAGAGGTTTGTATTTGGTAGTTGAGTTTAATGCTCCACCAGCAAAACTTTCAGTAGAGTTTGTCTCCAGGTATGTTGTGACACTTGTTTTATTTGTTACATTAAAAAGGCATCTTTACCTCTTCAAAGTCCTCTTTGGCTGACGGAAGATCAGTAGCTAAGCTAGCATCTCCTAGGTGTTTCTCTGTTCTCTCTCCTTGCACTACAGTTGTCTTTATGACTTTGCTGACCTTGCGGCCTTCCACTGGTTCAGACTGGAAATTGGAGGCACTGGGCAAAACACCTGGTTCAGACAAAGTCACCTGGAAGGTTAGAAAACAGATTTATATTGGATACGAATTACATAGCAAATAAAATCTTAATATCTGTTCTGTGATTCTTTCTTAATCATTGCCACAGAGAACAAGAAATGTCTCACTTTCTAAGCATGCACATCAAAATAGTGAGTGTATATTTTATTACCTGCTTTACAGCTCCAGAACAAGACCTTGTAAATACCTACCAGTTCAGACAGCAGGAACAGCCCTAGAGAGCATGTTCAGCTGAGAAGCTTTATGCTACCAGGGTGGAAACTGCTCCTGGAGCCTGAACTAGCTTGAGGGTAGCAGGGCTGCTGCCACCCTCCACCACACCACAGGCTGCCAGACTGGCTCACGTGTTCCAAGGCCGCTGGAATTATAGGAAGCAACAAGTGGGCCTCTTGCAGTGAATCTCGGCTGTATTTGCCAGGTAGCATGAGTTAGTGGTATCCATTCACACCATAAAATTAAGATAGTATTCTCAGGGGTGAGACAGACTTGTAAAATCCAAGGAACTCTTACAGGAACAACAGGCTACAATTTTAGAATACCGTATGAAAGAGACAAACACAGTTCTAATCGGCAAAATACAAATTCCATGTATATGGGCTCCATGTGATATGGAGTAGTTCTGCTATGGTCAGCTAACTTTTAAAAAAAAAAAAAAAAGCTTTGTTTTTATGTTCCTTTACACTCCTAGGGAATTAATTCTGATGATCAATTCTGGTGAGAGAGAACAGTAATCATGTTCTTAGCATTTTGAATGTCTCTTAGTTAAACGTTGCTTCCAATTGCAGTGCTGCTGAAATGAATCCTTATTTATTGGCTTCTGCTTCTCTGTCACTACCTTAATTGAGCTAATACAAACGTCTATAGGGCTGCGTTGTGATCTAAGGCAGGAAAAGATAAACTGAGAAGAACTTTGCAGTTGCTTTTTTCTTTCTTAATTGCCTGGCTCCATAGTTTGCATGAAGGTAACACTTCTGTTTAGCATCTTCAAATCCAAGAATGCATGAGTACTTTAAACCTGATACAACTGGATAGTTCTAGAATGGCTTAGCTGTAGAAATCTGGAGAACATCGGATCATTTCATTACAATATTCACCAACTTCCTTATTAGAGGATGAGGTATAATAACAAAGGCACACTTGCCATTTATCTATATGCCATCTTGGTACATACTGCTTTCTTTATGAATTTAGAACTTCTCATGAATCACAATCTGTATCCTGACATGTTTTCAGAGACAACTGTCTCTTCTCCCACCCCCTGCTTTTCTCTGTCTTTTTTGGAGGCCTTTCCATCTGCAAGGAAACTCTTCAAAGGATCATTCAGAAATGAATGTTACTGCCATAAGATGTAGCTATTGGGTACACTGGTGGTGGGCGTACTGCAGCTTTGTCCCATCACAAGGGAAGTGGGTGATCTGACCTCTGACTGTTCACTGTCACTCTTTAGCACAACCCGTTTTAGAACTTTGGAATAGCCATCTCCTTCTTCAACGGTGACAGGTTCTTGTGGTGTTCCTTGCATTATGATGTCTTCTTTTTCTGTGCCATCTGGAGAAACATATCGCCGGATGATCTTTCTAGTGACCTGAAGGAATGAAATAGAGCTTTGTCCCAAAATAATTAGCAATTCCTTCGTGTTCTCTCTACAGAACCTTCTACTCAAAGGGCATCTTTCCTACACAGAAAAACCTACATAGATAGTTCAGCATTTTAGTCTTTAACACACATTCTCACAAATACCTATAGTAAAGCTGCACATTGATGCACTGGCCCTGCTTTGTTTATCCCACAGCAAAGCTTCCATAAACCTATTTCACAAATGGAGTGAGGATATACACAGATATGAGAATGACTCTAAAATGGTAGTTACCATTAGGAGAAGCGGTATAGCCTCTTAGAGAGAAAACAGTTTACAACAGCATAACTGCTAAAAGTCATTTTTAGACTGGCTTTCAAAAACTCAAAAAGTATCAACTAATTAAAAAGCTTCTGAAAATAAGAGGTTATCAACTTTGCTACCAAGTACTTAGAACTAGATCTGCAGAGGGACTTGGTCATAACACTATTATTGCTCGTGGTACTAACACTGCTGCCCTAGAGACCTAGAATTAACCCGCTTAAGAGACCTAATCTGGTGCTTAAGCTTTCTAGGCAGTGGCAAGCCAAGCACAGAGCAGCATAAGAGAATTAAAGGGCTCAAGATGAGATGAATCTCTCAGGAGGATGGCTACACATCTTTCTGTGGACACATTTCCAAATGCTTTCACAGCTCCTTCTGACAAGATATTCTGGTGCCGTAAAAACTGAACTGTATGTACAGCTACAGAAATTCAGGAACCTGCTTGGACACAGCTGAGTGAAGATTTCAAAGGCCTAAAATCTGGATTTAGGTGACTTGTGGATCTATCCCCCCACTGGTTTCATTAATATGAGTACACATACTCTTAACTATTTATTTAAAAAAAATAAAAATAAAAAATCAGCACTTCCTCAGAAATGGTCAGGTCTATGTAGAATTCTCATTGGATTTATGTGGGAAAATTAAGCAATATGTTAAGTTATAAAAAAAAATATAAAACAGAATACTCCAAATCTTCACATCTTGGAATCTCTCATGAACAGAAAGTCTGGTTTCTGCTATGCTCAATTTTTAAAAATCATGCCCCTTTACAAAATAAAATTGGGCATGTATGTGGATTTATTTATTCTTCCTTTAAAGGATAATAAGAAGGTAGCAAGGGTTGTAACTGATAATACCTTCTTTACCACTGTCTGGCCATGTTCATCTGTATATTGCTCTTCTGTGACTGTTTCTGGTGGCATTTCAGGCATACTATCAGCCTGTATGACAAAGAACAAAATTTAAGGAAGCAATGTCTTAATGCAGGTGTGGTTTTTTTTGTTTGTTTTTTTTTTTTAAAAAAAAAAAAAAAAAAGAAGCAACTTTAAAATCAGTTAGAATAAAATTGAGAAATGTTAGAAAGAATTTGTTCTGCACTTGAATACCTAAAGACGTGCAAAGGAAAGTTACAAAATGGACAGGCAAACATGTTAGTTGACTGTGCTGCGTGTTGTCCTCTTACTGAGGTGCTTAATGGGGTGTAGAGTTGTGTTAGTAGTATTACTACAATCCTCTTTTCAAGAAGAGGTATTAGAATGGTTTATCTAATGACCATGCATTATTCAGGAGCACTGCAGCTTCAGGTGCAATACCAGCCACATGGTTCTCTCAGCATCACTCCTGAAGGTATTACACCAGACATTAGGCACCACTGGCTCGTGCAATCATTCAACACTCGGTACCTGAATAATCACCCGGCGACGAATGACCCTGGTAGTTACCACCTCGTCCTCGTCCGAGCTGGTCTCCAGCTCGCCTAACTCCTCTGCTAGCTCCTATGGGAAGCATGGAAGCAGTGCTCTGTTGTATGCAATGCTAGCATTATTTACAGTCTCTGTCTTCCTTTTACCTAAAACCATCCTCTCTTCTGAAAACTTGTGCTTCCAGGATTTTGCCTCTTACCTGACTTCAGTCTGTAAAACACCGATGTAGGGGCAGGGGGAAAGCTTTGGCCACTTGACTGTACATTAGTTGTTCATTAGTGTGTTGAAAGAAGATCAGTCTTTGTGATATTAAGTCTATAAGATGGCCTTAAGTTGCTTCAGTGCTCTTAAGGTTGCCAGAGACAAGCCTGAAATATGTTGTATGACATGACTAACATGAACCAGACAGTATTGCTAACACCAACTCTGGCATTCATATGTATTGCGTGTGTTTTCTGCATTATGCAGAAATCTGTATGAAAGCCTTTTAGTCCTCCATACTAAGTGCATAGCATAGCATACAGACAGTAGGACTCAGCAGCTTTAACTAGAGGTGAATGCATCAACAGTCTCAGCACTGGAAAGAAAAAGTTAGTTGCAAGTGTTGAGGTTCTCCTGCACAGGGAAGAATTCAAAATTTAAATGAAGAGGTCAGAAGGCAAAGAGAAGCTGAAAAGAACTACTTGGGAAACATCTACAGTATAAAAGCATAAGGGGGAAAATAAATATTCGGTGGGGTGGGTTTGGAGGAGATGAGGATTATTGTAGCAATTCAGTAGTACGTTATGCTTGACAGCAGCCGTTGTATTGAGTCCTAAGCTAAGCTTTCAACATCACATTTATCCTACGCATTTTATATTCAGCATTCTTCTGAGATCTTGGAGGCGGATCTCTGAGACATCACTCTAGAGGTGGTACATTTGGCAACATAAACAGCGACGAAAGAAGAGTCTGTTCCTAGGTGAATGTCTAAACAGGAAACCAATTCTTAAGAACTGTTCTTTCTTTGCTCTAACTTCATCGATAAAACTAATTTCCTGCTCAATTATGCCTTCTGTTCTGACTCTTAAAACAGGCAAAAAAAAAAAAGCTGTTTATTCTTAAACCTAATCTGCCGAGTACCTTATATTCCCCCAAAAGCCATGTAGTTGCTCTCCTTTATTCCCTCTGGACTTTTCACCAAATATGCAAGAAGGTTCCTTTGTCTTACACAGCCAAATGACCTACCTCATATACATTTTGCTCCCCTCTTCCATTTGCTGTCTCCATTTTTCTTCACTGCTTGCATGCTACATAAACACCATTCTCAAGTTTTTCTTCCAGTGCATCTTTAGTCTTCTGCAACGTACATCCTGCTGCCTTTTTTTCCATCTCACTAAGTTTACAACGTTTTTCATGTCATTCTTGCTGATGCTCTGGGCCAGCCTTGTCTTCTTGAGCTTTTAATGTTGTAACTTTGCGTTTTGTACATCTATTTTTCAGCATTCACTTGTACATGGTTTGCTTCTGCATCTGTTACTTACACCAAGTAACTCTTTCCCACATGCATGGACATAACTGCCACAGATCAAAGGACAAGTAAGGCTAGCAAAACCAGAATTACAGTTTAGCCTTTAGGATCTTGGTTTTGCTTCTGCTATCGAAACCTCTACACAAATGACTATAGCTAGCCCTCAGAACCACAGAGGAAAGGGAAAATGGCTCAGTTGCAGATGAAGATTAATCAGGCTCATAGAAAAGATTCCCATTTTAAGAATGACAGGACATAAATCTTGTCCACTGTGTTAATTACTTTGAGGAAAAGTTGGTATTTACCTTTTCCAAAGACTCCTCCTCGTAGCCACTTCCAAGCTTTTCTGGCTGTTCATCAGTTGACTCCACTATCACTAGACTAGTTCTCCTTGGAGAGACGTCATCCTGATGGAGCTCAGGCTCCTCAGGCTCTTGGATGATGGGAGATTCACTGCTCTGCGAAGATGATGGGGAACGTGGGGATGATTTTTCTCTCTCTTCCTTTGCCACGCTGAAGCATGCAGATTTTTCATTTGCTGCCTTTCCAGTTTCTGGTGCTGCAGACTGCTCTGTTCCTGGAGTTGTGACACTGTGAATTACAGGTTCAAGAGTTTTATCAGATAACTGTAGTCCACCTCTGAGGGTGACTCCAAAGGATCATGTCAGACTTATGCTGATTGCATTAACATTAACCATTTCACTGCCTAGAATCACCTGTTGAGGCTTGCTTTTCTCTTTTCATACATATAGGTATGTATGTGTATATATATGTATGAAAAGAGAATATATATATATATATAATGTATATGTATACACACAAACACACTTTAACTTTTAAAACTTCTTAGATGTTTTGGAGCTAGCATCTACATGCATTTTGTTTTTCCTCTTGTCCTAAAAATTAACAGAGGAAATTGCGAAGTCTTACTAGCTGTGAGTCCAGATTCCTTTCTACATAGCCAATCCCATGACTAGATAACAGTTATAGATTAACTTGCATGTGTATGTGTTGTTTTTTTCCTGGTATAAGTTGTGTTTTGACAATTTATTGTGCTCCCCCAACTATTGCCATCTACACAGCTGTGTTCCAAAGAAAGAAAACATTTCATTGTAGTACAAGTTAAACAGCATTGATCTGGCCTTTTTTCCCATTCAGTGGGCTATATGCATTATTGTAGAATTTCTCTTCTCATAAAAGCTTCCTCTTCATATAAAGCTACTTACATCTAGCCCAGTTTTCATCCTAGTTCACACTAGAGGTGAAGGACAGCGATTTTCCCCTGTCATTGCTACTCTCATTTTAGCATTGGCAATACTGTCTCAATATTTTTTGTCTTTGGCGGTAACAGTAGCTTTAAGGAATCCATGCTCTGGCTGCAGAATACATGCAAATAGCTTACTGACATTTCTACCAGCTGTCAGTATTTGCAGGTAAGTTATTTGTCTTCCATAACCTTAATAATACCTGTGATAGTCCACTTCGTATGTATGTGTTTGGTTTTATTGTACTGGACTTTGTTCTTTCTGTGCAGAATTGTGCCACTTGAGCAGCTAAAAACACACCATTAAAAATTACCCTCTATTCCTCAAAAGCATTTGTTCCCTTTCTTATGCAAATCATTAGGAAGTATTGGTATTTTTGCATATCAGTGCAACCTAGGCCTACCTTGGATGCTTGTTTCTGTCTCCCAGCCTCTCTTCAGGTTGTAAAACCTCTCTGTTCAGAGCTGCATCTCAACACCAAAGCTAATTGCTCCTAGGAAAATCACCAGTTTGGAAGGGAATCCTCCCTATTTTGCTAGCCCATGAATACCTGAATCAAAGAGTTGTCACTGTGGGTGAAAGGATGGGTAGGACCAAAGAAACTTGATCCTTTTCAGGTCCTTTTCCAAATGAAACCAACTCCACCAACAGCCCTGAATCGGAATTCAAAGCTATGCTATACAGGTCCTTTAAGTCTGTACTTCATCATGTAGTGTTCCTTTAAGTACTTTTGTCTTGTCTGTGCAAAACCCTCTCTGTTCCTTCAGCCATCTGAAACTCGCTTGTAAATATCTAATTGCTAATATGTAGTTAGGAGTTTTGCATGTAATGATTAAGTTATGAAAAATTTGCCTCAATTTAAAAAGCCATCCTCAAGTTGAAGAAAAGGCCCTCTAGTGTTAATTCCATCAAGTTTATATGTTAGATGGCAAGTAATGTTGAAAAATACAGTTTGACACAAGAAAGCCTGTGTTATCCCTCTTTTCCTTCATACATATTGAACTAGATTATTAATGTATGTTCACAGTGGAAGACTGACTTTCTCTCCCAGTCTTTAAGGCTTCCACCACATTGATTAAGAAGGCAAGCCTACAGAAGGAACTCATGAACTAGTATGCAGAATTGAAGGAGAATTCTAGTGAGTTCATCTGTTTCAAATGAAACTGTAAAAATGCTCTTATTACAGAGAAGAGAGAATCTATTCCACATAGGTCCCGTTTTGGTCTTTTGACACTTACAAATATTCATGTTGTGAAGCAGATGTTTTTTCTGGCACATCCTGGGGTTTCCCTGAGAATTCGGATTCTACTTGTTCCTTGTGTGCTTGTCTCAGGAGCTCAGCCATTGACAGTTCTGCCTCACTCCTGGGAGTGCTGTCCTGGAAAGGAGAGTAACTAACAGATACATCTTCCTCGGAGACAATAGGAGGGTGTTCAGTTGGGTCACTGTCTTTAGATATTCTGTGCTGTTGTTCTTGCTTATGTCTTGAACTGAACAGATCTTCTTGCAGTGCAGAAAACCCTGCGAAAACAGAAATGAGAAATGTCATTACAAGTCTCATCAGAATGCAGAAAGTCACTTCAATTCTCTATGTGCGTTTAAAATCCCCGGAAGGAATAAAGTACCCGAATTTTTTAGACAGCTTGAGTGGGAGAGCATATAACTTCTTCTCTAAGCAGTAGAAGGAACACTGGATTATCACTACAACTGCCAAATAATTAATCTTGACAGTAATAGGCAAAATAAAATCTGCCCAGAAATCTACCTACACCAATTAATCTCAAACCTCCCCAAAGTATGAAAGATTTGCAATAGTGTTTTTTGTTTGTTTTCCAGCAGACTGGAACACATTTTAGTTACTTTTTTTCCCCCATCCCTGATGTAGCTGCTTATGGAAAAATAATGACACAGGTCCATAGCTTGTGTAGTTATAAATACTATACAAGTATGGGAAAATAAATTCATACAAATCTAGCTGCAAGGGCTAGCTAATTCATATACATCAAAATAATTCTTAAAAACAAACAACTCTCCCCTCCCTCTCCCCCAGACACAATCTCAAAACGTGGGTCTAATTCTGCAGAATGCAGAATTGATACATGAATACATGCATTTGTATTCCACAAGCTACAAGTCATAAGCTTTTGTTTTTCTTCACTAACCCCATTCAGTCGAAACCTGCTGAACTCCAAAGAACAGCTTGGTGGAAAACGTAGCTATTTGATCTGAATTTGAGCAAGATATGGAGGTTAACAAACTGATCTGTTGTTGTATTTGAATGCTAATTGCAGCAAACATAAACTATTCCTACATCATCTACATAAATATGGAATGTTTGTGACTGTCTTAATACTTTACCAAGCTACTCGTTCAATACTAAGTTAAGGGTGTGAAAGTATCACTTCCAAAAAACAATGAGAATTTTACTTCACGTAATTTGGAGATGTTTCTTTAGTGTACAACTATTGATCTAATCTGAAATTCTATGCAGCATCATAGCAGAATTGCAAGTAATATCCTGGATACCTGAATCCAAAAGGTTTTCCAAAGCATTGACTAGTTTTCCTTTTACAAATCTTGATCAAATTCTAATGTAACCTTATTTTTTATTTTTTGCTCATATATCTGCTTTCATAAACTGGACATAAGTAGTAACAGCAGGTTCTGGCAACATTCCTTTATTTGCTTTATAAGAATCTGCTAATGCAGAGATTTTTATACTTACTGACCTAGAGAGATGTGCGCTGTCATGCTTGCCTTCATCCATCTTATCTGCACTTTCAAAATTAGGTTCTAGTGCTCAGTCATAAGAATTAACAGCCAAACATTTCAGAACAGGAGCTAGATCATGGATGAGATAACCTGAGCAGCCTGTGACTGTATCAGGAGATGTTTACCTTCACTGTGGTCCAATCCTATCGTTTGTTCAATTTCTGCATACGTGCGAGTGCCGTGAACTTGCATGGAGTCTATGCCGCTGGTCTCCATTAGGTGAACAATATCCATTCGGTTGATTTTTGTAAGACACTGGGTAAGATTTGTATCTGTGGCATTAAAATGACACCATGTAGCTGAATTAAGAACTTCACATGTTCTCCGTTCTATTTTCAATACGAATTATGTATGTAGGATACTGATTTAGAAGCATGGCTATGTAAGATAGGGGCTGCACACAAAAATTACCTCTGATCTAGTCTTTCCTTTCACAAATTAGTCTAGTTCCCCCAAGTATTTTTTTTAGTTTAGGAAAAGAAACTTAAGTATTTTTCCACTCTTGCTTTGCTGTAAGTTGTTCTCCAAATGAACAATATTAAACTATTCTCTCTAACAGAATCCTACGATACACGATGTTATAGAGACAAGCTTAAAAATAGAACCCAACCTATAGCCATTCTTCCCGCTGCCTAAATTTTAAACGTATTTTATTTTTTGGATTATAACACACATTGGCCCACTTGTATATTGAGACAGTGTAGATGTACTATAACTGGTAATGAACCTGTTGCATGTTTCCCATCCCTTTCAAGCCAGTATTTGAGGAGTGCGTGGCTCTGGTCTTGAAGTGAATTAGGATTTTCAATCCTGATTTGATGGATTTGCTCTTCTGTGAAATCCAGTTCTCTTGCTAGCTCTGAAAAATAAATCATTTTCTGTAAAGATGTCTTTTATTTTTTTCCCCCACCTTACATCTATTTTACGGTAGTCTACAGCAAAATGGTTTACAAACTTTTCTGACACCCATTTCTCTTTGTTTCCATTCACCTTCTTATGTTTAGACACTGTTAAACAAGAGGTTCAAGACAAATTCATAATTGCATTATGCCTAGAAGTGATGGCTCTATGTCAGCTTTTCTTTAATGTGTGCACCATTTCTCAGAGATACAACCCTACTGACAAAACCATGACAGAGTACCATGCTCTGTCAAAAGCACCATGCTCACCAAATCCAGTGAAAGAATTGATTTTGAGTAAAGGCATTTTGTACGGCTGGATTAAAGAGTAATCATATTACTCCCCTGGACTTGTTTCATCAAAAGAAAAGTAAATGCCTATGAATCACAGTTGAGAACCAAAAACTAAAATGTGAGGCTAATAACTAGTGCCTTTCTGACATAGCATAGGCTCAGACTGCAGTCCAGAAAAGAGAAATGGCTTTAACAGCCTGTATTATATCCAGAATGAAGGTCAGCTTTCTCCCACTAAACTAAGACATGACTGTACGTAGAAACAGGCAATCAAATGATTTAAAGCCACAGGGAAATTTGAGAGATTCCTACTATTACTCCTGGTCTCCAGACTTCTGCTCCTCTCACAAAGAAGGACTCATACTCTATTCCGCTGTAATTATAACTATGGTGGATGATGGAGGGTGCCACATTTTAAGGGAGGGAGCAGGGGGGAACCCTGGTCCCCAGGACCCAGATAAACTTATTTCCAAACTGGCTTGTATACTGGTGCAACTGTAACCTTGAACAAATGCACAGTAACATTATATCGGATTGAAGTTCTAGGTAGTCAAGGAAGTTTGAACAAAAACCAAGCACTGTTTTATCCCTCAAAGTAACTTTTGACGCAGCCATTTTTACCATAATCAATCTTTATCATAACACAAGACAGGAATACTTTTGCAGGTGTATTTCTCTGTCCTCTCCAAAATTCTGTAAAATACTCATCAAAACAGACAATTCTGTATCCATTGTTTTTTAGTTTTGTTTTCAGATCTGTCTAGTCATTTCTATTAATACTAAAAAAAAATGAAAGAAAAAATCAGCACATTCCTAATCTGTTACATTGCATAAATCTAAGTCCTACTGACTTGAAAGATAATCCATCTTGGGAAAAGTGACATATACTTCCAGTGTTCTCTATAGATTGAAATAGAGAAATATTGAAATAGAGGACAGGAAAGGAGGAGATCAGTAAAATATACAAAAATGTCAGTGATATTTTGTTATTCTCTGAAGATGCTTATAAAAACAGTATAGAGCACAACCTCAATTACCATGTAGTTAACACTTTTTTTTTTTTTTAATGCAATTCTTCTTTAACCACTAGAACCCCACTTACGTTCATCAGTGTGGTACTGCTCTAGGGTTAGATACAAAAAAGCATAGACCTGATTTAAATTTCTGTTGAATTGCACAGTTTAACATAGCAGAGAGATTTCTCCATAGCTCTTTCCTTGTAAATGCTTTTGGGATGATTGTCAGTGACACAGATCTGCATTTCATTCTCTTATCCCCCAGAACGTTAATTGTGCTGTCTTGGAGTGATTTTTACAAATATGACCTTTTTCATTTCTTTTTCCTACGCACACAGAAAAGTAAAATAGCTTCCATAAAAAAAAAAAAAGAAGCTGATGTGACCTTTCCCCATAGCAATCTTCCAGCTCAGGATTTCCAGAACACAAACGATGTTCATTCATCTATCTTCTAGTCAGTTTATGTTCTAGAGTCATCGCACTTTGTGAGAAAGTGTAAAGTAACGTATGCCGACGCTGTCACTTCCTCAACCTAGGAGCTTTCCCTCTGGAGATACCACAACAACTACAGAGGAGTTACCTCTTCATCTTAGTTCTTACCTAACAGGCTAGAGGAATCTTAGTAATCAGCAAACAATCTAGTTCCTATAAGCTACTGAAGTGTTTCTATGAAACAGTTTTAGAGAATGAGGAAATCATCTGAAAGAAACACAAAAACATTGAGGAGTGCTCGCCTTGTTTCTCACTAGAATAGATAACGTGCATTTTACCTGTCCAGCTGAATCCAAGGTGATCAGCAATGTGGGCCAGTCTTTCCTCTGTCCTTTCCTGATCATGCTGTTGATCTAAAGGTCAAAGAGAACAGCCACAAGTTGTCTTTTACAAATCAAAAAGCATTTCCATAGGTGATAAAGACCTAGAAGGGATAGCATTTTTTTCTGACTACTCTAATCTAAACAAGGACAGGCTGCTACAACTGGGTAGTTACAGTAAGGATTGCAAATCTCCAGGTCTAACAAAGAAGAAAAAGGTAGCTTGATTTTTCAAAAGTACAGAACTATCTACATTTCCCATTTGAAAATCAGACTTTAATGTAAAAATCTAAATAAGGAGTGAAGTGCCTACTGTACTATTTTATCCAAGCGTTTTATTCTAAAACTTCATTCTAGCATTAAGGTGAAGACTAACTAAGTTAAGAGCTATAAATTTCCATGCCTCCTTAGTAAATGCCAAGGTTGCAAAATTCATCTGGACTGGTGCTTCTAATTGCTTTCTTTCTGTGGTAGCGAAACTTTTGTTCAAACAGTCCATGTGGCATTTCATGTTATAGTTTTCATTTGGAAATTAATAATTGAAATGGCTTTGACTCTTTCAGCTAGGGAGTGATACAAAAGACTTACATTGAAGGCAAGGAAAAATCAGACATTCATTCACCAGTCTGTCTATTTCAGAAACAGTGAGACTTCACTGTTCCTCCCATCCCCAAGGCTAATTTGAGGATGTCAGAATTTGAGTTTTGATTTTCCCTGAATGAACACACGGATTGCAAACATTCAGAAAACTGATTGAAGTTGGTGAAATATGGCTTCATTTTAGCTACTGGATTTCCATCACAGCTACCCAATGGCAGTATGCAAGTAAGTGAGGGGAAGACCAAACACCAGACAACTTCTACTTAAGTTTCTGGTGACACAGAATTTTCATGAGAGAGAAATGGCCAAAAAAAGGAATAAGACAAACTTGATTCTTCAAAGCTTCTGTATGTTTCTTTGGGTAAAAACAAAAGAGAAGATGGATTTGCCTGTTCCAGTTTCAATTGATGCCAAAAAAAAAAAAAAAAAAAAAAATTACTAATAAAAATAGGGTCAGGGAAAGCCAAAAGTCAAAATGCGTATGACCCGAAAGGTCAGTTTAATGGTAAATACATATTTTTAGAAGTGTTTGTGTTTAAGGTAACACTTCTCATAAGCACACATGGCTTGCAATCTTGAGATTATTTCACAGACAAGAAAAATACAGACACAACGCAAAAAACAAACACAGCTTATAAAGAAAAAAAAATACACAACTAACCACCAAAAGCTTACAAGAAAATACCACACATGTATACAAACTTACATATACACACACACACACCAAAGAAAACAAGAAACAAAAAGTTTAATTTATGACATGCGTCGCACAGGGAATCCCAGTCGTTGGCAAATACCTTCAGCATGGTCATGGATATTGTCATCAGGGATACGTTCAATCTGAGTCTCTACAGACTCATCCCAAATGGGTCTGGTGTCAAAGATGTCTTCAGGAACTGACTGCTGAGTCTCAATGGATGGCACATTTTCAATAACTGAAACTTCTAGGGCACTACTGCTTTCGTCATCTGAAACTAATTCTTGTTCTCTCTCTGACTGTGTGAGTCTTTCCACTAACTTAGAAGCTTCATCACTAATTTCTTCAAAGAATTCTATGGAGTTTTTGTAAAGGTCAAAAAAATGTTCCTTACTTTCTTTTGTAGGACTAAAAGCACTGCGGGAGGCTGTAGTGCTCCTGCTTTTAACTGGCAACCGTGATGAAAATACCTTGAGTCTTCCTGTTGTTGCCTCCTCTGAGTCTAGCTCAACCTTCATCTCCCTCTCCCTCGTCTCTGCTTCTGCCTCTGCATAACTCCTAGCTTTTATCGAGCGTTTAATCTTTGGGTCCATGGGAACACTTGCATCAGATTCAGATTTACTTCGGTTATCTTGTTTTGTAGGTAGTTTGCTTGTCGTGTCAAGAGCTTTGGGTGACTCTAGCTTGTGGACAGGTGTGTCTGTGGATGTATACTGTTGTTCAGCTCTTTGGAGCGCTGCTTTGACAGGAATTTTAGACTTTGGTTTTGCTTGGTCATCTTTTCCTTCACACTGCAGACTGTCAAGAAAGCCATCAGTGGGAAGGCTCTCGTTTTCTAATTGTTGCAATGATTGTGATGCAGTAGCAGCTGTTCTTACAGGAATTTTGGATTTGCTTTCACAAGAAGGCACTCTCTCCATTAAAGCAGTAGGGATTTCAATCACAGATCTCTGTTCCTCTGGTGAAGAGTCTGGGGACTCCTCATCCTGTTCAGAACAGACCAATCTAGTGACCTTGGAAAAACCTAACTCATCTTCTACCACAGACTGCTCAGGAGACATAGGGCAAGGCACCTGACTGCTATCAACCATGTCAGTCTCCGCTCCGGAGAAGGGCTCAGCTTCAGAGGCAGCAGTTTCTTTCTTTGGTGATTTTGAAGAAGCTGAAATACCCATTTTAATTGGAATTCTGGATTTAAGCTCTGCTTTTGCAGTGCCTATGCTGACACCTTCACCACTCATTTCTTCTGATTTATCACAAGACTCAGACGGCGAGGGTGAACGTTTCAGTGCATCTTTTCCTTGTATATCCAAGTCCTCTGATTCTGAAGGGGGAAATGGATCTGGTAAGCTCTCTGGCTTAGAAGATTCCACTTCCGCTGCTTCTTTCATTTCTTCACATAAAGAAAGTTCTTCCTGAGGCTGCTGCCCCATTTGGAAGAAGTGAAAACTTTCATCTGGATAGTTCCTTTTGGTCATGTCAATGGCTCCACTTCTAGTCATTTCAAACAACTTTCCTTCCTGAAAAAGAAAAGGATTTTGTTCACTAAGTGGTGTCCCTTCTTCCGTGGGTGTTCTGGCTGGTGTTGTATCAGGTGTTGTGCCTTGGGATCGCCTGTCTACCATCAAACCAAATATCTTTTGTTCCTCTTCTTTCACCCGAGCTTCAAAAGCTTCATCATCTTCACGTATTTCACTCCACATGTCAGAATCCACATCAGTTTTGGTGATGACAACTTGACTGATCAATTTTTCTGTTTCAGTTCTTACATTGTCAATGGTGGATTCAGCTAACTTCGTGGAATCTGATGCTGAAGACCCTGGTGAGATTTTCTGAAATAAATCCTCTGGTTTTGGTTCTATTTCCATATATACTTCCTCTGAAGACTGATATTTGCTACCCGTGTCTCTGCTAAGCAAAATGGTACTGCTCTGATCTTTTCCTTCTTCAGTAGAATAGTCTTCCTTAGATAGCAGACTTTCACCAGATCCTACCTTAACTTCACAGTCAGTAAAAAATTGTTCAGAAGACACATTTTCATAAGGGCTTACTATATGAGGAGCACTACTTTCAGCAGCCTCCACTACACAACTTTCAAGTTCCCCTGTTTCAGTGGTGAGGGATGAATACTCTGGCAAGGGTTCCTCAATATGAGTATCTCCTTGAGGTGTTTCAAGATCTGTATCTACTTTTGCCAAATCACTCCCCAGACCAGAATGGTCAGTGGGATCACCTTCAACCAGTTTGCCATCTTGTGGCACAGAGTACTCCGTGATACTGTGTCCACAAGAATCGTCACCTGCTTTCTCAAGCACTGCTCCTTCAGCAATGAGATCTGAGTGTGTTAACAGTGTGGTGCTTTTGATACTACTTTCATTAGTATCAGATTGCTCTAGTGTTGGTGAAGACTCAACATGAACTTCTTTGTAAGAACTGTCACCAAAAGAATGGCAGGGAGAACCCTGCAATTGTGTGACTGGGGCATTAGGACTAACTATCTCACTGTCATCTGTGCTATCACGTTTTGATTTGTCAGTTTCTGCTGGTGCACAACCATCAGAATGGCAAGTGCCAGATTCTTGTGTGGAAGCCTTACAGCTGTCCCCAAGGACATACGGTTCCTCTTTGTCATCTTCTGTTGGCTTATCCTGTTCTGCTTTAATGGCACCTATCCTGGAAGAACATTGTTTTGAATCGATAGGTTGGAAGCATCCTTCTTCAGGGCTAGAACTGGAGTCAATACTGGATGGTAATGGTGAAGGTGGCTGCACTCGGATCGTGGGCTCCATTAAGAAACCTGAGTCAGCTTCTTTTTTAAGCTCGGTCAATTCTGGCTCACTTTCTGAAGAGGAAGAACTCTTTCTAGATTTTGCTGAAGACATCACTACTGTAGGTATAACTTTTTCTTCAACAGTTGTTGACTCTGGTTCTTCAGCTTCACATGCAGCTTCTGAATCAGCAACTGCAGAAGATTCGTCTTGCTTACAATCCTTTTTGTAATCTCGCTTCTGCTTTGCTTCTTGTTCTAATTCATCAAACATTTTGATTTTGGTTACCATTTTAAACATCTCCTCCTCAGGAGTAAATCTTTTCCTTGGTTCACTTTCACAGTCATCCTCTGGTTCTTCACTGACTTCAGGTATCATGGCCGACTTTCGTATATTTGACAGTGCCTGTGAGTCTGCTGTTTTAGGTGTGATTTCATAGCTAATTTCTTCAGAACTGGGAGTTTCTGGTGAAAGAGGACTTTTCCCTGAACTCTCCATGAGAGATGTTTGCTCTAGACTGTCATCATCAGCACTCCCCTCTGGGTCACGGAGAATCCTGGAACGCACCGATGCCAGCTCTGGACAGGTTTCTCCTTTGCTAAGAACAGACTGAAGAGGACCCTGCCCCAAAATGCCAGCTTTCACTTTTTGTTCTACAGGGCTACTTTCAAGGGAATCACGGCAGGGAGACTCTTTTATAGGACTGGGCTCCAAAGAATCAGGCGTTTTGTGTGATGAGTTATCTTCTAGCACTGGGCTTGCTTCCAATGAGTCTTTATGACTTATAGCCAAAGAGTCATCTGCAACTGGGCTAAAGCTTTCACTATCATGGCTAGCAAGTGAGAGTTCCAATTTTTGGGGACTTCTAACCACAACACGACGTTCACAGGTTATATCTTTTTCTTTCTCTAAAGCAGTGTCATGTGTTTCGGAAGATTTAGTTAAGTGTGCAGTGGTCCTGGATTCTTTATCCCTGCTAATATCTTTCATTATGGAAGCTGAGCTACTTTCTTTAAGTTTATCAGCCTCTTCTTCAGAGGCTTTAGGTACAAGCTCTTCTGATACATGGTCAGAATGAGACTTACTAGTCTCAGTTACAGCATCTAGCTGTTTTTCAGTAATACCTTTTTCATCTTCCTTTGGAGAGAGTTCCTTCGGAGAACATGTTTCTGCAGTTGTATGTGCTCTAGCTGCTCCTTTAGCTTCTTCAATTTGCCCATCAGTTTTCTTTGGTGAGAAGGAAAGGCTTTCAGGGCTTGTTTCTGGAGTCTCTGCCAGCCCCTCATGCTTATAACTTTCCTCAGAGCTGATCTGAGGAGTTCCATCAAGTAGGCTGCCTGGAGAATCAGCCACACCTTCATGTTTAAGGCTCTCTGAGCTCCCATCAAAAGCAGCACTTTGCAGAGAAAGAGCAGGAAGGAATCCATCTTTTACATACTCTGTCGGGAAAGCAACATTGAAAGGACTGGTCAGGACTTGCTCCAAGTTAAGCTCGCCTTCCTCTGTCACTGAAAGATGTCGGAATTGTTGATATTTGTCATTATCCTCAAGTTCTTCTTTAATGACATCAGAGAAGTCTGTTGAGGTTTTTCTGTCAGGGCTGATCTGAAAGTCAGTATCTGCTTGGTCATCAGAAGTCCTGCCCTTTACACCTGCTGAATCTTTGGCACTTTGATCAACAAATACTGGAGAGAGAGGCTCGGCTGCTGGTTTTTTGCTGCTCTGCTGTTTTACCTGGTCTTTACTTACAGTTTTCTTGGTAATTTCAACAGTAGAAATCTGTGTTCTTCCTTTTTTTGATTGTGGCTCTTTCTCTGCTTTTAACGTAGTGCTGTGTTTGTCCTTTGGTTTGTCTGTCTTGTGGCTTGTTACTCGCTTTGTTTCACTTTGTGAAGAAACTGCTTTTTTCCGAGGGGTTTCCTTCTCAGGGGGCTGTTGCTTTTGTTTGACAGATTTGTGCTCAAAGAGTCCAGTTATATTTTTGGATGGGTCTTGACCTGACTGGAAGGCTTTCATCAGCTCACGAACTGACATGGTCTCTTCAAGTCTCTCAGTCTTAGAAGAAGGTGAAACGGGAGGTTGTGCTTTGTGTGCAGCTGGCTTTTTGACTGGTACTGTTTTTTTAGAAGCCTTTTCTGCAGTGCCTTCTCTTGTTTGAATTCTGACAGGTAGTTTTGAACGTACTTTTTGCTCATCTTCCACTTTTTTCTGAAGAGCTTTTACCTTATCTTTTATTGAGCCAATAGGAGTTTCCTCTATTACAGGGGATACAGCTTTAGCCTCAGGAGCAGCTGCCGGTGTTAAGCCTTGTTCCTCCTCGTGTACTGCCTCATCCGAACTGCACTTCGTTAGTCCTGGTTTTTCTTCTTTGCTTTGCACCTTGCTTTCCTTTTGTTTTTGCTTATCTCTCAGTTTAGTTCTAACTGGCTTTTTAATTTCTAAGGCAGGCTTGTGTTGCTCCTGAGGGCTTAGTGTTTCCGTTGTTGGAGATTCTTGTCCTCCTTTTTCAGACTCCCTGCTTATTACTACAGCTTCAAATCTCTCTTCTACTAAGTCTTCTTGTAAGGCTTGTGGCTGTACCTCATGAAGAGAAAGGTATGTTTTTAAATCGTCACTAAGGTAATCTACCATTCCCATCATGTCCTTCTTCTCTGTCTCTTTTGTCTCTTTGTCTATCCCAACTTCTACACAGGTAGGTTCAGTGACTTCTAAAGGAGCATTTCTTCTGGCCTCTTCAATCTCTTCATCACTGACAATGACCCATTCTTCTTCTACAAATTCTTGTCTGGAAAGGGACTTCTGCATAGCATGCTCTTCTCTGGTGTAGGACCCCCCTCTAAGAATTTCATTTACTTTTTCTAAGTCTTCTTTCACCCTTTCAACTATTTCAAAAGGCTCTCCTGGCTCTTCTTCAGTGGGTTTTCCAAGATCTTTCACTTTAATTGAGCCCGATTTATCAGAAGAGTCAGTTGTCAAGATGGCAGTCATTTTGATCAAATCTTGTTTCATCTCAGACACTTCAGACAACAAGTCTGGACTGGCTAGTACAGGGACTTCATTAACCAGATGGCTTTTCAGGATAGATGTTTCTGTAGATTCTGTCTCGTCATCTTTGATGCGAATGAAAAACATTGAAAGTAAAATGGAAATCAAAAATAGAGATTGGAAAATGTAATCAGGACTGAAAATGACAGTCTTTGGTTGCAGTGGTAGGAAGGTCTACAAAATGGACCGGGAATGGTGGATCCACAAGATCTGAGGGTACAAGTGCAAAGCAAAGCTAACAGGAAAAAAAAAAAAAAAAAAAAAAAAAACTGAAAAGGAAAATGGCAGGAAATAACTTGCTTAATTTACCAATATAGCACAACCACACATACATTACCAAAGCTGTAACAAACCAAATCAGGACACCATTAAAAATAAAACAAAACAAACCCACCAACAACAAAATTTAAAATTAAAAACAGAAGAAACACAGTGAAGTTACACAACGATAGGCATCTCAAGATTGTTCAGATGTTACAGATCAATGTTCAAATAAAAATAAACAAGAAAAGAGGGGGAAAGCATCAGAACTGATTGAAAGTCGATTTCCTCTAAGAGAAAGCCAGTGTTAGCAAACTGTCAGAATAACATTAGGTTAATGTGTTTTTTGTTGTTTTGTTTGTTTGTTTGTTTTTTTAATGACCAAAATAAAAAGTTATAAGTAATTCTGCAATAATCTAAAATATGATCAAATATGTCGAGATCTGAATCAGCTGCAAACCAGCATTTCATCTAAGGGGATTTCACACCTAAACAATGGAACAAACATTCTTTTGTTTTAAGAGGCATGGTCCTTTCCTTGGAACATCCTCATTGACAACTAATGAATTGACTGAGGAAAGAGAAGACAGAAGAAAAGGAGAGATAATAAGAAAAAAATGTGAATCAACTTAGAAGTGATTTCAAAGTTTAAAAAAATGTAATGTATGGCAACCAAAAATCAGACAATCACACTAGACACATACATACAATTTATGTAAGGCAAGTTATTTCCATGCAAAGCAAAGGTGTTGCAAATGCTTCTGTGAATGTAACCTCAGTTAAAAAACAAGAGCTTTAAAATTAATCATATAAATTAAAGATACATGAAGTTATTGTGAAACGTACTGTGGTGAAATATTTGTCCAATCTGTACAATCAGCAAACATATATGTATGTGGTATATTGGTGTATATATATATATATGGTATATTGGATGCTATGCCATTACTGCCTACTGGGAATATTTAATTTCAGGAAGCACTACTAGCAAATGTATTTTGAACAGAGTTAAACGCTGGAGGAATTAAGTTAGCATTGTTTTCTGCTCGTAACTTAGAAATTGTAGGGAATTGTACATTTTTCTTTTAGAGGTAGTATATCACGTAAAACTTGGTATATTTCTGCACTCTGGTCTAAAAGTCAAAGTACTAATGCAAATAAGGGCAATACAAGGGCTAGGCAATACAAAATTCTCTGCATTTCTTTGTAAAAATATCCATGGGGTAACTGACATTCTATTCTGCTGACTGTACTTCAGTGTGTCTTTTCCACCTTGGTGAAATTGGTCCTCCTGGCATAAATGATAATGAATTAGAGCAGAAATTGGATATTGGTAATGTTGTTTATCATGATGAATGCTACTTTCCAGCAGGTTACTGGCTGTTTTGTCACACTAATGTCTTTTGTTTTCTAGCTGAAGCACTTCTAATTTAGACAAAAGGAGATTATAGGGGAATGGCCATCCATTTGATCTTCAGGACTTTGGTGCTGTTGTCTTTCCAGTTATAACATGTACATAGTATATCGGGAATAGACAGCAAAATGCAATGTAGGATAGAGGCAAGAAATTGCACTTTAAACTGTAAACAAAGTCATTCTTTTCCTAAATAGATTTAAGAGCTGTTTTCAAATGCAGTGATTTCTTATTAGAGATGTACTTAATATAAATATATATCGTTTGATTTACATCCTCATTAAAGGAGATCTTTGGCACTATGAACCACTCACCCTCAGATTCTAATAATGGACTGATTCTGTATATATGGAGGGTTTATATGGTACACCAAGCTTAGAGTTACATTTCCAGTCATATTTCACCACAGTAAAGGGCGGGAGGGGAGGGTTAAACACTCTGATTACTTTGGACAGTATCACTTTTTTGCATGCTTATATTTCATGAGTTTAATGAAATATATTAGGATATTAATTATGTTTTTGTTAAAAATGATACTGTCATTTATCTCAAATGGCAACAATGTGTATCAACAAATGGACAAAAATGGAGGGATGAGCATTCATACAAGCAAAATAGCAATAGCGGGATCACTAGGGATGTCAAAGGAAAGTAAATGCTTAGAAAAACTGTTTTAAATTGTATTACTTGTTAATTTATATATTAAAACGTATTTAATTGGATAACTTTTGATATTACTTTGTTTTCTATTACATTTTTAAAGTATTGATGTTATTAGCAATAGCTGTTAAAGCTTAGCTCTCTTTCATGCTTATCTTTATTTTTAACAATCTTTCACACAAACTGCATTACAGTGTTAAAAAAAAAGTCTTACTTTTTTCTGAAGTCATATCAACCTGGAAAAGAAAAAAGGGGAAAATTTAAAAGTTGCAAGTACTGTCGATAAATACAACATAGAAGATAAGTGAAAGCCTGCCAGATATTCTTTAGTGAGTATTGAAAAAGCCCACTTTTGTTTAAAAGTATTCTTTACCAAAATAAAAGCTATTTATTGTCTCAGGTAAGATCTTGCTAATTCTTGCTTTTCCAGACATGAAAAATGAATGTAAGTAAATCATTGGCAAGACTTACATGGTTATATACTCCTTGTAATCACTTAGGCTTTAATGTTATTAAACGTCACACTTAGCATAATTTAATTTCCCTTATTTTACGTCCCTCCAAATCAATCTGGAATTATATCAGCACACTAAATATTATTATTAACATAATGAATTTTTAATTTGCTTTAAAAATGCAAAGATGTCTTTAGCCACCAATAACCTTGTCTTTTTGTGGTTTAGCATCTTACGTGAAAGTATCAGAATTCATAAATGTTTGGAAAAATAATTTTCCAGTATCTTCTACCTGGTTTTTGCAGAGTACAGATTTGTTAAAAACAACTTTTTGGGACTTCACTGGAAATGCGTAAGCAGCACTATAGAGGCTAAAATAATTAGTTTTGTGCTTTCATGATGAAATTGAATGACCACCTGATAATGTCGCTGTTAAATATATAATGGGAATTAGCTTCTGACAATAGATAGATATCAGGTTAAACAAAAATGTTCCAGATGTTCCAGATCCACAGCTAATAACATTTGCACCCCTACGTTATTTTTAGGATGTGGGATAATTTTCAGAATCAGAAAATCAACACCACTTCCCATTTTGTTGTGTGCTGAGGAGAATATAAATTAAATAAATTCACTTGCATGACCTACTCTAGACAGAGTAATTTTTTAAATGTTTATAAACTACTTTGAAAAGAAAATGTACTATTATACATCTCTAAAATCAGTGGAGCTGAATCAATAAAACTTTATCTACGGGAAAGTTAAACTCAGTAAATTCCAGAAGTGTTCCTATGGAAGATCCTTTTAAATCACTACAGATTTAATCTTTTAAGTTGTATATATTAGCTGTATTTTAGCAGTATGCATAAACAATAACATGCTATTATTAGCAACATTACCTCTTCTTCTTGTTCTTGATCTGATTCTGATTCCTTTCAGTTCCAAATTGCCATGCAAGAAGGGGAAAACAGAGCAGGCAAAATACACAGTTTTTAGAAGAAAAGAGTGTAAAAAAATAATTTCATACAACACTTAACAGAAGACTATGCAGTATGTTTCTGCAATTGATTTCTTGTGTGAAAGGTGGCAGAAATCTGTACTGCCAGTGCAAAACACAAAATGCTACACCAGCAAGCAAATTACAGACAGAAACATTGCTTCTGGATGTTAGACTTCATGATCCTTATTTGTCCTAAAACTTGTCATTTATGCATGCTTTTACACCTATAAGCTGGCATGAATAAATATTTAAAATAGTTTTAAAAGTTACTCGTTTAAATTGAAAATAGCTTGAGACATCTTATTTATAAATTATACAAAAAATGCTACAATAAAACTATATTACATGCTGAAAACACTGAAGAAAAAATCAAAAACACAGATAACATTTTGTTCAAACAGCCTAATGCATTACTAAAATGCATAGAGTTCCTAAACTGACAAGGACAGTAAAAAGTCCAACTTACCACACACAGGAAAAAATGACTCTTTAAAATACCTGACTATAAACCTTTGACTATATTTTTTCCTCTTACTCATTTCTTGGTTGTTACAATGCTGATTAGGATAGATTAGTATCATTTCACAGTACCTTTGTGTAAACAGGTAAAGTGATGTTTAAATTACATATGGCTTGATGAACAAGACCTCTTGTAGATTTGGGCTCCTTCATGAATGATAACCGTCCACAGGGTTCTTGAGTGGTATCTCGCACCTGGTGGAGGAAGCATATAGACATAGCATCTGTTATTTTGCTATATTCCCATTTAAAATACTTGCACCACTCAAAGTAATTCAGTAGAAAAGAGGCTAGATGTGGGAGAAAAAATAATGTAGGCGAAAATAATGTGGTTTTTATGTTATTTTCCCACTTGTTTGTAAATGTATATATGGATGTATTTGTGTGTTAAAGCAAGAGAAAACACAACTACATACAGGCCTAGGCATTAGAAACTTATTTACAGAAGTCAGTGGTAATGCTGTAATAATCTTAAAAGAACAGACACATTCTGGTATGGTAAGGTTTCTGTGATAACTTACAATACCTGTCTTTCACTGAAACAATCCCCAGACTTTGTAGTAATAACAAAGACTCATTTTCTAATAGGTTATAAAATAAACCATATGGCAAGCATGCGTATTTATGCTGATATTAGCAATAATGTTCTGCTCAAAATTGTAGTATTAAATATTGTTTGTTCATTCAGCTACTCTTTTGGCTGAGAGGCTGAAAATAGTGAAAGCTTACACTTAATTTCTGCTTTTGCAAAATGTTCTCTCAAATGTATCGATAAATCCTGTTCTTACACTGAAGACATTTGCTGGAATGTGTTTCTAGGTGTGAGTGTGACAACCTGCAAATGATACTACAGCATCTTATGCTCTAACATTTTGCAATGATTCAGAAAAAACTGTTTCACAGCTGGCAGCATAAACAAGCGTAAGCACTTAGAACTTAAGATAATGGTGATGCAGTTCTAGCTTTTGTTTGTAATGTCAGGAGGATTAAACATAATGTCAAATACAAAGCATTACCTCATTCTTCATCTTCTGAACAGATAAAGATGATACAACTGGATACATGGGCATTAATGTTATCAGACTGAAAACAGTAGACGCAAAGCCCCATGTTTTTGAACACATTTTGGAAAACCCATCATGGAGAAAAATATGCAAAGCCAAAGATAGGCGCTGGCATAAATAGAGTTCTAAATTAAAAAAGCTTTAAAAATATCTCTGAGGAGGAGAAAGAGAGTTTAGAAGTTGTCTAGAAACACAGAGTAAATTTAATGAAATGAGTGGGTTGATTTTTTTCACTTGGAAGTTTTTATTCATAAAGTACTTCTCTAAAACTTTTATATAATGGCTCTGCTGTAGGCAGGATGAGCCAGCAGAAGGAAAACACAGTTTGTTGGAAAAGCTTTGCAGAGCGCCTCTGAGTCTCTCCATCCAGAAAAGAAGGTGGTGGTGGTTCAGAGGCAGCAGCCCCCTCTGCTGCTAGCACAGACCACACTTCTTCACATCTGCTCCCTACACATCTCATGAAAGAAGCAACTGAGCTCTGTGGCCCATGGTGTTTACATTGCTGGTTCCAAAGCCAGGGACAACACATTTATTCATTTTTGCTGAATGTGTTTTTTGTTTTGGCTTTTGTTTAACAGACTTTTCTGCTCACATAAAAGATTTTACAATAGAATATTGGCATAATACATGCTATGGGGATAAAACTAGGTTACAGTTGGACTTTATAAAAATTAATTACTTCATTTTTCCTTTGTTTTCAAAAAATACAGTAAAACTATCTTTTAAGTTAACCTTAGTCACAGACTCAGGGTTGGAAAAGACCTTCAAGATCATCTGGTCCAACCATCCCCCTACCACCACTGTCACCCGCTAAACCATGTCCCTAAGCACCAGGTCCAACCTTTCCTCGTTACCTTTTGACTAAAGATAAATTAACTTCATCCAGAAACGAGAATTTTCCAGAACACTACAAACAAATGAACTATAATGCAGAAAGTCATCGTAACCTTAGCTACAACTCAAAATATCTAAAAAGGACCAATACTTTTCTTACTGAGCTCCCAAGCAAGTTCTGCATAGCTACTGAAGTGTATGATTAGTTGAAGAACACTTACATCTGTGTTTACAGCCCTATCCATATTGACAAATGTAGGGTGTATTGTGTAGAGACAGATAATTGTATTTAGAGCAAATTTTTAATAAAGTTCAGATAGCTATTTCCATAGATTTGGTAGGTTTTAACTACCCAAGTCAATGTTTAATCCATGACGATAAAAGAAAAAATACTGGACCGTTCAGTCTGCTAACTTTATCACAAACTCATAATTAGACAAAAATAAAATTATTATCCATAGCTCACATATAGATATTACCTTAACGAACAGGGGAAGTCTGTTTTCTTTGAAGGCAAAAAAACTGAATATATGATGTTGCCCACTCTTTGTTAGTGGCACCAAATTGCCAAAACAGTCAACATAGATGGGTTTTCCTTCTAATACCTGTTGGAAATTAAAAAGAGACAAAGCAACAATTAATCAAAGTCATGGGATTAGGATTCTTCAGCATAAATCTACAGTAGTTTAGATCAATTTCTTACATTTCTAGGACTTGACTTGTCAACATTTGCAAGGTTTGTTATAAACAGTCACCTAAAATCTGTGGAAACATTTCAGACTATTAAATTCCAACTGGAATATATTGTTAATTCGGTAACAATACTGTGTCACTATAAATGACAGAATGAGCATTTGGTGTTGTGAATCTGTGCAAATTATCATTTTAAATATATTTTTATTTTTAATTGGATTAAATTTTAGCATACTTTACTAACCTGGGCTCATCAAAATAGCCAAAAAAAAAAAACATTTTCATCAGCATTCAAAGCAGAAAGCCTAGATTTGAATGGTAAGATAATAAGCCTGTTTGTGAATATCATTAAGTTGCACAGGACATTCCTGAACAATGCAAAAACTTTCTAAATTAAACTACCTATGAGTTTAATCAACTTACAACAGCCTGTTGCAGCAGGTAAAGACAGTATATGTTAGTAGATTCTTTTCACTTTGACTGGATTTGGGAAGGTCTAGAGCTTTTGAAAGTCAGGCCTGAAGCAAACAAAATGCCCATATAATGATACTGCTTACATCTTTGGATTGCTATTTGTGTGGCCCCTCCACATGTTTAAATCTCCTCTTCCAATTTTGGAGCCGTTCCCTTCAAATCACCAGTACATTAATATCTCGTCATTAGTTACCAGAAATTCAGCCTTGCCATTCAGTTTTATGAGCCCATATTTTACCTCGGTGCTCTGCACAACAAATGCCTGTCAGAGCTTCAGGAACAGTGAGAACAAATATATTTAAAGGTGGGGTTCAGTCGTGGAAAAAAAACACCATACGAAGACCACACTACTAAGAAGAAGAATATGCCATTAACGTACTTAATGCATTTCCAATTTGTCACTTCTTCTGAGGAAGCTGACAGATACAGAGGGAAAAAGGCAGGCAGTTCGTTGGATCCCATACAGAAAAACCTTTGCCTGTTCTGCAACAGACATGACTTTTTTTGTAAAGCAGCATAACCTCTTTGTAGCAAATATGCTGATAAAATGTGACTACTGTTGATTGCCTTTTTGGTTAATAATATGCTTTTATGGAGTTATCAGAAGCTGACAATTCCTATCCTTTTGTGTCTTTGATTTTCTCCCCTTATAATACCCAGGTAGTATCAGGCTCAGGAAACGTAACTGTTCAGGAAAGCACACCACTCCAAAACTCACCTTTATGTAGATATTCCTCTAAGAGGAAGTTACTGGAATAACTAAGAAATTCAAGTTATCTCCCAACAGTTTGTTACAGAGCTAATTAAAATTTATGTAATCAATGCAGACCATCAGAGAAAAATACCTCAATGTACTTGGACTAAACTCAGGACTAGCCCACATCCATAGTTTTGAGCTATCTGAGGCAAAAAGTCCATTTAAAATACCTATCAGCTATACCTATCAGCTCACTTTTAAAGTGATTTACTTCAGTCTTGGGTCCTGTGCACCTAAAACCCTAACCAAGCTCTACAGCTACGCACAATTCTTACAAGCTATAGTGTTTTGTTTTTTGTTTGTTTGTTTAAAATAAAAGCCATACAAAATGCCTCTCCTCCTTCTTGTAGAACTAGCAATCTCAAAATGTTGGTGTTGCTTCCCCACGTAAAAGTAGATTTCATAATAGTTAGTTGGAAGATGCTGCTCTAATTTTCAATCTTTGAATTAAATACTGGCCCTGACACCAGAGAAAAGCAGGACAAAGAATAAGAAACTTCTGGACTAAATGGTAATGCCCAACTTCATTTTACTACGCAATTTCCTAGCATAAAATCAGTCCAGCTTCTAAGTGTAACTGTTTAACAGGTCCACCATAAAAAGGCAACTTGGGAAACCAGATTTTTTCAGTGCAGTTTTGTCCTATAGATCTTCTAAGTAAGTCTTAAGTCTATAACAGAGAGCTCAGACTGAACCAGCTCACTCCTGTATTTACTCTCCCCTTGCATCCAGTTTAATGTTCCAGTTACCTCTTTTTTTTATTTGCTGGGGACTTCCCTGAGAACACACTGGACGTCCCCTTAAAATGCCAGTGATGCTATGGAGAAAGCAAAAGATGCAGTTTTGCCAAAGGGACTCCCTTTCTAGCATCAGCTAACCAGATGACCAAAAGACCCAAATGTAGACAACTGAATATAGATAACCTTCCAGCTAGCCCTGTGGACTATCAGGTCAGTAACGGCCCACTGCAAATAGGATTTGGTCACTCATATCTGGCAGTTCCTGTTAACTTGCATCTGCCCAAAGGCAAAGCTTGCATCTTACCATGATTTGTGATATTGCATTTGTTGGCCCTTTTACTTTTCACTCCTTGTAGCAGGCAGTAGGCAGAAAACAGCAGCTTGAAAGCAGACATTAGAAAATGGAGAAAAATGTTTAAGATTCTTGTACAGTACCTCTACATCTCTGCTTCTGGCCACTTCAGCAAAATTTTCTTGTTGTTCTAGAGTTTTATCCACCTTGTCGTCTGTCATGCAAAAACATCTTAACCGTGCTTCAATGGGATCATGTGATTTGGCAAACACCACAAATTTGGCCATGTAGGGGACACAGATAATCTCTCTGTACACTTGGGAAGCAAAAGTAACGGATTCTTGTGTCTGTCGACAGTCTATCAACCAAAATCTGTAAGTTAAAATGAAAAGTTGGATAATCAATGCAAAGATTTGAACAACATAATTACATAGTTTCCACCGTTGTGGCATTAGCTGGCAACCAGACCAACTGAAGAAAAGAAAAATAGCTACCATTTGGGAAGAATAGCTTAGGAGTGCTGGCAGAAGCCCTCCTCTGCTTTAGGAGCATGAAGCAAATTCAACAGCAAAAGCTTTTGTACCAGAACTTATGCTCCAAAATACCAGATGCAGACTTTTCATAGGATCTCCTGCTGCACAAATGCCAGGCCGTTGTTTGTGTTTCTGGTACGATCTCACTCACTTGGAAGCTTATTTGCTTCCAGTTACATGACTGGCTTTTAAACACTCTGAAGATTTAAATGCACGAACCTGCTTGTATTCTTATGTTTATAAAATATCTTACATTTAAAAATATGTTTATAATAGTTAAACAATTATAGATGGTTTACTGAGATCTAGGGATTTGTCACAGTATCCAATAAATATTTCTGTTCCTTTATTCAAAAGTAGGCTATGGCCTCAACTTTGTTTTCATTGGGATTTATTCTTTATAGTAAGAATATGTGATCAACCTTTTGGCTTTTTTTCTTTTACCAAGAACTGAATATTTCCTAGACTAAGCTTGGTGGTCTCTGCTTTCCATCACTTTCAACAGTTTCTGGTGATACGTTTGAAATGGTGATTGATCAGATCATCAGGTCTAGAGACATCCAAAAGATCTCTGAAGTTGTCTTTACTTACTTATCTGGTCATTCCTTGACTTCTAAGCAGAAAGTAAGTAGGGAAGGGTGTACTCCAAGCACACAGTTCAGATATCCCCTTAAATGTAAGTTTGCAATAGGTGTCTTTCATCCAGAGAAATAAATACACTATCTTTTTGGCAGCTGGTTGCTGCTAAACATCTGATGATGCACAAGAGACTCATGTCTCATAAAAAATCTTAGTAAAATTGCTTACATCTAACTAGTCAAATGCCAATCCTGTCGTGTCTCTTCCAGGCTATAACTGCATCATTAAACTACAGTGTAAGCAATTTCAGCCTTTTATTTTTAGCCCCCTTATATTTTCCTAGACATTGTATAATTTCCTGTTAAGCACTGGATCTGTCAGTATGCTGCACCTGGGTGTTACTGATTTGCGTACAATTTTTTTTGCCCGGTAGGGATGTGGTGAAAGTTTTCTGAATTTTTAATGATGAGGAGCAGGAGACTGAAGTGGTTTTGGCATGAGTAGCTAATGCTTCGGTCTGTTCTAGAACCTCCACCTCTCACAGCCGAAATGTTAACATGTTTTGCCTAAAACATTTGCTTTTTTCCTACTAGGTAGCCTGAAATGTCCTACTGATTCAAAATCAGAAATGCTTCTTATGTGAATTCTGTCAGAGACTTAACTTTGATTTTGTGCAGTTTTGGGGGGGCATACTGAAGAATGGGGATATATACACTTATTTCTATACTTAAGCACTATTATATTTTGAAGACACACGAAGCAGGTATACCCAAATCTGATTGCTACTACACCCTTGCTTCGTAGAGGCTGTGATCACCACTGACTCACTCTGTATCAGGGCTTCTAGCATTCAATTTAATGATGATTTCTTTCTAGAATATACATTGTATCTTCCACGCTGATGGCGCCCAGTCTGTGACTCTGCACCACAAGTCAGATGTGAAGGGATTCAAAGCAACAGGCAAATGCTACTAGAATAAATAACTGCATCTCCATAGGGTGAGTACTTCCTACTGCTACTACATGTGAATCGCAACAAACCACCTCAATACATACTTACAAATGTACAAAGTTATCAAAGACATACACCATGGATGTGCAATTCATGTCTGGAACTTCAGCCTCCAGAGCAGCTCCCCTCCTCCTCACTGTAAGCTACAGGAACTTTATCCTTTCTTTGGGCCATTCAGGCCAGGATGGCATTGCCCAGTAATAAAAAAAAAAATACAGGATTTCCCTATACCCTTCTAAAGACAACTGAATTGTTCTTTTGTAAAGATAACAACTTTCACTTAAAATAAGCTTTATAATCTATAACTCTAATACTTCCATTTTCTAGTCCCAAAACATACGAGCAGAAATGTACCAAACATCTTGCAATGAGTAACATGTATTGCCTTCGTTCTCAGATATCATTTCATTTAGTTTCTCTCTGGAGCTGATGACATTTCATTTACATAAAATTCTTCATGTGGGTGGAAAGTATGGCTGAGTTTGACACCCGTAGGATGAAGAAGGAAGTCATGAGAGGTCGAAGACACCTCAGAAGCTGCAGAAGCTGATATAATCTACAGGGGGCTTATTACTTACTGTAGATTACATGGTATTATAACCCACAACACATACCTTTCAAGTGTGATTTTTCTGGTCTTACTCATCCTTCGGTTGAATAATAGTGAGTATCATTCTGTGCTTATCTTTGGAACATTTAACAAACAGGCTGGTTGAAAAACAGAGGCTGATGACGTTTGAAGAGAGAAAGCATGTTTGGTACATAAAGGTTGTGCATACTGATACTTTACTTCTAGTGTGTGGAAGAATTATACTCTGCTGGCCTCAAACCGGAGAGGCTATATCCTCTGAGAAATCACCATATGTTCAAATCATTTTCTTCCATACACCAGGGACTAAAAAGCCAAAACAGATACTAAATTTAAAAAAAAAAAATGCAGCTCAGGAAATGGAAAACATCCATTCCTCAAAGTCTGCAGTTTAATTCACATGTATTTCAGACAAAAGTATCTGTTTCCCAAGCTCATTTTAGATAGAATTAGTCTTGTGAATGGGAAAATAGTTGTGCATCTAACAATTTAATTAAACATAAGTTATTGTGAATAGCAAACAGTCAGGCATCAGCTGATTCTCAGCAGAGCACAAGGCTAAAATGACAGATGCACTTTTAGACCAGGGTACAAGTGAAGAAATTCAAGTTAAATTGTCCTTCAGCAAAGATGGTAATTCTCTGACTTTAAATACATGAAAAAATCCCATTTTCTAACCTTAACAGCATTTAAAATCATGTTTGGGTTAAGTACTCTGTTGAACACTTAGCTAGATAACAAAGGAGAGGTGAAACTCATTAAAATCTCTAAATGGGACCCAGCTTACTTAATTGCAATAGTAATCTAATCTAAATAGTAATAGTAATCTAATACTAAATAGTAATAGTAGAAAAGCCATCATGGGGATTAGGAAATATCCACCACTAATATTTATACTGGGCCGTAGTTCAATAAACTATCACCCTCATTCCAGCTATAGTTCATGTGCAGTCCTGCTGGAGACTTCACAGTTTTAGAGATTTTGACCTCTCAGACTTTGCATCCAGTCTCCGCGCTTGGCTCTTAAATTAATCTAACTTCTCCCTTTAAACGAACACTGCAGGTAGCAATGAAAGCTAAAACACACTTGAACGTCTCCCTCTAGTGGCTATTGTTAGTAAAGAAAAAGGAACTGAAAAACAGGAACTGCACATCAGCAAAGCATTCAACTTCATTGGAAGACAGCTCTCAACTGGCAAAGTATTGAAAAATAGTATTTTATTTCTCCTAATGGAGTGCTGGAGCTGAACTCATTCTAACATTGAATAAAGGTTTAATTAAACAACCTAATCTAATAGTAACAACTCTTAGTTATACAGTTATATATAGTAATAACTCTCCCCCTAATGTTTGCACTGAAGGAAATTCTTTGAAATTCATGGCATAGTCACATTTTCAAAGTTATCCAAGATTTTTATAATTGTTTATGAGACTATGAGCCCTAAATTTAAAACTTTCCAGGTCTTGGCCTTAACCCTCTGTCATAGAGATTGAGATTTTTGTGCATTTCTGTGATATAAATCATCAACAGAACAGAAACTCATATATTTTTTAAACAAAAATCTGTTTGTCAGTTACCAGAAAGACAGCAGTTCAATCTCATCACAAGAACAGATGGTTAGAAGAGATTCTACATAATCACAATTTGGTACACCTACAGATCTTTTGGCTTGGTTTCTCATTTGTTGGATATTCTGAAAGTAACATCTTTTGTAAGATGCATAATGAGCTACCCAAATAAGGGATTTCCATGGAAATTTTTGTATTTCTGCATCTGAGCAGTAGGGGTAATCAAAACGAAACCAGGTTTTTCTAATTACCTGAAAATTGAACTGTCCCTCAGATTACTATTTCAGAAAAATGAATACATCATTAAGTAATTTCTGGGAACACGGCAGGCACTAACTGCAGAGGAGTAATGGCTGAGATGGAAATGACAAAAGCATAAGATTCATTCAGTTGGTAAGGGCTTTACAGCTCTCACACATCCTCTGTCTGGGCTAGGAGGCTCAGAGCTTCCAAAATACTTGGCCAATAGATTCACAGCACAAAGTACCTATGTTCCTTCCACCATTAACTGAAAGAGTTTAAAGGAAACACTTGTAAAACAAATTCATACAGAGAAAAAAAGGACAGGCACTTGAAAGTAACACTGTAAAACTTGTGTTTTGTTTTATAGGTACCTGGCAGACACATTTGTCGTGAAGGAAACACATTCATTAACAAACGTGAGTGGTGTTGTTCCAGTGATGTCTTCCCATTGGGCAGGGGTGGTTCCTCCTGAAATAACAGTAATTTAAAAAGAATTACAAACAGGCAATTTCCCAATCTTCTTGCTTCTAAGTAATATTTTACATTTTTCTGAACAGTTGTTATGCAACTAGCAATTATCTCAGACATGCCTTCTCCATGCCTGGTCCATGTTATTCTGCTAGTAAGATAGTTAGTTTCCCCTGATAAAAGAAATCATCCACATACAAATGATTTTCAAACAATGAGCAGCCATAGCACAGGTTTATAAATGGTAAAGAGGCTAGAATTTTGGGAGGTAAGATGTTTTTTTCTGTAGTTTTCATGTATGCATGGCAAAATTAGCCCAGGTACAGTGCACTGAAATCAGTACTGTTATTCGGGAGACAATAATATTGTTACTGATAGTAACAACTACAATTTGTGATTTCTATAATCTAATTCCTTTTCAAATAGTTCAGAAAGACTCTAGTCCAGTATGTACATAACCAGGAAATTTCTTTTGCACATTCCAATTAAAGTCTATTGAGCAATCTGTGTCTGACAGCTCCTGGGAAGATCCCGCAGTTGAAATTTGCACATTGGTATCTTGCTGTACAATTGATAGACTTCTGGATTCCTACCAGCCTATTAAATGTTTCGGCCTTCTTTAACTCTGATGTTGCCAGCTTCCTATTTGACCTATGCCACTGGAAGTCTGTCAAGCCTGCAGATGTTCTAGGGTGAATGATGGGGACTTAGACTATATTTTCAAGTTTTTCAGTATCTTCCCCTGCCTCACCTTTTGGTGAGGAATGTCACGTTAATTCCAGTTAGCTTAAAATCAGAATGAGCTTACAGAAAACAGAAATTCCAACAGCAGTTACAGCTATTTATAAAATGTAAGTATTAAATGAAAAACTATGGGTAACCAGCCAGTAAGAATGTCTGTCCCCCCTCTCATATACAGCTGACTCGTTAGATATCCATATGACCATATAGCAGAGTCTTTACACAAACCTTAGAACAAGTTGTATACACGGAAGAGCACTAGTTTCCAGGAAATAACCTCCTTTCTCCTGTTGGTGAAGCATTCTTGTAACCAAGTTCATGTTTAAAGTTTCTGGGAGAATCCTTACTGATTTACTGTTTATCCATGGCATTTATTCAAATTCCTCTTTAATATTAGAGACTATTCTTTATTTAAATAATCTTGTTTCACTTTCTTGGAAATGCAAATACTTCTTTGTTGACTAGGTGTCAGTTAATTAATACCTTTGTATCAAATTGTAAAAGCACCTGTTCGCTGTAATGACTCACTAAGACATCTTAGTGCATAATGTATCTTACATGGGGATGATATTTGAAATCAGTTTGAAAATTGACAAAGATACTTGATGGTAAATTTTAAGCAGAATGAAAGCACGCAGCTAATTACTGCCTGTTGCCTGAAACCAAATACGGCCTTAATCACTTTGGAGTTACAGTAAGTTTAAATTGTTTAACCCCAATATTTTTTGTATGAAGCATATTTTAACCTTATGTCTATATTGCACTTACTCTGCTAGGCAGAGGTACTCAAGAAATGGAAACTCTAAGTGAAATGCCAACACCCCACCACCAAAATCTACAATTATTGTAACATGTTTCTTGTTAGCCCAAGTTACAAATGATATTTCTGATAGAAATGGATTGATTGGAAAGCAGTTTCACTTTTCACCAAACTTTCCATACGTGTAATCAGTTCAATCTATTTATTTAGCCCACGGTGACTGACAATATCAAGACGCACATAAAAAGCTTTAGTATTTGTATCCTACCTGTTATGCTGCACAGTAACCTTAAAGTTGGAGTGTCACCTCCATAACCATTCATGATCCCATCACTGGAGGCTTTAGGGACAGGAATCGTCATCGTGATGGGTTTATGGAACTTCCTTCTTCTGGGTTCCAGCGTGACTATAGGACTGAAGGTAGCCTTGTTGCCCAAAATCTTCTTTATAAGTTCAGTATGCATAGGTTGAGCCTTTCCAAAGCAAAAGACAGCAACAGAATAGTTACTTGTAAACAGAGTATGTAAAGCACTGGGTCTATATATTGCTAGAAATACTAAAGCTCTTCCATTAAGTGGCACAATTTCTCAGGAAAATCTGCAGAGAAAAGACTGACTGCCAGTGAGCAGGGGGCATCTCCTCCTCTTCCTATTGTCTTTCCTGGTGCTCATCAGCATTAATTTAATACACTTAACCAAAAGTTAATGATTCCTTTGTGTTTTGTTTTTTTTTTTTTTTTTTTTGCATGTGTGGTTTTGTGTTGTTGTAGGTTTTTGTTTTTTTCTCCTTAGAACAAACTCTTGGCTGTTTTAGTAAGCTATTCAGCTATTTACAGAGGATTTCAACAATCACAGTAGCCTGACCAAGATAAGTGTTGGATGCTTTTGGCAGGTTCAGCAGGAGGCAGGAGGAGGGAAGACAGGAGGACTTACACCTTTTTCAGTTGTAGACTGCTAGGCTGGTTTACTTCATGATGACAAACGGTCCATTTGACCTAGCTATCACTGCATTTTGAATTGCTTTGAAGACTTTCATAAAAACTATTCAAGAAAATGTTCTACGATCTACACTAACATCATCATCATCAAAATGAGGCACTTCTTCCAAGAACATACAGTTAACAGGCAAGAATCTGAATAAACCGTATAACTCTGAAGGAAAAAGAAAATAGGAAAAAAAAAAAAAAAAAGATGCCTTCCAACTGTTTCATTGTACCTGGAGGCCAACCCGAATTCGTTTGGTTAGAGCCCCTTCTGGGAAGACTGCCTGCACTTGTGGTACCACCGTGCTGCTCAGCACACCTCCCTCGGGTCCAATAAGGTTGCTATCCTGTTTGATCCGGGATACCACTGCAAAGTACTGAGGAAAATCTCGGGTGATGATGCGGCAGATGCGTTTCTTCTCAAGTTCCTCTGGTGTGTCAAGGACTGAGGCAGAAGAGAAGATGGTCATCAAACAAAATTTTCATAGAAGCAATTTTGTGAACTTCAAAATGCATTCCAGCTTTTCACAGCTTAACCACAACTTACAGACGCATTTTGTCTAGAAATTACTGGGTAACACGAAACATCTCAACACTTTAAGCTTGGCTAAAACAAAGAAATTAAGAAAGACAGACATAGACAGACTCAGCAACTACATGAAGGAAGCTTAAGACATCAAACTGAAGTCAAAAACTTGCCCAAAATCAGTGGGCAAACAAGCTAAGGGATCGGACCAAGCCCCTTTCTACTTCACATTATGATTTGGAGTAGCATCAAGGAAACAAAACCTCAAATCAAAAAAAGTATCAGAGTTCGTTTTGAAGTATGCAGCTTGGCTATTTTGTTCTTCTAAAAGACAACATAATTTATAACAAATTCTGCAGATCCTAGACAGCCCAAGTCCATTCTGTTCTCTCAGAAAACGAGTATCCATGACTGACATTTCCTCCCACACATGTAACTGCTTGGAAAGGATTAGTATGATAATTGCCTTGTTTTGGAAAGATGATGTTTATCATGGAAACTTTTTGTTTAATACTGTGAAAAGAAGCAGGGAAAAAAAAAAAAGGTTAGCATCTATTCTCAACTTTGTGACAGTAGATTTTGTTTTGTCCCACCACTCAGTAGACCATGCAAGGGAAGTAAGCGCAAGTACACAGTGCTTCTGCTGGCCTGTGTGCCAAGAAAATTATATACTCCAGTATGACTGAAGTGAAGAAGTATCTGAAGAATGCAGTGTCAGAAGTTCTCAAGGTGGACTAAACATGATGTGCTAAACAGAAAAAAAATGGTAAAATGTTGTTGGCCCCAGTTATAGGAGTACTGCAGGAGCAAAGAAAGGAATATATCACGCTTGATACCTTCATCCATTCCATTCAAGATTTCATTCAGTTCATCCTCAGTGTATTCACAGAAATGTTCCTTCCAGCTGTCCCCATTCTCACTGCGCAGGATCACCAGCTCTCTCTCTTTCCCACGCAGAGCAGCAAAATGGGGAATCTCCACAATCACAGGCCTGGCACAGCAACACAGCGCATTAAATGCACACAGGAGAAAGGAAGAAACAGGATTAACAGCAACTCTACTCAGTCTGCTACAAAGTGACCTGGGATTCTACCTATTCTCTGGAATACTTTGGCATAATCCTAAACTACTAGATCACGAACACACATTCGATTTTTACAGGGACACAGTAAATGCTGAAAGACAGATTTAAAAAGTGCATTCACCTCTTTCCACAGTGTGAATGGTATTTGGTAAGATAATAGGGCTTAAGTAGAAATTTGAGAATTGTTTTTCAAATTCATTTCAAAACTCATGCTCAATTTAATTGTCACTACTGTCTGGGTTAACCTGCGCAACTTCATTTCAAAGAGAATCTACTGTAATGCACATCGATGGTAGAACAAATTCTGATCTCACTTATACTGGTGCAAATCAGAGTAATTTCATTGCAATCAGCGGGCAATTGTGTCCTGTGCCAATTTTACTTCATGGTAGTTCTACATATTCCAATGAATTTATTCTGATTTTACACTCTAGGAGAAATAAAGGAGGTCTGAGAAGAACATCTGGGTTTCTATTTATGTATAGGAGATAAGAATTTGCCTTGTCTAACAAGCGGATGTAAATAGATGTATCAATGTATGTGTGTATATATATATATATAAATATACACACATATGTGTACATACAATATATCTATATTTATATACACATAGAAATGCGTACTCTTGGGAACAGGACAGAAAATATATATATATTTGTACATACACTTCTCTAATTAGAATACTCACACAGGTTACCATATAAATAGTAAATGTCACATGTTCTGTTATACTGGTGGTATCCAACATGTATCTAATTGATTATTTAGTTCTTGATACAAAAAAAAAAAAAAGTCTTAAAATTTACAGTAGATTCCTTTTTTTTTCTCCCAATCCAGGTTGCTTTGCTACAGACATCAAGCACATAACCAGGAAGATCTCATGCCAAAACAAAAACGAAGGCCACAGTACTTTAAGAAAAAGATACAGACATACCACCAAAACAAAACCACATACCACAAGAGTTGAAAAATGGTCCACTACAGGTTAGGTATACAAAATTTCAAATCATAGAAAGGGACAATATCATGGGCATAATGACACAAAAAAATCATATTGCAGAAGGAGGAGAAGAATGGGGAGGTCAGCATCCATCAATTTGTTTCAAGTCTCTCCTACCCAAGGAATTTGGTCCCAGGAGGCCCCAGCTGAAGGATTCGGCTGACCAAGCTTTCTCCCTCATTAAGTGGGGGAGGAGCCGTAGGCAGATGAAGTTTACTGAGTACATCCAAAGCAGCAGTGAAAGAAAGAACATAAATAAACTTTATGTATTTTTTTGCCAGAATGCCAGTGCCACTGTCTGGTCCACAGAGTGGAATTAGGCTGTACACTGAATAAGGTTCCACCCTAGCGATGACAATTTGGTGATCAAAATCAACAAAGTGAGTTTCATTAATGTAGGATCTCTCCTTGCTCTAGGAAGACGATGGGAATTTTGGCAGTGAACTCAATGGGAACAGGACTTGTAACTCAGAATGCATCTCTGCAATCAGCACAGTCATTTTCTGATTTCACTGCCAGTACAACACCTAGGAAAATGCTCACAGGAAGGGTATACCTCCTCTGAGCTCTGAGAAAGAATATCACTGATATATCCTAGTCTTTCAGATGAGACGTGCTCATTAGATAGAAAAACCATTGATAAGAAAGTAGAAGAGATACTCAAGGCCATATTCCGTGTGGGAAGACTGAATGTGACAGCACAATATTTCTGTTTTGAAATTCTTCTTCATTTCTTTTGACTTCTTTCTACCTCTCTTAAAAACTGACCAAGGAGCAAAATGAGTAAGTGATACAAAGCATCTGATTAGCCAGCTGGCTTGCTGGTATTTGTGATATTAAGAGGTATCCTATCTGTCAAAAGGAATGGTTGGCTTGCTCTTCACATCACTTTGGCAGTGCTTCAGCACTGCTCTTGTTTTCTTAACAGCCTAGAGCAGCAGTGAGGGAGCCAAACCATGCCTTGGATACGTTCTCCATTCAAGCCATATATAAAAGCAGTGTGCAGTTAAAAACCACTAACCAACTTTTTTCAACTCCCTGAACTCAATACTTCAGAAAAAGCACTAACAGTGACAGTGACTCCGTGACTGCCTGCTATGATAGCATTTTCAAGCAACCGATTTGTTCTGAAATTAAACCATTGCAGTTTACAGGGTCACTTTTTTCAATTTCTGAGTGAAGGTATTTACAGTCATAGAAGGGGTTCCTTCAGTCATCTACTTTTGGATGCCACAGTTGACAGGGAGAACAGTTGGTAAAAATAATTTAAAAAAAGGGGATAACTGCTGCTCTCAGCTGAAAACTGCTAAAACAAGGTCAGCAGCAGACACAAATCTGATCTTTCTAAGGGTTTTGCAGCATAGGACAAAACAAATGGCCCCAAATTCTCGGGTTGTCCTATTGCTTATATCATCAATTAACTCAGCAATAACCCAGAAAAATCAAAAGCACTGTGCTTTCCTTAGTCCGAATTACTGATAACACAACACAAGCGTCTCAAATAAGCAGCTGTAACTTGTGTTGACTATGTAGCAGGCTTTACCTTTGGGCTTTAGATCAGTGCTGTGCTATTCACACCTTATATGCAGACTATTCAAATATAGTATGAATGGCCTTTTCTGGCTGCAAAGGGATTTTCTCACTATAATATCACAACACTGAGTAATAATGACATCCAAGGAAGCACATGAACCTTAGTGCTAGTGGTTAAAGATATCAGTTTTCAAAGGAAAAGGCATAAAAGCTTTATGAATTGCTAACTAACAAATGATTTGGATTTCACACAGCCAGTCTGTTATTTTGTTACAAGCATCTTTTTCTGTTCAAATCTCCCAAAAGGAACCATTTCAGTGCAACTTGCAAACAGATGGGAACATACCAAATGCTTTCCTTTAGGCCCCATGGCACCCCTTACCCAAGGAACTGAGCACCGGACGGTCCCACTTCAATCAGGCGGCTGGCCAGACCTTCACCTTCCACCATGGGAGGCATGGTGGCCAGGCGGTGGCGTTTCACCAGCCGGCAGGTCACGCGTGTTGGAGCAGTGCATTTCCGTGGAGGAATAATAATTCGGAGTCCATTATGTCTGCAACCTCGCATGGCACCCCCGCGAGCATCCACCATGAAACTAACTAGGAAGCTGGAAAATCAGGGGGAAAAAATTAGCTGGAGAAGCAGACTGACGTTCCTTTGGTTATGGTTCACGGATGTAACAAACTACAAATAGACATACAGCTCTTTCTCATGACGTATGATTAGAAAAAGCCTTTCTCCCATGTGAAGCATTACAGAATCACAGGATCTACTAGGTTGGAAGAGACCTCCAAGGTTACCGAGTCCAACCTCTGACCTAACACTAGCAAGTCGATCATTTATTAATTAAACTGACAGCTGCCATCTAAGAGTTCGTCACAGAACTAGTTTTACTTTACAGTGCTGCTGTTGGTAGAAAGACCAGCAGTCACTCATAGATGTGTGTTTGTGTGCACACCATATACATATGGGACAAAGTTACCTGCAAGTATCTCTACTCTACCTGTGAGCATCTGTAATGTTCAGTTGGCACTCTTCAAATATTTTACAAAACTAATATATCTTAAAATGATTTGCAGCTCAATGCTATAAAGCCAATTCTGATTGAAGGGGTGTTTTTTTTTTGTTTGTTTTTTAGGTTATCTATGTAATTTTCTAGTTATTTGATAAACTTTTTTTTTTAAAAAAAAAAGCTCATTAAAAAAACAGATTTCATTCTTGAGCATGTGGACACAGCTCTTACTGAATCACTGAAGCTATCACCATTTTATGTCAAAAATCTCCAGCTTTAATATTAATCTCTCAAAGAACTCTTCCCTTTATAATAAGACTGTTGAAAGAATTATTTTAATGCAGGAAGAAAAAAAAAACTACAAAAAAGTGACTGTTTCACACTAAGGTTAGAGACTTCACTTTTTTCCTTACCCTTTGCAACAGATTATGAAAAAAAATTGGTTAGGAAATTACAAATGGATTAGGAGAAAATAGTGGTGGGTGAGTAGAACCAATAGAAATCCTTGATTTATTAAAGAAATCTTTCATGCCATTAAAGAAAGATTTTTTTTCTGGTTTTATTTCTTTACAAGACAAGCTGATAACCCAACATGTCATCATAGTTTGAAGACAAATTTTGGATTTGGGTGAGCTGACAATAGCTAGTCATTATATAGGAGGTTTACTTATGGATTTTTGTCTTTCTGTGTTATTTTGCACAGCAGTGCAATGTCCCAGTGGAAAACTCACAGATGCAGAAAGCCAGCTACAGGGAACTCTCCTAGCACAAGGTAAATTATTTTGTATATATCTTATTTATATCTTTTTCTTTAAAAGGGAGAAAAACATTTCACAGAATTTCTTATAGGCTGAACTTTTTATAGTTCCCTATGTAGCCAACAGGTAGCTTTGGAAAGATATGCTCCAAAGATTAGGGATATTCTTGGGAAAGGTACAGAACTATTTCAATTTTTTTTACTGGTTTATGACTTAGGATCATGCCTGATGTGGGATGGGAATGTCAGGTTGCTGGAAGTGAAAATAAGTGCAGATGAGACAGAACGGTATCGGGCCTACTTCTAGCCACTAAAATAGAATCATCACAGGGGGAGTCGCAGAAATGCTACTGAAGGACCTGCAATAGAGAAAAGCCCTTATAACGTGAGTTACAAATACAGGTATTTTTCCACTGTCCCCTTGACCGTTCTGTGCAACAAACATTGCGTCCGCTCAGTACCCACACAGCTACAAGTAATTCCACATGCTGTAAAACACAACACTCAACACACCGTGCAAGTCAGAGAAATGGATGAGGGAGCCACAAGCGCCAGTCAGAAGCACACCATGCACCAGGGATGCCAGTCTTTCTCACACATGCAGTCTCCTACTCTACTGCCATTCATATACCTCTAGGCTTTGTTTAGTGTAAAAGTCTGGGTAGTACAACCATTATCTCATTCCTTAGAGGTTGGTGTTTCTGTGGTTTTAACAGGGGGGAAAAGAAAGAAAATGAAAACATTTTACAGCTTTGATTCTCCGGGGATGAATTTAGAAAAAATGGGAGCTTCCTTCACAAAATACATACTATACATTTTAAAGCACAGAGGAAAAGAAGAGCTTTAAGAGATACTAAATGCTCAATTGTTGCAATAATGCTCCTTTAACTGTATGGAGTAGTGTTATCAAAGTGTTTCTGAATTACGTCTCAGAGAATTGGCCCAAGCCTCTGTTCTGATGCGTGCTTTAGAGGCAGTTAGTAACAGCGAGTTCTCGAAGAAGAGTTTCACATTTTGGTGCAAACACTGTGAGCAACACAACGACTACCCCCATAATTACCACAAGCTGCTGAGTGCACTTACTGAATAAAATTAGCAATTGCATTGTTCGTTGTGTAAGCTGTCACGAATACAATGTTTATGATTCATTTATTTGTCATTGTTGACGTAATACTCAAGATTGCATACTTCAACAGGATCATCTTTTCCTGCCCATCACTGAAAACACTAGTGCTAGTTCATCTGTCTGTCCTATATCCGCCTTAGCGTATCTCCCCGTGTGTCTCAGCAGTGCCAAGAACACCGTCAACTGCTAGAAGAATACATACACACAAAAGGTAAGGGTCAAATCCAAAAATCTCTCCTCTGATCACAATACTGGGTGCTGTTGCTTTTAATATGGTGCTTTTTCTCTGTACGGTAATTCCTTTCAGACCAAGTTAAAGATGAGCAGATTGCCTTCTCAGAAAGCACACATTACACAGGTCAGATAATCACCCCTGTTGTGTATAAGCCACCGTGAAAGCAGAATCAGGAGTAACCTCTGATTTTGACCACCTGTAAGAACCTGTATCTCACCTGACACGCAGCAACACTGTGTCCCCACACCTGCAATTTGCAGAGCCTAATACAGACCAACTAAAATTTTAACATGGCATTTCTCTCTCTAAACTTAAAGAGTTTACCTCTTAATTATGATAGCAGTGTGTGTTCAGGCGTTAATTAAAATTGTTACTTTCTTTCATTTTAAGTTTACTGAAGGTGTCTGGCAGCCAAACCATGTCAGGGCAAGGTCTGTCAGTCAGCTACCACTGACACCAACCAGTGCTCCAAAGAGTCCAACAAGCAAAGATTAGTATCACTGAGAGGTGGACACAACAATAGGACATCACCATTCACTGTAGAAACAGCTGTTTCTATCATAAAGATCTAATTTATTAACTAAGTAACAAGATAAAATCTGGAAAACAAGGAGTGTTCATTGCATACACCAAAAACTAAACCTGTTCCCTCTCCCTGAAACAGCCTCCCAGGTGACATGAGAGATTTCTGAAGGGTTCTGACTTCTGGCTAAGTGTGAAATGCAAATTCAGGCAAACACAGCCTAGTACGAGGGTAGCAGAGAAAGAATAGTGCCAGTCATCATACTAAATACGGAGGAGCTGGTTCTCAAAAAGAAGCTACACACTACTGAGAAATTTAAGGAGAACTAATTTTGGAGAACTAGGAAGGGCGAGCATTAACAAAAAGAAAGAAACCAAAGGGGAAAAAGTTCCCAGCTCTGAGCATGAGAGTCTGTAAGGACAGTACATAGGATGCAGGATTTCGAGAGCTGATATGGAGTGTGGAAATATGTTAATTTTCACCATACCATCCTAATTATTTCCCAATCTTTTGCCACATTTGTTTTCTCATCCACTTATTTAATCTAATTACTTTTATCCATTTCTTTAAATCAGCACAATTCATATTGGTTTGGGTATTTATATGGAAGAGTCGATAAAATAATTTATAACAAAGTATTTTCTGAAACACAGCAGCCTCCTTTATTGCTTTTTTTGCTATAAAACAGAGCTACAAGACGGTGACATTACTCTTCCAGGACTAGAAAATCTTTGATTTTCTGAAGGACTGTGTATAGCACTATGTAAATAATTCATACAAAACTAAGGGATATTATAAAACTTGCTTTCTGAAACATGCCCTTAGGAAAGTGAAAAAATTGTTTGACTAATATAAAGGAAATTTAAAATTCAGATTAATTATTTGATACGTACTGCTTGTACGTGAATAGCCCTAACATATATAGCATCTAATAGCTACAGACTGGGGAAGCATCCCTCTTTAGCACTAACTTTGGATTATTTTGGCAACCCACTGCAAGAAATTAAATTTTAACTTAAGTGATGATTCAAAATCAAAGGAAATTAAAGGTTAAGGTGTCAAAGACAAAACTTGTGTGGAGGGGTGACAAGGGCAACGATGAGACAAGCTTTGTCAGTACTAGGAGCCAGGGCAGCCTTTGAGTAAGTTTCCTTTTCTGACAGTTTTAAAGGTTGAGTTAGAAATGCTGCACGACACAAACACATGACATTGACATTTATAGTCTTGCAAACTGGACTGATACTGAGCTTTCCTGAGACTTAGCAAGGCAGCAGTGAAATTACAAGGGGTTTTTATAGCAAAATCAATTAAACTGATTAGTTTATGGGAAAAGATCAGGATTTAAAAAACAACAACAAAAGCAATTATTTTCCAGAAATAAATTACAGACTGCAGGCGACTCTAAACATGCTTCTGTTAAACACATGGTCAGCAGTTAGACAAAGCATCATCTGTTCTCTAATTTAGCCATACCTACACATAAATCATGGAGGCCATGTCATTCTCTTTAATTTTAGAGCAATTGTAAGCTCACCATATGAAAGGTTATTATATCAATCACCATCAGCTACAGCATCCTTCTGGTTAAGGACACAAAAAAGTTCCCTACATCTTTCAGGCTGATTCCCTGCCTTCTACAGAGAGCAGAGCAAACACCAATGGGTTTTCTCATGGCTCCACTTGAACAAAACACAAACTATGCATTGAATTCATCCACCTTCCACGGAGAAAAAAAATTATTTCCAATAAATTTTTGGATTTCAAATGTGATCCTGTGTTATTCCCTTTGCTGTTTTTATTCATATGGAATTAACATAGTCTTATCCTATATCTATGCTCATTTAAAAGGTAATAGCAGGATTAACAAACAAAAAAAGGATGTGTCAGCACTGGGGGGCGAAAGGAGAGAGTTGCTGTGTGATCTGTAAAGAACTGCTGTTATGTAAATAGCTTTGCAGAAGAGTCACGCTTCCAGGTAGCTGTGAACGCAAGCAGTTGGCACTCAAACGCACTTCTCATTCTGCAGAATCATTTGGAGAGCCATGCAAACCTAGCAACGGGAAGTGCCTTTCTAGAACAGGCAATAGCTCTTCTAACGCACCGATCAGAATAGGCAAAATCAATACACCGTTTCCGTGGTTAGTTCAGATGTGATTACCCTTTTAAACTAGCTAGGCAGGCACACATGCTGTCATCAGGTAGCAAGGAATGATCAAAAAGCTGCAACTGGAGCACATCCATTGTGGACACATCTGAGAACATTTATGTGTTATCTTAATTTTATAAAAGCAACTGGGAAACAAGGAGATAGCAGCATTCAGTGTAAGTCGCAGTGTGAAGAAGCAGAAACAATCAGGGTGCTTCAGCCATTGCAAAGTGTGCAGCTGGAGAAGGAAACCGATAGCACATCGGAAATGAAGAAAAAAGGCCTCGATCCAGCTCCCACTGAAGTCAACAGCAAGTCATTCAGCTACCTCAGGGTGCTTTTGATCAGGCTGCAACTATGCCATACATAAACAGGGCAAAACACATTCGAGGAGGACAAAAAACATGATCCTACACAAGAATCCACTAGAAATAATAACTGATGGCAGCACTCTCTTCACTGCATTAGTCAGCTACACAGAGATTGAGTAGCATCCCCTAAAAATATGCTTTTGTAGTTTGGGTTTTTACTTAGCCGCTTAATAATTTTACACAGCTGAGTATTTTAGAAATTTTACGCTTTTCTGTGGTTATGTTAAAGGAAATGAAGAAGTATCGTGCCAACAAACACCTAGTGTGCTAAGTGAAGACATTTTCCTTTGGGAAGGTCCCACTTCAGGTGCTCTGTGCAGGATGCAACGTGCCAGTGATAGAAACAAGGTCACACACAACATGTCCTTGGTATGAAAAATTAAATATAGGGGGTCAACTTTCATTTTTTCAATACAGTGCTGTTGCTATTTCCAACAGGGTAGTACTATTTCGAAAATATGGTCTAGGGAGTGAGTCTGCAATACTGTCTATAGCGACAGGTGAGAGAAAAGGCCTCCTGTAAAATGGCAGTTGAAACTAGACCTATTAACAGTGGTTTGTGTTGCATTTTTTATTGTTTTTTTTTTCCTTCCTTTTTAGTAACATTAAACCACGTTACTGATCGAGAAAAAATAATGTTAAGTAAATCAAGGGTTAAAACAAGCTAGGAATGTATAGGAGGTTTGTTAAGATTGTTTGCAGTGGACCTGTAACGAGGAGAAATAGGTCCATGCTAACTGTTATTGCTAGTCAGTCAGAGTAGATTTTTTTTTTTCTCTTGGCCAGTGTGCACTATCAAAACACTAAAGCATCCTGAAGTGAGGTAAGAGAGGAGGATAAATATGGGGTGAGAAGTGCAATATATTAAAGAAAGAAATTATGCAGAAGTTCACCTGCTGTTGTCATGATCAAGACATGGAGAAGAGCATCTGCAATAGAATAGATGATTTAACATCAAGAAAGAAAAGAAATGGAAAAAAAAAAAAGAATGAGTTAAATGAAATACTGAAAAATAAAATAGATCTCTAAATTAAACATATGAACGTATACATATATATAGGTATTCATTACATGCAGGAAGGTAGAAGTGGGTATGGAAAATAAGCCTACACATTGTTACCACTACTACAGCAGTAAAGCTAAAGCGATAGCTTTCTCTACATACATTCTCAAACTGCAAGTCAGATACATAAAATGTACAACTTGATTCTAAACCTTTCAGAAACAAACCACAGGTTGCTTAGTGTAGCTATCCATACATAAATGTGGACAATGATGGCTCAAAAGGATGTATCAAAGGTCATTCCAGTCTATTTCTGATAACTCGAGAAATCATTATTTTCTTCCAATTTCCTATCAATATGTTCAGTCCTCCACTTTCTTCCATTTCAACATGTTTCTTGTCCTCCTTTTGTTCTGTACTGCAGAATGACAGGTTTTAAACTTTCAGTTTGAGCTGTTTAGGCTCTCAGTAATGTGTCATGGCCAGTTAGTTTTCTGGTGTTGCTTGTTATCTGTATTTTCATTGCCTTTTTCTTCCATTGACATCAACAGAGATTTACTATTAATGAACCCAAACTGCAATTTTACCTTATTATGGCTTCCCAAATAAGGCTAGAACACAATTTGAAATCATTTAGACTTTCAGATTTTAGAAATGACTATCAGCTGGTAGCTGCCAGGTCCTGTTTCCATAACTATTTCTAGGAAATGAACGTCACATTGGGGAAAACAATATTATGGATTCAAAATACAACACTTGAAATACATTTTGTTTACCTTGTTAGCAAGGATCCAGTCTCCTTTTTTGCAGACAGACAGCTAAGAATGATAATTCACATTATTTGTCACAGTTCAGCTGCCAACTCCCTTGTCCTTCTCCCTTTTTCCTTGATGGAAGCAAAAACTTCCAGAAAGGAAAATTCATGAACAGCCCAACTGTTTGTCAGATGCAAATACTGATGAACTTGGAACATCTATTAGTCAGATATGTTAATCTCTTCTTCATCAAATTAAATAAATGCAAACAGTATTTTTCATTAAATAGGAGTTTTACAGCAAGTTAGCTGGAGAAACAGTAGAGCTGCTATGTTTCTTGCTCTGGACACAAAAGTAAGCTGAGCATCAACTCAAAGCTCCTTGCTCTCAGTGCCATGTTTCTGCCAGTATGACAAATCTGCCTTTCTTCTTATCGACCATACCCTTAGATATTTCTCAGGAAAATACTTAGAATATAATCTATGGAACTAAATCGAGAGAGTTTGTTCACCATATCGCCAGAACCCAGGTATGAGAATGGCATAATTTTGCACATAATTTATCCTTTAAAATCTTACAGTCAGCCTTATCTTTACCATTCACACTTAACCACCACGTGTGATACAGACCTAGGAATATCATACTGGCAAGCAAGCCCTAAATGCTGCAAGTGGAAAGAAATCATTCCGTTCAGTGCTTGTTTTGCCTTCCAACTTAATGAAAAGACTGTGTTCTTCCACAGTAGGGTATGAGACTAAAGCTGTGAAACATACTTACATCGATGTAGGCGTTAGTTCTGTCTCTCCTAACGCTTCAGCAGGAAATCATACATAATATCCCCTAATATTACCAGCAGTGATAAAACTCTACCTTAGTGGGTATTTAGCATCCAAACTTCCTGGTTTATCGACGGATCCTGACTTTTGCTGAATACGTAAGATCAGTTAATTTTATTAGCAGAAGCGAATCTGATTTGCTGAAAGGAAGTTTAAATGTAGGAATTTGTATTGCATATGGAACTAATCAAAAATAGGTAATTGTGTAAAAATGACCAGGAGCTGTTTATGTTGAGACTGTGGGCACCAAGAGTGTTACATTTAATGAGACAATTATTTTCTTGATTTTGAAATGGCTGCCGAAGTCTCTGACCAAAGATTTTGTCTTTTATGCCATACTGATGAAATTATTAACCTATTGAAACAACAGCTACATTTAAATTTTAAATGAATGGTTGAAACATTTTCCCTTTCTGAAATGTCACACCTAGGAGAAGTTTTGGTTAATTATGGAAAGGTTGAAATACGTTCCTGTGAGATACCGCACCCAGAGAACAGTTCTCCATACATTTAGCCTTTTGACTGGGGATGTCACACCATGATCCACAGAAACACTTCCCTACAATAAGAACTCTACAACGTGGTGTTTGCCACTGAAGTAGTGCAGGGAGAGAAGAGTGTCGATTTTTTCTCAGACTGCACAGAATACAAAATGAAGATCATCTGTGCCAAATAAATTGCTGTCCAATACTTTGCTGATGTATTACTTCATGAAAAATTCAATACATTTCCAATGTCTTCAGCAAAAACAAGGTTTTTGCTTAAAGCTACTAACAATGTTTATATAGCATTTCTTCTCAAGCACTAGGAGTCTTCTTTTATGGCAGATAAAAAGAAGATAAGAAGATAAAAATAGATTTAGGCAATATATTTTCCTAAAAAAGAGACGTAAACAAGATGCACCCCAACAGTTTATAACTCAGCCAAATCTAAGCAAGATAAAAATGAAGTGTACAGTCTTTTCCAAAGGCTAATTGTTATTATAGATTTCTTTATAACAATATTTAGCAGCAGGTTAGTTAGAATATATAAAAAGCACATAATTTGTGTTGTGCTAAATGTTACTATTTAATACAAGGCTCTACAGAGAGTTGCTTTTCTTAAATAAATCAACTATTTTTATCCTACTGATAGCATCCTGGTCAACCAAAAAAAATCTAAACCACTAATATTATTTTTTTGAATTAGAAATAAATGCTGCTCTTCTAAAAGTATTTAGTTCATACTCTGCAATAACCAGAAAGACCTACCTCTGTGTAAGTGAAAAGTCATACATCCTTTGGAAAAAGTCTGTAGACTATTTAGGGTTAGAATAAACCACCAAAACAATTTTAAAGCTTCTGTCTTGACACAGATATTAACATATATATCCTGTACAAGTCAAGCATGTTCATTTCATTTGTTAGTTTTTGAGCTCAAGAAAAGCAAATTCAAACAATACTGTCCACAGCTAAAAATCCTGCTACCACCTAACTTCTCATATAAGCCACAAACGAGTCAAATCGCAATGGCAGTTATGACCATACTGTTCCTCTTTCTGACCAGGACTGCCTGTCATTCCACATGGGACACCGGTGTTATTTTTGAAAGACACAGACTGTCAGATTGCTGCAAACTCATTTGAGATTAACAAAAAATCTTTCATTTAGCAATGTGCAGCCATTCTGCAAACAACACAGCTCCACAGAAATGAAATGCTTTTGTATGACGTTGATTACTAATTCGTCCGCACGTGCCTCGTCAAACCTGATGGCAGGACACAAGTGTAGAACTCAGTGTAAAGTTTAAAATTACTTCAAACGCAGTAAGCAAGAGCGCTCAATTGCATGCACAGATTTTGAGGCCAACCATGATAAGCTTTATTAGTAAGAATTTGGCTGGGCCTGCATTTCGTCCGGTCTTACTCCATTCCAATAACTTTGCCTGAATGTAAACACTTACAGAAAGTCAAGTGTGAGAATATATGAACATTATGGCCAAATGTGTGTAAAGCACCTCATGTTTGGGTTGCTTGTCTATTACAGGCTTCATGTAATTTAAAATCCTTGTATTTTTTCTTTATCAGTAATTCTGACAAACACTAGAGTCGGTGCTTGCACAATCCACTAGCACAGGAATTAACTTGCCCTCTGAACCCATGAGGCCCTTGGCTTCAATTATTACTAACTTTAAAAATGACTTTTTTCCATAAAATTTATACAGATGCAAGTGTGTATGCATCTTATTATCTTCTGTCTCTTGAACCTGACTGAAAGCTAACTGGCATCAGTTCACTGACTTTCAGTGGATAGTCTTGGTGCTTAGATTTACTTGATTATCAGGATGTAACTGACTGTAGTAATTTATTGACAGCTCTAGCAGAAAATGAATTTATAATATATCTCCTAGTTAAGAATTAGTTGAAGCTGCTGCTACTGCTGGTATTCTCTTTCTCCCTCTTTTTTTTTTTCTTTTTTTGATAAAATAAAAGAGATAATGCTAATTGATACACTCACCCTGAGTGAATAGGGCTGGAAGAAAGAGCCACATTGTCCAAGTTTTCAGGACCCCAGCTTAAGCGATATGAATTCTTCTCAACTTCTTTGGCCAACGTTGTTACCTTTGTAAGCAAAAAAAGCCCTGCTTTATACTACAATAAAACCAATTAATCAACCAAACAAGAAGATGCATTTTGCATAGTACTGCCTAAAGTGTTTACACTCTTCAAAAAGAAAACAAGTGAATGATAATAGCATAAGCATATTAGAGACATTACTTACTGTAACATTTTACACTTGCCCAAAGTAATCATATCTGTTAGTGCTCGTACTGAAATGAATGATGTGATTTATCAAAGCGGCATTTCCGAATCATTATTTTTTTTTTAACTTACAGACATGCCTCACAATATTATCTTTGAGGACAATGCCCTCCAGTTTGTTAGATCGCCTGAATATTTGACCCAATGGCTATTAGTATCATTCAAAAACAAGTTAAAATGGAGAACGTTATAAAGATAGATCCCGTACTACATTCACTCAGCATAGCCATTTATCTTGGAATAGTTTCATATTGCATATAGTACAATCTGCCATTAAATATCAACTGAAATTAAAGAGATCTGTATTACACTAGACAAGCAGCATGCACTACACGGCATCATTACTACAATCCAAACAGCAATCTTTTTATGTTTCCGTATTTGTCCAACTGGTGAGTGAAGTAAAGAGACCGCTTACCTGCTGGCTGGGGATTACAACCGTGTCATCGATCATGGCACTGTCCCTCAGGTAGGAGGCATGGCTCAGCGTGTGAGACCTGTCTGAACTGAAGGACCGCAGGCTGGTAGGTTGGTAGGATGCCATAGCAATGGATCAGCAGTACAGATGATGTTGGAAAGGTGTGATGAGAGAACGAGTGGGAGAATGAAAAAAAGCGTGCTATTAGCAATATCATGCAGCTTCCAGGGGGAGTATGTAATAGTCACGGGGGGAAAAACAGCTTTACAAATCCGGTATGCCACCTTTCTGACCAAGGGCCATGAAGTCTTTTGGCTGACTTTTGTTTGCCCCAAACACAGAACCTGGAGATGAGTCTAGGTGACAGTTTATATTCACAAATGGCTTTCTGGCATGATCATTTCCTTATTGCAAGGAGCATGAGTTCCTTTTCAGTAAGGCTCTTTGGAGGAGTTTTCTCACCTGCTTCATAATGCAAACAAATTACTACAGAAAACAGAATGCTAACACCCGAAGAAAAGCTGAAATGACAATTGCCTACTCTCTCCCATTAAAACTGTAAATGCGTAAGGCTTGATGCTGTCCCCTGGAAGATACACACAGCAAGGTGAATTGTGGCCAGCCACAAGCTCCCGTGCGACACAAGGTTCTTCCTCTGTATGCCAACAGCATCTCTCGAGCAGCAGTCCGAATGTCAGCACTGTTTTCTCTGTGAGTACACGCAGCTCTACAGAGCATTGGTTGCTGTAGCAATGAGGGATGCAAGGCAATAAATAAGCTGCTTCCAAGCACAGGCTCAGAATTTAACTGCAGCATCCAGGAGCAAAAAGCCAAAAAGACAAGACACCACAGAAGGACATATTGAGGTAAATGGGGTTCCTGCTACCAAATCTCACGAGTTTTGTCCTTTATAAGTATTTACTAGCAGCAGTACTACAATAGTGACCTTTAAAAACAGATGAGCCACCTTCAGATGTTGTACATGCTCTCTGTGATGTTGTTCTGTACCCTGAGGAAGGCAGCACATGGAACTGAAGGAAGCAGTTTTATTCTCATGGCTTACGCACCCATGAGTAGTACTCATAATGACTAACACGCGGGATCAGAACAGTAGGCCATTTATCTAGACATGCAGATTTTTTAAGGATAATTAATTTTTCAGTAGTTGGCAATAAAAATATCACGATTATGTTGTGGACATGAGATTCAAGTACTTTAAATGCAGATCTTGATGGAAATCAGATTTTAGTATCTGATTCAGACCAATCAGCCCTTTTAAACAATAGCTAAATTCACTTAATTTTTGATCCATTTTTAAAAGCAAATTATAACCTTATTAATAGAAATATATTACAATGAAGAATGATCAATGCCATTGTTATGCCTATTTAGCATAACAGATGGATTGCACAAAACTGAAAGCAAAGGTAAGGATTACACAAGTATCAATGTTAGAAAAGTCTTGAGAAAAGAAAAAAAAAAACACAACCAAGTAATCTCACATGTCATGAAATGTCTTTCACCCAGACATGTAAGGCTGATATTGATATTATTGGGATCGCTCACTTCTGGAATAAAACTCTGATTCCATTAAAACAAACAACAAAACTTATTTTGATTTCAAGTAGTTCACCCTGTTTTCATATAATGATTTCAGAAAAAAATTATGACAGGAACTCTTGACAGAAGGGTACTCTGGTTAAACATTTCAGGGTGAACTAAGTAGGCAGAGTACATGTAGTTTACTCATAACAACAGTACTTTGGTGAACTTTTGTTCTTTGGGTGGAAAGCGAGCTCCAGTAGCAGACCCCATTTGCCATCATTACACTTCATCGCTTTTAATACTCAACACTTTCAGCACTGCTTTGCTGTGCCATGCAATGCTTGCAAGAAGTTCACCATCCAGGTTGTAGGTTCTGCCATTCAGCTAATGCCATGTCCTGGACAGGGACTAAATGACCAGAAGTATGTCCTAGATTTGGCTGTTTTACTGATGTTGTCAGTATTCTCCTGCAGGTACCTGGCATTACTGCCACCACCACGGCCAGTACATGTCCAGTACGTGGCACATCTGTGTGCGCTCCAGTACACACCCAATGCACTCACAGGATGGACTTCAACAGACAAGGTGTGCACAAGCACGACTAAGGTCTGTACCAAATTACTTTATTTTTTTACTACACTTTATTTCAAAACTAAGCAGCAAAATCTAGCCAAGTTTCTAATCTGGTTGACTAGAGGACCACATTGTACGCATCCACTTTCCAGCCGAGTCAGAGATCTAGCAACCTCTAGCCCAGGTGAGTGTATCTGTCACTGTGGGAAGCATAAGGTGTTTCACAAACTTGGGAAAAGAGCTGATATCACTGAAAACTGTATAAATTGGCCTTGAAAACATTTCACTATTCAGACTGAAAGCCTTCCTCTCAGCAGTCATGAGCCAGAGAGGTGGAAGGAACACAAAAATACCGCTGATCCAACGTGGCCTGAATCAGTTCTGTTTCTCCATATTCAGGAGAATCCACCTCATGTAGTCAATTCTATTGTTTTTTTTTATTCTACCCCTGTTTCTCCACATAAAAATGAGAGCAGCTGACTTTCCCAGCAGCACGATGACAGGAGGACAGCTACCAGTTGCGATCAATCTTGCGTAGCTTCAGAGAAGTTTCTCTGGACAGTGGCTACGTCACACTGTGACCGACCTTCCTAGGCAGACAGTACTGTGGTACCTTTATTTACCTCTGCATACAAACTCATTTAAGACTACAACCACCTCCAACAACGTGTTTCATTTGGTTCTTAAGGTCAACATTCCAGCCCCACAGCAGGCCTCCAAAATGGATGAAGAGAGACAAGTGCCATGAAAGGATATAGAGACGACGTTTTCATGCTATGTAATACCTACCTGGGCATGGTGCTATGAAAGCATATGAAAAAGAATGAAGGGGAGAGAGAAATAAAATAAATAGGGAAGATGGTTACAACAGAAAAAAATATGTATGTTTTCAAATCAAATTGTTTAATGCATAAAATTATGTGAGTATAGACTGCTAACATTATTTTGCTTTGCTGAATTTCTTGAAAAACCAACATCGGTGTGATGCAATGAAAATCACAAGCAAAACCAAACTAATGCAAGCAGTCTGAAAATTCTTACAACCAGTAACCTGACGGTGACAGAAAATGACACATGGAGTTAGAAAATGTCCTTTTTTTCATTCTTTCTGCCTTTATCATTTTGCTTCATTTCAATATAACCATGTCTGATAAATAATGTGAAATCACTTTCATAAAACACAAAATAGGACACATCAATTATATGGCTGTGAAAATCTACTGAAATCCATTGACAGTGTTTAAAAGTTAAATTATTCTAAGCGAGAGCAAAAACTGACTTAACACTTGCCAGCACAATCACTTCCATACAACATCTTAAAAAAAAAAAAAATGTTACCATTGAAAAAGCGTAATAAAAGGGTTTGATTTTTAAGCACTCTGATGCAGTTCATAAACATCTTCTGAGACTCAAAAGCAACACAGTCACTTTGTTTTCAGTGGATTCACTGGAGCTGTCTAAAAACCAACAAAGACTCCAAGTTTATAAGACCTCAGTGATGAGAGATTTACACATGCTGTGAAGCAAACTAAACTGTTTCCTGACATCTTTTGTTCCAGGAGCAATTCACAGCCTACTGAAGTAAACAGAACGGATCCAACTGATTCCACTGAGCTTCAGAAATGCTGCCAGAATAACAATCAAGACTGGAAAACGAAGTTTTCAAATATTTTCACACTACAAATACTTTCTGTTGCCAAGATCCCAAGGTTTTTGTTGTTGTTTTTTGTTTGATTGTTTGTTTTTAATGAATCTCAGTTCCCCATGAACTACTCCAAAAAGTCAGCTCACCTACTGCTAAAAGACCCTGTCCACCCACCCATTCCCTCACTCATGGCAGGAGATCAGGATGATTCGTGAGCCCTTTCCATACACAGCTAGACTCTTCTTCCTTTGCCTGACCACAAGGGCAATAAAGCAAGCCATGCTTTTTCAAGAATTAGAAACAAATTCTTCTCTAGATTCTGAGTACAGTATTAGTGCCAGATGTATTCGTTTCTGGACTGGTTAGGAGATATTCCTCCTGACCACACCTTCTCCTACGAAGTGGCGACTGGCACACTGACCTATCTAATGAAGAAATCTTGACAAGTGCATCCCATGTCTCCCTTGATTTAGAGACACTTGAGAAAGGAATTTCAAACACTTACAACAAAATCTGTGTAGAACTGCCATAAGAAAACACGTGTCCAGGCAAATACCTGTCAGATCGCCCTCCTTCCAAGCTGTACCTCAGGTAGTTCATACCATCCAAGAACTGGCTGCTTGGTAAAGAGTCATCTCCGAGTTCTTTGAGGTCTTCTGGCCTAAGGTACTCTCCTCCATCTCCTGTCATTGTATCATCACCTTTAAATCAAACACAGAAGGGACAGAGATAAGCACACACACGTTTGATTTCATTTGCACATGGGGATCAACAACTGAATGGCACAGTTACAGGAAGGCATTTCCCACTCAGGAAACACTGCAATCCACAAGCAATTAATGTATTTAATAAAGCTAGCACATCAAGCAGGATTAAAGGAAATTAAAATAAATAAGGGTGAATAAACAATTGTATTTAATCTACTTTTTGCTGTTGCACGTAGGGCAAATTTCTTTGCTATTCTGTAAAGCATGGTCTGTCCACCACTTCATCTTTTTTAGGTCTCTAGTCACAGGTATGTTGTATCACAACTGGGAAGCTTAAGATTAAATATTGCCGTATATTTGACTGCATGCTACATGTTTTCACCTGAAAAAGTGTTTTCTCTAGACTTATGCCTGGCAGTTGCAAATCCTAATTCAAACTCTCCATTGTCCAAATACCTCTTCATATGAGGACATCTCACCCAAGTTCCAACATCATTCTGTGATATGCAAAAGATTATTATTTCTAAAACATGGCCATATCCAGAATCTGGAAATAAATTCACATATGTAGATGATACTGATTGTTAATCCAAAATCACAATGACTCAAAGCCTAAATGATAATTGGTTATTTGATCCAGTAACCTTTTTGCACATATAACTTGAAATTTCAGGCCCAAAATGATTTTCCCAAGGAAATTCTGTCTATATGAAGTCATCGTTTGCTTTTGCTGGCAGACAAACAAAACAGCTTCAATTGCCAAGCAGCATGTAGGTGTTTCTTTTCATTCCTGTTTGCAAGACAGTTTCTCTCCACAGTTTATTCAAGGAGACGTTAAGTATTCCAGCCACTTTTGCACTGGTTAGGGTGAGCCTGCCAGCAGCCTGGTGTGGCCCACAGAAGCACACAACAGGACCCCAGGCTGGCCATCAGTGTGTTCAGTTCTTCTCATTTTCTCAGCTGCACTGGCAAGTGTGAAGAACCTGAAGCTCCTGTTCAGTTACGTGAAGAAGACTGCAGCTTTCATACAGGAGTAATAATCAGCAGCTACACATCCCAGCTGCAGGAATTCACCCTGATATGCTCAGAAACACAAAGGATTGCAAGGGTTAGACAAGTGGTTTCTGCATTGTTACAAACAGAATTCATTGGGCATCAGGACAGTTGCCTCCTGTGTGATCTAAAGAGCTAACAAAGCAAGGCTGCCAAAAACAATTAATGCTACTGCTGCTATTTCTAGTAGAGCACCCTTCTCTTTTCCCTGCAAAATCTTAGCACAACAAAGTACATGAGTGGTGCTCACTCCTAAAGGAAGAAAACTTGGTATTTGTTTTCATAAAACAAATCAAGTTAGTTTGTCTAGCTTGATGTTTCAGCTAATAAATAAATCATTTATATTTTTTTCAACAAAAAACATGTCCGTTTTGGGATTTTAAAGATTTTTTTTTATGTGTGTACACAAGTATTATATATAAAAGTGAGCCCTAAAGCTTTTCAGTTTAAAAACAACAGCTCTTGAAAATTCCATCTGCCCACATTAAGAGGGAGAAACTGGGCACAGTTTCACAGAAAACAATGAAATGCATTTAATCATGGCATGTTTCCTGCCTTCTGACAGATGATGCCTCCTGTTTCCTGGGAATGTCAAATTATAAAGCAGAGGGCTTAGTGAAAACTTGGAAGATATTAAAGGCAATGATGTTAATCAAACAATAAAAGGAATATCAAGTTATATTGTGAATAACTAGATACTGGTAATCACGCCGGACATTCCAGCTATAACAGAAACAAAGGCGAAATCTTCACCACTTCCATCACACCCACATCCTTTAAAAAATCAAATCTCTGCTCTTATTTCAACTTTGGCTTCTCATCTAAGAGTTGTCAATAACGGGTCTAAGTAACACTCGCAGTTTTGTATGATGTGAACATCTGTAGGAGTATACATGAATCACACAATGGCTCGGTTGGAAGGGACCTTAGAGACCATCCAGTTCTAACCCCAGCCGTGGGCAGGGACACCTCCCACCAGCCCAGGTTGCCCAGGGCCTCATCCAGCCTGGCCTCGAACACCTCCAGGGATGGGGCATCCACAGCTTCTCTGGGCAGCCTGTGCCAGGGCCTCACCACTCTCTGAGCGAGGAATTTCCTCCTAAGCTCTGACATAAATCTCCCTTCTTTTAGTTTAAAACCATTCCCCCTTGTCCTGTCATTATCTGACCAAGCGAAATTTGCTCTCCATCTTTTTTATAAGCCCCCTTAAGTACTGAAAAGCCACAATAAGGTCTCCGTGGAGCCTTCTCTTCTTCAGGTTAAACATCGCCAGCTCTCTCAGCCTTTGTTCATGATGCCTTCAGAACATTTATCTGTTGGTAATGCAGCTTGCTTGCTAGTGTACTAGTCCTGAGTGAGGCAACCAGAAGTTAATATCACTCCCCACAAAGCCCTGTGCCCTTCCTTCTTCACTGAATGAAACCAAAACTCCTAAAAAAAACCTGCATGGCCTAGTACGTGAAAAAAAAAATGTTTAAGTATAAATACAAATAATTGTGCAGACCCATAACTCTTCGTACAACCGTGCTTACCCGAGAGTCTTAATGTCAGGTCTGCAGGGCAATTGCACATATACAACGGGAATTATTTTAAGTCTGTGTAAGGAGCACTCATTCATCCTGCCAGTAACACTGCGTTGTCATTAAAATATCTCAGTGTTGTCATTAAAATATCTCACACAGCTCTACTTCTGAATCTCAGCCAACTCATTGTGCTGGAATTTGTACAAAAACATACACAGATTTGTTATCTGCTGAGAAGAAATTACATATTCAGCTGACCATGAGCTTCTTTATACAGCACATTTTACTGGATGGCAGTTTTGTAGCGGTACAAGAAATGGCCCCTTTGAATCATGCTGGAAATGCTTCATTCACATTCCCCACCAAGGTAATGGCAGTCCTGTTTTCTCCACTTACTAAGCAGTTCATGACACACATAGCCCTTTACATTGATCTTACCAGATTTCCAGTGCAAAATTTTCCAATTTCCATTTTCATCCCTGCCACTGCTCATCTCTCAAATATCTCTTAAAGATTTTGTCCAAATCTGACTTTCTGAACAATGTCGTCTCCTTTAGGGAGTTATGAACAGAAGGAAAATACGCAGACAGAAATACCGATCAGCTGGACTCTTCTAAAAGAAACACTGGGGATTTACTGGAAAGGACGCTCCAACAACAGAAGTCAAACAAAAAATCTCCAACCCTAGGAATCTATATTTAGTATTAAACGAAAAATGGCAAATATTTGAGTTCCTGCACTTGCTGCTGCTATTATTTTTATTTTGCAGAGTGCCAATAGTTCCCAATACAACGGGCAGCTTTGCCATAACACACAAAGTGTCACGGTCCCACTGCACTCTCACCAGTGATCCAGTTAGTCCATTAATCTGCTTCCAGTGGTCAAACTAATGCCTTGCAACAAAATGCAAGCACCCCACGCTCCCAAAATCATACGTTTTGTACAGTTAGTACACTTTGAAGCACTGGATCCAAGGTGAGTAAAGACAGGGAAAGAAGAGAAGAAAACAGGCTGTAGAGGTGGAAAAAAGAGACAGTAAATCTGAGAATCAGAACCTGAAAATTCAGTAAGCTTTAGGACTTAGACACTATGCTTAAGGCGGGGAAGGCCCATTAAAGAAACCAGTAATGGGCAAGTGAGAACTACATTAAATGGTTGCTCTGTTGGTCTTAAATCTTTGTCTTAACCAAGCCAACCAAGGGCATAACTACTTTAAGCAGCGAAGCACAGCTCAGAGGTTCTTGTGCTGGTGAATCCATGTGTACCGGAGTACTGAGCTGTGCAAACACAGCGGCTCAGAAGCACGACAGCCACAGCGACTGAGGCAGCTTGATGGAGCCTCACGCCACCATGAAACACGAGGAGCTATCAGCACAGCTAGGCAGGCAGGACACAAAAAGCACACCCAGCATGAACGAGAACCTTCCCTTCACCAGCCCTTTCAAAATACAGCTGCCTGGAGGTTTTTCTCCTCGCCTAGATTAGGGAGCTGAGTAAATACCATTGCCAGTCACTGTAAGAGCTACACAGAGCTGTTTTCAGAGATTGCATTAAACAGACTCAAACAGCCAGCTCACAAAAATCCACAACTAATCAAATTTTTGCTCAAGTCAGCAATGTTGTATGATGACTCTCACCCATCTTTTGTTTTTCCATTTATGCTGGTCACATATTATTTCTTTACAAATTATTTCTTTACAATTATTATTTTACAATAATAATAATAATAATAATAATAATAATAATAATAATAATAATATCCTCCTTACTGTCACAGGGAACTGTGCAAATGCTAGATCAGATAAGCAGCTTTAAATTTTATACCACCACGCTCTGGATACACACCTAGAGCATCAACTCTTTTGGGGAAGCAGTGACTGGGGCTGTTCCCTCAGTGCTCTCCTGCTATTTAAGGCAATTTCTGCAGGAGAATTCCTTTGGATCTGTTTCTAACAAAACATACAGAAAATGTAGGAAAAGGTTAAAAAACGAAAGAAGGAGGGCTGTGATAGAAACTGCCAGAAATTGCCTTTAAGAGATGTTTATAAAGCCAGACACAGCCGTGTGAGATTGCCAAAATTACTGTTTTCTCTGCTACATGCAGATAAGTCTACAGCTCCCCGCATACGTGCTGCTTCTTAGAAGTCACAGATGGAGAAGGGACAGCTATGGTAAGAGTGATTTTTTACTGCAATATGTAAGCCCTGATGTAAGCATCTCAACAGAAATGCATAACACAGCTTCTCTGACACTTCTCTCGGCCACCTCCAGTTCCCTGAAGTCGCTCCTCTATTTAATGGCTCCCCCACAGGAGGAGTTTCCCTGAAATGCAAGAGGTAACAGCTGTGCTATTTATAAAGCTGCTAAGTTGGATCTAGGTAACAAAGAAGAAAAGCACTACCTTTCTAGAACTGGAGCAGGACAAGCTATTCCTGCCTCTCTAAGCCACAGAAACCTTGGAAGGTCACACATATTAACTGGCATGCTGACAAGTCCGGGGTGTGGTGGGGCTGCCATGGGATGTACGGGCAGCCTGGGACTTGAATGAGTGCCTTGCATGGCTTCAAGAGGAGCAATAAAGCAGATCCCTCAGAGATTTCTGGGCAGGAAATGTCATTAAAAGAACACATTGGGGAAGGTGCTGGAGAACTGATTCAGCTTTTTGTTCCCCCCCAGAATGGTGCTTTATTCCCATGGAAGAAGAGAATTCACTTTAAATCAGGTAAGTGTTATCTACGAAATAAGAAATTTCCTCTCAATATGAAACACTTACATGGGGCACTAAGCAAGGAAAGTTTGCTCTAGCTGTACGGACATCTGTGACTCAGAACAAACCTTCACCAAGATTCTGCACTTGTTCATGCGAAAACGATGGGGAAATGGTCTTTTCCTTCTTACCAAGGATACAAATTACTTACTAATTTTGCCTTTACGAAATTCGCATGGCAAGTACCTCTCTTTCATGTAGCACTTTTTATAAGATTTATAAAATGTTATATACGGACACACAAGTCACAGCCACGTTGTTCCCGAGGGAACAACTGCCCGAAATACCTGCTGTGCAAGGAGTGGGTAACATTCCTCTGATTGGGACAATCTTCAGCTAATTAAGGTTAATGCAAATGCAAAAGCATACTTTTTTTTAACCATCCAGGAGTAGGAATGACATCCAGTAGCTTTGAAGACATCTTCCGATCAGATGGGTATGACTAGTCAAAAATACATTTCCCCTTTTTAACATGTGATTTGATTTGCTTGAATGAACAATCTGTTGTAGCTCCCCATGTAACTTTGATCTCTGCAGGAAATAATGCAAGGCTCAACACTGCTCATAAAGTAACCATTTAGGACAGAATGTATAAGTAAATACAGTAGTGTCTCCTGGTCATGCGCATGCATTATTCCTTCTGTGCACAAACAAACGTGTTTGTACTTTTGATCATGCCTACGGATTTCACTGACATCATTTATTATTGCTAATCTGGTCAATTCTATTTTTTGTCAACAACACTGAAGCAAATGAAGAACATCAGTTTCTCTAAAACTTGCCAAAATTTTTGCAGCCTACCCACAATCTCCTATTTTTCAGTACTAAAATGTTGACAAGTGAGGAATCTTTAGCAAATTCTATCCCAATAAAAATAGGTCTAATTTCTTTGTAATGACAATACCAGATATAAAAAAAGAAATGAAAGCTATATTCTGTCTGAAAGATTTCAGTGGAAAAATTCAAGTAAGCCTTTGTTGTATTTTTTTTCTTTACGGATCCTAGCAACAATGTCAATAAAGCTATAAGAGAAAAATTGAGCAGCTAACTATTAGACTGAGAACCTTTCACTTTAACGCAACACAGAAAAAAAAAAAAAAGGCTACCATTCTTCACATTTGCTGTGGCATTGGCATATCTGACACTTTTAAGAATTTCTTTTTTAAATCCTCCTTTTGCTCAGGCAGAAAGATAAAGTAATTCCAGGGAACCAACTCCCATCATCATGGATGACCTTGTTAAAATGATCCAGCTGTAAATGTAAACCATCCGTAAAACAAATCTTTTAGGGCATCTAAAACATAAAAAATAATTTAAAAAATTGGGATTGATATAGGCATATTTTCTGTGCAGGTTCTCGTAAGTAAAGTTTTAAGAATTAATACTCACTTCCTATTTCTTTGTGAGCACGTTTCTTTCCCTTTTTCAGTTGAATTATCAGTACATAGCTTCTGATTTACTTCTGTAAATCAACTGTCTTTGGGTATATTTTATACCACTAGTTATAAGATGCTTAATTTAGAGTGTGAATGAATTCAGTGGTGTTATTCTGAATTTACAGTGTTTTAGCGTGCACTAACAGCACCTTATGGAATTCTTACCAGGAACAGTTGCTGGCATCAACTTTAAATTCCAGGTTTTATTAGGCAAATTACTCCTTAAGTCTTCCATTAATTAAGCCACTATTTCATTGGAATGATGTGCATGTACAACATCAATGAATTCTGCCCAGATTTAATTGCTCATTTCTCACACATGACAGTAGCATTACTGTACTTGCTGCTCCATTTTAGCATTGTTTCCTGCTGTTAGAGCCACTATTGTGGAATTCAGTATTTTTATCAATGTGCAAACTGCAGTTACCACAAACAGAAAATGTTCTCTTTGACAAAATAATATTTTGGGGCATCAGAGCACATTATCATTTTATAATAACAATATTCCTAATACCAATGAGGTAGTCTGTTAGTTCCAGACAAGCAGTTATGAAGACAGGTAGACAGATGCATGCAGCATTTTCTTCCATGATCCCAAAGGGCCAGGCAAAGCAGCTTATCATTATTCCACTCAACAACTGGTCCAAGACAATTACACTGACTTTGCCAGGGTCACTCAGGAATCACCAGTGGTAGAGAAATAAATTCCTGAACCCTACAGGACTGTGTATCTGCAAAGCAGTAACTTCTGGCCTGATTCCATCGATCATTTGTATCTGAACCAGATTTAAGAAGCAACTTTGGAAGTTCTGTTCATTGACACTTTGTCTAGAATGAAAAAAAAATGGTCTACATTTAATCCATAAAATGGATATTTTTAAAAATCATAAATCTGACGTAAATGGGTATGGATTAGCTGCAGACTGTTTTTTTGGTTTTTTTTTTAGAATCTAAGATCACATTTTTGTTGTCCTTAGGCAGTGCAATGTATACAGATATGCCGCTGTCACTGGTGCACAGCCATGAAGGGATAGCAAACCCCACTGTTATGCAGACACTGTTACCATGGACACATTTAAATGATGCAGTATCACAATTTTGATCAAGCCTGACAACTAAAAGGAAAAAAAAGGAGCAACTCTGTGAGAGGAAAAATGCAACAATCTGACCCAGGGGCAGTACCATATATAGGTATTAGCATATATTTATTTTTAATTATTTAAGGACATGAGATGATGCTTTTTCCATTTTTATGAATATTTCAACAAATTCAATGTCCTACTGTCTTTCTTTTTAAGATGCTTTTATGGCCTTTAGATTTTTTTCAAGAAATACAAATTTCTGAAAAAACAAACAAACAAACAAACAAACAAACAAAACCAAAACTGTGTTTCAACCAGGCACTGGGGTGAATCTCTACCAACTTTTAGACAAGCACTCTCATGATAAGGATGCTTTTTCTTTGGATATTGTGATGCCATCTGATTTTTGAGACTCCATTGACTACTGGCACATGACAGTTTGCTTGACTTTTGTCTAACCCTTCTTTGCAATGAAAGTGTCAGCATTAATGGCTGTGCAGTGTGACCTGACCTTTATGACAGCCACCTGAGGGGCATGTTGTCACTACCATGGTGTCTCACCTTCTACTTCACCTTTCCTATTCCCTTCTGCCTGCAAAAGTAGTCTGGCTGAGAAACAGCTTGTAAAAACAAACAAAGGTTGGTTCATTTTTGGATACATTAGTTCTCAGGGCTGGTTCACCACATGGTGCAACGTTTGTGCTGACATAATGCAGGATACGGAAACGTGTGGTTTAGACCCATGACAACTTGCAGCAGCCAAAACTTGTTCTCAGAGAGACAGTGAAGCCTTATAAAAGGTAAATGGGTTGAAAACAGTTGCAGATAGAGGTGCAAACAGACATAAGTGAGAGCTCTTTGATAACCTGCCTTACTGACCGGTCTGTACAGAGCTACACTTACTGTTCTGTCTCAGATGGGATTCGCAAAGGTAAATCAGCAGCAGTCTGTACAGTTCTTTAGCCACAAAAATAATATAAGAGATGAGAAGAGATGAACAGCAACATATTCCTCAATATGATATTAACATATGAGAGAAAAAAATAGTCTAGATTTCGTAGTGTGTCTGCACTGGCTTAGTCCTAGCACAAACATTTGCCTGTGCTTAACTTCTCTAATTCTGTAGATTTCACTCAAATTTTAAAAGCTACTCTGCAGTACTTGCCCATTTCTGCTGCAAGGACACCTCAAGTGCAAATTGCTTCTTTCGTGGCAGCAGCTTTAACAGAACTAAAACTTGTCACAGTACAAACAAATGGCAAAATCAGATACGATGCTTAAAAATGCACATTTTTATAGCTCAACTGTGTGCACACAAGGCATTTCTGCTGGCTTGGATATGTATTACAGGAATCACATCACTTAACATCTATGCCTGTGGGAATCTAGTGTAATCCTGAGCAGCACATTATTAACCTTTTTTTTTTTCCCCAATATCAGACCATTACCTTCCGAACACTGATTTAACAATGTATGACTATCCTTAAACACTCCTCATGGTTGGCAGTACTACAAGCAAAGAAAGCAGCAGTAAGAAACACACGTGCATGTGTGTATTTATGTGGTATATAAATAAACTGCTAAATAAAACTGCACAGTCACAGAGCAGGAAAGGCTCATTAATGCCACAGAGTATCTCACATATTTAGACCCACGTAATAAGCCTTGAGCAGATGAAGTAGGATTTTTAAGGTATGCTAAAAAGTAAAGAATTCTAAATAATGCTAGTGCTAAGCATGAAAATTAAAGAATTACTTACATACCAAGCCAAAATATTTGACAGACAATACGGCCCTTTACTTTATACTGCCAAGACTGGATTTTAGGAGTAAGAATACTGTATTATTATTGTAACAGTATACTAATTATGCAAGATAACTGTTTTCCAGGCAAAATGTAAAATACTTAACCACCAGGGATGAACAGGCTCCACCATGGAACCTCAATCAAGTATTTATTTGCTCCAGTAGTTTTGTTGTGTTCAACTTTATCATTATATGCTTACAGCTGGCAGGTTTACCATGTCACATTAATTTATTTCAGAACATACTATGTCACTTCAAAGCTGCCAAGAACATAGTATTAGAGAAAATTTATTGCAAGCCACTTATAAAGACTACACAATCACTAAAGGTTCATCTTCTTTATTAAAAAGTTCTCCACTCTTTCTGCCCCCAGCTACTTCATGTTCCTCTAATAACTACCATCCACATTAGCCATTTTTTCAACATCCTCAATATTTTGCCTCTAGAAGCTGTTTTCACAAGGACAATGGCATGAGGTGCTTTAATTGTGGCCAACCTGCTTAGCAACCTGCAGCAGGATCACAGACAGAGGCACTGCTGGTGTGAGTGCTCAGTGCAGCCCCGAGAGGCAACGTGCCCGAGTACCTGTATCATATTGGCTGGCTATTGACAAACAGGAGGTGTCAGATGGTAACAGGAAGCAGAGAATGTTAATTCAATGCACCGGAGAGCATTAGTCATGCTGGATGGCCACGGTAAATTCTGCCAACTAATTAGAGATACAGGTAACAGATCTTGGATTTTCTGCCTTCCCTTATTCCTCCCACCTTTCAGGACACACAAGCCCAGCCACACTTTATAAGTAACGAAAAAAAGCAGTGTTAGGCACCCAGCTTAAGCAAATTTGTGTTGCTTCAGCACAAAAATAAAACAAACAAACCAAGTTAAACAAAGAGAGAAAGTTTGTAAATCTTACTCCATGAATTTCTGCTAACAGCACCTCTGCAACTATATACTTCCCCATCACTGAAGCGTTCATCATCAGAGTGTTTAAAGGCTGTTCAGCATACAAATTGATTTGAGAAAAAGAAATACCCTAAATATTAATCCTGTAGAAGCAGATAAACATACTATGCTTTGCAGATTTAAAGATGGCTAAACAGTAGTTCACGAGAATAGGGGAAAATGAAACAAAATGAACATAAGGCTACAGGTAATATAAAGGTCTTTTGTCATCATAATTATACAAGTATTTGGATGTTCTTCAAACAGAGAAAATACAGCATTAACAAGCCTGACACGAAGAACTTAAGTGATCATTTTGCAGCAGAAAATAGCTTCTTTTGAATATAAAATAAATAAAACAAACAAACACTTGTTTGCTTTGACTTGCAGCTTTGCAAGCATTTAAAAAAAATAGTATCTGGAGCCTAAACACAGTATTTTCTCAAGTGTAACTCATTTATCAGTGTAATTCGCAAAGTAATACAAGCAGTTTAGGAATATGAATGTGAGTAACTTCCAGAACAATTTAAAACCACAAGTGCATTTGTGTTCTTTGTAAAAAAAAAAAAAAAAAAAAAAAAAAAAAAAAAAAAAAAAAAAAAAAAAGGAAGAAATGGCAAAAAAGAAAAAAAGAATTTGTGTTCCTAAATCCCTTGGATTTTTTGAAGCTACAACCTCTCTACAAATTATTTATACAAAAGAATAGTAACCATAAAATATGACTTATGTAAGATGCTGTAGTATTAATTAACACTTCTGATTATCAAAAAGAACTTAGAAAATTTTTGCAAGTACATGTATATATATTTGTTGCCCCAGTGATTAAAATTTGTAAGATGCCATTCAAGAACTTTTAGAAAGGGATGTTTTTAAGCTATTTCCTTAACTCTGTGCTGTTTAAAAGCACAGTGCTTTATCAGTCCCTACAAAAGTTCACAGAAATTTTCTTGGGACTTAGCTAAGCGATACAACATATGCCTCTCGTCTGTGCACACAATAAAGTCTGGGACCAAAGTGCCAAAGTTATTAGCATGTTGTTACTTTATGTCATGCTGTATGCATCTGTGATTTGTGTGTGCCAAATACTCCCTCTAGGGAACAGTGTCCTCACCTTCCACCTTATGCATCTTCTTACGTGAATGTTTCCAATTAAGCAGAACTCCTAGATATGTGTATCTGAAATAAGTGGCTGTGATCCAAAAATTTTACTGCTCAAATTCATCTTTATGGGAGGGTCAAATCCAGCTTTGGGACTGCTTTACATTTAAATTTTGAAATGTCAAGTTGAGAAATGTTTGCATTTGCTGATTTGGTTCAGATAAGATAGTAAGCTTTTATTTTTTCTTTTTTTCCTAAAAAAGAAGTTGCATTTTGGTTTGGGTCAATTTTTGGCATACTTATTCAAATGTCATAATGATTACATCATTAAAAAATGCTATTACACAGATCATCATTTCAAGCACTGTAAAACGAAGATGTACGGAAGCAGCTATCCTAAACCTCTGTTACAGGTGGCATAGGTGATATGGAATAGGAACTTAAAGTTGCTCACCTTCTTCATCTGAAACATCCAGGACCTCGGTCATTGTTTCAGGTACATTTAGCTTGTGTTTCTCTGTTACAGTCTGCAAAGACAGAATCATCAATCCTCAAATTAAACAACAAAAGAGGCAGCAAGTTTATAACAGAGTATTTTCAACAGCAGCAGAAGGGAGGATCTGTTGAGACATTTCATAATGTGATTCCCCTTCCCCTAACTATATTGTTTAACATTACTTCAGAAGCTCCTGTTCTCAGTGCTGTATAAGGTGACATTTACTCTGGCAGAGAAGTAATACAACACACGCACAAAGATAATGAGCTGGTCAGAAGGGAAAAAAAAAGGAAAGAAAAGCAAGTTCATAGCAAATTTATTTATAAATGGTGCATGCAGAACAATTCGGTTCAGTGTTTCCAAGATGATTTTAAAATGAATTAGGTAATGTCTACAGAAGAGATTCACAGAGTTGCATGTGGCATATGGAAATTATTAAATCGTAAAGCATTTGGAAATGAAGTTATGAATGATGTGAAATTTTTAAACTAAAAAAAGATGTGAAGGATCTACACAGATCACTTGAAACATTTCTTTCTCCTCCACTCCCCCCAGAACTGCCTACACTGCATATTAATTATATCCCTTTAATAAATCATGTGTATTCCCCCAAATCACATATACATCAGAACAATGCTATTTGGAGATTCTGATTTTGTAGTACAGGGACCAAGTACATGCTCAAAAGACACTAAGTGCAAGAGCACAGAGCAGGAGAACGCTAGAAGATTTTCTTATATGTGACTTTATCTGCATAATTAAGGAGGAAACACGAGATGCCTAGGGGTGCTGAATTAAGAATGGAGGATATCCTTTTAGCATCAAGACAGACATCAGAAAAGTAGAGAAAGAACACGATGAGAGAAGCTGCGAGAAGTGCAAGGTGTGAGAAAGCTGTCTGAAGTAAGCTCTTCTGTGTTCCAATACAAAAGACAAAATGTCAAGGACTTAAAACAAGAGCAGTGATCAGAACAGCATTAGTCACAACCGAAAAATAAATATTTCCCTGGCTCCACCCAGCTCTGTACAGTCAGCTGAACTGAGGAGCTGTGGAGGGGAGTGAACTCATCACTGCTCGAGGCACGTGGCAGCAGATGTGCCCCTCTGGCGTGGAGGGGAACCGGGTGGTGTGAAACTCCCACTGAGGTAGTACATAGCTCCCCATTGTGGATGGTATCTATCAAGCATAAATTAACATTGTACGCAGAAGCAGTGAAAGAGCGTACAATCCCAGTGCTAATTAATGTCAGCCAAACCCCCAGGACTTTACGCAACGTGATTTTGGGAAAATGCCCATTGATATCAAGCAGCCAAGTCAATAGCTGTCACCATCGCACAAAACCTACCAGGTATTTTCCAGACTCTGCCTCATATTTCTCCTTTTCTAACAAACTGACAAAGATGGCACTCTTGATAATTCTAAGATACTGCATTTTCAAAGCTAACAAAGTTACCAATAGAGTAATTACTTTGGAAATTTGCTTAAAGAGCCTGCTTTACAGTTTTGAAGATTTATTTAACTGTGACAGCAGTTCCCAATTCTCCTGAGGTACAGGGAAAGGACAATGACATTTGTTTCAAATGGTAATCCCAATTAGGCCCCCTAAACTTACTTTTAACCATGATTCAGGAAATCAGTTGTTTCTGCTGCAGTGCTTTTCGTAACACATGTGCTGTGTTGAAAAAAATCGTTTCTATTCCCTGAATGCCTCCACCAATATGTTTGACTTTTCGCCCTGCATGCCTACAGCTTTTCGCAGACACAACTGCAGTAGGGTGGCAAAGCCAGCTGTGACAGATGGAGAGCTGCTGTTGTTCAGGTGACATTGACCTTGTCTCTTCAGCAATACAGCAATGAGTTAACAAATGCATCCTACACTAAATAATAATAATAATAAAATATCACTGGCACCATGCTAAAGAAATAAACCCAAGTGAAGGGGGGGCTGTGCATTTTTCAAGTGAAATACCGAAGTGTACATGAGTACCAATTTACTGGCATCCTAATTGCCATTATAATAATATTTACACAAATTTTAACACAGCTTTGCTATTGCCAGTTTGTAGGTCCCCCAGGTAAAATAGCAGAAAAGTCAGGAAAACAAAGGCAGAAGGAGATGATCAAGTTCTGAAGAAAGGGGAAAGAAGTGGACTGCCTAGGAGTCACAGATGCTAGTTTTTGCATGTTTGTTGTATTAACAAAATCTATTTAAGAAAACTTGTTTCCCTGGTTTGGCTTATGTACAAAACCCATTGGATTAGAAGAACAGAGAAGTGAAAGGATGCTACAACACATGGATCCACAAGCTACAGGTATAGAGCATCTTCCCCCCTGCCTGTCAGGTATTTTGTGTATTGTCTTGGCATTCACTTAGATCTGCATACCCTAGTACATAAGGTTAATTAATCACAGCATCAATTTATTCATAAATTAGATTTGTACTGCTCCTGGATAGTAACAACCTCAGGCACTATTATTTAATTACAAAGAAGTAATGATACTGTATTTATTTCCTGATTTTCCCTGCAGTATAAAAAAACTTTTACATAATTTAACAACTGAAACACAGTTTGGAAAAATGAATCAATGTGTGTGTGCGTGTGTGACTGTATTTCAGAAGAAAAACTCTGTAATATCATCTCTAGAACACTGAACTCAGTAAGAGTTATTAATGCTACATCAATTCCCAACAGAAGCTGGGAATTGTTTCGTTGTTGTTATTTTCAACAAAAATATTTTTATATTTTTTAATTGATAGGCACATTAAAAATGACAAATACAAAATCTGAAATCCTTATCCAGTTCCATGAATGGCCCACTCACTATTGTTTAGGGCCACTGAGAACTCTATTCTGGACTTCACTTCAAGCTTCTGTATTGAAAACTTCCTTTGCAGGGCCAGAATTTCATGTGTTCACACAGAATAATTCAGATGGATTTATATAAACCTGCATGCATGTTCAGCAATTGCTTACTCAACAGCAGTACAGCATAAAAAAATCACAAGGCTCCTCATGCATTAATTTGTCTAAAAGAAGACTATGCCTATTTGTATAAATAACCCCAAACTCTATTGCACAGTAAACCTTTGAAAGTCTGCCTTATTCTGTTTTGCTTCCATTTCATCTCTAAACAGAGTGAAAATATGTGCACCTTACTCTATTGCTTTATATTCATGTGGCTTCACTAACAACTAAACTTGTAAAAATAAGAGGAAAATTTGTTCAAAGTTAGACCAAAGGCTTTGGCACTGGAGATTTTTTCCTCATCTCAAATGGCAGTGACTTGAATATTAATAAAGCATCAGCCTCTCTAACATCCTCCATGCATCACTCTGCTACAACCTCAGAGAATGAAGTAGCTATGGTGACAGTACCTTTTTGCACTGCTAAATGCTGGTTTGGCAATACCAACCTCATCATTTGGAGAACTTTATTGCAGGGAGTGCCTGTGAGTGCCTGCTATTTATCCTTCCTTTTTAGCACTTGTTCAAAATTGTGTTTAATCAACAGTAACCACCATCATCAACAACAACAACAACAGAGGTTTACATTCTGTATATCCCTAAGGTAAAAGATTCAGACAAATTCACATCTGAAAAATCTGCTGAGTTCACTGAGGGTTCCCACCTGGCTTTTAAAAATAGTGGTTTGTACACAGACACAGTGCAATATTTCAGATTTCTCTCATATGCAAGTATCAGAGTTCAGCTATGCAAGTAAGTTTCAGCGTTTGATTCAGCCCTAAACCTCAAGCATCTGGTATCTGGTTGAAAAGGCCACTACTCTCAAAGTTTAAAGAAACATTTATCCAAAGTAAGTAACTCAGAGGTGTCTTTTCACAGTTGGATCCTTATTATTACAAAACATACTATATGTATATATGACAAGGTACAAGGCTCTACAGTGCTGTGCAATGTATGATAGAAAGGAAGTTACAACTTATGTCAGGCCAGAATAGAAAAAGGGTGACAGGACACAGCAAAGAATAGACTAAGAACAGCAAAGGTGTCATCTGAGAATAAAAAAAAATATGCATGCTATAGAAAATAGAGCTAATGTTTCTTGAAAAAAATTATCTAGCTTTTATATTTTTTTAAATCTCTAGATATGTATGTGCTTATGCTTGTGTGTGTGTGATGTGCTAGATGGTCAAATCAGAACGTGAAAGAAGTATCAACAAAAATCTACAGTCCTTACGAAGAGACTTCTGGAATTATGTTGGAATTCCTTGTCCAAACCTGACTCAGTCTGATTTTTGCAGGTCTTTAATAAATTATGGCTCACTCTGTTTGTAACCCTATGCCATGCTACTTTTATTCCATCTTCCTCAGTTAATAACAAGGAGACTTGCCGTCAGCATGCAGCAAAATCAAATTTTCCCATTTCTTTAAACAAGAGTGCATTCCTTTGCCTTCCCCTAGCCCCCTCCCTAATTGAATAGTGGCATCTATTAAGCAGTCTGTGAGCTCCTAAATGACATCTAGATCTGATATGTTTTCTAGACTTCTGATCTTACTTGCATTTAAAAAATAAAAAATAAAAAAAAAGCAGGATCCTACAACAAGGTTCCAAGATAAAATGCAGTAATGGAAATATATAGTAAAATTGATTTCTTAAATGATGCGCTATTTTTGATGTTGTCCCTTCCTAACTTCTAAAAAAAAGTTGTAGATGGGAGGTAAAATTACAAGCAGAGAAAGCCTTCCCCTCTCAGTTTGTCAAAATACATGTTTTTTCCTGGCTTAAAGCAACAGTACCACCTTGCTGATGGACAGCATCTACTAGTCACAAACCCTGAAAAACACAGATTACCAAGAGTGAGAGGACTGAACACATAAGGAAAAATTCTTCCGTATTTTGCAAAAACAGGATCCATTTGAACTGAAAGTGCCTTGAGTGAAAAAAACGATTGATGCGATTCAGAGCCATCTAGTGAGCATCATTAAGCTTGGCACCAGTCCACAGCTGGTAGAGTCCAAATGCTAAGAAGCCTGCTGTGGTGCGCTGCAATGGTTGAGCCCCAGCAGGTGTTAAAAGAAATGTGGAAATGTAAGAAGAGACTGAAGGGGAGAGGTAAAAAGACAAATAGAGAAGCAGGGCAGGATCTATACAACAACTCCCAAACTTCTGGGAAGTTTGGATTTGTGGCTCAGACCCATCTCCAGACAAAAAGTTTTACTCTGCCCCTCAGTAGTTGTTTTTCCCTCTGTATGCACATAAAATTTGTTAACTGGATCAATAAAACCTGATGTATTGCACACACTTCTACATGCTAAAAAGGTATTTTGAAAGCACTTTTGCAAAAACCTAACAGAAAAGGGGGGCTTAAACTAGAAAGTAAGAAGAGGTACATGGGGAATCTGAGGGAAGAAAAGCAAGACAACATTCTGAATAAAGAAGAAAAACATTTTAATGCAGCTGCAACTCACAGTTGTGGTGGTAGTAATCTCCTCCGTTACAACCTTCAGCGTATCGACCACTGAGATATATCCCAGACGCCTAGCAATAGCTAAGGCAGTGTTACCATTCTGGAGAGAAAAAGAGAGAAGAGGAGAGAGAGAGAGAAATGAGAGGGAGGATTGTGATGTGAACCAATGAGATCACTCTCAACACTGCATGAGCCAGCATTTCCATCCAAAACAAGGCGCAGCCTAGGAAAATCACTGTTTTTTTACCGTTACATCTGACTCTGTCTTTGTAACTTCTTTAAGACTATAGCTCTGATTACCATGGTAACACAACACACTTACATCTGCCTGCTATTCTAAATTAAAAAAAAAAAAAAGTGCTGTATGCTTTAACCCTTCGGTAGTCAAATTCCACTACACAGACTGTCTCGTCTGCAGAAGTTCATGCTTCATTTTGCATAAACTGACTTATATTAAACACATTCTTCTTTAAAACGTATTTTTAAATCTTACAGTTTCAATTCCAGTTGAAACTGTGAGATCTTTATCTGGTGCAACTCCTCTCTGAGGAATACAAGATTACAGCTATATTCTCCACATGCACTTTAATTCCTCCTTACAACAAAAATGTATGTGCAAAAAGTACACAAAAGCTGCTGATGGTAACAAACACAAAAACAAGCCTATATGAGGCTTGGGTGTTGGCAACTATTTTCCATGTAAATACATTTACTTGCAGTTTAAATGACCATGATATAGAGATGTGCCATTCGGGAAATGCATATTACAACGATAATTTAGTAATTGTTTAGGCATATTTATCTCCAGTTTATCACCTGGAACATTAAAATAGATTGGGAGATAAGCACTATTAATTCAATTTTATGAACATAGATTGTAACCTTTCATTTTAAATGAACAGTAATTAAGATTGCCATCTGTCTCACTGCATTTGAAATTCCACTCAAACTGCCTCAAAATAGCGTCCGTGGCAATTTATTTCGAGGAGCTCTTCCATTGTAGCATAAGGCCAGCCACAACAGGAGGCAAAATTAATGAACCTTTTCATGAAAAAAAATAAAAATAAGTATCAGAAACTTGCTAAATCGTCCATAACTCTTTTGAGGGAGTTCCTGCAGAACTGCCTGACGGGACTGGCAGCCTGTTCTGAGTGACCTGGCTCTTTCTCTGCGATGTGGCAGGCCGTGGACCCTGCGCCACTCAGCTTGGGGAGGGGGCAGAGGGACATAGTCCATGCCTCTCCATAAAGAGCTGCACACTGAACTGTTTTGACATCGCTTTGCACTGAACTGAAGAACAACATGCTAGCCTACTAGGGGAATCGTGGAAAGCCACCGTATAGCTCTTCACACTGTATTGGTTTCTCACGTATACCACTGCACTATGCGCAGGGTGTCGGCCTGAGGGTTTCTCTTCCTTCAGTATCAGCTTTAGTTACCCATCATTTCAGTTCTTCCGCATTAGCCTAGCTCAGCAGCCCTGAAGCAATGCAAGGTTTGTGGATTAGCACCACAAAATGAATAGATAAGCGTCTTTACAGCACAAATAGTGTGATTGTTACTGTCACTTGCACATTAACTGCCCATATCCCACTCCCATAACCCCAGGTCAGCTGTCTCATGTTGAAATTCTCTTACGTCAACCCAAAGGTTGCAATATATGGACAAGAACAGAGTTAGAATCTTAAAAAGCATGCAAACCGTGCAGTGCAGACACGTTCCTGAGACTCTGCTTGGGTTTGGGTAAGCGTTGGCATGACAGACCCAACTTGAGGACTGAATTCAAGTAAAGAAACCTTTGGCTGAATGTGTCCAGCAGAACCTTCAGGCCCAGAAGCTGACTAAAGATTTCCTGTTGATGATACACATATGCTGGTATCTTGGATGCATGGTTTGGATACTGGTGTCTTGGGTCATGGCACATAAACTGCTATCTTAGCTAACTTCACAGAAGATTATCCCATGTGACTGTCCCAGGACCAAACAGGTCCCCCCCAGTGCCAGTCTAGGCATGCACAATACACATAATACATGGTAGCTGGAGCAACTTTGGGAATGACCACAGGTTTTGGACTTTCTGGCTACATTTTAAAGATTTCCCAAGTAGAGGTGACTAACAACACCATCAACATGAAATAGAACAGTTGCATTCCCAGCTGACCATGGAAAAGGAGCTGTACAAGAGGTTACTCATGGTCTTTGAAGAGGTATTAACATCCATGAACTTAGTAAGAACCTAAAACAGAGAACCAGTAGGTAGAGGGACAGCAATCTGGATTCAAATCTTCCAAGAAACCCAGGTTCAGATTTCCGCTTATTTTTTATGGAAAAATATTTCTCAAGATACCAATTCTCAAGATACCAACAGCTCAGAAATCAGTTTCTTCACGTCATATACAGCTTAATGCACACTAAGTTATATCTGAACTACCTTAAGAGTGTAAGGAAAAGGAGAGGAAGTTACATTTACACATCTGACAACCAGCTGTCTGAGGAATACGCTCACCAAAACAAAGACTTGCTATTAAGCATTAAGAAAGGAAAGGAAAGAACTATCTAGGGAAACATATTCCACAGACACTTCAAAGACTTACAGTGGTGATGGCATTGGGCTTGGCCCCGTGTTGGAGAAGAACATTGATGATGTGAGTGTGGCCTTGCTGAGCAGCTTGGTGAAGAGGGGTGTACCCATTCTGTTGTCCACAGTGGTCACCATAAAAGCAAACGAAGAACAACAACAACCAGCAGCAATTAGATTAGACACTTTGGTTTGCTTAATTCTGCTCCTTTTGAGACGTTTCAAAAAGAAATCAGGCCATCAACTGACACAAAGATGATAAATCTACAGTAATAATAACATTCTTTCCCCAGATTAATGAAAACTTAAAGAAAATATTTTTATTCATCTATCATCTTACATCACACAATAAAAGCCAATTTCTGGATAGGAACAGCGAGGAACAGCAAATTGAAGTGGTATGCTAAAAACACAGAATCATAGCTGGAGCAGAGAATTTTTCTCCTTCTCTTGCCTCTTTGCTTTCCATAGAAGCCTTAAGATTTGCCTTTAAAATATTTGATACAATTTAAGAATATGTAATTTTTTAACAGCAGTGATTTCATGTCATTTGCTTTTAAAAAGACTAACAATATATACCTGTTAAAAGTGTCAATCATTTTAGCTTTACTTTCACTTCAAAAAGGCCTGGTCAAGCCATAATTACACTGAAAAACATGTACACAATGTCTGTATGAACAAACATGCTTAACTGTATATGTTTATCTGCTCCAGTGATTCAATTCTGTTGTTACACAATACAGAAACACAGCCAAAGTGTACTTTGGCTAGTTGATCTGAGATGGTATTATGTAAGTCCAGTCAGGCAATTCATTTACAAAATGATTTGCAATTGGTTTGAAAGCAAGCAGAAAATAAACTGGGAGAAAATACCAAGTTGATGTCACTATACAGGTAAAACCTGAGGGCAAGCCCTGAACAAACTCTGAGAATCATCTCTTTCGCAACTCAACAGATGCAAGTAATGCTATGTACAACTAATTAAACAGCGATAGCTTAGAACTGTTACAGTTCTTAAATGTACAGTAATGCACACATGGACTACTAAGAAATCAAAGGAGGATCTTACTGTAGGTTGTAGTGCAAAGTATTGTTACTATCTTAACTTAAATATCAGCGCAGTCCTTTAAAAACAGAGTTCAGTAATACTATTTTTCACTGGAGATGGCATAAAACATCCTGCAGGCACGAGAGCTTACTTATACTTCAACATGCCTACCCGGAATCCAGCCAGGATTGATTTGCTCTTTAAACCAAGTGCACAGTACTGGTTGACAGCCTGCCCATATTCTTATTGGTCCCTTGACATGAGATTTTGGAGAAGCCCTGCCCCTTACTGTCATATAAACTCACTGACTTTAATGAAATTACTCTAAATTAGTGAAATACCTGGAGGAACTAGTATCAGAATTTGTTCCAGTGCCCCCGTACACATTGAGTGGGACCTAATACTAAAGATACAAGTATGTATGCCCCTTTAGTTAGCTTCTAAATACCTCAGCTTGAATATTTCACAGTCACCAGAAAGTCTGGTTTTTTATATACTCTGGAGATATGCACATCTGGCTACAAAAGGCATCACATTTGTTTGCTAGGCACACCGGTCTATGTTTAAAGGAATTGCTGAAGTTAGTCATTAGACATTCAGTCTGGCAATTTGGTCCACTTCAGTAGAACTGTTCAATAACAGGAGACCCAGCTCCGTCTTTAAACAAAACAAAATGTTGCCAGGAAGCTGCATTCTCCCACTGCTGCTGCTTCCTTTCCCAAAGTCATGCCACCCATGCTTTGATTGACAATTCTTCCCACTCTTCTCCCGACAGACTGGAGAGAATCTGGCATCACCCTCACAGTATTTGAATTGTTATTTATCAGTTTGGCAACACACAGGTATTACACTGGTGTAAACCATGTGTGAATGCGATCAGAAACAAGCTTGCATTTGTTAGTTGCATATGAGAATAAAACAAAAAAACACCAGCACCAAAAAAATAACCCCTTACACACACCCAAAGAGTTACTTGACTTTTCTTTTGTGAACACTACACAAGGAGATGTAGCAGACAGAATGCATTCCAATACAGCCACAAATCAGGAGATATGGACACCTACCACCCAATAACTGTAGTTTCATAGTGAGAAAGGCACCTAGTGGTGTGTATCAGCAGCGCTTGGTTGATAACTTCATAATAAAGAGCAAAAGAAAGCAATGAAATATTCTTTACCTTTGTTTTAGCATTGACATTTGCTCCCTGCTTGAGAAGAAAATTCACCATTTTGATGTTTCCATAGTGACATGCCACGATCAAAGGTGTGTAACCGAGCTACAACAAGAGAACAAGGAAATAAAACTGCAAGCTCAGTGGAACATTCCTTTACAACGATAGCACCCCTTGGCACACTGGAGACAGTAGTCACTCCATGATTTACCTTTGTCTGAGCATCCTGGTTTGCACCATGTTTTGTGAGTATTTCAGCAACATTCACTTTATCCTCTTGAGCTGCAAGGTGTAAGGATGTCAGCCCGGTCTGGAGATAGAATATATAAAATAAATAAATAAATAGGGGTAAAAATAAAATCTTCTTTACACGAGAAATCGAGCCTTTCTCACTTTTGCATCTTTAAAAAAAAAAAAAAAGGAAACCAGACCCTAGCTATAGCCTAGAAATGTGGGTGTTTTTTTTAACAAAGTAGAGTTGATGTTTCTTCTGTTCCGGCTGACAAACAGCTCCACAGCAATTACATCACCAGAACCACAGCGTCAATGTTTCAGGAATCAGGGATCACATTCATATTTTATACAATAATGTCACCGGAGAAGCTGTTATTAATGGAGAAGCCCATTAATAAATTAGGGCAGGAAGCACACTCATTGGGCTTCCCACTCCTCAGACGGGAAAGGGAACCTTGACAACTGCAGGCACAAGTCAGAATGAAGAAAGGAACTCCAAAAATAGATCCCATTCAAAGACACCAAGGATGCAACTTTGACTAAAAGCTCTCTGTGATCACGCAAACAGTGCTCGCCCATGAACAAGGAAGAGAACAAATTTTGAAAGAGAAATGAAAACTGCCTTGTTTTTAATTGGTTATATAGCATATTACCCTAATTCCAGGTAATGAGACTTGAGCCTTCCATATTGAATTGTACAAACAAAAGCTGCAGCTTTCTGACCTCACGTGTGCAAGATTTATATATATGTGCATGGATAAATCTGGTGACCTATAAAGACCTACAGTAATAGGTTTTTGAGGAGCCAGCTCATTTTCTTTATAGGGCTCATCATGTAAAACCATAGAAAATCCAAAAGACTGGAAAGGTCCTCCAGAGCATTATTTTCTACTCACTACTCCACTGATACTGTTGTTTTGTTATTTGCCAGAGGCTGCCAATTTCTTCCACTCAGAAGGAAGGCTGAAGGGTAAAATATATGAGGAAAAGAGCCTTTGCTGGCATGAGCACTAAATTCTTTTGGACTGTAGCTCTCAGGTTTCTGTTATACGTTATTAAATCAGCCCATGGGCCCACAACCTCTGAATTTTACATTCCTCCTCTTTTGCAACTAATGTAAAATTCTAGCAGCGTATATGAAACAGCTCAGGGATGGCAAGGTTGCAACACAACAAAAATGCTGCAGTCCTGCCTTCTTGAATGCCTCAGAAAACGTTTTCTCCTGTAAGCCCTCTACCAGAGCCAGGTGTTACACCATTTTCCTCCAATCGTGGCAAACAGCTGCAGCTCCTCCTGTGGGCTACCCGGTACAGCCATTAATTGCATGATATAAATTAACTGGTCAATATATCTGCCATGCCTTGGTTTCCCCTCCACGTGTCTACTGTTCACTCACCTGTCATCACTTCTGCAGGCTCACAAATTCACATATAAGGAAGTGAAGCAGACAATTTCTAACGACACTACATCATTCTCATGCTGTGCTTTGTATCTTAGTGGGTACTCCCACCATAGTACTTCATCTCCAGTTGTGAGTTACCTTTGTTGCCACATGGATATTGGATCCTTTCTCCAAAAGCAAGGTCACCATGTCAGTGTGACCTTCTTGGGAGGCCAAATGAAGTGGGGTCACTCCCTGTTTGGTCAAAATGTTGGTCTCAGCCCCGTAGTTCAGTAGAGTGGTCGCTATCTGCATCTGATTTTTCTTGGCAGCGATGTGCAGAGGGGTGTATCCATTCTAACAGATGTCAGGAAACAAAATGAGAACAAAGTTAACAGCCACGTAAGCCTAGGAAGTCAGACACCTTTGAACCAGGTTATTTCCTGTTACCCCATATCACTAGAGATGGGACTCCGTTATATTTTCAGTGCCAGCCATGTCCCACATTGCCCTGATGTTCTGCTGCTGTCGCTGGCTGTTATTTTCTCCATACAAACTGGAACAAAGCAGGCACTTGCTAGGCAGACAGGACCTAATACCTCCAAATTAGCCTGAGTTTGACACCTATATCTTTAATAACCTATATTATAAATATTCGCCTCTGACTGATGGGTGACATTCCCTGGGATGAATGATGGGTGCACACTCTTCATTACATTACGTGTGGTTTGGGATCGTGTGGGTAGAGGTGTGTTTGCATACGGGATTTTGATACGTGTCAGTCATGACTCTGGTTGGAAACAGGGATAGGGATGAATGCTTCTCTGATCAAATAAACCATTCAAGCAAAGGAGAAAGGTGCTGATGGTATTTTCTGGCAACTTCCCACCTTTAGTTGCTTTACAGAGCACCAAGTGGGAAAATTCTGGCTCAGAGCAAACAGTCTCTGTTGGAGGTGTTCTCTCGGTTGGTCTGTGTCTTCTTAAAAGGGAGCTTTCCTGAGCTATCCTACTACAACTGAAGCTTTCCCAGCATAAACAACAGCTCTCCTATCATCACTTCAAGGACTGGCTCTATTTTTTAGCAGCATGTAAAAAGCAGTCTCATACAGGGTAGAACATGCTGAAACCGGTACCAATTCTCTTGTTATTCTCTCCTTTTGTTAGCCTGTGCCTAGCACAGTGATATCATAACACAATTCCTAATCCCAGAATGAATTCTGCTTATGTGTGGTCAGAATATACACATGGTTTCTAATATTACACAATCCTAAAGTGAGTTCCAACTATGACTAAAGCTCGCAAATATAAAAATGGGCAGAGAGAGGCGTATATATGCATACACATATCTATTTCTTCTTTTTCAGGGAAGGTCTGGAAGAAGAACAATTTGGGCAGGGTGTCAGTCATCTAGTTGGAAGCAGGGCCAGCCTCCCAGGTTAATTAGGGACCAGCCAAGTCACATTTTGACCACCTCCAAGGATCCCTGGGGCAACCTGCTCCAGGCAGTGAGCCCTCCACCCCTTGGAGGTTTTTTTTTTGTTGTTTGTTTTTTTTTAAATTTACATTGAACTGCAATTTCCCCCGTGCCCGATGACACCTGGTACCGCCTCCAGCTTTCCACAGAGGATGGGGAAAAGCGTTGGGAAGGAGGGAAGGGAGGATGGAGGCTGGTGGCCATCGGGGTGGCTGTTTGGGCGGCCGGAGCTCACCTTGGCGGTCGCGTGGGGCGAGGCGCCCTTCTCCAGCAGCAGCAGAGCCACCTTCTGGTTGTCGTAATGGGCCGCCACGTGGAGGGGCGTGAGGCCGTTCTGTAAGGGCGGTTAGCGAGCGTTAGCGGGGCGTGGGGCGGCGGGGGGGTTAACGTTAGCAATGGTGACCAGAAACCACAGGCAGTGGGCTAGGCTGTACGATATGGGGGAGAAGCAGCTGAGGGTGAACACGAGCAGCCCTCAGAGAACCCGTTCCCGCAGCACAGGGAAAACTGGCCTCGCCCCCGTGTTGTTTTTTTTAATTAGGATTTTTACAGTTTAGACAGCCTGGTGGCATCGGTGTTTCTTGAGCCACAGAAACACGTTTGTTCTCCCAGCCGTGCACAGCGTGCCCTCCTGTGAGGAACCGAAACCCAATGGGCAGCAGCACTGCCTCCAAAGCTAATGCCCATAATCATCAGCCTCGGGAGAATGTGATCTTAATAAAGCTAACACGACCATCTGAAAGCAGCTGCAGGCTTCCTCCGTATGCATGTTTCACACAGTTGGACCCTAAGTAAGAATCCAAACCACTGCTGATTGTTGTTTCCTCTTGCTGGTGAGTACCTTGCCAGCCGAATCGGGAGAGGCGCGACGCTGCAGGAGGAGTTTCGCCACTTCCAGGCTTCCATATTTGGCCGCCACATGTAAGGGTGTGAATCCCTTCTGAAAAATTTCGGGAGACAGAAGAAAGTGCTTGTGTTAAAAACCACATTGACATCTCCCTTTCAAGAACCACGTCACTAAACTAGTAGTTCTTCAAGCTACATTCTAGCTGTTAGAATCAATCACCATCTCTAGAAATAGCATCATCCCTTAAGAGCCGTTTAGAAGCATGAAATACAAAAAATACTTTCCCCTTTCATTATCCTGTCCAAAGTATATGGCGACAGTGTGTCAGACATTTTATCTGATACAGATTCTGCTAGCAACATACACTGTGTGGGCAATGGAGGCACTTGTACAAATTCCTATTCCAAACCAGCTGCATTTTCCAGTTTCACGATGACAGCTTTAGAAATATTTCTTGTGTCAATTGTTGCCAGTAACAATGAAACACCAACTAAATTCAGCGAGACAAGCTCCAAGCCTTATATTTCTTCTTGAAAGAGTTTGTAGAAAAATGATTTCCATTTGTGCTTTTTTTGTTGTTTTTTTTTTTTTCCTTTTTTTAATCTATATGGTCACCAACCTCTGCTGCAGCCTCTGAACTTCAGCTAAAAAAAGTCATGCCTGACTCAACGCTAGTGCTTTTGGAAACATTGGAAACATGTGGCAAGACAAAAATCTTGCCTTTTGGAAAGAGTCTTTTTCTATTTGTTCTAGAATGCTTGTCAGTAAAGCACAAACATAAGGTCTGTGTCAAGCTAACATGCTGCTTGCCTACTCATTTAATTTTAAATATCACGTTGATAAGGAAAACTCATGAATGCAAGACAGTAGGTGGCAGACTGCACCACTGCCCTGACTGTAATTCCAGGGAACTACAGTGACCTATTTGCCTGACACATAAGGGATGTGTAATGATTATTATCATCACCAACTTGTTCCATTAATCCCACCACAACAAAAGTTTACGTCAGGGAATCAAAAACATTTCCAGCTCATGAATCACGGGTTTGTAGAAAGATTACCTAGAGGGCTACATCTTTCCCTCATAATTATAAAATGTTTCTGCAGTACTAAAGCAACTGTCATAAAGCCGTATGGAAAACTGGGGAAGTATTTAATGTATTTTTAACCGTTTTAATGTGATTTAACAGACGGATAAAAGGAGAACAGCAAGCATTCCCAGTAATCCATGGATCATAATTTCAGATTGCTAGTTTAGTCTTGTGAACCCTGGAAGACACCCCGTGATTCAAAAATATGTTTTAAACTACAACTGTGATATCAGGGGTACTTCTTCAGACCTAAAACAATGGTGAGAATCACTTATTCACATGTGATAAATTTAGAAAAGTTATCTTGGCACATAATTCTATTCACAGTACCTATTTTCTTATGTGTTCATCAATGTTATGAATGTATTGGTAACCATTTTTGTCTAAGACAACAGCAATATTCCACAGATTATTTCTTTTGTCAGTCTAGAAAAATGGCCTATTGTGTCATATGCTATCTCATTTATAGAAATACTGAAAATAGATTCAGAATTAGATGAGTCTGGACAGATGCTGAATTGTATAAACATGCATTTAGGAACATTCCTTTCAGCTAGTACAGACCAGATTTATTTTACTATTTAAATAAACAAGTTTCTGAAAAGCAAGCAGGCCTGTTCATTAGAAAAAAAATAAATTGCTTCCTCCTCCCAAATCTGCATTTTATACTCTGAAAATGTTTGGAAAAAATCCCTACTTGCAACACAATGGGATAGAGATGAACGAGGACTCCAGGTACATTTAAATTTGTTGTGGCAATGTATTTTTCATGACCTGCATTTAGCTCCTGTGGGAACCAAACTCACAACTTCAGATGACAGCAAAATATGTCAAAATTTGATTAACTTCTGATGTTACTTCAGTCTACTGGGTTACTGTGGATTAAATAAGAACAAAAAAAGACCCAAACTAGCTCAATTTCTCAGAGTGAAAGTACATTCTTCATGAAACAGACCTGCACAGGAATGCACTGCCTGTGCTACCAGAATACAGACACAAAGCATTTTGTCTTACTTTGGTGGACATGGAGTGTGAGGCCCCTGCCTCTAGGAGCACTGACGCAACATCAACTTGTCCCTCTCTGGCAGAGATGTGCAGTGGGGTGTACCCATTAGTCGTTGCAGCATCAGGGTGGGCCATGTGCTGGAGCAGAAGCTGGACAATCTCTGTTTTACCCAAGCGAGAGGCAATGTGCAGTGGAGTCTGTTCTTCCTACAACTCAAATTGAGTGGATAATTAGTGCAGGTAGAACTATCCTGAACACAATATTGTGTTTGATCCCAATGGCTGTCTCTATGCATTGGTCTTGCAAAAATCTTAAGAATTGATAATACAAAGAAGGCAGTAAAGGAGGGCTTGCTGGCTAATTCTGGAGATGAGCTTCAGCAATGTCTTATCAGAATAGAAAGAGAGGAACTACGAAGAAAAACATTTTTTTCCTTTTCTCAATAATACGACACACAGCTTCCATCACTTGCTCTCCTCTGTGTTCTTATTTGTTGTACACCAACTACCTTGCTCTTCAAATTGTCCCCTTGGTTTCAGAACCTGGCAGTAACTGCTACCCAACCTCTGATGCTTGGATTTAGGACGCTGCTGTGCATCTTCTTGGTTCGATGGAGCAGCTATTGTTGGTCTCAGCTAAGTATATTGTACAGGGCTTGGCTAGAACCGGAGTTAATTTTCTTCACAGCAGCACATAAAGTGCCGTGTGTTAGATTTGTGACCAGAACAGTGTTAATAGTACACTGGTGTTTTAGGTATTGCTGAAAAGTGCTTACACAATGTCAAGGCCTTCTCTGCTGGGAGGCCATACGGCCAGGAGAGCTGACCTGAATTGACCAGAGTAATCCATACCATGTAACGTCATGCTCAGCAATAAAACTGGGTGGTAAGTTTTTCCGAAGGAGCTGTTGCTTGGAGACTGGCTGGGCAGCAGTCTGCTTGTGGGAGGTGGTGAGTGATTGCCTTTCCTTCACTTCTAGGGGGAGGGCTTGTTTTGTTCCAGTTTTTTGTTTCTGTTTTTTTTCTTTTCTCCTTCACTTATTAACCTGTCAACCCAAAAGTTTGTCTGACTTCTGACCTTCTGATTGTCCCCCCCATTCCCTAGCACGGAGAGAGAGCTCTGGTTTTGGAACCGTTTCAGGTGTGCTTAGTGTTGAACCCACAACTCAAATAAAAATGAAATTGCTTTTCCTTTGCTCCCCTGCTTCTGCTACATTTTTGAGTAAGAGAAAGCAAAAAAGTTACAAGCAGAACACCTACCCTGGCTCGGGCATCAACCAAGGCCCCGTTTCTCAGGAGGCAACGAACTACTTCCACCTGCCCAGCACGTGCTGCCATGTGCAGCGCCGTTTCTCCACGCTGCAGAAAAGCAAAAAAGTGTCAGTGTCCCAAACCTCTGTGAAGAAACAGAGCTCCGTTGCTGCAAACTCTGCCCATGCTTCGGCTCGTGTAGAGCCCCGCGTTTCTGCCCAGAGAACCTGGCTTCAGAGCCAACGACAGGCAGTTAAGAACAGTGTGTGCATACATGTCACCAGGTTGTGGTCTGCAAACTCAGTGATCCTGGACAAACATAATAACACAAGATGGAAGGGCATTTTTTTTCCAAATGCTCTCCTCCTGCATGCTGTGTGGAGCTGGCAGCTTTAAAAGTCCTTGCAGTGGCTGTGCACAACTGAGCCAGCACACAAAATGTGTAAAATCTGTGCTCAGCAGCCCAGCTCTATCTGCAGGCTACAGAATAAATGTCATTCCAAGCCTTTTGCAGCCCACAGAATTTGAAGGAGTATATGAAACTTTGGAAGGCTAACTGGAGTGATGTGGAATTTCAGATCTGAATAACGAAGTACAGATGATACATTCAAAGCGTTTACTTCTTGCATAGATTTGCACAGGAACACTGAAAGTGACTGCTCCTTGATGATAGAGTTTCAAGCTGAATTTTGCACAGTTCAACATTCTTTGAGCTTACTGTCATAAAGTGGACTAAAACAGTCCCTGTGCAGCTCATCTACATCTGGTACATTAGGTACTGCGGCAGTTCTGCCATCAAGAGCTCTGTATTTACCTGTTATGTTATGACAACACAGCTTCTATGTGTTAAGTTCCTTCTCCTTACTATAGAACTGGACCATATTTTATGACTGTCAAGGTGAAATATAACTGCCAAAGCAAACACTCTTGTCAAGATCTTTTGCATCAGAAATCATGTCTACTTGTCCTTCTGCCTAGATGTAGCAAAAGAAGCAACCTGAGTTTAGCTTCTGTTATGAATTCCTAATTAAAGCAAACTGTCTTCACCTGGAGTTCATTTATTTAGTCACTTTAAAATTAACATTGTATTACCCGCTGCGATTACTAAGTAGGCAACAAACAAAATCCCAAAGCCCCAGTTACAAACCTCAATATAGAATTTCATCTATATAAATTTTATTACCTGAAGAATGAAGTGTTTAAAATGTGAACAAATTCTACATTTCTCACCCTCTAAAGATCAGACTGCTATAAAGACCCTTTTGTACTTGAATTAGCAAAGCAATTTAGCTTTTGAAAACAGTTAGTAAACCAACAGGGAACTTCAGCTTACGAAGTAAAAGCCAAGACACCTGTGTCACACAAATTGTAAAGCATTAAACTTTGCACAGAAGTATCCAGTAATACCACCACAATACTTTTAATTGCTTCCACAAAAATTTCGTGTTGGATTCCGTATCATTAATAAAGTTTTTACATAAGAATTGCTTCTATAAAGAAGTAGAAAGCAGTAAGAGGTTTTCTCAAGAAGAGTCTGTTCTAACAATTCAGGCAAACATCCCCGCATGCTGAGCGCTGTCACTGGGTTCCATTTAAGATTTTTCTAACTGATGGGAAAAACTGCCAAGTCCAGCATACCTGAATTAATTTGTTGCTGTTGTTGTTTTCTTGCTAGGAACATTTATTTATAACATTACTTGCTGGTAAAGAGCTGCTTTCGAAGTGCGGACAGTCAGCAGTTAAATATTTGTTTATGCTGACAAATAAAACCAGTGAGATATCTATGAAATACAACTCAGGAAACTATCGTGTTCTTTTTATTATTATTATTCTTGGTAACTAGGCTATTGGTACACAAACACCATTTCTATGGTAAGTCAGGTTCTGCATTTTGTTACCTCCCAAAGGTCACATTTTCTAGGTTTACATATGTTCTTTCAAAAGGCACTAGGTCCTGGAATTTCCTGTATAAAAGCAACATCTTGAGTTTAACATTTTTGTTTAATTGTTAGGTTTAAGCATCTCATCTCCTTTCACTAGCACAAATGGCACAATTTCATGACAGCCAGCAAGCCTGCGCAAGCAGAAACTGGAGCCATTTGGATATAAATTTCATCATTCTGAACTGAAACACAGTCTTCTCTGTGACTTGGCTTATATTCACAGCTTTGAAAGTGTTTGGTGAGCTTTGTCTGTTTTTAAGGGAAATTTTTACTTATTCAGGCATTGCTGAAGAGTACGTGAAACCACAGGTGGCTTACAATGCCTATACAATAGTTATTTTCCCCTCAATGGTGATTGGGAAAGGTGCTAGGATAATTTATCCCATATAATATCCTATGCAATAAGGTAATGAAATATCGTTCAAATGTGACCTTTGGTTGAACTGCATGGTAGGCTGGGCCCCTCTGAAGGAGGCATCACACAGATGATTCTAGTCAAAGCCATACTCACAATGTTAGTGACATCGGGAGAGGCTCCGTTCTGCAGCAGAAGGAGGACTATGTTCAAGTGGCCCATAAATGCAGCCACATGTATTGGTGTGAGGCCCGACTGCGAAACAAAGCAAGAGCAGTTTTACTCCTCTGCACGGGCATAGGGGAGGGGCTTCTTCGTTTCATTAAAACATAAGTGAAAGTGAGGCATGACAGGAAAGAGAAAAAAAAGGAAGCAAAAAAGGAGAGAGAGAAGGAATGTTTCTTCAGGGTATGAAACATTTTTCTACCTCTGTTATAGCCTGGATTGAAGCCCCATATTTCACCAGGAGTTCCATGACTTTGATGCGATTTTTCTTGCAGGCAATGTGCAGTGGAGTAAAACCATTCTGTGCAAAAGACAGTCATGTTAGTTAAAAACATGCAACTACACTTTCCACACAGCTCCATGCTGGTGCACTGGGAGCAGAAGGGTTAGAGTACCAGAAGCAAATTTTCTTTAAGCACAAGAGGTTATGAATTACAGACATCTCCCAGTAGTTTGAGGCACAACAAAGCAGTGCTGCTGCTTTCTTCTCAGGCAATGGAGAGAAACTGAACTTCCACCTCTGAAAACCAAATACAGACATGCCTGTTCTGACTTGCAGGTGCATGTGCGCACGTGTGTGTGTATGTATCTGGTTCTGAAGGCTGCACATGTGTGTGTGTACAAATGATTTGCAGTAGCTTCCAAGATTGCCTAACACAAGAAAAAAAATAAAAGAAACAATAGTGGTAACTTTGAAACCAGTCAGTCTTTTGAGATGTACAAAGTGCATTTCATACCTCTCTATAGACAGAACAGAGTATTTCTTCCAGATTCCACCTCATTTTTTGTCTTTATCTTGTAGGCTCGTGCAAGCCTTAAGCACCTATGTGTATTTATTTTGTATTTGCGCATCAATCTACAGTATACTGTATTCATGTTTGTGTATGTGTGCATTTGCAAGGACACCTTAAATTAATTGCCCTACTTCAGCTGTGGTTTCACAGTCTCAATATATTTGTGGCCCTTCTTCCTTTATTCCTGCCCTGCTGAGTCACAAAGCACTGTAAGCGAGGTATCAGCCCTCATCCGGGTTAAAACTAAATAGGACAGGGCAGGAACAGGAATGAAAGGGGAGTGGAAAAGGGAACATCTTAAACCAGTATTGCAACCTAGCAATCTTATACTGTGAGACAGTAGGTTTAGTGTTGTGCTTACAAGCAGCAGATACTTGTTTCTTTCGAAATGCTCATTCATAAGACTGGGGCTCTTTCAACAAAGCATGGCCTCGTACTGTGTACGAAGCATGTACACATGCTTTGACTTTAAGCTCTTTTTATGTACTGTTACTGCTAATACAGGTTAAGTGTGTGCCTAAAGCTAAGCAAACACATTATTCACTGTATTGTCAACATTTTAGTGAACAGCACAAGTAACGTTTTCAGACAATGTCAAATAACTGCTGTGTTTTCTAATGAGAGGGATCAGTATTGCTAAACACTCAACTAGTAGCAAACAATTTATCAGTGAAATCTTAGGTCCTAGGAAGAGACACATGACAGATTATTCTACCGTCAGCTTCTGTTAAGAGAAATGTTAATTAGTAGTTGATCTGAAGGTACTTTAAAGCATACACAGATTGGAAAAGCTGAGAACTTATATAGTGCTTGTATCCCTAAATTGTTTTGCAAATAGTAATTATTATATTTTTAAATATAGATGAAAATAAATTATTTGTAAAATTTGTTCCATCACAGTACTCTCTGCCGAATATTACTATTAGCCTTCCCTAGTTTCTTAAGAAGTAATCAAAACCATTAGATATTCTACCTCCTGCACATCATATCTCAATATATTTCATAGGGAGTTTTACTGTTTCAGAAGTTTTCATATTTTCCACTTAATTTATTGCCTGAGTTGATTTGACTTTCCTATTTCGATTTAAGCGAGAAGCAGTTTGATGAGTGAAGGCATAAAAAAATATAGTACTAACAGAAATCATGTATTTAATGTATTAAATACTGTAAACAAGCCAGAGGTGACAGGTCCCTGATGGGGGAGGAATCGCGAGAGTATGAGAGAGGGGGAAGGAGAGAAGGAAGGAGCAGCCTGAGCAGTTCTCCTTTCCTTTCAGCATAGATTTTTCTCAGGGAGAGAGGAAGGGAGAGGGAGGTATATTCTGGTCATGGAAGGAAAGAAAGAAGATGTGGGGGCTAGCATACAATGTGTATGTGTGGGCAGCTGAGGAAAGTACAGCTATAGATAATCAGAAAACTGGCAAGAAAAACAAGTCAGGATGAAAACAGCATTGAAAAAGACCAACCAATTGAAAATGATGCTGGAAAAGACCAAACAAGAAAAACATAAGATGAGGAAGGAAGAAAAAGGGGTTATGAGATTTGCAAGTATAGAGAGGTCAAGAAAAATGACAGAGGAGAAGAAATATTGTCTGGGTTTGGATAGATTAGACTCTTGAAAGCTTTTTATGCTCCTGAAGTCAAACATGATGTTTTTCTCTTAGTTAGGAGATGATGGTTTGCACAGTGAGTGAAAGGAACCATACCTGTTTTCATGTAAGCATCAGAAGAACTGTTTTTTAAAAAGGAAGGAACATGGCACCTAATACAAGGGAATGTATTAATCTGATAAATACAGAAATATTAGTTTTGTCATATATTTTCTCCATGCCGATTAGCTTACTGATTCAGTTGAAAGTTTTTAAAAATTATTTGTGTATCACAACATAGTATGAAAAACTAAACTATCAATTCAACAAAATACCAATGCATAAGTTACCGTCACCTAGAAATAGCTGTGACTTTAGTAACTCTGTGGAGCATCACTACAGCCACTGGTCATGGGACATGGTGCATGACTAGGCTTAATGATAGGAGACAGAATACTGGTAATGAGTAAGTGTGACAACCCCTTTGTGACTGCAACTATTCAGGGTTGTTGGAGTTTCTTGACAGTTTTCACTTGGCTTTACTAGGAAGAGCTACTCATCTGCCCTTGGTAGGTTTGCTATGTGACACAGGTGGGACAGGTTTACCAGGGCACGAGCATTGGGATTTGCTCTCTTGTCCAGAAGGAGCTTGGTGACACGATAGTGGCCACAGTGTGCGGCCACGTGGAGGGCGGTCAGGTAGTCCAAGGTGACATCGTCCACAGGAGCTTTGTGCTGGAGGAGATGTTTGACACATTCCACGTGGTCCCCCTGGGCCGCCATGTGAAGTGGGGAGAGCCCATTCTGTGACAAAAGAAAATGGAAGGGTAACTTCTAGCACCTCTCTCCTAAATAACAGCACATTCTCAAAGAATGCCACTGGGACTTCGCAGAGTAATCCCATCACCGAAACAGGGCTGCATTTGAGCTACAGATGGAATTAAAAATAAAAACTCTAGTCACCCTTCCCCTTCCAGGAAACGCACTGAAATTTAGAGAAACATTATATAATTAATTAAAATCAGTTGTTAATCAAAGGAAAATAATCTAAGGGTCTTGCCTTATGATTTAATATTTAATAAAACATATTCAACATATTATGTTGAAATCTGTGGGAAGCAGACAATTCAAAGGGAAGAGAACTGTTGCTAATAATATGCATAACATTTTACATGTGATGAGAGATTTAAAAAGCACTGTGTTAAAAGACAGGCTATAATACAGAGACTTGAACTGGTAACTGAATTGGTGTGGTCAAAGTGACTGTTACCTGGAAGGAGGGAATTATTCACAGTACAGTTCTCCTCTGCTTAGTCCTCAACACAGGGGAATGTCCAGATGCTGCCACAGCAGCCCAGATGTTTTGCCCTAGCTGGCAACCTCTGCCTTTGAATGGGAGCATGTGGGAGTCCTGCCTGAAGCATGCACAACATATCTGGTAGGGTCTGTTCTACCAAGGTTTTCTACCTCTTAGTGAACTGAAGGGTGCTGACAGATAGGGTACACCTAAGCACCTTCCCCACCAAAGGGAGCAGAGAAGGTCTAAGGATTTTTTTTTTTGCCTACAATTACCATCTCACTGTGGATCCCTCCTGTATAAAGAGATGATCTGGACTACTTAGTGCTACCAAGGGATACAAAGCTTGAGGACATCCTTACTCAATGTATCTGATATGCATGCAACTCAGTGATAAAACCTCCTGAAGACTAACAAGAGAAAATATTACTGGTCTCCAGTAAGTACAACAATGGCTCAGAATACACTAATTGCCCTTGTTTAGAGCCCTGTTTGAGGGAGTGGGGCTCGATAAAGCATGCAACGGTCTGAAAATGATACTTAAATTGCTTGCTGCAATACTTTATTCCACTGTTTTGCAGCTAATGATACCAGCTACCTTTGTCGGACACTCTGAAATCTACTGATGTGAAGTGCTGCTCATTGAGGTTTGTTATTATACTACAAGGGTCTTTTTCTCACTGTTTTGACCAAAGAGACAGTATTTCTATTAAATGCATTCATCTTAGATGTACTCTTTTTGAAAATCAATAAGAAGACACTGAAATAATTTTCCAAGTATGAAATAGTCCATAAAAATCACAGGTCCTAATTAGTTTATATGAAGGATAGGAAAATACATACCTAGAATCAGTTCTCTGAAATGTCTGACCCACCTTTTCCATCTTTCTGTCTTACGGCTGTAAGAAGCCACAGAGGTGAAGTGCTTTCAATAGCACTGTACTTCAGGTGTTTAGTCTGGGATTACAGAGAGGAGTATTGAAGTATATGCTGTTTCACATCTTTGGAAAGCATAGTTCCTAATTATGTAAGAAAACCTTATTTCTGGACCATTATATCCATTAATACATTTCCTTTGGGAGAACTGAAATGTTCCTCTCTTCTCCCATGTCCTTTCAGTGACATTATACATGATTTGGAAAGTTATATAGAGCTGTTACTTTGTCTTCTAATACGGCACTCACCTTGGTCCTTGCAAGCAGTGGGGCACCTCGTTCCAGAAGCAGTTCCACAACCTGGTCATGGCCACTTCTTGCAGCACAGTGGAGTGGGGTGAGTCCATCCTTAAAGCAAAACGAGGGAAAGGAAATGAGCACATCCTCCAGTGTCCATTATGGCACTCTGAGAAACACCCTTGCAACAACACAGCCCCACAAATGTGTTAAAAAGCTCACTTACTGACTCCTAACTGAAGCTGGCTCCATTACATGAAGTTTCCTCCCTATTTTTCCTTGTACTAAGATTACAGTTTCAGAGAGGAAGCCCACTGTGTGTTGGAAGTCTTATCAAAGAGGATAATGTGAGCATGCATTGCCTCCTCCTCTCTGTCTCCTCTGCATGGATTTGAGATTGTACTGCCTCTCTGGTTAATGTGTGCTAGGCCAGAGATGCTCTGTTAATCAACCCGTCCTCTGGATAGCTTTTGATACAGAGATGAAAGAAGAAATGTCCATGCTAGAAAATTTGTCCTAGAATTTGTTTTATTTTTTTCAGGCAGCAGGAGAAAGGCGGTTTTAAAGCAGAAAGAAAAAGAGAAAGAGAAACTAAGGGAACGAAATCTTTTGTTTCTGTGATTGAGAACAAAGAGGTAACAATTCTTTCCTAAAATTACTGTGAGAGCACCAGTTCCACAGTATTTTTCCATTGCAGAACACTATCCTGTACAAAAAGATTTGTTTAGGCTACTCAGTAATGATCACAGCAGAGATCACAAAAGATGCATCAATGAAACATTTACACAGGGAATGCATTCTAGGTACTTCTGCTACAATTTGGATTTCGTACAGAAAAAGACAAGAAATATGAAGCAAGAAAAATGTTTGGAAAAGAACATTAGAGCTGAATGACAGAAAAAAAGAAAATTCATAACCCAAGATTTTTATCTCATTAGGCCCTAATATTTTTCAAGCATACGCTAAGAAAAGCCATCAATACTCCTTCAACAGACATAGGCTTGTAACTGTTAAATAGCAATAGTTTCAATCACAGAGAAAGCCTTTTCTCTTTGAGACAAGCTGCTTGTCTTAGATGAAGTAGATGCTATTATTCCAGGGTGCCTTCTGAAGAATCCAGTAACAGCGCAATTATGAGTATGCTTGTCTGAGATAAATTTATTATGTACAGGTCAAAAAGGTAGTGAAAATGCAGTAATGTGGCATTAAGTAGGAGTTAGTGACCCTCCTTCACACACAGGTATACTGTTTGCCTTCGTGGAGTCTGTGGGAAGTCTACATCATGAGATTTTCACTTCTACTATTAACAATTTTAAATTAAAAGTAGTTTTAGATTGCAATATTGTTTTGATTATGCAAGCACAGCCCTTTAATACTCTACAAATGGTATTTCCAAGAAGTACATCCTGTCTCATCCTAAATTTTAAAAGCACAGAGCACCTCCCTGAGATAGCAGCACACAAAGCTCCACATCAGTCAGGAACTGAAATCTGGGGAGAATTTTTCTCCTTTACTTATCTACCGTTTCCAGAGACTTTTCAGAAACATCTGACGGGGTTAGGTGTGCCTTGGTGCTCGCTACCTCAGAGGCAGTTGCTGCATCACTAAATCCCCTGGAAGCTTTGCAATGAAATTCAGCAGATGCAAGATCAAACCCATGAACAGAATTCAAGGGTGCTCAGCACCTAACAGATCTGGTCAAAATGAAGGAATTGAGTATAACTAACTTACCTGTTTTCTTCTTCTCTGAAACTCCAGAGGACTCTAAATCAAGCCTCTAAATGCAAAACAGGTATATTTTCATCTCACTGCCAGAAGGATTCATGCACAAAATTCCCACTAGCATTACTAAGACGAGAATATGTCTCAAATGCATTTCTATGAAAGGTAATTATTTGGTATTTCTTTACAGTTTCTGGCCTTTTGTGCTCTGCATCTTAATCAAGGTGGGAGGTTCACTTTCCTTATCTACATATTGACTTTGATGTTATTCCATTTAATAGAATAGCAAGAGAAAGGTAGAATTGTGTGAAGTCTTGAAAAGAAACGGGACAAATCCTCAGAGAGAGGGAAAAAGAACGGTACAAGACAAGAAACACCTCAACTCTACAAGGAAGTCTAGGTAAAAGAACTAAATCATTATAAAGCATGTTTTCTCATTTTTTCTTATCTATAATTGCCTGTAAAAATAGATTTTAAAAATATATCTATCCTATTTACCCTGCCCTATTTTTCATAAATGTGTATCATTTACTATCTGTGCAGTTTCCAGTAGCTGAATTAAGCATGTGCTTTGCAGCCTGCCCATGTAATTTTCTTTCTCTTCCTTCTTTCTGCCCTGGGTAAAGCTGTATGCATATTTTAAAAATGTTGTATATTTAATATTCAAATTCTATTTGTGCTTATGTTTTATTCAAAGATGAGGGAAATTGAAAAGAGAGTTATAGTAGAATTAGTACATAATACAATGAGGACAAGCTGACATCAACCAACATCAAGAAACATACTGTACAAAATCAGTCTGCTTCTGCACCATTATCTACTTGCAGTGAACCTCTATGCTCTGGCACCTGCTGCAGGAGTTTGCCTACCTACCTTTTTAATCATTCCATCACTAACTGGTACACCACGTGAGGTGAAGATTGCATGCTGACCAAAGTATCTAACGCCATGTGACAGGACATACACACAACGTAGGGTCGAAGAGACACAGATTGAAGCACAGAAAGAGACATGAAATTCAACGCTTCGATGTTTTTAGAAGCCCAGTATTTATTCCCTCATCCCAAATAATATATATAACGGCAAGTTAAATGTTTTCATCTTCCAGGTGGCTTCCTGTACCTGGCATTCAGTTGTTCCTGGATGTGGTACTCTCCTAGCACACTCTTTGCAATGTAACCAAGAAGTGGGGCACAGCTAGAAATGACACTACAATCCGCTCTGTATGTGTGGAAGCCAGGAAATTCCATCATTCCTATTTCCTCTTAAATGGCTGTCAAAATAGAAAATAAACTTTTGCTCTTTTTTTTTTTTTTCTACCCAAAGATCAATCACTGATCATTTTTTAACCTGCATAATTAATTTTTAATTCCATGCGTGACTCCTAACTGCAGAACCCTGGCAAGTAAATTAGTAAGTAATTTCATAGTAATCAAAATGCATTAACCTCAGTTTACCAGAGAGACTGAAATAAAAAGAAGCTTTGCTTACAAGGAAGACTTGGGAAAATGGGAAATTATACGAGCAGTGTCTTTACAGAAGGACAGTTGTGCACATTCGGTGCTCATTCGAATGAAGACTGATGACAGCACATGAATGTCAAAGGCCATATAATCAAAGAATTCCTCCAAACTGCAGCTGCATATTCTCATTTGTACAGGAAGATGAGGTGAGATGAAATTTTAATATTCTGTACGTTTGATGTGCAAAAATGTCCGAATTTGCTTGACAAATAAAGGCCTTTACATTAGATCATTTTCATGTTGTTATTAAAGTGCTTGTCTTTAAAAATGAACAAGGCAAATGTACCTCCTGCTCGAAGCTCTGAGTCTTGATGTAACTGAACATGCTCTAAGGTATTCCTCCAGGTATGCCTCTCAAGGTACAAATTTAAAGAACACAGCAAAAATATACCATGCATCTGCTTGCGTAACAAGATATTAACTTAAATAATTCTACATAATCGTCGCTATCTGTACTGCTTGCTTAGATAATCTGTACAATATCCCTCCCACCTTGCAAACATCCCATGAATACATTATCTTTATAGCCTGCATCTGCATTGTGATGAGCTATTTACAATCCCACTTTACTTTAGGAACAGCAAAAACTGCCCATGAAATGTTAGGGCTCTGTGCGTCTGTAAGAGCAGGAGCAAATGTCACAGCAGCGTTACTGCAGGAGCAAACGCTGCAAGCAGAGCACCGGGCCGGGTGTGAGGCTCCCGGTATGCTGGCTTAATGACACAAGGCCCACGGCCACGTTGTGATCGCAGAGAGCCACGCCTGTTCTGTCAGGATGCGTATTTACAAAAAGGGACACTATTACGAAGAAAATCTCAAAAGGTTCCCAACATGAGTGCTAAGGGGTGTCTGAAGCTCATTCACCACCAAAAAAAAAACCAACAATCCAAGTTGCCCCCTCCCTTCCAGCTTCCCCTTCCTTTCCCCTTGGTACCCCACGTCTCTGTGACCACCCTTCTGCTCCTTTCAGGTCCAGCTGGGTCTCCGTCCTTTCCTGAGGCCCTTCTCCAACCCAGATCTCACCCCAGACTTTCTGCCCACCATCACCAGGCCTACTCCCCTCTCCAGCTGCCACCCTCCTGGCACACAAGGTATTTGCTTTCTGACACGGTAAGCTTCCCATCCCGAGAGCAGAAGCTTGAGCAACCAAAAATGCTTTCCTTCCCTCAAAGTGAGAACTGGAAATTGCCACATTTCTCTTGATCACATGACAATGATTTAATCAAAACCTGAAATTTCCACTGTCTTCTAGAGATAACACACTGATGCCAAGTTTTTTGGCATTTGCTTCTGAAACCCAGCTCCACTGGTCCACCACAATAAGCCATGCAGGTCAGAAGCTCAGCTAAATAAAGTATTTTTAAAACATGTCACTGAAGTCCTTTTTTAAGGTGAACTTTTAGAGATTACAGGTTTGATTCAGATTTGAAATATGAAACGTTTTAGCATCAGAAATTTTAACCATTGATCAAACAGACCTCCAGATGAAGCTTTTATGTAAATATAAATAGCACAAGTGTCAATATAACACAGTAGGAACAAAAAATCCTATTAATACCATTGGGAATGGGGTTTACATTTTTTTCGTTAGATACAATACAACAGAGAAATGAAATCACACTTTTAAGAACTTATTTAGTAGTTATTTGAGAAAAACAGTAAAACTTACCAAAACCACTTAATATTGTTTAAACATACATATACAACAAGTGGATTTACTTGCAATTCTACAACTTTAGAGAGAAATGCCATAACATTTCAGGAAATACATTATGAAATGCATGTGAAACAAAACCAGTTCCTGCAGTAAGTAGGGCTTTTCTCTGACATGCAACATTAACTATGGAACAGTAGGACACATTCATAATTTACTCATTCTGAAGAATGCACTTTTTTTTTTTTTTTGGACAATGCTCCTAATACTCCAATGGAATATTTTCAAATGTAAAAAGACTTTGCAGATTAACTATGTAAAGTTAAAGTACTGGGGGCTCAGTTAAGATCTGTTAAAATATTTTTTCGCATCTTAATTTATGCATCATCAGATGTCATGTAAAAAGGTTAAAAATAAAATGAATGAAAGCAATGAATACTTCTTTAACTGAACAGCTTATCTCAATATGGTACAGAGACCCTGAATAAAAGCCCAAGCTACCTGGCAATGAAACATCCTAGCACATTTAATTCCACTGTTTTTCAGTGAATCTGACCTACTGGAAAAATGCAAGTGTTCTTTAGGAGAAATGACAAGGCAAGTATGGAAAGGCAAGCATGTTAGTACCAAGGAGGAGGCGGCAGAGGCCTCTCCTTTAAAGTACAAAACACATGTATGCATGGCATGCAACACACAACCTACCTCCTCAGTACCCTACGTACTCACGGCCATAGCAAAGCACAAGGCATGCGGACAAAGCAAAGAGGAAAGAAAAAGACACCAAGACTACATAAACAGCTGGCATGAAGACAAGAGCACGCCACAGAGAGAGACACTGACGGCAAAACCAAAGCTCTGGAATCTCCCCCACTGTAAAGTACACGCAGCCGGCCACCACCGCGTGTCTTCGAGCAGAGAGAAGGCAGAAGATGGAAGCAAGAAGAAGCTGCTGAACCTGTGCAAACTGGAATGTACGTGCTTTAGGATACCTTTATGGGTTGTCACCAGTAGCACTGTGCTAGCAGTTTTTGTGCTAATGTAGCAGCTGACAAAGGGCAGGAAGCCGAGGCAATGTGAAGACTCTAAAATTAGAGCCTTCCACCTACACCGGGCAAAGTCCTGGTCTTTCAGTTTCATTCAAAACTGCACATCAGTCTTTCTGGGTGTGCGGGGAGGGGATACATCTTGACCTCATAAAATCCAAGATGTCCTTTCAATCATCTGGCACAACTTGTCCAAAACAAGTATCTAAATACTGAACAGCAAAGAGGTGAATTCAATACTGTCATCCCATAGGCTACATGGACCTATGGACGTATATGACTGCTGTGTTTATGCATATGTGAAATATCCTGACTGCAGTGTATTATTACCATTTCATGCCTCTTTTCCATAGGATTTTAGGCACTTCTTAAGGTGAGTTTGAACAGAGATGATTTACTGCACACCTTCCTAAGATGCATCATCTTCCATCATTTTATTTAAAAAAAAAAAATAAGAGCAAGAGAGACATCAGGAATATAAATCATAATCACATACAGAGTTACATGATAATCATGCTTCTCTTCCTAGTTTATGAAGAAACAAATAGTTGATGAAATTAGTAACAAAGTAACTGCTGAGGCTGAATAAACCACAAGGGCAACTGAATGCAATATACCCTACCTTTCTACCTTATTAAACAAAAACTATTTAGGTTCAAACTCTTAAGTGCAGCTCTAAACTCTGTGTTCTGAAAGCCTGTATATTACCTGGAGATAATACTTTGCAGATCAGTGCTTAAGAACAAGCAGCTTTCAATAACAAAGTTCTGTGCTCTTCACTTTGCATTAATGACCACATGTTCCTGAGCGGCTCCAAAATCCAATTTTAAATAAATAACCCTGCACATACAAAGTGGTGTGGTTTTTGTTTGTCCTGAATGAATGAAGAGCAAAGTATTGGTGTGGCTTTTCAACAAGGCAATTAGGGGGAGGAAATCAGTAATAACCAAATTCTCTGTGGTTTGTCCAGGGAGGAGGTGACACTCTGCTGGCACAGAGTAGGTTACATTTCCCAACATTGACTCTTCAGTAAGAAGTGATTGCCAGCCTACTAATGTAGCTTTCCTTTTTATGCTGACTGGCACAAACGTATAGGAGTCAGGGGACAGAAAGGCTTAGCTGGGCTTAGGCCCTCCCATTGCCATGCAGCACATGTGCTCCTGTGCCACATGTAGTGGGATCAAATAGCACACTTAGCTCTTTCCTCAACGAGATCAGAGTTTCATCAGCTTTTTCTTGTATGATGCGGGTAGGTTATAGAGGACACTGAAGGAAAGAGTTTTTCTGCCTCCTTCTGTCATCAATGCCTGCCATTCCTTACTCTGATACCACAGAAAACAGTCTACATAAAACAAATAGTCTGAAAACTAAAGGTAGGATTCTGAATACAAAAAAGAGTAGAAAAATACTTCTTTAGAAATTGTTTTTGGAGTCATCATGTAAATTTGGTCCAAGTTTCACAAACAGTACACTTGTGAAGAGGCAATGTTTAATATTTTTGGAGATGTGTTCAGCTGAACATTTTTGGTTTGGCTTTTTGAGAAATTTGTAACAGCTGCATCTAATGTCTCACTTTAAGAACAGAACACAAGACACAATTACTGAAGCAGAATGCCTAGTTATGAAGCTTGATGTTCCCAGTCTCTGGTTTTAAAAAAAAAAACAACAACCAAAAAATAAAATAAAATAAAATAAAATAAAATAATTAAAAAAAAAATAAAAACAAGCAAGCAAAAAATCCCAATCCATTCCCAAGAAGGGACAACATCATATTCAGGGAATAGAAACACTCACCCTGGTTTTGGCATCGATCTGCCCTCCGCGATCCAACAAGAGCTTCACCATGTTTGTGTTTCCCCTTTTGGAAGCCACATGCAGTGGGGTGATTCCATTCTACACCATGAAAAGAACAAACAATGAGCATGATGGATTTGAAGGTGTATAATGGCGGTGAATTTGTGTTTGGCTCACAAAATGAGACCATCACATTATAGAGAATAAATGAAAATGTACTTGAGCATCAGAGCTAGGCACACACCATATAAGCTAGAGTTAGTATTCCTTTTTAAGCAAGAATCTTTATTCAGTGTTCGTTTGTTTTATAAACGAAGAAGCACATCTGCAAAAGCAGCAAACATCGCAGTCCCAGAGTCAGACAAATAAACAAACATATACCAGAGTCCCAATGAGTCAATATTCACAAAACACTGATGCATTTAAATCATTGCAACACACAGATTACACAAATGCACGACTCCTGCACAAAGTAATCTCATAAATGTAATGTAAATAGCATAGGTCCTGTTTAAGCTGAAAGTCCTTGCAAATGCTTGGGGTGAGGGCAAGAGGTAACATTAGCAGCTACTCCAGATGGGCAAGAGGAGGAAGTCAGTCTGAAAGGCTGAATCCTAAAGTAATTCAAAATGTGCCTGGCAATGCAAAATCAAACAGAAATCTGTGATCCAGCAGATTTAGCGATATACAGATTACCAGAGGTTTTCATGGCACCAGATGACATGCTTCAAACTAAGTAATGCATGAAAACAAATAGACTGTTTTAGGTAGATCTGCAGTTGCTTACCATAAAATATTAGTCATGATTAATTAGCACTTATAATGTTATGTTCATATAATGGCACTGTACCTTACTTTTGCTATTTCAAAATATGTTTACATGTGAAAATATCAAATGAAAGTGGTATAGTAAATACAGAATCCCTAACAGACAGGAAAAAGACAATAAGCCCGATATATATTTCTGAGGTATGTCTAACTGACAGGAAAGCTAAAATAAATTGACATATCCTGAGAACATCGGCACTCTGACACAATTCAAAGGAGCCTGCTTCTGTCAACTGGGAAAACTAGTTGACGGTAAGCTCCCAAGGATTCTGCATGAAGGTAACTTTTTAAAACTACGAGGAAAAAAAAAAGATGTCTTGAATACTACAGATTTTCAGCATTATCTTGCTTCTCATTTACTCTTGACTAGGAACTACACAAAGATATGCTCCCACTTTCATAGGCCATTACAACTAAAAAGAGAAAAAAACTCCTCCATACCCTTGCTGTGAAATCAACTGCAGCTCCTCTGTTTAGCAGCAGCGTTGCCACATTGACATTTCCATAGTGCGCAGCTATGTGCAAAGGTGTAAAGCCACTCTACAAAAGGAAACAGTCCTCATTATAGGAATCAATTTATACAATATAATCAACTTAGCTAGAACCTGACTTTAACAGTTGCTGGCAAACAAATGTATTACGCTGATTTTATCCAGTTAACCTATAATATAGCAAAGTCTTTCAGGCAGGGTATATGGGTTTTCAGGTGGGATATTATCAAAAGTGTTTCTTTCTTTCATTTTCTGAGCCAGCGTTCAAGCCAAAAAGAAATCAGTAACTTTCGTAACATAAATATATTATTTATTAACTGATATATTATCCATCCTTAAAGAAAATAAAGGGAGCTTCCTTATTAAAATTTATAAACAAGGGTCTTTTGGGCTGCATCTGTTTACTGTTTTTGTCTAAAAACAACAAAAACTCTTGGACTCTGGTTTTACTGAGCTAAGAATTACAGATTATTCATGATGTAATCCAAGAGCTTGGTCTACATGAGAAACTTTGCTTATTATAAGAAGCATAATTTTGAGAACCATAATTGTTTATTTATATATAATTTAGATCTCAAAAGAGCCAAAGAAACTTTGCCATCTCTCTTTGAGAAAAAACACGATTTACTTAGTGCCTCTTGAGCACTAGAAGGTGAAACACAATTCATTTACAAGATACAGAATTACCTGACGACAAAATAAAAAAGATTAATTTTTCAGAAAGTAGGGCACGCAGCAAGCTTTTAGGCTCATAAGTAATTCAAGTAGAAAGGGCCTCATATTTGAGGTTTCCCTAAAAGAGCTTTACACTGATTTGATCAGAACTTACAATCTTATTGGTGGTTATGGGAAAGAAAAATACTTCTGGCTTCTGGACTATACTGTATTTTCAACCATGTTTGCTTTCTTTCAGTGTACCAATCATTATTGTAAACTGCTCACAGAATAAAGACATGTATAAATAAATATGTGTATAAAAATGTGGAATAAAGATAGATGTTGCACTCTGAAATCAACTTTATTCCCCAAAGACGCATCAGTTGGACCATTATTTTAACCTAACTCCTTTTACTTCTTTGTCAGCCCACAGGTGATCCTGGTCGAAGTCATCAAATTCATAGCCTTGTTGCCATGGTAAATTACTGGGAAAATGTCTACTGAGGACATCGGCACACAAATACGATCCTGTACTAAGCTACAGAGTGAATTTATGTTGCATTGACAACTAACTTCTCAAGGACATGTATTTACCTTGTGACAAATGCAAGGTACTTTATGTCAATGTAATGGCCAGTGAAGGAGATGGAAACTGCTTCACATTTACCGTAACTGAAGAAGCAGGCATTCAAAAAAAGAGACTGCGTTCTTGGAAATAATGCTTTTTCCTAAATGTGACAATATTTTTTTCAGGGGGAATCAGAGTTTAGCCAATCTGACACTTCACTTTTAGTGAAAGTACTTGTGGAGACTTGTCACTTCCACAATCAGTACAAGAACTGTAATATTCTGATTGTGTGCTATCCCCAAAGGACTTCTGAAAACTTTACTGAAAAGATCATAATAAGAACAATGGTGAAAATAAGCAGATGCTCTGAACAAGTTTTTACCTTGGAGGATTCAATTATATGTTCTACTGTACGAGAAGTAAAATGAATTTTATCATGATTCTGGCTGAGCCAGACATTTTAATATAGTTATGCCAAGTTAGTGCATTTTCATAATTAATTTAATTGAGCTAGAAGAACATCTTCATTCTCTTAGGTCCATTACTCACTTCAAAATTCTTTGAACTGAATGTGAGTTTTCAAAAGTTTACTTCAATATGGTGACACAAATGAAAAGAAATTATAAAACAAAGGTTGAATAAAAACAGGTTTGCTGAGTCACAAATTGCTATTCATTAAAAAGTCATAACTTTTAGAGCTAAATATTAAATAAATATTGCCACAGAGCAGATAAAATAATTATAAATAACAAAGAATAATTAAAAATTTTTGATCTCGGTACCTCAGTCGTCCTATTCACCATCATCTGATGCAGCATGGTTTGGGAAAAAGAGGAAAGATATTAAAGACTGGCTGCAAAACGGAGAACTAAGTTGCTTTTTGAAATGAGTTATGTTGTTATAATGGGAAAAGCCACTGAAGCATGCATTAACATTAAACATAACCTATGTTCCCACAGGCAACAAACCAGTATCCTATTTAATAGGGAAGCAGTGATTCTGCTTCCATTCTTTCTTCTGGTTTACAAATAATGAGAGAAGGCTGGTTACCACAGAAATGGGAGGTATAAGGAAAAAGCAAAAAAAAATAAAAATAAAAAATGTGTAGCTTGCAATTACTGTGTCACTAAACACTGCTGAAGTAGATGCATTACTGGCGATACTGGTTGTGGAATTTGTCTTTCCCCACAGAAGAAATTCCCTTCAACCCTTAGGATGAAGGAAGTAAAAGGTTGCTGCCCACTGGCACTCAGCCACGTGATGCCCTGTTACCTGCAGGGCAGCGTGGCGTTACCTTGGACTGCACATCGGCGTTGTGGTCGTTCTGCAGTAAGAGCGCTGCTGATTTGGTGTCATCTTTTCTAGCGGCAATGTGCAAGGCTGGTAATCTCACTTTCCCCTTGGTGTCATTTTCCAGCAGGATAGCCACTGCCTGATTGTGTCCTTGTTGCAGTGCAACAGCTAAGGGAGTGAAACCATCCTGCAAGACAAGCAAACAAAACATCCACAGTAAGTCGAAGGACACGGAGCTTCACTGAACTGCACGGCACTGTTCGCACACGGAAACTTCATAAGCACATCACCAGCTGGTTTCTACCTCTGCACCAAGTGCACTCCAGTGAAATGACATTGGAGGCAAAACATTTTAACCCAGATGTGACTCCAAACGTGTCAGAAGCACACTTTTTCACTTCAAAGTACGTATGTATATGTATGTGCGTGTGTCCATATTTATATATTTTAAGTACAGTACAAGCAAAGAATCATTCCACAGTATCTCTCATATTAACTTGTCATCTTAAAATGGACCACAAAGCACATTTCTGCAACATTTTCAAAAGGATTAGTGAGCACTGCACAAGGTAGATGTGTAAAATATAAAGGGATCCTGTTTCTGAGTACCTCTGGGAAAAGAAAGCGGATCTTCATATGCATTTGCTTCTCTTTCCCATCCTAAGTCATGCATGGGCCATGACTCAAGAAAGTCAGATCATATTTAGTAATTTATTCTAATTCTAAGCAGCAAAACATCACGTTATTTCTGGAAAAAACAAAGTCAGGAAAATCAATCTATTTTTCCTTTATATTTTTAGCTTTGTTTTAAAATTATTTTCAAAATTTCTTGCTCCATCACACATGGCCTAGATTACCAATGCTGTGACACGTAGCACGTGCTCACAACTTGCTATCTCAACAGGTACTGCCTGCTCACATGCCTTTTATTCTGATTTATAAAATTAAAACTAGCTCAAGTCTTGTGTGCTGCCCAAGCACACGTGCTACAACTACATGCTAGACTGGAGGGCAGCTAAACCATGAGGAGCAGAGCAGCCCTCAAACTGAGCCTGTGACCAGAAGGCATGCTGAATAACAGTGAAATGAAAAGGGAAGGGAATAAAAGAAGGTTTTCTACATCTAGAGAAGAGTTAATTATAGCCAGAAAGTGAGCAAACTGATTAAGACACATTAAGACACATAAGGCATAAGAGACAGAATTGATTAGGAATAGGAAAATGGAATGATGATAAAATAATAAAGGATGACTTAGGCAGGAATGGGAGCCAACATATGCTGAAAGAAACATCTGAGGAATTGCCAAAGTAATTTTTCCCCCTAGTAATTTAATAACATGCACTCCCTTTTGCGCTGAACTGTGGGTAGGTGCGTTGCAACAGCTATGCTATTATAGTTTCTTTCTGTAATAGAGATTAAATTCTGTACAGTGAATTAAAAACTGGTGAACAGCTGATGAAACAGCTGAACTGTAAAGATAATTCTGAGATTGGGGCCACATTAGGTGTTGAAATGGCTTAATGCATTTTCCTTTTGCCTCTGGAAACATGAGAACAAATCCTGGATTAGAGGGCCCTATGAAACTGAGCTCATCCTGATTCTCATTTTGTACCTAAGCATATATAAAAGTGCAAGAAAATGGAATAGAGGAAACAAAGTATATCCAAAGGCGGTGCTAGCTTCAAAGCTTCAAAGACAAGATCAACCATTTGATTTCCTTGCATTATCTTTCATCTTTCCCTAAAAGGCCCCAGCCCTTTCTGCATTCTCTCCTACTACTTGTGGAAAGCACGGCTAACAGGAGCCCTGAGAAAGCATTTCCCCATTCTCATCACACGAGAATGATCTTTGGGGCCAAACAGAATGTCTTTCCCATGTGCTGTGGTGGCATCCTCAGTTCAGGCTGCTATCCCACCTTATTTCATGTATCATTTCTTCCTTCTGTTTGTGAAACTAAATTCTGGGCACATATGAATGCAGAGCGTAGTTCGGTCCATCCTTCAGTTATACTCACATCACTAAACCATCACCTGAGCAAGATCTGAAACCAAAACTTGTCTAAGTAAGTGATACAGGGATAGACAGGCTTTTACCTCCAGGCCACAAAAGTGAGATCTGACCTTTCCTGGTGAGAGAAGACAGATTTGGACTCAGGTTCTGAGTGGGGGTGCAGCTGGTTTTTCTCCTCCCCTGCCTCCTTTTTTTATTATTATTATTTTTAACAGAATTAGAGCATAGTATGAGTTACAGTAATGACTGGAAGCCTGTGTTCAAGCAGAAGCCATGTTAATTATAACCATATCAGCCTCACGGTACATGCAAATTAATGAATGAATTTCCAGTGCTCCTGATCACAGTTAGTACAAGTTATTCACTGCAAGAGTGCAAGCAGGTGACTGTGCAATGAATCCAGGCTGGGCTCTTGGAGAGCCAAAGATCCACTGCGACTCGTTTGCAGAGGGCGTTTCTGCCAAGTTGCCTGACTATCACACAGGATTTCATATTTCAGAAAGCCGCAGGGTAACGTGATCTCCATGTATGCAGGCCACAAGAGGATTATTTTAGGAGCTGTCATCAAATGGTATAGTATCCATTGAAAGAAGGGATAGTGAAGCAGCTGTTAAGGCTAGCAGTTCAGTTTAAAGAAAAGGAAAGCAAGTATACATGCAACATCATTTTCAATTCATCCATTTGTGAAGGTAATCCAGAGTGGGTAAGTTTCTATACAGACTAGGGAAATTAAATAGACATGAGCAAAAGCTCTTTGTCAAGGGAGGAACTTTCCTATTACTATTTCACGTTGCATATCCTATCTACAGAGCAAACACTAAGCCAACAGACTTTGTAGAACTGAGCCTGGTCACTTGCTCTCTTGGCTGAGACCAAAACAAGAGTTGGCAGAAGGAGAGCAACAGGAAATCAAGTGAGCACAGTCTTCATTATCTAGAAGTTTTCCCCATTGCCCTGAGATCCTCTCATTTGCAAAAGGAAGTTGTGATTCAGTTTCTCTTGAGATGGAGACTCATTTCTTCTCCACTGATATCTGCTTTGCTTGCTCTGAAGTTACTGCAGGTTTACAGCACCGCAGTGAAATCCAGACCCTAGCAATGAATACCATCCTTTTGCATATTTACACCCACATGGTTTAGTGCTAGAAGTAAACTGTCTGAGGAGCAAACAGCACATTGCCTGGTGAGCTCATTGCTGCAATTCTTGTTAGTCATTTCATTTCCTCAGGAGAACCCCCCTCTACAGACAAGAGTGGGAGATGCATGTTAAAATATTCTATTCACTGATATTTGCCTTCATGTTACTATGCAAATGGACCACAAAGAGAGCCATGTTGCTCAGGTGATGGCACTTCCAGATGCTTGAGTTTTCATGGGCTTTGTCAGAGATGTAAAGACGTTACAGAGACATACATCTATTCAAATGAAATGCTGCATGTACCTCTTCACTTAGCCTATGATCGATCCACTCTTCACTTTACTGCCCTGACAATACCATTTCACTGAGGCCACCTTATCCTCCTACAATTTCTACAGAGGTTCCCTTGGGATCACTTTCCAAGTCTCATTCATTTTTCAAAAATGTCTCTGAAAACGTGATAGGAGAAATGGGCACAAACTAAAGGTGAAAATCCTGGGCTCACTAAAGTCAGCGGATCTTTTGCTGTCAGATGATTTGGGCTGGATTTCATCACTTGACTCCTCACCACTTCCAGAACAGTTTGTCTGTGTGTTTTGAAAAAAAAGCATTAACATTCATAAATACAACTCGGTGAAATGAATGGGCAAAAGTTCTCCAAATATTTGAAAAAAATTTGAAAATCTTCTAAGCGATCTGAATATAAAGGCAAAGGAAAATAAGAGTTTGTATTAAAAAAGAAACACAACAACAACAACAATATACATCACCTCAGTAGCTGTGCTTTGGTTGGCTCCATTCTCCAAGAGATATTTCACCACTTCAATGTGGTTCTCTTGAGCTGCCATGTATAATGGAGTGAAGCCATTCTAAAGAGAACACATGAGAAAATACTGTAAAAAGAAACAGAATATACCAATAATACTGAAATACAAGTAACTATAACACTAAAAATGTATTGATGTTTTTTTAACTGAAGCATTTTAAGTATGTAGGTAGAACAACTAAGTATTTTTAGTATAATATGAGGTTTAATGTCATTTAAATCTACACAACTCTACATGCTTTCACACTCATTTTCTTTTGACATATTTTCTGAAAACAATGGACACACTCATTATTAATATCAGTATTCCTTGCTGATAATGGCTCAGGGACCGTAAAGCTGGCAATAAAGTCTTATGAAAGATGACAGGAAAGCAAACGTTTCTTCCATTTATTCCATTAGCTTAACCAAAGACATCATCCCCTGGAGACCATGAAGTCCATATCTCATGACACGCTGAGCAGAGATGACAAAGGCTGAACATACTACATACAATTTTGTAATACATACAACATTGCAAATCATCAAACATAAAGGTCCTCAACACTGCAGAATAACAGCCACATTTCTGACCATACACTACATTTGTCTAGCATTTAATTATAAACATTCTTTAACATGCCCTGGAATTCTTATATCAATGTGTTCCGAATAAATAATACAGTAATATCAAAAAATTCTTCCAGGTTATTCAAACTTCATGCAAATTCATTAGAAACACACTTTCTTCCCTTTAAAATACTTCCCTTTCTTCTCTTCAAAATACTTTAATGCAAATGATTGTAATTAATTATCTACAAAATCCATATGAAAGGAAGGCATGGAAGTGAGCTATCTGCCTGATAACTTTCTTCTGAAAGTTTTTAGAATTGTTAAAGAGACCTTGGAAAATTCTTCAATATTCTGCAACCTACCATGTAAGTAAGAGGACATAATCACCTATGTTTGTGCAAATTTACTTCTGTCCTCGAATGGCACTTTTAGCTAGAACACAACCCATAAACAAGACTTCAAATACACAATTTTATTTTTTTTTTAAAATCTTAAATGCTGTCACAATAAATTACAGACTTGTGCATTTATATGAGCAATACAAATTAACGCAAATAGTGTGATAACTAAGAACATTGTTTCAGAGAAGCCAATGTTATTCTTTCTAGCAAACCTGCTATGGAAACATTCCAGTAATTTCCTAATGAAATGAAATCTCGTTTTTCAGTCAGTAGATAAAACAGTTGATTGCAGAACTGGTGGATTTACAACCCCATCTACATTACAAAAGTAGAAGATTGCTCAGATCAATTTTATATATGCTGTATATGTGACGTGACATGGATCATATATGTTGCAGCAGGTTTTTTAATACTACTTTGCTTATCAGTCTAATATTTTCATTAAAAATCTTGGGACATATAGTTAAAAAATTGCACCCTGACAACAGTCAACAGTTTAATGCCAAAATCATGTGGTATATTTTGAGTGGCTTTGCACACAGGTCTGTCTTTGGCAGGTATTATCCAATACTCTCAGGAATGACTTGAAGGATGGATCTGAGTGTTCATATTACAGCTGCAGACACCATGAAGAAGGTGTTCTGCAAGCACACAACCCAAGAGGAACATAATTTGTAAGGTTCCTGTTACCTTGGAGAAAAGGGCTGGAAATGTAATTTAGTAAGGACGAATACAAGTTGCAAGGCTTTGGCAGGGACAACAAACTGTGCAAACAGAGAATGATGAGTTAGAGAAGAATACTGCAAAAAAGGACCCCAAGTTCGCAGTGGCTTGCCAGAGAGTCACTGAGCTCATTCTGCTGTAATACAGACAATCATTGCACTGTTGTAAAATTAAAATACATCCTCCTGAGGAAGTTAGTTTTCTTTGAGAAAAGGCTGAAGTAATTGGTGTTATTTGGTCTAGAAAAGGAAAACTGAAAGGAAAATGGTAAGTGCTCAAAGAGGAAGGGGAAGATTTGCTCTGCATGCTCATACATGCTAAAACAAAAAGTACACAGCTTACTAAGGTTGCAACAGAGAACATTCATGTTAGACATCAAGAAAAGCATCTTAACAGTAAGGTCAGCTGTATTTTGATGGGTGGCATGAAGGAGGCAGGAAGGAGGCCCAGAAGCCAGCCTCTTCCATGCCCAGCCTTGTGGCTGGGAGGCCACCAAGCCTGGCTGCGCAGTGGGCTCCTGCCCTCCCCGCACACAGCCCTTTAACAGGGGGTTGAAAACGAGGAGATCTCGCCAGAGTGCAAAATGAAGGGCTGCTGTTGTGCGTGTACCGAGGAAGGCACAGAGGACTGCTGAGCTGAGGGCGTGAGCTGGCAGTGGGAACTGGGAACAGATCGGCTCGCTTCCGATTGTGCTGGGGCTGCAGGGCACAGAGAAAGCTGCAGGTAACCAAGCTGCCTCATTGCTTTGGCTTTCCTTCCCACACTGGAGAGAAACAACGTGGCATCCTATTTAGCTAGAAGTACCTGTAATTTTCCACACCCATGATTGGGATTTTAATATCACAGTATCATGGAGCATTTTTTAACTGGGGATATGCACCATTTGTACCATCCTCCTAATGCTGAAGAGCACTGCATGGGTGAACACAAGGAGCACAACCCCACTAATAGAAACGTGAGGAAGATGAGAATTTTCAAGCCAAAGCAAATCAATTTGCTTACAAGCTTTGAGGTTTGTTTTAAATCAACTCAAGTCCCTAGTTCTGCACCAGCACTGGGACAATAAATCCTGGGTTAGGACACCACGAACAATACATATATGACTTCATGATCATTTACAAGCACTAAACACTTTTCCACCCAGTCCCAAGACTGTTCCAGAGACTGCCCAGTAGATCAAGGATATTCTCCTCATACCTGTAACTACAGCAAACGTGGGTAAGGAAGTACTTGCACTCCTAGCCTTTTTTCCTCTTCAAGCTCTATTTATAGTTTAAAATTACCATATATTTTTCCTTAAAAGCTGGCTTATTTTGGAAACTGCTAGAGCTGCTGAGGTTTATTTGCAAAACTAACTACACCAGACATACTGAGAAGCTTCCCCTGGCAAGGTCAAGCCCAATTTTTTCCGCTGGCAGGGTAAAGTTTGCTTTCTCAGTGAAGAACTGGTTTCTGAGATTCTAATTGCAGTGTTCCTGACCTCAGCGCTTCTGGCTCATGGCCAGAGACTCCTATTTTAGGAGATTCCCAGTATTACCACTCTCCTTGGCAGAGCTCTGCCCGGTGGGATTGCCTGTTAGCCCTGCTGGAGCTCTTCCTTCTCACTTGTCTTCTGGACCCCAGGACTTCCACATCTCCTCCCATCTCTGACAGGCTACGGTGCGTCTGTCTGTCTGTCTGCTACACGGCAAGTTTCTTTGTCAGCCAGTCCTGCAGTTAAATGTAAATGCCCACCACAACAGAAGCATATCCTTTCCTCCATTCTATTTGCTTCTTGAACCTAAAATCCCCTTCCCAGTTTCTCATCTTTTAGCTTCGATGAGCTATATAATGGTACTTGGTTGCTCCGTTCTGCTTTAGAGAGAGCTCAAAGCTCTAGAGCTCAGACCTCTGCAAATTGGAAAAAAATATACATTTTCCCTAGACTTGTTTCATTACCCAAAGTTTTCTACTGAATCCAAAGCATTCTGGTTAATGACGCTCCATGGATGTATTGCAGAAGAGACTGACCTCTCCCCTCTTGTTTTAGTATATGAAGAGAGACACAGAGGGTTTACTGGGCCTTGAAGAGGATAAAATATCCTTATTTCAATAAATATTTCTTCAGTTTATAATCCCATGTTGTATGAACACATTCTAGAATTGATGTAAAAACACTGACTAGCAGATAAATGTGACAGGGAAAAGGAGAAATGTGCTTTCTTCTGGTATTTCTGAAAGCCCGGCTGTGTACTTATACTGTGACTGGATGTTTAGATTCGGTACATCCTCTGAAAAACAGAAATTAATTTTGTAATGATATATAACATTCATTTTCAAACAATGATTTCATCAGAGTATTTGCAGTGAGGACAGAGTACTCAGATTTCATTATCCTCTAAAATACATACTGCAAGATGTTTGCTGCCATAATATAAAGTTATTATGAGAAATTAATGCTAAATAAGTAGAGTACATTCCATACTCCATTCTTTCTACTACATTCACTGGTTTACTTGCTAATTTGAGAAAATGAGTAGCTCTCAATGATTCTTCAAGCTATTAATGCAAATTGGCGAGTTTTTATATGACTCAGAATTTGTATCGTTAAATTTTGCCCAAGCCCTAATGAAGAACACAGTCTGAAGAAGCAGAGAGATTATTAGAGCATTTAGAAAATCACACAAACAGTGCCATAGCCTGGCTTAGCTGCATTTTAGGGCAGGCTTTCAAGGAATCTCATCCTTTGTGGGCTGTACCAAATGATCAGGAGTACACATCTTCCAAATTGTGTTTAGTAGCCAGTCCTTTTGAATGCCTAGCCTACCCGTGCTTGTCCATGAATATAGCCTTTAGTGTCTATGCAATATGTATGTCATATGGCATATGTATATATATCTCTCCATATATACCTATATGCATGCTAATGAGGAAAATAAAGAAAATAAATTTTCTTCCCTTAGTTTGTCTTTTTTAAGATGATACGAGTTAGCAACATGTCTTGTGATGTAATAGGTAATATAAGCCCAAATGAACATACCTATTTTACCTCAAAAGCCTCCAAGAACTGTATTAGAAGATCACCGAGGTTACTGAGGAAGACAAGACAGCTGACATCTAATGCAATTCTTTACACACAGTGAAATGCTCATTCCTACTTACTCTTCAAGAAGTAATTACTAAGCAGAGGGCCAACACAGCAGATTGCCCCACCCAGACCAGTTGCCTCCTCTGCCTCTCCATCCTGCCACATGGGCTTTTGGTTGAGGTCTTCATTATCTTATTTCCCCTGATTTTGCTTCACATCAATGAAATGGAAATCAAAGTCACAGTTTAAAACCGAAGTAGTTAGGCATTTTCTTGTAACCTTTACTACAATTCTGCAAGTGTACTTCTCAAGCAACATTTAGAAAAGATCCTGTGCACAACAGACTGCACATGTAAAAGCTCGGTTTCCTCTGGGTTACTCTAGAGTTTTCTTCATAGGGCCTGGCACTTGAGCTAACCCGAGAAAAGCCTTTGTGCAATTCATTCTACCTTTCTTCCTGTGCCTCCTTCTCTTTCCACTCAGCCAGTCCCACAAAGAAACGGATAGTGGCACAAAGGATGAGATAAGAATGAGACAAGGGTGAGACAAGCTTAGACTACTCATGAAACAGCACACCCAGATAATGAAATGTTCTGATTAATGGTCATAGCATTTTACGCAGTAAGACCATGATCATTGCTCAAGTCTTTAAATTTCAGTAACTTACAGGATTTTTCTACTCTTCAGAATATTGCTTAATAGCTTAAATAAAAATGGCAAGACCTTGACTTTATTCATCTTTATTCAGCGGCATACAACTCATCCCCCTTGTTTCCTCATTCTTCCACAGATAGTAGACTAAACAAGTGACATCTGCATCCCACCTTAGCAGTTAGAAGAAGGTAACTCTACCTGCACGAGCTGCTTCTCTTTCTCTCAGTCTCCAATAATACCCACGGGAGAGGAAATAACCACTCCAGCAAAGACTATTCTCCCTTCTCAAGTAGGACAATGATATGCATTGGAAAGGACAAGAAACAAGAAAAAGAAGAGGCAATGGGCACAAACTGGAACACAGGAGGTCCTCTCTGACCATCAGGAAACTTTTTTTTTTTTTCTAAAAGCCTCCTGGACATGGTCCTGGACAGCCTACTCTACATAGCCCTGCCTGAGCCGGTGGTCTAGACCACGTGAATCCTCTTCCAGCCTCAGCCATTCTGTGAGTCAGTGAAAAATCCTCTAACAATTCAAGCAATTAATTATTTTAATCCACAAAATATGTGAGTTAAAAATAAATGCAACACTGCAAGCTGAATTTGGTATGCAAACCTTGAATAATACCAAGAAATTGGTACCAAAAACCTTCATGAAAGAATCAACAATATTGGAATTGTGAGAACTTAGTTGTACGTTATGGCCAGAGCATTATTTACAGCCACTCTAAAAATATACACTCCATAAGAGGATTTTATCTCAGCAGGAGAGATTCTCTGCCTAAAAGGGTGAATTAAGGATAGATCAAGGTAACTACTTTAATTTTTAAAAGTCTGTGTTGTTTTTTTTGTTAGCTTACATCAGAATCCAGAAGTGTGATATGGCAGTAACTAAATAGTAACGGTACAATGATAAGTGCATGAAAAACTTTCAGAATGATTTTCTCATAGTACGCAACTACACTTAGACTGAGATATTTCAGCAGGCTTTCTCAAGTTGAAAATATCTAAAACTCTTAGAAAACTGCCTCACTTTTTTTCTCCAGTAAACCTGTAGCACCTACCAAGCCTTCAGATCAATGATACTGATGTGTGACTCGTACTACCTGAGCACTGCTTGCTTTTACTTCTAAATACTTTATCATAAGATCTGTTTGTGTAAAATGTCCCGTTGCATGACTCAGATGACAGTTTGATATTTGGCTGTTTGTTCTCCTCAAGTCTCCTAGCATTGAGTTTGATTCTACTCCCACCCCACGGAGAAGCACTGAAGCACTACCGGTGAGAAAACAGATTATGCCTTTGAGAAGCATAATTCAATTCAAGGTTCCTTCCTTGTCCTGGGAGAAGTAATTTGCTTCAGCTTCACATCTGGTTCAAACCTGAGAGATTCATGAGGAAAATGGGCTCTGTGCACCTCTTGTCCTCCTGTACCTTCTGACTGCACTGCTGTGACTGGTATCTACTTCATGGAGGGAATTTTTATTTTGTCCTGAATTCACCTTACAAGAGAGACAGCCAATAAAAGCATCTTTTGGATACATCAGCAATTAGCTAAATTAAATGCTGTGGGTATGTTATTGATGAAAGGAGCTTATGTTTTCGGACAGAGTCAGCATTTCAAAATAAGCAGGATACAGCACATTAGTGTATATTCAGTTCCTAGGGGTATCTTTTCCTTCATTAACAAAGCTGGTAAGTGCTAGTGAGCAGGGTGATGCACAGATTAGACGTAAGCATTTGCAGTCACAGAACTATTCAGTGTAAAGTGGCACATCTGTAAGGGCACGGGAGGCCACTGGATTCTGACCTTCTGTAGACTAACTCCCTAACAAGCGTTAGCTCATCTTTTTGTAACAACCCTTGCATTCAATACACGCAGCAGATTCGGGGGCCACTAGGGTCTCACACACTGTAAAACTTCAAGCTGAGAAAAGCACTTAGGAGAAAGGCTGGAATTGCTGGACTTAGAGAGGCTGGTGATTCTGCATTCTGGGGCCAAGCAGTTAAACAAAAGAAATAATGACAGAGCATCTATCTGCTTGACATGACAGACCATAAAACTGATTTGTACTAATTAAATAAATAAAAGGATCTGCAGTGACACAGAAGGATACATAGAAAAAAATAGCACCTCTTCAGCTGTCTCACATTCTCTAGTAATATAAATAGTGTTTTCCACTCGATGCCTACAGCAATGAGATAACTACAAAGCCCACGAATAAAAAAGGTCTGGGTTTATGGTGCTCACCAAGTTGGTTTGTGAGAGATCATGCAGACCCCCAGCTGCAGTGCAGCTTCAGGCAATACTAATGCATCTGCCACCTGTTGCTGTGCAGTTACAAGAACCCCTCTCCTGGGAAGTACATTTTACTGTAAGCCACGTCCTAGCTTATGTGACAAACTTAAAGAGCACAAGCATTCTATTTTAGGGCTTCAAATATCACGATTTTCCCAGCAGGAACAGGAAAGTAACAACAGTCTGAAACACAGCCTGGCAGAAATCAAGATGTTCTGTGCCTTGAAAGTGTCATTTTTACGAAGAGGAAGCCTGTAATAGGAATTGGGCTGATGGGGAATAATGGGAAGAAAATAGATTAGTCATGCACCAGGAAACATAACCTTGATACTGGGCATGGGTTAGGGACCAGCTTAGCTAGGGCGAAGTCTTGTATTTGAATTCTGGGCAGTCGTCCAAAACAGCATTTGGGGTTTGCCTTCTATCTGTGGTAAAGTGAAAGCAATTCTGGAAACATACATATGCAGACATACATTATGTATATGGTTATGGGCTGAAAGGATGACAATATTGCATAAAATCATAAATAAAATGTTTGTACTTATTGGATTTTGACTCAGTTATATCTAATGCTCTCACAAATATAAGGGGATAACAAAGCCAGTTCCTGTTCTTTATTGTCTCAGATTGCATCATTACAGTTGGGTGAAATGTGGCACGTCGGTCTGGTAAACCCTTACCTTTCCAGCTAATAGGCTCGTTTATACAGGCTCCTAAGGTTCGTGTATTTGAAGAACAAATCTTACAGGACACCTCTCCATCGTATCATTTGTTGAAAAAAAAAAAAAAAAAAAACACTATTTGTTTAAGTGAAAGTCTTAAGTTCTGACCTGCACCACTGATACTAGTTCCTTTTATGGAGCTTAAACCAAATAGATTGCAAATTACTAAAATAGATTAAGAGATGTTGTAAACCTTTTCAGTTTGTTTTCAGACTGTGCTGGCTGAGAAACATGCATTACAAGATCTTATACCATCTCCCTTTTGATCAATGGAATCTACTAGTTAAAGACTACCAAAGTACAGGGTAGAAATTATGATATTTAAGTAAAACATGTTTTGTCTTAATTTGTTTGTTTGTTGTTTTTTGTTTTTTGTTTTTTTTTTTTTTTTTTTCTAGAGACAAGCTAGCTTTTTACATGTCATACATTATGGCAGGCTATTCATCTAGTTAGCTGTAGTGACAGGAGTGGACAACTGCACTTATTCCATAAATACGAAACTCGTCAAACTGCACATCTGTAATGTGCATATAGATGTACAAGAATCTCCATTTGCTATACTCACAATGCAGATTGTGACTTCTAGAAGGAGGACATTATTACATGAGAATGTGCATTTTTACTTATTTATATTATTTACTTATATTATTTACTTTATATTACATTGCTATTTCTTATGTCTGTTTAAAAAATCTTGAAAATGTGATCCAAGTAAAGTCTGATGCTGTGATTTCTATTCATGCAGATTGAAGGTAAAAGAGATGAAATCTGCATTATGATATAGCAAAAATGTTGATGTCACATCACCCCCTTATGGCGTTCCTCCTGAGAAGGACCCCGACACAGGTAAGTAGAATAGGAGAGATTAATTTTCCTGCCTCTTCTAGAAGAAGTTGCCTCAAAAACACCACCACTCCAGCTACAATACAAAGATAAAGGGCATCATCTTATGATACAGGGGGCCCTTATCATTTTATGATAAGGGCCTGGACTGCCTTATATTGACCTTATAAATATTAAATCCTCTCACTAATACTGAACAGGCCATCAGTATATAGCAGCTGATTGAGGGGAGAACGTACTCTCCTTTATCAAGCATTTGTAAAACTGCATCTGGGTAACTATGTCCATTTGGGGGCTTACCAGAACAAGGAAAAGATGGACAAATTGGAACAAATACAGTGGGGGGGCACTGAGGTAGGTAAAAGGGATTGAAGCCTGAGACATGAAAGGACACTGAGAGAACTGGGGTTTTGTGAAAGGATGAGAGGCAAAAGATCCAAGATGAAGCAAGAAAAAAATCAAACAGATAAAAAGAAACAATTCCTCACAGGGTGGGTGGTCAAACACTGGAACAGGTTGTGCAGAGCGGGTGATAGCTGGGGATCGCTCTTGGCCTATTTTAAACCTCACCCTGACAAGTTCAGTTGTTTTGGGGCTGCAACTGGGATCCCACAGATGCATATCAAACTGGCTCAGTACCCTCCTTGTTCTTCAAGAGCTCCTGGTCCCCGGAGCAGCTATCGAAAGCCAACCAGCCCTGTATTTCTAGATCACCACACTCCTTCTGCTCTGGGTGACATCATAAACTGGGCACCCCCCTAGGCTTGTTTTCCCTTTAACAATATGAATTATTAGGGGAATGATGAAGTCCCATATTAATACTCTGATACCAACAATCATTATCTTATGTCTACTCTCTGTTATCCTGTAATTCCCTGCAAATCTGTAAGCAGCACTGCTGTCTCGCAACCACAGGCATACTGCTCAAATACACCTCACTGGCTGCCTGAAATCATACCTCACGAAAAGAATAACTGTTGGTTGTCAGTAAGTGATGATCACTGTAAGAGACAGGCAGCTGAAAGCTGGACTAGCTTAAGGGAGGATGAATAACTGTATCTGTTCCTTCATTGTTCTTAACGTATTGCTTTTGTTTACGTCTCTCAAAATCCTTATAATCCTCCAGAAGGCAGTTCTTATTATTTTTTCCAGGGAAGACATAATGGACCTGATCCTTTATTACATTAGTAATGATGAACTGCAACTAAAGTACTCCCCTTGATATACAGCAGCTAAGAATCTGTCTCTCTGAATATACCAATAGAAAACAGAATGCCCTGGTGGTGGGATTAACATTTTTTGTCATAATAGGTTACCAAATACCCTGCAAAATACAGTCCATTCTGATGGTGAGATTATCTTTACGAACTAGAGGGAGAGCAATCCCTGGTAAAGCAAATCCTGGGGCATCCCGATAGAGACAAGCAGATCACTTCTCTGACTATCATCTAAATCCTGCCTTCACTGGTAACACTGAATATGGACATTCAACAAGCTCTCTTATCGCTCATTTTTGGGAAAGCATATTAAGGGTGGAAATTCTGTGCTATTCTATGGATTGCTTTAATCCGACAAATAGTCTGGATAAGAATACTCCAGCGGTCATCTCCTGTGTTTTGAAACAGGGAACTGGCAATGGTAATGGGGACAAATTTAAGCACAAATATTTCTTGGCTAATGTGTTTGCAACGAGCTTAGAGAAGGATATAGAGGAAAGGAAACCAGAGGGCTTTTAAATAACAAGATCAGCTTGGGGGAGGACTGATTTATCTAATCCTTGCCTTCTGTATCTGGGTCACTTTAAATAATCTGATGATTAAAAGGTAGGCTCCTCCTTTTGCCAGGGCCCCTAAATGAAGCAGTGGTCAAAGCACACCCTTAGCAGCTAATAGGGAACACACTTTCTTCTAAGGTCAAGTGCAGAAGTTTTAAAATCGATGGGAAGTGTTTCTTAGATGACTGCAGGATATGATAGCTCCCTTACAGTTACTGAACAGGAGTGAATCCTATTTCCTTTTGTTGCCTTTTACTTTTCAGCTCTTTATACCTCAATCACTTGACATTTGTTCAATCACTCCATATTATGAGGTGCGACTCTTCTATTAGACTAACCTTTTTGACCTTGCCTGGAGCAGAGAAGGTTGGGATAGATCCATTCCACACGATATGTGTGGTCAGAATAGCTCACCATTACTGCTGCAGGGAACAAGCCTAGAGGTAGACTCGGTTATTGAGATTATTGCAGTAGGGACGTCATCACGCTTGGGAGACTGATATTCCAGGTCTCAGGAATCTCTGATGCCTATACATAAATCAGATGAGACAGTTTGGCTTTAAGAGAAACTAACAAAGAAATACTAATTCATCAAACGGAAGGGTTGGACTGACTAAATTTGGTGACACTTCTTCCACCTGGAAAAAAAGACCAAGAACTGACATAAGAATTCATATTATGTTGCAGAAGTAGACATTCACTGAGAGGGGAATTATGGAGAGGGATTGCTGTTGTAATGCACAGGCAGAACTGCTAACAGGTTGTTTGGGGTAAAGAAATTATCTGGCTGTGAAAGGAGGAGACCACTGGGCTGGACAACAGAGAATGTGTGTGGTCAGATCTCTACACGGCCAAAACTCATGGTCAAATCAAAAAGAGAAATTGCAGAGACTGATTTCTGACTTGAGGAAGCATATCTAGATCTGCTCACTGAACCATGAGCAGAGTCAACCAAGTGGATGTCTTACAGATATTCATTAAAGATATTTTTTCAAGAAATATTTGTAGCAAAAGGCAACTAACTGAGCCAAACAATTGTGCTCTGGTCAAGTTCTATGTAGAGGTCTGCTGAAAAGGACCAGTAACTTCTACACTTCTTCAGCCATTTCTGGGTTTGCCCTCGTTTCAGCGTTTGTCTGAAACATACTCAGGGAAGATGTCAGCTCTCAAATGATATGCACACAGGTGAAAGTGGAGTCATTCAATTAGTAATCACTGTGCAATTAGGCTTTGTATCAAAATAGAAATTACTTTTCTAAAAATAGGTGCTGATGACGTATTAGCTCAAAAGGAACAGATTTCTAAAAAGATAGGAAGAGGAACAAAATAACAGCTCTGAAGGCCAACAGAAAACTGAAGGGCAAAGCAAAGTAATATAACAAAAAACAAAATCCATAAAATCGAAGTCCTGAATGTTTAACAGCCTCAAATAGCACAGATGTAATCTCAGTGGTTGCAATGTTTTTAATAGCCTTTTCTGAGATAATTCTGTTATTTCTTTGTTGCAAGGAACAGGGAAATCAGTGTGGCGTTTCAGATGTCACTTGCGGTAAGTTTTGATAAAGGCCAGTGTTTTTATGTAATTTAACTGCAAAAAGAAAAAGAAAACGGCAAGTTAAAGAAACTAGTGTTAAGAATGCTCACTTATCCATCAGTTTATAATCAGAGAATAAATTTTGTCACTATGGCAAATTCTCATCACTGGAAATGGGAATGACCTTGACAGATACCAAGTTCCTTAAAGAGGAAGTTATGAAGCAATCTGAGTATCTTCACCGGCATTAAATCACTTCTACCAAATGGCATTTAGCAGGGGCCTAAAAAAAATAAAGTGTGAAATAACAGAGATACTAAGGAGAGGATGTAATACACCCTCAATACCAACAACTGTTCCTAAAAGATTTGAGAGTGACAATAAAGCATCTATTTTTAAAAATGGAATTGAGATAAAATCTAGGAAAGAGAAACTGAGCATTTCAGTCATAATTTCTCTCTCTTTTTTTTTTTAATTAATTTTTGCCTTTAACTTGTATTTTTACTCATTTCAGAATTTCTGTATTAAGCCTGGTAAGATTAATTTTTTCTCTTATTCTTTTTATCAATGCCATATTGCTTGACAAAAAATAAAAACGGTATTTGAGTATTCACATTCTCTTCAGGCATTCTCTTCTCCTTTTTCTGTATAACTGCATGTTTATCTTTTTCAACCAGCTGTAGTTACATACTCTTGACTCTCATCATAAATCAAACATCCATTCTTCATTAACACTGAAGTCTGTTTTTCTTTTTTTTTTTTTAAACTTATTTATTGCCTATGATGAATGTGATTCTTGAGCATGTAAATCCAATCTTGAGTAGAAAGGCAGCATTCATTATCCTCATAGAGCATAAAGAAAGAGAAATAACTTTTAAATCTAATCTTCCACAGGAAGTCTCTGGCAAATCAGTATCAGAACCAAATTCTTAAAAGTCTCCTCAGAGCCCTGAATAAAAACAGGCATCCTTTCCACCCATCCTATAGGCAACATCTATTCATTCGTATTGCAGCTTTTAGCTACCTGGGAACACATGCGTGAAAGGAGAGACACACAAATACTACTCAAAACACTGAATACTATCAAGAGATATTACCCAAGTGCATCCATCCAACATTTACCAAGAAGACAGATCTAGGTAGGTCATTCACCTCTTTCTCTGTGTGCAACTACCAGAGATGGTAAAGCTCTACCAGGACTCAAATTTACTGTGGTGGGCAAAAAAAACATGTTACGTAAAGCTGAATGACTCGCTTTAAATGCTATGACTCTTTATTACAAATTATAATCATTTTATAAACACTAATCAAAGTCCTTCACTTCATCTTTGTTCATTAATGCCAAGTCTACATTTGCCTTTTGGGGTTTTCCTTAGGAGTGCATTCTTTTACATCTAAAAATGTCTCCACTTGCAAACGCTTTGTGGAGTATCTTCCTAACATTGCATCCCTCCCCCATTATTCTGAAAACTAACTCCTGACAGATAGATACAGATTTCAGTAGGCAGGAAACAAGTGTTTATGCCAGGTTGCCGACTGCCATCTTCTAAATGTCTGTTGTTATTTGTTGAATCGATCCCACTTGGATGGTAACTGAAGTAGCAAATGCCTGTTAACAGGTCTGCACACATTACACAGAGCATTCACTGCTAACAATAAATGTGTTTAAAAACTAGAATAGCACATAGAATAATATCTGTGAAATTAATTTCCAATTCTGTCAGAATCTGTTTTTCACATCTAGGAAATTTTATTTCTTTTTCAAGCATAAAGAAAAGTGTTTATGAGGGGTGATGCTTCATGAAAGTATCATTTTTACCATTACTTCTCTTACTATGCTCAAAATCCTAATATTAAATATATCGGTTAATCTTCTTATACAATGAGAAGGATGGAAAATTAATGCAGAAATCATTCAATAAGTACATTAAGAAAGTAGATTCCTAATTTTTTTTAGCAATGGAATTACAGCATTCCTTATCTTTAATGTAAGTAGAGGATGGAGAGTAATTGACCAACAGTTGTCCCCAGAGCGCTCTTTAACAGCAGTTTTGGGGCAAAAAGCAAAATTAAGAATAAGAAGTCAAAGAATCTTGGACTGGAGGCATCTTAAAGATCTTTTCAATTTCTTTCTATCATTATAAAGAAAGCACAGACAGTCCTGTTTGTTTTATAGTGCTATTGGATCATCTCTTGGCCTCCATTTACTTTATAACATCCATCTTATGATGTTATAACAAACAGAACACAGAAAAAAGAAAAAAGCAGGTTCACAGGTCTGGGCCAGCAAGATGTGAAGGTGGTCAGACTTAGGATGGACTCTGACAAATCAAATCCTTTCACAAACCTGGCTGTGTTCCTATCGATAAGAGAATGCTCTACAGAACAGGACTGAGAAAAGCATCTCACACAGGCCCAGCTATGTTTCCTCAATTTCTTTTCAACCAAGGTAGTTTCAAGCTACAGCATTTAATCACATCGCTCTCCTGTTCTGCTCATGTATCTCAGAAAGATTAAGCTAAGGGTCATTATTTTGCCTATAGACAGTAAGTGCTAGGAAAATTCAATTTGAAATTAATCTACCCCTGAAGCGTGACTTGTTTTCCTCCTTGTCATGGCTTACACCATTACTGCAAAAATGGTATTTGCAATCATTGAATGACGCACTTGAACTCAACTGGAACACTGTTAGCTCAATGATTTATTTCTGTGAATGTCACAAGCAGACAAGATGAATTAGAAAGATGTTGCTGGGATAAAGATGGCAGTTTCTATATCATATATAATCCTCATCTGTACCATACGTTCTGTTCTCTATAGCTACAAACAGTTGCCATAGTTAAGAAGGAAGAATTTACAAACATTAACCAAATAATTTATTGATAAATTGTTCCTAATCCTCAACAGAGGAAACAGCGTGCATCTTAAATATGCATAAGGATAACTTGGCCAACATTCCGTAGTGATAATAGTGTGTCTGTCTGAGGGCTGAGGATACGGGAACAGTTAGCTCAGAAAACAAACCATCATCTAGCTACTCTGCAGTGTGCTGTTCACCACAAATCGCGCACATGTTGTTTACAGCTCTGAAATCACAGCAGGGAGGCAGCTGCCACTACAGCCTTGCCCAAACTGGAGAGAGAACTGGCCATCAGTCAGTCTCGGCAACATCACCACCTTCTCTGGCACGTTTTGGAAGAATAGACAAGCTTCATGTCAGTGGAAATAACAGGGATCTTTTGGTTGGTTTGCCCACCAGGACAAGGTGGATTTCCCAAATTCAAATGTACATTTCAAACTTTTGAAATAGATTCTATCTGATCCCAGAAAGAATGAGTTCAGAAGCCTGAGTAAGTTATCTGCAAATGTCTAGCCCACAAATAACCATGTAAAACAATTTTATTAATCAAGTCTGAGAATTTATGTTCCTCACTATGGCACACCAAATATAAGGAAAACATATGATGTAATATGTCTACACTTTGCAGGATTTCTGAAACAAACAATGTATTGTTAAGAGATTTCAATCAACAAAAATATGAGTTTATATATCACACAGTCAGCACATACCTTCATTTTGTTATTTACTTTTATTTTACTTACTGAGCAGTGAACACCAGGTCAGGTGTGGCATCAAAAGAGTTTGGAATCACCGCCTAGCACCTCAGATCTACTTCGTTACATTTCACCAAACAACTTTTAGAAGAAAAAGGAAAACAGCATCATACCTGAGACTGTGCATTAATATTGGCTCCTTCCTTAACCAGAACTTTGACAACTTCAGCTTGTCCTGCTAAGGATGCAATGTGTAGGGCTGTATTCCCTTTCTGTTATAAAGAGGGAAAAAGCAAAAGACATTACCTTCTTTAGGAATCATTTTAACCAGCGGTTCTTTCATAATATCCAGCATACAGGCCTTAAAATTTAAGTACAGTTTTACCTTACATTTTCATGATGTTCCATAACCATCAAAGGGATAGAACTGGTAGCAGCAACCATGAAGATTTCTTTGGTGGTTGTCCAACACTTACATCCCAACATAACTTTTGAGTGAAATTACAGAATTTGATTTGGGTTTGGAAAAAACTTCTAGATAAGGTATAATATGGGCTAACAGGTTTTTTTAATTCAGCTCTAGAGATCATGCCCTGTAGAATGCAGCTGAAAGGAGTCTAGGAATCCTAAAGTTCAAGCAGTGAATCACATGTAAAATGAGATTTCCTAGTACAAGGCCCAAAAGGAGGATCTAACTTAAGTGACAGAAACCAATCTTTTAGAAGTGGAAGATAACCCTTTTCTTTTTCCCTGTTCTCTAATCTGCATAAAATTAAAATGTGTATTCTTGAAAGTTGTTCACTTCAAGTTGAGACGCAGTGCATAATAAAAAAACATCTCTCGAAAACAGCAGCAGCATGGTAGACAGCTGCTTTTCTACGAGTCTTGTATTTTTTCCAGGCCAATCTTCCATCCCCAGCTTTTTAAATTACTTTATTAAACAATCAAGACCAGGTGCCTAAGGCTCATAAAAGAAAAGCAAAACCCCGAAGTCCCATCTGGAAGCTGGCAGTTCTATCAGCAGCTTCACTGAGGGGTGACTTAAAGATGTTTTTGAAGGAAGGAGGGAACTTCTGTTTTTCTATCAGTGACAGAAATGAGAAGTTCAGCAAGAAGCACTTTGAGCTGATGACCAAGTGCCAACCTTGATGGAGATCCTGTACATCAGCAATCATGAAAAAAGAATCCCACAGGGGACACAGTGGCAGTAACTTAATGCAAAGACTGGGCGTATATCTCTGGATACGATATATTCATTTATCAATTTTCACAGATTTGAAAAAATCTACTGTTTTCAGCTATATTCACTCAATTGTCATTGGAAATAATAAATTTGGCATCACTATTTATTTTTTTTTAAATTCTTCCCCTGCAAACAGATTGTATAAGTAATCTTCCCCTTTTCAATTAGAACTGACGAGCATCAGCCAATAACATTGCCATAGACCATAATGGAAACAGCACTGTAAATATCAATGAAGTATTTATACCATCATCTTATTTTGTACTTTAATAACTTTTTCTAAATTTCTCCCTTGTATTTGAGTTACTCATTTTGTGAATAAACTTACAGACGTGTGTCAATTACCTTAGTGGCAGAATCCACAGCCGACCCTCTTTCCAATAATTCTTGTACCAGTCCCACATGGCCTTCTTTAGCTGCCAGGTGCAGAGCATTGAGTCCATTCTGTAAGCACAAGGGCCATATCAGTTACAAATATCAGTTCTGAAGATACACGTTCCTACCTTACCCTGGTATAAGAAGAAGATTAGTAGCTGGAATACTGTTACATCTGCTAGCTGACTGTCTACATAAGTCAGATATTTTGGACTTGCCTAGTTAAGCCAAGGCACTGTGTGACAAAGCTCCTCATAGCAACAGACATCAAAACAAACCCTGTTTTCAGCCAGCAAATTCTCCTAAGAGATTCCTTCCTCCCTTATAGTTCCACATTTCCCTGGACCACTACACCTTGGGAGCCCATTATTTCCAAATTTGAGTGCATATCTAGCTTATACTTACTGTAATTTGATCTGTCCCTACTGAGGTATTACCATCAGTGAGAAATCACTAGACTTAGACAAATTTACACAGGATGTGTCTGTTGAATTATGATACTTCCAGGCTGAGGTAGCTGTCCTGAACCCTGGGATCTCCCCCATTTTCTCTGGAATAACTGGTATCAGACAGAAGACCAAGTAGATCAAGTAGATCAAAACAGGATTATATGTGACTTGCCAGGTGTACTGGTCTTTGACTTGGTACATCTGCTGGTTTCTGATGAGCAGGTCTTCACTACACTTGGTGGATTTGTAACCTCATTCAAAAAGAACAAGAAAGTCATTGAAAGGAGCACTAGGATTTTCAGGGGAAAAAAAAATCTAATAAAATTAACACTTAAATCCCTCTCATATTAAATAGGATACTTTATCTCCTATAAATTCCAGCTACGGAAACTGTATCTTCCTCTTCCTATTATCCCTATTCCACCCACGGGAAATATAAAATGGCAGTCTATTGTAACAGAACAGCCAACCTGTTTTTCACAATCCTGTGTTATTTCTCCCAGTACGTCAGGCAGGTGACAGCACCAGATACTGCCGTTGCCCTCAAGCCCTCCACATTGCAAGCATCACAAGCGGCACTCAGGTATCTGCGTAACTCGCAGCACGTTGAGCGCTCTGTAGCTTTTATCACTTGTCTCGCAGTAGTTGGTAGTCACTTAAATTATGAAACCAACAAGCAGCTTTCTAGTCTTTTATTTGCCCATCCTCAGAGGCAGCTTGAGCTCGTAATTCCTGGTGGGATTTTAAAGCACTTAGCACTTCACAGGAGGCATTTAATGGGAGTGGGTCCAATGGCTGCCGACACTCCAGTCCAGATGCGTTTCTGAAGTAAATCCATTTAATTCTACATTCATGCAACACCAACAGATTTTGTGGTCAAATTCAGAAGTGCAGCTGTGAGGAAAGCCAAGGAAGTGAAGGAAGGCTACATTCACAAGCTGCCAAAAGGCAAAGAATACCCTCATGCAGCCTGGTAGCTCGGAAATGTTACTGGGAAATGTGGTTTCAAATCCCATTATGCGGGTGAAGCAGCAGTAACCAGATCCTTCTTACTCCACAGGAACAACCCTGCCACAGCACTGCAGAGTCCAAGGCTGGCAGCAGGGCCATGTCTGGGATCAGGAATATAATTTAAGTCAAAATTTATGCGGTGAGGTTGACCATAACCATCAGGATGACTAGGACTGTACATGGCAGTGATTTTTTTTTTTTTCAATCTGCAAACGTTTCAGGCAGCTCTGATCTTCCTTGTTTTTAATCTCAGCTGAGTATAAAATAACCACAACTACTACCTACAGCAGTTGTAAGTTTTGAAGTAGTATTTGGTGAGGAAACAAACACACAGTGTCCTTCTCATTGCTTGAAAACAAAGACCTGTTCTCGTATTGAATCTAGTAAATTAGTCCTCAACACTTTCTATGCGAGTATGAACAGCAGCTTTGACTCCATCCAGTTGGACACGGCTGATGTATTTCTGAGATCTGTATCAGCCTTTTTTCACTCCGTGCAGGCAGACTGAACTCCACAAATGACTGCACAGAAACCGAAACGCTGCATGGCCTACACAAGCTGTGTGCACTCACACGCCTCTGGCTGCAGGAGGTTCAGCACGAGCTGCTGCCTTGCACTCACACCAACAGACTGCGGAGAAAGGAAAGCTCGTCCTGGTGCTAAATTAGAAGCAAACCCTTAAAATATTGTTATTTGTACCTGAGAGAGAGAGCTAATGCCACCACATTAAGTAACTGAAAGCTAATGCTGCTGGACAGATTAAGTTTCTTTGCAATATTACTTACTTATCATATTTATTAAAACATAAGCAACATAAACAGCACAAACAGTTCCTACGGTACGCATTCAGATTCTGTAATTACTTAAACCAAGCAGCAGCAGAAGCAAGCATTGCACTTTGAATGTTAAGGGCCTGCACGACTGAAGCCTTAAAGCAAGCTTTGTTCCTCCGTAATCAGCACCAATGCTGTAATTATGCCCCGGCCCACAAGGCTGATCCCTGCTACTTATGATGATGGAAGCTCAGATTTAATCAATGCAACTCCTCCGTTCCTGTCAGCCGCATTCTTGTACTGCAGAAAAACAAAGGTTTCTGACACTTCCCTTTTCTCTCCTGTGCCTACCAAAACGTTGTGGGTGGGGGAGAGATGAAGTTAGTCGTCTGCTAAGCACAACCATACCGCATTTGGGCTGCTCCTCCCAGCGAAGCAGACATATACCATAACTACCTTTTCTTTCCAGAGGCTCATTTGTAATTCTGACTCTCATAAAAGAACATAATACTCAACCTCACCAGCTGGGCTGTTCAAGTGCTTCCCTGCAGAGCCTGATTCCCTCAGTGCTTTTTGTCCTCTGCCACCGAGCTAGAGGTTTTGGCATTCTGCATCCCACGGAGTGCTACGAGCATGCACGCGTTCCGCTACTGCTCACAGCACTTCTAGTGTTACCCTACACATTTTCACCAGAAAAACCTCCAAATGTCTTGTGAAGTCCAGGGAAAATCACCAAACTTTTCTAATCCATCTGAATTTCACTTGCTTTCTTTTCTGGAAGACTGGCACCAGGTATCACTGCTGTCATCTGAAGATCACCTGAGGAAGTCCATGGTACTTTTGCCTTTGAAATGAGCTGCAGCAAGACCAGCCCCTCGCTGAATGGATGCTCTTCAGGCCACTGCCTGGTGCAATTACTGCTCCTGGCACAGCGCTCAGATTGCTGTTGCATCCAGCAGCACTAATAGCTTGTACTATTCCTGTCTAACCCAACACAAACTGACCCTGCAGAAAGGTGACTTCTTGGCAGAGCACCACAGCAACCTACAGTTGAAGGAACATTTAAAATCAGCAGTGGTACCAGAAGAATTGCTTCTGCTTCTCCTGTATCTTGCTGTTACATGCTTCAGAACAGCAGGAAGCAAGAATGTATATTAACAAACGTAACCCTCTACTTTACACTACAAGTCTGACCCCGTATAATTCTCAGTGACGTTGAAGGAAGTTGGGATGTGACACTATTCAGAAGGTGCTGCAGGTGTCAGAGTTTCTAATCACTCCTGCCTTTGCAACACGAAGTCAGAACGACATTTATGAAACTTACAGAAAAAGCATCGTGAAAGTCAATAAAATTGAAAAATTTAAATCTGACTTTTGAATATTTTGACATTCTCTTGCAGCATGAAATACAATGCACTTCCATTGAGTTGCTGCCACTGATGTTGTGTTCACTGGCTTACACATCTGCTAACAGGCCAATAGCAAACCATAATTTACAAACACAATGGAAGTTAAAAAGTATTTTTTAAATTATTTTTTTTTAATAAAAAGCTCTGCAGGGTTGTGCTAACTTCTGCACATGTTTCAACAACTTCTTACAGAGTTAAGAGGGCATCTGAGCTCACCAGTAGAGCCTTAGACTAAAAGACAGCATCACAATCTTTGTTAAAGTCAAACATTTTTCTCCATCTCTTTAAGATACTGGCCTAAGGTTGCTGCAAATAGTCTCCTTTGAATAAATCTCTCAGGCAACTCAAAATGGGATGTGGTCAGGCTCTTTTCTAGAAGGGTTTTGGAGAGGGCACATTGGAGAACTGCACATGGATTTCTCCACTCAAAAAGTCTTTTGAACTTTTTTCCCAAAATATCATAAAGAAATAAAACAGAGGGTGGCAAAAGAAAAAAAAAAAATCAGATTATGAAAATTCTCCCTTTATGTTGCTTTGTAGCCTATGAATTAATGCAAATGAATTAACCTACTGAGTTATCAACAAGTGATAGTGTCGACCTCATTATGACTGGAGTGCTCCTTCAGTCTATAGTTAGCACCACTAGGAGTGTTAGCTGCTAAATGAGGGAGTAATTAATAGCTGGTGCTCTGTCTTCCTGAGACTCAAGCAATAAAGACACCAACCAAACTATGAAGAAACCATCAAAATGAGAGCAAAAGCCAAACAGATCTAAGTTTTTAAAGCCTTGGAGCTGGAGACCCCTCCAGAATACCTAACGTTTGAGCCCTCTTCTCTTCTGGGTATCAGACTTGGCATTCACTCCTTGTCAGTACAGAAGACCTAATCGAAACAAATGTCAAAAGTCCATCAGACATTTTTCCTTTCATAAAACTGATTTTTAATACTGTGAAAACTGACAAACCTCAATGACAAGGCAGGGAAACATTACTGTAAGTTGCATTTTGGACTACCAATTCTCTTTCAAAACATAGCAGACTGCCGATGAACGCTTATACTTGTGGGTCTAATTTCTGCTGGAGCTTGGAGCTGCCAAAGTAAAAGGGCTTTATAAATGCATACTATAAAAGTATAGTTCATTTTCCTAGCCAACATTATGAGTGTTGATTCATACACTTCAGAAGCAAGTTGGTTCTTCTTGCTATATTAACGAGAAATAACAGCCATGTCTTAAAATACCTAGGTTCATAAAATATAGAAAATAGCCTTAAAGGAATCATATTTCTAATGCTTATCAGTTTTTCAACCTATAAAATACTAATTATTAGCTTTTTTTTTTAAAGGGACTATTTAAAGGCAGGTAATTTTGCCCACGGACATTTCTAAATCTCTCCAGAAATAAAGAAATATCAATGATTTATGATTTTCAGAACAGATAATTGTGCTTGAATTCAGATTAAAGGGAAAATTCCATAATAATTTAACTTGACATGAGCTGAAGGTAGCGTTCAACAAAACATGATTATGTAACAACTAATCCCTGCATTTAATATACTCAGAAACATTAAATTCCATCAGATTTTGGAAGCAATTAAAATGGGGAAATATTTTTATCATTTATAAAGATAGCTCTGTGAAAATTTAGGATCTGATAAACAACTGCTAAAACCAAAGAAAGCATTTTCTTGTGCTGCCTCTGTCCAGGAAAGCTTATTCTTAACATTACTTTTTGTTTACTGAATTGGCATCTAGCCTAAAAATAGCATTATACTGAGAAAAAAAATGCATATATGAGGATTCATGTTTTAAAAACTATGCAGATACCCCACTCTTTTAAAATAAGTTACATTTCCTATGTTTTGCAGAGTGTGTTAGGTTTTCCCATTAGACTGCTGGGACACAACCTGGAGACACCCCACTGAAACCCCTTGAAGGAGGAGGAATAACTGAGGCTTCAGTAGCAGCTGCCATGCCTTATCCCTACCCTCTAGAAGAAAAGTATGCTTCCAGTCCTAATAAAACTTAAAACACACCAGTGATGCTTACTGATTCAATGGAAGGTGGCGGTCTTAGTTATTGAAAGCTAAGTGAACCCAATTCAGACAGCTTTGTGAGCAATTTCTTGTAATTTCTAGAGCTGGAGTTTGAAGGAAGCTAAAATGGCTGTATGAGCTCAATGCATGGCAAAGGCTAAGAAATCATGCTCTCTAGCCCTGACAATGTAGGAGGCCCATCACAGTTCACTCTTTGTGCTTGGGAAGCCCCTGAGAGTAATCAATGTCCTCAGGGAAACAGATTATCCAGTACACAGAGGAAAGCTTTTCCTAGCTTACCAGGCCTCAGGCATTCCAAACAATTTTATTTATAGGTCTGAAGGGATTATTTTAATATTTTCCGTTTTGTACTACTTGTCAAAAGCTCAAGACTTCATATCGTGTAGAAAATTCCTGAGTTAACCCAAATTTCAGGTAATATTAATTATTAAATAACATAAAATTTTACCTTTTTTTTTTTTTGCACACCAGTCAATTATTTTTTTCCCCTACCCTGATAAACGCAGGTATAAAACCAGATTTGATCTTAACCACAATGCAAAACCACAGATTCTAAAAGTTAGCAGCATCATCTGTCATCCAGGGATGTTTTATCTTTTCAGATATTAATTCTATCTTATCAGATATAATTCTTTATAAGAAATTATGCAGGATCTATTCTTTCGCATTTACATATTTTGCTTGCATTTATCTGGCTCTGATTTCACCTATAAAGTGTCAGTGTATAAGAAGCCACTGCTTTGCACAATAGTGTTAACATGCCCTTACAAAAGAGGAACTTTGTTCCCCAGTTTCAGAAGGGAGATACTTTTCAAAGAAGATGAATCTACAGCAACCCTGGTCATGCTCTGGTCTAAGCAATCAAGAGAAAATGAACTCTAGAAAAAACTAAAAAACTTTTGCTGTTTCCAAGTGATTATCATGTTAAATATTCTCTGTCCTGAGGGTGGGTCTTTTTGCTAATATTGCTGCTTATTGCTAAAATTTATTGGATGTATTCAAAAATATTTTTGAGAAGTACTTCTGAGAGAAGAGCAAAAGAACCCAGGTCTAGATTTAATCCCTCCTAACTGCATACCTTGAAGTTCACCAGCTTCTGGGCCCGGTAACACAGCAAGCATTTTCTTGACAGGATGTCCTTTAATCAAAATTTCTTCTAGACAGCAAGAAAAGATTGTCTCTATATGTTTTCAATAAGGAGCACATATAAAGCCCCAGTTCTTCTCCTGTTCATCATTAAATTCTTTGACACAGACAGCAAACAGTACCTCTCTCACTTTTATGTCCTAACTTCCATTTGACATATGCCTGCTGTAATAATCTGCAGCTTTCAGCTTCCTTCAGCAAGGAAGATAATGTCTCGAAATATTTTAGATCATTTCATTTCTTATTCTTCCATCTACTCTTTTCCAGAAATGAACAGTGTCCACAACTGTGGGCTTTTTGAGTTAGTTTTGACATTCCACCATCATTGCCAGCATTATCTGACATTCTCCAACAGAATATTTTTTTTAATGCATACTTTTTCTAAGTCTGAATGTCAGCATGTATCAGAAAGGGGCAAGGAATTTTACCAAGGATTTCTTGGTGGTATGCATAAAGTTTTGAATAGCATAAAGCTCCATGCAGGAAAACAGCCTTCTTCAGGCTAGCGGCAAGCTGCATTCTTAAATTAAACTAATTAGGATTTAAATGTAGTTTTAAAATGAACGTGTAGGTAATTTACCAGAGAATTAAGGATCTAAAGAAGTTGAGAATACAAAAAAACTTTAAAAAGGTATCCCCCTGCCCCAGATTCCTGTCAGCACAGGGTCTCCCTAGAGCAGGCTGGGCACCCCGCACCAGGCCCCACCTGCCCCTAGGCCTTCTCCTGGGCCCGCGTGTTGCACCAGGTCCCAAAGACATGGCTTGTGCTGTTTCTTTTCTGGATGAAACTTCCTGAAACAACACAAATTGTGTACCATATTAAAGAAGAGTTGCATTTCTTGTTTGTGTCCTTTAGCATGGTGCCATCAGGAAGCTGTGCACAACATGGCGGACAGCCTGGGACAAGGCCTTTGGGACTGAGGTTTGCATGGGTGGTACTGGAGAACCACCGGGTGCTCCAATAACTCCGTGTTGGGACATCATATTTCAAATTGGAACATAACATAATGCAGCAGCATGTTCAGTCTTTTCCTTTGCTCCCCAGCTTTCCCTGAATAAATGCTTTTTACCAGGTGAATGCTTCTTCTCTACAGCTCTTCACTGTTGCAGTAAAACAGAATAAATTGTGCTGTCAACACGTCCAACCTGATGCTGTAGGCTATGAACACAAACATTGGCTGAAGTTTCTATTCACCTGGGGCATTGAAATTTTAGTCCATCTCATGAGGCATGAGTTACAAAGTAGAGCTAATATGAAATTTCTACTGAATGATTTACTCATTTTCATGTTATTTAAAAACAATATTTAGAAGCAATTTTACTTCCCAAATTTCTAGGCATTGTCCACTTTGTGGTCATTTTGATCAAATCTGGCTTTTAGTTAGGAGAAATGCATTCACCATAAAGCTTGAGCTCTCAAATCCCCATTCAGAGAAATGCCATTGACTTCACTCGAATGTCAAGACATTTTGAAGGCCTGCTGCAGACACTTACTTGCATACTTATTTTAAGTCACAGTTACCATGCTATTAAATTTGATAGTACTAGTCACTCATTGCAAACTTAGATCCCTGGGCTATGAAGCAAAAGTAATTGGATTTATAGAATAGAGTTACCAAAGACCCAATCTAAAATGTTCTATCACGTTGCAGCATATCAATGGTGGAACCCTAATAGTGTGTTTTTACAGTACTAGTAATTTCTCTGAAGTGAGAGGCAGCACTTTAAGCACAAAATGTAAGTACCTTTTTATAGCCATATCTAAAACAATTTACTTTATAGAGAACATTGAGCGGCAATAAAAACATATCTAAATAGTGTTAAAAGCATATTTGAGTTTACAGTTTTCCAAAACTGTTTTTTGAAAAAAGAATAAAAATCATGGCTATTCTAACCATCTGAAGGTAATCAGGATTGCAATGCTATTTATCAGTTGACTAGAGATTCTGCAACTGAGCTTCAAGATGTTAATCTGCTTGGACACAAGTTAGCTGGTCAGCTAAAAATACTACCCACTGACTGTTTACTTGCAGGCTGAGATCTCACAAAAATAGCAGGGGAAGCCTCAGACTTCCGCACCCCAGGTCAGTGGGGATCAGGTGCTTCACGTGGGACAGCGTGATTAAAGGCTAAGGAAAATCCATGGGCTGACCATACTGCTTTCAATGTGATAAACTAGCATTCAATGTTTCTATAATGCCCAGGCTGTCTTGTGCTATTTCTACCATAGGAGTGCAGGTTTTGAATTGGATTTTATCTTGCTCTTGGTGAAACAATTACCTCTACAGTTCCAGCAAATGTTCTTAGGGGAGAAGGCTGGCACTGAGGAATATTAAACCTCCTGCTGCTTCCCTTGAACTTGAAAATGAAGACGTGTTTTAGAACCCACTGAAAATATCTGAGGTCATGCACTAACTATGCAGTTGCAAAAAAATCCTTCTAAACTTTTATGAAGGCCAAGATAGAATTTCAGCATTAAATAGCCAACAGACAAAGGAAGTCCTCATTAGAGCTGAACAACAATGGAATCACCTTTCTTTTCTTCAGTAAAACACATCACGTTTCTGTCTTTAGGTTATTAAGTGATGCTTAGTTGGTACTTTTTTTCACCATAAAACAGAAAAAAAAAATTTGAAAAAAAGTAATTAAGAGTTTGTGTACATGTAAATAATGAAGTTCTAAACTTGTTTACTGAAACATTAACTGAATATTCTGAATAAAAATACATTAACAAAATTCACAGATATTGTGCAAATTTAATAATTTATTTTGCTAACATCTGCTGTCCTTGGTATGAATTATTCAATTCCTAGCCCATTCCCCAGCATTCATATTCATTTAATGAACAATCCAAGCAATAACAAGCCCTGAAAAACTAAGTATAAAACTGAAAACACAGCCTGCTTCTATATTTTGGAAAAAGGTATCAACACATTGCAAATAATGTCAGAATAATTTATTTCGGAGAAGCCAAAATTCTAAGTTTGTTACAAGTTTAAACCTATAATTTCTTTGTTAAGTTATTGCCTTATTATCATATCAATGAGAGCGTGTCCTGGAAGATAACTCTTGTTTTAGGTATGACAGAAACCCCAGACTCTAAAAATTCCCCCGTGCTTAAACATAATAATACAACAAATGTGAAAATCTTTACCAGAAACTTATTTAGGTGACTGAAAAATGTTTTTGCAATTCAATTTAGAAATCTAGTCACACACTAACACATTCATCTTCGCAAATTATTGCCTGAGAAGATATTGTTAGTCTCAATCAGCTCCACTTTTATTATTCCTTCAAGCACACCTTCCTTTAAAACTTTCAAGCAGTGCCTTCACACGTAAGCACTGGATACCATTACACAATTTTCAACTTCTTCCTTAGCTCTGCAAACAATGCCAGTCCACACTGTCGTTCAGACAAATGTTTGCAACAAATTTCTTTTAAATTATCCCCTACAGCTACACAGATGCTAGAGAAGAAGTATTCAAAATAGCTTAAAACAAAACAAAACCATAAACCTGACAGCTGGCATGCTGCAGAATTTATTAATCACAGCTATCTGACAGATGAGCAGAGGATGGTAGCATACATGCTGCAATACCTATTGATTCCCAACCAATATTAGGGATTCAATATTAGGGATTCTTTGGAGAAAATAGTATCTTTCATTAAAATGGGGCAATGCCCGTTACCTGGGGACCCATGTCTCATTACAATTAAAATGGACACACTAAACAAAAAGTGTTATCTAACAGTGGAAAAAAAAGAAAAAAAAAAAAGAGTGAATGTCAGCAGAGTCGAAATTCTACAAACAAACAAAAGAATGAGACTATCAGTATAGAGAAAAAAAAAAAAATGTACGACGAGTGGGCCTCAGCTTTCCAAACCTGCTGTTCAGACAGTGTTCAGTCTTACTCTGTCACAACAATACAAAACCAAGGGGACCAGGAGCAAGGTGGATCACAGATGCCCCATGACATTTACCCAACCAGCCAAAAATACTGACAACCTTCAACTTGATATCCAGGCTTACTTTCATTGTACTTACCGGTATGTGAAGAATACTACATAGCAACTTCCTCAACTAGAACAAAACATTTTTGCATAACTTGAGTATTTTGAGGAATATATATAGTGCTCACTGTTGCAGTTAGAAATGGAACTTCACAACATTAGGTCCATTTGTGTAAGACTACCAAAACATACCTTAAATTTTGATTACAGGTACTCCACTAACGTATATATCCAAACCTGCAGGATACTAGTGAGAAAGAGGAGCCCAAAAAGGTCTATGCAAAACTTTACAAAAGCAGCACAATTCTATAAGCACTTACTGCTTTCTGTAGGAAAATCCCACTGAAGAATAAGCCTAAAAACATAGCTTGAGATAAATCAAAACATCTATCTTGCCTGAAAAAAAAATAGGTTTGGCACTGGGGGTCCTGCACTTCACTCTTGAGAAGTTGTGTCCTTCAAATATCTTACCTGATTACATGTATTAATGTCTATTCCACTTTTCAGGTATTCCACTACTTTGTCCAGATTACCAGCTCTGGCAGCTCGGAGAAAGCTTGCATTGCTGTCAGACTGTAAAAACACAAGAAGACAAGCAACTCTAGTTAGCTCCTGTTTAAAAGAGACCACAGTTTCATCACAGTGAAAGGTTTCCACATTTTATGTTGCAGGTTAATAAATATTGTGAGGACTTTATATTGCATCTGTATTAACATACGGATACATCTAAACAGGGCAATACTGGCACAAAAGAACTGCCAACCTGCCAGAGTGAGCAAAAAAGTGCAATAATTGCTGAAGTTCAAAATTGAGGAAGAAGCAATGACAAGACAGAAATCACTGTAAATCATATTAAACAATAAGAAAAAAAATATGTATCAAACTTCCTAGGCATAGTTTTCTGCATATGTGCTCAAAACTAAGGAAAAGAATTACCCTGTTGTTATTGGTTAAGATACTTAACAAGACATACGTTGGCTTTGGATTTGTACTTGGCATATGAAGTTTTATCACTACAATGCTTGTTCACGCAAATGCACTGGCTTAGCACAGTGGCACGTACTGGAGAAAAAATAATATCCAAGAGCAAAAAAAATCCAGTGAATAGACTTTATCAGCTGTGACGCAAACTGGGACATGATAAATGGGTAAAAAAAATACATATTTTTTTAAAAAACCACAAAACTGAGCAGGAGCGCAACTGTAGCTAACCATGGAACAAAGCGGATGAAGTACTCAAGCCTAAATATCTAAATCCAGGATAATGTGGCAAACATGCTTGCTCATAAACTGCCTGCACTCGTAAATCCACACTCAAAGTCCCTTCAGCATTATGGGTTGGGGAAAAAAAAAAGTTTTCATTTTTGAGCTACGTTTTGGGATGTCCCGTTAAGCAAGGGAGCATGAAATGTTTCCACCCTCTCACATTTGTCGACCACAATGCCACGAAGGCTATCTGAACTCAGCACACACATCGGTGTTCACCCACGTGCAAACCCACATGCAGGTAAATTGGCTATTAATGCAACTGCTGATTCCAGGAGAACAAAAAGTTGTGCAACAGAGGTGGTATTTGAACAGAATTAGCATTAGGGAACGCACACAGAGACAGTAATGGCTTTCATACTTCAAATAAGCAAACAGTAGGAGTGGGTTTGAGAAGGGGGGCAAGGCTGCTCGGTGGGCACGTGGTTAGAGGTGCCTCAGCCCACTTCACCTCCCTGCCAGAAGGGAAACCTCTCTTTAGCATCCTGAGAGTACCCTGAAAGCCTCCCAGTATCAGCTTATTAACACTGATCGACAAAGCAATTTATTTTGGTCACCCGATCCATTCCAGTGCATGTATTTTGGTTGCCCTGCTTATCGCACTGCACGAACTCGCTTCACAGCCACCGATTCCAACCTATTTTAATCTGCAACAGATGGATGTCATCAAAATGATTCTTTTTTACAACTGCGCTACATGCCAAGACAAGAATATTTCCTTTTAAATTCCTTTCAGCAAACTGCAGCACATTTTCCACATCTTTTACCGTTAAGAAAACAGACCATGCTTCTGAACACGCAGCGGGGTGAAGAGAAAGGTAGCACAGGAATTCACACTGACAGAAACCTCTTGCAGCTTCAGGCCGGAGTCAATCAAGCATTTCGATTTCAACAGGCTCTTGCAGGAGATCCCAGTTAAGGCTGAAGAACAACTATGAGCACTGCACCATCTCCCGTGTTGTGTACACGCGCTCACACACAAATACAAAGTTGTATTTCGAAATGGAAATTTCTTTGAAAACCCAACTACATTGGTAAAAATGTTAACCACGATCAAATACTAGAGCACACGAGATAAATTCTGACACTCCCGAAATCAATGGGAAAAGCATTTTTGCCCTAAATAGAGCACACATTTTGCCTTTTGTCCCATTTTTAATCATACTTTACTACAACAAATTAACATGCCAAACCTGAAATCGTCTGGTTTTATCCTATTAGAGGTTGTTAAGGGAGAATGACACTACAAACATCTACAACTCCTTTTTTATTAGAGATAAATCCATCAGAGCTAGTTTTTCTTTCCCAGAATAACATGAAAGGCTAAAAACCTTAAGCTCTCAATTATTGCCAGAAGCTCAGATGGCAGCTAGCATATTAATATATTTCATTTGTTTCTGTCTAAGAAGATGCAAACAGCACTTTCAAAGTAGATTCTCATTTCCTTGGTGCATACTTTTGTCATCTCAAAATGACTGCAGTGCACATCACTTCAGGACTCATTGCGTACACCTGAGCATTGATCAAAATGCAGAATAAACACTTCTCGTCTACGTGAAGAATTATTACGAATTAGTTATACAGGATTAACCCCCTGCGCAGGAACTTTTATAAGCAGCATCTCTTGCTGTGTATGTTCCTGTTGTGAAATAACAGTGCTTGACACTGGAGAGAAGAGCCATAGGATTGCTAAAATCCCAGTGAAACACAAGATCTTGATCTTGATGCTCCTTGGAGGAGCCTTGAAAATACCAGACCGCATAATCTTTCTTTTCTTTTTAAATGTACTTTCTCAAGATAACACATACCGATATCATATTAGATGAATATAATTGTGACTGTTCTCTTTATAGCCCTGCCTATCCTATTTCAAAAGGTTCTCACAGGCTCTCATGAAAAGTATAAGCAAAGCAACTGACCACACGCCCGACATGACTGATGCCTGAAGCATCACCATGTGCTTACGCAGAGCCAAATACTTAACAGTCAGGAGTATGAGAGTCAATGGAGACTATATCAAATGACAGAGAGGGTCTCCTCTTCTCTTTTTTATTACTTGAACAAGCAAAGGTATTAGGATTCAATGGAAAATATCATGCTATAGCACAGAGGAAGCAAGCGAGCTCATCATGCCTGGCATTTTTACAGCCTGTCTTGCATGACATTTCCACCACAGTGTCTCAGATGACTAGCCACCATCGTCTAGGGTGTCGTATTATTCCATACAAAAATGATGTTCTTATTTAAATCAAACTCAAACACACAACTAAATGACACGAAGCAGTTCAGCTGCTTCGCATACAAATTCATGCACAAATATCAGTGAGTGCTGGCAGCTGAAGGAGCATCCAAAGGTTCAACACCGTGTTTTAAAGCTTGGAAATCCTACGAGTTAGGAGTAACTCATATCTCTATTTTCTTTCCTGGTCTGGTTGTCAACTCTAATTTTTCAGTAGGTCATCAGCAGTTTCCCCGTGCTATCAAGGTCTTCAAAAAGCATTTTTGTCAGGACTGCACTCTCAGCAATTTACTCACTTTGGCACATCACAAATTCATATCCATTTTGAGAAAATTGTCCCAGTAGTCAGCAGCAGCAGCAGTTTTCTATACCTTTACCATGCTAGGAACCCATGATTTGTGATCTGTGGACTTTTCCAGTTAATTCAGTAATCTCGTGAAATATTTTGTTTCCGTAAATGCAGATTTCTGCTTGAATTCATGATGCATTTCTGTGGCACAGAAGCTGGAATACTGCTCTTCATTAGCTTGTTGGCTGGTGAAGACAAACTGTCAACAAACTGTCTTTCAAAAATACTTCCTTTACAAGAAAGAAAATTAAGACATGGTGCCAGAAACCATTGCATCCTATGATACTTAACACGTCATCTCTCCCTGTGTACACACCTCTGAGATTTTTAGGAGTTATACGACTATATGTGGGTCATATGCAGAAGCAAGCACTCTACTAATAAGGAAAAGAAAAGATTACAGAACACAAGTAAGCAGCTACCAGCAAGGCCATGAACATGCAAAGCTGGCGATGTGGGAAATTCAGATATTAACACACTGATTTGCAAAGTCTCAGCTGGCATCTTGGCACATCCCTTGGGGTTCAGGTCATTCGAGTTAGGGACCACTTTGCTTACATGGGGCCACTAAGACTGCAATTTAATCCCTATGTCATTAACATGCTATTAAAACAAGGTACAGAGGGCTGCAGAATACTGCCCTGGTATTTTATACCATGGAACAAAGCCATAACCTGGCTGAAGTAGCAAGCTTTATTTAATGTCCTTTTTTTGAGACAACTATGCTGTACGGTGAAAAATGTGCTATTAACAGTAGCTAACATTAACTTTTGAAGGGCAAATAGAGAAATTTCACAGCAACCAAGATTGAAACTGGACTATTTATTTGCAGCTGTACAGATACCAAATATTGCTCACAGACTAGGTCAATAGACATTGTTAAAATGAAATAACAAAACTGGCCTAACGGAAAGCAATGTTCCAATACATCTGCTGTGAGAGAGCACTACAAGTCTCTAATGATTATCTTTTAGGTTAACCTTAGAATCACAGACTCATTAGGGTTGGGAAAGACCTCCAAGATCATCTGGTCCAACCATCCCCCTACCACCAATGTCACCCACTAAACCACGTCCCTCAGCACTAGGTCCAGCCTTTCCTTCTTTGTTAACTTTTGACTGAGGATAAATTAACTTCAGCCACAAATGAGAATTTTCCAGAACACTACAAACAAATAAGCTACAATGCAGAAATTCATCATAACCTTAGGTATTCTCAAAGGAGAAAGCAAAAGCGTTGTCTGTAAGTAGCTGGTTGTCAGACATTACATATAAAAATGTAAGAGAGAAAGGACAGAATGCACATTATCTGATTTTAAAAAGGCTGTGGATCCAACTTCTTTCATGCTAATTGCAATGCCAGAATATTGCCTGAATTTGAAACATGTCTCAGAGAGCCTAAGTAATTAAAACTTCTATGGAAATCAGTGTTTTATATTCAGATAGCCAGAAACCTTCCCTTCTGGGTCCTCTGTCCTCCCTCTGGTTGCCATTCCTGGCTCAGCACACCACATCACTTACAGCACATACCATGCGCCTGCTTCTCAAATGCATTTTATAGATATGTGTAAAAATAAATCATGGTGCGTAGTGTTGAAGTCATATGCTGTACCAGACTCCTAGGTATTTCTCAGCATATTCAGGTTTCCTGGTAAAAAACAGTTCTGTGCTTAACAAGAAAAGATTGGAGTGTAGGAGCATTCAGTTTTCTGTAACTGAAAACTGCTTTCATGATAGCATTATTCAAACCATCCACACAAGTCCTTGGAAATCATTTCTATAGTAAAATTATTCCAGAAGGTTGGCTTTTATTTTTTTTTTCTCCAGATAAGGAGAATGAACCAATGCCTATCCATAATCACAAACACCTCCATGCGAGAACAGTCAAGCAACAAGAACATTTATTAACTGAATGACAGGAAAAACAGAAGTCAAAACTGGTGCAAAGTAAACAAATAATAGTTTGACACCTTAATTTAGCATTTTTGATTTGTGTAAGTTTTGTATGTGTCAAGGTTCGTATCTGAAAATGAATAATCCTTTCAAACTTACCTTTCCAGCACGCACTCTGTGACATTCTACTTGGATTTTACGGAGAAAATTTAACCAGCCATAACTTTTGAAGTCTGGCCCTGCAAAAACTGGTTGTAGCTTGCATGTATTATATAAATCAAGACATTCAAACTACTAATAGTTATAAAAACGTCCACATTAAATTGAACCCTCTATTATTGTTGTACATAAAATCAGCATTAAGACAGAATTAGTCAGTGCATCAACCTTCAGGTTTATCTGACTGTTGATGCCATTTACAAACTCCAGAACAGTGAGGAGGTGTTTGTTCAACAGCTGCTTCTATAATTAGTAAAATGCTGAAGGCTTGTTAACTGTTTTTTCTTCATTAAAAAGCTCTTAATTGACTGGTGGCTCATCATGTTAATATATTCAGGTAACACCTGGGGTTGAGAATTCAGCCCACCACAGACAGAAAGTTGCGTCACCTGAACTCAGGTTTTTGTGGCTTCTTGATGTTGTTCGGTATTTAAAAGACACAAGGAAATAAAAATGACAGCGATGTAAACACATTCCATTATTTTTTTATTATGAGCGTCAATTTCTACTCGTATCCTTGAGGCAACCACTAATTTTTTTCCCAATTGGCTTGGCTATTCTCTGATTTCAGCAACCATCTGCTCAAACCAGCCATGGTTTAATTGGGTGCAACTCCACAAAGCAACACAGATGAGGTGTTACCATGACCCAACTCATTTCTCACATACGTATCTTTTGCCAGTATGGTCGCTTTTTCCATACCAGCATCCAAATGTAAAAAGATAGGACTTGAAAAGGAATGTTTTTTCTCAGGAAATGCTTTCTGTAAACCTTGCCAGCTACTCATATTTCATCTTTTGCACCCTGATTTTTTTTTTTATATGGGGCTGAAAGTGCTGCTGCTGTCCGAAGGACATCGCAGTAGAACAGCGGTGATTTTGTGAATTACAAGCCTAAGATGCAGCTCTGACTGCAAGGCTACAAAGGCTTTTTCCTTTTTTTCTCTTTTCTTTTACTAAACCATCGCAGCAGAGTTTCAGACTGCAGTTCTGACACTCATGCTAAAACATGAGCTAAGTCTTGCACATGCAATGGCATTTGTAAATCTTTTTGGTAATTGGTAAATGTTTTTAATAATGTTTTTATTTAAAATAATGTTTTCGTTTAAAATATTTTCAATAAAGTTTTTAATAACAGTAATGGAAAGATACTTTCCCCAGCTTTTAACAAAGTAATGTTCATCATCTGAAAGAAAAGAAATACAATGGTGCTTTACTTTCAAGGCCACTTCCAACCCCTTCAATTCTGTGATTCTGTGATTCCTTTGCTAAGTACGTTTTCCTTCTGTTATTTTGTGGAAAGACACGAAGGAAGATAGATTAAATTACAGGTCTTAAAGAAATTATAGTATCTGAATTTCTGGATGAACAACGTGCCCTATTTCCTTATAACAATTTCAAAAAAGAAAAAAAAAACACATAGCTTTTCCCATTCAAGCGTGTAAAAGTACTTTAGATCTAATTCATTTTGCTGTGTACCTTTGCTTGCACAGAGTTTGTTAATCAACCACTGAACTAAAAAGCCCACAGATCTAAAATGACAGTCGTAACTAAACAAGTATGCCTCTTTCATAACCTAAAGCATCCTCTTGTCCAGAAAAAAGACACAACTGACCTTACAATAAAGTAACCTGATAATTTTCTTTTTCAGAGAGAGAAAATGAATCATAGGAACAATGAAGTACAAACAGGAAGACAAGTCTCCAGAGACAAAAGATCACCAGCAAGCCAAGTATCCTCTATCAAGATATTGCTAACAACATCAAAAAATTGATTAATTTAATCCCAGGGGTCTAAGTCTATGTAATAAATACCACATTTATTTATCTGTCTAGGTTGGCAGTGATGGTTATAAATTGGGAACATATAAATATTCTTTTAAGTACATATGCACATGAATAATTTCAGGCAGTTTGAATATTTAAACCAATTAATCCTGGAAAGTTATGAAGGAGATGGAGAAGTTGGCATGACTCTCGCTGGCACTGAGCTGGCCCCACGGCTGGAGCTGCCCTCCCCGTAGCGTTGCACACAGCACGTGCACGGCCCCAAACTTCACAAAAAATACTATTGCTATTTATAGCAAAAAGTGCTGCGTAGTAACAAGACGGTGAAATAGCTGTAAGTAAAGGAAAAGCTTTTGTGCTATACACTATATACAACCTTGGACTAAAACATTCAGTGGTTTCAAATCAAAACAAGTTTGCACATATTTAAACTCAGAAACCAATTGCCCAGTACGGGTGGCTGTGCTAGAGGTGATGGGATTCAGAGGTGGCCTTTCCCCTCCTGTGCTCCTCAAGGTGAATACTGGCTCATCAGACCTGCTACAGGACACGGAGGAGCCAAGACTATACAGTGCCAAGGTAGGTGGGAAGATTGATGTCGTGGCATCCGTTACACATACTGGTAAAAGCTTTCTTATGGCTGCAGCCAGACAAGAGACAACGAGGCTGCAGCCAAAAGAAGATATAATGTGTAATGATATTCAAGACTTAAGAGTGTCCTCAAGAAATTAATTTCGCTGGTATCACCAGATGTGGAAAGAGCCGCTGCAAAGAAGAAGCTAAGAAAATAAAACTCAGTCAAGGAATGCATTACGATGCACATCATTATAAAATTACAATTGTGTTATAATGCCATTATTCCCATATTGATGGGAAAATTCCCAATTATTTTAAGGGATGACTTTCATTCTACATTTGTCGTTACACTGAAACCCCTTCAATTCCTTTGCAAACTCCTTTTTGAAATTCCAGCATTTGCAGAATACCTTTTTTTCCAGCCATTCTTTTCTTTCCACTGGAATGTACAAATGTTTAATCAGATTGGGCTTGTTTAACCAGGGGAAGAATAAAGGACTACATTCAGCAAATCATGCTTCAGACTTAGCTTGTTTTTTAACACATCTTTAGGTCCAATAGATCTCAAATTAAACATGTTCTTTGCTAAAGGATGAATACATGTTTAGCTGTTTTCTTGAGTTTGGCCCAATATTAGAAACAGCAGCAGCAAAAGAGGAAGAGAAAACTAATGCAAAATCAACCCTTCCTTGAGCCAAGAAGCAAATGTCTTCTATAAACCCTTTATGACACTTAGCTGCCACAGACATCTGTAGGAGTCCTCCCACTACGTTCATTAATTTGACATACTGGACCCACTGCCAGCTGACTTTTACTATGTCAATGAAGGATTTGTGAGAACAGAGGCAAAACTGCATAGTTTTCTATGAAAAAGAATAGAAGTCTTTTTAACCCAGCTGGAGTTTCCTTCAAATTACTGTATTTGTAATGATATGTTATTTTAATCCATACTCATTTTAAAGTATAAAGCAACATCAATAACAGGGTCCTAATCTAGAACAGCACTTCAGTACTAGCTGAACTTCAGGCACGTGTTATCCCTGATGTCCCACTGGGCTTAGTCATGTCCTTAAAAACAAACATTTTGGTATAAATCCCAGCTTGGAAACAATGTGTGCACGTCTAAGATCAGGAGGAATGTAAAAATAGAATCTCAAAAGCATCTGGAAAACACAGTCTAGATTTAAAAAAAAAAATAAAGAAAGAAAAAAGAGAAAGAACAAAGAAAAAAAAGACTTGGGTTCAATAAACTTGAATGAAAGTATCATTTTGTCATTTCCAGAAACAACAAGGATTATGGTATGTTCACAAATGAGCCACAGGATCATTGTAATGTCTCCTGTATGACACTCCCACTTTCTGAAGTCTCTTAAATACTGATATGGAACCAAGTTTCTGCTAAATTAATGGAATAGTATTAAAGGAAGCAATAATATTTAGGATCACCTGGACACCGTGTATTGAGATTCTGAGGTGTTTGGAACACCTTCAGAACTTGGCAGACATCTACATGGTTTCCGTGGCAAGTTGCCATTACTAATGATGTCCCTAAATAGAGAAGTAATGATGTGAGAACACCTCTAGAAAGAATTAGGATGCCATTCCAAACATACCTAACAGAAATTTGTTTTTAACTTGGTTTAACAAAAATCTAGCCTGCAAATGAAGTTTATGACAGATTGCTGACAAAGAATTCTGTCACTATCATTAATTTTTCATCCTTTTCTATCCCTTGTCTTATCTCTGGAGGGCCATTTTCTAAAAAAAGAAACGTACTAACACCATCAGCGCTAATGAATCAGACAGCTTTACTTACCTAAACACCATTAACCGATTGGCCATTGATTCAAATTTACTGGTACCATAAACAGAAAAAATGATTTCATGTTCCTCTGAGATGGACTAAAATAGATGCAAACAAAACGGGTGTTACTGAAAGGCAGCAGTTCCTAACTCCGTGCCAGTTCTGCCAGCAAGACTCGTATTAAGCACCTTACTGTACAGAAAGGTAGAACAGACACTGAAGTAGTAAATGAAGAATTGTTAGCTCTATCCCTCTATCCACTGGGAGAGGCAAGGTTTCCTTTAGTAGATTTTTTTAAATAGCCCAGTACCCAGCATGGACAGTTTCCTTTTGTCTCTCCACATTATTAGCTAATTCCCAATCAACTGGGAATTACACCAGAAGCTTATGTAAAGCAGACAAAACCTTTCTCCTCCTTAACTGGGACATTTGCTGGGTGTACATTCGCTATAATATTAACCAGTCCTCGTTTCCCCTGAATTCCTACCATAGCAGTACCTGTGAAACAAAACTCCTGTAATCCTGGGGCCAAACCTCAAATAATCCAGCTCAGGGCAGCAGAGGAAAGCACCAGTTTCACCTGACTTCACCTGTATGAAAGTTACATCGCTCATTCAAGCAGGTCATACAGGCTACCTATAATATCAAATTATATGTAATGATGATAATAATAATAACATGGTACTTCCTAAAAGCAGTTCATTCCACATCAATGTTAAGAGTCTAAAAAATGTAGAAGGAACAGCTCTGTGGCTGGAAAGCCCCTGTTTTGGAAACCTGTAACTCCCACTTTTGACCTGCTTAACAGCTTAAAACTTCCTGGCTCCAGCTCCCCACGCTGTAGTTACAGCACAGGAGTCTGGACCACGAGTCCTACTCCACCACCTCCCTGGGCAACCCGTCCCAACACCTGATCGCTCTGTCTGAGCAGAAATGTCTCCTCATTTTCCACCTGAACCTCCCCTGGCACAACTCGAGGCCATTCCCTCTGGTCCTATCACAGTTATCTGTGAGCAGAGGCCGACCCCCGCTCCCACATCTCCCTTTCAGGCAGTTGCAGAGAGCAATGAGGCCTGCTCCAAGCTTCCCCTTCCCCAGCCCAAACCCCCCCAGCTCCCTCAGCCGCCCCTCACAGGCCTTGTGCTCCAGGCCCCTCACCAGCTTCAGAGCCCTGCTCTGGGCACACTACAGGGCCTCGATGTCCTTCTGGTACTGAGGGGCCCAAAGCTGAACACAGCACCCGGGGTGGGTGCGGCCCTGTTGGTTGTGGTGGTTTTTACAAAGTTGAACTCAGTATCAGCATCTGACTCCCCACTTGAGAGCTATTTAGCACCATACGGTCAACTCAGGATAGTCAAGCTAACACGTTCCTGATTTCCCCAGCAAGGTGGGTCTGAAGCAGCAGGCTGTATTTGATCTTAGTTTAGAAAAGATTAGATTTTGCACTGTATTTCTGCCACATGAACTGGCTGAGTACCAGCTGAATTATTCTGGCCCTTGTATTTGGTACTAGAGCCTTCCTACTCAGCTCGAGGTGGCACTGCCCTTCAGAGGAGACCAGGACAGTGTGCGTGGCCACACACATACACAACAACAACAAAAAAGCACACACAAAAAAGCACAAAAGCAGAGGAAGCCCTGAGCTAACAAAGCACTGTGCTGGATATGACATTCCTGCTTGGGAAAAGGCAATGCACGATTTCTCCCCTCAGAAGACAGCTTGATTGGCATCTCTGATCTACAGACCTTTTCTTAAACCATTTTTATAAGGAATCATAAAAATAAATATACTGAGGTACTGTACACCTTCTTAGGGAAATAAGGTAATTCTTTGCAATCCCCCAAAGGAGCGTAACTGAATCCAGAGCAACTCAGTCAGTCCTCACCAGAGCCAAACAAAGCCAGGCCCTTATGATGAAATGCACTGAAGCCATTATCAAAGTGCCTGATCTCTGCCTGCTATGAAAAGCTCTGAAGGCTGAACTGAGAAGTATCCAAAAAAAAAAAAAAATCACATGCTGCTGGATTTGGCTCGCTCCTGCCTCCTCAAAGAGCTGACCTTATCCAGAAGGACAGCCTGGTGACTGTAAATTGAAAGAAGGAGGGAGAGCTGTTGCAGAGTTTGCTTCTTTGTGCATTTCTTATCACAGGGAACCTCTATACGCTACCTAACAGCGTCAGGCCACTCACCTTAAGGGAAATACTACAATACCCATCCAAACCAAAATAACATAAGATTTACATATTCAGCAACGCCTCCCAGCACGCCGGGAAGATCTGAGCTCCCACTGCCCCTCCTAACTGCACACTTCCCACCGTGACTGCTGGAGCTCAGCGGTTAATTCAACCCAAAGCTGCTCAGACCTCAAACATGTATTCTGGGACAGAGCAGCACTTCTTGCGAGAGGTCTCCCCTTATCTCCTGAGCTGTACACCGAACCTGAACTACAGCTCCTCTAAAGCACTACAGCAGTTCCAACAAGTCCTCCGCACTGAATACCTGAGGACAATTTCATGTTAGATCAATGTGGGGGAAGATAAAGTTTGGCTGCACCAATATTAAAGGTTTTCTGATATTCTTGTTCTGCCAGAATTTTGGCACTACCACCTTTTCTTGCCAATTTTGATCAAAATAACCACCTTATAAATGAATTTCCCAAGCAGAGGGGAAAAAAAAAAAAAAGATAAAAAAGGAGCACTTCTTTTGCCACAGACATTATACAAATATTCCTCTAAGTGATTTTCTTCTGGTTTGCAGAGGTTTGCTGACGTTACTGCTGTTATCACTTACGGCACACCTAACTCGGGTCTTGCAAACTGTTGTCAGTGTACCCCCTTCGTGTGCCTGGTCCCGGCTCACTGCAACCTTCCTCTGCATAAATACCTGTGGGGCTCCATCTCTGCTGCAACCACAGCAAATAATATACTGGAAAGACAACAGATTTAAAAATTAAAAAAAAAAAAAAAAAAAAAAGAGAGAGTTACTGAGTCCTGTTCTGAGAACGATGGATGCAGGATCATTTAGGGCAGCAGTGTTATGCTAGGATAAGCTGATTGCACCCATTCATTTGAAGGACCTGGTTCCCCAACGGCGGTCTCTCCACGTACCCCTAAGCCTTTTGGTGGCTGACAATGCTTTTAAGCTACTGCACAGCTTAGTGACAGCTGCTTGTTAATTACAGTCACAGTATCAAAACGAAGCTTAAACATGGACCCCTCTAGCAGATTACTGAATATTGCGAGCTATCAAGCAAGACGCAGGCTGAGCAAAGAAACCCTTTTCAAATCCAACATCCTCAACCGTGATCTTCATTTTCCCCTTTGATTCCTGCTGTCCTCAGCCAAGACTTACCGGGGCTTGGGGATCTTTACTTTCTTCGCTGTTGCATCCATAATAATCAGGGATTTTATCCAAGTCCTGTAAGTTCCCTGGCGCTCTCACGCCCTTATCCGAGTGACACGACTGGCAGAGGGGTGCATTGCCCATAGCAGGTCCCCGTCCCCTCCTACACGCGGGGCTGCCCTCGCGCCACAGAGGGTGCCCAGTGCTCCTGCGGGACAGCCGAGGGCGCGGGAGTACCGGCGGCACAGAGAACCCGAAACCCCGGCAGCAACTGCAGGCAGCAGTCGGTGACCATTTCCAATTCAGGCGCTGCCGGCTATTTTTACACCTACCAGGCCAGCTATGCATGTAAATGGAGTTGGGCTGGGGTGGGGGGGACTGCCTCCCAGCACACAGCCCGCATGTAAAGTTAAAGTCCCACTGTGCGAAATGCCTCTGCATGTGAGGGTTATTGAATTACCCAGTTGCATGCCTTTGAATGTTTTGATTTTTTTTTCCTACCACTCTCGGCCTTGCTGTGTTTACATAAAGCACTAAATTTCGGAATGTTGCTAATGCCTTCTGAGTTTCTAACTCAAAAAGATGATTAATTCAAGTTGCATCTATTTGATACTCACAAAACAAGACGAAATGTCCGAGTACAGAGACTTCATGACCATTTTTTCCAGTGATTCATTCGGTATTTCATGTTCACGTGGATACTAACGGCGCTGAGCTTGCTTTGGATTGATACAACCCCTGGGTTTGATTTCAGACGAGCTCAAATGCTTCCAAAAAGGACAACACTTGTTCATTCTAGCTCTTGCCTGGATCATGTCTGATCTTGTTCCGATCATTTGTTGTTTTGTTTTAGGCCTTTTTATAAGCTAGAATACCAATTAGAAGGGGAAAAGAGAGAGAGAATAAGGACATTCCCTCTAGGTTTGAGTTAGTTATCATGATTGTACCCAGGAGGACAAAAATCATTTTAAGGATTGTTTTGGAATCCACCCATTAACCCAGACAAGGCCCACTGCAGAATTAAAATTATAAAAAAAAAAAAGTCTGAGAAATAATTAGCATTTTTAAGATGCTTCCTGAACAGCTGGAGGTAACAGAGGTAACAGAGACAGACTGCCTGTCTGTAGGTAACGGCGACCCATCGAGTAAGAGTATATTGCAATTACACATCCAGCCCATGAGTGGAGCTGGGCATGGATTGGAAAAATTAAGCCCCACATTCCTTAGGAACAGTGCGATCCTCAAAGGATTGCAACACCTAGCCAAAATTTTTCTCTCCGGAGTTTCAAACTATTGCAAGTATTGCAACGCACAGCAGCCAGGTGTCCCTGCCGCCCCACTGATTCCCACCAGTTACCCTCCACAGCAGTGCCAGTGCCAGAGGGAGCTCTCCCCGGCCCCCTTTCAAGGCTTATTGATCTGCATAGCGTTCTCTTCTGTGTTAATTACCGTGAGGTAGATTGAAAATGGCTCTGTAATTTCTCCTTGACTGCTGAATGCTCCAGGACGGGAACATTAGCTCCTCTGAAAAGCCCTGGGCACTGCGGCGTGTTACGAGTTTGAGCGCACACACTGGAGAGATGCATGCATAAAGTAGCTGAATCCATTGTCACTTTTGGTTATGTGATTACATATTTATGTAGAACTGAATAAAACCTGAACTGCAAAAAGTCCCCAGTAATGCCATTTTTGTCAGCAATTGGCAAACACAAGTGACAGAATGTGAAATCTTACATTCAAACAGCCCAAATTTCAAATATAAAATGACTAAAGGACAAATAAAGGCCTCAGCTCATGTTAAAATTATAATAATCAAATATAATATGTGCACACATTACTTCTTAGCTATAGGCAGTCAGGATGTGAATTTGCTGCATGGGAATGGCAGCGGCCCCCACCATCACAACCGCATTGCAGTCCCCACGATGCTGAAACCACTGACTGCTTCTAATCGACACCCAGGATGTTCAGGAAATTTTCAGGCAAGGCTAGCTGACCCACAGTTACCATACACATGGTTTTCCTTGTTTTCTTCAATTCTTCCATGTGCTTACCTCGTGACAGTAAGGTATAAATACTGTCCTAACCTCCAAATAAAAGGATGCTCCAAAAGCTTGACTCCACCAAAGTTCATAAAACTATGGTTCTAACACAGACCAAAACGAAAAATCCTCGGATAGAGCAGTCAATTTAATGTGAAATGCACTTACTAGAAAACAGAGAAGAGGGTGGAACAAAGCATCAGCTGAAGGGAAAAGGGTGGCAAAAACGGAGTAGCTCGCATTCCTTTGAAATAATGCATGCAGAAAGCCCCAATCTGCGTGGACATCTGATGGAGAGTGGTGGATAAGCTTTCTGCCAGAGCCTTCTAACAATATTACTGTTGTTTGTCAAAACAGTTCAAAGTCACTAGGGCAAATTACTCAGAAAGCAAACTTTTTCACATTTTGCCAAACTTAGTTAGGGCACAATATTCAAAGTGTATGTCTTATGGCGTAGGACTCCTAGGCTTTGCAGAGGAACACGCTGCAAGATCTTTGCACGCTCTTGTGCTCTTTCTTGCTGTTGTTTGGGCTGCAAGCCTATCATATCAGGCAGCAGCAGCGACACAACCAAAACACAAAGGCACGCTTCTCAAGCATGAAACTCACCCTGAAGCTTCTTAGTCCTCCCCTCCGTACGGAAACGCCTGAGCCAGTGCTGTGTTACGCTGCCAGAACTGCTCTGAAGCCAACGGCACCGCATGTCTTCACAGGGGAACTGAACATTTTTAAGAACCTCTTGCAGGTTACTCACTGAATCCACTTACTTTGTCATGCTGTAATACACCCTCTGCTCCTCAGCAGCGCATCAAACCTCTGTGCAACAAGAGCTCCAGAAGCTAAATGCCAACTCTTAACTAAAAAACCTTCAGAAACACTTTAGAGTGCCTGGTAAGAAATGGGGCACAGCATCTTGTATACCACGCCTAGGTGTTCGTGCTAGGATAGCAAGCAGCTGACTGGGATGCAATCCCTCTTGTCCCCCAGCACGCTGATGCTATAGGAGAAATGTGATAACAAGTCAATAGGCTAGGAAACAGCCTTTTTGCTTCAGTTTATGCCTCGTAATGGTAAAACTTTAAAAAAAAAATGTGGAAAAAAAAATCATGCTGTGCTTCACTTCCAGTTTGTGCGTTTGCCACAGTACTTGTGGGGACTGTGAGCTGGTTCGTTCATTTTGGCATGTTTTCCCCAAAGTTAGCCTTGCAGAGTAGCAGCATTAATGTGTCAATATTCACATTTTTCATTTTAATAGGAATATCCTGGAAATTCTCCTGTCAGAAACCCCATTCTTCCCACTCCCTTGCCTCCTTAATTCAGATCCTAGTTATCCACACATCCAGCTTGCTTTGTTCTTGTTCAATAAACTGCATCATTGTCACTGATAAAGTACTACCTCAAAGACCAGAAAACATCTGGACAATGCAAAAAATGCAGAATTTAGCATGATTGGGCAAATAGGTATGACACGAACTCAATTACACATTGGCATACTCAAGCTAGGAAAGAGCCGCTCTCAGTTTGCCTGGAGCTACCAGACAGCCATAAGGCTAATTCTTCTCTTGGCATCATCCTTACGTGGCATGGGGCTCGCTGCAACACTTTCATTAGCTATTGTTCAGCAGAGAATCCAACCTCCTTTGGGAATTTTCTCCCTGCAACATTTGCATTTGTGTACCACTCAAATAATACAAAAAAGTGACCGGACTTCACCAAGACAATGCAGCTCAGCGAGTTCAAAATCCTCAGTAAAGACCATTACTAGTGTAACGGCCAGCTGCTAAAAATATAGAAACATATGGAGAGTCCTATCAGCTGCCTTCTCTATTTCAAATAATGCTATAGGCTTTGGGAAACATTCTGGTTTCAGCACTTGAACTCCCTCTAAGCCTGCAGCAGTTACATTTATCATCTTTTCAGCTACACAAGGCCAGTGCACAAAACCCCACACAAAGCCCGCAGCAGACTTCGCAAAGTTTCATCCTGTGAGATCTTTTGTATCAAGTGCAGCAAAATGTACCTTCCAGTCTCCCGTAAACAGCCATTAAGTAAATTTTGGAGAGTCGTAATTTGCTGTTTTTTGTACTACTTACACAGCTTTCCTACCCACGACACCTGAAAGAGATGCAGGTGAAGATAAAATTACAGAGTTCAGTAAAGATGTCCATTGCTAAACCTGACCAGAGCAGCCTCACTTTTATTTTTCTTTACAGAAGGGCAGTCTAACACATCATATAATGCCTGTTCGGAACAGCATCAGATATTTCATAGGTATTTTTCTCAGGTCTGTACCTAGCTTAGTTTAAATGTTAGCATCAGACAAATTCTGACAAAACAATTGCTACCTCAAATGCCAGCAAACACCATCATGCATCTGTGACTGCTCACATAGTCAGGTTTGTTCGAAGTTTGCTGTATCTAAAAATACTGAACCTACTCAAAGCATGTAGTATACAAGTAAAACACTTGCAAAGCCCTGTAAATTAAAAATGGAAACCAAAATCCAAAGATAAATACAGATAGCATTGCCTGTCACCATATAAAACACTAAGTGAAAAAAATGAGAAACTATCAAGATGTACATTAACGAAAAAACAATACGAAAAGGAATGTTTTTGTACATGTAATGCTGAACTTTTATCATATTTTATTTTATGCTTCATAATGTAGCCAAGAATAAAAATAGGCATATAGCAATTGTAACATCATCATCAACAAGAGCTTAATCTCTTAATTCCAGTATTGCTTCTACCATCAGTTTCTGTTTTCCAAAGATCCTTGAGATAAATAGACACAACTCTACACTGTGACTGCCTTGCTACCGGCCATCAGGAAAAACAGTGCAACACAAAACCACCAACTTGCTGCTACTTGGAAAACCTCAACCAAGAGCTCCAAGACTAATGAGTGAGAAGCAGTGAAACCAAGGCTGTAATCTAATCTCCAGATGGAGACTTAGTTTTATGGGTACCACTCACCAGTCCGGGAATGGCAAAGCTTATGTCTTGGAAGATTAATTAAAAAAGACATTATCTTGCAGAATAAATGACAAGACGGCAAAATGGAGAAAAAGAGAGGGTCCATTCTGAGCATCACAACAAATCACAACATATATACTGTTAGTGACGTAAATCCCCAAATTTCCCTCTTAGGGATTCTTCAATAAGAAGGCAGAGTATTACACGGCTCACTTGTTTCTGGAAATTATTTTGGGTCAGATGTTGAGTTTGTGTGGATGATAAACTCTGATGATTTATGCCTTTATATTATTTATGCTGCTCCATGTTTTACAATAATGATAATGATGCTATTGTTGTTCTCCCAGAGATTCAGCCTTTTCTTTCTCTGGTATTTACTATATGTCGGTCACACAGGGCACCACAAACAATTCCTGAAAGCCAGGTAGTCTTTATAAAAAGGCAGTTGTCTACTACAGAGGCTCTTGCAGCAAATCCTATTCAGCTTAAATAATTGGAGTCCAATCAATTGCAGAAATCTGTTCTGAGCCATGCTGAAGAGGCCAAATCATTTTGCTATGCTTTAGACTGTGAATCATTCAACACATTAAGCATAACAATCCCCTCCATCCAGCGACAAAGAGAGCTCTTAATCCCAGCAGCACCATATGTCCGTGCCTCCCCATGGAAGGTGGGCACGGGTAACCTGTCCTTCGGGCCCTGAAGGGCCGCAGGTGTGTGACACCAGTGGAAAAAGATCATCTCGTTCAGAGGAAGCTTTAGAACAAAGTACATAAACTATCCAATAATAACATTTTTAAAAGGTTATACAGTGCCTGCTCTTCTGAGATATTTATGGCTCCCTGGTGAATTGTCAGGGACCGTCCTCCAAAGAGAAGCCACCTGAGCCTGTAGCAGGCCACAGATAAAACACGGGGAACAATTTCCAAACAAAAGCCAAGGTATGAGCAATTCACATCCAAACATGCTGTCTGATAAACCCTCTGAAACACTGGCTGGAGTGTAAGCAAGCGCAGAAGTTAACGTTATTGTGGCATTTATACGTATGTGAAGCCAGGCGGTGGCCCAGGCCCTGCCTCACCCCCAGGAGCGCGGGGCCCGCTTGTTTGGCACCGCCACTGCTACGCCTCCCCGACACCTGCAGCGTTACGGGAGGGTGGGAGAGGACACAGGAAGGTAAAAAGAAATAAAATAAATGATCTGAACCTATTTAAGCTCTGGGTCATCTTCCCAAGCACGGGCAGCATAACCTGTAGGGCCGCACAGGCAGCTCAGGGCCTGAACAGGAGCATCGGCTCCCTGCACGGCTCTGCTCTTCCATGGCCTTGCATCCTTACCAGCCTTGTTCCGCAGGCTGATTTCAGTCACCCTTTCTTGTGCAGCTAATTGCTTTTTTTTCTCTCAACAAGAGTAAAACGTTTTTTTGAGACCTTGCTGATCTATATCCCTGTGTGTCAGTAAGCGCTAATTGGTGCCTGCTTGTCTCAGGCAGTTCGGTCTAAATCAAAACCAAATATCTGGCCCTTGATTAGCTCTAATTTTTGTTCCTTCACACAGCCGGGATACTAATTCTGCCGTAAGCCATCTTGTAGGATTTCGTCAAGCTATCTCATTCAGAATTTGGAATATCCAAGTAAGGCCTCAATCCTCTTCTCTAAAGATAATCACCCTATCTGCTCTGCTGAATACATCAGCAGGGGATCGCTGCTGACTCGGAAAATCCCAGTCTCTTAAGTCCTTGGTACTGAGATACAGAGTGCAGAGAAACAGCCCCATACAGACTGCTGTACCGCCCCGTCACCTCCCCCCGATGGCACCGTACGGTTACTCCCCTTGTTTTAGGGACTGTGGTATCACACTGGCCCTCCTTCCCTACGTGCTTCTCGCTTCTCTTTGACTTCTTGCAAAATTTCTACAACTTTCAAAGACAAAAGTTTCATATCTTCATGTAAAATCAGGTGGCAAGGGGAACATATATTCCATAAAAGATAACTTCTCATATATATGTATACACCTTCAAATATAACATACATGTTAGTTTTCCATAACGTATATTTCATTTTACTGCAGTTTAAAAGAATCCATCAATTAAATGAGGAATGAACGGTAACAGTATTAAATACGTAATTCTTCCTTTCCATAAGATCTTGCCGTTTGGTCACATTCATTCACATGAACTTCCTTCAGGATACTGCCCAGCATTTATTCAAGTCTAAGCACTCTTCTGTCCAAATGCCAATTGTCCTTCTGTATTTTGTTTATGCAGCAGTAGTATCTGCAACACTACTAATGGGAAGCGAGAGATTAATCAACTGTAGTAAGATGGAGCAATGTGAAACAGAGCACCTGGTTTGGTCTGAGATTTAATATTTTGTTAATAATCTAATTAACATGCATGGAAGAAAAATAGTGAAAACAGTAAGAAATGCTGCACTTGTATTAAATATCACAGAATATTGTATCTGGAACATAAAGACGTGCAGGTGATGATAAATTTCCTCATATTAAACATTGTGTTATACTGAAAATAACAATACTGTTTTCAAGTAGAAGGTTGGGTGTTGTTTTTTTTTTCCTCCTATAAAAGTTACATTATCACAAGCTTTGAATGTTTCTGCACTGAAGCGTCAAAGAGAAAAATGTTATGTAGCTAACTTACTGCCTTCCCTGGAGCTCTGTCCTAGGCGGGATGATGAAGCCTGCTTAGAGCCTAACATATTCCAAATGTCACAGCTAGTAACTGGAATTTATACGATCTTATCAGACCTTTTACAGAACTGGGGAAATCAGTCTATATTTTAAAACGCTTAAAAAGACCCACAGTTTATTTTAATATTAATATGAATTTTAATTGTGTCTGTGTAAAATAATTATTTCTAAAAATTGCTTGAAATTACTGAGTAGAAAAGCATCCTCCTGTGTCAAAGAAGGCGACTGTCTGGACACACATTATGGCAAGAGAAAGAGGCAGGCTGAAGATTCAATATCTAAGAACTGCCCCAGAAAATCACAAACAAGAGTGCAGAAGCACAAGCTTCAGTGTCACCTACCAGCTTAGGTACAAAACAGGGAAGAGTATCAGCTACAATTTATATGAAGTAAAAAAAAAAAAAAAAAAAAAAAAAAAAAGTCTATGCATAGGGAAATCAACAAAGAATTGTATATTTTTGGTTAGCATTGTACCCTTGATTCAAGCTTTTACTCTCCCATAGTAATTAGAGGTTGCTGATGTATGTAATAATACGTTCTTAACGTACATACCACGCGTTCATTTATTTGGTTTCTTCTTTATTTTGCATCCTGTGCCTGCCTATTTATCTCAGGGCCCATTACACAGATCAGGCACATCTGGTATAAAAATACTTTCATCTTGAATACTAAATTATTTGTTCTAGTAAATATCTCTTTACGGTTAAAGTAAAAATCAGAAAAAGAGTGTCTAGTGCTACTGAAAGAAAACTAAGCCTAATCCTCCCCAAAATTCAGATGTTAATACAAATCTATCTATCTATCTATCTATCTATAAATTCATTTTGAAAATTGAATATATGTGTATCAATGCTGAAAACAACCTGGCTGTGCAAAATGGATTTACATTTAGTTGAACTACAACCATAAGGAAATGTAATTTTCTATTCTGTGATACTATAGCCAGGGTTATTTATCCATGCTCAACTAAGTAGACCACCAGCTACACCTGAAGTAACAAAACAGAACCTGGCATTACTGAGCAGATGTCTCTGGCTCTAACGAGTTGACAAGGTTTCTGTGCAGAGGAAAAAACCCTAAAAGGCTTGTTTTTCCCAATCCATGAAGAAAGAGTGAGTCATGAAATGAAAAGTTAGATGCTGTACTCATCACTTGTAAACAAACAGATAGGAGTGATATAAAACCAAGCTCTCAAATACAAACACTTGTTCTTTCCCCACACTGAAGTGGTTGTGCTGGATGATAAATAAGAGATGACAATCTTCCAAAAGCAATCAAAGGCAGTTTATAAGAGTATAATAAAGGATTTTGGTTTCTGCATGCAAACAACAATTTGTGCCTTATAGTTATATAAATCATCCAAACAAGGGACAAAATGGCATGAAAAGCAAGTGAGTACACTATGTAACTGGAGAAATTCTCATTATTACAGTTTTAAATATACTGTTAGAGATCTTATGATCGAAACATCTTCACAGAGTTTATCAGCTAGTTAGATGTGCTACCCAGGGGGAAAAAAAATAAAAGCTTCCATGCAATTAATATAAACACCAAAGGACATACAGACAAGGGTATAATCTGTAAGCAATCCCTCATCAAAGAAATTCTGTGGCTATTCTGAATTACAGATACATGAAAAATAGAGATTATGAGCAACTGACAAAAGAAAAAGGCAAACTTTTGTGTACTGTGGTCTCTCAGGCCTATTAAAAATTGCAACATGTCTATAAATTAAAGAGAACTGCAAAAAACACAATGACAGAAGTGAGACATTTATTTCCAGAGAAGTCGTAAGAATGCCATAAAACTTTATTTAGTGGCCGTTCATAATTCATGACACTGTGGTATGCACAATGTTAACAGTGAGCATACAGTGGCTAATAAACACGAGGCAAAATAGCCAAAGTTTTGTAAGACAGAGAAATAAACACATAAGAAAGAGTCAACCAAGTAAATATTAGTTCAAGAATATTTCAAGGCTTTAGAAGAGCCCAGAGCAAGTGACCCTACCTTTGCCATGGCAGGGAAGCCTCTTGTAGGGCAGCGCAGAGCCCTGCTGGCTAGCTGGGGTCAGCCTCTGTAAAGGATGCTCTGCAATGGGTACATTTTACCATGTACCCCATATAATGTACTTACAGAGTTGCTCCTCTCCAGGGATCGCCCTGCTACAAAAAAGTAATAGCTTTTGACGTATGGGTTTGTGAGGTGCATTAAAAGCATGAGTTAGCCGCTCTCTAATATCTCTGGAGATCCTAATATCTGGCCACAAATCCTCATCTGGACGGCGCAGAACCTGTAAAACTCAGCAGAGGCACGCAGAGCCTCTTCTTCCTGAAAAGAACCACACAAGGAATGGATTCTCTCCAAACCCAACACTGCAATTTTGGGAAAAGTGTGATTACAAACAGCTTGAGCAATCACAGATGCCCTCTACCACATCCCAGCTCCTTTTCCCCAAATCTCTCACACGGCATCAATGCGTCAGAGCAGCCGCACCAGCTGCCCCTTGCCTTTCAGGCATCCAACCGCCTGCTAAGAGGCAAAGGGCCCAGGAAATTCAAAGGGCTTGACATGCACTGGCCAGTTTATAGACAACGCCTTCTAGAATGTGCTTGGTTTCCAAGGGGAGCAGTTTCATTTTATTCTCATGACAGATTATTTGGGGTTTCGAAGGAAGATGACCACTTGGGTTGCCTGCACAGCAGAGAATGACTTCCAGGACCACAACTACTGTAAGTGAAACACCATGGTACGAAGTATTTCTATTTCTTCCTCCTCTCCCCCACATAATGCTTATTCAATGAGGAGCTTTCAACTTTTTCTTCAAAATAACAACAACAACAAGTGCATCTGGAAAGGCATTAATATTTTTCAGATGTCTGGACTGTGCTTCTTAATAAATTCAGGTAATTACCTAGCCAAAAACGTGGGGTCAGCTGTACAGACACACTCATAGAAATTCAATGATGATATGAAGAAGAGTGACCGTGCACAAAAACATGGCCCTAACAAAGCAGCCAAGGTGCCAACCAGGAAGAAATGAATGGCACTAATGGCACAGTCCTGCTGGGGAAGAAAAGATACGACCTAAACTATTAAACTATTTCTATACAAAAGGTTAGAACTAAGCCCATATATAAAGCTTTTAAGTAGATTTAATGGGAATTGGGTTGCATGAATTTAAGAGGAAATCACTCTTATTTAAAGTCAATTCATAATATCTGAATATAATAATATTTTCTAGATTTGCCAGAGATACCTAATCGAGCTTAATTAACTGGAACAGTTCATCCTTTGCAGCCTACATTTAGGTTTTTGGTTTGCTTGTTTCCCACTGGTAGCTTCTCACAGCAAATGCCAATTGCTCTTCTTCTTTGGCTGGATTCAACCTTAAGCATGACTAAACATTAGGATTTAAAGTATTTGTCAAAGGGAGAATAACTGAACCAAAGTGCAGTTCTGCTCTTGGACACACATAAATCAAGTGCATTACCCTGACTGCGGTGCCTTCAAATCTGAACTTGCCTTGTAAGTCAGCATATTTGTTCTTCACATTTATTGGCGTTATATTGGCTCAAACTGAGGTTGCAGATCCCAAGATAAATATTAAAAAATCTGTGCTACCTTTACAGTGCAGTCCTTGCAGAGTCATGGCTGGTTTACAGTTTCATCAAATAAGATAAAACTACTATGAGATGCTAGTAGGCTCTATTAATGTCAACTAAAATTAACAAAAAGCAAAGAGAAAAGGAAACAGAAAGACAGAAAGAAAATAAAAAAAAAATACTGCCAGCAAGAAACAGAAAAAATATAAAATGACCCTTCACAAAGCCTGTACTTTCTTTCAACGTGAAAAACACGTCAAGGAAGGTGCTAGTAGCATTTTGAATTCTGTGTTACCTTGTAACTGTAATATGCCATCATCAACAAATAAATTACGTTCCTGAATTGTCCTATACATCCTACAGCTTCCCCAGGAACGGGGGAAATGCTCAGCAATGGGCACTCCCCAGGCTCTGCCCCCTGTCCCGAACGAAGCCCCAGGAGCCCCGTGTGCGAGGGGATGGAGCCAGGTAGGCAGCAGAATTTGGACCAAGCGACCGTGCTCCACGCTGCTCTCAACATCCAGCCCTCCTCCCCTTGTGTGAAAAGGGCCACAGCGCCTTTTCACATCTGTAGTACCAGCCCCGTTCTGTCACTCTCACAGCTCATTTATTTGGGCTTGATGGCCGAGCACCAAAATTTGGCCCAGAGGCAATTACAAGATGGAAAATAGGTCACAAGCCTCCACAACCCACTCCCTTGCCAACGCGTTCTTTTAACATTGGATTTCCAGCTTTCCTCCCTGCCAGCATCTTCATAATGCCAAATGGGACAGAGAGACATAAAATTCCAATTACATGCGATGGAAAAAGAATATGTTTCCAATTAGGTAAGTGCAGTTGTTAATAGGCAGGGTCAGAAATAGATTCCAATTTATCTGGAGCTGACTTCTGTTACCCTTTCTGTCAGAGAGCAGCGTGTTTTCATACTGCTACCCTCAGCACAAAAGTCCTGTGCTCTTAATTAAGTGCTTATCAACAGAAACAATATCGGTCATTGATCCTTGGCCTGTACTGTATCAGTGAAGAATTAGGTTGGCGTTCTGCTTTATAATATTCCCTGCTACCCGAGATTACAATAAATTCAAAAGAAATAGGAAGAGGTACCAGCATTCCCGTCCCACCCATAGATGCTCCCTGTTTTATGGAACATTGCACTGAACTTTCCTACGAGATGGGTGCCTTCAGGAGCTAACTCCAGACAGCCCCTCAGAACAAAAGCAGAACACGTGCCATATGTCAGACGTAACTGAGTATAAACCAGTAGTATCATAATTTACATCAACACCAACAAAGTGAAACCCTTAGTCTGATTATTTCTATGGATTTTGAAAAGTATTAATTGTATTGCAAAGCAGTACAGTTATTATAAGTACAATTATTTCCATCTTACATTCATGGAAGGCAACCTTTAGCCAGCTTCAGACCTCAGGTCATGGAGGAGGTCCTCTGACAAAGCCCCAGAGCCCCAGTCTTCATCCACAGCCTTACCCGTAAGATTACAATTCCCACTTGAATTGCATTTTGCAATCAGAATGAGTAAAAATACCATGGAAAAAAAAATTCAACAGTATTTTATATGGCATGCTAATCGACAGCCAAAAAAAGCCCTGCTAAGTATATATATATTATGCAATGATATTCTAACAGAGAAACTGGTTTTGTATAATAAAATAATTCAAGTGGCCAACATTTCCCAGGAAATTAATATGATGTCAAAGACCTCAGAGCCTATGTGAGACTTCTGAAAAGTCTTACTGCATTCAGAGTGACAAATGAAAGCCTTTTTTTTATTACTGCAAAGATGACTCATGTATGGGAGGATATCAACACCACATACATGGGAAGCAGCTGTCTGATTAAGAATATTTGGCTATTCTTATCCATTCTCTGCAAGCCTGCTCCAACGCCCACTGAAGTCAACATGATCTTTGCCTTTGGATTTCAAGAGGATCAGTTTTTCCCTGGTCAGGCTCCCTCTTTGACTGAAGGACTCTGAAGGACAAAAATCAAGGAAGGGAAGCCCTGGGCACTTCTGCCACCACCTCTTTCACAGCCCACAGCCTCCTCAACCAACAGTCAAGCATCCTCAGTCCTGCAAGCAGCGAGGCATCAACATTTCTGTCCGTGTGGGATGTTCAAATTTGTGCTTTTCCCTTGTTGTTTTAACATAAAACCTACTATTTCTAAAAGTGAACTTTAAATGAGAGATATTTTTTTCCCTTTTATCTTGAACTCCATAAGCTACATAGTAAAAATAAAGTCACATTCATCACAAGGAAGAACGTGCCAGATTTTAGCACAGTATCAGAAAACTTAGGGTCTTCTAATGCATAATATTGGGAAGAAGAAGAAAAAATGCACGAAAGCAAAGGCTTAAATTAAAGATCACTAGAATTGAAAGCACGTTAGCTTGTCACTGAAAATTCAATTCTTAAATATTTGTGGGTGTTTTTTTCTTGGACCTGAATTGAAAATGTAGCGAATACAAAACCAAAATTCCTTCTTATTCTGAAAAGGAGATGGCCATAGCTCCAATTTTGCAGGACCATGCAATTCTTTTGGAGGATGAGGATGGCATTTCACCTTTTGTGAAGATGAATGCTTAGCCACTTTTCCCGAATGCCTGCAAAGTCAAGCTTTCACTCTGTGTAGCAGCAATTCTGTTTAGGGGCTAAGCAACACACCGATTTCCATGTTTAACGTTTACACTATGAGGACAGGAGCTTGTGCATAATTGCTTAATCACTTTTGGGAAATTATTCAGATGCTTTTCCAATATTTATCGGTTGGACACTTCCACAGTTCCATGGGTCATTTGATTATCCACATGTATTTTTAAAAGGACTAGAGGTACTGAAGTTGTTATTTAAAAAAATAAAAAAGACTATTTTATATAAATTAGAAAATTCTTCCATGTATCCACTGCAAGATATTTTCTGTGGACGCATTGTGTGTGTCAAATGAGAGCTATCTACACACAGCAAGACTTTGACCCTCCTTCCTGCTCAGTGACCACCACCTGGCATGGTATTAACTTTGCACAGTGGAGATGTCCCTATTTTTAACACTTGCAAGAAATACCCATGACAAAGCCATGGATGCCCTAAAGCAGTATTTAGGATGTGAGGATTCTTGCAGAATTTCTGATACTATTTCTCACGGCAAATAAGGGTCTCCCATCCCCACCAACCTGGAGGAGGTTGAAGTTCCTTTGTGAATGACTCGAGGAATTCAAAGACATAACAGCTTACTTAATTTAAGAAGTCCTCAAACTTCAGCACGCACAAAAAAGAACTGAAATATGTATCACTTACTCATCTTTCAGACTAAAGTATGAGTATCACAGGCGCTCACACACCACTGGGACAAGCACCTTTCCACCACTGGGACCACATCATTCTTGGCTGCACGGATGCTCCAGCAAAATGAAGGGGAGACTGTATCGGGGAGCCCTACCGAGCTGGTCAGAAGAGTTATCTGGGCAAACAAAGGGCTGGAAGGATCTCAACTACTGCAAATTACTTTCAAAAGTAAAAGAGCAGAAGAATATTTGGGATTTCTGTTCCAACAGGTTGAAGTGCACCAGCTTCTCTGCAAGGCTGAAGCAAGCACACTTGTTCTTCGAAAGGCATTACACGGGTGCCGTATGAACACCAATAGCTCCCAGCACTGGAAAAACCTGCCTGCATTTTATCCCTCTGCCTTCACAAATCTCTCTCCAATTCCACTTGTGATTTTCAGGCTCTTTTCGCCCCTGCTAATTACTTTAATCATTATCTTTAGAACATTATTACAGTTTATAAATAGTTCTTGACTACCAAAGCTCTCCTTGTGCTAACAACCTAACGATTTGAACAGAACAGGAACGTATCTAAAGAACAGTGCAGTCCTGAAGGTACAGCTGCACAACATTATTTTCCACCATAAATAAGCCCCGTCTCCACCACGTAACCCTATTACACAAATTGAACAAATGTTCACAAATTACATTTGAAAACATAAAGCACTAAGATGGTTACGTAATATGAGATGAATTATTTTCTATTTGAAATGTTCGGGGAAAAAAAATCCTAAATCTCTTGAAATCATTAGCAAATCTTTCAGGGATTTTACTGAATTAAGATTATACTCTATATTGCTATAAAACCTGGTGTTCTCTAATAATGTTTACTCGTAGAGTAAACCTCCACTGTAAGGAGCAGCGCTGGGCACAGACAGGCACTGAGGAATCCATCGGAGTGCTGCACCAAGGGTTTGCTCTTACAGATGCTCTGGGGATGAACCCTCAGGGTGTCCCTGTGCAGCTCCCACAAGCCACAGCCCTGTGCAGGTGATGCTGCAGCCTCGGAGCTGCGTGGGATCCTCCCCTACCTGCGTGCCCACGCTGCAGACACGGCGGGTACTGAATGCTGCATTAGGGGGGTGAAGGCTGCGGCTCCCTGGGGAGCACGGGGAGATGGCAAAGCCCATCCGTGCTTCCCTCAGCCCGTGCTGCAATGCAGAGCTCTGCTACAGAGCCAGCTCTGTGTACGGCTATTCATTATTTCTGATTGCATTTGTTCGGGAAACCTTTTTCCGGGCTGTGTAATTCAGCGAGGCAATGCCACGCGCTGCTTCCCAGGGACAGGCCTGTTAAAGCGCTGCTGCTGCTGCCTGCACCTCAGGACAGAGTTCGTAAAGAAATTCCTACCGAGGCAGCGGCCGAGTGGTTTCTCCACCTTCTAGACAATGCTGCAGTCTGTGTGTTGTCACTGGGAGAATCAGGAGCCAGCACACAGCTCAGGGGCTTTTTTGTCACTTTTTTAGCAGCAGGATGCAGACTCCAGCACATCTCCCCACTAGTTGTCATGGAGTCTCCGTGCGCCCCCACCAAAAAGCTTTGCTGCTCTACATCAGTTGCTATTGCTACTGACCAGGGAAAAAAAAATTATTTTTTTTTAAACCTAATTCATTTTTTTGTCTCCATCAAATGCCATTTGCAAAATGATCCCATAATCGTTAAAGCCAAGCCTGCTTTGCACACAGCAGCTTGGCGTGTCACTTCCATGCTCACATCAGCATTTTCACTGAGTTACCTCTGCAAAGCCAAGGCATTCAGGAACCCAAATCTATCCACTCAGACTTCCTTAAATGAGCAACATAAAATGAAATAGGCTCCATTTACAAAATATTTTTTCCTTCTTTTGCCATTACCTAAAATATATATATTTTAATTTGGTGCAAGAATGTAAGCTTTATAGAGAGAAAAATGGCCTGGGAACGTGGGCAATGGCCACGACTCCTTCCCTGCAGGCAGTCCTGGTGGCTGCTCCCAAATCCAGACTGCAACATCCTTGCTGGGCAGGGCTGTGACCCGCTGGTTGAAACTTAGTTTCTGCATGTAATTCTTTGTGCTTCAGTGCCTTAAAAAAAAAAAAAAATAATAATAATACTTTTTTAAAAAGCAGCGTGAGAAGGCAGAACAAGGTCCTGCCACCCCTGGTGATACCCCGGCCCGGGCAGCGAGGCACCAACCAGCTTTGGTGCGTGCCGCCCTGCTGCTGCACTGCCAGCTCACTGGCTTTGTGCGCTGACGTGTCCTGATCAGACATCCTGGCAGAGCACAAGCTAGAAATAGTAAATAATTTAAAATAAGCCTAAATTATTGAACTTAAAACAGCCTGGAAAGGTTTGTCCTTACGCTTCCATAGGCTGAAACCATTTTCTACGAGCCTGGGGAAATCAGGGCTATGCCCACCCTGGGGGAGCGCCGCTTCAGCGATGGCTTTATTTCATACAGAGACAGAGAGAATGCAGATCCCAACTATTAGGGAAAAAGAAATCCATATCCTTCCTCAGGTCAGGTACAATAACAGTATCATAATTACTTCTCAAACACAAAGCATCGTTTCAGCAGGTCATGGAAAACACAACCACCCCTTTCACAGATGTTAAGTCTCAATGGACTTTTTCAATGCACATGCCAACAACTTCCTTATTCCAGTGGCCTTTCTCTTCCTCTTTCTGTTTTTTCTTACTCTCTCTTCCCCAGGTAACAGTGACCACGGAGCTGCTTCCACCAGATTTGGTGCGAATTTTGCTGGAGGATGAGAAGCCGACTGAAATATCAAATATGTATTCTGAAACGTGCTTAGGCTCTTTTCCTTAAACCTGTCTCTTTCCAGAAGCCCTAAGCAGCAAATAAACTTTCTATATCTTGAAGAGGTCAGCATGCTAAATTCTTCATTAGAATCAACGAACAGACAGGAATTACAATTAATTTATTTTTTAACTGCAGCCTTGTTTTCAGTCACTTGTAAAAGGGCAGCTACCAGTTAATCTGTATTGATCTGCATGAGGAAGGTCTTAGGGAGGGAACAAATGCTGACAGAGTTTTGAACCAATCCCTGAAAAACTATCATCAAAGCACTGCGTGAATTCACGTTACATGCAACTTTTATAAATAATTACCTGAGAGAAACCCAAAGAGCTGTGCCAACATGTTAGCACCTTGTACAGTGCCAACTCGGGGAACCATCTGAAACTCATTCAGCAACATTTGTCAGGTTTCAGTACTTCATATCATGTGCTCCGGTATACAATGGGGTAACAGCATGGAAAGCCTGTCCCTATTTACAGCCGGACAACTCCACCAAACGGCGAGGAGAGCTGCTGCTCTGAGCGACCTGTGGCCTATTGTCATTTTGGTTGCCAGCAGGTGCGCCCCTCAGGGCGCGGGCGAGGACAGGAGCACGGCTGTGGCAAACATGCATGTGCCCCCAAACACGAGCTTCCAGTCAGGGAGAAGTACCCATCACAGTTCAAACCAACATGCCCAATGTTATAATGGTGCTAAAAAGGTATTGCTTGGCATCAATGCAGAGAACAGGCATTATTAAAAACAAAAAAAGCCTTCAAAAGCTATCGTATGGGCACGGAGAGTCAAACCAATGAAGCATGGACACACTTTTACCATCAGCGGTAGTATTTTGTTAAAATTCGATGAAAGAACTAACCTTAAGTTTGGATAAAACTCATGACAAGCTCCCAGAAATGCTGGTAGCATCAGGAGCTTACACAACATGCGATTAGGAGGCAAACAGGCACTACAAAGTCCCACCGGTATCAGGGGAACTTGTTCTGAACAAGTTCAAGTCTCTACTTTGGAACGTGTAACAAATTTTTTACTGGAAATAAGTATGGAAAAATATTTGAAGGGGAAAGTTTTCTGTTGGATCAGTCAAGAAAACCCTTAATTACTGATAGTAGATTTATCCTTTGTTTAGTCCTTTTCTCTACGCTATCTTTAGCATAAGGCTGTGTGACTAACGAACATCACTTCCTAAATTTGTTCTTCCTTATTCAAATATGACCGGGCCTTGAAAGGATGACTGCCAGTTATCTCATTAACCACCAATTTATACGCTTAATCAAGGCATTAACACTAAAAGAGTTTTAAAACTGCTGTAAAGTCATCGTACAGGAATTAAATATCAGACAGCATCCCAAACTGTACGTGGAATGCCTGCTTCTGTTTTCACTATGACGACTTATTAGCACTTAAGGAAGAAACTCAAATGACACTCAACCAAGACATACATGCTTATAGAAATGCTTGTTTAGATTGTGAAGCAATAGTAGGATGGATGTTCACAAGGAAAAGGCTGAGAACCAATTCCTGTTACAGGGCAGATGCAGTCCGTGACGCTTCCTGCACTCTGATCCCCAGGAACACGATCAGGTTGTGCACTGTGTCTGTGCCGGGCAGGGCATCATCTTGGGGGAAGAAGTGTTCCCTGACTGACAGTAACCCTATTGCAGTGCTCCGGACATACCCACCATTTCTAGGCTCTGGATGTGCTGTATGTTGGCACCTACAAGCACCAGAGCACAGCTCAAAACCTCACCACTGAAACCTCTCGGTGTTCGTATGCCATTATTTACTTCTCTCAGGTGCCAAACTTCCTCCAGGAGGTCAATGGAAATGCCTGGAGGACTAAATGACAGAAGCCAGCTTCCCAAAAGCTTGACATCTCACCGTTTAACATCTAACATCTATATTTCTTTTCCTGCTCTTGGCTTGTGTTTGTGAAACTCCCCTTAAAACACTTTTTAATTGCTTAACAGAAAATTGCCCAAACAGAGTAATAATTCTTCTAGAGGGGCAGACAATGGCACCAGCATAATGGACATAGGACATCGTCAGAGAAGGTAAACAAAACCAAACAGCCAAAAAGGCACAGAAGTTTATACGGAATAATTTCCTTCAGTGTATAAATGTGGTCTCAGTTGTTTTTTGGATTCATCTGTAGCTCCTGGTAAGTAGGATTGGCACCTGTTATATTTCTGGAGTTCCTTCAGGCAGCTGCTGGCATTTCTCCTCTCTCTTAGTTGCTCTTTTAAAGCTCAAAAGAAGTTCTTTTTACTGAAATAGATGGAGTGAGAGATGAAAACTTTGGCATTTCGGAGGTTTCCATAACTTTATGCAAGCAATCACACTGCAATTACATTCAGCCATAAAATCCAAAGCTTACAACATTAAATGGGATTGCATCAAGTGAGCTCAACGGTGCCAAAGGATAGGTGGGACACAGCAGCAACAGGTTTCTCCTCCTCCTCTGCACAATGCCCAACAGCTGTGCTGTGAGCCCAGAGGTTCATCTCCTTTGGGAAGGGAAGGTGGGAGAAAGAAACGAAGACACTTGTATCCCTCTGGCCTCCATGGCTATGGGAGAAGCCCAGCTCCAGCTGTAGGCAAGGAGTGTCACAAGCTGGACCCAGACCCCGGCCCAAGCTTGCTTCTCTGCACTGAATACATGCGAAATGAGTATTGCCACTATCTTTAGCCCATGGTACTTATCTACTAGCCAACTCCATCATCCTGGCTCGAGACAATGTTTTCTCTTTCATTTTAAAGCTGCTTAGAGGCACATCCACCTGAGGTTCCAAACACACCCTTAAGTAAAGGACCTGTGTTTTCAAACGCAGTCTATGTATGATTTACTGAGACCAAATAAACCCTGTCTTTCAAAAATTACCACAGAAACTAAATTTAAAAGCCACATATAAATCACGGTATGGTTAGGCAACAAACCTATATAAAGGGGAGTAGATATAAGGTTGTAATGAAGATTGCTCCTTTCCCATCAGAAACAAGGGCAATGGATATCATTGGTCTTTACTACAACATATGCATATATGTCTACATATGCTTGTATACAGCATACATCTAATGATAGTTGGCACTACAGCATTCCCTACCTGCAGAAAGCTGAACAGGGCTTAATCAGCACTTATTTTAGAGCCCCAGCTGGTTTTCCTCTTTTAGATTAAACCCACGCTGAACTTCACAGGTAACCCACCTAGGACGAACTGCACAGGATATCCAAGTCAAATGCACTGAGAGTTCCTCTGCAGTGAACATGTTAGATGTGAACAGATGTATAATCTTTTTGCACAGGACTAATTTAAACTTATAATAGTCATTTGGTAAATTACTCAGAACATCACCACCAAATCCAAAGTATTTGCAAGCTTCGCTGTTGGGGTTACACACACATCACCTCTCAGACAGGACACCTATAAACTGAAGCAGCAAATACCAATTTATTACAAAATACAGTGTCATCAAAAGAGGCTCCGTTTTATAAAAAGACAGCAAACAGTGTGGTATTATTTTCATCCCAAGAAATATCTACATAATGAACACAGACATTTGAGACACAGAAGGTAAATGCTCAAAGGGCATCAGGAATAGGCACCATCTACGCAAACACTTGGTTATGAAACACCAAAAAGATTTTGTCTCTGTGTGTGTGTGGTTGAAGAGGCATTTGAAACATCTAGAAATTCTGGTGAATCACAAAGATCTTTGCCAAGGCAACGAACAGAACACTGAACCGACGAGACATGTTCAGTGCTGAAGAAAAAACAGGAGGTTAAAGCTGCAGCATGAAGGACGTTCACACCAGAGGGGATGCTCAACTTGGCATCCACACACCAAGTGACCAAGAGTGAAGGCCTGTTCCTCAACACGTTTTCCTCTTTGGGATACTTCTTTCTAGCGTGCCCAAGCACCCATTATTTTCTTCGTGCCTACTTTTCCTCGCTGAAGCTTTGGCCCTTTCCAAAGTGAGGAGCCTCACGTCTGCCAGCCTCCTGCACCGCATCGCCAACACCCACCTCCCCTGCCGAAAGCAGGCTTGAATTTCAAATGGGTTTTTCTGCCTGTTTCTGAGACAAATGCGACATCAGTTTCTACACGAATTTCTGAACACCAGATTTCTTTCCAATATTCAGTCCATCAGAAAGGAGTTGATAATGTGAGAAAAAGGCTTGATGTTGAAGGAACCCAAAGAAAATTCAATCGCTGCCTTCTGCAGCTATGTGATAGAAGCTATTTAGCGTTGACTCTTACACACACACCTGAATTTTGCTGACAGCAGCAGCTCCTTATTTCTCCCTCCATCCTTGTCCCTCTGCAGATATTGCCTAGAAGCAGCAGCTATATGTGAGCCTTGGCAGTACTTAGGGTGTCAACTGAAGGACAAAATTCACTGATACGCAGTTGTTTCCCAATGTCTTTTGGCCAGCAATAGTGAATATTCCACATACTGCAGGAAATTTTACAGTAAGTTGCTAAGGGATGCTGAAATCGTAAGGCTGGCCTTTAAAATATGATATATATATATATATACATATATATGTGTGTGTGTGTGTGTATAGTGTATAATTTATGTATATATATATATTTTAAAACTTTAAAGAAAAAGTTTGTAAAACTGTATATTTAAATACTAAATAAATACCCTCTTATTGACAGAACCCAGAGGTCAAGCGCTGTCCTCAGTGCTGACTGTAAAAGGGTAACATGAACCAACTTACCACTTGTGTACATTCAAAACTCAGTTTAATTTGGCAGCTGAATCGATTTTTGATAACAGCTTTGTTGTTGTTGTTGTTGTTTGAGGGGTTATTTGTGGTGAGATCTGTTTGTTTGGTTGGTTTTAGATTTTCTAAACACTTGTCACATGCAAAGACAGGAAGCTCTGTCTGCCTTGGAAAGTATTATAGGCAGAGAAAAGCAAGTGTGTGTTACACAGTGCCAGGGGCTAGGACGCCGGATTCCTAGGCTGTAATTCCAGCTTTGCTGCTGACTCAGAGAGTGACCGTCACGTAACCACAGCCCTTCATTTTCCTCACTCTGCAGAAGCTGTGCTCAGCTATCTCACGCAGACACCGCGAGGCAAGCGGAGCTGGGCCTTGCACATCCTGAGTTCAGCTGTAAGAGAATTAGTCATGCCTAAACATCGATACAATCCACATGTGCATCTTAACCTGCTCACCTCCTCCGTTAGCATCTGGCTTTTAACGGTCTTGATATGCTCAGGTATCCACACGACTGTTCCGACCACTGGTTTTATGTTTACACACACAAATTTTATGCTGCATTTGCATCAGGATGTGTTTTCCAACACTGCAGGAAAAGATTGCATGCAGAAATGAAAATTGCCCATTTGGATGAAAGATGAGCAGAGGCAATCCTTGTCAAGTGGCTTTAAAAATCAAGTCAGTCTCAGAAAGAATGCAGGAGAAGGCCTTAATATTGTTGTCAGCTTCCAAACAGGTTTTTTTTCCCTGTTTATGGGTGTGGATTACTTCTGTTAATCTGTGAAACAACTGTATGTGCCTAAGACCTGAAAAGACACCATCTGAGCAAGAATGCTGCCGATGCGGGTCCTTTTCCTCACTCTGCTGATGGCCAGGGCGTTGTTACTGTCCAGAGCCACATCAAGTAGCAGAAATGATGACATTTAAGAAGATTCTGGTCCTCCCCGAGAGGCACAGAAACTACAGCCCTGGCTGGTGATGCAGTTATTGAGGCAGAAGCCGACTGCACCGCAAAACAGCATGGAGCAAAAATACTCCAGGGAGCAGGCAGCTCCCACACCTGCAGCATCCCTGGAAGCCAGGAGCAGCACGGGACAGCACTAACAGCTGCCCGGTGTGCTGGCGGACTGGAAGAGAGAGAGCCACGGCCCCTTATTGCCCCCGTTGGCATAACTGGGGTGTTCCAGGGGCAGAGACAAAATTTGCATCCCAAGGCCACAGCAGTGGCGTCTATCAGCACACAGATAACACACACACACGAGACTCTGAACAGACAGCTCCCAGTAACTTCTTATTAGCATCGTCCCTCTCCTGCTACAGCTCCCTCAAACAAAATGGATCTCTGCTGTACTGACAAGCCAGTCACTGCAATAGCTTGCAAGTAAATCGCAAACCCGGGGCCATGTCCCCATGTGCTGGAAGAGTTTAAATACTGGCAGCAATCAAACAATGTTCATTGCCATCTCGTCTCTCATGGGCCTATTTATGGCCTCCATTTTCCAAGGGAGTCAACGCAAACTGGGAGGGCTCCGCACCTACTGGGAGACGGCCACGTCTCAGCACGGAGCAATTTCCATTTCCTCAGCAATTTACGTGGCAGACGTAAACGTACGTTTATCACAAATATAAAACCTAAATTGATGAAGAAATACCTATTCTGTCACCTAGTCTATATAACGTTATATATTTTGTGTCTATTGTGGATGTTATGCAGGTGTGTGCACACTCACAAATATATAAAAGCTGTGCCTGACTTTGCGTCCTGCACAGCATGGGCATGCACACAGGCACACAGACAGCCACAAACCCGCACTTGTGCCGCTGCACGTCTCATGCAGAAGGAGCACGGGGAAGCTGCGTGACCCAGCCCACACCCATTCCCTCTGCCGGCAAGTCCGGGGTGCAGCCAAGCACTTGTTTATGTAACAGCAAGGTGCAGCTGCGGTAAAAGGGAGACAGGAGCGAGGGCCGCTGCTGAATATTAAAAAGGAAGGCAAGCAAACCATGACAGCATTCGCTGTATTTTCTCAGCAAAGCCCACTGGTACTTCCTCGATCTCAAAATGCCACGCAGCCCGCATCCCCAGACACTATGGCTAGCACAAACACAGCCTGAGCCTGCCCGCTCCCAGGCAGGGACATGCAGCACGCTTGGAAAAGAGAGAGCAGAAGGGGCACGATTAATTCTAGCCCGCGTTAATTAAAGTCGTAGAATGCACGTCTGAATGAAGCAGGAGATGTGAAAATCAGGAAAAACACCACATGTTGTGATTAGGTAACCGAGATGGGTACTGGCAAACGTGAAAAAAGACCCTCCAGCAACAACACGCACACATTGGGGAAAAAAAAAAGAAAGCAGGGGGGGCTATTTTGCAGAGAATCCAGCATCCAAAATGCAATCACAGAAACTCCCTTATGCTGCAGTGTCCCATTTAGGGGATTAGGACAGTAATCGCAATCTGCCCCAGCACCCAAGCAGTGCACACGTTAGAAATGGCATTTGTGTTTTGCTGAAGAGAATCATACAGCAACTTAATGAACTCTGCAGACACGGCCTGTTACGAGTCAGGGCGATCAGACCCACAGGTCCCAAAGGTACCAAAACAGCCCCAGCTATTTTATTTAAGTTATGCAGTTCTGCATATGAAATCCGTAGGACTGAGAACAGAGTGAATTCCGAATTTCTCAGGTATGCCAAGGGAGCAGATGGCTTCTGAATCCTAGGCATTTGCCAAAGGGATCTGTACATTCAGGCGCTGCATTGCTGGGTTCTGTTCTCTGCCCTTTCCCGGGGAGCTCTGTGTTTACATGCAACGTAGCAGAAACAGAAAAGAGGACAGATTACGTCTCTTGCTATCATCCCTTCTGCAAGATATTTATAAAGAATGGGTCAAAGCATGGTGTCAGTGAATGAGTTAACGCGTATCGCAGCCTAGAGATTCCTGAGATGGGAGAAAAGAATCAGCAGTGAGGAGGCATTAACGCAGGCACTCCTGGTGCAGCCTAGTCCTAGAGCTGTCCTTAACAGCAGCTTTGGGTCCTTTAGGATTTTCTCCACCCCTGTACATTACTTGTGTCCTTGGAAACCATAGGCAAATCAATCATCTATGTTCTTTATTTTTATTCTGTGGTCGCTTTGTTTGTTTTCCAAGGTAACCTGACTTCATTCCACATTTCTAGCACAGAAAAAAAAAAAACAACAGTTAATTATAAATTAGGAGAAACCTCCCTAAAATCCGAAACACCTAAACAGATGTGCCTTCACAGAATCAGAGACTGCCAGCAGCGACAGACACAGAAAGACAACAGATTGCAGGCTCGTTTCAGGCCACAGCCAGCAAAATACACCTGCAGTGTGCAGTGTAAATACACTGAATCACGGCTGCTAGCACAGCTCCGGTGACCGATACCTCACCGAACAGCTCGGCTGATCCACCTAGATCCACACGAGAGGTCCTGTGTGCAGCATTTAGCATCAATGCTTTTGGTGCCGATGCGGGCACTGGAGCTAAAAATGGGAAATGGGGGAGAGATGCTGCCACGGAGCACAGACACACACTGCAAAGCACCAGCACGGCCACCTCCCTCCCCGCCAACTTCTCCAGACCAGCTCGGGGCACGAAGCAGCTGGCTCCTGAGTGCCAAAACCATCCCCAGCCCTGCTGGGAGGGAAGGCAGCGCTGGGGGGCCCATGGCCACCTTCACGTGCCTGCTCCCCGTGTGGCTGGGGGCTGCCAGGTCCAGCAGCACCCGAATCTCACTGCAGCCGGGCTAGGTCCACAGCAGGGCACAGAGGCTGGGAGGGGATGCAAAGGGCAAATATGAGGTGGATGAGAAGGAAAATGAAAGGGAGAGCATTACACATGGCAGGGAACCCCTGGGAAGTGCCACACAGACAGAAGGAAGGGCATGGGGGGAAGAGGGAGAAGGGGCAGTTTTTCCCCTCGTACCTTGCGTTTCCGATCTGCCCTAGAGATTTTCCGCTGCCTTTTCCTCTCCTTCTCAAGGTTTCTCTCCCTCTCTTCAAGTTCGGACTCTCGAACTTTCTTAATGGAGGCGGCTGCATGAGCCATTGTGGAGAGGAGACCACCCGCTCCAGGGGAGCCGTTCCCACCACAGGCGGATATCCAGGTGAGTTAATTTTTTCGGGAGGGCACCGGCCGCAAGCCAGTGCTTCGCAGCGTAATCCACTCTTCCTCCTGCTTCTCCCCAGGATCGGTCACAGCCCTGCAGCACCCATCGTTCGGGAGCTCGAGAGCCGTGTCCACGCGTGCGATGTGTGGGAGCGCTCACAGCCGCACGCACGCCATCGCAGAGCAGCCGGCACAGATCTGCCAGCAGCCTCAGGTCTCTTCGGCTTGGCTGCAAGCAAAGACAAGCTCAGCTGGGGGGGGGGGAGGAAGAAAGAAAAAAAAAAAAAAAAAAAAAAAAGAATCGGCCTTTAAACACACACCACCAAATTGGAAAGGTCTTTTGGGATTCCTCCAGATAGGCTGTGTCTTCTGGCTGGGAGGGAGGCTCCACTTCAGCACAACCACCAGCTGGGGGAGGAGGCAGCTCCCGGCAGCTCCTCACATCGCCCTTCTGCAGGGTGAGACCAAAATGGTGCAGTCTGACTTACTGACGTGCTGCCGCTGCCTCCCCGCTCTCCTCTTCCTCGCCACCTCCTCGTGCTGCCGGTGCCCGGGGAGCAGCAACCAGAGCCGCCGGCTTCAGCTGGCAGCCCCAGCCCCGCACCTGCTGCAGCAGTGCCCAAGCCCTGGCCGTGCCGCTGTGCAGCCGCTGTGCCAGGCTGCAGCAGGAGCCCTGCGCCCAATGCGGCGAGGAGGGGGTGCTGCTGGGGGCGTACGCTGGGCTCGGCCTGCCCCGCTCGGCACAAAAAATAATGCCACGGGTGTTATTCAACGCCAAATGCGCTCTCGGGTGCTTCCTAGGACCGCTTAGGAAGCCCCGTGCTGAGGATGGGGAAGGATCACTGCAGAGAGACCACAAGAGACAGGAAGAAGGCGCTGACCCCCTCTGCCCCCCCCCAGCCTTTGTTTTGGGGACACTAATTTATAGAGTGAATATCAGAGGCAGCTGGGTCTGCCATCCCGCCCTCCCCTCTAACACCAGCACAGCACAGCTCCGCTCCCACCCCCCAGCTTAACTCTGTTATTGCTATTAGCATCAGAGGTTTGTCTATCAGAACGGGACACGCAGACAAACAGAGGCTTTGCATTAGCCCCCCAGGTCCCATTGCAGCTCCCCCCAGCACACCGACCCGGAGGGGTGCTGAGGGAGGGGGCCGTGGCTCCCTGAGCCCGCAGCCCTGCCCTGCCCACCCCAGAGGAGCCAGGGACGGAGCAGCTCGCTGGCAGCGGCACCAAAAGTCACCGAATCAAAGAAACCGGGGCTCCTGGCCAGATTTCCCTCTGCAACGTGTTCCCTGAGGTCAGATTAGATGTGAGTGAGCGGCTGCCGTGGCTGAGCACTGTGAATTTCACTGCACGGCAGCACCCCTGAAACATGTACAGATGCCCTGTGAGCTCTCAGTGTGACAGCACAGCAAGGGCCAGGGCCAACCCCAGCATCACTGTTTCTGTTTATTCATTATTTAAGCCCTGTGCTATTACTACAAGATTTCACTTGAACTTCACAAATATTGAAGACCGGCTTTTCATAAAGTACTTTGATATGAAAACTATGAAGCATTGTACAGGCATCTATCTTGTGTCTGAGCCAGTGAGCTGCGTGCTCAATCAGAAATATATTTCTCTAGTGGGAGAAGGCATCAGAAGAAGCGGGACTCCGCGTGCCAGCAAACCTCTGCCCATACAGGCCGGTTTTCTCCTGCTTGTTCCCATTTGCAAGAAGCCAGGCTAGACAAAAGCAATGACAAGAACACAAGCACCAGCAGCAGTAACAGCCACCAGCACAGCTAGGGGAAGCGGGGAAAGGGAGAAAATAAGGGAGACAGCTGGCTTGTCTAACAGGAGGGTAGGAACCTCCAAACTAGCATCGCTTCTGCACCAGAAATGAGCAGCCAGCTCTCTGCAGCCCTGCCCTCGCGCCTCTGTGAGGTGCACACACCTCCTTCACCTACAGCATGCTCTGAAACTGTTCATCTGCCAGATACCTGTCTGCAAATAAAAAAACGCCGTAGAAGAGAAAGGGAAAATTAAACACAGCCGGCTGCTAACTATTCAGACCTACCCACAAACCTCATCCTATGGTGGGCAACTGGGTTGAGGATTTGGGGTGCTCAAAGGAATGACACTAGTGTAGAAGAGATGGTTTCAGCAAATTCTGAATGCTTACCTTATAAAGCAACTTTTTTTGTGGGATCTTAAGCAAGAAATTTGAAAGTAAGACCAAATCACAGGTCACTATGTTTAGAAGTCCTGGCCTTACCATTTCCCTAATTTTTAAGGTTTTCTTAAGCCACTAAATGCTTAAATCCTGATATATTAAGCATGCAATGGAGTTTAAGGCACGGGAGGGTTTACAGGAGTTGTGTTTATTCTATTTACATATTTAGTCATGTTTGTCATCTTTTGATTCCTGCACATTCAACAGCTGAGTCTCAAAGACGTATTTCTTCACGAAATTCACTCAAAGCCAGTAAAGGACTTGATGTTCTCTGCAACCCATGTTTCAGGAGAGAACACAACCAGATGCTTGAACGCTTGGTGCCAAGTAAGCCCAAACGAAATAGCAGATCTTCAGAAAAGCACTGACCAAGAAGAACTTGGGCTCAGTTCTGTGAGGTGGCCGTAAGGTGCCATAAACATTGTCTCCCTCACCTCAAAGAGATGTGAAAGTATTTAATCACAGCGTGGCAAAAAAGAAGTAGCTTTCAATAGGTTATTTTGGAAAGAACATACCCGATCTGGGCTACATAAAACACGTGTCACTTGTACGTGACACAGCTAATGTCCCTGCAGGAAGAAGCATCCTGCTACAAGATAGAGAGATTTGCCTCATCAAAGCAGCAAATGGCCAGCAGTGCCCTGCGAATACAGCATTTCCCTGATCTTAACAAACAGAAATCCTTCTGCTGACATCAATCAGAAGATTGAATTTTCAAGGTCTGTTCAGCAAAAATGGAGACTGAGCAATTTCCCCCTAAATGCAGAAAATTCATCGCGAGGCTGCTACATAAGATAAGCGGCAAGCACGGCGCTGCTGCCACAAGCGGCACGTAGGAGGGGAGTGGGAGAGTGGGCAGATGCACAACAACCTAGAAAGAACACAACACTGGGAAAAAGGCGGTGGGTTTTTTGTTTTGTTTTTGTTTTTGTTTTTGTTGTGTTTTTTGTTTTTTGTTTTGTTTTCCCTGCAATGCATTTGTCATCATTAACTCCAAAAGCAGAAATACCCAACTCCTGAGATCCAACAAATTCTCATTGGGGTAATAAAGCTTGTAAGACCTGAGCCTGCACAACGTCCTGTGCGATCTGTGAGTGGGCTCCGAGTGACTGACCCCACCATGCAATCCACGGCTGGGTGGGCGCTTAATTGGGGTTACAGTGCCTATTGGCCTGGTTTACAAATTGGCGTAAATCATTAACTTCCTGACCCGATCTCCCAATTTAACAGGCCCTGGGTTCAGTTGTTTTAACCTGACCCACCAGCTGAGACAGCACGCTGCTGCACTGCAGGGCTTTATTAGCCACAGCTATGATCTGCACTTGGGTTTTACTGCCAGCTTTCAGGTAGAGAAACATGATTTACTGAGCAAATCATCATCTTCTGTCTACAGAAACCTACCGGATGAAAATCAACAGTAATTGAGTACAAGAGGAGAGGCCGTAAACAAGTGCTTATCTTCCCTGAAGCGCAGCCACTAATAGGGGTCCATCCCGTAAAGATGAGGTTCTCTCCACATAAATCACGTGGGCAGTACGAGAAGGTTAAAACCAAGCCTAGAAATAACACCAGAAATGTGTGACTCAAACCTGTTCTCATCATTTCCCAGAGTTACAAAAAAAGGGAGGAAATGATGGAGCCTTTCACACCTCAAAGCCGGAGTGGAGACCATCCCTCCTCGTTCTAAGTCGCTAGCACATTCAGGAAACGAGCTGGAAATCACAGCTGGTTTCAAACAGCTAAAAATGGGAAAGGCCTGTCCCATTATAAGACTGTCATTTTGCAGCAACAAAAGCTGGGCAATTCAACTTTTTGTCTAGCACTGAGGAAGACGCTTCTGGAAAAGGCAGATCCGAATTCTGTTGGGCAGCTAGGTGCCCCCCAAGGTGATGTGCTTTCCCTTCTTCTTCTTTGGAGATGTGAACACCCAGCCTTTGGTGACCTAGCAAGAGCTGGCTTGGCAAATTAGCTCACCTCTCCTCACAAACACAATGCTGACCTCCCCTCTCTGTTGGTGCTCTAGCAGGGTTCGATGTCAGGAGCAGGCATCCTCCTCGCTTCAGGAAATTGTCCTGTGAAAGCTGCCCCTTGATAAATGAGTGTGGAGAAGATGGACGGAGACAAAAATATTTGGAGTGCCAGAGCAGCGTAACGATTTCCTTAATTCAACTATTTAAACAGATTTGGACGGATTGTACGTTCTAGCATACTCAGCCATATCCATACCTCCAGAATTACACATTCCTAGAATAGGAGACAAACCAAGTCTCATGGAAAGCACAAATCTATGAAAATATACACTACATTTATATACCTGCCTCACTTCTTGTTCAAACCACACTTATTTATTATTTATACAGTAGCAAATGAGCTAACTCTAAACATACAATAACCCTGCACGTCAGTTAACAATCACATAGCCTTAATTTACATATTTTATTGCATATTCTTCTGAAAGAAAAGATATTAAGGTTAAAAAAGGCTCCACACACTCACATCAATGAATACGTGAGGACAACATGTTCCAGAAAGCTCTGGGCCAGACATCAGCATCACTGTGTTGGTACTGAAAAGGTGACTCATGGAACTACGCTCTGGCTTTTTTCTGTCCCTTGGAACGGAAAGAAGAACGTGGAAGATGACACAGTAACGCTTGCAATGCTGTACCCTTCCTTGCAGAGTGGATTTCTGCCTTGAAGGTGTTCAGTTCAATACTGACAGGAACTTTAAATATAATTATTGGTCACACCGGAAAAAAAAAAGATACTGCTTAACTACCTTTGAAAGAGATACTGGAAGTATTTATCTCTTAAAAATGATAATTTTTACTATGTTAGAGTTGAAGAAATTGAAATAGTATGGTTAAATGCTTGCTTCTAAGAACTTAAGAGTTCATGGGATGAGATCGAAGTCCTTTGTCTCCAACAGTGGCCAAAAACCAGATACCTATAGCAAATTGAAGAGGGCAAATGAAAGATATTCTCTTCAAGTGCAGCTTCCAGTCACTGCAGATTGATGGACATCCGTGCTAGATATTTGAATTTAATTAGTAATCCTCAAAGGCTATTATCTGTGAACTTATCCAGTTTCTCTCTGAACCTGTCTAAATTTCCAGCATCAGTAACATATTAAGTTCTTCAGCTTAACCACTCGTTCAAGGTATTGCTGTCACAGGCAGGTGCTTAAAACCAGAAACAAGGCAAGATGCGAAAACCCATTCCCAAAGCACAGACGTCCTTGCACTCAGCCTTTATTACTGTCCAAGCTGTGCTGTGACAAAGCAATGCTCTGTGCACATCGCCAGCTTCCTGAACAACAAGAGTGGGATTTAGAAAACCCCTTCAGAGGCTGATATCTCTAGTTTATTTGAACATCCCAGACATGAGGAAAAGACACTGCAGCTGTGCCAAAGTTAGTAGCTCAAGAAGCGTGTTCATTTTCTTCAGAATCCTAAATAAACCAGAGATGTGTATTTCCGGCAAGAGTGCCCGTTTTGCAGTTTTCTGACGACAGCTTCGCTGCGTTAATTCTGAATATCACTTTGCTTATTTTAGTTCTCATATTGATTGGACACACTGGCATCGCATTCTATTTTAACTAAGTCAAACAAGGCCTGACCCAATAGCTTGCTAAGGGCAACAGCAGACGCTTTATTGATTTAAATGGACTTTGGATCAGGACCACAATCATTTAGCTCTGCACTGCAACGTGCCTTCTCATCTTCCATCCTGCCCTCGCCTGCCTGCCTTACCTTCTTTCATCTTTGACTGTTGTGTTCAGTTTTGATCTCATGGGGGGTGAAGTTGCTATTAATATGGAGAAGGAGCCCAGGGATCATTCCGAAGGTGTTGCACGTCTGCCACGTCTGATTCCCAAAATGTGCAGTTCATTCTGTAGGGTCCCTCCCCGCAGTCACTTCTGCAGGACCCGCTGCCAGGGGCTCATGGCCCCATCTTCAGCAGGTGCAGCACGCTGAGCTGGCTCTGCTCTGCTGACAACACAAGGGTTATTGATGAATTCTGTTTAACCTTTTTATCAATTATTCGGACAAGGGGATCAAATGCACCCTCAGTGAGTTCGCAGATGACACCCAGTTCGGCAGGACTGGATGTGCCTGCGGGTAGGAAGGCTTTGGGGAGGGATGTGGATAGGCAAGATCAATGGGCTGCATCCAGCTGCCTGACACGCAGCAAGGCTCAGCTCTGGGTGCTGCACTTGTGCTGTAACAACCCCACACAGCAGTGTGGGCCTGGGGAAGAGTGGCTGGAAAGCTGCCCAGCAGAGAAGGACCTGGGGGTGCTGGTCCACAGATGGCTGAACATGAGCCAACAGCATGCCCAGCTGGCCAGGAAGGCCAACAGCATCCCGGCCTGCATCAGAAATGGTGAGGGCAGCAGGACTAGGGAAGCGATTGTCCCCTTGTACGTGGCATTGGTGAGACCACACCTCAAATACTGAGATCAGTTTTGAGCCCCTTGCTAGAAGAACATGGAGTTACTCCTGTGTGTCCAGAGAAGAGCAACAAAGTTGGTGAAGGGTCCAAAAACCCAAGAGTTATGGGGAGTAACCAGGTTGTTTAGCCTGGTAGAAGAGTAGGCTGAGGGCAGACCCCATTGCGCACTACAGCCACCTGAAAGGAGGCAGCAGCAAGCAGGGTGACAAGTGATAGGACACAAGGAAATGGCCTCAAGTTGTCCTTTGGGGTAATACGAATAAAATAACTTTACAAACCATGCTAATACTGAAAAAAAAAGAATTATGTTTTAAAATAAGAACACACAACAGGAAAACTGACTTGGTTGCCATCGCTTTGAAAGCCTGCAAGCCAACATGACCCAGATCTCACCCACTTTAAATCCCTTCAGTTGCAACCTAGATGCTGCACATAATCAGCTCTGCTTAAGCGCTCCTGCCGGCAAACGTAAAAGTGCCCCTACCCTTCGGGGTAGGGCCAGGTCATATGCGTTCACATCTGAATGGGCCCTACTCTGAATGGTAAGTTTACATGTCCATAACTATCAGAATAAAAGCTTGAGCATCTGCTACATATACCAATCTTTTTTACAAAAAATATATATTTTTTTATTTTTTATACCAATATGTTTTACAACATATTTAAACTTCACAGTGCACCTCACCAACAGTGAGGTTACAGCTTGCAAGGTATGGAAAAAAGTGATGACTGAGTGATGCATCTTTCTATTCCTGTCTACTGTGTACATATGCTATCTAAAATGTCATTTCTGTCACCTATACAACATCAGGACTAACAGATTGGACTGTATTTGGGTTTCAGCTACCAGCTGTAATACGCTTGGAGCCAGTTTGGAGCATAGTGCAAGTAGATGTCAAAAATAAAATGAGCACACGTAACCAACCATCTTTGTTCCTCTTTTTTGACCTCACAAGAACAGCCTAACTACACAACTTCTAAAATGCATCAGCACCAGTGTGCCTGAAGTAACAACATTCAGAAGCCTTGCGCACCTGCTCTAAAGCCAATAATGCTTTTTTCTTTCTCACTACATAAAGCAGGGTTAAATAATGCATTATCTCCTTGAATACTTTTGGCGTATCATTTAAGAAGTATCATTTAAGGTGTATCACTTATGAAGTCTTTCCAATACATCCTTCCACTGTTTGTAGTGAGAGCAGACATACTCGATACTCATTTATAAAAACACATGAGGAAATTTGGTATTAAGAGTTCTCAAAAGAGCTCTCAAAGACAGTTTTTAAAGACCCCCTCAAAATTTACAACTATGCTTAACAAATATAAACCCGGTTCTAAACCCGGTGTTTTCCACCTTTTCCTGACATAAGACTGAGATCCCTTTACTTTTGTGCCCCAAAGTATGATCAAACTAATACAGCGAGTAGCATTACTGCCTGCGGTGTACCAAATCCCTCTGTCCTACACGCACGCAGCCTAGCACCACCCTCAGCACACATTTATTTGGCAGAAACAGGGAGAAGATGAGGCAGGACAGCGGGGTTTTGCCGGGCTGGGCCCTGTGTCGGGCAGCACCAGGGAGAGCGGCCGGCCCTGGCTGCGGGCCCAGCATCCCTCCCAGGTCCCGGACAGCCCAAATTCAAGCTTTCTCATGCCGGCCAGCCAGCCCCAGTCACTGCTGCACTCCTGCAGGAAGATGGAGTCGGGAGCTGTGCTGTGCCTGTGGCAATGGATGGCGAGCGATCCCCCTCTCCTGGCCACGCAGCGCCAAGGCAGCAGGGAGCACGGTGCTCTCGGTTATCACACACCACAAAACCACTGGCAGCGGATAAAGACTACCAGGGCATTTCTACAGACAGCACCCGGCAAGCTCCGAAGGCCCCTGAGGCACAAGAAGTGAAGAAACAGTTTCCCTACAGGACACAGAAAAGCCACAAAGCGAAGCATCGGGACCAAACCCTGTGAGGCGGAGCAGGCCTCTGGCCGGGGCCCTGCCTCACGGCCTGCTGCTGCTCTGGGACTAGTACCTATATTCTTAGGCAAGTGTCTGCCTGGTGACCCTTCACAAGCACTTCAAAACCCATGGAAGCTATCTTTTCTATGTGACACCAATTTAAAAGCAGTCATTTTTGAGCCCACTGAAGACGTGAATTAGTCAGAAATCGTACAGGATGCAGCTTATTGGCTGTGACCTAAAAACACAATGCGGATCTCATCTGCTACACACAACTCTTTAGCCTTATATTACAGTATTACTGTTAGGAAAGACAACTTTTAGTTGTTGTTTTTTTTTTTCATGGACACAAAAAGCACATGAGAGCACTGCCCTCATACACACTCCCAATGTCTATGGACATGCCAAGGACTGTGGAATGCCGTTTTCACCTTTACTTCATTTACTTCACATTTTAATATCAAGTCTTGCTCACTTTTAATGGCTAGTGCCTTTAAAACATTCAGACATTCAAGAGGCCAGTTCTGACTTTATTTATTGGAACAGCCTGTCAAGAAGCAACACGGCTTCTTGTCGTAAGGATGTTCAGGTCACTTCCACAGAGCTGCACTCCAAAAGCACAAAAGTCACCCTGAGTAAATTATTTTCTTACCATGAGAGACTGAAATGATTTGGGCTATGGTAACAGCGATCTGCACAGGTCTGCTAGGCCACAGATGTATTCACATTGAACTAAAGGAGCTGGTCTGATTCTGTGTTTGTACTAAAGACAAAAGCAGCCTAGACCTGAAGCTCATTTGCAGAGGCAACTGCATGTCTCAAGCTAAATATGGGAGAGTATAAATTTGCAGAGGCAACTACACGTCTCGAGCTAAATATGGGAGAGTGTATCTGACACACAGCTTTTCCTTTCACTATGAAATCTGTCCCACCATGTAACAGAGCTTGGCCATAACATTACACCTTCAGCTATGCGAAACAAAGCGCTCCCAGAATCCAGAGAACCATCTGACACACAAAAATGAATATATTACCATGAATTTGTTCCTGAAGTGCCTTCAATTTCCATTAGTTCTTGTGGAAGATGAGGAAGAAGAGCCTGCCTTCTCAAACAGCTAACACGAAAGGGTTCTGGCTCATAGCTAACATAAAGGCGGCTGTCTCCCTGGATTTATCACCACCATCACTTTAAATGCAGGGTCCTTCTAAAGGGAATAATTTCTGAAAAACTCTGACTTCTTGGGGGCCTTGGGAACAAAGACCTTACAAAAACGGAGCTGTCCGAACCACTTTCCCAAACAACATCTTGCCATTATGGAGATTGGAAAACGTATTGCAGAGATCATGACCAAAATTGCATCCTTGCAAAAGCACACAGTAAATAATTGGAAGCCTTACCGTAACTCAGCTGAGTTCATCAAATGACCCTCATCACCCGTCACTATATATTTAGCAATTTTCCTTTTCACCAAGACAGCAACATCAAAAACAATGAATGAAGAATACTGTAATTTACCCATTTCCTCCCTTTTACTCAAGGTCAAACACTGGATGATCTTGCTCGGAGCCCTTGAAGTTTGCTATGTGTAAAACGACAAGCTCCTAAGAGCACGGACAGAATCTTCTTTAAAATCAGAGATCATAGAGTTGGTAGTGAACCCTGGCTGGAAAGGACTAGAAACAACCCTGCAAAAATCTGAGCAAATGTGACCCCCAGCTGCCAGACCGGTTCAGACCTGAGCTGGCCTTATCTGTGTGTATGCACGTGGCAAAAGGGCTGATGATTTATTCACGTGGGTACGGTTGTGTTCTACACTACAAAGGGATATAGGCAGCAAACACAGATCACATTAAAAAGGAGGACAAAAGCTTGCAAGTGTGTCAGTCTAGATCAAATATATACTACAGCCCAGGCTTTGCCTCACGGGTCAATCTATCATCCATCCCTTAAGCTCTTGCAAAGGACAAAACAAGCTTGCATCCCGCAGTGTGCAGCACTGGGTTACAGGCAGCATTTTAATATCTCTCTGCCAAGGTAGCACTCCCAGACCACCTGCAGTGAGAGTACTGAGCAGAGGCTGCTCTCCTTCGTGTGCACAGGGCTGCCAAACTGGGAACAACTTGCACAGCACGCAGATCCTGCTGGTGACACAAACAATTGCAGGAGAGGGGTTTCAGAGCAGAAGTTAACTGGCTTGTGTGGAGAAGGCAGAAGCTGGACTCCGCTGAGAGACAACAAAGACTAACACTAGCTAGCATTTAGCCCATCACTTGGGACGCGAGAAACCTAGATGCAAAATCCCAGGTGTCCTATTACCTCAATGAATGAGTGGCCCAATTAAAACACTGTCATTTATGTAAAGTAGAACAGCTCCAAAAATAAGGAATAGACCAGTCAGGCACTAATATTTTCACAGGAGACATCAGAAACCTCTTCGAATCAAAAATTTGCCAGTAAGCCCTCCCCACCAGCGTCTCACCAGGCAAGCGACACGGTGCACTGGAGCACACTGTAAAACCACCCAGTCAGCCCAGCCTGCGTGGTGGAGCGTGCTGCTGCTCAGGCACCAAAGCAGGAAAGGCAGGGCAGCGCGATGCTGCATCCCAGCCCATCTGTTAGCCGGGGTGATTTGCAGCCCTGTGCTGACATGCTTACCTTGCCTCTGCTTGAAGGTCACTGCGCTGCCCACCGCTGCACAACGCAGAGCTATCACCTTTGCTGTACTGAAGAGAAAGTTTGCAAACTTTCCAAAATTACCCGTCCCTTCCACTCCTTTAGTTGTCATCTCTTCTCTTGAAACACACGATGATGCACAGCAAAGTGCTTTGCTAATAGAAGTCAGTCTTTAGTGCATCAGCTAAGCCTGAGATTTGATTTTGCCTAAAAGTGAACAATGTTCAAAAAAACAGCAAGGACCCACTTGGATGAAGCCTATGCTAAAGTCCTGCGTTATGTTTGCATAGTACCAGTAGGTTCCAATTTCCAAGAGGTCTGAAGATCCTAAATGCTTCCTAAGTCCTGGAGGTTAGAAAGTGTGCATCCGCAGAAAAGCTGTGAAGTTCAGCATGGACAACTCTGTTCTCCTATGTTTCAGAGCCATCGCACCTTCTTCTCTTTAGCTCACGATATTCGAAGCCCCTCTGCCCCAGAAAAGCAAGCTTCACCCCCATCTTTCCACAGCCAACACAGCACTAGTACATCCTCCAGAGGGGAGCTTTGTGAGGAGGAATGGTTTACCTGTGTAGACGGAGATTTTACGTTAACCAGAACTGCAGAAACACATCCTGGGCATCCAGGATGTTCCTCCCCCTAGAAATTCACACCCCAAGCTGGGTTTAAAGATGAAAGTATGCACGTCATTTGGTAGAATTACTACTAAAACCAAAGAAGAGATACAGAGGGTTGTAGCAATCCAGATGTGTTTATCTATATTAGATACAGGTATTACAGATAGCAGTGTTGTGAACAGCTTGCATTTTATATATGAGTATGAGGTCCGTGCCTAAGGATAAGGAATTTTAGATTTTGAAATAGTCTGACAAACTTACCATATAAAAAACTATTTATATTTAGTTTTTAATATGCATTATGTTTGCACAGTTCATACGTGCGACCTTCAGACACTGTCGAGCAGTAGCCACTGCTGCGTTGTACACCCATCACTGCACCTTCATTTGTGCGTAAGACACTGCCTCCACACCTCTAAACACTATAAATAGAGATGGATACTGTGAATAATGTGTGTTATTTTATACTCCAGCTTTCTGTAAGCTAGATTTTGCTCCAAGCTTTCAAGGTTCCTGTTCTTTCTGGCTCTATGGCTTTCCCCCGAGCAGTGCCTGTGGCAGGTTTGAGATGCCGCCGCTCACCTGTCCCTGTCACAGCGCCTCTGCTGCTTCTCCCACCGCTGCTTGCTGGGCCAGCCTAGATTTCGCTGCTGGCTTCTGGCTGCTGTGGCAAATGACAAAACGTTGAGGGATAAAGTAGATTCTGTTGTGCCATTAAATAATTAAAACACAGGGTGGCCCTACAACAGGGAAGTGGTGTTCCAGCCTTCGGCTGCTTACCCAGCCAACTCTGGCAGCCCCAGGCGTGTTCACTTCTCAATGTTTTGCACCCCAAGCACTGATGGTGGCATGCAACTTACCACGGTGCTCATCCCCTCGATTAGCCTCCTGTCTGGCCTGCTCCGTAGTGTAACAGACGTTCACAAATACGATCAGGCCGTGCGACCTTGGCACCCCTGATTTCACATCCCATTTGGACTTCGTTTTTCCAAACTCGCCCCTGGTGCATCGAGGGGGTTGCATCATGCAACCGCACTGCACTGAGCTCGGGAGTTTCCACACGGGAACACGCTCAGTTTCTTGCCTACCAGCAACAGCAATGCACATGGGAGTTACCACTGTCTCTTCGCAAGAAGCAAGGACAAATACTCCCTGTTCAAATGGAAATCGTGCTCTTTTTAACCATCAGGCAGGTTCCTCGGAGAATGGTGGCTTCCCCAACCCAGGGAGGTGACAGAGCCCAGTGAAGGTAGAGAAGAAAATTGCAACCAACAGACCCCTGCTGCCTTTTGCTTTGTATGGTCTCAGATTAGCTGCTGTGCAGCCACGTACAAAGGGGCTATTTCTGAATTAATCAAGCACTGAGCAGCCCAGGGATAGCCTGTGTGCAGAAAGAGACACTTCACCTGTCGTTTTGTACAGCAGGGCACAAGAAATCTGATTATTGCTGCTTTGTCCTTTGCTTTGATTTCCCCACCACATTTATTGCTGCTCTTTTAAGCTGTTCCTGCGCTGGGAAAAGCAGAGACTTCTGCAACAGAAACAAAATATTATTGGGCAGAATTCTGGGTCCAGCCCTTAAATTGCATCACCTGTACTTCATCTGCACCCCAATGGGATGCAGCAAAGGTGAGGAGCGGGGCATGATGCAGAGGGTAGGCAACAAGAAGAGCGAGGGGGCTGTGGAGGAAAATATTACAAGGGAAACATGCACGAACCTATTAATTTTAAGGAGCATTTAGAGGTGTGCCCACAGCCATCTTCCCGTGTGATCTCTGCATCATTACAGGCTCAAACTGGAAAACAAGCCCGGAGCTCTGGGAGCTGAACAGTGGAGACTTCACTGTGAAAAAGGAGGCCGATGAAACTCCTCAGCCAGCCTCCCAGAGCTCTCTGCTCATCTTTCTTCAGAGCCTTTCCACAAGCACAGAGTCACCTGCACGGCAAAAAGCCTGCTTAACATCGGACCCAAACTCCACGTGCATCGTCTTGCCATGAAGGGCATTACACCAGCTCCTTCTGTGTTTTCTGCTGACCTGGGCTAACTGAGACGCTAACAGCTGGAAGTCAGCTGCATAATTTTGTAGAGAATGTGTTAGGATGATCCAACTGGTTGTTAACATCTGTCCTTGAACCCAATGCACTTTATTCAGAAGCCCTAAGGTGTGTGCACTGTGACAGTCTGTAATTACCACCGCTGCTCTGTATGTTCATGAAGCCTCTGCCTCACTCAGTGCGTGGGCCCGGGCAGCTTGCCCTTAAGAAGCAGAGCTCTGAGCACTCGTTTTACCCTTGCTGCTCACTGGGTGGCAGAAGGACTTCAGTTCTGCATGATAAAGCTGATTTCTGCAGATGGAATTACTAATTTTCTCATAGGCTTTTCTGTAACTCTCTGTTATCGCACATACCTACCTGCAATAGGTACTGATATGTTCTCAGCAATGGCTTTGTGAGATGAAGGGCACTTAATCGTCGATTTACGAGGCTGAAGGTATTCCCTAACTTTGGCTGCAGCAGGCGGGGGCACTTCAGATCTTATTCTTCAGAGCAGAGGCATGACACGCAGCGTTTGTCATTCCAAACTGGCATTTCTACTGGCTTCCTTTGCTGTAATGAGCGCTGGGTACTTCCACAAGGCACCTCTGGGAGGGAGGGAGTCGAACCCACACCTGCAGGGCAGCGTTCCAGTTCCTTAAGGCTCAGCCGTGATCCCACATCCTGGTGCAAATGTCCCACATCAGCCAACTCGAGCAAGAGCAGTGCAGATCACATCCCCTAACCAGCAGTCACCGCCACAGAAAGGGATCCTCTTGCTCAACACCCGGCAGCACATGGTGCCAGCACATGGGCTTGGCACAGGGGGTGCCCAGCCTCAGCTGGGGCTGCCGTGCCCATGCCCTGATTACGGAGGCTCATTAATGCCCATTAGCACCGCTGGGTACTGCAGTGAGCCGGGGTTTCCATGGGAACAGAGCGGCTGGCTCACCTCGCGGCGTGCTGTTCTGCACATCCAAACCCCAAAAGTGGGCAAAATGAACCCGAACGCGCACGGCCAGGCAGACACGGGGCAGGCTGAACAGGCTTGGCAGGGCTTGGTGAGTTCAGGGAAGGCCCTACGTAACAAATGCTTCACTAAATCCATATGCAGTGCTCCTGCACATTTTGCAAACTCTCTGGCTCACCTACTGATCTTCTCTTTTTTGTCAGGCAAAATACATTGAGTTTCTGTTAAGAGGTGTATAAGGATACATCCTCTGTGGTCTTTACAGGCACTCTGATCACTCCAGAAGATAAACATGTCTACAACAGAAAGCAGTACGTCTGCTGTCCGATAACTATATTAACGTACACTGATAAAATGTGATACCAAAGTACCACGCACTCACCACTATGCAGATTCATTTTCAGCAATCTCCACTTCCCACCACCCTATTTCTTATTTTCCCTACTCTCCAAGCCAGCAGGGGGAATAAAGTGTGTCTTCTGCTATGTCCAATGCCACCCAAAACATCATGGCATTTACTGTAACAAATGTAACGCATGGTAAGCTGTCTGCATTGCTTCTCTCCCTCTGCTTTGCCCAAAATAGTCTGAGCTCCGAGTTTCCACCTAGCTGCATTGCTTATAATATTGTAAAGCAAATGGTTTGATGGATAATGAACAACAACACAAGTTGGTTGGTTGTTTTGTGGTGTGTTTTTTTTTTTTCCCCCAAGAGAAGCTCTGCAAGCCATGGTAAACACCCAGTACAATACATCCTGCTTAAAATGTACTCGTAGGCTGGCTTCTCTTGCCTTAAATGTGCTTGGAAAATTATTCCATTTCTTTTTCTGTAGAAGCCTGTTTCTGTCTCAGTCTCTCTCTATACACACACATTCATGTGTATATAAATACATTAAGAAATATGTCTGTATGTGCATATATATCTATGTTTTTATATTATTATATATTTTTTATTATTATATGTGAAATAAAACTTGGTTATACATACGTATACATACACACATACAGACATACATGTATATTTCTATATATACAAAATAACAACTTGGATAAGGTCTAGCATTTAAGGATCAACGATGCTGTAACACTGAATTGGCCACGCTGCATTAGCAGAACTGTCACAGTCCAGCATGGGAAGCTGGGAAGCAGAGGATCCTGATCAGCCAAAATGTTCACGTTGCGATGTGGTGAGCTATGGTATTGTGTATCGTAAGGCTTGCCAGCAGTAGATACAGAAAACAACAACATCTGTCAGCAGATAAGGAACACGATGACACTCCTAGTCCAGCAGTGTACTTCAGCAAATGCTTAATCGTTAAGATCTTGACAGTCTTAATGATTTTCATGAAATGAATAGCTAAATAACTGCTTAAGTGTGTGCCATAAAGCAGCCTATGAGCCCCGCAAAAATAAAACTAATAATTGTTTTAGGTATGCCAGCCTCTACAGCCTTCCTGTTTTTTAAGCTCTTGTTCCAGTTCACTTTGGCATGTGCATAATAGCAGAGCATTTCATACACAGGGACCGAATATAAAGCTGCTGATGAATAAGCTCCATCAAGCAAGGTCAATTTGGAAGGAACTGATTAAAAATTGAATTATTTATTCTGGCTTGTTTGCTAGGTACTACTCAAAATGCAAGCGTAACTACTGTCCTCAAACCATGACTGTCCAAATCCTGAACCAAGATTTTAGATTCTTGTAAAAACAACGACAACACAAGACTAATGTTAGATGGCAAAGCTACAAGAATGGGCACAACTAAATCATATTATGTTGCCAGTAAAGTCTTGTTAGAAAAAAAGAACAGGAAAAAAAAAAAAAAAAGAACAAAACTGAGATGTAAAGCAGACTGAGATGAGCGGATCCCGAACACAGCATAAGAACAGCCCATAGGTAAGGCATTTGTCATAACTGCTGTCCTGTGTGCTCTTTGGCCAGAGGATTCGCTGTGAAGTATCTTTTGTTGAAAAACTTAGGCTTTCAAGTTGTTTTTACAATCCTAGCTGAAAAAATAGCCTTGTAGGTATGAAAGCAGAGTAAGCAATGCAGCAGTGACTCAGCCAGCAGAACCTGGAGCACCAGTACAGAGGTTGGCGCAACTTAAGCCCATTCCCCCTCGTCCTGTCACCAGGCATGTGGGAGAACAGACCAACCCCCACCTCGCTACAGCCTCCTTTAAGGTACTTCTAGAGAGCAATAAGGTCATAAGCATCTGTGATGTTCAAAAGCCATTAGACAGTAGCCGTGCTGCAAGGAATGTAGAAAGCAGATTTTGTACCACATTAATATTTTCCTCTTTTGGATTTTTTCCCATCCTGCCGAGGGACTCCTGATGTGCTCTGGACTTATTTCACTTCCAGAGGCCTGGGTATCCCGCTAACTTGGAGACATGCTTTAAGGACAAGATTAGTCTGCCTGTGCAATGTCTGTCTATTAGCATGTTATGGAAGAACCTCAGCTACTTTTAAGGGGTGTTGTCCATTTTCCAGTTGCAAAAATATTTCTACAGTGACCACCATGAAGTACCTAACTGTAATGCCTAGAAGGCTAGCCTGCAATTCTCTTGATGGTGATGTGGAACACCGGTCTCCTCGTCTCCTCTGAATTGTCTTCTGGGGAAACTGCTCTCTCCCCCTTGATGATATAGCAAATTTTTCTTATCCAGGCACACAGTATTATATGTTTAATATCTTAAGTATCTTAGAATCATCAAGTCATAGAATTCTAGACAGATTAAGGTTGGAAAAGACCTCCAAGGTCATCTGGGCCAACCATCACCCTACTACCAATGACACCCACTAAACCATGTCCCTAAGCGCCAAGTCCAAATTTTACTTTAACACCCCCAGGGATGTTGATGCAACCACCTCCCTGGTCAACCCGTTCAAATGCCTGACCACCCTTTCTGAGAAGAAACGTCTCCTACTTGTTTTAATTGTTGAATAGTGCTCTTTTTTCCATTCTTTTTTTCTTTTTTTTCTTTTTTTTTCTTCCTAATCATTGAAGAGTACAGGGCACGAAGTTTCCCTTCTTCCCCTCACCAGGAACATCACCTGACTGCCAGGACTTTTCAACTATGATGGAAAGAGGCTTGGCAACTACATCAGGCCGTTCCCTCAGGACCCTGGGATGCATGTCATCGGGTCCCATAGACTTGTACCTGTTTAGGTTCATCAGGTGGTCTCGAACCTGCTCTTCACTTACAGTTGGTGGGACTTTGATCCCCCAGCCTCCATCTACGGGTTCAGGGAAATGAAAGACTTGGGAAGATCGCCTACCAGTGTAGGCAGAGGCAAAGAAGTTATTGAGTTCCTCAGACTTCTCCATGTCTGTCATTACCAATTACTCAGATACAGAAACTCACTGCTAATGGAAGAAACTAGCCACCTATAATCGCTGACACACTCCTATTTTCACCCCTCGGTCTATTTTCACAAATGTTAAAGGCGCACTGTGGGCCCTGGGGGCTCCTGCTGTCACCCCAGTGCAGCAGCCCAAAGGAAGCTGGGGCCTCTCTTGTGCTCTTCCACGAGGCTCTGTGCAGAAGGGATGCCACCTCTGGCACAAGGGCTGGGGGATGGGAAAAAGGTACTCACACAAGCCCTGAGAATTGGCAACAGAATGGTTTATTGCCGGCATGTCTATGGTGTCTGGGGGCTCCAAGCTAATGCTTGGCATGGAGCCTGTGCGACAACAAGTAGGGGGCTGGCCGGACACTCCTGCGACACCGTTTTTGTGCACGGAGAGCAGAGAGCAAAGATGCACCGCGGTAGTCCCATGCCTGTTCTGGACGAGGTATGTCCACTTCCATTGGTTCGTCCACGTTTGCTGGAGGTTCCACTTCCATGGGTTCTTCAGTGTTGGGCAGGAGGCTCAGCCAGTCCTTGCCTGGGACTGCCCAAACAGGATGCCTTCCATGCGTCAGGTTTCCAGGCTGGGGTGCCGAACCACGGGGGCGTCCATTTCCACGCCTACGTGCGCTGTCAGGTTGATTTCTGTGCGCGGCTCCGATGTTGCCATCTTGTTTCTGGCCGTGGCTGGGTCCCGCACTGTGGTATGGACGATACGCGTGCCTGTGCTCCCTGCGGCTGTCCGCCTGGTCCTGCTGCCTTCTCCCCGTGCTGCCGTTGTGCCCATGGTAGTAAGGCGCAGACCCGCTGTTGCCGTGCTGTCTGTCAGAAGGACCGTGCATGACCTGGAGTGGCTGATGACCTTGTCCATCCCTTCTTGGCACAGGACGCACAGTGTGCCTTCCATCTGGGACGTTTTGAGACCGGGGTGCTGAACCGGAGGGTTGTCCACTTCCACGCCTCGGTGCCATGCCACTGGGTGTTTGGTTTCCACGCGTGAGTCCGATGTTGCCATCTCTGTTATGGCCGTGGCTGGGTCCCGCACTCTGTTGTGGACCATAGGCATGGCTGTGCTGCACACGGCCGCCTGCCTGATGCTGCTGCATTCTCCCCGTGCCCCCGCTGTGCCGCTGGGAAGGCGCAGGCCCCCTGTTGTTGGATGGCTGAGGGGCCGGCCCGTTCCCTGCGTCGTTGCGGTGCCAGTGGTAGCGCTTATAGGTGTTTGTGGGCTGCATGCCATAGCTCCATCCTCGGGCACTGGTGTCACTTGTGCCGCCAGCGCTCTGCCTCCACCAATAATTCTTCTCCTTCGCATCAGCTGCCTTCTTTCTTGGTGCTTGCTGCGGCTGCATAGCTGTTTGCTCACACCAAAAAGGGCTGCCTCTCGCTTCGCTGCTTTGGCTCTTCTTAGCCTCACAAGTTGGCTCTCAGAGTGCCTAGAAGCTCAGCGAGTGGCGGGCCAGTGGCAGGGGGGGCTTTTTATAGGGTCCCGAGCAAAGGCGGGGCAGTGGTGGCCATTGTGACCTCAGCCAGCCTCTGTGACGGAGTTGCCCATGCGTGGCCAAAGGCGGCTGTGTTGGGAGCAGCCTGGAAGATGCCCTCATGTGGAGGAATCGTTAAGTGAGGCAGGACATGTGAATGTTGAGCAGTTGGGAGACAATGGGCTGGTGAAGCACCGTACTCAACTCACATGAGCCTTGGCACGTATGCAGCTGGCTGAGAGCCAATCCGGCTCAAGGACACGATGCCCTTGGGCCATCGGGAAAGTCCCTAAGGTGGGACAGGTAGCCAAAAGAAGGAGGGCCAGACTGAAAAGCCCGGGAAGTGTTAACCAATCCTGAGCTTAGTTTCTGCAATATGTATGAGTTGATTATGTTCAAACTAGATAAAAGACGACTGAGCTATCCATTAAAGTTGAAGTTCACTGTTCACTCATATTGATGTGCTGGGTCTTCCTTCCGTCGGCAACAAATTGGCGCCCGAACAGGGACAAGTCTGAACAGGATTTGGACACTGCTGGCAGTGATCCAGGGCCACGGTTGGACGGAATAAAGGAGAAGCCGGTCCTGCAACGCAGCCCAGGAGGTGAAAAGGACAAGAATCCCTGCACCCGCGCCGGGAAGGTGAAAAGGACGTGGAGTCCCCCGCACCCGGGAGTGGATCCCGCCGGTCGCGCGTCGCCGAGATCTGCAGCTCGGAAGGTGAAAGGGAGTCCCCGCACCCGGGATGAGCCTATTTAGGGTCCCGCCGGAAAAGCACCGCCGAGGTCTTTGCAAAGGCTGCAATCGACGTATATAAAGGTATGAAAAGATAAGCGGCGTATTATTTGCTCAAATGCTTTTTAGAAAAGCGGAGCATTTTAGATACAGATTGTAGAAAAAGATTTGCCAGGGTTATTAGTATATGGGATAGCTAAGGGTTGTTTTACAAGGCCTGATACAGTTTTTGAACAAACAGAGTGACGTAAATTTGGAAATAAATTGTTTGATGATGTTAGGAACGATGTTAAGTTTACTGGGAGATTTGATGAGGCCATGGAGAGTAGTGGCTAATGCATTAGCCACACATAAAGATGAACAAAGAGTTGCCGCTGCTGCAACAGAGTGGTCAGGACCACCAAGAAGGGTTAATAATGATAATCCACAGCAAATAAATATGGAAGGAACAGATTGCCCGTTGCCACCTTCCGTTAGAACTTCTACTATTACACAGGGGGTCTCGGGAAAATTGGAGGTGCCTGTGACAATGTCCTCTGATACAGAGGAGGAGCTTTCATTACCAGCAGCTCCAACCGCTCCAATAGAAAGTGAGGAAGGAGCAAGTGAAAGGACCAGTGCTAACTCATTTCCATCAAAAATCCCTTCACAACGGGGGCGCAGGGAAGAGAAGGTCTGCAGCCATCGAAGGCCTTTGCTGTTACGCCCCCTGTTGACCTGAACGTGCCTTTTGACCCAGGCCCTATTGGCCTTGGAAAGGAGCGATGGAGGCAAATAGCAAATGAGGCACTGCGTGAAGGGAATTATGAAACGGCAGCACAGTTAACACAAGGTTTTCCGGTAGTATACTCGCCAACAGATGCACAGGGGAATGTGACCGTTAATATGACAAATTTAGACTGGAAACTATTAACTCCATTGCGATCTACCGTAAATGATTCTGGTTTAAAGGGGGAACCTACTCGGCAAATGTTAGATTATATTTGGGGAACTAATCTATTGCTCCCCGGGGACATACGTGGTATAATGAAGCTGATCCTAACACAACATCAACAGCTTCTTTTTAATGCGCATTGGCAAAGTGTTTGTCAAGAGGCAGTAGCTGTGATAAGGGCACCTGGAGATCCGTTGTATGGTGTCACGTTGGAGGAATTGATGGGACTCGGACCATATTATAGATTAGAGACACAAGCGTTGCTGGGTCCAGACAAAGCTAAAGAATCAATGAGATTGGCTCGAAGAGCCTTGGACCAAATTAGAGAGCCAGGGGGGATACCATCCTATATGGGCATCAAGCAAGGAAGGGAGGAACCATTTGGGTTGTTTATTGATCGAGTAGCAAACGCAATAGAAGCGGCTGGGGTACCTGATTATCCAAAGGGCACTATTCTAAGGCAGTGTGCAATTCAAAACTGCAACCCTTCAACTCAACAGTATAAGTATAAGTATATTAGCTACGTTACCGGGGACATGGACAATCGGGGAAGGGTTGGAAAGAATGGCTCAGGTACCAGTAGGCCCACAGGCTATGTTAGTAGAGGCAGTAAAGCAATTAGGTGACAGCATGCGAGAACAGGCACAGGCTGTGAAAGAGCATGTTCAGTCTACACAGAGGCAGGTCCTTGCAGCTCTTGCTCCTTTGCAAACCGCCGGTGGTCCAGTACCACCCCCTAGTAACCAATTACCACACCGCTGCCGATCGTTGTGGTGCTTTTGGACACGTGAGACGACACTGCAAAGCTGCGGCAGTATGGTGCTCAAATTGTCAGTCGAACAATCACAAGGAAGCGGCATGTCGACAGAAGCAGCAGGAGGTGCAGCGGAGGGAGCGGGTGCTCAGCAGGCAGGTGGACATGGCAGTGGAGATGATCGCGGCCTTAAAGCAGCGCCTCAGCAAGTTCGAGGAGGAGACAGAAAAAGAATTGCAGGGAAAAGCCAGGCTCCAGCACTTCATTGAGAACCTGCTGCAGCGCATGGACCTGGCAGAGAGGCAGCTAGAGTATTACCAAAACCAGCAGATCGCCTGCAGCTGTATAGCAGATGTTACACGCTCTTGCCTAACTAGTAATCATGTGTCTCATCCATTTGTGGTGAATGGTCAGTGGCAAAAAGAAAAGGGGGAGAGTAAGGGGCGGCAAAGACAGAAACGGTACCAGGAGGATGCCACTGACACTGACGGCACGGGTAATAGCAGTAGTATAAGTGACACAGGTGCGGGGCGGCGGGCACCAGTGTCCTGGAAATGTGATGGTGAAAAGGACTGTGACAGTGCACAAGATGAAGAGAATTGCGGCATTGTGACTTGTAGTGCAGCAGAATTTACATGCAGTAGTGGGCAATGTATTTCCAAAAGCTTTGTCTGCAATGGTCAAGGTGACTGCTCCGACCACTCGGATGTATCTTTGGAGCAGTGTGGCCGCCAGCCTGCACCTCTGGTGAAGTGTTCTGTGAGTGAGGTGCAGTGCGGCTCAGGTGAAAAGGACTATGACAGAGATCCTGATTGCAAGGATGGAAGTGATGAAATTAACTGCCCTTCTCAGACTTGCAGGCCAGACCAGTTCAGATGGGAAGATGGGAACTGTGCCCATGGGAGTAGGCAGTGCAGTGGTGTGAGAGACTGTCTGGATGGCACTGATGAAGCAAACTGGAACAATGTTATTCAGTGCTCTGGACCTGGCAAATTCAAGTGCAGAAGTGGAGAATGCATAGATATCAATAAAGTGTGTAACCAGCAGAGAGACTGCAAGGACTGGGGTGATGAGCCCCTGAAGGAATGCAACAGACATGAATGTGACTGTCCAGCTGGGTTTGAGTTTGTAGACAAGAGAAACTGTGGACATTTTCATAAATGTCAAAACCCTGGTATCTGTAGTCAAATATGTATCAACCTGAAAGGTGGCTACAAATGTGAACGTAGCCGTGGATATCAGATGATTCCTGCTACAGGAACCTGGAAAAGGCCATACCGGTACAAAAATACAAATAATACCTGTGATTACAATGACGCTGCTAAGCAGGGTTTAGGGGTTCATAGCATGGAGATGATGAGGAACCACCCGCGACACGTCATTACATTAAGTCTGAAAATGATAATAAATGTATTATGAGAGTACTGTACCGAGATACAAAAACGGGACAATGGCTGGGGCCTGCTGATGTGATTTATATGGGGCGAGGTTATGTGTGTATCTCTTCCCCTACAGGGCCAACCTGGGTTCCTAGTCGATGTGTTAAACCAGCCATTGAAGAAAAGTCATCAAGTACGAATAACAGCAACCATGGCTGATCTAACGGCACAAGGGATTCTGGTTGCATTATCTTTGACAATGACGGTTGGACGTAATAGTGCCATCCTAAGCAAAAGCGATCCTCAAACCAATATGTGGGTCACTTGGGCAAATGAAACCGGACAAAGTTCATTTTGCCTATTCCTCGCTTCTGTGTCTGATCCTTTCGTTGATGAGTTGATTATGTTTGAAATGGTTAAGAGATCATACGCAAAAAATTGTAGTACGAGATAGTTGGTTTGAAGGTTGGTTTAAATCTGTTTTTGGGAACATGGGTGGATGGTTTTTTCTTCGTCAAAAAGGAACTTCGTTTTCTACTTATAGTTATATTGATTATAGTTGCTGCAAAATAAAAACGGGGGAATTGTGGAGGAATCGTTAAGTGAGGCAGGACATGTGAATGTTGCAAATGCATTTGAAATAGAGCAATCCACCCCCCCAAGGAAACAGAACAAAGGCCCCCTCCCTCACCTCTGGCACCAGAATCCAAAATACCTGTATTGATCAAGATGAGAAAAGGCTACTTTGAAAATTAAAAGGTCAACGGGCAAGGCTGAAAGAAATTGTACGTCACTCTATCTGCAACGTAAATGCGTGAAGGACTGCTGCATCCCGGCCAACCGCTTAAGATTTCACAATTCAGAAACGCTGTTTGTTGAGAGCTACAATCATCCCCAGCCCATGCTTCCTAAGGAGCAAGTAAGACCATGTCCAACACGATGTGATCCCATGTCAGGTCATCTTGGCTCAAGATCACAGATTCACAGAATCACAGAATCACAGAATTTCTAGGTTGGAAGAGACCTCAAGATCATCGAGTCCAACCTCTAACCTAACACTAACAGTCCCCACTAAACCATATCCCTAAGCTCTACATCTAAACGTCTTTTAAAGACCTCCAGGGATGGTGACTCCACCACTTCCCTGGGCAGCCCGTTCCAATGTCTAACAACCCTTTCAGTAAAGAAGTTCTTCCAAATATCCAACCTAAAACTCCCCTGGCGCAACTTAAGCCCATTCCCCCTCGTCCTGTCACCAGGCACGTGGGAGAATAGACCAATCCCCACCTCACTACAGCCTCCTTTAAGGTATCTGTAAAGAGCAATAAGGTCATAAGCATCTGTGATGTTCAAAAGCCATTAGACAGTAGCCGTGCTGCAAGGAATGTAGAAAGCAGATTTTGTACCACATTAATATTTTCCTCTTTTGGATTTTTTCCCATCCTGCCGAGGGACTCCTGATGTGCTCTGGACTTATTTCACTTTCAGAGGCCTGGGTATCCCGCTAACTTGGAGACATGCTTTAAGGACAAGATTAGTCTGCCTGTGCAATGTCTGTCTATTAGCATGTTATGGAAGAACCTCAGCTACTTTTAAGGGGTGTTGTCCATTTTCCAGTTGCAAAAATATTTCTACAGTGACCACCATGAAGTACCTAACTGTAATGCCTAGAAGGCTAGCCTGCAATTCTCTTGATGGTGATGTGGAACACCGGTCTCCTCGTCTCCTCTGAATTGTCTTCTGGGGAAACTGCTCTCTCCCCCTTGATGATATAGCAAATTTTTCTTATCCAGGCACACAGTATTATATGTTTAATATCTTAAGTATCTTAGAATCATCAAGTCATAGAATTCTAGACAGATTAAGGTTGGAAAAGACCTCCAAGGTCATCTGGGCCAACCATCACCCTACTACCAATGACACCCACTAAACCATGTCCCTAAGCGCCAAGTCCAAATTTTACTTTAACACCCCCAGGGATGTTGATGCAACCACCTCCCTGGTCAACCCGTTCAAATGCCTGACCACTCTTTCTGAGAAGAAACGTCTCCTACTTGTTTTAATTGTTGAAGAGTAGTGCTCTTTTTTCCATTCTTTTTTTCTTTTTCTTTTTTTTTTCTTCCTAATCATTGAAGAGTACAGGGCATGAAGTTTCCCTTCTTCCCCTCACCAGGAACATCACCTGACTGCCAGGACTTTTCAATTATGATGGAAAGAGGCTTGGCAACTACATCAGGCCGTTCCCTCAGGACCCTGGGATGCATGTCATCGGGTCCCATAGACTTGTACCTGTTTAGGTTCATCAGGTGGTCTCGAACCTGTTCTTCACTTACAGTTGGTGGGACTTTGATCCCCCAGCCTCCATCTACGGGTTCAGGGAAATGAAAGACTTGGGAAGATCGCCTACCAGTGTAGACAGAGGCAAAGAAGTTATTGAGTACCTCAGACTTCTCCATGTCTGTCATTACCAATTACTCAGATACAGAAACTCACTGCTAATAGAAGAAACTAGCCACCTATAATCGCTGACACACTCCTATTTTCACCCCTCGGTCTATTTTCACAAATGTTAAAGGCGCACTGTGGACCCTGGGGGCTCCTGCTGTCACCCCAGTGCAGCAGCCCAAAGGAAGCTGGGGCCTCTCTTGTGCTCTTCCACGAGGCTCTGTGCAGAAGGGATGCCACCTCTGGCACAAGGGCTGGGGGATGGGAAAAAGGTACTCACACAAGCCCTGAGAATTGGCAACAGAATGGTTTATTGCCGGCATGTCTATGGTGTCTGGGGGCTCCAAGCTAATGCTTGGCATGGAGCCTGTGCGACAACAAGTAGGGGGCTGGCCGGACACTCCTGCGACACCGTTTTTGTGCACGGAGAGCAGAGAGCAAAGATGCACCGCGGTAGTCCCATGCCTGTTCTGGACGAGGTATGTCCACTTCCATTGGTTCGTCCACGTTTGCTGGAGGTTCCACTTCCATGGGTTCTTCAGTGTTGGGCAGGAGGCTCAGCCAGTCCTTGCCTGGGACTGCCCAAACAGGATGCCTTCCATGCGTCAGGTTTCCAGGCTGGGGTGCCGAACCACGGGGGCGTCCATTTCCACGCCTACGTGCGCTGTCAGGTTGATTTCTGTGCGCGGCTCCGATGTTGCCATCTTGTTTCTGGCCGTGGCTGGGTCCCGCACTGTGGTATGGACGATACGCGTGCCTGTGCTCCCTGCGGCTGTCCGCCTGGTCCTGCTGCCTTCTCCCCGTGCTGCCGTTGTGCCCATGGTAGTAAGGCGCAGACCCGCTGTTGCCGTGCTGTCTGTCAGAAGGACCGTGCATGACCTGGAGTGGCTGATGACCGAGTCCATGGTTTCTTGGCACAGGACGCACAGTGTGCCTTCCATCGGGGAAGTTTTGAGACCGAGGTGCTGAACCGGAGGGTTGTCCACTTCCACGCCTCGGTGCCATGCCACTGGGTGTTTGGTTTCCACGCGTGAGTCCGATGTTGCCATCTCTGTTATGGCCGTGGCTGGGTCCCGCACTCTGTTGTGGACCATAGGCATGGCTGTGCTGCACACGGCCGCCTGCCTGATGCTGCTGCATTCTCCCCGTGCCCCCGTTGTGCCGCTGGGAAGGCGCAGGCCCCCTGTTGTTGGATGGCTGAGGGGCCGGCCCGTTCCCTGCGTCGTTGCGGTGCCAATGGTAGCGCTTATAGGTGTTTGTGGGCTGAGGGGCCGGCCCGTTCCCTGCGTCGTTGCGGTGCCAGTGGTAGCGCTTATAGGTGTTTGTGGGCTGCATGCCATAGCTCCATCCTCGGGCACTGGTGTCACTTGTGCTGCCAACGCTCTGCCTCCACCAATAATTCTTCTCCTTCGCATCAGCTGCCTTCTTTCTTGGTGCTTGCTGCGGCTGCATAGCTGTCTGCTCACACCAAAAAGGGCTGCCTCTCGCTTCGCTGCTTTGGCTCTTCTTCGCCTCACAAGTTGGCTCTCAGAGTGCCTAGAAGCTCAGCGAGTGGCGGGCCAGTGGCAGGGGGGGCTTTTTATAGGGTCCCGAGCAAAGGCGGGGCAGTGGTGGCCATTGTGACCTCAGCCAGCCTCTGTGACGGAGTTGCCCATGCGTGGCCAAAGGCAGCTGTGTTGGGAGCAGCCTGGAAGATGCCCTCATGTGGAGGAATCGTTAAGTGAGGCAGGACATGTGGATGTTGAGCAGTTGGGAGACAATGGGCTGGTGAAGCACCGTACTCAACTCACATGAGCCTTGGCACGTATGCAGCTGGCTGAGAGCCAGTCAGGCTCAAGGACACGATGCCCTTGGGCCATCGGGAAAGTCCCTAAGGTGGGACAGGTAGCCAAAAGAAGGAGGGCCAGACTGAAAAGCCCGGGAAGTGTTAACCTATCCTGAGCTTAGTTTCTGCAATATGTATGAGTTGATTATGTTCAAACTAGATAAAAGACGACTGAGCTATCCATTAAAGTTGAAGTTCACTGTTCACTCATATTGATGTGCTGGGTCTTCCTTCCGTCGGCAACAAATTGGCGCCCGAACAGGGACAAGTCTGAACAGGATTTGGACACTGCTGGCAGTGATCCAGGGCCACGGTTGGACGGAATAAAGGAGAAGCCGGTCCTGCAACGCAGCCCAGGAGGTGAAAAGGACAAGAATCCCTGCACCCGCGCCGGGAAGGTGAAAAGGACGTGGAGTCCCCCGCACCCGGGAGTGGATCCCGCCGGTCGCGCGTCGCCGAGATCTGCAGCTCGGAAGGTGAAGGGAGTCCCCGCACCCGGGATGAGCCTATTTAGGGTCCCGCCGGAAAAGCACCGCCGAGGTCTTTGCAAAGGCTGCAATCGACGTATATAAAGGTATGAAAAGATAAGCGGCGTATTATTTGCTCAAATGCTTTTTAGAAAAGCGGAGCATTTTAGATACAGATTGTAGAAAAAGATTTGCCAGGGTTATTAGTATATGGGATAGCTAAGGGTTGTTTTACAAGTCCTGATACAGTTTTTGAACAAACAGAGTGACGTAAATTTGGAAATAAATTGTTTGATGATGTTAGGAACGATGTTAAGTTTACTGGGAGATTTGATGAGGCCATGGAGAGTAGTGGCTAATGCATTAGCCACACATAAAGATGAACAAAGAGTTGCCGCTGCTGCAACAGAGTGGTCAGGACCACCAAGAAGGGTTAATAATGATAATCCACAGCAAATAAATATGGAAGGAACAGATTGCCCGTTGCCACCTTCCGTTAGAACTTCTACTATTACACAGGGGGTCTCGGGAAAATTGGAGGTGCCTGTGACAATGTCCTCTGATACAGAGGAGGAGCTTTCATTACCAGCAGCTCCAACCGCTCCAATAGAAAGTGAGGAAGGAGCAAGTGAAAGGACCAGTGCTAACTCATTTCCATCAAAAATCCCTTCACAACGGGGGCGCAGGGAAGAGAAGGTCTGCAGCCATCGAAGGCCTTTGCTGTTACGCCCCCTGTTGACCTGAACGTGCCTTTTGACCCAGGCCCTATTGGCCTTGGAAAGGAGCGATGGAGGCAAATAGCAAATGAGGCACTGCGTGAAGGGAATTATGAAACGGCAGCACAGTTAACACAAGGTTTTCCGGTAGTATACTCGCCAACAGATGCACAGGGGAATGTGACCGTTAATATGACAAATTTAGACTGGAAACTATTAACTCCATTGCGATCTACCGTAAATGATTCTGGTTTAAAGGGGGAACCTACTCGGCAAATGTTAGATTATATTTGGGGAACTAATCTATTGCTCCCCGGGGACATACGTGGTATAATGAAGCTGATCCTAACACAACATCAACAGCTTCTTTTTAATGCGCATTGGCAAAGTGTTTGTCAAGAGGCAGTAGCTGCGATAAGGGCACCTGGAGATCCGTTGTATGGTGTCACGTTGGAGGAATTGATGGGACTCGGACCATATTATAGATTAGAGACACAAGCGTTGCTGGGTCCAGACAAAGCTAAAGAATCAATGAGATTGGCTCGAAGAGCCTTGGACCAAATTAGAGAGCCAGGGGGGATACCATCCTATATGGGCATCAAGCAAGGAAGGGAGGAACCATTTGGGTTGTTTATTGATCGAGTAGCAAACGCAATAGAAGCGGCTGGGGTACCTGATTATCTAAAGGGCACTATTCTAAGGCAGTGTGCAATTCAAACACCCTCAGGTGGAGGAAGGAGGAGGGTTGGGGGGGCTGAGGGCCCCTTTTCTGGGGCTGGGTCCCCCGGGCCATTTGGCTTGCCAGGGAGAAAGGCTGTCCTTTGGCCACAGGGACTGCCCTCCACCTCCCATCCTGTGCCCTGGGTTTATGTTTAACACTGATTTTTATGTAATTAACATTATTTTACAGAGAGGAACAGAAGCAAGGTGCATCTTCAGCCCTAATTTCCATGTGCGCTTTGTGTTCTGAGTGAAGAATTTCTTCCTCACATCACATCTAATCTAAGTCTTCCCTCCGTTTGCTCAAAGCCATCACTCCTTGTTCCACTGCTACACTCCCTGACAGAGTCCGTCTCCAGCTTGCTTTTAGGCCCCCTTGATAGATTAGGTTAGGTGGCAAAACCGCAGGACCTTGCAAATTGAAGCCTCATCTACCTTGTTCCACATGTTCCACGCAACATTTTCCAGCTCAGGCTCGATCCTCTCACCAGTGTAACAGAGAAGCATAGAAACATTCAACGTCTAATCACGTCTAATCTAAGACCATCTTCAAGAACTGAACGTTGTGATGACAGAAAAGACAAGAGATTATTTTTTTTTAATTTTGCATTTGTATCCTAGCAGTTTGATAGTGTTTTCTTTAATGACAATTTTCTACTCTTTTTTCCACACTTTGTTAAACTTCTTTTGTAGTTACGTAGACGACAAATGACATTAAAACTTGTTAGTTTGGGCCCCAAACTTTTGCCGTCGTATAGAGCACTGCAAATGACACAATCTCACCTAAGGTATCTTTCTTGAATTCAGTGCTTGATGAGAAAATAAGGCTTTTTGCTTTCCTGTCCTATTCAGAGCTATGATGAGTGTCCTGTAGGGACAATGGGGCTTGTAAAAGCCTCACAGCAGCAGCTCTCACATTGTACACAATATCACTGCTGAAGTATCTTGGATCTGTTTGCTCTTCGCTAGCTTCCGTGACAGGACTTGCACTGATTACCACTGTGTCCTGAGTCTCTGTCATCTCTTTGTGCTTACACTTAGGTAGTATTCTTGCAGAGTATAAAAGCTGTGAACACCAACCATCCGGTCTCCTACTGTATCTGATTTGGTGTTTTCATAGACATGCCAACTCAACTGAAACCATAATAGGGGATGCAAGAGATGGTATCATCAAGTGAGGCTCTACATGTCATAGAAAACCTTAATTCATGGATTTCCTTTTGAGTATGAGAACAAATTGAGTCCAGGATGGAAGGAATTAGAGAACAGCACTTGTGGGATAACAGCAGATGTGCTGCAAACACAGGAGTACAGCAGCACTGCAAATAAAACTACAGTAACAGCCAGCAGTTTGGAAAGAGATGCTTGCAACAGCATGGAGCATCCAGTTACATGGATGTAAGTTTAAGGAGAGACCCCGGAGTGACAGCAAAGGGTAAGATGATTCTTCAGGCAAGTCTGCGTGAGATCTGAGAGTGGTGGTCCTCCGGCCACAGGCTGGCAGGGAGGTCACGCACCGCCTACTGCCGTGTGCCGTGGCAGCCCTGCTCCCCCTCTCACCTTTTGAGCTGAAGGGTATGGCCACAGCTCGGACTTTACACAGAGGTTACGGGATGCACTGATGGTGATGGCTTGCTGGAGAGAGAAGCAAACAGCCTTCGTATCCTCCTACCAACATAATGAGCACAAATTAAAAGTCAGAATTTAATGTTTTCTTCGGACTGTGCTCTGCTTTGAGCGCAGGGCGAGCAAGATGATCTCCATCAGTTACGAGGTAACTGATGCATACGAGCATCAGTACATAGGTTGAGTTCCCCATTCACCACACTGCCTCGTTCAGCCTGAAGAGGTAACGCATGCTGCTTCATAACATTTAAAACACTCAGTACTTTGCTGCCATGATGTTAACACGAGCATTCAGAGTCCTGTTTCCCACACCATCCTTAGATCCATTCCAGGGGTCCCCACCAAACTGCCAAACCAACAGGGCGGCCACTCCTTTGTGAAGATACTGCTGGATGCGGAACAAGGGCTGCGGCACATTGCTCTGTATTTATCACACTGAGCTTTCTTTGGCCTTGTTTCCCAACATGCATTTTCATCTCTTATAAGCACAGCGAGTTACTGTGGATCTTCTCTGCAATCATTTAGCAAATCACACCTAAACTGATCCATTAGATGTAAACAACACCAGTACGCCTCTGTGCATCCTGATATCCCGCCTCAGATGTCCTTCCTGATTTTTGTGCAAATGCATTTGAAATAGAGCAATCCACCCCCCCCAAGGAAACAGAACAAAGGCCCCCTCCCTCACCTCTGGCACCAGAATCCAAAATACCTGTATTGATCAAGATGAGAAAAGGCTACTTTGAAAATTAAAAGGTCAACGGGCAAGGCTGAAAGAAATTGTACGTCACTCTATCTGCAACGTAAATGCGTGAAGGACTGCTGCATCCCGGCCAACCGCTTAAGATTTCACAATTCAGAAACGCTGTTTGTTGAGAGCTACAATCATCCCCAGCCCATGCTTCCTAAGGAGCAAGTAAGACCATGTCCAACACGATGTGATCCCATGTCAGGTCATCTTGGCTCAAGATCACAGATTCACAGAATCACAGAATTTCTAGGTTGGAAGAGACCTCAAGACCATCGACTCCAACCTCTGACCTAACACTAACAGTCCCCACTAAACCATATCCCTAAGCTCTACATCTAAACGTCTTTTAAAGACCTCCAGGGATGGTGACTCCACCACTTCCCTGGGCAGCCCGTTCCAGTGTCTAACAACCCTTTCAGTAAAGAAGTTCTTCCAAATATCCAACCTAAAACTCCCCTGGCGCAACTTAAGCCCATTCCCCCTCGTCCTGTCACCAGGCACGTGGGAGAACAGGCCAACCCCCACCTCGCTACAGCCTCCTTTAAGGTACCTGTAGAGAGCAATAAGGTCATAAGCATCTGTGATGTTCAAAAGCCATTAGACAGTAGCCGTGCTGCAAGGAATGTAGAAAGCAGATTTTGTACCACATTAATATTTTCCTCTTTTGGATTTTTTCCCATCCTGCCGAGGGACTCCTGATGTGCTCTGGACTTATTTCACTTTCAGAGGCCTGGGTATCCCGCTAACTTGGAGACATGCTTTAAGGACAAGATTAGTCTGCCTGTGCAATGTCTGTCTATTAGCATGTTATGGAAGAACCTCAGCTACTTTTAAGGGGTGTTGTCCATTTTCCACTTGCAAAAATATTTCTACAGTGACCACCATGAAGTACCTAACTGTAATGCCTAGAAGGCTAGCCTGCAATTCTCTTGATGGTGATGTGGAACACCGGTCTCCTCGTCTCCTCTGAATTGTCTTCTGGGGAAACTGCTCTCTCCCCCTTGATGATATAGCAAATTTTTCTCATCCAGGCACACAGTATTATATGTTTAATATCTTAAGTATCTTAGAATCATCAAGTCATAGAATTCTAGAAAGATTAAGGTTGGAAAAGACCTCCAAGGTCATCTGGGCCAACCATCACCCTACTACCAATGACACCCACTAAACCATGTCCCTAAGCGCCAAGTCCAAATTTAACTTTAACACCCCCAGGGATGTTGATGCAACCACCTCCCTGGTCAACCCGTTCAAATGCCTGACCACCCTTTCTGAGAAGAAACGTCTCCTACTTGTTTTAATTGTTGAAGAGTAGTGCTCTTTTTTCCATTCTTTTTTTCTTTTTTTTTTTTTTTCTTTTTTTTTCTTCCTAATCATTGAAGAGTACAGGGCATGAAGTTTCCCTTCTTCCCCTCACCAGGAACATCACCTGACTGCCAGGACTTTTCAATTATGATGGAAAGAGGCTTGGCAACTACATCAGGCCGTTCCCTCAGGACCCTGGGATGCATGTCATCGGGTCCCACAGACTTGTACCTGTTTACGTTCATCAGGTGGTCTCGAACCTGCTCTTCACTTACAGTTGGTGGGACTTTGATCCCCCAGCCTCCATCTACGGGTTCAGGGAAATGAAAGACTTGGGAAGATCGCCTACCAGTGTAGACAGAGGCAAAGAAGTTATTGAGTACCTCCGACTTCTCCATGTCTGTCATTACCAATTACTCAGATACAGAAACTCACTGCTAATGGAAGAAACTAGCCACCTATAATCGCTGACACACTCCTATTTTCACCCCTCGGTCTATTTTCACAAATGTTAAAGGCGCACTGTGGGCCCTGGGGGCTCCTGCTGTCACCCCAGTGCAGCAGCCCAAAGGAAGCTGGGGCCTCTCTTGTGCTCTTCCACGAGGCTCTGTGCAGAAGGGATGCCACCTCTGGCACAAGGGCTGGGGGATGGGAAAAAGGTACTCACACAAGCCCTGAGAATTGGCAACAGAATGGTTTATTGCCGGCATGTCTATGGTGTCTGGGGGCTCCAAGCTAATGCTTGGCATGGAGCCTGTGCGACAACAAGTAGGGGGCTGGCCGGACACTCCTGCGACACCGTTTTTGTGCACGGAGAGCAGAGAGCAAAGATGCACCGCGGTAGTCCCATGCCTGTTCTGGACGAGGTATGTCCACTTCCATTGGTTCGTCCACGTTTGCTGGAGGTTCCACTTCCATGGGTTCTTCAGTGTTGGGCAGGAGGCTCAGCCAGTCCTTGCCTGGGACTGCCCAAACAGGATGCCTTCCATGCGTCAGGTTTCCAGGCTGGGGTGCCGAACCACGGGGGCGTCCATTTCCACGCCTACGTGCGCTGTCAGGTTGATTTCTGTGCGCGGCTCCGATGTTGCCATCTTGTTTCTGGCCGTGGCTGGGTCCCGCACTGTGGTATGGACGATACGCGTGCCTGTGCTCCCTGCGGCTGTCCGCCTGGTCCTGCTGCCTTCTCCCCGTGCTGCCGTTGTGCCCATGGTAGTAAGGCGCAGACCCGCTGTTGCCGTGCTGTCTGTCAGAAGGACCGTGCGTGACCTGGAGTGGCTGATGACCTTGTCCATCCCTTCTTGGCACAGGACGCACAGTGTGCCTTCCATCGGGGAAGTTTTGAGACCGGGGTGCTGAACCGGAGGGTTGTCCACTTTCACGCCTCGGTGCCATGCCACTGGGTGTTTGGTTTCCACGCGTGAGTCCGATGTTGCCATCTCTGTTACGGCCGTGGCTGGGTCCCGCACTCTGTTGTGGACCATAGGCATGGCTGTGCTGCACACGGCCGCCTGCCTGATGCTGCTGCATTCTCCCCGTGCCCCCGCTGTGCCGCTGGGAAGGCGCAGGCCCCCTGTTGTTGGATGGCTGAGGGGCCGGCCCGTTCCCTGCGTCGTTGCGGTGCCAATGGTAGCGCTTATAGGTGTTTGTGGGCTGAGGGGCCGGCCCGTTCCCTGCGTCGTTGCGGTGCCAGTGGTAGCGCTTATAGGTGTTTGTGGGCTGCATGCCATAGCTCCATCCTCGGGCACTGGTGTCACTTGTGCTGCCAGCGCTCTGCCTCCACCAATAATGCTTCTTCTCATCAGCTGCCTTCTTTCTTGGTGCTTGCTGCGGCTGCATAGCTGTCTGCTCACACCAAAAAGGGCTGCCTCTCGCTTCGCTGCTTTGGCTCTTCTTAGCCTCACAAGTTGGCTCTCAGAGTGCCTAGAAGCTCAGCGAGTGGCGGGCCAGTGGCAGGGGGGGCTTTTTATAGGGTCCCGAGCAAAGGCGGGGCAGTGGTGGCCATTGTGACCTCAGCCAGCCTCTGTGACGGAGTTGCCCATGCGTGGCCAAAGGCAGCTGTGTTGGGAGCAGCCTGGAAGATGCCCTCATGTGGAGGAATCGTTAAGTGAGGCAGGACATGTGGATGTTGAGCAGTTGGGAGACAATGGGCTGGTGAAGCACCGTACTCAACTCACATGAGCCTTGGCACGTATGCAGCTGGCTGAGAGCCAGTCAGGCTCAAGGACACGATGCCCTTGGGCCATCGGGAAAGTCCCTAAGGTGGGACAGGTAGCCAAAAGAAGGAGGGCCAGACTGAAAAGCCCGGGAAGTGTTAACCAATCCTGAGCTTAGTTTCTGCAATATGTATGAGTTGATTATGTTCAAACTAGATAAAAGACGACTGAGCTATCCATTAAAGTTGAAGTTCACTGTTCACACATATTGGTGTGCTGGGTCTTCCTTCCGTCGGCAACAAATTGGCGCCCGAACAGGGACAAGTCTGAACAGGATTTGGACACTGCTGGCAGTGATCCAGGGCCACGGTTGGACGGAATAAAGGAGAAGCCGGTCCTGCAACGCAGCCCAGGAGGTGAAAAGGACAAGAATCCCTGCACCCGCGCCGGGAAGGTGAAAAGGACGTGGAGTCCCCCGCACCCGGGAGAGGATCCCGCCGGTCGCGCGTCGCCGAGATCTGCAGCTCGGAAGGTGAAAGGGAGTCCCCGCACCCGGGATGAGCCTATTTAGGGTCCCGCCGGAAAAGCACTGCCGAGGTCTTTGCAAAGGCTGCAATCGACGTATATAAAGGTATGAAAAGATAAGCGGCGTATTATTTGCTCAAATGCTTTTTAGAAAAGCGGAGCATTTTAGATACAGATTGTAGAAAAAGATTTGCCAGGGTTATTAGTATATGGGATAGCTAAGGGTTGTTTTACAAGTCCTGATACAGTTTTTGAACAAACAGAGTGACGTAAATTTGGAAATAAATTGTTTGATGATGTTAGGAACGATGTTAAGTTTACTGGGAGATTTGATGAGGCCATGGAGAGTAGTGGCTAATGCATTAGCCACACATAAAGATGAACAAAGAGTTGCCGCTGCTGCAACAGAGTGGTCAGGACCACCAAGAAGGGTTAATAATGATAATCCACAGCAAATAAATATGGAAGGAACAGATTGCCCGTTGCCAGCTTCCGTTAGAACTTCTACTATTACACAGGGGGTCTCGGGAAAATTGGAGGTGCCTGTGACAATGTCCTCTGTAGCAGAGGAGGAGCTTTCATTACCAGCAGCTCCAACCGCTCCAATAGAAAGTGAGGAAGGAGCAAGTGAAAGGACCAGTGCTAACTCATTTCCATCAAATATAAATCCCTTCACAACGGGGGCGCAGGGAAGAGAAGGTCTGCAGCCATCGAAGGCCTTTGCTGTTACGCCCCCTGTTGACCTGAACGTGCCTTTTGACCCAGGCCCTATTGGCCTTGGAAAGGAGCGATGGAGGCAAATAGCAAATGAGGCACTGCGTGAAGGGAATTATGAAACGGCAGCACAGTTAACACAAGGTTTTCCGGTAGTATACTCGCCAACAGATGCACAGGGGAATGTGACCGTTAATATGACAAATTTAGACTGGAAACTATTAACTCCATTGCGATCTACCGTAAATGATTCTGGTTTAAAGGGGGAACCTACTCGGCAAATGTTAGATTATATTTGGGGAACTAATATATTGCTCCCCGGGGACATACGTGGTATAATGAAGCTGATCCTAACACAACATCAACAGCTTCTTTTTAATGCGCATTGGCAAAGTGTTTGTCAAGAGGCAGTAGCTGTGATAAGGGCACCTGGAGATCCGTTGTATGGTGTCACGTTGGAGGAATTGATGGGACTCGGACCATATTATAGATTAGAGACACAAGCGTTGCTGGGTCCAGACAAAGCTAAAGAATCAATGAGATTGGCTCGAAGAGCCTTGGACCAAATTAGAGAGCCAGGGGGGATACCATCCTATATGGGCATCAAGCAAGGAAGGGAGGAACCATTTGGGTTGTTTATTGATCGAGTAGCAAACGCAATAGAAGCGGCTGGGGTACCTGATTATCTAAAGGGCACTATTCTAAGGCAGTGTGCAATTCAAAACTGCAACCCTTTGACTCATAGTATATTAGCTACGTTACCGGGGACATGGACAATTGAGGAAGGGTTGGAAAGAATGGCTCAGGTACCAGTAGGCCCACAGGCTATGTTAGTAGAGGCAGTAAAGCAATTAGGTGACAGCATGCGAGAACAGGCACAGGCTGTGAAAGAGCATGTTCAGTCTACACAGAGGCAGGTCCTTGCAGCTCTTGCTCCTTTGCAAACCGCCGGTGGTCCAGTACCACCCCCTAGTAACCAATTACCACACCGCTGCCGATCGTTGTGGTGCTTTTGGACACGTGAGACGACACTGCAAAGCTGGGGCAGTATGGTGCTCAAATTGTCAGTCGAACAATCACAAGGAAGCGGCATGTCGACAGAAGCAGCAGGAGGTGCAGCGGAGGGAGCGGGTGCTCAGCAGGCAGGTGGACATGGCAGTGGAGATGATCGCGGCCTTAAAGCAGCGCCTCAGCAAGTTCGAGGAGGAGACAGAAAAAGAATTGCAGGGAAAAGCCAGGCTCCAGCACTTCATTGAGAACCTGCTGCAGCGCATGGACCTGGCAGAGAGGCAGCTAGAGTATTACCAAAACCAGCAGATCGCCTGCAGCTGTATAGCAGATGTTACACGCTCTTGCCTAACTAGTAATCATGTGTCTCATCCATTTGTGGTGAATGGTCAGTGGCAAAAAGAAAAGGGGGAGAGTAAGGGGCGGCAAAGACAGAAACGGTACCAGGAGGACGCCACTGACACTGACGGCACGGGTAATAGCAGGAGTATAAGTGACACAGGTGCGGGGCGGCGGGCACCAGTGTCCTGGAAATGTGATGGTGAAAAGGACTGTGACAGTGCACAAGATGAAGAGAATTGCGGCATTGTGACTTGTAGTGCAGCAGAATTTACATGCAGTAGTGGGCAATGTATTTCCAAAAGCTTTGTCTGCAATGGTCAAGGTGACTGCTCCGACCACTCGGATGTATCTTTGGAGCAGTGTGGCCGCCAGCCTGCACCTCTGGTGAAGTGTTATGTGAGTGAGGTGCAGTGCGGCTCAGGTGAAAAGGACTATGACAGAGATCCTGATTGCAAGGATGGAAGTGATGAAATTAACTGCCCTTCTCAGACTTGCAGGCCAGACCAGTTCAGATGGGAAGATGGGAACTGTGTCCATGGGAGAAGGCAGTGCAGTGGTGTGAGAGACTGTCTGGATGGCACTGATGAAGCAAACTGGAACAATGTTATTCAGTGCTCTGGACCTGGCAAATTCAAGTGCAGAAGTGGAAAATGCATAGATATCAATAAAGTGTGTAACCAGCAGAGAGACTGCAAGGACTGGGGTGATGAGCCCCTGAAGGAATGCAACATACATGAATGTGACTGTCCAGCTGGGTTTGAGTTTGTAGACAAGAGAAACTGTGGACATTTTCATAAATGTCAAAACCCTGGTATCTGTAGTCAAATATGTATCAACCTGAAAGGTGGCTACAAATGTGAACGTAGCCGTGGATATCAGATGATTCCTGCTACAGGAACCTGGAAAAGGCCATACCGGTACAAAAATACAAACAATACCTGTGATTACAATGACGCTGCTAAGCAGGGTTTAGGGGTTCATAGCATGGAGATGATGAGGAACCACCCGCGACACGTCATTACATTAAGTCTGAAAATGATAATAAATGTATTACGAGAGTACTGTACCGAGATACAAAAACGGGACAATGGCTGGGGCCTGCTGATGTGATTTATATGGGGCGAGGTTATGTGTGTATCTCTTCCCCTACAGGCCCAACCTGGGTTCCTAGTCGATGTGTTAAACCAGCCATTGAAGAAAAGTCATCAAGTACGAATAACAGCAACCATGGCTGATCTAACGGCACAAGGGATTCTGGTTGCATTATCTTTGACAATGACGGTTGGACGTAATAGTGCCATCCTAAGCAAAATCGATCCTCAAACCAATATGTGGGTCACTTGGGCAAATGAAACCGGACAAAGTTCATTTTGCCTATTCCTCGCTTCTGTGTCTGATCCTTTCGTTGATGAGTTGATTATGTTTGAAATGGTTAAGAGATCATACGCAAAAAATTGTAGTACGAGATAGTTGGTTTGAAGGTTGGTTTAAATCTGTTTTTGGGAACATGGGTGGATGGTTTTTTCTTCGTCAAAGAGGAACTTCGTTTTCTACTTATAGTTATATTGATTATAGTTGCTGCAAAATAAAAACGGGGGAATTGTGGAGGAATCGTTAAGTGAGGCAGGACATGTGAATGTTGCAAATGCATTTGAAATAGAGCAATCCACCCCCCCAAGGAAACAGAACAAAGGCCCCCTCCCTCACCTCTGGCACCAGAATCCAAAATACCTGTATTGATCAAGATGAGAAAAGGCTACTTTGAAAATTAAAAGGTCAACGGGCAAGGCTGAAAGAAGTTGTACATCGCTCTATCTGCAACGTAAATGCGTGAAGGACTGCTGCATCCCGGCCAACCGCTTAAGATTTCACAATTCAGAAACGCTGTTTGTTGAGAGCTACAATCATCCCCAGCCCATGCTTCCTAAGGAGCAAGTAAGACCATGTCCAACACGATGTGATCCCATGTCAGGTCATCTTGGCTCAAGATCACAGAATCACAGAATTTCTAGGTTGGAAGAGACCTCAAGATCATCGAGTCCAACCTCTAACCTAACACTAACAGTCCCCACTAAACCATATCCCTAAGCTCTACATCTAAACGTCTTTTAAAGACCTCCAGGGATGGTGACTCCACCACTTCCCTGGGCAGCCCGTTCCAGTGCCTAACAACCCTTTCAGTAAAGAAGTTCTTCCAAATATCCAACCTAAAACTCCCCTGGCGCAACTTAAGCCCATTCCCCCTCGTCCTGTCACCAGGCACGTGGGAGAACAGGCCAACCCCCAGCTCACTACAGCCTCCTTTGAGGTATCTGTAGAGAGCAATAAGGTCATAAGCATCTGTGATGTTCAAAAGCCATTAGACAGTAGCCGTGCTGCAAGGAATGTAGAAAGCAGATTTTGTACCTCATTAATATTTTCCTCTTTTGGATTTTTTCCCATCCTGCCGAGGGACTCCTGATGTGCTCTGGACTTATTTCACTTTCAGAGGCCTGGGTATCCCGCTAACTTGGAGACATGCTTTAAGGACAAGATTAGTCTGCCTGTGCAATGTCTGTCTATTAGCATGTTATGGAAGAACCTCAGCTACTTTTAAGGGGTGTTGTCCATTTTCCACTTGCAAAAATATTTCTACAGTGACCACCATGAAGTACCTAACTGTAATGCCTAGAAGGCTAGCCTGCAATTCTCTTGATGGTGATGTGGAACACCGGTCTCCTCGTCTCCTCTGAATTGTCTTCTGGGGAAACTGCTCTCTCCCCCTTGATGATATAGCAAATTTTTCTTATCCAGGCACACAGTATTATATGTTTAATATCTTAAGTATCTTCTAAGATACTTAAGATATCATCAAGTCATAGAATTCTAGACAGATTAAGGTTGGAAAAGACCTCCAAGGTCATCTGGGCCAACCATCACCCTACTACCAATGACACCCACTAAACCATGTCCCTAAGCGCCAAGTCCAAATTTTACTTTAACACCCCCAGGGATGTTGATGCAACCACCTCCCTGGTCAACCCGTTCAAATGCCTGACCACTCTTTCTGAGAAGAAACGTCTCCTACTTGTTTTAATTGTTGAAGAGTAGTGCTCTTTTTTCCATTCTTTTTTTCTTTTTTTTTCTTTTTTTTTTCTTTTTTTTTCTTCCTAATCATTGAAGAGTACAGGGCACGAAGTTTCCCTTCTTCCCCTCACCAGGAACATCACCTGACTGCCAGGACTTTTCAACTATGATGGAAAGAGGCTTGGCAACTACATCAGGCCGTTCCCTCAGGACCCTGGGATGCATGTCATCGGGTCCCATAGACTTGTACCTGTTTAGGTTCATCAGGTGGTCTCGAACCTGCTCTTCACTTACAGTTGGTGGGACTTTGATCCCCCAGCCTCCATCTACGGGTTCAGGGAAATGAAAGACTTGGGAAGATCGCCTACCAGTGTAGACAGAGGCAAAGAAGTTATTGAGTACCTCAGACTTCTCCATGGCTGTCATTACCCATTACTCAGATACAGAAACTCACTGCTAATGGAAGAAACTAGCCACCTATAATCGCTGACACACTCCTATTTTCACCCCTCGGTCTATTTTCACAAATGTTAAAGGCGCACTGTGGGCCCTGGGGGCTCCTGCTGTCACCCCAGTGCAGCAGCCCAAAGGAAGCTGGGGCCTCTCTTGTGCTCTTCCACGAGGCTCTGTGCAGAAGGGATGCCACCTCTGGCACAAGGGCTGGGGGATGGGAAAAAGGTACTCACACAAGCCCTGAGAATTGGCAACAGAATGGTTTATTGCCGGCATGTCTATGGTGTCTGGGGGCTCCAAGCTAATGCTTGGCATGGAGCCTGTGCGACAACAAGTAGGGGGCTGGCCGGACACTCCTGCGACACCGTTTTTGTGCACGGAGAGCAGAGAGCAAAGATGCACCGCGGTAGTCCCATGCCTGTTCTGGACGAGGTATGTCCACTTCCATTGGTTCGTCCACGTTTGCTGGAGGTTCCACTTCCATGGGTTCTTCAGTGTTGGGCAGGAGGCTCAGCCAGTCCTTGCCTGGGACTGCCCAAACAGGATGCCTTCCATGCGTCAGGTTTCCAGGCTGGGGTGCCGAACCACGGGGGCGTCCATTTCCACGCCTACGTGCGCTGTCAGGTTGATTTCTGTGCGCGGCTCCGATGTTGCCATCTTGTTTCTGGCCGTGGCTGGGTCCCGCACTGTGGTATGGACGATACGCGTGCCTGTGCTCCCTGCGGCTGTCCGCCTGGTCCTGCTGCCTTCTCCCCGTGCTGCCGTTGTGCCCATGGTAGTAAGGCGCAGACCCGCTGTTGCCGTGCTGTCTGTCAGAAGGACCGTGCGTGACCTGGAGTGGCTGATGACCTTGTCCATCCCTTCTTGGCACAGGACGCACAGTGTGCCTTCCATCGGGGAAGTTTTGAGACCGGGGTGCTGAACCGGAGGGTTGTCCACTTTCACGCCTCGGTGCCATGCCACTGGGTGTTTGGTTTCCACGCGTGAGTCCGATGTTGCCATCTCTGTTACGGCCGTGGCTGGGTCCCGCACTCTGTTGTGGACCATAGGCATGGCTGTGCTGCACACGGCCGCCTGCCTGATGCTGCTGCATTCTCCCCGTGCCCCCGCTGTGCCGCTGGGAAGGCGCAGGCCCCCTGTTGTTGGATGGCTGAGGGGCCGGCCCGTTCCCTGCGTCGTTGCGGTGCCAATGGTAGCGCTTATAGGTGTTTGTGGGCTGAGGGGCCGGCCCGTTCCCTGCGTCGTTGCGGTGCCAGTGGTAGCGCTTATAGGTGTTTGTGGGCTGCATGCCATAGCTCCATCCTCGGGCACTGGTGTCACTTGTGCTGCCAGCGCTCTGCCTCCACCAATAATGCTTCTTCTCATCAGCTGCCTTCTTTCTTGGTGCTTGCTGCGGCTGCATAGCTGTCTGCTCACACCAAAAAGGGCTGCCTCTCGCTTCGCTGCTTTGGCTCTTCTTAGCCTCACAAGTTGGCTCTCAGAGTGCCTAGAAGCTCAGCGAGTGGCGGGCCAGTGGCAGGGGGGGCTTTTTATAGGGTCCCGAGCAAAGGCGGGGCAGTGGTGGCCATTGTGACCTCAGCCAGCCTCTGTGACGGAGTTGCCCATGCGTGGCCAAAGGCGGCTGTGTTGGGAGCAGCCTGGAAGATGCCCTCATGTGGAGGAATCGTTAAGTGAGGCAGGACATGTGAATGTTGAGCAGTTGGGAGACAATGGGCTGGTGAAGCACCGTACTCAACTCACATGAGCCTTGGCACGTATGCAGCTGGCTGAGAGCCAATCCGGCTCAAGGACACGATGCCCTTGGGCCATCGGGAAAGTCCCTAAGGTGGGACAGGTAGCCAAAAGAAGGAGGGCCAGACTGAAAAGCCCGGGAAGTGTTAACCAATCCTGAGCTTAGTTTCTGCAATATGTATGAGTTGATTATGTTCAAACTAGATAAAAGACGACTGAGCTATCCATTAAAGTTGAAGTTCACTGTTCACTCATATTGATGTGCTGGGTCTTCCTTCCGTCGGCAACAAATTGGCGCCCGAACAGGGACAAGTCTGAACAGGATTTGGACACTGCTGGCAGTGATCCAGGGCCACGGTTGGACGGAATAAAGGAGAAGCCGGTCCTGCAACGCAGCCCAGGAGGTGAAAAGGACAAGAATCCCTGCACCCGCGCCGGGAAGGTGAAAAGGACGTGGAGTCCCCCGCACCCGGGAGTGGATCCCGCCGGTCGCGCGTCGCCGAGATCTGCAGCTCGGAAGGTGAAAGGGAGTCCCCGCACCCGGGATGAGCCTATTTAGGGTCCCGCCGGAAAAGCACCGCCGAGGTCTTTGCAAAGGCTGCAATCGACGTATATAAAGGTATGAAAAGATAAGCGGCGTATTATTTGCTCAAATGCTTTTTAGAAAAGCGGAGCATTTTAGATACAGATTGTAGAAAAAGATTTGCCAGGGTTATTAGTATATGGGATAGCTAAGGGTTGTTTTACAAGTCCTGATACAGTTTTTGAACAAACAGAGTGACGTAAATTTGGAAATAAATTGTTTGATGATGTTAGGAACGATGTTAAGTTTACTGGGAGATTTGATGAGGCCATGGAGAGTAGTGGCTAATGCATTAGCCACACATAAAGATGAACAAAGAGTTGCCGCTGCTGCAACAGAGTGGTCAGGACCACCAAGAAGGGTTAATAATGATAATCCACAGCAAATAAATATGGAAGGAACAGATTGCCCGTTGCCAGCTTCCGTTAGAACTTCTACTATTACACAGGGGGTCTCGGGAAAATTGGAGGTGCCTGTGACAATGTCCTCTGTAGCAGAGGAGGAGCTTTCATTACCAGCAGCTCCAACCGCTCCAATAGAAAGTGAGGAAGGAGCAAGTGAAAGGACCAGTGCTAACTCATTTCCATCAAATATAAATCCCTTCACAACGGGGGCGCAGGGAAGAGAAGGTCTGCAGCCATCGAAGGCCTTTGCTGTTACGCCCCCTGTTGACCTGAACGTGCCTTTTGACCCAGGCCCTATTGGCCTTGGAAAGGAGCGATGGAGGCAAATAGCAAATGAGGCACTGCGTGAAGGGAATTATGAAACGGCAGCACAGTTAACACAAGGTTTTCCGGTAGTATACTCGCCAACAGATGCACAGGGGAATGTGACCGTTAATATGACAAATTTAGACTGGAAACTATTAACTCCATTGCGATCTACCGTAAATGATTCTGGTTTAAAGGGGGAACCTACTCGGCAAATGTTAGATTATATTTGGGGAACTAATATATTGCTCCCCGGGGACATACGTGGTATAATGAAGCTGATCCTAACACAACATCAACAGCTTCTTTTTAATGCGCATTGGCAAAGTGTTTGTCAAGAGGCAGTAGCTGTGATAAGGGCACCTGGAGATCCGTTGTATGGTGTCACGTTGGAGGAATTGATGGGACTCGGACCATATTATAGATTAGAGACACAAGCGTTGCTGGGTCCAGACAAAGCTAAAGAATCAATGAGATTGGCTCGAAGAGCCTTGGACCAAATTAGAGAGCCAGGGGGGATACCATCCTATATGGGCATCAAGCAAGGAAGGGAGGAACCATTTGGGTTGTTTATTGATCGAGTAGCAAACGCAATAGAAGCGACTGGGGTACCTGATTATCTAAAGGGCACTAGTCTAATCACAGAATCACAGAATTTTCTAGGTTGGAAGAGACCTCAAGATCATCGAGTCCAACCTCTGACCTAAAACTAACAGTCCCCACTAAACCATATCCCTAAGCTCTACATCTAAACGTCTTTTGAAGACTTCCAGGGATGGTGACTCCACCACCTCCCTGGGCAGCCCGTTCCAATGCCTCACAACCCTTTCAGTAAAGAAATTCTTCCTAACATCTAACCTAAAACTCCCCTGGCGTAACTTTAGCCCATTCCCCCTCGTCCTGTCACCAGGCACATGGGAGAACAGGCCAACCCCCACCTCACTACAGCCTCCTTTAATGTACTTATACAGAGCAATAAGGTCACCCCTGAGCCTCCTTTTCTCCAGGCTGAACAAGCCCAGCTCCTTCAGCCGCTCCTCGTAGGACTTGCTCTCCAGGCCCCTCACCAGCTTCGTCGCCCTTCTTTGGACCCGCTCAAGCACCTCGATGTCCTTCTTGTAGCGAGGGGCCCAAAACTGAACACAGTACTCGAGGTGCGGCCTCACCAGAGCCGAGTACAGGGGGACGATCACCTCCCTAGCCCTGCTGGTCACAGTGTTTCTGATACAAGCCAGGATGCCGTTGGCCTTCTTGGCCACCTGAGCACACTGCTGGCTCATATTCAGCCGACTGTCCACCATCACTCCCAGGTCCTTCTCTGCCTGGCAGCTCTCCAACCATTCCTCTCCCAGCCTGTAGTTCTGCTTGGGGTTATTGCGCCCCAGGTGCAGGACCCGGCACTTGGCCTTGTTAAACTTCATACAGTTGACCTCAGCCCATCGGCCCAGCCTATCCAGATCCTCCTGCAGAGCCTTCCTACCCTCGAGCAGATCGACACACGCACCTAGCTTGGTGTCATCTGTGAACTTACTGAGGGTGCACTCAATGCCGTCATCCAGATCATTGATGAAGATGTTAAAGAGGACCGGCCCCAGCACCGAGCCCTGGGGGACGCCACTAGTGACTGGCCTCCAACTGGACTTGGCTCCATTCACCACAGCTCTTTGGGCCCGACTATCCAGCCAGTTTCTAACCCAACGAAGCGTGCGCCAGTCCAAGCCATGAGCAGCCAGTTTCTTGAGGAGAATGCTGTGGGAGACGGTGTCAAAAGCCTTGCTGAAGTCAAGGTAGACCACATCCACAGCCTTTCCCTCGTCCACCCAGCGCGTCACTTTGTCGTAGAAGGAGATCAGGTTCGTCAAGCAGGAAAAAAGTAGCCAAAAAGAAGTAGCCAAAAGAAGGAGGGCCAGACTGAAAAGCCCGGGAAGTGTTAACCAATCCTGAGCTTAGTTTCTGCAATATGTATGAGTTGATTATGTTCAAACTAGATAAAAGACGACTGAGCTATCCATTAAAGTTGAAGTTCACTGTTCACTCATATTGATGTGCTGGGTCTTCCTTCCGTCGGCAACACCCTCAGGTGGAGGAAGGAGGAGGGTTGGGGGGGCTGAGGGCCCCTTTTCTGGGGCTGGGTCCCCCGGGCCATTTGGCTTGCCAGGGAGAAAGGCTTTGGCCACAGGGACTGCCCTCCACCTCCCATCCTGTGCCCTGGGTTTATGTCTAACACTGATTTGTATGTAATTAACATTAATTTACAGAGAGGAACAGAAGCAAGGTGCATCTTCAGCCCTAATTTCCATGTGCGCTTTGTGTTCTGAGTGAAGAATTTCTTCCTCACATCACATCTAATCTAAGTCTTCCCTCCGTTTGCTCAAAGCCATCACTCCTTGTTCCACTGCTACACTCCCTGACAGAGTCCGTCTCCAGCTTGCTTTTAGGCCCCCTTGATAGATTAGGTTAGGTGGCAAAACCGCAGGACCTTGCAAATTGCAGCCTCATCTACCTTGTTCCACATGTTCCACGCAACATTTTCCAGCTCAGGCTCGATCCTCTCACCAGTGTAACAGAGAAGCATAGAAACATTCAACGTCTAATCACGTCTAATCTAAGACCATCTTCAAGAACTGAACGTTGTGATGATAGAAAAGACAAGAGATTATTTTTTTTTTTAATTTTGCATTTGTATCCTAGCAGTTTGATAGTGTTTTCTTTAATGACAATTTTCTACTCTTTTTTCCACACTTTGTTAAACTTCTTTTGTAGCTACTTAGATGACAAATGACATTAAAACTTGTTAGTTTGGGCCCCAAACTTTTGCTGTCGTATAGAGCACTGCAAATGACACGATCTCACCTAAGGTATCTTTCTTGAATTCAGTGCTTGATGAGAAAATAAGGCTTTTTGCTTTCCTGTCCTATTCAGAGCTATGATGAGTGTCCTGTAGGGACAATGGGGCTTGTAAAAGCCTCACAGCAGCAGCTCTCACATTGTACACAATATCACTGCTGAAATATCTTGGATCTGTTTGCTCTTCGCTAGCTTCCGTGACAGGACTTGCACTGATTACCACTGTGTCCTGAGTCTCTGTCATCTCTTTGTGCTTACACTTAGGTAGGATTCTTGCAGAGTATAAAAGCTGTGAACACCAACCATCCGGTCTCCTACTGTATCTGATTTGGTGTTTTCATAGACATGCCAACTCAACTGAAACCCTAATAGGGGATGCAAGAGATGGTATCATCAAGTGAGGCTCTACATGTCATAGAAAACCTTAATTCATGGATTTCCTTTTGAGTATGAGAACAAATTGAGTCCAGGATGGGAGGAATTAGAGAACAGCACTTGTGGGATAACAGCAGATGTGCTACAAACACAGGAGTACAGCAGCACTGCAAATAAAACTACAGTAACAGCCAGCAGTTTGGAAAGAGATGCTTGCAACAGCATGGAGCATCCAGTTATATGGATGTAAGTTTAGGAAGAGACCCCGGAGTGACAGCAAAGGGTAAGATGATTCTTCAGGCAAGTCTGCGAGATATCTGAGAGTGGTGGTCCTCCGGCCACAGGCTGGCAGGGAGGTCACGCACCGCCTACTGCCGTGTGCCGTGGCAGCCCTGCTCCCCCTCTCACCTTTTGAGCTGAAGGGTATGGCCACAGCTCGGACTTTACACAGAGGTTACGGGATGCACTGATGGTGATGGCTTGCTGGAGAGAGAAGCAAACAGCCTTCGTATCCTCCTACCAACATAATGAGCACAAATTTAAAGTCAGAATTTAATGTTTTCTTTGGACTGTGCTCTGCTTTGAGCGCAGGGTGAGCAAGATGATCTCCAGAGGTCTCTTCCAAACCTCTGCTTTCTGGGATTCTCTGAAAACAAATCCAATTAACATACTATGCTGTAGAATACTAATCAAGAGTATTTTCCACATAATTAACAATTAAATGCATGCTGGCAACCTGCTGAATGAACCTTTCCCCTTCCACACACGAGCAGCTATCATCTATCATTGGTACCCTCTTGGCTTTTACATAGAAGATCACAAAAACGTAATCAGTGTCCTCATGTCTTTCGAAACAAGGCTGTTCTTCTTACAAACCTGGGCTAAATACAGAGTCACCGTGCAGAACAAAAGGGCAGAGGAGCAATGCAGAGCCCCCCGAAGGATGTGCTGGGCGCCCTGTAGGCAGCTGTTCTCCAGTCGTGGGCCCAAAGGAAGACTGAAATACTCAATTCTGCAAAATCTCTCACGAACAGAGATCCATCAAAGACTGCCCTACTGAAAGAGTCCCAAGAACAACGTGGTTGGGGTACGCAGCAGTCATAAGGTACAACAAGAGATAAGTCAGCTTATGCCTAATTGACCAAGCACTCAAACCTGAGGAAAATGAGTTCTCATATCTTTACCAGCTTTATTAAACTGTATTTCTGCAGAAGCCTGCTGTAACAAGATTCTTAAAACTTATCAGAAAATTATAATTAGGATTTCTTATCCCTTTTATATGGTTATTGATTAAAATCCTCCTCAGTCACAGAAAGGCTTCCATTGACTTTGGAGAATCTCCCCCTGATTCTCATTGATGCTACCAAGAGTTGTGTTTGGAAAGGAGAAATTAGTGAGTTGATTTTCTTCCAAGAAGAAAACTTCCCGAGTTCTCCTTTAGAAAGGCTTCCACAGGGACATCTACGAGCAAAAAAAAACCCTCACAACTGTACAAATTTACTGCTGCAGATGGGTTTACACCAAGCTGTTATTTCTACTGAGGAAAGTCTCTGCAGAGCTCTTCTCAGCCATCACAGATGAAGGGAACAGGCATGTACAACTTCGTAACCCAGAGCAAAACGTTTCTGCCTACACAAGGGCACTGTGTGAATCCACACGGAACAGGCGTGTGGAAGTCCTGGTGAACACCGTGCTGCATACCAGGAGGGCACGCAGAAGGCAGATAAGAGTCTAAGCAGCAAGAAGTGAGGAAGACAGCTCGTTTTCACTATTGTTAATGACACAGAAGCTCATATAGATCAATTAAAATGCTTCCCAAAGCAGCTAGGTCAGGTACTGCCAGTGCAGAGCCACAGCACCCACCTGGCACACAGCATCTGCCAAGAACAGTTGGCTTATGGTCAGCTCTTCGTAATACATACACAGATTGCCTACGTCTATTTAGCTGAAATACGAATTCAGGAGCACCCACCTGCACTTCCACGACCTCACTGTCAGCATATCGTGGCTTGCTTCTTCACTACAAGAAGAGCAACGCCTAAAATAGGTTTGCAACTGAAATTAAATTAATAATTTTTACCATGACAGCAATTTCGCCTACCTTGCAAGACTACGCAGCCCAACAGTGATGGCTAATTAGGCTCTAGCACGACTGTCAGTGGGATATTTCTCCAGGATTTCTGAGCATTTCTGTGCAAGTAATGTTGATTTTGCCTTTCAGCCAGTAATAAAACATAAAATATATAAGATACACATACAATTTTGAGAATAGTAAATGGAATTAAAAATTAAATGCATGCATCTGCAGGCTCCGTGCCTGAAAAACATGAAAAATAAAAACCGAATGTTACCTGTAAGAACGGGAGTGATTGCACTTTGTTTAATTCACAGGAGAACTGATTCACTGGGGTATTTAATAGCAGCCAGCAGCAGGACAGTGGGCTATCAATCACAGCGAGGTTCAGAGCCTCTGACACGCTCAAAATAAGAGTCCATGTCTGGGAACAGAATTTGCTACCAGGTCTGGGCTGGTTTTCCCTCAGTAGCTCTAGAGGAGGCCTTGCTCAGCTCCTCCCTGCCACAAGGATGGATATGTTGTACTCACGGTGACCGCTGGCGGTGGGCAGCCAGGCAGGAGGAGCCAGGCAGATTTGGTGCAGCAGAGCTACTGCGCAGGGAAAGGGCAAGAGCTGAAAGGCTGCCGCTGTTCCCGGCACCGCACCAGCACTCCTCGAGGCTTCAGACAAAGGGGTTCTTTCCAGTCATCCCCGCCAGGATCAGATGTCAGTGAGATCATGTGTCAGCGAGATGACAATGGTCTCTTAAAAAAAATCTGTGTTCTGCGAGGCAATAAATGAGCACGCTGCCAGCTATTCTAGAGATGTGTGCGTCCCTCTTTGGGAACTCCAGCCAAAATCCCAAGCCCTGGCAGCGAGTCCCTGGGCTTCCCAAAAGCGCAGCCCAGGCGGGACAGGGGCTGCAAGGCACGGCGGGCAGGGCTGAATGGAGCTGTGTGCCTGGGAGGTCTCCATCTGCCGCTGGGGCAGCGCGGAAACAAAAGGCGTTTTCAGCGGGTGTGGGGTAGCTGCGACACCACAAGCGCTGGATTTACACTTGACCACGACCCACGTTCCTGGGTCACCCTTCTCAACGCTACGGTCACGCTTTTCCCAGCACCGAGGCTTCACGACAGGCGGGTCATATCAATTAATGTTTTTAATTTGTGAGTTCTCACTGCTTGCCAAGGGCACCGGCAGTGCTTCCAGCTGACAGCCCTATACCCACAGACAGAAATCAGTGCTCACCAGAAATGAACCCAAAACAACTGGCTCTGCAAACCTGCCTCAAGACCGACACTTCTAGGAGAGCCAGAGAGGGAATCCGAGCTACTTGTCTTTGGGTGCCCATGGAGAAGAGAAGTGGCGGTGCTTGGGATGGGTATCTGTGCACTGTGCGGAATAAGATCACCCAATCATTTCATACCAAACCTCAGGATTTTCTCAGCCAACTTTCAGTGTCTCTAAAACACCTCCGTGTCACTTTAAAAAACTCCTGTTGTAACATTTTTGGGTGGAAAACAGCTTGCCAAAACAGAACTCCTAATTAGGCATCCCAGCACTGATCACAAAAATATTTGTTTTCTGCTGAAAAACTCAGCTTTGCTTATAGATGAAACGAAGCAAAAACCAAAAAAAGAGAACAGCACAAAAATATCCTCCTTGCTGCTGAGACATTTCTGCAGAGAAAACATTCTGCATTTGCAACAGCAGTAATCACTGCCAGCCAGGACTAAAAATTAATGAGGAACCTGGGGTGGAAAAAAAAAAATCCCCAAGCAAAACTATTTTGGGATTCTAATCTCCAGAATGATCTGAGCACTCCTCAGAGCGGGCTTCACTGGGCCAAATTAGGTTCATGGAGAACAACAAACAGAGTCCATGCTATGTTATTAATTCCGAAGATATTTCAGATACTGGGCACAGCAAAAGAATCAGTTGTTCAGGGCTGCGCTGTTGGCATCCCTGTCTGCAAGGGATAAAGGAAAATCTGTTTTCGATCCATGTGGCCAAGCAAGTACAAAGAAAGCAACGAACGTGCCAAGGCTTCCTGACACGTGAGATGCAAAATCTGGCTAGGTGGTGTTTGTTACACAAGTGAAATTTGTACATACATAACGTAAAACTCCAGACGACAAGGAGAGGTCAGACCTGCTCTGCTCAGCCCCGCACCGCTCACCCAAACCATGTCCTCCAGCACTACCAGGGGACGGGGGCTCCTCCTGGCACACAGCTTCGTGAAGCACCACACTTTTCATCTGCTGCCCAGGCGCTGTCTGGAGAGCCCCGATGAGCCGTGCTTTGCTGCACCACGCTTCAGCTGAGGGCTAAGCGTGCATGCAAGTATTGACTTTTATTCCCAAACCAGGCAGCTTTAACCTACAAGACGCAACAACAGCCTCAGCTTTGGTGCCTGAGCCATTCCTCCAGAAGCATGCAGGGGAGATGCCCCAGCAGCAGGCAGTGATGAACACATCGCACAGGGGCAGGAACGGCGCTGATCCAAAATTCGCCCCAGCCATTCAAGAAGGCTGCACAGCGTTCTCTGAAAGATGCTGCTAATTACTATAATCCCCTGCACTCCCACTGATGTGGCAAACTCTCAAGAGGCTGGGACCGGAGCCCCAGTGCCAATAGGCTTGGGGACAACGTTTCTTTATATTGATAATCCGGGCGCGCTCAGTCCCAGCAGCTGTAACTCACGCATATTTCCTTTGTCTTCACTTTCCTTACATTCAGAAAGTGTGAATACCAGCAGGACAGCCACCAAACACATTGCTAACCAAATCGTGGAAGAGAGAGCCCTGCTTCAGAAGCCATCAAACACACTGGAGGTTGAGCTTCAACAAAGCTGGAAGCCTGGCCTCTGGGCGCTTGACCTGGGCGCACCAGGGATGGGTGCTGCAGCCAACGGGACAAACGGGGCACGTTTGCAACAGGGACAAAGCTCACAGAAGCAGCTCTGAGGCCACCTTCAGAAACAACCCGTGCCAGCTACCACCCGCTGATATACGAGGCCTTCCCAGTATATTAGCACCGTCTTCTCTCCTGCAGCAACTAAGCCCTAATATTTTATGTTACCTCCCCAAGACCCAGTTCTAAATTTCCACCCAGCCCCAGAAAGAAACCAGCTGCATTTAACAGCCTGCAGCCTTTGAAAGAAAGCAATGCCTCCTGTACATCCAGGCCTCTCCATCTCAGTCCTGGGGAAAGGTGGCACACAGGCACCCCAAAGCTGAAGCTTGCTGCTGAACAGCCCACGGAGCAGGGGCAGTGTAATTCAGAAGCAGGCTGCTCGCCCGCATCCCATCAAAACGCCCCAACCTGTTGTTTTTAAACAAAAACAGCTCTTGTTTCCAGGATCTAGTGCCAGAACTTCATACACAAAACACAGTATATAAAAAAAAAAAGATGGGATAGGACCAATAAATTCACCAGATGCCACAGTTACACACCTTGAGGACTGGACGCCTCCTGCAGCCTGCCAGGGGCCTTCTCTTCTTGGCACACATCCTACAACGGAGGATTGTCCTGGGCTAATCCAAAAGCCTGAGTCGGTAGGGGTAGGGCTATCCCTAAGAGCTTCCCTATATATACAAATATCTTAGCTACTTCTCTACTGCCGCCTTAGCTTCAAGACTGAGAACCAGGCAAAATGAGGAAATAAATAAGTTTAAAACAAGCTCACACCAGCAGTAACTCCACCAATCCCGGTGGCGTTTTTGTTTCTATGCCAGCATGGATGATACAGAAACACAGCTCCACGCTGACCTCTACCCCCATGGCACACATCTCATCTATTCTTCTGCTCAAATTGGCAGCGTTTCTGCAATAACCTATTAATTTTATTAATTCATATCTCCAACGCAAATACAGAACACACACATCTTCTAACCCCCTTTTTCTCTTCAAAATCATTACCTCGTTTTACATGAAAAGCCTTCTAAGGCTTAATACAACTTCTAAGCACGCTGGCTATGCTAACTCCAGCGCGTCTCTCAGTTATGACGACTTGCCTTTGATTTGGAAACTTGTTTTAATAAAAGGAACACACAACACAGAAATCATCACAGCGATGACAAAAGCTGAAGTTAATATTTCTGGCTCTTTTTTTCCTTTACCTCCAGCCAGACCACTATTAGTTGTGTATTCGTTGCATGGATTGCAGAAGGAGGGCTGGCACCCCTCACACAGCACCTACCACTTTCTGCTAGGTGAGTTTGGGCACGGAACAGCTGCAGCAGGAGCTGCAGGAGCAGGACTTAAAGGCTTGGTGGCCCAGCGTGGGCACGAGAACTGCTTTTTGATGCGCTGCCCATGTTCGCTGTAAGCACTAACCCCAAACCAGCACCAAACCACAAGCCCTCCCCACGCACGCCCCTGCCCTGTGTGGCTTTCCTCCTGGCCAGGGCTCGCAGCAGCTGTCTCAACCAAAGGTGAGCATCTTCAGCTCCCACCGAGCTCCCTAAAACCTGTGCGAATGGCAGATCGTCACAAGTAATTAAATTCATTTGCAAGCTGTTTGCCTGCCAGGCTGCAAATTCACCCTAGGCTTGATACACCACGCGGTTATCCGCAGCACACAGCCAGTCACAGGGAAACAGCTTCTGTCAAGGGCTAATTGGCATCTCCAGAACAACCCAAATTATTTGATTTTCCATAAATATTTTGCTCAAATATTTACTGCTCCGAAGAAGCGCGGTGGGTTGCTACTGCGAATTGTTATCTTCCAGCTCTAGCTGGCAGTGGCTGTGCAGTATAACCTGCGTTATTTTCTCTCTTAAAACAAATATTTGAGGAAAAAATAAGCCCGCATTTCCACAACGCCATGCAGTATGTTGTGAGCAGCATTAAACTGCGCGAGAGCAGCACAGCCAGGACTGGGGCAATGTCCACAGGTCCTCCTGTGGGTGAGGTGGGGTGCCCCCGGCCCTATTTCTGTCCGCATATCTACAGACGGGGATGCTGTGTGTTTTATGTGCCATATAACAAGAAGCTTACAAAAGTACCTGTTCGTGCAGCTTCCTCTCTGCTGCCCTTTGTGCCAGATTGCTTTCACCCCTTTGGAAACTGGGGCTCTGTGGGCTCACTGAGCAGAGCCTACACAACATCTCCAGGAGTCCGCAGCAACCCCAGAGACAACAGGGCCCTCACAGCTGCACGGGCAGACCCACGTGAAGTCCTCTAAGAACTGCACACCCTCCTCCGCTTTGGACTGGCAATTCAATGTAGCCCATCGTCAGCCTGTTTACCTTTCTGGTCCGTAATTACAAATCCTTCGTGCTCAGATTTGAATTTCCGTGAGATGAATTTCCGTGAGATACCAGCTTTTGCAATCACTGCTTTTCTCTGAAGCGCTTCCACCTCCCTGACAGCAGCCCTGCTGAATGCCAGCTCTCTATTCATCTCAACCACCTCTTTGGAAAGCAAGTCAATAGATTTGGAAATACGTTTGGGGAAGGAGACGATTCTGCTGCATGGCAATGGCCTCAAATTCCAGGAACCCAATTTGTTGCTTTACAAAAATGTCTAGTCTGGATTTCCAACATGCATCAATACGCTAATACCTAGGTATTTCAGA